>NC_132906.1:64354713-65661835 GCF_047675955.1 Chlorocebus sabaeus | reverse complement strand
GTTATTCCCCTCTCTATGTCCAAGTGTTCCCAGTGTTCATCTCCCACTTACGAGTGAGAACATGTGGTGTTTGGTTTTTCTGTTCCTGTGTTAGTTTGATGAGGGTGATGGCTTCCAGCTTCATCCATTTCCCTGCAATGGACATGATCTCATTCTTTTTTGTAACTTCGTGGTATTCCATGGTGTATATGTACCACATTTTCTTTATCCAGTTTATCATTCATGGGCATTTGGGTTTGTTTCAAGTCTTTGCTATTGTTAATAGTGCTGCAGTAAACATACATGTGCATGTGTCTTCATAGTAGAATGATTTATATTCTTTGGGTATATACCCAGTAATTGGATTGCTGGATCCGATAGGATAGTGTTTCTGGTTCTAGATCCTTGGGGGATTTCCATAATGTCTTCTACAATGGTTGAAATAATTTACATTCCCACCAACAGTATAAAAGCATTCGTATTTCTCCACAGCCTCTCCAGGATCTGTTGTTTCCTGACTTCTTAATAATCACCATTCTGACTCGCATGAGATGGTATCTCATTGTGGTTTTGAACTGCATTTCTCTGATTATCTGTGATGTTGAGCTTTTTTTCCTGTTTGTTGTCTTTGTAAATATTTTCTTTTGATAAGTGTCTGTTCATATCCTTTGCCCACTTTTTGACTTTTTTTTTTCTTGTAAATATGTTTAAGTTCCTTGTAAATTCTGGATATTAGACCCTTGTCAGAGGGGTAGATTGCAAAAATTTTCTCCCATTCTATAGGTTGCCTATTCACTCTGATGATAGTTTCTTTTGTTGTACAGAAACTCTGTAGTTTAATTAGATCCCATTTGTCAATTTTGGCTTTTGTTGCAATTTCTTTTGGCATTTTTGTCATGAAGTGTTTGCCCATATCTACATCCTGAATGGTACTGCCTAGGTTTTCTTCTAGGGTTTTTATGGTTTTGGGTTTTACACTTAAGTCTTTAATTCATCTTGAGTTAGTTTTTGTATAAGGCAGAAGGAGGGGATCCAGTTTCAGTTTTCAGCATATGGCTAGCCAGTTTTCCAAGCACCATTTACTGAATAGGAGATTTTTTTCTCCATGACTTGTTTTTGTTAGGTTTGTCAAAGATTAGGTGGCTGTAGATGAGTGTTGTTATTTCTGGGGTCTCTGTTCTGTTCCATTAGTCTATATGTCTGTCTTGGTACGAGTACCATGCTGTTTTGGTTACTGTAGCCTTGTAGTATAGTTTGAAATCAGATAGCATGGTGCCTCCAGCTTTGTTCTTTTTGCTTAGGATAGCCTTGACTATCCAGGGTCGTCTTTGATTCCATATGATATTTAAAATAATTTTTCCAAATTCTCTGAAGAATGTCTATGGTACTTTGATGGGAATAGCATTGAATCTATAAATTACTTTGGACAGTATGGCCATTTTCAAAATGTTGATTCTTCCTTTTCGTTAGGGGGGAAGGTTTTTCCATTTGTTTGTGTTTTCTCTTATTTTCTTGAGCAGTGGTTTTTAGTTCTCCTTGAAGAGGTCCTTCACATCGCTTGTTAGCTGTATTCCAAGATATTATCTTCTCTTTGTAGCAATTGTAAATGGGAGTTAATTCATGATTTGGCTCTCTGATTGCCTATTCTTGGTGTAAAGGAATGCTTGTGATTTTTGCACACTAATTTTCTATCCTGAGATTTTACTGCAGTTACTCATCAGTTCAAGAAGTTTCTGGGCTGAGATGATGGGTTTTTCTAAATATAAAATCATGTCATATGCAAACAGAGACAACTTGACTTCCTCTCTTCCTATTTGAATACTCCTTCTTTCTTTTGCCTGATTGCCCTGGCCAGAACTTCCAGTACAATGTTGAATAGGAGTGGTGAGAGAGGGCATCCTTGTACTGGTTTTCAAAGGAAATGCTTCCAGCTTTTGCCCATTCAGTATGATATTGGCAGTGGGTTTTCATAAATAGCTCTTATTATTTTGAAATATGTTCATCAATACCTAGTTTATTGAGAATTTTTAACATGAAGATATGTTAAATTTTATCAAAGGCCTTTTCTGCATCTATTGAAATAATTATGTAGTTTTTGTCTTTGGTTCTATTTATGTGATGGATTACATTTATTTATTTGCATGTATTGAACCACTCTTGCATCTGACAGATGAAGCCGACCTGATCGCAGTGGATAAGCTTTTTAATGTGCTGCTGGATTTGGTTTGCCAGTAATTTATTGAGGATTTTCACATCTATGTTCATCCGGGATTTTGGCCTGAATTTTTGTGTTTTTTTGTTGTGTCTCTTTCTGGTTTTGGTATCAGGATGATGCTGGCTTCATAAAATGAGTTAGGGAGGATTCCCTTCTTTCAATTGTTTGAAATAGTTTCAGAAGAATGGTACCAGCTCCTCTTTGTATTTCTGGTAGGATTCAGCTGTGAATCTTTCTGGTCCTGGGCTTTTTGTGGTTGGTAGGCTATTAATTATTTCCTCAATTTCAGAACTTGTTATTAGTCTATTCAGGAATTAGACTGTTTCCTGGTTTAGTCTTGGGAGGGTGTATGTGCCCAGGAATGCATCCATTTCTTCTAGATTTTCTAGTTCATTTGCATAGAGGTGTTTATACTATTCTCTGATTGTAGTTTGTATTCCTGTGGGTTCAGTGGTGATAACCCCTTTATCATTTTTTATTGTGTCTATTTGATTCTTCTCTCTCTTCTTCTTTATTAGTCTAGCTAGAAGTCTATTTATTTTGTTAATTTTTTTTAAAAAAAAAGCTCCTGATTTTATTTATTTATTTATTTATTTTAGAGGGCTTTTCAGGTCTCTATCTCCTTCAATTCTTCTCTGATCTTAGTTATTTTGTCTTCTGCTAACTTTTGGATTAGTTTGCTCTTGCCTCTCTAGCTCTTTCACTTGTGATGCTAGGGTGTCGATTTGATACTTTCTAGCTTTCTGATGTGGGCATTCAGTGCTATAAATTTCCCTCTTAACACTCTTTTCACTGTGTCCCAGAGATTCTGGTACACTGTCTCTTTGTTCTCATTGGTTTCAAAGAACTTCTTGATTCCTGCCTAAATTTTCTTATTTACTCAGGAGCCGTTCTGGAGGAGGTTGTTCAGTTTCCATGTAATTGTGTGGTTTTTACATGAGTTTCTTAATGTTGAGTTCTAATTTGATTGCACTGTGGTCTGAGAAACTGTTTGTTATGATTTCAGTTATTTTGCATTTGCTCAGGAATATTTTACTTCCAATTATGTGATCGATTTTAGAATAAGTGGAATGTGGCACTGAGAAGAATGTATATTCTATTGATTTGGGTTAGAGAGTTCTGTAGACGTCTACTAGATCTACTTGATTCAGTGCTCAGTTCACGTCCTGCATATTGCCAATTTTCCGTCTGGGTGATCTGTCTAATACTGACAGTGGGGTGTTAAACTCTCCCACTATTATTGTGTGGGAGCCTAAGTCTCTTTGTAGGTCTCTAAGAACTTGTTGTATGAATCTGTGTGCACCTGTATTAGGTGCATATATATTTAGAATAGTTAGCTGTTCTTATTGAACTTTTCCCTTTATTATTATATAATGCCCTTCTTTGTCTTTTTTGATCTTTGTTGGTTTAAAGTCTGTTTTGTCAGAGACTAGGATTGCAACCCCTTCTTCTTTTATGCTTTCCACTTGTTTGATAAATTTTCCTTCATCCCTTTGATTTGAGACTGTGTGTATCTTTGCATGTAAGATCGGTCTACTGAATACAACACACTGATGGGTCTTGACTGCTTATCCAACTTGCCAGTCTGTGTCTTTTAATTGAGACATTTTGCCCATTTACATTTAAGATTAGTATTGCCATTGGCAAATTTGGCCCTGTCATCATGAAGCTGTTTGTTTATTTTGCACAGTAGTTGATACAGTTTCTTCATAGTGTTATTGGTCTTTATATTTTGGTGTATTTTTGCAGTGGCTAGTATCGGTTTTTCCTTTCCATATTTAGTGCTTCTTTCAGGAGCTCTTGCAGGGCAGACCTCGTGGTAAAAAAAAAAAAAAAAAAAAAAAAAAAAAACTCTTAGCATTTGCTTGTCTAGAAAGGATTTTATTTCTCCTTTGCTTATGAAACTTAGTTTTGCTTGATATGAAATTCTGGGTTGAAAATTCTTTTCTTTAAGAATGTCGAATATTGGGCCCCAATCTATTCGGGCTTGTAGAATTTCTGCTGAGAGGTTCACTGTTAGTCTGATGGGCTTTCCTTTGTAGGTGACCTGGCCTTTCTTTCTGGCAGCCCTTAACAGTTTTTCCTTCATTTCAACCCTGGAGAATCTGTTGATTATGTGTCTTGGGGTTGATCTTCTCATGGAGTATCTTAGTGGTATTTTCTGTATTTCCTGAATTTGCATGTTGGCCTGTCTTGCTAGGTTGGGGAAGTTCATCTGAATAATACCCTGAAGTGTGTTTTCCAGCTTGTTTCCATTCTCCCCATCTCCTTCTGGCACTCCACTCAATTCTAGCTTTGGTCTTTTTATGAAATCCCATATTTCTTGGGGGCTTTGTTAATTCCTTTTCATTCTTTTTTCTCTATTCTTGTCTGCATGTCTTATTTCAGCAAGGTGGTCTTCAAACTCTGATAGCCCTTCTTCTGCTTGGTTGATTTGACTGTTGATCCTTGTGTGTGCTTCACGAAGTTCTTGTGCTGTGTTTTTCAGCTCCATCAGGTTGTTTGTGTTCCTCTCTAAATTGATTATTCTAGTTAGCAATTCCTCTAACCTTTTATCAAGGTACTTAACTTCTTTGCATTGGGTTAGAACATGCTCCTTTAGCTCAGCGTAGTTTTTTTAATCACCTATCTTCTGAAGCCTATTTCTGTCAATCTGTCCATCTGATCCTCCATCCAGTTTTGCACCCTTAATGGAGAGATGTTGCGATCATTTGGAGGAGAAGAGGTGCTCTGGCCTTTTGAGTTTTCAGCATTTTTTTTTTTCATTGATTCTTTCTCATCTTCTTGAGTCTTTGAAGCTGCTGAGCCTTGAATGGGGTTTTTATGGGGGCTTTTGTTGTTGTTGTAGTTGTTGTTGTTGTTGATCTTGTTGTTGTTGCTTTCTGTTTTGTTCTTTTTTCCAATTGTCAGGTCCCTCTTCTGTAGGACTGTGGCAGTTTGCTGGGGGTTCACTTAAGGCCCTTTTCATCTGATTCACTCCCATGCTTGGAGATGTCACTCAAGGAGACTGGACAACAGCAAAGATGGGTGCCTGCTCCTTCTGGGATCTGTGACATTGAGGGTCACCAATGTGATGGCAGTCAGATTGCTCCTATATAGGGTGTCTGAAAACCCCTATTGGAATTTCTCACCCAGTTGGGTGGCACAAGGAGCAGGACCCGTTTAACAAAGCACTTTGTCCCTTGGTGGAGCTGGTGTACTTCCCTGGGGGGATCCCACTCATCTGGGCTGTCTGGATTCCTCAGAACTACCAGGAGGAGAGGCTAAGTCTGCTGGTCCACAGAGCCTGTGGCCACCCCTCCCGCTAGAGGCTCAGGCCCAGGGAGACCTGGATTCTGTCCCTGAGCCTCTGGCTGGAGTTGTTGGAGTTCCTGCAGGGAAGTCCTGCCCAATAAGGAAGGATGGGTCAGGCTTAGGCCTGAAGAGGTACTCTGGCCCCAGATTACCACAGCTGATTTGTTGGGCTGTGGGGCCAAGTCTTGGGACCAAGACGTCCAGCTTCCCTGGCTCCATCAGGGGAAAAGCCCAGCCTGGAGCTATAGAGATGGGTGCTATCCTTACCGCATCCAGGGAGCTTAGTGTACTAGGCAGTTGTCAGTCCCAGTGCTGGCTGCTGCCCCTACCCAAGGAGCTCAAACGGCTTAGCAGGCAGCCACAGCCAGTGCTGGTTACCACTCCCCAGGGGAGTTTAGTAGGCTTAAGCTGATTCCAGCTGAGGGACTGTAAGAATTTGTGCATTCCAGGGTTGGGATTCTAGGCCCCAGTGCCTTGGGTTCACGAGTGGGATCTTCTGATCCGCGAGTTGCATAGTTCCATGGAAAAAGCACAGTTTCCCTGGCTGGGTAGCATGCTCATTCACTGTCTCCCTTGCCTGGGGAGAGGGGGTTCCCTGCCCCTTGTGGCTCTCAGGTGGGCCGCTGTACCACACTGTTCTTCTTTCTCTCCATGGGTCGTGCTGGTCATCTAGTCAATTTTGATGAGAGAATCTGGATACTTTGGTTGCCGGTGAAGGATTCACACACTTATTATGGTTTTTTTTTTTCAATGGGAGTCTCCGAACGCCACTGCTTCTAGTCAGCCATCTTGGCCCTGCTCCACTTTGATATCTTGAAGACATGATAAGTAAGTAAAGAAATAAAAACAAAATAAATTATCACCAGTATACTTACACTACAATATATTTTACAGTAAAATTACACCAGTTCACAAATCAATCTATATGACTAAATAAAAATCACAGGCTATTGTGCACTCTAGCTACATATAACAGGCTATGTGCATACTTTTGTTTTATACATTTCTTTAAAACTTTTAGACTTATTTGAAATAAAATTAGAAATTTATAATGGATGTAAAAATATGTGATAAAGTAGTGTTATAGAGAGGAAAAAGGAAATGCATGCTTGCAAGTTTTCTGTGTATTACATAAACTAATTAAATACTAATTCTAAGTAGATTGTAGTAAGTTATCAATGTATTCTGTAATCTCCAGGATAACCACTAAAGCAGACAAGAAATTATATAGTTATACATTATAATAAATACATTAAAATTTAGTATGAAAATATTTATTAGCTGTAATATATGTAGGCAGTAAAGGAGAAGCTGAGGAACCAAAACCAGATATCAATAAATAATATAAATTAAATGGATCAACCCCTGTCTCAAAGGGTAGAAATTGTTAGACTCTCTAAGAAAATGAAGACCCAACTCTATAATGCTTATTAGAAATATTCCTAAAATATGATGACACGATAGATAAAATCAATAGGTTGTGAAAGGTAAACCATGCAGCAAGGAACATAAGCAAGCAAAGCTGGCTAAAATACTATTAGACAAAAAATAAACAAAAATGGACATTTAAAATAAACAGAAACACTTGATAGTAATAAGCAGTCAATGTATTAGGAAGATATAACATTTATATGTGGTAGTGTCCACTAGCAGAGTTAAAATAGATGAGCAAAAATTGACAATATTAGGAAGGAGATATAAAGTTTAAATTATAGTTAGTAGCATTAATGTTTCCATCTCAATAACAGTTGTCAACAGCAACTTAACAAAAATTTCAGTGGGAATATGGAAAATCCAAATGATACTATCAATCACATTATTTAATTCACATTTTTTGAAATGCCACATCCAACAACTGGAGACTTCACAAATTTACATTCATTTCCTATACACATGGCACTACCACCAATATACAATACATGCAAGTCACGAAATATGTTTCAATAGATTAAAGACCATTTAATGCTGCAGAAAACTCTGACCACAAAAATTAATCTAAAAGTAAATAAAAATAACACATGCAGAGAATGGCCTCCATATATTATAAATAATATATTTTTTTAAATCAGCAAAAAATTAATTGAACAAATGATAAAGAAAACAACACATATCAACTTGTGAAAGGCTATTCAAATAATGATTAAATGAAAATTTATAGCCTTAAATGTACAATTTGTTATAATAGGAGAAAAATTTAAAGTTATAATTTGTTAGAATAGGATAAAAGTTTAAAAATCAATGATGTGTTTCTGAAGAACAAGGAGCCAGAAAACAAAGAAGAAATTAATCACAAAAAGAAATGTGGATATTGATCAAATAAAACAGATACAGAATAGAAAAAAAAATCAGTAAAACAAAATCGGTGTTTTGAAAAAATGGGAGAAAAGAGTAAGCAATAGTTATTTTTTTAAAAGATACATTTGTTAATAATACCAAGAGTGAAAGAAGAGATTTACCTACAACTCTGATAAGAAATGGGTCATAATATTGAAAGACAAAGCAAATGAAATATCTCCATTTGCAGCAATGCTACAAAAATAAATACATTTATTAATTTAATTAAAAATGTGCAGAAACAACATCAAAATCTATGAAATTTTATTATGGATATTTAAAGATGAAAGTAAATGAAGAGGCAGAGGTTAGAGAATTTGCAATTCAAGATTTCAATACTTACTGTAAAGCAGTGTTATAACTACGACACTATTGGCGTAAGTGTAGGCTTAAAAGTCAATGATCACAATAACACATCTAAAATGCACCCACACTTGTATGGTCATTTGATGTTAAACAAAAATGCCAAAGTAAATAAATGGAAATAAATCATCTCTTCCATAAATGATTCTAGACAAACTGGCTATCCATACAAAATATAAATCATCGATACTTCACACAATATACAAAATGGAGCTCAAAATGGAACATAGACCTGAATATAAGAACTAAAGTTACAAAACTGCTAGAAGAAAACAAAACAAAAACTGGAATATTGAATTATTCTGTGATATCTGAAACACAAAACAGCACAAAAAATTGTATATGATAAAAGTATACAAAATAAGTTACATAGATATAAATTGAACGCATACAAAGATGAGCGATAATATTGTTCACCAGGTAATTGCAGGCTATAACCACAAAGAAGAAAAAGTTATACACACACCATATAGGTTACAATAAAAAATAAAGTATATTAATATTAAATCTTTGTAAGAATGTAACAGAATTTAGATTGTCATAAATGGAAAAGGGTGGTAATGCAAAATGGTACATCCACTTTGGAAAACAGCTTGCAAATGTATTATAAAGGTAGACATATATTTACCATAGAAATTATAAATTCACACATAAATACTTTCCCCAAGGAAATAAAACATGTTTATACACACACACACACACACACACACACACACACACACACGTATGCAAATGTTTATACCAGCATTAATCATACTAATGGGAAATAGACACATCACAATTGTCATAAATTATGAATTAGAAAAAAATCATGGCATGCCATACATTGGAATACTCTTCAGCAATAAAGAGATTCAAATGACTATGAAGATAAAATCAATGATTCTTAAAATCGTTTAGTAAAAAACGTCAGACTCAATATACTGTGTTCTGTATGATTCCGTTTATACAAATTTCAAGAAAATGCAAAGTTTTTTTTGGTCTGGATTTTTGTTTTCTATTTTTAGTACAGATGGGATTTCACCATGTTGGCCAGACTTGTCCTGAACTCCTGACCTTAAGCGTTCCCACTGCCTTGGCCTCCCAAAGTGCTAGAATTACAGGCATGAGCCAATGCACTCCATCTGGTCAAAAGGCAAAATCTTAATGACAGGAAATCATCAAAAAATTGCTAGCTCAGAGCTAGAACTTACAGGAGTAGATTGATTACAAAGGGGTACAGGGAACTTTTCAAATGGATGGAAATTTTCCATGCCTGGATAATGCAGTAGGTTAAATCATTGAATAAAATTTCCTAACTCATCTAATGGTACATTTAAATAGGTGAATTTAATTGCACATAAAACTGAGAGGAAACAAAGAACAATGAACAATATAATAAACCATTTTGTGGTAATTAACTTGAAAATCTAAATGAAATGAATAAAACGCTGATAGAAACCCACCTCCTGAGTTAATTTTATTCTTAAGTTTTAAAAACATTTTGTAGCTATTATAAATGAAATTATTTTCTTAAATTCTTTTTAAGATAATTAATGTTACCATATAGAAACATATAGATTTTTGTGTGTTGATTTTGCATCTTACCAGTGGGGATATGGAAACTGAATTAATTTATAATTTATTAATTTATAAATTCTAGCAGTTTTCTTGAATCTATAGCGTTTTCTCCATAATGTCATTTGTGAACTGAGAAAATTTTACTTATTTCTTTAAAATTTGAATGCCTTTTATTTCTTTCTCTTGACTCATTGCTTGGGCTACGATTTCCAATGCTATTTGTAAAGGCTTTATTTTTAAAAATAAAATGGACAAGCTAAAATTATATGCATATGAATGTGTTCTTGAATATTCAACACAGTTTTTAAAATATTAAAAACTACTAAACACAGAAAGACTTACTATTCCTGATTATCCTAAAGCTATTGCAATCAAGTAGTGGGGTGATGGCATAATCACGGATATAGAGGTCAATAGGACAAAATAAAGAATTTAAAATGGACACAAATGATTTTTAGAAAAGACAGTCAAATGGGGGAAAGACCAATCTTTTAAAATATGAAAGTCAAAAAATAACAGATGCTCGCAAGGTTGTGCAGAAAAGGGAACACTTACACACTGCTGGTGTGAGTGTAAATTAGTTCCACCATTGTGGAAAGCAGGATGGTGACTCTTCAAAAAAAGCTAAAAGCAGAACTACCATTTGACCCAGCAATCTCATTACTGGGTATATACTCAGAGGAATATAAATCATTCTACTCTAAAGACACATGCATGTGAATGTAGCACTAGTCAGCATAGCAAATACATGGAATCAACCTAAATACCCATTAATCACAGACCTGATAAAGAAAATTTTCCACACATGCATAATGGAATACTATGCAGCCACAAAAAAGAATAAGATCATGTCTTTTGCAGGAAGATAGATGGAGCTGGAGGCTATTATCTTTAGCAAAGTGATGCAGGAACAGAAAACCAAATACTACGTGTTCTCACTAATAAGTGGAGGTTAAATGATAAGAACTTATGAACACAAAAAGGAAACAACAGACACTGGGGTCTACTTGAAAGTGGAGGATAGAAGGAGGCAGAGGAGCAGAAAAGATAACTATTGGGTACTTGGCTTAATACCTGGGTGATAAAATAGTATGTACAACAAACTCCCATGACACATGTTTACCTATGTAACAAATCTTCACATGTACTCTCAAATGTAAAATAAAGGTTTAAAAAAGAAAGTATGTAACAAAATAAAACAAGACCCATTAATTCTTATATTAGATATTTTTAAAAACTCAAAAATGGTTTTGTATCTAAGTGTAAGTGTTCCACTATAAAATCTCTAGAAGAAAACATTTTAAAAATTCATAACTTTGGAATAAGCAAACATTTTTTATATAAGAGAACAGAAGTTTGAGAGATAAAAGAAAAAATAACAAACCAGGTGTTAAAACTAAAACCTGTTTTGCAATCTTAGAAAGTCCAGTACATTAATAAAAAGGCAAGCCACAAAGTAAGAGATAATTTTGTATATTATTTATCTACGTATATGTGTGTAAATGTGCAAAACATTTTGATAAGGACTCCACCAGAAAAGGAATAGGAATGCCACATAAGCATATGGCAAATTACTTACGGACATGAGTCAACACAGAAATCAAATTTAAAACCACAACAATTTTTCACTGCATATCTATCAGATGAAGTAAAATCAAATAGCCTAATATCCTAAGGTATGGGTAAGGTTTTGGAGAAATATGTTATTGGTGCATATCTTTTCCATTCTGGTATTCTTGGTATTTTATGGCATGCCATTCTGTGAGATTGATGGTTGCTTATAAAGCTCTTACACTTATCCTATGACAAGTCAGAAGTTCCTGAGCAAACCTACAGATGATGAAAATTTCCACTACCTTGATTGTGTCCAGGATTCCAAATGTATGTATCAGCTAAAATATATCTAAGTTAACATTTTAAATTTTTGTATTCATCTTACACAAATTGTAATCAAGTTATTGAAAAATAAGGTAAGGATTAAAAAAGGTAAATGAACTCAATTTTTCAATTGAAATAAAATAATTTTTACATTGAACAAAATAAGAAATCCTAAAATACTAACAACAAAAAACCAAAACATATAAACAAAAACAAAAGACAAACTTTAGGTTTTAAAAATAATAGGTGAAAATAAGTGCTATAAAAAGAAATGACAAATCTAGCATATAAAATAAAGCAGGTGCAGCTATCAAAATATAAGACAAAGTAGGCAGTTATATCTATTATAATCAAAAATTATTATTAGTAATAGAGGGATAATTTTAAAAAGATGATTATACCAAGAAGAAATAACAGTTCTAAATAGATGAACATAAAATAGGTTAATCAAAATATAATTTTTAAAATGTGTAAAGCATAAATGGACAGATATAGAAAAAGAAATAGAAAAATATATAATCAGATTTTAAAATACAATAAAAATATTAAAAATTTGATGCGTACAATTAGGAAACTTAATCCAAGATACATTTGTAAAAGAATGCATAATAAACCTTTACCACAATTAAACATAAACTGGAACAAAACAAAATCGAAACAATTTTCATAGGCTGAAAATCATGCAGAGTCTTTTCTTTTCACAGTTAAATTGTAAGAAAATAAAAAATCCACATATACTGGAAGCTCTCTGTTTTAAAATAAATTAATAAATTTCTGAATAACCTATGATTCAATACAAATATAAATTGGAAAATTATTTAAAATAAATTATAAGAATATCATATATTAAAACATGCACAAATTAAAACATTAAATCTGTACTTACAGTTAAATTTGTGGCTTTAAATGGACATAATAGTTAGGAAAACAGGTTGAAATATTCCAAATTTCCATTTTAAAAAGTAATAAAATAATATCAAATTAACTCAAATAAACTACACAAAATAAAATGAACTAAGACAGTAAACTAAAGAATTCTAAAACACATATATGGCACAAGTATTAACAAAGACAAAGGCTGCTTTTGGAAAAAGCTAGTAAAATTGAAAAATTGTAACATTTATCCAAGACGAACAAACAGTTTCAGGAGTGAATAAAGGGGACATTGCTAAAGATTCTAAAAGTAAATTAGAAGAAGAAAATTCTGCAACTTGCTACAAGATGGATGAATTTTGATTACATGATGCGAAGTGAAATAAACCAGTTAGAGATGGGCAAATACTGCATGATTTCCCTTCTATGATGTATCTTTCTCATAGAAGGAGAAAGAGGAATGGTGATTTCCAGGAGCACAGTGGAGGAGGGAATGGAGTTGGTAAACAACAGGTATAGGATTTCAGCAATGCAGAATGCATAATTTCTAGAGATCTGCTGTACATCATGCCTACAGTTAATAGCATTGTATGCTTACAAAATCTGTTATGAATGTATAAATCATGTTGTGTTCTTAACCACAATAAGATAAAAATAAATAAGAAGGTATTTCTAAGAAAACTGTGCTGATGTATTTTAAAATTTAGATTAACAGGACATATTATTTTTAAAAATGTAACCAAAACAATTACAACATGGTGGAAGAATAATCCTAAATATATGAAAGTGGTCAAAGTATTTAACTATAATTGCTTCAAAGACAGAACTCTAAACACAAATGTCTTCAGCAGTGAATCCACCAAAATATTTATAAAAATAATCATTATAATCCAGTTTTAGGGATACCCTTCCAGAAAATTTAAAATGCAGGGCAATTTCCTACCTTGTAGTACAACAAATCTACCTTAAAGCGAAGGCCTGAAAAGATTAAATACATGTATGTGTGTGTGTGCATGTATTTATACCTATATGACATATGATATAATAAGTATGATGTATGATATTGTTTGTAACTCCTTATACAGCACAAATTTCGTTCTGCTTTCCAGTTTAGCTCCTTGCCTCTGCTTACTCAACAAAATAAGAGAAAATTACTGGATGGAGGATACTGTCACAGGATCCTTAGGGTATCACTTCACCAGCTGGAAACGCCTATGGCCGGCAGCACTTCTGCTTGAGTTTTGTTCTTGCTCACTGCGCTTGTTCTGCCCACCTGGCTTGGCAGGCTGTGCCTGGCTCACACTACCCGCCCGGATCCCACACCTGCCAAGAGTAAGCAAAGCGTGAAGAATGAGGGGTGTATGAGCAAGCAAGTGTGGGGTCCAGCCACTGCACACAGCCAGGTACACTGGCAGCTGCAGTGGGGTGGGCAGTTCTAGGCACTGGCACAGGCGCTGGTTCTGTGTAAGGCTGTGGCTGGACCAGATGTACTACAAGCAGCATCTGCCATGGGCACCAACATCCAATTGAGGGGATCATGGTAGCAGCCAAAAAATTGGAGACACCAGGAACCACAGTGCCCCAAAGAGGGTGTTACAGCATGTCACGGCCCTGGCTCAGGGTAGCTCGGGATCTGGGCTCCCAGAAGGGCCGGAGGTCTTCTCTCCTCGTTGCCTGCAGCACGCAAGTTGTGGGGAGGGAGGGTCATGTTTCAGGGAGGTGAGTTTCGGTCGTTTGTGCTACAGCTCTTTTAGTCCTTCTGCCCAGCCCTGGCCCATGGCTACTGGGCTGGCCAGCCCCACCACTGCTTTCTGTTGCATGGGGTGGCCACCTGGCCCCGGTGGAAGGCAAAAGGGCTATTGTGTTACAGCAGCTTTAGCTTGGGGAATTCCAAGGTCTGAGGCCCCAGAAGGGTTGCCACTCTACACTCCCACAGTCTGGGAGTGTATCACTGCCTGTGTAACTGCCTGCCACTCAGCGAGCCGGCCAAGAACATGTTACAGCTCCTTTTGCTTTCACTGTTTGGTGGGTCCCGAGTTCTTGTCCCACACCCTGGAAGAATGAGGTTATGTGGACAACTGGAGAGTGAGCAAGTCAGAGAGGAGCTTTATTGAGTGACAGAACAGCTATCAGTGGAGAAGTGGGTAGCTCTTACCCACAGGCAGTTCATCCTGATGAGCGTAAAGGAGACCTGAGGTAGGTAGTTCCCACCCACAGGCAGGTAGTCCCTACCCGCAGGCAGGTAGTACCAACAAGTGTCTAAGTCTGGCTGAGTCTGGGTTTTGAGGGCTCAGAAGAGAGGAAGGGCATGCCGATTGGTCCATGGGTGGGCCGGGACAAATCACCATCCCATTGTCTGAAAAGCATCAAGGAATTTCTCACTCCAGGTTGCAGACGCCACCCTGAAGTGTCAGCTAGGTCCCCACGCTTCAGGCCATCCCTAGCTTGAAGGTGAAGCTTCACCAGGGACCTGTCCTTTCCTGCCTAAGGAACCTGTCAACCTCCTGCAGCCATCAGTATGATGTCCACAGCGCCCAGGCTGTCCACACTGAGGGGCCCCTGCAAGCCCACACTGAGCTACCCACAGAGCTCTCGGCTTCCCTCCCTGAGCTCGCTGGTGTCCATAATTTCAGATGGGGCTGAGGAGGTGGGGATTGGGGGTCTGGCATTTCAGCACCACCTCGAGCATGCGCACGCCCAGCCGGGTCGCGACAGCGCCTGGGCTTGGCTACAATGTTGCTTCACACCTAAGTGTGGGTTGGGAGCAGGGAGTGACCAGGGAGCGGGAGCAGGCACTTTTGAGCCTGTGGAGGCAGGAGGTTTCCCAGGCCCCAAGAGCCCAGGAATGCTTGAGCACGACTGGGAGAGTGCAGCTGTTCCCAGGAGCACGGGCTCCCACCCTGCCAACTCGGTAGGGCACGGGACTCTTGCTGGGATCGCCTCTTCCCATGCCACACCAGCTTCGCGGAGCACATAGCCCCGGCTGCACCTCTCCCGCTGCAACTGGCGTCGTCGCAGTGGCCATTCCATACAGGGCGCCACTGCCATAAATACTGTGCATTCATTGGAGTTCCTTCAGAATCAAATATCAAATAAGACATCAGCCCATCCAATTATCAAAAGTTTGGCTAGTCCTTCTTGTTCTTTCTTGTTTTTTTGTTTTGTTTTGTTTTTGATTTTGTTTTTCCTTTTTTAAATTTTTGTTGAACTTGCTCTTTTGCTAGCCCAGTTACAAACAGTCCCTGGCAGAGGCTGGTGAGGGGCAGAGTGGATGGGGGAAGGGGAACCTTTCATGAAAGGGTCAATGGTTTGATTAGATAGGAGGAATACCTTTTGATGATCTGTTGCACAGCACGGTGAGTACAATTAATAATAATGTATTAACTATTTCAAAACAGCCAAAAGAGATTTTAACAGTTTGCACCACAAAGAAATGATAAATTTTTGAGATAATGGATATGTTAATTAGCCTGACTTGATCATTTCTTTAATGTATACATGTATCAAAACAGCACATGGTACCCCGTAGATATATAAAATTATTTATTATTTGTCAAATGAAATAAAATAAAAATTAAAATAAATTATATCTATCTATCTTTAAAACATGAAAGCTTCCCCTGGCTTGCTTACCTAGGAAGTGTTAATCATCTGGAGTTTGGAGTTTGTTTTTCACAAATTTTCTTGTATCCACTATTCTTCACTAACTTGAAAGAAAAGTGTTTTACCGCATTTTCTCGCTCATAGGTGGGAATTGAATAATGAGAACACTTGGACACAGGGTGGGGAACATCACACACTGGGGCGTGTCGTGGGGTGGGGCGAGGGGGGAGGAATAGCATTAGAAGATATACCTAATGTAAATGACGAGTTAATGGGTGCAGCACACCAACATGGCACATGTATACATGTGTAACAAACCTGCACGTTGTGCATATGTGCCCTAGAACTAAAAGTATAATAAAATAAATAAATAAATATAAAAATATATTGAAATGGAAAATCATTAAACCTTTTTAATTTCCAAAAAAAAAAAGAAAGAAAAGTGTTTTTTTGGGTTAATTCAATGATTTCTTGTTATCCCACAGGAAATGAAAATCTTTTATATTCATCCATATATTAATCAAAGATGATCTGCCCATATCCATTTTTTACATTCTGAAATTTACATTCCCTTAAGTTGCTAAAATTAGGTAGTGGTTAAAAAAAAAAAACAAAAAAAAAAAAACAAAAAAAAACACCTTACCAAATGTTCAATTGATTTTCTCCCTCAAAATTATTCATATGATAGTATTGCAATAAATCATGTTTTATTGAATCTATACATTGGAAAGAATGCAAATAATATGTAAAAATATTCCTTGACCATGGTAAATTACAAATAATGTGAAAGACAGACACAACTTTGGCAACATAGTGAGATCCTGTCTTTACCAAAAATTAAAAATTAAAAAAAAAAAATTACCAGGGCATGGTGACATGCATCTGTGGTTTCAGCTACTTTGGAGGATGATGTAAGAGGATTGCTTGAGCCCAGGAATTCAAGGCTGCAGTGAGGTATGATTGTCCCACTGCACTCCAACCAGGGCAACAGACAGAGAGCCTGTCTCAAGCAAAACAAAACAAAACACAATCATACCCAGACACACACACACACAAATGAAAGAGCTTAAGTTGTGTGTGTGTTTTCCTACAACATGTATGGAGGTGACAGAGTTATTAAAAAAGAAAAATAAGTACCTTCAGAAGTATCAGAGCAGTTACTATTTTCTAGGCTGACTCTGCATTTGAAGTTATGGGTGTTCTTTTGGAAGAAAATGCAGGTATCAACTAAGAATAATAACAGTTTCTAAAGTAAAGAAAAACTGATCTATTAGAGTGTATAGTTGAGTCATAAATGCTTTCTGGTTATAATAATAGTGAAGGAAGTTTCAAAATGTGAACAGTATGCTGTCCTTGGCCCAAGGGGATCTGCCTCACTGTAGAGTGAAAATGGGATTTGGGAATTGAGCTTTTTGCCAGCCTTTCAGGCACATTCTCAGGAGCCTCTTCTTTAGGAGCAATACAATTAATTTCCACCTGCAGAGAGAGGCCTTTAACCTGCTGTTTTAACCCAGGCAGCAGGAGATCTAGGATCTCACCCTTGTTCTTGCTAGTATGAAATCTGTAAAGCTGGAGGATCTACTTAATTATGTGTGTCTTTGTTGCCTTTTACCATAAAAAGCCAAAATGAAACTTGTCTCACTAGTCTTGCAATGCTCTTTCAAGGAGGAAAAGAAGCATATTTGATTGCTAGAGGTATTTAAACACTTAAAAATACATGATATTCGTGAGTAATATAAGTATTTCAGATGACTTTTATCACTCCCTGCCTCATGTATTTTTTTCAGACATTTATCAGATGAATCATATGGGCCTGAAGGCATGACCTCTAAGGAAGCTGAGCACTTCAAAAACAGTGAGGTAAATCATGCTACCAGTAGAAATCATCCTCTGGGCAACGATGTCGGTGTACATTTTGTTCCAAAGTCACAACTTCTATCATGGCTTACCAAACTTAAAAATCAGTGGTGTGGATTTAAAATTTCCTCAATGTCATCAGGACAGAGCAGGGAAATTTGAGATGATCATCTAAGATAATTCAGGAAGCTATTCTTACCTAACACTTTCCACATTATTTCCAAATCAATAGCTGTATGTAATAGCCATCTTATTAAAACCGGAACTGACAGTTACCAGTCATACAACTCCATCTGAAAAGTCATGTCTTTCTATATTCTAAAACTGTACTTCTTGGATTTTCATTCACTATCTCATTCTTTAATTTTAGATTTATTTCCTGGACATTTATGGCACTGAAGTCTCTTGTTTCCTTTTTTAAAGATTTAAATGTCTTTTGTGTACACATACACACACATACATACACACACATGAACACACATACACTGCTTTTGTAAATATACGATAAGGAGGCAGGAGATATTTTTGTTTCAATAATACGTGGTTTTTAAAATTATTAAATAGCTATTATGTACTAGGACTTCAAACGCACTTTTAAATCTGAATTCTCATGATTAGAGATAATTAGTGCCTTATTATTTGAATAAGAAAGGAAAACCTGGAAAGTTGATGTGTCTTCAAATTTAGAAAGCGATTACATGTCAGAGCCAGGATTACAGACAGGTCTTTCCATTTCTGCAACCCATTTAACTTAAACTTCACTGTAGTTCAGCCCATTTTGCTTCTCAGATGAATTTGTCATCAGTGCCTGTGATGGCATCTGTTCAGTTTGAATACTTGGTAGGGTGTACATAGTAAATACTTTTAATGACTAATAAATATTTGTAGAGTGATGACTCTTTCATGTTGGGTGTTTTCGTGGATCCTGAAGGTAATTAAAAATTAACCCAGCTAAAATCCAAACTGCAGATTATCAGGTAAATGTGACATTTATACTATCACTTTTTTATGTTGAGTAAAAGTAGGAAGAACTCTTAAATCTAGGGATAGATATTGTGGAAAAAAGAGAACAAACTTGTTTATACAGACAACAATTTTAAAGATAATTCCCGAATGATTGCTTACCATCTGAATTCAAACCTTAAAGTGTTTCACTACTACTAAACAACATTTAAGATCACAGGAAAATGCATATCTATTGATTCTTTCCAGCAGGTTTCCCTGCATGATATGACTTGGATGATTAAAAACATCTTTCCACTGACAAAGCAGATGGGAATTGTAGCAGATGGAAACTGTAGAGATATGCCAAAAAGGAAAGTCCAACAGGCTATGTTCAAGTACATTCAGAGTATATCTCAATATCTTGGTGCATTTCTGTGTTTTGTTCAAGACCCTCAATAAAGTCGATAACTGCGTTACTGACTTTATTGAGCTCAGAATTAACCACTGAGAATAGCACTGTTTATGAGAGAAAAAAATCATGTTAACCAAGGTCAGTTTTATTTTGTTTAAAAAAATAAAGCAGAAAACAGTCAATAACTGAGACAAGGACCAGAATGCACATGTACATTGAATTCCCTACCTCTAAGTACACCTGTATGAGGTTCTAATTATTTTGCCCCAGTGACATTGTGTATATGTGGTA
Organism: Chlorocebus sabaeus; assembly: GCF_047675955.1. Lineage (NCBI taxonomy): Eukaryota > Metazoa > Chordata > Mammalia > Primates > Cercopithecidae > Chlorocebus > Chlorocebus sabaeus. Next base: position 65,642,231 of record NC_132906.1, on the reverse strand, counting down.
ATCAGAGCCATTGAGAGGTAAATTAGATCAGTTAAATGTTTAATGGTTTTGAGCTACAATGACATAATATGTTTGATTTCAAAACAAACATGGATTAAATTATTGAATAAAATACTAAACACCCATCAGGTACAGTGTTATTTCTCTCTAGGCAAAATCTGAAAGTATATTCACTAGTAATTCTCTTCTATAAATCAATTTCATACTAATAACACCAAATACAAATATGCTCTTCTAGTTGACTGTGTTCCTTTAGAAACATTAATAAACTTTATCAGTTCAAGGTTTGCATGGTGGTTAAGTGTACTCAATTGAATTTCTTAATTAGTTGATATCTTATTTATTATTTAATGTGATGTTTCTATTGTTTCAGTGTACAAAACTGTTATTATGACTATTGTTTTATTTTCCAAATAATATAATTAAGAAGAGAGTAAAAAAACCCATGCAGAAAAGACACAGTCCCTACATATCAGAAATTAATACTTACTGATACTTATGAAATCTGTGTTCCAAATTTAAGATAAATGAATAAAATTATTCATAAGAATATGTATATGCTTATAATTATGGCAAAATAAGACTCAAATTGAAAGCATTCTCAAAAATAGTAAAGAGTATTTAATGGGGTTATTTTAATGAAAGGCAATTATAGTATTACTCAGCTTTGCTATAATAGAGAAAAATCCTACAATTATGGTGGCTTAAAATAAGTATTTAATTATCACTCATGCAGTATGTAGTTATGTGTTGGCTGCAACTTTCCTCTAGGCAATGGCTGGGCTTCAGGCTAAGATTGTTAGAGGCTGCAGCTTTGCTCCATTATTGAGTTGATTGACATATGCCTTTGTTCCAGAACACAGGATAAAGAAGCAGCACCTGGGCATTAGATAAACATTCTGCAGTAAAGTAGAAGAGTAAGAGCGGGCATAAACTTATAATACCTACAGCCTCTGCTTGAACATTGTGTAATCACGTTTGCTGATATTGACCGCAATCCATAACAGGGCCAGTCTGAAGTTAGTAGAACAGGAATTTATATTTTATCTCCATGATGGTATGAACAACAAAGAATAATGTGCCATAGATATATTATGTATAAATTAAAATGTTTTAAACATAAATAAAACACATCAAGTAACAAAATTTCTTTGCATGACAAGGTTTATAGAGGTTTATTAATAACAAATATTTTGCTAGTGATTTTCTCTTGTTATTCCCATTTTTGTATAAACAGATAATACACTCAGTTATTTTAAATGAAATGCTTAGAAAAAATAATTTTGATTTTTTTGGTTATTACTTTGTCAAACAACAGATCTTCAGTTTTGTATAGCATTGGAATGATAGTTGATGTGGAGTCTAAATGTATGAATGAGTTAGACATGTTCCACACACTGGGCTGGAGGAATGAAAAAAGCCCTGGCTCTTCTTTACCTTTCTTTCAACGTATCAGTCCCTATTCATAGTATTCCCAATGCTATGCTCCAACACTCTTAAATTATATAAATATTAGTGATTTATGGATACATTTTTGTACTGAGATATAAAAGCAAAAACAAAAATCACTTATAAGACCAGTCTTTGGATTTAACACTTATGTGTGTTTGGAAATGTTTAAGATGTAGATGTCTATTATATTCACAAATAGATATGCATGTAGAAAAATTTTCTTGTATGCTTAAACACTTATTTTTGTTTAATTCATAAACAGTCATTTTGGAGTCACAATTCCCTTATTCCTGCTTCATGAAGTTTTATCTTTGTGAATTTCACTTCTTAGACAAAATCATTGCACTTTGTAGATATACTGAGATATGGTTGGGTTCTGTGTCTGCACCCAGATCTCACATAGAATTGTAATCCACAGTGTTGGGGGAGGGATCTATTGGGAGGTGATTGGATCATAGGGGTGGATATCCTCCTTGCTCTTCTGGTGATAGTGAGTGAGTTCTTATGAGGTCTAGTTGTTCGAAAATGTGTAGAACTTCCCTTTTCATCTTCTCTCTCCTGCTGGCCATGTGAATATGTGCTTGTTTCCCCTTTGCCTTCTGCTACCATTGTAAGTTTCCTGTGACCTCCCCAGAAGCAGAAGCCTCTACATCCCACAGAACCATAAGCCGATTAAACCTCTTCTCTTTATAAATTATCCAGTCTCAAGTATGTTTTTATAGCAGTCCATAGTGAGAATGGACTAATACACACTGTGATTTCACCCATCAACTCCCCTGACGGATATTTGAATTATTTCACTTCTATTGTGATTACAGGTATTGCTGCAGTGAATAGCTTTGTGCCCTTATTTGCACAATGGTTTTGGTATAAAATCTAAGAATTGGGGTTGCTATGTATGATGGTAAATTTTAAGATATTTTCAAATTTGCCTCTATTATGGTGACTTTTTTTTTTTTTTTTTTTTTTTTTGAGACGGAGTCTCGCTCTGTCCCCCCGGCTGGAATACAGTGGCACAGCCTCGGCTCACTGCAAGCTCCGCCTCCCGGGTTCACGCCATTCTCCTGCCTCAGCCACCGGAGTAGCTGGGACTACAGGCGCCCGCCACCATGCCCAGCTAATATTTTTGTACTTTTAGTAGAGTTGGGATTTCACCGTGTTAGCCAGGATGGTCTGGATCTCCTGACCTCGTGGTCCGCCCGCCTTGGCCTCCCAAAGTGCTGGGATTACAGGCGTGAGCCACTGCGCTCGGCCTATGGTGACTTTTCAAAATCATTATGAGCAGTGAATGAACTTACTTCCTGAAGCCTCTCTGAAGAACATGTGGTCACATTTTTAGATTCTTATAAATCTAATAAGTGAAAAATAGTATTCTGTATTTTTCACTTAAAATTTAGAAGCCAATTTGAGCAGATTTTCATGTATTTAGGAGCTATTTACATGTCTTTTTCTCTGATCTTTTAACATATATCACTCGCCCATTTTTACAGGGTTGTTGCTTTTTCACTTCTCCATAGCTCTTTATATATTAAGGATATTAATTTTTGTGGGATATGAATTTGGACATCCTTTGTTGTCAAATTTAAATCTGTGTTTTACCTGAGACATAACTTTCAAGACTGAAAGGTAGTTTAGCTATTTCCGCTAGATGCAGTTTGGAACTTATTTAGCAACAATTTGCCTCTGAGATTGTAAAGAAGATAATCATGTGTTGTTGGTTTCTTTGCCACGGATCTCTTCCAATCCAATAATGAGTTTTTAGATAGTCTATGTTCCCTGGCAGCAGCTCTCAGGTCACACTCTACCTTCTACCCCCTCCCAAGAGCCCCACTCAAGCCTGGGTTGCTCCTTTCTCTCTGAGGATGGCAGCAGCAGTTCGAAGGTATCATAGCCATTCACCTTTTCCGTGCACCAGCGAGTTTTTCTATCCCCTCATATGAACGATGTACCAATACTGTTAATTTATGTTTTACTTTTGTTTAGAATTCTTCTGCAGATGTTTTTGATTTATTAGTGTGTTCTCTTATGATTTCTGGTCTGTCAATCACTGCTGTAAAGACGTGCCTGCTCCAAGATTATACACACATTCACCCATATTTTCTTTTAGTATATATAGAATATAATTTTAACATTAATTTTTTGACCTAGTTAGAGTTTTTAATCAATGTATTTTGATGTATTTTTTATTTATTATAAAGTTTGTTCCTTTCATACCTTTCTCATGTTTTGAATAGTTCTAATATCACATTGTAGTCTTGTTGCACATCTTATATCTGCATTCATGCATTCCTGCATTGTTTTCGTTTTTGTTCTTATCATCTTTCTTAAACAAATAATTCATTAAAATTTTTAGTTCATGTTGGAATATTAGATTACACTTTTCATCAACTATGTGAAACGATGTTACTTTTCTCATCCTCTTCCTTATCCCATCTTTACATATAGACAGTTTGTTCCTTATTTTTGATAGTCATATTTGCATTCAGTACATTTTAGATTCCAGGGAAGCAGTGGTAGGAGTGATCCAGGGTGGTTTTCCAAGCTTCCCAGGTTACGGATTTCCTTTATGTTTCTGCAAAAATCTTAAAAACACAGCACATTTGTTTCTCAGAGATCTTTTGAAAGGGATCCTATGACATCAGTTGTAGCCTTTCTATATCTCATAATTTTTGCCTTACAAGATATGTCTTTGTTTATCATGATTCTATTTGCTAAAACTCCTCAAATATGCTACTTCTGGGAAATAACCTTCATCCCACTTTCCAACACTTCTCTCTCTGCTTTCCTAGAAATTTAACTCTCTTCAATATTGCTTCTATTTCAATGATCATCTTTCAGTGAAATCCTCTCCTTCTGGGAACAAATATGATAAAACCTTGCAATAACATGCACTGGTAATGTGAATTATAAAGAATATGATGAGTATTAGCTCCTTTCTCTGTGCAACTCTATTCTGCATTCAAAGCACAATAATATTTGCTCTCCTTTCAGGTGAGAAGGAAGGTAAACATGGAGGACATACAGAATGTTGACATCGACAGTCAGAAAACGTGGGAGGTGAAGAGTATGTAGCCACAGTCCCAGTATTTTTCCTTGCTAGTTTTACTTTCCAATTTAGCTATGCAGAATGGGTATCGACTAACCAGAAAGATTTGAGATAATTGATATTCTGGAATTTTTCCCACCAATATTTGAAACAGAATAGACACTTGACATTGCATAATTCTGAAAACCACCTGAACCAGATTGGATTTGCGTTGGCCACGTTTTGTAACACTCAACTAGCCACTGTGTATTCCGATCTCAGGCATGTTTTTAATCTCACAGTAATGAAACTCAACCTTATTTGTAATTTAATATTTTGCATCCCATTGGGTTGGGTGTTACTGTATCCTTAGTGATTTCTGTATCCTGGTCTCTAGGCTTCTTGCATAGTTCCTGTCGGTTTTGGTGACACATTCTCATGTGTCTACTCAAGGCTGATTCAGGTCTATGCTTTTAGTAACATATAAACACAATTTATTGCTTGTTTACTTTTTTGTTTTTGTTTTCCTGATCCCAGTTTTCTCTAAAGTGCAGGTTTTTAATTTTTCATTGCTTTGTTTTTCTCCTTAATAAATTATATGATTACCCATATTTCCCTTCAGAATTGAAACTATGATCAGACATTTGCAAAAGACACTTTAAAATATAATTTCTTATCACTAAAATTACAAAGCTCAAGTCCTATAAAATACAATTTCAGATTTACTAGTAGACTCTAACGACATTCCATAATAGAAGCAATTCACTGAAATAATTTTTATTCATTTTACACTCTTTCCAGAAAATGGTAATTTAAAAAATCTGTTTCTCCAAAGTTCACCACCAAAATAGATAATAAAAATTATATATATTCTGGTTTCAAGAAAGCATAAAGGAAACCATACCACATTTGACCTTGAGAATAATGAAGCTGAACATATATAAGCCATTTAGAACAAAATATTCAATATAGTTACATTCATGCCTTGTACAGAAAGTTATGAAGGTCTCTAATAAAGATACACTTTGGCAATGTTCGCAAATAATAGTATTTTGTCTTTGAAGAAAGATGTAATTATTTTATAAAGTGTTACATTGATCTCAAGCACTTTTTCAATGCTAGACATGCCTGGATTGAAGAATAATATAAGATCAAATATTTTTTGTTCTGCTTTCACTCATGCTTGTTTCTTCTTAAATTAAACCTAATTTTAGTTGTCAGGGTCCTATCTATTACTGTCTCATCTACTGTGACCACTTCCATCTTGATATGCAGAGGTCATTGTATGGTGTTTGACTCTATTGATTCTAAAGTTATAAAACGCAACATCACATGGACTCTTTACAATCTGTGATAAAAAGGGAGTTTGGGACTTCTGATATGGGGCAGAGGGCAGATAAAGAAAAGAAAAAAGAGATGCAGCTTCTAGAAAATAAACTTTGATAGAAAGATAGCATTATTTCCCCAGCTTTGGAAAGCTATAAGTAAAAAGTAAAAATGTATATATTTACAGTATACAATGTGATGTTTTCATTTAATCATTTCACAATGAGAAATGATTTAATCAAGTTAATTAACATATCCATCATCTTACATACCTACCATTATTTTGTGTGTGTGGTGAGAATGATTAAGATCTAATCTCTTAGCAATTTTTAAGTACTCATTGCATTATTATTAGCTACAGTCATCATGCTGTACAAGACCCCTCCAGACTAATTCATCTTGTTCAATTAAAACCTCATGCCCCATAACCAACAGAGAGATAGCACTTTTGAAAGCATACTGGGGGGAGGAATTGAACAAGACTAAAAAGTTACAAAGTGAAGGAAAAGTGAAAATAAAGTAAAATTAAAAGTGAAAATGTACTATGAAATTAATATTGAAAAAAAGCACAAAACAAAAACAAAAAACAAAGAAACAACAACAAAAAAATGCACCACCAGGAAGCAAAAGAATGTGTCATTGACAACCTCAAAGAAAACCTAGGTAAAATCATGTGAATTTAAACAGAAATCATATGTCATGCTTTCTGGCCACACAACCCCTTTTATACATTCTTCCTGTTCTTGGGAATCTTCTTTTCTTATGAGACCTGGCTACCCTAGATATAAACCAGAAAACATGCTTGCCCGGTATGATTGCCTTTTGAATGTGTCAATTTGGGAAGGCTACACTCCCCAGTTATTCAATCAAATAGTAATGTAGTTGGTACAATGAAGGTATTTTACAGATATGATTAGACTCCATAATATCTTAAGTAAGAGAGAGTATACTAGATAATTTGTATAGTCCAATTCAATCCATTATAAAACCTTAAGAGCAGATCTTCATCTTATGCAAAAAAAAGAAAGAAAGAAGAAAGAAAGAAAGAAAGAAAGAAAGAAAGAAAGAAAGAAAGAAAGAAAGAAAGAAAGAAAGAAAGAGAAAGAAAGAGAGAAAGAAATAAAGAGAGAAAGAAAAAAAGAAAGAAAGAAAGAAAGAAAAAGAAATTCTACCTGTGGACAGCAGTTAAAGCCTGTGTTCTAGAATTTCAACTTGTTCCTCCTGAGTGCTTGCTTCATAGATTTTGGACTTGTCCAGCCAGCCCTCACAATCATGTAAGCCAATTATTTGTAACAAATCTCTTAGTATATATCTCCTGCTTCTGCCCCCAGGTTGAACTCTAACTGATAACACATTTTCTTACCTAAAAGTCGGCTGCTGCTCTAACAAGTACCTTAAAAATGTGTAAGTGGCTTCAGTATAGGGCCATGCACAGAGGCTGAAAATGTTTTGAAGAGCATGGTAGAAAAAGTTTAGATTGTCTTTAACAGACTGCTAGTTGAAATATGGATCCTAATGACTCTGCTACCGAGCACTCAGAGGAAGTTAAAAGCATGGTAAAGGCAGCCTAAAGCACCATAGAGAATATCTAAATAATTAGAAACAGATTGCTAGTAGAAATATGGAGGATAAAGGTGCTACTGTTGAGGGCTCAGAAAGAAATGAGAAACATGTTACTGGAAGTTTAAGAAAAGGAGATCCCTATGATATAGCGGCAGAAATTTTAGCAGGATTGCGTCTTGCAGTTATATGGGAAGCAAAACTTGTAAGTGTTGAAATTGAGTATTTAGTCCAGGAGATTCCCAAAGTGTTAAATGTATGGACTCATCTATTCTTGCTATTTCTAGTAAAAATGTAAACTAAAAGAAATAAATTGAGGAAACCATTGTAAACAAAAGTGAATCAGGACTAGGACTTGGAAGGTCCCAGCTTATTCAGACTGCAAAAATTGCTAAAACTACTCAATTTATTTTTTTGAAAGTGTACTGTAATGAAAAAAAATTACTGAGCATGTGGCTGCTAGTAGGGACTTGCTATTACCTAAGAAAGGTCAAAAGATCAGAGTACGCAGTCACATCAAAAAATGTTTTTGAAAAGATTAAATATGTTACTCACAGATCACAGTCATCTAAATGGAATCAAAAATTAGAAGTGAGAGTATGTAGGAATGGCTTGTGAAGGAACCTCTCATCTAATAACATACATCCATGTATGCATCCATCCATGTGTACACATATACTGTAATGCAACAAAACCTGGCATGACATGACAGGACCTACATGGGAGACTCCCAAAATTCCTTAGTATGTTACACCAACAGAGATGTGGCCAGCTTGCTTTAATGAGGACAATAGGAGTACAAAATAAAAACAACCTGTTGTTTTACATGATAAGTATCCTCAAACTTATCATGCAAGAAACAGGCTGAATAAAATTACTCATCTGCAAACACATGCAATTATTACTGAAAATCATATTGTCTCAGAGAATAGATCTAAGAATTATAGGGGATTATTTCCAAACTTAGAAACTGGATGGAATTTTCTTAGTGCGATTTTGAAGTTGTTTTTGACTTGTGACTCCATTTTCCTTTTCTTTTATCTCATTTCGAAAAAGAATGTTTGTAACTGTTATTCTATGCTTATCCTACCATTTCATTTTGGTAGCAAGTAACTTGTTGCTTGAGTTTCACAGGTTCACAGATGAAAAAGAATTGTCTACAGTGTGGTTTATACCGAGAGCCTCACTTATACTCAGGAAAGATTATGTAGTTTTTGACATTTGAGCAGATAAGATTTTGAACTTTGAGTTGATACTGTTACTGGTGGGTCTTTGTTCTTGGAGCTCCCAAGATGTGGCGGGCTCCTCTCAAGATGGCAGCAAGCCTTTTATTCTCTGACCTGGGGTTCTTGGCCTCATGGATTCCAAGGAATGGAACTTGCGGCCATGCCGTGAGTGTTAGAGCTCTATTAGAAGCCGTGGGTCATGGAAGAGAACTGTGGAACTCAGTGACTAGTGTTCAGCTTGATTAAGACGAATCCAGGCACTTAGCCAGGCAAGAACAATGGCGATCGGGAGCGGCAACGGGCGCCTCGCTGGATCAGAAGTGCAACAGACACCCTACTGGATCCGGAGGGGTGGAAGTCTGCAGCAGGTCTGCCATGGTGGCGATCCGCAGTGGTGAACAGGTGAGCGAAAGCTCAGCTCCAGCTGGAATAAACACGGACCTGAAGAGTGTGCAGTTGCAAGATTTAATAGAGTGAAAACAGAGCTCCCATACAACTGGAGGGGACCCAAAGGGGGTTGCCACTGCCGGCTCGAAATGCCAGCGTTTATGTCTCGATCATTGTTCCTGCCAGGCTCACAGGCGATATATGATTTGACTATTTATTTACCTCCTGCTTTTAGCCTAATTGGTGTTTTAGTGAGCACTCTTTACCACCTGATTGGGCAGGTGTGAGTTGAGTTACAAGCCCCGGGTTTAAACGTGGGTGTGGTCACCTTCCCCAGCTAGGCTTAGGAATCCTTAGTTGGCCTAGGAAATCCAGCTGGTCCTGTCTCTCAATATTGCAATAGGTTGGGGCTTTTGCAGACATTGCAGTAGAGCTCATTTATTTGGTATGTGGGAAGAACATGGAATTTTGGGGGTCCAGTGTATTATGTGAATTATGGTAAGCAAAATAATAGCTGTCCAAAGATGTTTATGCCCTAATTCTTAAAACTTGTGAATATGTTGAATTATATAACAATGAGTAATTAAAATTGCACATGTAGTTTACATTGCTAATCAATTGACTTTAAAATAGGGATATTAACCTCAATTATCCAATTGGATCCATTATAATCACAAGGGTCCTTAAAACTAGGCAAGAGGATTGGAAAAAGGACTGGAGGAATGGCAATATAAGAAGAACTTGGCCAAACTTGCTGGGCCATAAGCCAAGAGGGTCTTGAGCCAAGGAATGTACATGGCTTCTAGAAACTAGAAAAGACAGGGACACAGATTCTCCCCTAGAATCTCAAGAAAGAAATGAAGCCCTAAAGATCCCTTGATTTTAGCCTAGTAAGACCCTTTTAGACTCCTCACATCCAGAATTGTAACATAATAAATTTGTGTTATTTTAAGCCACAAAGTTTGTGGTAAAATTTTCCAGCAGCTATAGGAAATTGGTATATATAGCCTTGCCTGGAGCTAGGGATCAGACATATGATGTTGGCTTCAGCAAGCGGATCAACTTCATTAACACCTCAATTTGAAGGCAAACAAGGTGAAGAGTCAAGTAATGTTCAGAGTCTATTTTCTGATCAGGCTGGAAGAGGAAACAGGCTTTGGCCTTCAGAAACAGAGGTAGCGAAGACTGTGGTGTCAAGCCCAGCCCCAGTACTGAGAGGCAGAACATCTATGCCCAGTTTCAGAATAGTGTGATCTCTTGCAGAATAGTCTTCTGATGAGGTTTGGGTATTTAGAGGCTGTTGAACCTGTAAAGCCCCAAAGCTCAACTTACTATCTCCCCTAGATATTCTTTGACCTACCATATATCCTTTAATAATTTATTTGAAATAGCTGATGTGTGCTCTGTTTTTTCCAGTTAAGAATTCTGACTTATACACAATTTATCGAGACAGAAGTTTCATTGGATGTTTGAGAAAGAAACCATATTTTAGCATCAATGTGGAAATAAGTGCTACAGAATTAAAGAAATTGGGTAGAGAGCACTTTGTTTAATATCTGCGCCCTTCTGTTATTAACTCCTGAGACAAGGAGAATGCCAAAGCAGTGTTGCAGTGAATGAACTGGGACCTTTATTTCCTCTCTGGGCAAATGAAATGCTAATTATCTTGAGATTTTAAATTCAAGCAGCTTATTCTTTTATTCGTATGTGGGAACTCAGGCAAGTATAATCTCATGTAAGGAAATCCTCTATAGTGTATAAAATGAGGATACATATTTAATATCACCTTTTACAAGAGAAGAAAATAAAAGGCTTTCTGTCTATGAAATTATAAAATAATATTATTTTCTCCATAGGTATTTTCATTTAATAATTCGTTCACGTTTCCAGTATATTTACTGGGAATCTACTATATGCTTAACTATGAAGGAAAAGCCATGAGTAAAACATGGTTTCTGCCTTTTGAAAAGCCTAAATGTAAAAGAAAAGCCAGGTATAATGAAATCAGCATGGGTATAATAACATAAGGGTATAATACAGTATTCCAGGATCATCTAAAAATGTGTTGTTAAATATTCCACAGAGATGTGGAGAGTATTCAAAACAAAGGTGATATTTGCCATTAGCCTTACTGGATAGAGAATAAGAGAGGAAGAAATCAGAACAAAATGTACTCTTGGCAGAGAAATTGACATGTAAAAAGCCCAAGAGATATAATGGGATATAATATATCCATGGATGATGAGTGGTCTAATATGGATGAAGTAAAGGGTATGTGTTTATGTGTATGTATATGATTTTGTGTGTGTATGTGGTGTGCGTGTGTATGTGTGTGTGTCAGCTTTTTTGGGGGTGGGGGGAACATTTATCTAAACATAACTGTTAGTATAAGATTTAAAAGATCAGAATTGTATTTGCTGGCAATGTGGAGAATATATTAAAGATGAGACAGAATGAAGGCAGAGTGAATAGCTAGATAATGCATTTAACTCTAGTTAGAAATGACGTTACCATAGCTAGGCTGCAGCATGGAAAGAGAGGTTTAAACTTATAGGACTTGAACAGTTAAATGGGAAAAGGTGCTGTGGGAATGAGCAGTGGTCCAGGCTTGCTGTGCATTTAACTGGTGGAACTTCTCATACCATTTTCATTAACACCTAAATGAAATAATTCAATATTGCATCCTATTTGACAGTAGTTAAGTCCAGTACTCCCTTGAAAAAGTCTGAAGATATTCAGTGATCATTTTCACATATTGTGTGTCATTTTTGACCTCTACTGATGATGTGAATTCCACGATTCTCTTTAGTCACCATTGGCCACATTATTATCCTATAATCCTTTCATGCTGACACAGCTCTCCTTGTTCCATTTCAACCAAAATTAGGACTCATTCGATCCCTTACTATTATAGCACAGTTAAAACAGAATAGATACTAATTTGAGGTTACTAAGAAACAACTAAAATTTTTTTGTATATAATAAGTAATCATTATTCAGAGCAATATTCTCAGTGTTCCTCAAATCCAGGAGCCATACATGCTTAGAGTGAATGCCAATTTTGAACATTTCCAAATTAGACTATATCCTATTTCCAATTTCTAATCTTCCACTCATTCCTGTGTCAGCAAACTGTGTCTTTGTGTCTCTTCAAAAAAAATTTTAAAATCCTTTAAAATTAGACATTCTTGGAGATAAATTTTCTAAAATTAAAGCGCATATTTAATAAGATAATCATTCATATTCCATTCTGTATTTTTTGCATTTTACCACTTTTCAAAACTATGACAAGGATGATGAGTATTAACTGTATTTTCATCTGTGAGGAATATGCATGTTCACCAAACTTAATAGTGTTAGAACAAAAAAGGGTAAGACAAATATGGATTACTAAGTCAATTTTTGGAGACCCAGAAAATGTTTCGGAATGTTTTGAAACAGTCGTTTTGTTTCTCTTGATAAAGTCCAACAATTTGGAGACATTTAAATCAAGGTTCAATAACCAGGGAAGGGAGGAAGGAAGTAATAATTAGGCAAATTCTAAAAATGGTAGGTTTGAGTTGTCTGACGGGCCACCACTTGAGATAACTAGTTGTAAGTTAAAAATATTTCAGGAGATAAATGAGGTCAAGTTATGTATTTGAGAATCATGGATTTATACATAGAATTTAAAGCTGTGAGGCCCAACAAACTCATCAGGTCAAAAACAGGTAGAGTACGAAATCTGAAAAGACAAGATTTGAACTTTAGAAAATTTGATATCTTAAGAGGATAAGTTGAGAAAAACTAAAAAACTAAAGATATGGAAAATGAGCTTTCAGATGAATATGAGATAAAAAAAGAAGAGTAAATTCCTAGTAGGATTTACTATGTAAGAGTAAATTCTATGTAGAGTTCACAGAAGCCCCAGCTGTTCTAGAAGATGGTCTCAAAGTTTGAGGAGTGATACAAATGCTCTGGAAAGTTGTAATAGAGTGAGGCCTATTATAGAGTAAAAGTGTAATTGTGGTTTACAATTAAGGGCCACTGATGCTTTTAATCAGAATGTGGTGTGAAGTAGACAGTAATAAACAGATAAGTTGAAAGGAGAAAATGTAGATGACTCTTTAAGAAATACGACTGGAAAGGAAGGATTTAGAGTGATAACCCTATTAAGAGGTCCTTATGAAGGGGTGCTGATTATTTTGTGAACCATTTCCATAGCTGACATTTTTACCTGGAATTTATCTCTTCAAATTCCTCCATTTAATAAACCTGACTTGCTTTTTTTACTTGAGGATTTCAATAACTAAACAAAAATAAAAACATCAGCTGACAACAATTAAATGCATAATTTAAAATAAAATTTGTGAGTTAAAAATTGTGTGTGATTGATTTAGTAAATAGGTACTACACCTATTACATACAAACCTCTATGTAAAGTTCTCCTACTGTTTTCTCTATTTTAAGGTAAAAGGTTCAGCAAGAATGTTTTATGGTGGGCAATTCTTTTTACCTGGTTCTTATACTAATTGTAGAAAACTCTGACACTCTCTGTATGTATCCCACTCTTTAAGCTTCTGAAGTACAGGTGCATATCAGTTATGGATTATAATTTTAAAATCAACTTTTAGTATGCTGAGGTTCAGAATAATGTGCCAAATAGAGAGAGGAAAAATTCAATGCACATGAAAAGAAAACAAATTTTTTAGAAAGGAGGCAAGTGGATGAACTAAAAGAGGTCAGCAATTAAAAAGTACTGTCTACTATATGAACAAATATAAGGGGTAGAAAGAGGGCTTGTCTAAGAATATATAAATCTTCATTCATTTTCTAATTTTATATAACTGAAGGAAAAATAAAATAAAATAAAGCATTCCAGACCTTGTATTGTTGTTTCCTAGAAAATGAGTTACTGCCATCTCCTAATTCCTCCCAAATCCAGAAATGTATTCTATTAATACCTTAGAGATTTCTTTCTTTGGTGACTAATACTAAGAAATTGGCACTGTGTGAGGCTATTAGTATTAGTCTTTTGTCTTAGTCTGTTCAGACTGCTATAAGAAAATATCATAGACTTGGTGACTTACAAACAGAAGTTTATTTCTCACCATTCAGAAGCTGAGAAATCCAAGATTTAAGGTGGCAGCAGTTCCATATCTGGTGAGAGCCTGTTTCCCGATTCATAGATGGCGTCTTATTACTGAGTCCATGCACAGTGGAAGGGACAAGGCAGTTCTCTGAAGTTTTTTTTTTTTAATATATAAGGGCACTAATCTCATTTATGAAGGTTCTGCCATCATGCATTAATTACCCACTAAACACAAAACAGGGGAAATAAAGAAGTTACAATTTTATGAAAAGCCAACATCTTTGTAATTTCTTTCCATTGCCTGTTTTAAGATACCATGTAAGGTCCATCTGTTACAGATAAAATGAATATATTATGAAAAATTTTGGCAGCCTCATAATTGCATTTCTATACATGCTTTAAATGCATCTTGGTTTGCAAAGAAAAGGCATATATCATAAATTGCAAAGAAAAATGTATATGCCTCTTTCTGTGAAAGAAAATGAGATATGTCAATAAATCTTTACTAATGAAGAAAATATTTCCTTTCCTTGAGGTTCTTTTCTATCAGACCAAACTTTGCTACCATGTGGAAACTATTTGAGAGTATTTATCAGTGCAAAAGTTCAAAGACATTAATGTAGTTTTCAGTATATCATTTTTTCTAGAACTTTCTATGGCTTCGCTACCAAGCAAATTCATCTTCAAGAACAGCCTACCCATTCTCATTTGATGATTCTATGCATTTTCCCCCTTCTACAGCTCAGTTGTTTTTGTCTGATGTAAAACACAGATTTGATGCTTAAGTACAATTTTAATCAAGTCCTCATTTAAATAAAAATAAATCAATACTTTTTATGTTCTTGAGGATTCTTTAGAATTAAAAATGAGTAAGATTCTATTTTTATTCTGTATGTTTTAAAACTTCTTATTTTGTTTATTGCCCAAGGATTCTAATTTTCTGTCATTCAGAAAACACATCACAGAGTTTTACATAATAGCTATTTAACAAATATCTGTTGAATAGATTTTAAAAGAAGAGTTAATTCAGGAAAAGTGTAAAACAAACTCTTCAAAACTGTATCCTTTAAGACAGTTATAAAATATCAGTATTAATACAAATATATATTTACAATAGAAATTAATACAAACTTTCATACTCTGTCACTATTTTACTTATGTAGCATGGATATATAGTGAATAAACAAGTAAGTAAACAGGAAAAATGAATCACCATTCTTTCTGGCATATTTAACTCCATATTTAAAACCATATATAAATATAGATATAAAATTAGAATAAAACATAAATTATAATCAGAAGTATACAGAGAATGTTGTTGAAACAATCTCTGAGAAACTGAACACTCTAACTTATGGTAAATGTATTCCACCTTAGTTGTCATTAATTTTATAAAATTAAATCAGAAAAGGTAGTTTATATTTGATTTTTAGGTTCTATATTTATATCAATAATGAGGTAAATCTTTGTATTGATTTGTAGGGTGTTATAAAATGTAATGGAGACTACTAACAGTCACAGTGTTTAGTATTTATTTCTGTGATGAAATACAATAAACATGTAAAAATTATGTTTTATTTTGGCATTCTACAGCCTAAAATATATCTATCAAAAATGTACAAAGGTCATCTAATCCAAAGTATTCCTTAGGGTCCAATTATGTCTACCTTGACACATTGTCACTTAGAAATATATATATATATATAAAACACATATATATATGTATATTTTTTTTGAGACCGAGTTTTGCTCTTGTTGCCCAGGCTGGAGTGCAATGGTGCGATCTCGGCTCACTGCAACCTTAGATTCAAACAATTATACTGTCTCAGCCTCCCAAGTAGCTGGGATTACAGGCATGCGCCACCACGCCCAGCTTCTTAGGAATATTTTGAGGCCGATAAGTTATGCTCACAGCTGTGGAAATATCTTATCTCTGACTGTTTTCATGGTGTGTGTGTGTATGCACTATGTGTAAAACTGTGTTTGTATATCTTATATATAAATTCTGTTTCCTATGAAATGGTTATTGCTCATTTTCTTTCAGGGAACTTCAGGCTTATTTTATAAATATCTTCTAAGCCAGCAATTACACAGACATATACATAATTATATATTATATATATAATTATTTTATATATACCTACAATTATTTTAGAAGGCTACTTTCTTAAGCCAAATATATACATAACAATGCTTCCTTGGTTCACGAAGGGTTTAAAGAATATATATTAATAATCTTATAAATAATGCAAATGAAATATTTATAATAGTTTATCTGGGAAAGCACAAAGAAAAGGAAACATAACTTAATATAATAATAAAAAAGGAAGTAAACATGTGCACTTTGAAAAATTATCAAATTTACTGTCTAGTAGATATATTTTCTAATTCATTAATATTATGTTTTATATAAATTATTAGAATATATAATCACAAACATATATTATTATTATCTGGTCCTAAATAAACATTTTGCACACTGAAGAAACAGAATTAGACTGTAGTCTTCCAAGTTTCAAATCTGAAAACAAGAATAAAAAGGTAGCAGAACTGTTAATAGAAATAAATGTTATCGTAATCCTGTAAATTCATCCAAAGTAAATTTTTAATAGCTAAATCCTTAAATAATCTAAATGGAAATAGAGAACTTGCTTACTTTAACGTGGGGAAGTTTTTGCCGGAAACAGGTTACTGACAGAAGACTCCTCCCCTGGACGGCTTTTAGGAGAGGACAGACATCTGAGAGCATTTCCTTTTCCCCAGACAAACAGGCAGGAGTCAGATGTCTTCTTACTACTACTTCCAGAACTTGATTTTTGAGTCTCTTTTGTAAGAAAAGACAGGCTTTACTATGACAAGACAAAATCTGAAAGATATTTATGAACCACATACTTACACTCTCATAGAAAATGGATGGATAGGCAGAAATTGAATGTATAAGAGGCCATGAAAGTAGAAATTTATATATACATCGAATTGTACATATAAATATGTATATTTTTAAAAGATGTATTGTTTTAACTTTGTAAATATGTTCAAATTAAACTGTACTGAAAGTTACTTAACACTTGATTAGCATACTCACAGAGTTGTTTTTTTTTAAATTTTTCTACATGATAGAACATATGAAAGGTGTGTTTCAGTGGAGAAATATTATTCTGAGTCCACATAAGTTGTGCTATTACCAAAAGATGAATACCAAAAGATTGAATAATTCAGAAATTATTCAATTTTTTTGTGTAAAAATACATCTAAACGAGAAGGAATAAACATAAGAGAAAATTTGATTCCCTAAAAAAGGTCATAAGCCTTGCAAGTAAGAAGAATGATGAATCAATTTAGGTTGTTCTTTTTCTAGTTCCTTGACATGTAATACCCAAACCATATTAAAGGCACTGTTAACTAGAGAGTTGAAAGATGAAGTTCCACTGAAAATATATTCAACTTAAAAAAGTAATCTATTACTGTTGTAGGTAATTGTAATAGTATGTAGACTGTATAATGCATATATATATGCATACTTCACTAGTATAATGATATATGCAATTTTAATATGTAATTTTTCTGTAGCAATAGATTAAATCAATATTTGTCCTGTTTCTTCTAATCCTTTTCTATGGAAAAATAACAAGATTTGATGGAAATAAAAGCCAAATATAAATGTTTATTTAGACAACTGTGATGCTAATCTGTTGAAATATTAGTAAAGGATTATGAGTAGAATTAAAAAAACAAAAAATCCAGTGATATTGATATCAGTTATGATCTTGTTTCTCCAAAAGCAGCATACTCCACTGATGACTAAGGACATCTTTGTGTCATTGCATGCTCTACAAGTATAGCTGTATTAAGAATTTAATGTCAGTGTGAAAACAATTCACAGACCTGTTAGAAAAATACAATTATATCTAAACCTTTACAGAGGAGTTTATGAATGATATTTATCTCAGCATCTATGTGCTATTATAAAGAAATCTTTTTTTTTACCATTCAAAAATGAGCAATGATTGCAATAACATTATTAAATTTATAATTGGTATTCAGAAAAAGACATGCAGAGAGTATTTGCTACAAGGTCAGCTGAGTCAAACAGAGAATTATATTACGGAAAAGTTAAATGTATTAAAGGATTGACATGTTTTAGTAATGAGGAATGGTTTTATTAATCACTCCATTACTGTAAGCAGAAAGTTCAATCAAATATTCTACATCAGTTGTTTGGGGATTTTGTAGAAAAGATGATCTTTTTTCCCCCTCATTTTATTTATAAGTTTAATTTTCCAAGTCATCTGGGAGAAAGAATAAAGAGCCTAATATCGGTTCTCTTATTTCTTAATAGGAAAATGGTTAATGCAAGATTATTTCTATTACCTTTGAACTCAAAATATCACAGTAATAAATTCCACTATAATTTAAATATAAAGCAAAATTCTGCTTACAATCTCTAAAAGAAGGTATACAATTACTAGTGGCCAACTGATGAAATTACTGTGCCATGGCAACGATGTTCTCATTAGTTACACGTACAATTTTCAGTTACCAAAATGTGGCTTATACTTTTTGGGAAAAGGGATTCCTATATTTATAAGCAAAGAGTAATTTTGAACAGGTATCAAACAGAGGAATTTGGGTAGATATATGCACCAAAATAAACAGATAATTTAATCATCATCCTTGACAGATCCTTGTTGAGATTTTGAAGATAGAAAAGTATATAATCTATGCAAAGCAAATGCTCATAGGTTAGACTAGGAGCTAGAGTATGTGATTAAGTAACATTCAGCCTATCTAACAGAGCAACCAAGTTTCAAAATGACTGTTATCCACAATTACTCCATTTGTGTAATGCCAACTAGATGACATAAATACATAATGAATGCATACTGAATATAACTATAAATAATATTTAAATTATGTATAATATGAATTCATTTTCTTATCTCATAATCTGTCCTGTAAACTTTAAAAATAATTTCCATTCCAATATTTTTTCTTCAAATAAAATTCTTTAGAAAATGTATTTAGCTACTTTGGTCATCTCTTTGCTGTTAAATTGGATAGTACTAGACACTATCTATAGAAAATAAAATTAAGTTTCTTACTGTTGCACTTGAGGGACAGCATAAACTAACCACAGTTCAAAAATCCAATTTTATTGGTTCTTCTTCCTTCTCCTTCATTGAACCAAATGTTCTAAATAAATTCACTTACTTTATAGTTCATCAAAATATGCTTCCTTTTTCTGCCTTGCTGAACTTTGCTCTATTGTTTCTTCATAATTATGTGCTTATTTGTTATATTTTTAAGTATTCTAAACAAATTCTGTATGTTTTTCAAGAGCATGTCAATATGCCACCCCTTTCTGACCTTGCTTGATTTTCCTAGTGAAGCATATTTTTACCTGTTCTAAGCTATGTAGGGAAGAAAAGATTAGAAAGAGAGTGAGGGTGTCATTAGTTCAGCCCAACTGATTTAGTAACAAGAAGCCTCAAAAGCTAGTATTTAATTCACTGAATTCACCAAAGTCCACGTTTTGACCTTATAGTTTCAGAAACACAAACTTGCAATATCTCAGAATTAATTGGATTCAGGCATACTCTCCAAAACTAACAAAGCTCATAAAAATGAATTTAAAACCAGTGTTATGGTTTAATTTACTGTGTGAAATATGGTTGTTAGGTAGATAGTAATTTTCTGAATTTGTGCTTTCTAGCTCCCCATAGCCCATGACATGTAAGGCTAAATGTTCTGAAGGATGGCTGGTGAGCATGTAATCGAACTAAAGTAAGTTGTATTATTTGAATATCCAACAGTATCGGTTTCTAAAAGGCTGCTGCATTTACTATAACAAGAGAAATATGTGTAATATGAATTAAATACCCAAGCCAATCTGATCATTTAGTCTCCTCTAGTACTTGGATTGGCCCTTCAATGTTCCTTTCTATGGCTTTCTATTTTTGTTTTCATTGATGACTATTTTATTTTCAATATATATATTATTTAATTAGTGTAGGTTTTAAACAGTTTTTCTAAGTCTCATTCACACCATCTGCATTTGAATTGTTTGAGTGGTTTGTTTAAATTGTGAATCGCTGGGTTGTTCTGCAAATTTACCAGAATCTTTGAGTGTGGTGAGGCTTGGAAAGGCATGTAAATACATATAAATATGAAAAGAAGGAGTTAAACTATCTCACTTACAATATGATTCTAAACTTAGAAAACCCTAACGTCTCCACCAAAAGTCTCCTAGAATTGACAAACAATTTTAGCAAGTATTCAGAATAAAAAAATTCAATGTACAAAAATCAGCAGCATTTCTATACACCAATAATGTTAAAGGTGAGAGCTAAGTCAAGAATGCAATCCCATTTACAATAGAAACACACACACACACAGACACACACGATTTCTAGGATCACATCTAACTAAAGAGGTAAAAACTCTTTGCAAGGAGAACTACGAAACACTGCTGAAAGAAATTAGAGATGACACAAATAAATGGAAAAACAGTCCATACTCACAGATAGGAAGAATTAATATTGTTAAAATGGCCACACTGCCCAAAGCAACTTATAGATTAAATGCTATTTCTAGTAAACTACCAACTTTATTCTTCACAGAACTAGAAAAAAAAAAATCCTAACATTTGTAAGAAACCTAAAAAGAGCCTGAATACCCAAAACAATCCTAAGGAAAAAACAAAAAAACAAAAAAAGAAACACCAACAAACAAAACAATAGCAAAGCTGTACACTTCAAACTATAAGACTACAATAACAAAAATGGTCATGGTAGTGCTAGTACAAAAACAGACACATAGATCAGATAGACTAGTGGAACAGAGTAGACAGCACAGAAATAAATATGCACACCAACATACCACCTGCTGATCTTTGAGAAAGCCAGTGAAAGCAAGAGATAAGGAAAAGACTCCCTATTCTGAGATAACTGGCTAGCCACATGCAGAAGAATGAAATTGGCCCTTACCTTTCACCATGTACAAAAATTAAGTCAACATGCATTAAAGATTTAAATGTGAGACCTCAAATTATAAAAATCCTAGAAGAAAACCTATTAAAAATTGTTCTTGATAAGAGCCTTGAAAAATAACTCTTGGGTAATGATATGATTTGGCTGCATTCCCACCCAAATCACATCTTGAATTATAGTTCTCATATTATCCCCACATGTCCTGGGAGGGACGCAGTGGGAGGAAATTGAATAATGGTGGTGTTTACCCTTATGCTGTTCTCATGATAGTGAGTGAGTTTTCACAAGATCTGATGATTTTATAGGGGCCTTTTCCCCTTTTTGCTGGGCACTTCTCCTTGCTGCCATCATATTAAGAAGGAAGTGTTTGCTTCCCCTTCCATCATTATTGTAAGTTTCCTGAGGCCTTTATAGCCATGCAGAACTGTGAGTAAATTAAACCACTTTCTTTTATAAATTTTCCCATACCAGATATGTCTTTATTAGTAGGGTGATAATAGACTAATACAGACAAGCCTCCAAAAACAATGGCAACAACAATGAAAATTGACAAGTGGGGACTAATTAAACTAAAGAACTTCTGTATAGCAAAAGAAACACAGTAAACAGATGCTCTACAGAATGAGAGAATATATTCACAAATTATGTATCTGACAAAGTTTTAATATCCAGAATTTATAAGGAACTTTAACAAACAAAAAATAGGTAACTCCATTAAAAATGGGCAAAGGACATGAACAGACACTTCTTAAAAGAAGATATACAAGTGGGCAACAGACATGAAAAATGCTCATCAACAATAATTATCAGTGAAATGCAAATCAAAATCAGAATGAGCTACCATTTCACACCAATCAGAATGACTATCATTAAAAAGTCAAAAAATCAGAGATGCTGGCAAGGTTGTGGACAACAGAGAATGCTTATATACTATTGGTTGAGTGTAAATTAGTTTAGCAACTGTGGAAAGCAGTTTGGAGTTTTCTCAAAGAGCTTAAAACAGATTTAACATTCAACTCAGCAATACCATTGCTGGGCAAATACCCAGTGAAAAATAGATCATTATAACCATAATGATATTCGCATGTGTATGTTCAGTGCCATGCTTTTCACATAGCAAAGACATGGAATCAACCAAGGTGTCCATCAGGGGTGAACTGGATAAACAAATGTGGTACATTTACACCATGAAATACTACACAACCACAAACGAGAACGAAATTATGCCATTTCCAGCAATATAAATGGAGCAAGAGATCACAGTCCTAAGAAAACACAGGATCGGAAAGCCAAATACTGTATATTCTCACTTTTAAGTGGCAGATATATATTGGCACACCTGAATATAAACGTGGAAACAGTAGAAACTGTGGACTGAAAGGGAGGAGAGGAGTGGGGTGTGGACTGAAAAACAACTATTTGGTATTATTCTCACCATCTGGGTGCACTACACCTATGTAACAAATCTGTACTTGTACTCCCTGTATCTAAAGTAAAAGTCAAAATGTTAAAAAAAATTATAAGGAAGAGAAAATACATTTAGAGTACTAGGTTTACTGATACCATAAGTTTACATCATCTGTTCATGAGATGAATTGTCTATCTGAAATGGTGGATAGCCACAACTGTAGACATTAATCTATGGTACACATGATGCCATTCAACTTTTTCTTGTTAAAAAAAAAAAAAAAGATTACTGATATGTATCTCTCATGGTATTATGTGTGGCAATTAAGTCAAATAATTGGTGATTTTATTTTATATTGAATCTCATTTTACTCATTTAAAGTCTTAATTTTGTTGGAGTATATTTGTTCACAACTTCCTGAGTAATTTGGATTACTCAGTAATCAAGTAATGATCCAAATAAATCAATTTTTAAAACTTTGTTTATCTCAAAATAACTTTATTATATCTTTATATTTCATTATTTGAATTTGTCTAGAATTCAAGTATGAATATTATTTTGTTCTCGAATTGGAAGTTTTGATCCATTTTCTTCTAAATTCCAATGTTGTTATTTGAGAATCCAGTGTTACTTGAGATTTATGGGTTTTATATACATTTTTTTTTTTCACCAGGAAATGTAAGGATGTTTATTTTGCCCGTGTTGTTATAAAATGCCATGATATTTTACTTTGCTACAAGTTTATTTATTTTTATTTTTGTTACATTTGTCTTTAAACAAGGGAGACATCCTTTCTAGGAAATTATCTTCTTCTATTACTTTGATAATTTTCTCTTCTCAGGATCCCAAGCTTTTTCTTTCTTAACACCTTACGATTTGGCTACTAGACTTCTTCCAGTAACTTTTGGACACTCATTACCTTTTCTGCTACTGGCCCATGATCTCTATATTTGCTTTACATACATTCCAAAATCTATATTATGTTCTCTGGCTGATATTATTCATAGTGTTTTCTTCTTATTGTATTGATCTAGTGTGTTCTCTCTTGTTGTCGATAGAATTAATTATACTTCATAGGAATTTTTTGCTTTTTATGATTGTCTCTGTTTCTACTTTATTCTTTTAAAATTGTTTTGTTTTTGCCTTTTGTATGAATTTTCTTTTCCACAAATATCTGGTCAATTCTGACTCTTGAGTATTTTTATAAGGGAGGAAAAATAGGCTGTAAGTATGTAAAAAGAACTGTTTAACAGATAAGCTTGTGGTGATTTCATTTGAGAGCAACTCCCTTCTTCCATTGGGACACTTCTCTTCCTCTGTCCAAGAAAAGTCTGTGCAAAAGTAATATTATTATTATGACTGCTTAAGGTCAGTCATAATTTCAGCCTTGGGGATCTTTATCTACTATGTGACTAAATCAGGAAATTTGATCAGGGAAGGAAGTGAGGTGCAAGGAGATTGGCTTTTGTTTGGCAACACACTCTTGCACCAGACCAAGACTGCTCAATTTTGAATTGCTCCTTTTGCGAGATAAATAATCTTATTTCCAAAATCCAATTTGGAATTGGTATTTCAGTACGGGATGTTCAGTATGTTCTTAAATGATAAGCCACCCTAACTAAAATAACTACCATTTTCTTTGTTATACACTCTTATCATTCCTGTTTTTTTAATATTGCATGTTTAGCATATAAAATAGTATGTCTATATATATATATATATGTTACTTGTTGTGTGTTTCTCTCACTACATGAAGTTATAGAGGGAAAGAGTTTTGGCCCATTTATTTCACTACTGAACCATTACCTAGTGAAATAATGTTGGCAGAGTTAGATATCCAGTAAAAATGTGCTAAGTTATTTAATGGAAAAACGTGATATATTGTTGGGTGGAAAAAGAAAGCTGCAGAATAAGAGACAGGCAAGACTTAGCCACATGAGCCAAACGTGTTTGGCCATCAATGTCACTATTCCCTTAGGAGAAGCATAAAGTTTTCCATTTATGATAAATCACTAGCCCCAAGACTTTATTGATTTTGATTATGTTCTTCTTCAGAGGCATACATATGTGGTCCAGTTTCTTGCCTCTAGGTGATAAGTCTCTAAATAAGAGGCAGGTGCATTTACTTTTCAATTTTTTCCAATTTTAATTTATTATTTGAATTATGTATGTATGTATATGCATTATTTTAAAGTGAATGAACATAAAATTCACAAAACGTTGTGTTTTTATATTTCCATGTTATCTTAGCTTTCTTAAAGAAATTATTCATTCAAACCTAAATATATTTGAATAATACTATCAGAAAAAGATATGATCATCTAAGATACACCTCTGTGAAAAGATTGTAAGTATAAACTGTGTAGAGAAAATAATTAGAAACTTTTTGGATATTTTATTCTATTTGGAATAGTTTGGCATTTATTTCCTAATATAGAAAATTACCCCAATAGAGCCAATTTAACATCTATGATTCATTATGTGTTTTGTCTAAAGTTTATAAAATAAAAGTATGTTATTTCAAATACTCAGAGCTTAAACATAAAGAGAAGGATTGCTGATTGATGTGTATGTAAATACAGGTTATTTTATTTGACCTAATTTTTTCTATTCAGCTACATTCTATTTAATAAGTTGTTCTATAAACTATATATTTCATCTTCTCCCAAATGATGTGTGATTGTGAATAATACTATATAGTGATATAGAATATGCCTTTTATTTTATTGTATTTTAAAAATACAGCATTACCGACTAAAAATCTGAACAAAATGCTTCTTTAATGTACAATTACTGAATTAAATATTGGATTAAAGAATATTAAAATCTGTTCAATAGTTAATTCAATGGTCCCCACTGAAACCATCAGCACTGGCTTAGCTTGAAAATAAATTAAATATTTCAGCATTTTTAATAATCATAATGTCACATGAAGTTCTGAATTTTTGAAGAGATACACATTAATAGCTTGAGTATCTTTTTATTGTAACTAAATGCTTTTAAATTTTAATAATACACTCTCATTAAATGTATCATTCAAGTTTCTCGTTGCTTAAGGATGATGTTAAAGTTCCTTTTGCCCTTCATTTAGTATAACTTGGATCATGCTTTGTGAAAAGGGTTAATCTAATTTTAATTAAGTTTATTTAATTAAACTTCAACCCATTTTCAATAATTGAATATTTAATGGAAGTCACAGTCTGAGAGAACCAAATCATTTTTGCAACATGTAGTTCTTAATTGAAAATAATATAATATTCCTAAAATGAAATATTGTTAGAGCGATTACATCAAATGCTGCATGAAACACATTTAGATCAGATATCAAAGAAAGTTTTTACTTCTAAAAATCAAACGATGTGTTTCTTGAAAAAAAAAAAGATTTTATTAGAATAAGTTTTAATACTTTAAAATTTTATTTAGAAAGAAAGGGAGACAGGTGAGAAGAAAGTCAAATGACGTGAGCTATTTAAAGACAATGAAATGTTACTAACATAATTCAATACAGATAACAGATACGTTAGAATTTTAAATCAAAATTTGTTTTAATGTTTAATATGTGTAACAAGTGATGACTCAGTTCATCTTTTCAGCAAACTTCTTTCAGCTCAGCTTGTTAATGTGCAGATATATCAAACCTTCCTTAAAATAAGTATTGATTTGTTTCGTCTTTATTCTTCTGTACGATAAAACCAAACAACAGTATATCAACAGCGATATAATTATTTTAGTATAGTCATTCTTCAAATCTGAGATTTTATTTCAGTACATATAATTAGGTCTACTAATCTGAATTGGAACATCTGTCTGATTAGTTGATGCAAATGCTCAGTAGACAACATGATAAGACTTCTTTTTTTTTTTTTTTTGAGACGGATTCTTGCTCTGTCGCCCAGGCTGGAGTGCAGTGGCCCGATCTCAGCTCACTGCAAGCTCCGCCTCCCGGGTTTATGCCATTCTCCTGCCTCAGCCTCCCGAGTAGCTGGGACTATAGGCGCCCGCCACCTCGCCCGGCTAGTTTTTTGTATTTTTTAGTAGAGACGGGGTTTCACCGTGTTAGCCAGGATGGTCTCGATCTTCTGACCTCGTGATCCGCCCGTCTCGGCCTCCCAAAGTGTTGGGATTACAGGCTTGAGCCACCGCGCCCGGCCAAGACTTCTTTTCTAAATAGAAGGCATTTTGAGTTTCTTGAGGCACCGCTGTTTAACAAGAAGTGGATACATTTATAACAATTAGGTTAATTCTCTTCCCCTGAAAACAAACATATAGTTACAAAACTTATCTTGCCTTAAAAGAAATGTCCACTTTAATAATTCACCTGATCATCTGATAGATAAGAATGCTCTATTACAAAACAAATCATTAAATATATTAGGATTATTTTGTAGAACTAGGATTCTATATTTCTAAAATATATAAGCATTATAGTTAATCTGGGTATTCTGCATGATTTTAGATCTTCTGTACGCATTTGGTATTAACTCTGGACTATTTCTGGATTATTCATTCTGATACTTTTTTATTATTTAAAATACAGTTCGCACATTTAAAAAAATTGGAAACCCTGTAATCCCAGCACTTTGGGAGGCCGAGATGGGCGGATCACGAGGTCAGGAGATGGAAACCATCCTGGCTAACACAGTGAAACCCCGTCTCTACTAAAAAAAATACAAAAAACTAGCCAGGCGAGGTGGCGGGCGCCTGTAGTCCCAGCTACTCGGGAGGCTAAGGCAGGAGAATGGCATGAACCCGTGAGGCGGAGCTTGCAGTGTGCCGAGATCCGGCCACTGCACTCCAGCCTGGGCCACAGAGCCAGACTCCCTCTCAAAAAAAAAAAAAAAAAAAAAAAAAAAAAAAAAAAAAAAAAATTGGAAACCTTCATAAATACTGTTAGTCAATATTAGTCAAATAAATAAATTTGGTGATAAAATCAGTTTAGAATATCATCAAAGAATCATAATATTCATTGTTCAACTGATTTTTATAATGACGGGAAGACTACTAAAATTGAATCGGATACTTCAAATTAATGATAATTGTTGATAGGAACACAATAGAAATGTATATAAAATATCTGTATCACATTTGGGAAGAGATTATTATTTTTAGAATAATCATTCTTTTTTAATATGATGACATGGTTACAATTTTAATTTTTTTCTATTTAAAAATAATGTGCAATACTTTCATAATATTGTTTTTAAAAATTATAATATATATCTACTCTAATTTTGTAATTTATAAAATAATTCACATGGTTAAACATGACATTTCTGAGAAGCATACTATCATTTTAATACTGGGGATCTTTCTAAGACATAAAGGTTGTTGCTCTTAATTGAACTATTTTTAGTTACATGAGATTTCTTCATTATTAAATGAAATCTTTGTAATTTATGCATTAAAACGATATTTTGAGAGGTTAAGTGGCTTGTAAAGAATAAAAGGAACTAAATCAAATCAAGATGGAAGATAAAACTCAAGTACCGGATTTCCAGGCCATTGTTCCTCTCTTACATACTTTCTCTCTCAAAAAGATAGGATGCCAATCAATTAAAACCCAATTGCTTGCTAACACAGCAACTAGAATACTGTATTTTAAATACTGTATTTGAATTTTAAAATATTTGGGAAAGATAACTTGCATTGAGAAATACACTAGAACTTCAATCTAATATAATTTGGAGTCAATGCAATTGTTTTAAGTAAAATTTCTGAGGTCCTTCTTTTATTGATTTAACTAATTTTCTCTGAATGTGGTTGAAAGTTATATTGCCATATAAATGACAAAGGCTTACTAAAATGAATGAAAACCTTTTCCCCTGTTTGTAAAATGGAGTCTGAGAAATAAATGAGAAAATAAGACTGAACAGAACAACAGGACTTTCAATCTATGTTTCAGTCACTCTAAGCAGTACTACAAATATCCTTCCAGCAGAGATTACATTTGGAATCTCAATCAAATGCAAGGGATACCCACATTTTGAGAGATACATTTCACATCCTAATGACAGAAATATGAAAAGTCACCAAAATAAGTGAAATCATCAAAATCCTTGATAAAAAGATCATTTTAGTTAATTTTTTATAAAATATGCAATATCCACCGAATAGGGGGTTTTCATTTTAATTGTCAAACAATAAGTGTATATATTTATGTGGTACAATGTAATAGTTTGATCCATGTGTATACAGTGCGGAATGATCAAATCAAACTAATTAGCATATTTATTGCTCACATGCTTATGTCTTTGTAGTGAGAACATTTAAAATCTTTAGCAATTTTGAAATATATAATATATTATTACTCACTATCGTCATGATGCTGTGCAATAGATCGCCAGAACATAGACAGATCTGGTCCCCTTTTTAATCCCTAGGCATTTTGCAGGCTGGGAATTGGACTTTTATTAGACTATTTATCCAGCCTTTCTTTATTATACATGATCATCTTTCAAATACACGTCTCTCACATAACACTCCACCCCCACCATAGGCCGAGCAGGGAAGCATAGATGAAAAACAGTAAAAATGTTAGTAAAAGGGTACAAAGCTTTAAGAAATGATTACTCTGCCATATTAGAATTACTATTTATATGATTACTATTTATATGCCCTTGGGTTTGTTAAAATGATAAACTTTACCAAAGAAAATTATGGAACTATATTTGGTTTGTCATTAAGCAGATTAATCATTATAACTTAGTTTAAAATATACATATTTTAGTCTTTTTTCATATTCCCTAACGATTGGAAAAAATGTAGGAAATAAAATACATTTTATTAATCATTTGGATTAAAGAACTATTCCCAAAGTTTTCAGTGTGATCCTTTCTTGATATTACAAATATTATTATTTGTTGTGTTGTGATATAATATTTTTTCCTCATATACAATGTCCCAGTTCAAATAAACCTGGATGAAAAAGTAGCTGGATGTGCCATCTGGCACAAAAATGGTAGCCAGTCAATCATTCAACCATCTGGGCCCAACACAGTCCTGACTGAGTTTTTGTACCTTGAACCAAAGGGGACCAGCTCAAATATTATAATTAACAGTGGGAAGAGAAGCTTGTGTTCCCATGTTGCTCCCTATTCTGGGCTATTGGCCATCAACCTAAAGCACTGGCTTCTTCTTCAGCTCAATTTACATTCAGAACTTCCAGCTATTCCCAGATAATAGAATTTAGTTTAAGAAAATTATATCTCTGGTATTTTCACTGTATTGTTCAATTGTGACCTCCAAACCTGGCTGTGCTTGGTGTTATTTTCTTTTAAGAGGAAAATCTGTAGATTTTGGCAGCCGCCGGGAAACACTTAATATAGTAAAGGTATTCTGGAGATGTAGCCGCACACGTTCCAGAACAGGTACTGGCTGGAAGGCAGTCAGGTCCACCCCTTCCATCTGTGCATAGTACAATTCTCCTATGGATTCAGTCTTCAACTTTCTTTTCAAATGTGGCTTTTCCAGTTTTTAAATTGATGAGAATATTTACTGACCCATCCTCACACAAATTTAGTCATATTTATCTTGCATTTAGCTTCTTTAGGAAGAAAATTGATCCATTTACAATTTATTAATATAGAATTTTCTTGTGAATATTCCAGTGACCTTGAAATGGTAGAGGCTGAGACACTCTTACAGAATATTGAACCTACGTTATATATACAAATGTGAATTTTTATTGTAAATTTTATATTTATTTAAAAAATGAGAGCTTCATAAAATACTGGTATTTGAATTTAAATAACCTAATGGTGTCCAAATATCAGCAACAAATTGAAATTACTGATTTCCATGGAATTAGTCAAAGTTTTAAAGTTATTGTATCTAAGAAATGACATGATAATAATCTAATTAATAATTTGCCCTTAAACTTGCATTGCTATATCACACTCATTATAAGATTCAATATTTATCAAGGCAATAGAAAGGAATATCTAAATACAAAAACATTTTATTTAAATTATAAGATGCTTAACTCATAGTTGTTATTAGCATAGATATTGGAGACATTCCGCCTGAGTTTAAATCTCAGGTCTGCTACTTACTAGTTCTGTGCCTCGAGCAATTCTCATCTCCATGCTCAATTTCCTTTTCTTTAAAAATGATTTATAATTATATACACCCAAGGGTTTATTACAAGAATTAAAGAAATTGTATGGAAAGCCATCAGAACAGATGTTTATTAATACACAGCCAGGAAGTAGTAGACACTGTGCTCAAAGGTCTCTGTAGTGAAATGCTGCCAGTGTATAGGAATGTCAGAGAATAGTGTGAAAGCAATGATGTACAAAAGTAAAACATTTCCCAAAAGAGTTACGATGTGTGTGAGCTGAAAGAGGGAAGAAGAGTTCAGCCAAACTGGAAATATACCTTTCAGAAATGCTGTGGGGCATGACTCGACCTCAAAAGAGAGGTAAGACTAGCATATTAGTCAAGGTTCTTCAGAGAAATAGAAACAATAGTCTCATAGGAGGTGTGTGTGTGTGGATAAGTGTGTGTGTGTGTCTTCTCTCTTTCTATACATATTTTCTCTCCCAATGGAGAGAGAGATCTACTGTAAGGAATTGGCTTGTGCAATTATGGAGGCAGAGAAGTCCCAAGATCTACAGTCAGTAAGCAGGAGAGCAGATGCTATACTTCCAATGTCAGTCCTAGGGCCCGAGAAGCAGAAGGCTTACTGTGTAAATTACAATCTAAGTTAGCGTCTGAAGCCAGAAGAAGACCAATGTTTCAGCTTAAAGTCAGGCAGAAAGGTAATTTTTTTTTTTTTTTCTTATTCAGTTTATATTGTATTCAGGCCTTCAGTGGATTGGACAAGCCCACCCACATTAAGAGGAACAACCTGCTTTACCCAGTATCAATTCAAATGCTAATCTCATACAGAAACACCCACATAGACACACCCAGAAATAATGTTGGACAATTGTCCAAGCATCCCTTGGTCCAGCCAAGTTGGCACATACAATTAACCATCATAACCAGTATGTCTCTAAAATTTCTGCTGACACCAAGATGTAATAAAACAATTTTTTTAAAAGGTGACTTTTTCTGAGTTTATTTTAAATGAGTTTTAAAACTCTTTGCATTAGAGTATTTTCACAGGTAGAACTAATTTGATGCATTGTTCTATGTGCACATTCCAACCATATATTTTGAAATTTCAAGTTGTTCAGAATACATAGGCAATTTTCTACCTATTTTAAAATATTTTAGCATGACAGTAATAATTATGACTATCGTGTTTAGAAATAAATGTTAATATGGTGGTTTACATTAAGAAAACTAGATATTGCTATAACTATTAAGAAGTACTCATAGTTTTTTATTATTACTTTAATATTGGCTGAAGTCAAACTCTTCTGACATATGCTAAATGTTCACTTTTCCTGATTCACATTTACCAGTGTAAAATAAAACTTAAATCCTTATTTTCATGTGGCTATTCAGCCTAAGCATTTTGATTTGAGACAAACACTGGTTAGTTTCTGGGTTATGTCGCTCCAATAACTGCAGGGAAATGAACTTGAAGTCGTGCCAGTATCTTATTGGTATAATTTCTAAAAGGCAACACTTTTGAGTAATAGGCACATGGCCATGAAACTAAACCTAATTAAAGCCTTGTCAGTAAGAACGTGTCACGTCCTGATCTATGGAGTCAGAAAATACAAGATTTACAAACCTGAACTAAGTCAAGCAGATGTTAAATCCTGACTTAATATTGACCAAGATAGAGAAAAGTACTCATTTTTTTTTATTATGTGAGAAGATTTATCTTATTAAGATAATATATTTTCTATTATATAGTTTTGTAAAAGTAGATGGTTATCCCGGGTGTCTTTTTTTGTAAATTAAAGCTAAAAACTTGGGATACAGGTATAGACAATTTCCCTATATGTAAAGAGGGAGGGGAAAAATAAAATAAAATTCTTAAAATTAAAGGTATAAAAATCTATATATCCTGTGTATTTTAATATATAGAAATATAAATTATATGTATTTTAATGTTTTAAAATACACATAATTTTAAAACTAACATAATAATTGGGCTTTAATTTTAAAACAGTTAAACTTCTTCATGTTATATATATCTATGTAAAAAAGCTACTACTATTACAAGATTCCTATAAGAAAGTGAAACACTTGTTAATTTAAGAAAATGTAGTACATAAACACCAGAGAATACTATGCAGCCATAAAAAGCAGTGAGATCATGTCCTTTGCAGCAACGTGGATGGACCTGGAGGCTATAATCCTAAGCAAACTAATGCAGGGACAGAACACCAGATATTGCATGCTCTTACTTATAAGTGACACCTACGCAATGGGTACACATGGATATAAAGATGGGAACAACAGACACTGGGGACTACAAAGTGGGGGAAGGAAGGGGCAAGGGTTGAGGAACCAACTATTGGGTACTATACTAACTACGTGGGTGATAGGATAAATCGTACCCCAAACTTCAGCATCATGCAATATACCCATGTAACAAACCTGAGAGTGTACCCCTTGAAGTCAAAGTGCAAGTTGTAATTATTAAATAAAAATCATGAGTAAAAATGTTATCTCCAAAATTTATTTGGTGCTTTATTGTTGTACAATGATAGTTACTATAGTGCTCCACTCTTCTGGGCATCATGAGTTATCATTACTAATATGATACTTTTGGAAACTCAGATTCATGATTAACGTAAGATTTACATATGTATATGAATTATGTGTGTAAGCACGTGGAAAACCTTTTGAATACATCAAATGGCATATTTTTCCTTTTTGTTTTTGGATCTAGGATGTAAAATATGAAGAGAACACTACGAAGGTTCACACTACAATAGGAAACACTCAGCCATTGTGACAGGAGAATTGTCTGTTTGGGCCTCTAAATTTATAGCACCTGACCCAATGCCTAACACAACTGACATATTTATTGTACCCTTGTTACCTGAATGAATTCAGCATAGTCTTTACCATTTTCTTTTAGAATATTGCCTGGGAATGACAATAATAAATAATTCTTGGGATACAAGAGTATTATAATTATATTCATATTTTTTCAAATCCTACTTGCAGACTAAAAGAAGAAATAATCTCTGAGAAGCCAAAGATGCTACTGTGGTCCTTGCCAATAATCAATATGGGAGTAAACTCTAAGGTGGTTAAAATAATAGAAAATAAGGAGTGGATGGATTATTTATTGACCAATCTGAGCTAGAGTAGCATATACAGTTTGGATATCTATCAAATTTTGGTCCTAGTAGTCCCTAAGACCTTTGCATTTTAAATTTACAATATAAAACTGTTAATTTTAAAATGTAATCCATTTACAAAATGAAAAATATAAGTTGTTTGCTAAAATATTAGGTGCTTTTTAAAAAATGTATTTACAATTAATTTTATAATAAACTTGTGCAAACAACAAACTACTTGCAAATTATGATTAAATGAGAAATAAGCAATATATATTTTTCCTAATTTTTCAACTTTAAGCATATGTTTATTTAAATCTATTTTTTAAATTTTAAGATATATTTTACTGGAGATAATTGGTTAGATTTATAAATTAATTTTAAAAACTATTTTTGAGAAAATAATTCTTGTTTTTCTAAAAAAGCATATAATTTTAATAAAGTATATTTAAATTGTAATTGCTTTTGACTGTTTTATGATTATTAGCTTAACATTGTACTTCTGTAATTATTTTTGCCATGTCCTTTGCCTGATTTTTCCATATAAATGATAATAGTTTCTACTCTTTTGAGTGATTTGAAATTTTTGTCTTGTCAAGTTTATTATTCTTAGCTTTTATTCTTTTTTTTTCTGTATTTATGTTTAGAAGTGTTGTTCTCAACTTAGAAACTGCAGACTTTTTAACTTACTTCCCTCCTGTGCTTATATATTAGTGTTTTATATTAGTCTTTGTAATCTAAGTTTCTATAATAAGCTTAGTGTAATAGACTTTATTATTATATGTTCACTTTCCAAATATTTAGTCAATTTTACTATCACCTGCTAAATCATGCATCCATTTCTTGTTAATTTTTTTCTAAAATTATCAACCTTTAAAAAAGTATAATTTACCTATGAAGATGCCTCTATCTGAGTGTAAAATTATCTGCATTTTTTCTGATGTACATGTGGTTGAGATCATTACCAGGATCAAGATACAGAACATTCTCATCACCTTTAAAGTTTCATGGGTACTCCAGGCATGAAAGTAGTCTTCAGTAGACATGTGGTCTGCTTCTTGATGTCAGAATAATGCTTTAGGGGGTGGGAAGGGATGGTCACTCCATGTTTTTCTTTTTTTTTACTGCTATCATTAGTTTATATATTTTTATTGAAGAGTAGTATTCTAATGTGTTTATTTACCAAATTCTATATATCCACTATTGATAAATATTTGACTATATTCAAGTTTTGATTATCAAAAATAAATATATACTGAACATTAGTTTAAATGTCTTTGTGTAGATATATTTAATTTTTATTTAGTAAATGTTTAAGAGTGCAATAGATATGATTTATTATAGATGTTGTTTTACCATTTAAGAAATTGCCAAACTGGTTTTATGAAGTAGCTAGATCTTATTTTTCCTCCATCAGTCTATGAGAGTTCTTGATTCTCCATCTCTTCTCAAAACAGTTGGTATTACCAGAGTTTTTATTTAGCCATTTCAATGTGAGTATAATGTCATGTCTAGTGATCTAGAATATGTTTCCACGTGCTCATGAACAATTTCGTATTATTTTGTATGGTATCTAGTCAAAATTATAGCCCTTTTTAAAATTGGGTTGTCCTACTGATTTAGAAAAGTTATATGCAAAAAAGTGGACATAATCAGGAAAATAAAAATGAAAACCACAAAGCAATATCACTTCACACCCGATGAAATGGCTATTAGAAAAAGATTGAAGATCACACGTGTTGGCAAGGATGTGGAGTAAAGGGAACCCTTGCACACTGTGGGTGGGAAAGTGAATTAGTATAGCTATTGTGAAAAACAGTACAGAAATTCCTCAAAACAATAAAAGCAAAAATACTATATTTTGGAATGTTTCATACTATACCGGGTATAGTGTCTACTACTGGGTATATTATCCAAATCCACTACTGGGTAAATATATCCAACGGAAAAGTATTCAGTGTGTCAAGGAGATATCTGCACTCCCATGTTGACTGCAGTATTACTCACAATAACCGAGATATGGAATCAACCTATGTTTCTACTGATGGATGAGTGGATAAAGAAAATATAGTATGTATACACAAAGGAATGATATTCAGCCACAAAAATAATGATGTTTTGTGGTTTGCAACACGGTTAAAGCTATAAGAAATTATGTTATGTAACATAAGTCAGGTACAAAAAGACAAATACCTCGTTATCTCACTTATATGTAGAATTATACAAAGTTGAACTCATGGACATGTAGAGAGTAGAATGGTGGTTATCAGGAGCTGGGCAGTAGTGATGGTGTGTATGTTCGAGAAATGTGGGTCAAAAGATACACAATTTCAGTTAGACAGGAGAAACACGTTCAAGAGATCTAATTTACAATATGATGACACAGTTAATGATAATATATTATATTCTTTTTTAAATTTTTTTATTCTTTAATTTTTGAGACGGAGTCTCGCTCTGTCGCCCAGGCTGGAGTGCAGTGGCCAGATCTCAGCTCACTGCAAGCTCCGCCTCCCGGGTTCCCGCCATTCTCCTGCCTCAGCCTCCGGAGTAGCTGGGACTACGGGCGCCTGCCACCTCGCCCGGCTAGTTTTTTGTATTTTTAGTAGAGAACGGGGTTTCACCGTGTTCGCCAGGATGGTCTTCAGCTCCTGACCTCATGATCCGCCCGCCTCGGCCTCCCAAAGTGCTGGGATTACAGGCGTGAGCCACCGCGCCCGGCCAATATATTATATTCTTAAGAAATACTTAGGGTAGGCTGGGTGAGGTGGCTCATGCCTGTACTCCCAGCACTCTGGGAGGCTGAGGTGGGTGGATCACTTGAGATCAGGAGTTTCCAGAGGAGTCTGGCCAACATGGTGAAACCCTGTCTCTACTAAAAATAACAAAAAAAATTTTAAAAAAAGGCCAGGCGTGGTGGCCAGTGCCTACAACCCCAGCTATTTGGGAGGTGGAAGCAGGAGAATCGCTTGAACCTGGGAGGTAGAGGTTGCAGTGAGCCGAGATCACGCCACTGCACTCCAGTTTGGGTGACAGAGCAAAACTCCATCTCAAACAAACAAAACAAAAACGAAAACAAAACAAAACAAAATACTTATGATAGATTTTTAAGTGTCCTCACAACAAAAATTACGATGTTGAGAGGTAATGTATATGTTAATTAGCTCAATATAGAAAATTTTCCATGTATATATTTCAAAACCTCATATCGTACCTGACAAATATGTACAATATTTGTCTTTTAAATAATACAACATTCAAAAAACCTGATATACATCCTTTTGCAACAGATATATGTTAGAGATGGTTTCACCTGTCTTTCTACTGCCTTTTACATTCACATAAAAATATCTGAAAGTCATGACTGACTTTGGAACCAAGAAATGAATGAAAAATCCTTAATTGCCTTTAACAGATTTTTATTAGAAATCTGGACTTTGAGGATATTGCCAGTAAACATTGAATAGGAAATTAAGAATATGTTATTGAAAAATGGAAGAAGGGATCCCTTTGTTGTAGCAGAAGAAAATTTACCAATATTATTTGTTTGGTAACATGGAAAAACATACATACTTAATAAACTGCGTTATCTAGTTAAGGAGATTCCTTAGCTAAGTTTTGAAAGTGTCATTAAATTTCTTCTTTCTGCTTGGAGTAAAATGTGAGTGGAAAGAGATCCATTGATGTAAGACTTTAAAAAAAAAATGAATGTGAACTTGATGGTTTTGAAATTGTTGAGCCTCTCAAACAGGCAAGTGATACTAACATTAACAAATTGCCTCTGAGCAAAGCTGAAATCCAGAACATGGTCAAGAGAAAGAGCTCCGTGAAGCTAAGACAGTTATTCTATAACTCAACAATTTTGTTTATTTTTCAGAAACATCTAAGGTTTTACTTCCAAATAAAATTGCTACAAAAAGAGGCATTTGTAAAGAGTGAGGATGTGCCTCAAAGACACTCTTAATTTAGTATTAGGACAACTAGAAATCTTAAGGCTATTGTCCATCAGCCATTCAGGAGCAGCATAAGGTAAAAGAAGGGCTTATCGCAAAGATGTTTGTGTGTGTCTTTTGTCTAATTGACTCAACTTCAGTAAGATTCATACGTGCCAGTGTTTGAGAGCATTATATCAGTTACTAGATTCTTGGTTTAGCATCAAAGTGACAGAGGCAATGTGAAATAAAGAGACTACTGCACTCTAGAAATTTTACTGGCAGAAATCAGCCTGAGAAAATGACTGAGCTCCTAACACATACTACATTTCAAAGAAAAGGGAGAATTATTCCTAAGGCAGAAAAAAGAGCTTAGAACCATGGAGAACCACGACTAGCCCTTGAGATCTCATCAACATATTTATAACACTTGGCTGAAAAGATTACTATGGACCAATGACTCCTTTGTGCCTTCAATTTTCCATATTTTTGGAAAGAAATGCTTATATTGGTTGCCCTATGTCTGTTCTAACTTTGTATTTTGGTTGTGAGGACGGGTAGATAATTTGCATTTTTGGTTTCATGATTTACAAATTAAGAGGAACTCTATCTGAGAAACTATGCATAGGAAATATATCCAGGCTGGTCGGGTGTGATGGCTCACACCTATAATCCCTGCACTTTGGGTGGCCGAGGAGCCTGGAGAACATGGTTAAACCCCCATCTCTACTAAATATACAAAAATTAGCTGGGTGTGATGGGACATGTCTGTGGTCCCAGCTAGTTGGAAGGCTGAGGCAGGAGAATCTCTTGAACCTGGGAGGTGGAGGTTGTGGTGAGCTGAGATCGCACCACTGCCCTCCAGCCTGGGTGACAGAGCAAGACTCCATCTCAAGAAAAAAGGGAAGGAAGGAAGGAAGGAAGGAAGGAAGGAAGGAAGGAGGGAGGGAGGGAGGGAGGGAGGGAAGAAAGGAAGGAAGGAACGAAGGAAGGAAGGAACAGAGGGGAGAAATACACGCAGGGAGACTCATTTAGATGCGAGGATCCTCACCTTTAAACTGATGGCGTAATTGGAAAAGATGGTTAGGACTACAGGAAAGGAAGAAGTGTATTTTTTTATGTGGGGATACATGAATCACGGCAGGCCAGAAGATAGACTGTGATAGGCAACCTCTGAAAGAGCTCCCAGTGATCACTGCCTGGTGTTACTCATGAATTTGTATAAAACTTTCCCCTCAGTTGCAGGCTGGACCTAGTGACTCATTTGTAATGAAAAGGATAGTGTAAAATAATGAAATGTCACTTCTGAGATTAGGCTACAAAAAAACTTTCTCTCTCTCTTTTTCTATCACTCCCTGTCTGTCTGTGTCTTTGAACCCTTTTGTGGGAGAAAGCTTCCATACTCTAGCTCTGTGTAAAAACCTGTATTTCAAGAAACTGATGTCTCTAGCTGGCAACCAAAAAGGACCTAAGACTTACCAAAAGCTGACAACTTAGAAGCATATTTTAATAACATTACCATGGAAACATCATTGTCGCTTTATCATTTTATTGACTTTTATTTTTATGGTTACTATTTTCTTCTTTGTATTCTTTTCGTGTATGATTCCTTTGTTCTTTTTCTAATTTTCAAGGATACTGATTTGAGACCTTTCTTGTTCTAATATAAGCATTTCAAACTAAAAATTTTCTTGTAAGCATTATTTTATCTTCTTCTCTCAAATGTTAAAAAAATGATTTATTTACCTTACATGAGAAGTTAAAATAAAAGATGCTTTTTTTTTGCTCAGCAAGTTCTACCTTGGTGAATAAACACTAGAAAAAATGGTCAGTCTAGAGTTATTGGGGTAGTGTGCCAGAAATGTCAGGAAGATCAATGTGGTTGAGAATGTTAAGATTCTACAAGTATTCACTGATTTTTGTCTATTTTCTTTATGAAATGATGAGATAGGGGTGCTATCACTTTTATCATGACTGTGGAATTCTGTTTCCCCAACTAAATCTAATTTGATCCCATGTATTTTGCAGCTGTGTTATTAAAGAGATAGTCATTTGTAATTTTTATCTCTTTCTCGGGAACTGAACACATTCCCATTGTATATACTTCTTCTATTTCTCTGATACTTTTTCCCAAGATTATCTTATACTGTATTAATATTGGTATATTAAATTTTTTATGTTCAGTGCTTTATATCACATTAGCATTTACTTTCAACCTATTGGGGTCTTCATCTTTACAGTGCCTCCTTGTAAACAGCAGAGAGTTTGGTCATGCTTTATTTTTTATTTAAATAATTCTGCATGTTAACTAGAGCGTCAAATTCATTAACATATGTCTATATAGTTAGATTTTAATTTTATCATTTTTTATTGTGTTCTCTTTCTCTTGTCCTCTTTTGTCCCTTTTGTTGTTCATTTTCTTGCCTTCTTTTATTAATAACTACTTTGATGTTTTTAGTAGCTTAATTACTTAATTACAAAGATTAATAACTACTTTGATGTTTATTAATAACTACTTTGATGATTTGCTCTTAATTATGTTTTAGCTTTCATTACGTTTTTATTAGTTTTTTATTTTTATTTTTAGTGGTGTATGAAGGACTAGAATATGTATTATTGAATGTCTCAGTCTACTAGTAGTAAATATAACCATACAACAATATAGGCTGGCATGTTTGCTTTATGATGTCTTCCAACAAATCATTGGAGTCCTCTTTTTTATTTTTCAATTATTTCTCTCTCTCTCTCTCTTTCCCTTAGTTCAGATGATACCTACAGCTATACATACCTTCATGTTCACTGATGCTTTCATCTTTATCTCAAAGGAACTGTGTTTCAGATATTTTTATTTCAACATTTCCATTTTGGTCTGTTTTATGGTTTCTATTATTTCTCTGCTAAGACATATATTTATAATTATTATGAGAATAATATGCTTTAGCTGATTGAGCATATTTATAATAGCTATTTTAGGTTCTTTTTTGAAAATTCCAGCAAGTGGGTTATTTCATGTTTAGACTCTGCTTATGGTCATTTTTCTTTAAAACAAGTCACATTTTCTCGTGTTGGCATGCCTTATTTTGTGCTTTATCCTGTACATTGTGAACACTATGAAATGAGATTTGCTCTCTTACTTTCCTCTAATATTATTTCCTTTCTGTAAGTCAATGTACCTAGATAGACCCAAATATAAACTTTCTTTATAAAATAAATTTTATTGTGTATATTGAAGGTATACAACATGATGTTATAAGATACATGTATATAGGAAGATGGGACTATAGCAGAACAAATTAACATATTCCTCAGCTCACATAGTTACCCATTTCTCCTCACACCACCACCTGACTCCCTGCCCTGTGGCAAGACAAGCTATAATGTACTAATTCAGCAAAAATTCTGAATATAATACACTATTATTAACATAGCCTTTATGTTGTACATTGGATCTTTTCACTTGTTCATTCTACGCATTTTCTACTTTGTATCATTTGACCTACATCTCCCTATTGCTTCACTTTCTTCCTGACCCTGCTAACCACTGTTTTATTCTTTATTTCAGGAGGACAAGATCTTAAATATCAGTTCTGTTCTTTTTCTTTTTCTCTCTCTTTCCTAAGCTATCCTGTTTGCACCCTGCTGCACACATACATTATTTAGACATAAGCCCAAGCCTTGCAGAGTTTATAAATAGTAATGTAGCTCACCTTCTTGGGTACTCATCCTTTGGGATTTTTCCCTCACTTTCCAGGAGCTATTGCCAGTGCAGGATCTGTCAGTGTCAGGTTGGAAAAACAGCACATTTTCTATTGGTCTTTGGTCATATTAACTCTACTGTGAACATTACCTCAAAGACAGGCACATCATTCCATATTTGTCAGTTCCAAATTTTGGCTGTCCTCCAAAATCAGTCTTTGTTCATTCCCCTGATCTTTCAAATAGGCAGCTGCTTTAGTATTTGGTCAAGAGTTATATTTGTTATCTATGGAAAGAGCCATCTTCATTAATTTTTTCCTCCCAACTCTTAGTATAAATACTAGTTTTAAAATTTATTGATTCTGCTTCTTAATGAAAAGAGTCTAATATGTATTATCTTAGCATTCAAAGGTATACTCTTCAATTTATTCTTCTATTAATATTTATATAAACATTACACAGTTTAAATTGTGGAAAGCATAACACTGATTTAACATCTAGTAAGAGAATTTCCTTCGTCTTTCCCTTTTCTTCTCATTACCTGTAATGAGAAAGACTTCAGTTGCTGATCCAAATGTTCATTTGGACCTATCACTCAGTAACAAAGCCCTGAGCAATGGAATGGTGTGTGTGTGTGTGTTGGGGTGTGTGTGTGTGTGTGTGTGTGTGTATTCTTACTCAAAATTTTCAACCTCATCCTCCAAAAATACAGATTTAATAGCTGAGATTTACTACCTTGATTACATTATGAGGAACCATTCAGGAGAAAAGCTCTAAGATGATGAAAAATTGTAGAAGGATTCTCAACCTTTAATGAGCATGGAGCTAACAGGTGAACATTAGAGTGCCTATTTTTGGAGTTTTAAAAAGACTTTCATCAATATGTGTTTCTTTCATTTGATTAAAAATAATGTGTTTAATATGGTTAGAATCACAGTAAAACAATGATTTCTTGAGTTAATTTATTTTCAATATTTGTAATAACCAGATATGAGTCTCTACTAACTGGAATCTTCTTCCAAGTCTTGAAAACTGCTTTATTGTTTCCATATTGGCTCAGTATATTTTTTGTGGTATGTATTCCTATAAGTATTATATTTGCCATAAGTTTGTAGATTTTTTTTTATGGAGGTAAATTTTCACCCATAGCATTGAAAACAAATGGAATCTTATCTCATATTATCCCCATTAAGACCTTCAGCTTATATCCTGTAATTCTCTATGAGGCTTTTGATCTAAATCCATGTATTTTGTATATCTTATTTCATGTATCTACCATAGGTGTACCTGTGAGGAAGAAAATACTTTAAAAACATATTAAACCTTCCCCCCACTTAGGGCATGTGAGTGTGATAATACTTGTGTTTTTCATTGTAAATTATTTGTGGAGTACCATAGATTGTAATTAAAAGTAACCGTGCGCTAATTTTTTACCTATGTCACCCACCAAACAATGAAAAATTTTAAATATGAACCATGTATAATGAACCTTTGTATTCAAAAGCACCTAGTCCATTACTGTTTAATTATTCCTATGTTCATACAACATACACGTAACAGTAAGGCAGCTTGGTAGCAAGCTATTAATATATCTCTTTAATATTTTCTCTTTCATTCATACTGGTTTATTTTAAGTGGTCACTCATTTATGTGTCCTTATCTATCTTTTAAAAACAGAAAGAATTGGCCAGACATGGTGGCTCACACCTGTAATCCCAGCACTTTGGGAGGCCAAGGTAGGTGGATCATGAGGTCAGGAGATTGAGACCATCCTGGCTAACACGGTGAAATCCCATTTCTACTAAAAAAAATACAAAAATATTACCCAGGCGTGGTGGTGGGTGCCTGTAGTCCCAGCTACTCAGGAGTCTGAGGCAGGAAATGGCATGAACCCGGCAGGTGGAACTTGCAGTGAGCCTGGATCGCGCCACTGCACTCCAGCTTGGGTGACAGAGCGAGACTCCATCTTAAAACAAACAAACAAACAAAAAACAGAAAGAAATTTACTTGGTCTGGTGAATACTGATGATAGTTCCCTTTTGACAATTTGAGTAGTTTCATGTTCATATTTTTTGCAGTTCCTTTTAAGTTTGGTCATATAAAATGCCTGGGTGTGACTGTTATATATTTGGCAACAGAGCAAATGAAGAAATACATAAATGTCAATTGAAAAAATAAATGTATTTCAGAGCTCTGATGCTGTATAATTTTATATGAAAAAAAGTCTGGATAATTAAAGGGAATTGTTGCATATGAAACAAAATTCTTCATTTTCTTATCATGTGATCTATTACTTACCCTTGACTTAAATTAGTGTCTTTATTTTCAATATGTATGTGTCATAGATTTGTGTGTTCTGTGTCTCTACGAGATCTATAAACAGGCGGAATATATGCCAGAATTTTGCATTTACTTAAGTAACAATATCATTTTTTAAAAGTATGTCAGAAATGGATAAATCTACAAAGTTTATTCTATAGAAAGATGTCTATGGTTACAAAGGGAAGGAAATGATTTAATATAAATCATTATATAAAACAGTCTCCAAAGAATTAAGCCAGCATAATTAATAATATAATACTATCAGTAGTTATAATATTTGTAAT
This sequence comes from Chlorocebus sabaeus, assembly GCF_047675955.1. NCBI lineage: Eukaryota > Metazoa > Chordata > Mammalia > Primates > Cercopithecidae > Chlorocebus > Chlorocebus sabaeus. Next base: position 65,598,364 of record NC_132906.1, on the reverse strand, counting down.
AACCAATACTATAATTGGTTGTAATTAGAATATAGTCTAATTTCTTAAATTTCAGATTTAAGAAAAAGCAAATTAAAAATAATGTTTTCGTAGACCCCCACATTTTTATTTAATTTAGAACTTCAGGATAAATATGTATCTCTATAATAATATATAAATACATAACAAATGTATTATATATACAATATAGTAATATACAAACATATTTACAATTACATTTTTCAAGGTATCCCTTATAATGAAACTGTGAGATGGGCTAATTTTACGGATGTGTACAGCCAGTCATTTACATATTTTAACATCTCAATCTTAAAAATATATAGCAAATTTGTTTTACATATTAGATAACTGCAATGAATAAAAAATGGTAATAGGAGATTAAAGAATAAAAGTAAGATAAAAATACAGTTAAGATTATATATTTATAATTTTGAATTTGGTTGAGGTACTCAGTTTATAATGGATGGGTTTCTACCATTATTAAATTTGATCTCAAAAAAAATTTACTCACAAGGTGTGCCTAATATGTTTTTAATTATTTGCAGATGAAGGAGTTGAAAGATTTTACAAAAATTTCAAGTTAAACTTTGCAACAGAGAAAACATTTACATCAATGCATCTGTGTGCACTCTTGACACTTGCAAACATCCCAAGATGACTTCAATACTGCATGAAATTTGCACACTGCTATAAGCAGTATAAAATAATGCCTAAAGGAATAGCTTATTAGCTGGTGAAATAGGTCAAGTCATTACTCATATTTAGTTAAATATGAATAGTTCAATGAAAAATAGTCCAATAATTTTATTCAATATAAGGTGAACTTTTTACCCTTTAAACTTTTTTGTTAGAAACTATGACATATGCAACACACATTAGCCTAGGCCTACACAGGGTCAGAATCATCAATATCACTATCTTCCATCACCACATCTTGTCTTGTTCCACTGGATGGTCTTCAGGGGAATAAAATGCATGGTGCTGGGAAGTCCAACATCAAGAAGTCAGCATCTTGCAAGGTGTTCTTACTATGTCACTATATGGTAGAACACTTTCTGAAGGTATTCTAGAAGCGTGTGTGTGTGTGTGGGGTGCGGGTATAAAAGGAATACTCTCTAAAGTAACAATAAAATGTATAGAATAGTAAATGCATAAATCAATATGCATTTACTATACCTCCTAAAGATATTCTATACATACATACATAAGAATTATAATATAGTACATGCATAAACCAGTAACATAGTCATGCATATTTATTAATTACATACTGTACATAATTGCATGTGTATAATTTTGTATGATTGGCAGCACAGTATGTTGACACCCACATCACCACAAATAAAAAGTAATATGTATGCGATGACATTATGATGGCTACGATATCACTAGGTGATAAAAATCTTTCAGCTTCAGTATAATCTTATAGAATCATCATCACATATGCAATTTGTCATTGACCAAAATGTCATTATGTAGTATATGACTGTAATTTTAAATATTAGATTGATTACAAGAAAAATGCTGTAGATATATGTGAAGTAGTATGTTTAGTGTACTTTGTGTTTGCTATAAGAGAATACTACAGACTGGGTAATTTACAATGCACAAAAATTTACTGACTCACATTTTCTGGAGGCTGGGAAGTCCAATATCAAGGTGCCAGCATCTGGCAAGGTCTTCTTTCTATGTCATTTTAAGGTAGAATGTTGAAGGTCAACAAGAGAAAACCCGCGCCAGGAAAACTAGTTTTTAAAGATGTTAAAGTTACATGTGAGCAGAAGGCCCTCATGGCCTAGTAATCTCTTAAAGGTCCCACCTCCCAGTACAATTACATTGGCAATGAAATTTCAACGTAAGTTTTTTTGGGGGAAAAGCATTCAAACAATAGCAGAGAGGATAAGAACTTTAAACAGACAAATATGAATATAAGATGCTAAGGTTTTGAGTTTTTTTTCTTAACCATAAGTGATTTCAGAGCCAGTATCTAATACAACTGGTTTCTTTCTACTACTAAATTTATATATATATACACACACAGACACACACAAACTACCCAAGATATATACATTTTCTAAGTATATATAAAACTTTTCATCAATGATATTATAATCATACAATAAATTAAAAATCATTGTGCTTGTATGCTTAATATAAACAAATGTAAAGAAGGAGATAGGCATAGTTTTATGCATATACATAATCAGTGACTTTCTAATACTGATGGTGCTTTGTTGAGAGAATAGGAAATTACACAGTACTAAAATTAAACCCATCAAATTCATCTCAAATTTCTTTCATAATCAGTTATTCAATTGAAAATATCACTCATTTCAGAATTTTCTACACCTTTTGTGTTACAGGTTGTTCATGATTTGTGGCATCTCATACGATTATGAACAACATGATGTCATGCCAAATGTGTAATTTTAAATATATTAAAAGAAGGGGAAATCAGAAAAAAAGGAATATTATATTTTTAATAGAAATTAAAAAAACTGCTGATTCTTTGCTACTTTATTTTAAAAGCCCATTATTTTATGTGACTTTCTATATGAGTTATCATCATTGAGAATTTTCAAAAATATTCCAAATTCTATTTTCCATTCCCCCCATGCATTGTATATTATTTTAGTGAGCTTAACACAGCTAACCTCTGATGTGGTGGCTATACATATGATCTTAAATTTTTCAAAAAGGTGAGAGATAATTTTTTTAATTATTAGGGTAATGAAATCAGATGACACACACACACAAATATTCCCTTTGGCTCCTTTAAAATTTAAGTTACTTGCTTGTTTTTGATTAAGGACTTAATCTTTTTTTTTAGTTTTTTGGAGAAAGGGTCTTGCTCTGTTGCCCAGACTGGAGTGCAGTGGTGCCATCTCACTTCACTGCAACTTTGGCCTCCTGAGCTCAAGGAATCCTCTCACCTTGGCCTCCCAAGTAGCTGGGACTACAGGTGCACTCTGCCATGCCCAGCTATTTTTATTTTTATTTATTTTCTATTTTATGTGGACACAGGGTCTCACTCTGTTGCTCAGGCTGGTCTCAAACTCCTGGGCTGAAGCCATCTGTCCACCTAAGCCTCCCAAAGTGCTAGAATTACAGGCATAAGCCACCAGGCTTGGCTCAATTAATCTTTTTACATGAGATCTATGTGAGTTGCATTGATATATTTGATTAGATATCAAATCTTGTTATTTGTGTTTTTAAGCTGGCAAAATAGAACAACTGAACAACAGAATATCACTCTCTTGTTTTTCAATAAACTGATTAACATGGAAAAACACATTGCTTAGTGAATGACTAAATATTTAAGAAACCATCATATGCAAGTAGCAAAAATTGTAGCAAACTTACCCAAACCTTTTTACTTTGCTCACATGACAAGATGCTAGTAGATAATAGCTGATTTTATTCTAGAAGATCAGGAAGGGGATGATCAGAGGAATATGCCTCTGTGTGTAGCTTGGCTTTTCCCTTAAGGTCACAAAAGAACTGTGTGTCTACAAAAACCTTAAATGGTACATATTTATTCCATATTTAGCACAGAGAACGAAGTCTTAGAAAGAGAAGAAGTACTCTGGCATTCTGTGTTCTTTTCAGGAAGAGTTTTCTCAAGACCTCTTAACAGATACCTACTTCACATTTTACTCACAAACCTGCATCAAAGACAAATTACTATTGCAGGCACTGGAATCCTGAGACTAAAGTATTTCTTCTCAATACCTCAATAAAATTTCATCCCTCTTAGCATCAATAAAAGACAGCAACCATTCTGGGACTGGACATAGAGAGTGATGTCCTAATATAATGGGTATGATATACGTCTGTGTGTTCACAAATGCATTCATAGACAGAGCATTAGAAGCTTATGTATCTTCAGTGATGTTTGTGCTACTAGGTAAGCCTAGATGAGAAAGGCTGGATTCATTTAATAGAAGAAAAATGAGTGAAAATATTAATGAGCATTTTTATTAACATTCAAGAATACTGCCCACCATATGGCAGACTTTCAACTCCTCTTACAGCTATGGATGTTTCTTATCATTATAATTATTAACTTCCACAGTCATGTAGAGATAGCCATATGAAAAAAATACATGATGATAATAGTTTAAAATCACAAATGATTATACCACTGTTTTTTTCATAACTATGTTAGATTTCTTTGCTAAATTTGGCTATATAACTAAGCTGTTAACCAATTTTATTTACAAAGTAAATAAATTTCACTAGTACCTACTCCTTTTAATATATTATCTAATCTTATTTTACACTGTTAATTGACATTCTCTCAATATCTAATCACACATTCAGATTTTAGGCTCATCTTTTGACTCAGGTCATAGGTCATTTTTTGAGATGGCGTCTCACTCTCTTGCCCTGGCTGGAGTGCAATTGCATGATCTCAGCTCACCGCAGCCTCCACCTCCCAGGTTCAAGCAATTCTGTCTCAGTTTTCCGAGCAGCTGGGATTACAAGCATGCGCCATGCCACCTGGGTAATGTTTGTATTTTTAGTAGAGACGGGGTTTCGTCATGTTGGCCTGGCTGGTCTCAAACTTCTGGCCTCAAGTGATCTGCCCGCCTTGGCCTCCCTAAGTGCTGGAATTACAGGCGTGAGCCACCACGCCCGGACAATAGATCTTTCCTCAGAGATATTTGGCCTTGCATAAGCGGGAATTTATTTTCTTTATAGTCAAAATTCTGTTTCTTTTACACTGAGCCAGCTTCACTTTCTAATGCCAAGTGTGTCTGTTTAGGAAAAGGCACTGTCATCTTAATGAAAGAGTAAGAATGGAGTAAGAAAAAAAATATGAAGACCAATACTGAGAAAGTCAAAATCCTCCAAAATAATAAAATCACAAAGAAACAAAACCATCTTAGCTTCAAAAGTGTAAATATTCTACTAATGATAAAACAAAAACAAATATGTTCTAGTATTTAAAATGCTTACATCTTCTAACACAATATCAAAATTCTTAGTCTTGTTTTAAAAAATAATTGAAGAAAATAGCAGAAAATGAAAAGGCATATTACTTTTCACATGGCAGATCTATTGCATTTTTGTTTCAGTCTGTTCCAATTCACCCAGGCAACATTGCTTTCAATTGTATGCTAAATTGTGATTACTTTTTGTTCCTTAAGTTATCAATAGAAAGCAAGAATCATGTTCTAACAGAATTCAGTCAGAAAAGAGATTGGCATGAATGTATGGCTGGTATGAGAATAAGAGAACGAAAAAAAGAGCGAAGAAAGAAATAACATAAATCTGTCATCTAATCCTTTGACAATTGAATTTTAAAGATCTTTATTATGATATATATGACACATAATCTAATGCCATTCATCTCAGAAACTGATATTCAATAAACAAGTGGAAGACTTTGCATAGCATGCATCATTTATAAAAATGACCCTGCCCCTCATAGGCCAAAATGCTGAGTTTCAAAATTCTGAAAATTTCTCTACTATGTCCAATTCTAAAGCAAATCAAATTTAATTGTTCTAGAATCTTTCCCCCTCTTCCTCATTGGAATATTGAAAAAAGTTAGTGGGAAAAAATAAGTACAATTGGGTCAAGAAAAACAAAGAAGTTTCTTTATAATGATGGGTAGAATCTAAATTAAGCATATGCTCTCATGGATATCATTAGATTCACCAATTTGATAGAAGAAACAGGCATTTAAGGCATTTTATAGAACCTAAGAAGTGAGAGCAAAGCTCAGTTACTCTCAAGAAGGATACTCACCTACTGAGTTTTGCTATCTTCCCCACTAAGAATATCAATAAAAATACTATATCTAAAAGATAAACCATATCAAAGAATAGCTCTAAAGGGAATCTAACTGATTTAGAAAAGTTGGGGATTTGAAAAACTTTCCCACAATATCAAAGCAAATTTGCGGTCTGCAAAAAGCTTTGTACACATAATATTAAAAACAAATAATGTGTTAACTTTATGCAAATGTATTATGAGAAAAAAGGTGATGATTAAGGGAGAGAAAAGAGGAAGAAAGAGAATTATCCAGTTTTGGATTCCAAGAATACAATAAAAAAATCAGAAAATTCATATAAATTTTTAAAATTATAGGAAAGTTGGTAACTATGTATAATCAAAAATATAAGGTCAAAATTGAGAAATGAAACAAAAGTATGAGGTAAAAGGAGATATTCACATAAAGTGACATATACTTATGCACAAAGATTCCTGATAGGATTAATAACATGTAAGTTTACAATATAAAAATCAAAATGAATTTGTCAGTAATTGGAAAGAAAGGTTGATGAGTTAATACCCTTGTCTTTCATAGGAGGGAGGAAAATGAAAGTCTATAGTTGTAACATGATTTAAAATAATCTCAATGCCTCTTATGCTATGTAGTCACTCTATTAGTCTTAGAAGAATCTTTAAATGTCTTCATTCGCTACAATATTTTGGAATTTTTTAAAAAAACTATCCTTAAAAGTTTTATTTATTTGACATTTCTTTCTTAACTATACAAAATATTTTAGATAAAAAAGTGTAAATAGTTTAAATTAAATTACTTTAATTGAAAAATAAATATTTTACATAGAAAATTAAGCAAATGCATATAATTGATAGAGAAATATGATGTGTTTATCACATCTATTTTCACTATTCTCCCTCGCCTGTCATTTAGGTTTTTATGATTTTATTTATAAAAACACAAAAATATAGACTTCTTGTTATGACTTTATTTTGTCACTGAATGAGTAGCTTGAATACTAAAGATATCTCCTATAGCTACATGTAATACAATAAGTTAAACCATCTGTGTCCCTATTGTATTTTCCAAAAAGAAGCACAATTACTATTTTACTTTAATTTTATTGTATTTTCTGTGATATGCTATTAAATCTATTGGCTACTTAGCATTTTGACATACTGGTGTATTAGTCATGTTTCACTACAAGGACAGAAATAATAGGATCTATCTATCGATCTATCTATATATCTTATTTTACTAATCATGAAAGCTGTTATATACTAAGCACTGAGAGTATAAACATGAGTAAAATAAGATTAGTAATGTATTCACTCGTTTGACCATAATATTTCATATATATATATGAAGGGGAGTTTATTAAGGGATATTGACTCACACAATCACAAGGTGAGGTCTCACAAAAGACCATCTGCAAGCTGAGGATCAAGGAAACCAGTCCAAGTCCCAAAGCTGAAGAACTTGGAGTCTGATGTTCAAGGGCAGAAAGCATCCAACACTGGAGTAAGATGTAGGCCAGAAGACTAAACCAGTTTAGTCTTTTCATGTTCTTCTGCCTGGTTTTATTACGGCTGCACTGGCAGCTGATTAGATTGTGCCCACCCAGATTGAGGGTGGGTCTGCCCTTCCCAATCCACTGACTCAAATATTAATCTCCTTTGGCAATACCCTCACAGATGCACCCAGGAACAGTACTTCACATCCATCAATCCAATCAAGTTGACACTCAGTATTAACCAACAACTGTTCAATTTTTTAAAGTATTTCATATTTTCATATGCTTAGACCTTGTAAGTATAAGATTTAGAACATGTAATTTTTTAGTCTATCAAGAAATACTTGCAAGCTATTATATATTATAATATTATATATTAAGCACTGAGAATACAAAGATGAGTAAGCATAACTCACGGACCTTAAGCTGGAAAAGTCTAACCCATGACTTTGGCAATATAGTGTGATAGCTAAGAATACAGGCAGTATGGCCTTCAGAAAGAAGATGTAGTGGTTAATTTGCTGAATATGCTTAAAGACATCTTGGCTTATAGATAGGTTTATTTTGCTCTGTAATTGGAAAGGGAGAAAAAAAAAAAAGAAAGTCCAGATAGTAGATATGGAAAGCTTGACTCACACAGCTACATCATGGAAATGCATGCAGTTAAGAATTACTAGAAGTGAATGCCAGAATGATGACAGTTGGGCAAGACCAGATGATAAAGCTCTGGTATAATGTGATGATAAAGAGTAGTGTTTATTGATTAGGCTCTGAAGAGCAAAACTTGTATTTAACCAAGGTAATGGCATGGGGAAAATTGTGTTTTATTAAACTCTATGGAGGATGCCTTCCAGAAGAAAGAAAATGGAGTTAAATATGGGAGGCTACTCTAATAAACCTAAGTGAGCTACAATAAGGTTCTGAATTAAATTTATCATGAAGAATTTAGAACCTAGCAAGATTCAAGAATAAAAAAACTAAAGATGATTACTTGGTTTCTATTTTGTGCAGATGGGTCAAAACACTAAGTAAACACAGGAAGTTGCACAACTTATTCGTGGAAATACTATTAAATATCAAACTTACAGAGTTTGAAAAAGCAATGAGACCAAAGATGTTTCATGAAAATGGTTGACTTAAGGTTGGTCATTACAAAAATGAAATCCGAATCCCTGAGAAGACATAAACTAAGAAATTACTTCCACATAAGTAGTAATGTAGAAAAAAAGTATTGTGAGAAAAAAGGTAACTAAGAATTAGTCATTTGCACTATAAAATTTTATGCAACAACAAAAAAAAGGAGCGTGGCCATTGGAAAAGTTTGCATGGGATTGATCATCAATACAGAGGAAACAGCTGAGGATGATCTTGAAGTAAAGGAAAGAAACAATAGTAGAGAAAAAAATTCAATCGGTGTTAAATATGAAGTCAAGTGTAAGTAAAATAAGATTAGTAAGCTTGTATTCACTTGTTTGATCATAATACTTCATTAGAGACTTTTCGTACAGTAATTGTTTTGGGTTTGGGGGTAGATAGAATAATGCTATGAGTTGAGAAGTAAATATTGCATTAGATCGCAGACATAGCAAGTACAGAATATTTAAGAAAATGCCTCTGAAGGAAAATTGAAGGAAATTTTGATTGCTAAAGGATGATATGGTTATTGTCTGTGTGTATGTAAAAGGAATGAATTGTTTTTGTTCAAAAAATAGGTAAATTTTAAACTCATTTATAAGCAGAAATAGGAAAGGTATCTAAAATTATGCTAATATTTATTAAAAGCAAATTAGTATAAAAGTGAAATAAAAGTATCTAAAAATACCTTGCTAAAGTAAGTAAAAATATTCACAACTTTTTATTTTGCAGTTTAAAGAGAATTAGGCAATTTTATGTCATGCAATGCATCTTCAGCTTTTAAGTACATAAAGTGATGGTAATATAACTCACTTGATGAATTCAGTAAGTACTTTTCTTGGTATCTTGAGAGAGTATATAGAAGAAATATCTTGTTGACTCTGTAACTGTGGCAAGATACAAATGTGTTTACCTCTTGAAATGTAAGTTGCTGCTAAATTTGTTTTGTTGAGTTCTCAATGAGGTGGACTACCTTCGTGAGCACTTAAATACCATATGGTTTCATAACACTGACAAGTACAATGGCTTGATGATTTTAATCCCAGTTCGCCAAAGGAATCATAATATATAAAGTGAATGAATTAGGCTTTGTATATTGATTGAATGGTTAGGAAAGTTCATTCAAAGGAAAATAAACTCTGATTTACAGTTTAGTCCACAACATAACAAAATACCGAGTCAAGGATAGTTGCTTTACTGGTTATCTGAGCATAAAATTGTAAAGAACTGTTCCCTGAGGAATTACAAGTAAGATTCCTTCTTTTATTTTAATTTTATAGGTAAGTGTTATGACTTTAAAATTAAGAAGACTTTTATTTTTTTTTATATTGTGTAACTATTGGATAATTCATTTATTTTATTCATGAAATTTTGTGTAATTATTAGTTTCAGCTTCCAGCTAAGTCATAAACTCTAGTATTACTACCTCTAGCCTGATGTCTAAACATCAATTGAGAGATTCTCTACAGCCTTCTTTAAAAAAAGGTCTTTATCGTAAGTTGTTAACTAACACTTGTACTATGAAGTTGCAGGGCTTTGACTCCTGGCTACACATACCTCATCCAAAAAGGAACACTGACCCCTACTGAATGTTAAATGTCAACACTGGCATCTGGCACCAAATTCAAGTTCACGAAAGCCCTATCTTCAGACCCGGGAGATGACAGTAAAAGTAACCTGCTTTCATAGAACACTGGACCAGGCTTGTATACGAAGTCATACTCATTTAATAGGCCAGGCACAGTGCCTCACACATGTAATCCCAGTACATTAGGAGGCTGTGGCAGGGGAATTACTTGAGGCCAGGAGATTGAAACCAGCCTAGGCAACATAAGAAGACCATACCTCTACAAAATTTTTTTCTTTAAAATTAGCCAGTCATAGTTGTATGTGCCTGTACCTCCAGTTACTTGAGGGACTGAGGTGGGAGCATGACTGGAGCATAGAAATTTGAGGCTACAGTGAGCCATCATCATGTCGTGGTACTCCAGCCTATGCAAAAAAGCAAGACCCTGTATCAAAACAAAATCCATTTAATAAATTTTCCTCTATATAAAGTAATATAATTTGTTCTATGCTTTAATATAGAATAATTTAAATGTTTAGCTACCCATGACTTTCCTTGTTTTTTCATTGTCAGACCTATGCAGGACTTAGGCCCCTTTTGTCTGTAACATTGGTAATTCTACCTGTAGCTTACAAAATTGGGTAAAACAACAAAGATTATCTTTCTCTCTCTACCTGATTATGTTCAAAATTTAAAAACCATTTCGAATCCCACTGGGCCTGAACTATTTTCACTGCTAATGCCCTGCTGCTAAAACTATATACGCAACTTCTCAACTCAATTGCAAAAGAGATGGGCATGTGAGATTTTAAGGGTCAATTTTGAGAGATAAAATTAATTTAGATCCTCTAAATCAAGGAGGCACACAAATGACTAAACATAGAAACAAAATAAGGGGCTTTGCCTCCTTAGTCCTTACTTGGCTCCTAATACCCACTCTCATGAAAAATACCATTTGGCATATGCAAAAGGGCCATTTTTGTTGGGAGGATTTTCTTTATCCAGTCTGTCATTATGTATATGTACCATATTTTCCTTATCCCAGCTATCACTGACCTATCATTTAGGTCGATTCCATATCTTTGCTATTGTGAATAGTGCTGCAATGAATATACACATGAGTGTGTCTTCATAAGAGAATGATTTATATTCCTTTCTTTACATACACAGTAATGGGATTGCTGGGTTAAGTGGTATTTGAGGTTTGGGTCAAAAGTCTTCAACTCTTTGAGGAATTGCCACACTATCTTCCACAAGGGTTGAACTAATTTACACTCCCACCAACAGTGTATTAGTATTCCTTTTTCTCCATAGTCTCACCAGCATCTGTGATTTGTTGACATTTATTAATAGCCATTCTGATTGGTGTGAGATGGTATCTCATTGTGGTTGTGATTTGCATTTCTGTAATGATTGGTGATGTTGAGCTTTTTTCATATGATTGTTGGTCACATGTATCTCTTCTTTTGAAAAGTGTCAGTTCATGTACTTCGTCCACTTTTTTATGGGGTTGTTTTTTTTCTTGTAATTTTGTTAAAGTTTCTTATAGATACTGGATATCAGACCTTCGTCCAATGCAAAGTTTACAAAAAATTTCTCCCATTCTGCAGGTTATCTATTTCCTCTGTTGATTATTTCTTTTGCTGTGCAGAGGTTCTTCAGTTTAACCAGACCTCATTTATCAATTTTTGCAATTGCTTTTGGCATATTTGTCATAAAATCTTCACACATGCTGTGTCCTAAATGGTATTGCCTAGGTGGTCTTCCAGGGTTTTTACAGTTTTGGGTTTTACATTTAAGTCTTTAATACATCTTGATTTAACTTTTGTATATGGTGTAAGGAAAAGATGTAGTTTGAATCTTCTGCATTTGGTTAGTCAGGCATCTCAGCACCATTTATTGAATAGGGAATCCTTTCCTCATTCCTTTATTGTCAGAAAAAAAAAAACCTCTTTTTCTCTTCCAAATACCACAATAAGGTGTAACAGCAAAGTGGTGGGGAACATAGATTTGACTATCGTAAACAAGTTCTATGACAATTTAGGCACTGAGCATCATGCATTTCTCAAAATTGATTCATACTCTCCTCAGGATGTCACACCTATGGACACCAATTGGCCAGAAGATAAATTAAATTTGTTGGATTCTGATTTAATGTTGGTGCTTGATATGGTTTGGCTGTGTCCCCACCCAAATCTCATCTTCAATTGTAGTTCCCATAATCCCCAGATGTTGTACAAAGGACCCAGTGGGAGGTAGTTGAATCATGGGGGCGGTTACCTCCATGCTGTTCTCATGATAGTGAATGAGTTCTCACAAGACGTGATGGTTTTATAAACAGCTTTTCCCCCCTTCGCTGTGCACTTCTCCTTGCTGCTGCCATGGGAAGAAGGAGACGGTTGCTTCTCTTTCCGCCATGATTGTAAGTTTCCCGAGGCCTCCCAAACCCTGTGGAACCAAGTGTCAATTAAACCCCTTCCTTTATAAATTTCACAGTCTGGGGTATTTCTTCTGAGCAGAGTGAGAATTGACTAATACTGTGCTACAGTTCTCAAATAAGCAAATGACGCTTGCTAAGGAAGGCAAACATATGGTAAGTCTGATTAAAGAATATGATGTTACATTCAGGGGATTGTTTTTTTGTTGTTGTTTTGGCTATTTAGGTTGTTTACTGTCCTCTGATTCTACCTACGACTCCCTTGAACACCAAATATTCACTATTTTTATGATGCTTATCATTATATTATTGTTATATATCTCTTGTAAATGTCATGATTGATTCAGAAGAAGAAAAAAAAAAAAAAGGAAGACATAGATCAACATAGCTCGCATAGTAGATCTGATCCAAGTTTTTTTTTTCAGGCTGACTTCTAGGCCTGATTCTCTCTTGCCTCTTAAATAATTAGCTGTTAAATGAGGTCAGACTGTACCTTTCCCCCAGACCAAACATTGCTAGTACTGAAACTATTAACACCCATTGGACTACTCTAAGAATGAGCCTTCCTAGCATCATACTACTCCTTGCCATTGGTTGGCTTGCACATGCAATTTATGGAATAACTTTTGGCCAAGAGAGGATACTCCGGACTAAACTCTGATCTTCTTTTTCTCTTCCTCTGTATTAGTCCATTTTTATGCTACTGATAAAGACATACCCAAGACTGGGCAATTTGTGAAAGATAGAGGTTTAATTGTACTTACAGTTTCACGTGACTGGGGAAGCCTCACAATCATGGCAGAAGGCAAGAAGGAGCAAGTCATGTCTTATGGATGGCAGCAGGCAAAGAAAGAAAACTTGTGTAGGGCAACTCCTCTTTTGAAAATCATCAGATCTCACGAGACTTATTCACTATCACAAGAACAGCATAGGAAAGACTTGCCCCCATGATTCAATTACCTCCCACTGGGTCCCTCCCACAACATGTGGGAATTCAAGATCAGATTTAGTTGGGGCCACAGCCAAACCATATAATTCTTTTGCCCAAATTCCTATCTAACAGGCCTGGGAAGTCATTTACTATAAGTCATAAAAATCACATCATATGGGTTATTTAACGCTATATAATATGGCTTTACTTTCCAACTTGATTCAGGCATGATGTCAAATGACAGATAAATAAAAAAATCAAAATACTTTACCCCATATGTTTCTTTGGCATATTTTGAAATGGCCCTGCAAAGACATATTTCATGGGGGGAAAATTTGCTTCTATAATGTATCTCTATTAACGTAACTAACTCTTTCCCTTTTCAGGCCATCCCAATCATGAAGAGATTAACTGAGAGACTAGCACATTTGAAGGTCTGAATAGGACCTAAGAGACTTCATCTACATAATAAGAACCTTGGTCGCCACAATCTCTTTTTAACCCAGACACTCCTTTATATTGATTCCATGTTTTCAGGTAATAACTCTTTCAACAAACTGCCCAAAAAGAAACCTTTGAATTCACCTATGATCTGTAAGCCACTGCTTAGAGGTTTCCTGCTTTTCTAGACTGAACAAGCATATACCTCACATGTATTGGTTTATGTCTTATTTCAGTCTAAAACATATAAAACCATGCAGTAATCCAACCACCTTGGGTACATGCTCTCAGGACCTCCTGAGACTGTGCACCAGGCCATGGTCACGCATATTTGGTTCAGAATAAGTCTTTTCAAGTATTAAAAAATAGGATAATCATTCCCAAATAAGTTTGTGGAATACCTTTTAAACAGTATCTATCATGATTCCAACAGTACCTTGTTATATAAATATGTGTCATATCTCAAATGTTTGAGTCAAGTGGCCAAAAGAGTTGAAAGAAAACAAGAAAGCCAAAGTATATTGGGGAACTTAACTATTTTATTTATAATGTATAGCAAGATGACATTTAATATCAATTATCATGATCATTCCCAAATAAATATGTGGAATCCCTCTTAAGCAATATCTATCATGATGGTTCTCACAGTACCTTTTTATATACATATGTGTAATATCTTTAAAAAATTGAATCAAGTGGTCAAAAATGTTGCAAGAAAATAAGAAATCCAAAATAAAGTGAGGAACTTAACTTTTACTTAAAATTTATAGCAAGATGAAATTTCCTATCAATAGATATAGAACTTTATGTATATGTGTGATTAATCCTATTTCATCACAAACTAAGAACAAAATGCACCATATTGTAAAAATTTATATTATACATGTAAAGACAAAAACTGTTATTAAATCTTATATATAAAAATGACTGGATTAATCAAATAGTAAAAATATGTAAAATAAAAAGCTATTTTAATGGTAATACATTTGAGTGCAATTCAACTATAGAAGTTTCCACCTAAACACAGCATCAAAAAAAAGACAAGCAAAGGAACTAGATGTAGGCACAAATTTTGTCACATGACTATGGTGAGCAAACCATTAAATGAGCCCAATATAAAATGTAAAGGAATTTTAGAAAGTCCTAAAGGAGATATAACTTTTTGTGTAAATAACTTTATTCTGAAGTTGAGAGCCCACAGGATTGTGCTCATTATGAAAATTTGCTAGGATACCAGGTTCCCAAACAGAGATAACTGCATATGATTACTACAAAGGGTGCTATTGCCCTGTCCTGAAAAATTCTCTCCTCCTTTAGGAATAGCAAAAGATAAAAAGTCATTCTTTTCTACACATTCCATTTCATTTTGATTTTTACTTTCTATGAATTTATATAGCACTTATCTTTCATGCTCATTTTAAAATTGAATCATACATGATTTTGTATAATTCTCAGAAGTTTTATGTGTTTGTTCCTTCTTCCAATTTCTGAAGGAAATGGTTTTATTTGTATCTCTTACTACCGAATACTGAGAAAGATACATCAGTTTTCTATACAGAAGAATAGACATCTCATTTTTGAATTCAAAAGGATAAATTTTTAAGCCCAAATAGAAAGAAACCTTAAGTAAAATCTCTATCATTGAACTTTCTGTCCTGTAACCTGTTTATGTGGGTAAAAAGTTAAGATATGTCTAAATACATGAAAATAATTATTTTATTTTACTTTTACTTGTCTTTCTCATTTTGTTTACTTTCAAACTTAGAAGAACATGGTGGATAGTAAAATAGTGTACAAAGGCTGAGGAAGTCTTGTGACTGACACATTATTTAAGCAAAAACCAAATTCCAGACAGCTCTTAGCTTTTGAGATATTTCATGTTATCTAATAGAGGAAAGGAAGCATTAGAGGAGCAAATGTTTAGCTCCAGAATTTTTGGAACTGCTTACAATCATGGTAGATTAATAAAGGCTAATAGAATATAGCCAGACAAATGTGGGTTTTTCCTCTTTGCAAGATGCAATACATTTCAAAATATTTTGTAAGACAACTGTCTAGAGACGAATGTAAATATAGAACAGACATTAGTGAGTCTAAAACCTAAAAATAAAAATTGAAAAGTAATTTTAATTATAAAAGGACTTTAGAAAAAAGAATAAGATAAAAAGCACCAAATCAGTGTGAAATACCTAGTAGCAACAAAGTGGAATGAAAATAGATTATGAGGTATATTCATTTTCTGATTCCATTTTTAATGCACCATTATCCACCATTTTTATAAGGTGATAGTAAATACCAAAGTGAAATTGACTGACATTTTGAATCCTTTGCCTCATTTATTATGGTTCACCTGGCAGATAGCTAAGAACATTAAATTCACTTGTGATGGCCTCCTTTGCTAACATTTTAAAATAGTCATTGTAACTGATAATACCTAATACTGTAGCTTATATCACTCATATTCTGCATTAACTTTAACCTTTCTTAGAACCCACTGATTAGATTATAAAAGTAAAAAAAAAAATGCATGCAACAGTCTTATGTTGTATTACCACATATAATCTAAAGGGTCTTACATGCGTGTATCCTAGAGGAAAGTATATGGCTACATTAGGTCTAGTAATACATTAATAAGAACTGTTAAAGAATATGAATATTTACTGCAAAAGTTTCTGCATTACAAAATGTGCAATAAATGATAATAATTTTCAGAATATAGCAAACAGCAATAACTGATTTTAAAATAGGTATCTTTGCTAGGAGTCTGTTTAAAATATTCACCTTTTCATTTCTAAAATATGATTGGAGAAGAAAGAAAACTGTATAGCTATTTTAGCTCCAAGGTCCACACACCCCTGCCCTCACACATGTGCACACACACAAACACCGGTAAATATGAAATTGACGGAAACTCATTTACAACTAAGCCATGATATTCCATGTAAAATGAAATATTATTTTTAGCCCCATACAAGAGCCAACTATAGACAGAACTCCCCATAGGCTTTTTTAACCGAATTCATGTCTGAATCTTCCCCTTTGCTCTTTTCTCTCTCCATGGAGCTGCTCTGATGAAGTGTTTCATTTACATAATCAAAAATTCCTGTGTCTCAGTTCTATCTGTGTTCAGAACAGCTCACTGGGAATGGGCTAGAAGTACAGAACATATGAACAGAGAAAAAATTAAGAATGAAAAATAAGCTTAAACTCACCTAAAATGTGGCTTTAACACTAATTGGATGGAACACACACCCATGCTCACATGCACACACACACACACACTCACAACACTTATCCTCCTTCAGGTCATGAGCAAATTTCTCCCAGTAACATTTCTCATTTGATCCACAGGGAAATTGGGATTTGGCATTACCTGTCTCTACACTGGATTTGAGGAAAGAAACTTCCAATCAGCTATGCAAACTAACTGTAGGCCAACGTTAAATTAGTCACACAGCGGGTTGTGATGTCTAATTTGTTCATATTCTCCAGTTAATTTATCCTCTAAGGCATTTTACAAAATCAATTTTGTTATGACATTTTATTTCACGTGGAGTAAAGAGAGGCTTAGAATTTTATACAGCATCACTAAACTTTTAATGTAAAAAATTGTGAGAAAATATTAACTATATCATGATCAATAATACCGTGCAACTTTGTGGCATGCATTCTATTTATTACTAATAAGTCATTAATATTAATAATTTATTAATAATAGCATACAGAGCAAAGTGTCTGCTTATGAATGCCAGCAGAGCCTCCATTTGAAAAGTGCAATCTTCTGTTAACAATGAGTCCTGTGAATGAGCACTACCTTCTACTAGGTTAAGTAAGATTTTCTAAACACCCAAATTACTCCCCCTACCCTTTCCTCTGTCCAGTCAGAATCACTTTGGAAATGACCACAACCAGTTCCATTCTCCCAACCGTGAATATTATCTTCATATGTTCGATTTGGTCAGTAGAGATCCTGCCTCAGCATAGAAAGTCCCATGTAATAATATAAATTTTGGTTATGCTTTTACTGAAAGACTACATAACTTTACAATTGTAAAGAAGATATATTTGATGTGGTTGAATTTTTTATGTAAATACACTGATAAAGAGGACCAGCAGCTTTCAGCATTTCACTTTTCCAGCATGAAAGGACACTTGCACTGAGTTTGTGTCATGTTGATTCTGTGCCAGTGAGGTTCAGATTGATCTCAGCACATTCCGTGCCTTTATCTTAACCAGCGGCAATGCTCTTAGAAAACCCCAGAATGTATCTAAGTTACTGTGAGTCCTAAGCTTTATTCCATTAACCTTTAATGAAATCAATGAATCATAAACTTCTGAAATTATTGTCACAAAGAAACCATTGTTTAACTAAAGCTATTATGGATCTATGCATTATTCTTGTTGGCAAAAAGAAATGTAATTTTGTTTTTGTATATCCTTAGCATCTGAATATTTAATAGATACACAGGAAGATAGTTTATCATTAAGTCATCTGGATCTAAAATGTGACCTGAAATACTATTTTTTTTTTCTCCTAGGGACTCTTCAAGTTTTTAAAATAATTTTCCAATGATGCATTTTGTCAAGACATACTCTGAAAAGTTGAT
This sequence comes from Chlorocebus sabaeus, assembly GCF_047675955.1. Taxonomy (NCBI): domain Eukaryota; kingdom Metazoa; phylum Chordata; class Mammalia; order Primates; family Cercopithecidae; genus Chlorocebus; species Chlorocebus sabaeus. The sequence goes on along the minus strand of NC_132906.1, from coordinate 65,579,997 downwards.
GTTTGAATCAATCTTACTTACGAAACAACCAGAGCCAAAATGAATCCATCCTCGGTATTAGAAAGTGATTATTAAATATGTTTAAAAATATTGTTGGGCAAATACACTATTCAGTTATCTTGTTGGGGATTACTTCTTTAACATGGAGACCAGTTTACATGAGCTTCCTGTTCTGCTGTCTTTAGTGGTACCTTTCTTGCTTAAGATTAAATCCTATATGTTGCAGTTTTAAGTTATTTTATATGTGTTTTATTTAAAGTTTTATACAGGGCCAGGTGCAGTGGCTCACTCCTGTAATCCCAGTACGTTGGGAGGCTGAGGTGGGCTGATCGCCTGAGGTCAGGAGTTTGAGACCAGACTGGCCAACATGGAGAAACCCCATCTCTACTAAAAATACAAAAACTAGCTGGGCATAGTGGCATGCGCCTCTAATCCTAGCTACTGAGGCAAGAGAATCAATTGAACCCAGGAGGCAGAGGTTGCAGTGAGTTGAGATGGCACCACTGCACTCCAGCCTGAGCAAGAGAGAGAGACTTTCATATTTAAAAAAAAAAAAAAAAAAATCTAGTTTCACAATGGTTGATTTTCAGTTAAACTTGCAAAAAATCCTACTATTCATTCATACTTCCACAAAAGTTTCACCATTTTCTAATCATCATCAACATATCAGTCCGAGCTCACTCAGAGAAGCAGAGACAGTATAGTGAAAATGAGAATTGTTACAGAAATTAAACCTTTCATAACAAGGAGATAAGTTGTGGAAATGAAGTAGCTGCTATAATGAATAAAAGCACATTGTGCTGTAGTATTATATAGAATAGACTTCAATAAGTATGTTGAGTAATAAAGTACTCATGTCAGCAATATTTAAATAAACATTGGGAGGTAACAGAACCTGAGTAACAACTTAGTTGTATACAAAATATGCTCTTTTTTCTTTGTTTTGTTTTGTTTTGTTTTTTGAGACAGAGTCTTACTCTGTAGCCCAGGCTGGAGTGGTGTGATCTCCGTTCACCACAATCTCTGCCTCCCGGGTGCAAGCAGTTCTCCTGCCTCAGCCACCTGAGTAGCTGGGATTACAGGCTTGTGTCACCATACCTGGTGAATTTTTGTATTTTTAGTAGAGATGGGTTTTCACCATGTTGGCCAGGCTGGTCTGGAACTCCTGGCCTCAAGTGATCTACCTGCCACGGCCTCCCAAAGTCCTGGGATTACAGGTATGAGCCACTGTGTCTAGCCAAAATATGCTTTCTTCCTGTTGTATTCTCTTTACAGATAACTTACCAAGCAGTAGGAAGACTAGAAGAAATAAAGCCCCTACAGACAGAGGTTTCTTGTTGTTCTTTCTCTCATCAGTTTTGTTTCCTACCAAGAATCTCCTTACAGTTTCCTTGGATAGCTGGGCATGCATTTTGCACATTGAAAGATATGTGGATATGTATTCTGCACATGTAAGATGTTAAGATTCGGCATAGTATGATGTTATTATGTGTCATGTCTACAATTCAGCCTGGAAAATGCAGGCTAAAAGAATGTGATTTTTGGTTTATTTTGTTTTGCTCTGTTCTGTTTTTGAGGCAAGGTGAATGTGAGGAATGAAGATAGTTGCTTTTAATGCATTGGACCTATCGGTGAAAAATTTTACCAATATAATATTGTTAACTGCCTTAAAACACATTACAGATTATTTTATGAAATGTATCTGTTTGATTTTTTTTAACAGTGCATTTTTTCAGGTCAGAAGGAGTGATGGACATCATTTCTTTAATTATAGATAGCACTGTTTCCTGCACCCAGGAAATGACTTAGATATCAAAAGCATCTTCAGCACAAAGTTTAACATTTGTTTGCTTCTTCCTGTACATTTTAAAAGCTGGTTTCTAGGTTTCTTGAATAAAATAAAAGTATGTCAAGGCAACAAAATCCTGACAAGCAGCCTGAACTAAGCTTCAGATGAGTTCACTTAACTAATACTTATAAAACTCACTTAAGATTTTATTTACCTTTTAAATGTTTCAGCTATATTTCTAATTTGAAATATAAATTATGCAACTAGATACTAATATGATATTTCTAATCACTCTTTAACTTTGCCAATACAAAAGAACCAATTTAAACTATATCTGTGTCTTGAAACCTAAAAATAATACTTCCTAAGGAACATTGGTAGAACATCATTAAAAATACATCATAAATAACCAAGGAAACTCAGTCTAGCCCAGTGGTAATTTTAAGTGACTAGTCAATAAATATATTGCCTAGTTGAGATTTTTTCAATGAGCTCTTGTTAATTAGTATACACAAGCCAGGAATCGGTCTCTCAAATAATCCAACAGTTTTCATAAGTCTTATTTTGCAGTGTTTTCCAACTCCATGACATTAATTCATAATTATGGTCAAAGTTTTATTGCCTAAATTCAGCACCATTTCATCATAGAATGACAGGAAATCAAAAATATAATATAATGATACAGCAAGGAAGAAAGTATAGTACAGTGATATTCACCATATGAAAGACATATGCTTCAGAATCTACGTTTATCCAAGGATAATAAATACAAAATACACTTGATTGGAGGCACTGGGAAATTTACACACAGAGTAGCTGGCCAATGAAAGACAGTCCTGACAACTCATAAGATAAAACATAAAAAATTGACTATGAGCCTGTCAAGGCAGCAAAGGCTTGATGAACTAATATTTTAAAGAGAAACAAACAAACGTATATAGAAGTATGTTGGGCATTCTTTGCTTCTCTTATATGCCAATCATTTCTGTATCCATTGTCTTCCCAGAAATGGTGGCTAAGAAATATAAGAAAATGTAATGGAATTTTTGGAAGTCTCACCTTGCTGGGGAGAGGAAGAGTTGAGTTCAAGAACCTCTAAAAAGCAGAGGCGGTGGTAAACACCATACATTCTCTGTTGAGATTATTTAAGGATTGCATGCTATTAGTGAAGGCCAATCAGAAAAAGCATCAGTCTTTAAAAATTGAAACACGTTGAGGGCCCAGTCTCTGACTGAATTGAGATCTGCCTGCCATTATATATGCCTGTTAAAGCATGGGGTTAATCTTAGCTTAAGAAATACCCTCTACTACCTCTGTAATTTCTCATACAAAATTTCTGGCCATTCCATTAAAAAGTTATCAACAATCAGTACCTGCAAATTAGACAATATGAGCAGAGTTGTCTAAGACCCAGATCTTAAGAGTTATCAGATATGGACTTTAAAATAGCTTTGATAAACATTTTCAGGAGAAATAGAAGACAGTATATAAATTTTGCCACAGAACAGGGAATTATATTAAAAAAATCAAATCAAAGTCTTTGAAATGCTAGATATCAAAAATACAGTGATTGAAATGAATTACAGAATGTTTTACACAGGTGAGCAGAGTATTAGTTGAATAGAAAAAGACCAGTAGACTGAAGCAGAGGTTTTTAAAAGAAGAAAAAACTATGATATATAGAAATTATGCTGCAAAGATCTAATATCTATCTAATTTGAGTCCCAGACTGGAAAAAGATAAAAAAAAAAAAAAAGCAGGTCATAAGTATTGATAAGATATCTTGTCAGAGATACAAAAATCACTGTATCTTCACCACAAGAAAAATAGATACAAAAATAATCTCACTTAGATATTACAATATAGCTACTAAAAATAAAAGCCAATATAAAATGCCAAACAGCACCAGAGAAAGACATATTAAAAACAAAAGAATAAACAATTAGACTGACACTTGAATTTCAACAGTAATTATGTAAGTCAGAATATAACGAATGGCATAATTAACGTAATAAAAACATTTAACTGTCCATCCATAATTCTATAAACATTGAACATATTCCTCAAGATGGAAAAATTAACTAAATGCAGGAAAGAAGAAAAATAACAAGGGTAAATATGTAATATATAGTAAGTCTAATTCTAAAGATGTTGAATAGTTTATAATATATTACGAGCTATTATGTAAAAAAAATTTAAAATAAGTGGAAAAACACTAGTAACACATAAATTATTAAAAAGTCACAAGAAAAAATAGAAATTTGATTAACTATAGAAATTAAATATGTAATTAAGTGTTTCTGAAATTTATCTTCCACCTTTTGGCATACAGTTGTCTAGCAAATTATATAGAATAGTATCTCCTTCCTGCTCACCAGATCCAGTAATAATAATAGCACCAATGCAGTGAACCAGGATGGTATTCTAAGAAAATAAAAAGGTGGTCAGGGTACCCGTGTACTAGATTATAACATAAAGCTAGGTAATTGATATACTGCTAGGGTAATAGGAAAGTGGAGATATATTGCTGGCCTCATTAACTGAAAATGAATTGTTTTTGGTGGTCTTTTTAATAAAGGGTACACAGAAAAAGTATTCCCCAGATCAATAATCAAGTGTCATGAGATGTATTGATTTACTCCTACCATGAAACCACAATTGGAACAGCAACTGCAACTGCAGTCACCAGTTACAAAAATCCTCTTTCATTCTCTAACATCAGGCTGTCTTCTGCAGAGACCAAATAGGCTAATTAAAGCAGAATATGATAGGGAGCTCCACTTCTTCCTCCTGCAAATCCTTGATGGTGGCACTCATCCCTGTAATCCCTCCAAGAAAGTGGTATTACTTTTGGTTTACCTGTGTTTTGAGTTGAAGCAGTTCTTGTGGCTTCCACTTATTCTCTCCTGTCAGGATTACAGAATTTCTCTTTCCAGCCAGGATAAAGACTCATAGAGAAGAAAATTTTAGGAGACACCCACACTTGGAGTTATGCCTGTACCTCCCTACATTGCATGCTCCAGGCTCCTCTCTTACCTTGCCCTAGTCCTAACTCTGCATAAAGTCTTTATCCCATAGTTATTCCATAGACTAGCCTGCCATTGTAGTTCTACAGACACCACGATCAACTTGCTAAGACAAAAGCTCTCTGCAAATAATTTTTTTTTGTTTTGTTTTTACTATTTTGAATTGCTGTTCATTAAGGTATTCATGCTCCCCTTATCTTTGGTAACTGTGATCACAGTTGGCCCTTTTCACCTAGTGATCCCATCAATAAATAATAATTATTAACTTTACAAAAATATTCATGTTAAAGTTTTAAAATCAATAGCCACAGGCCACAGTTCTTTTCTGGTACTCATTGCACAAGTATGAATTTGTCTACAACAATCAATCAAGAAGAAAAAATGCCACATGCTTAATATTTAAGCAAAGAATCACCAATCTGTACAATCTGGGGAAAAAAATTTTGATGCGTCTTGCTGAAAAATCTGAATTAAGAATCATTTTGAAAGCATATTGTCTTTATTTTAATTTTGTTCTTACATTGAACAAGATAATTAGAAAAATCATACTACTATGCTAATTGCTACTGATCCAGAGTGTCTTAATTACAAGTAAACAAGTGTATTTTTGTATTATCAGGGTAACTTTTCATATTTTATTTTATTGTTTTCAAAATGTAAATTATAAATTGCACTGCCCATACACACACACTTAAAACAACACAGAGGCATATGGCACGCAGGAAGTGACCACCTTTAATGGAGTTTGGGCACACATGGATACATACTTTTATATAATTAAATTATAAAAACAGAAATGTCAGTGTTGCAACTTTAATTAAACATATGGAAATGTTGTCCTTAGAGTAAAATTTCCTACTAAAGCTGTTTTCTTGCCAACTGTTTTTTAATTTTCATCAACATTTTGTTACATGAGTATTTTTTTATTTAAAAAAGTTGTAAGAATAACTCCGAAATAAATCTCTGTAGCTTTAAAGACTTTTCTAATTACGTCTGATGTTCAAATTTAAAATAATATTTTTCTGGAATTACCTAAAATATTAAACCACATGTATTTATCTAAACTTAAAATAATATTTTCTGGAATTATCTAAAAATATTAAACCACATTGTCATGGTCGTGTCAACTTGATTGGATTGACAGATGCAGAGTACGGATCTTGGGTGTGTCTGTGAGGGTGTTGCCAAAGGAGATTAACATTTGAGTCGTTGGACTGGGAGGGGCAAGACCCACCCTCAGTCTGGGTGGGCACAATCTAATCAGCTGCCTGCAAGGCCAGAATAAAAGCAAGCAGAAGAACCTGGGAAGACTAGACTGGTTTAGTATTCTGGCCTACATCTTTCTCCTGTGCAGGGTGCTTCCTGCCCTCGAACATTGGACTCCAAGTTCTTCAGCTTTGGGACTCTGACTGGCTTCCTGGCTCCTCAGCTTGCAGAAGACCCATTGGGGGACCTTGCCTTGTGATCATATGAGTCAATACTCCTTAATAAACCCCCCTTTATATATACATCTATCCTATTAGTTCTGTCCTTCTAGAGAACTCTAATACATACATATATTTACCTAGTTTCAAATAATATTTTCATGAATTATGTAAAAATATTAAATCACATATATTTACACTGTAAGTACATCTGGTTTTTAAATTTAAGTTTATACATTAAATATATTGCTTATAATATTAAGTACAAATTTATTGAGAATGTATCTTGTGAGTAACTTAGTATCATTCACCATAGTTATTCATAACATCAAAATTGTCAGAACATTGACATTACATAAGCAAAACATTGATTAAAATGCAAACTTGTAAACTTTTATCAATATATCCATGTAGGTAAGTTCATATAGTCACAAAGTTAAATGATATATCATTTTTACTCCCTTAAAATATATATTTAATATAATAGAGACATGATCCCCATTTTACTCATATTCTATAGGAAAGAAGAAAGAAAGAAAGAGAAAGAAAGGGAAAGAAAAAGAGAGAATGGGAGGAAGGAAGAAAGGAAGGGAGGGAGGGAGGAAGGGGAGGAGAAGGAAGGAAAGAAGTGAAGGAGGGAGGGGGAGGAGGATAAAGGAAGGGAGGGAGGGAGGAAGGAAGGGAGGAAGGAAGGGAGGAAGGGAGGGAAGGGGAGGAGGAAGGAAGGAGGGAAGGGAGGGAGGGGGAGGAAGGAAGGAAGCAAGGAAGGAAGGGGAAGGGAGGGAGAAAGAAGAAAAGAAGGCAGAAGGAAAGAGAAGAAAATGAAGAAAGGACGTAAGGAAAGAAGCAAATAAAGAAAATTGTGGTATTTACTCTTACAGTACAATATTTAAAACCTAACACTGGCTCAGTTTTCTCAGATTTTATGAGATGTTCCTGACATACAGGGGTATGCGCAATTTCCTTTCCAGCACATCAAATTACAAAATATGAAAGAAAAACCTGTGATGATTTACATTGAAATAGAAACCAGAAAACACATACAAATTCTAAAATAAAACACTTTGAAACTATTTAAGAACAAAGTATCTTATTATTTTTATTAAGTGACAATACATTTTAATGTGGCCATGAATACATTAAATAGGCAGCCCCTAATCCACACTTAACCACCAACTTCCCCAGTCAATGGAAGAAAATATATCCTAGTTAAAATGTAATGCAAATTAAACACTTCCGCTATGGTACGAACCCAGACAGTTTGTATATTCAGGATTGTGGAAATAGAGCAAAAACAAAAACAAAAGAAGGTATAGATCTCACAGGGGACACACACACACACACACACACACACACACACACAAACGCCTGAAGTCTCTCTAATTATATTTAGCTGGTAATCTCACCTCCAGATCTTCTCAATCAACTGTTTTAAAGTCAGTTGTCTGTTTTTAGTATTTTGATAAAGTTTTCATTAATTACAAATGATTATACATGACAAAATACGCAATTTTAGTTTTTCAGGGCTTCAAAATGACTTTCTTATTGTTAGAAATGGGTGTGGTTATTTCAAAATAAGAGATTAGAAAATAGTGAACATAAGATAAAGGCCTGTTTCTGGGCTCGACAGTTGTGTCACCCCTAACAAGTCATTTTGCCCATTGGAACTTCAGTTTCTACATATAAAATAGGAGCAAAAATTCTTTTTAGATGTCTGTCTTAAAGAGTTTCTGTGGGCCAGATGCAGTGGCTCACACCTGTAATCCTAGCACTTTGGGAGGCTGAGGCGGGAGAATCACAAAGTCAGGAGTTCGAGACCAGCCTGGCCAACATGGTGAAACCCTGTCTTTATTAAAAATACAAAAAATTAGCTGGGTGTAGTGGCGGGTGCCTATAATCCCAGCTACTTGGGAGGGTGAGGCAGGAGAATCTCTCGAACCTGGGAGGCAGAAGTTTCAGCCAAGATTGTGCCACACTGCACTCTAGCCTGGGCAACAGAGTGACACTCAAAACAAAAACAAACAAACAAAAAAACAACCAAAACCAAAACAAAACAACCAAAAAAAAAAACCAAACAACAACCACAAAAACAACAACAACAACAAAAAAACTGTTTCTGTGAAACTCATTTACTGATGCTCAAGACCCCAAACTGATTTCCTGGTTCATATTCCAGGACATAGTGATGAAATTATGTGGTATTCTGAGGTCATCTTCCTGTATAACTGTGTAGAGCTCTAATCACCATTATTGCCTGACTTAATTCTTTCCGTTCTTTTTTATCTGGTTAGTCAAAGACATTATGTCGTTTTTTTCCCGTTTTTCTTTAGTATCTATTTGGAAAACGTGTTTGACACGTAATTACATTTTCCCAAGTACTATGTTCAGTGCATATTACTTCTTACCTCTTGAGAGAATTCAGGCTATATCTTATACTCATTTTCTATTCCTTGTAGCTCAAGGGTACGCTGGGCACCCACTCACAATAAATATAGACAGAACTGAATTAAATAGTGTACTTTAGTAGTAGATATTTTACACAATATGAATGCTGACACGGTTTTACGTTAGAAGTTATTCCATGTATTTAGTATTAATTAAAACTCATTCTATGTACTAATATACTAACAATATTAATACCACGAATATTTTTTGCTGAAGTCTGCCTGGAGACAATTCTGTATGGGTCTCGCATTTCTGCCTATCTTTTGAGCAGAGGCACTGGCTGTGTTTTTCTGCACTATCTTCCAATGATGTTTGTATAGCAAAAGCCTTTGAAGATCAAAATAAGGTTTCTCTTTGGGGAAGCATGCTTATTGCTGATTATAATTTTTTTTCTTTTAAATTAGGTTTTCTAAGCTTAGGTTTCCTCTTTGCCACAAAATCCCCTGCCAGCCTCGTCTTCTTTATATCACCCTGGGGAATAATAATAAATTATCATTTGTTTTTATCCTAAGAGTCTCTTGTATAGCATCAGAATCAACAAAACTGTGACAACTTACCTGATTAGCTTATAAGTAGGGTCAAAATATGTAGCCTTTCACAGCCCTTGACAAAGTCTGTATTCATAAGCCACTTCTTAGTACAAAGAATCAGAAAATTTTAAGCTAGGGTGGAACACTTAGAACTCAGTTTTAGAGCTCTCCCATATCATAAATGAAAAACTTATATATTGGAAATTAACTGACTTTCTGAAGTTCACTGTATGTTAATGAAAGAGCATAGACCAAACCCTAGAATTTGTAATTACTATGAATGGCATTTTTCCCAACTGTTACAGAATGATATCTAATAATATACATTTGAACTTCATGAATGTCACCCGATATATTAGCTTAGACATTTTCAGAATGAGTTTATGAACATTGTATTAGCTTCAACCATTTGATGCTGTATAACAAAAAATACTATCTCATTGAGTATACATATATACACATAGAGAGAGAGAGAGAGAGAGAGAGAGAAATTTGAAGAAATATATATATTTACTCTAACCTTCATGACCATAGTGGAACAGTTGTGACTCCGACGTGTTTTCCTGGCCTTCAACCTCATTTGGCTTAGTTCAGATTGCTCAGGCTCCACTTGGTTTCACTGGACTGAATTTGACCATAGTTTTCTTGGTCAGGTTGAACTTTACGAATCTTCTAACTTTTATTTTACAATCCAGGCCGAAAGGGATTTCTCCATGTGAGACATGCTGTTATAATAGAGAATAAATGAATGAGTGCCCCAAACAAGCTATTTAAAACACGTATCTTCTGTTAAAAATGGCAAATGTCATATCTGCTTATATACTGCTGTTCAGCACAGTTCACATAGCCAAGCTGCAGAGTCAATGAGATGGCTAAGCATAAAAAGGGTAAGGAGAAACAAATAATTGCAAAAATTCTGTAGAAAGAATAAAAACTACCATACATGCATCTAAGATTTCAAGTCCAATGTTATAGTGCTTACTCACAAATATATTACATATGATATATTAACATATATTACATACAAATTACATGTGTTTTATATATATATATAAAATAGCTGACACATATAGGCTGACCACACTTTTCATCCAAATACAACTGACTTTTTCTTTAAAATGGTCCTTTTGTTTTTCTAAATTATCCTTTCTGTGTCCTAATTATAAAACTGAGGCAATGGTTCTAAAGTGCTCTGGATCTTATCCCTAGAAGCAACCTTTGCCAAGTGCTTTTAACTATTAGTTTATTGAGATACAATTTATAACTTATGTACAGAGGAAAGTATCCATTTTAATGTGTATTTAGATTACTTTTTACAATTAGAGCACTGGGTAGGCTAAAAGCATGGGAAGTTCATTTGAATTGCAAGCATATGTCTCCCATATTTCTGCATGCCTTATGAGTAGAAGCAGTGCCTTTCTTTCTTCCAAACCATTTTTATGAGGATAATTACACAGCAAAAGGTGTTTGTGCATTGTCTAGTATTATAAAGATAATTACCCTCTGGGCAAATATCAAACTGATTAACTACCTATTATTAAAAAAAAAAAAAATCCCAAAGCATGTGGTTCTACTCTTTTATTTCAGCCCTATGCAGGTATCAGATTGTCCTATTTGCCTCACCCTGTGGATCTGTGTCATGTAGAACAACCACAAATACTGATATTCTGACTACTGTTGTTGTTGTGATTAATAAACTGTTATATCTGACCCAAGTTTCTCACGTTTTCTGCTTTCACCTATGAAAATACGACAGATTAACTTGTTAGTGTGAAAGCAGGGTAAAATCTCATATACTTTACTGTTCTTTTTGACTAAAAATGTCTCTTTAAATTCATGGCTGTTCTTCTTAACCATTCACTAAAAGTGTCAATGCAATCGTAGTGATGTTAGTAAGTTTTTTAAAATGTGCATTATTTCTAAGATGCTGTACTCTCCACACAGTTAAGAATTCTTTTTTTCCTCATTTTTATGCTCAGCAGATAAGCTCATCATCTATTTTTAGAAAATATAACCACTGAAAGAATCAGTTTGCTTCCTGGTACTAAATCTATCAGCCAATCTTTTCTCTCTTTCTTCTCTCTTTCTCTTCTGTTATGTGCAAATGAAATAAATGTTTCATTTCCTGTGTTCTTCAGGTCCTCTTTTTGTTCTTTATCAAAAGCATACACATTTTCAAAAAAATCTAAATTTAGAACTCTAAATTCTAGCAATTTGAACTACAGAACAAGATGGAAACATGATTACTGAAAATTGACAACAAAAAAGAAAATTACTGCACTTTCCATTCTAGCTACCATCCTTACCTATAGAATTTTTCTTCACACTCATAGTCAGTAGGAAAAAATGAATTAATTTGCTTTTGAATTTTATTAACTTTCATTGATTCTTCAATCTGCCCTCACTATTACAAGAAAACATCCTTTCTTAACCTTAATAACTTACAGAATGCTATAACCAATTCATATCACATAATACATAATTTTTATTTCTATTAAACATTGACAGTTAACTACTGCATCTTCAGAGACTTTCTGTTTGCATCTTTTAGATGTTAGATCATACTCATATCTCTGCTACCTCAGTCGCTGTTGTTTCACTAGATTTGGTAATATTTCATCTTCATCTTCTCAACCATTTAACAAAGATCTTCAAATTATAGTCACTCACACTCTTCTAACTCTATCCTCTAAATGTGTAAATATTCCAATTAAAAAATAAAGATTGGGGTTACAAAGCAGAGCAAGACAGTCAAATAGCACCCTCCAGTGATTCCTCCAGCCTGCAAGAATACCAAGTTGAACAACTATCCACGCAAATAGAAGACCTTCGTAAGACAGAAGGATCAGATAAGTGACCACAGTACCTGGTTTTCACATCATATCAATGAAAAAGTCACCAATCAGGGCAAGAAAGTCTCGAATCGCCTACACCAACCCTCCTCCATCCCCTGGCGGCAGCCATGTGGTGTGGAGAGAGAATTTGTGTACTTGGGAAAGAAAGAGCAGGGATTGTGGACTTTGCTATAGAACTCAGTGCTGCCTTGTAACAGCAGAAAGCAATACAGGGCAGAATTTGGCCAGTGCCCACCAAGGTAGCAATGAAAATAGCCCTAGCAAGGGAGGAATTATCCATCCCAGTAGTCAGAACTTAAATTCCAGCTACCTCTACCACTGCAGGCGAAAGCACTCTGACGTCCTAAATAAACCTAAAAGGCAATCTAAGCAACCAGGACTACAATTCCTAACCAAGTCCTGGTGCTGTTCCAGGCTTAGAGCAAGTAGACTTGGGGTGCATGCAACCTGGTGAGACACGAACAAGGGTTGCCAAAAAAGTGCTTGTGTCATCCTCTCCCCAACCCCCTGGGAGCACAACTCGTAGCTACAGAACAGACTCCATATTTTAACTTAAAGGAAAAGTAAAGAGGACTTTGGCAACTCAGACACCTGCTCAACCACAATAGAAAAGGGCAGCAGGCAGAGTCCTGAGACCCCCATTCCAGGTCCCAGCTTTCAGACAACATTTGTAGACAAACACTGTGCCTGAAGGGAACGCACTGCCTTGAAGGGAAGAATCCAGTCCTGGCGTAATTCATCATCTGCGGATTAAAGAGGCCATGGGACTTAAAGAAACATGAGTGATAGCCAGGCAGTATTCACTACAGGCCTTGGGTGAAACCCAGGGCTGTGTTGGCTTCAGGTGTGACCCAGCACATTTCCAGCTGTGTCATCCAAGAGGAGAGACTCCTTCTGCTTGAAGAAAGGAGAGGGGAAAGTAAAGGAAACTTTGCCTTTCAGTTTGAGTATCAGCTTGGCCATAGTTCAGTAGAGTGTCAAATGGGATGCTGGAGTTCCCGATTCCAGACCTTGGCTTCTGGATGGCATATCTGGACCTGCCAAGGATTACAGGGCATTCCACTTCTCTGAAGGGAGAGACCCAGGCTTGGCGGAATTCATTGTAAGTTGATTGAAGAGCCCTCAGCCCTTGAGTGAACATCTGTGGTAGCTAGCAGTACTCACCATGGGGTAGTGGTGACCACCGGGACAGATTCCTTCTGCTTGAGGAGAGGAGAGAAAAGTGAGAAGGACTTTGCAGACTGGATGCCTGCTCAGCCACTGTAGGATGGAGCACCAAGTCAACTTCTAAGGTTTTTATTTCAAGCAAGACTCCAAGATGAGATTTCTTAACCTGCCTCGGGCCAAAGAGGAACTTGCCACCATTAAGGGAAAGACACAAACCTGGCTGGATTCATCATTTGCTGACTGAAGAGCCCTAGGGCCTTGAGAGAACATAGGTGGTAGCCAGGCAGTGGTTGGCATGAGCCTTGTTAATGACCTAGTGCTGTGCTAGCTTTGGGTCTGACCCAGTGTAGTGCCAGTGGTGATGGCCACAGGGGGACTTGTGTCATCTCTCCCCCATCTCTGGGCAGCTCAGCACAGACAGAGACATTTTGTTTGTTGGGGGAAAGTAAGAGTCAAGAACAACAGTCTGCCTGGTAATCTAGGGAATTCTCTCAGATTTTACCCAAGACAACCAAGACAGTACTTCTATGAGTCTGTAAGAGTCACAGCATTCCTGAGCCTAGGTTGCCTGCTAAAACAAAAAAAGCTGCAGTGAACATAGTCTTAGATCATAGCACTCAACTCTCTCTGAATACTTGGAAAGCCTTCCCAAGTAGGATGAGCACAAACAAGTGTAGACTTTTCAGACTGTGATAACTACATAACTCATCAATGCCCAGACATGAAGAACAAGTTATCAAGATCATCCAAGAAAACATGACCTCACCAAATGACATAAATAATACACCAGTGACCAATCAGGAAGATGAGGAAACGTTTGGAACTTCCTAGAGACTAGTTGAATCATTTTGACCAAAATGCTGATAGTGATATGGACAACAAAGTCATGGATGAGGGTATCTCAGATGGAAATTATGAACTTACTGGAAACTGGAGTAAAGGTCACTCTTTACTGGAGCGAAGGTCATGCTTTAGCAATGAGACTGGCAGCATTGTGCCCCTTCTCTGGGGCTGTGTGGAACTTTAAACTTGAGATGATTTAAGGTAAGTCATGGAAGAAATTTCTAAGCAGCTAAGCATCAAGATGTGGCCTGGCTGCTTCTAAAGCTTATTGTCATTTGCATAAACAAAGAAATAAACAGAAACTGGTACTTACATTTAAAAGGTAAGCAGAGAATAAAAGTTCAAAAACATCGCATTGTAGTCATGTGGTGGAAAAGAAAAACCCATTTTCTGGGGAGAAATTCCAGAAGACTGTAGAAATTTGCATAAGCAAAGGGGAGCTGAATGGTTATACCCAAGAAAATGGGGAAAATGTCTCCAAGACATTTCAGATACCTTCGTGACAGCCCCTTCCATCACAGGCCTAGAGGCCTAGGAGAGAAAATGGTTTAGTGGGCCAGGATTAGTGCCCCACTGCTCTGTGCAGCATTAGGACTCAGCATCATACATCACAGATGCTCCAGCTCCAGCCATGGCTAAAACGGGCCAAGGTACAGCTCAGGCCACTGGTTCACAGGGTGCAAGCCCCAAGCCTTGGTGGCTTGCGAATGTTGTTGGACCAGTAGGTGCACAGAAGGCAAGGATTGAGATTTGGGAGCCTCCACCTGTATTTCAGAGGATACATGAAATGCCTAAATGCCCAGGAAGAAGTGTGCTTCATGAAGAGAGCCCTCATGGAGAACATCTACTAGGGCAAAGCAAACGGGAAATGTGGGGTTGGAGCCTTCACACAGAGTTCCCACTGGGGCACTGCCTAGTGGAGCTGTGAGAGGAAGGCCACCATATTCCAGATCCCAGAATGTTTTATTTATGGACAACTTGCTCTGTGTACCTGGAAAAGCCGCAGTCACTCAACTCTAGCCCACGAAAGCAACCTTGGGGGCTGAACCCTGAAGAGCCACAGGGGTGGAGCTGCCCAAGACCTTGGCAGTCCATCTCCTGCATCAGCGTTCCCTGGATGTGACACATGGAGTCAAAGGGGATTATTTTGGAAATTTAAGATTTATTGACTAGCACGCTGAGTTTTGGCCTTGGCAACATTCTTGCATTTAGAATGGGAACGTTTACCCAATGCCTGTACCCTCATTTTATCATGGAAGTAACTAACTTGATTTTGATTTTACAGACTCATACGCAGAAGGAAGTTGCTTTGTCTTGCATGAGACTTTGGATTTAGACTTTTGAGTTAATGTCAACATGAGTTAAGTCTTTGGGTCACTGTTGGAAAGGCATGATTGTGTTCTGAAATGTGAGAAGAACATGAGGTTTGAGAGGGGCTGGTGTGGAATGATATGGTTTGGCTCTGTGTCCTGACCCAAATCTATTGTTGAATTGTAATCCCCAGTGTTGAGGGGAGTACCTGGTAAGAGTGATTGGATCATGGGGGCAGACCTCCTCCTTGCTGTTCTCATCACAGTGAGTGAGTTCTCATGAGATCCGGCTGGTACTGTGTAGCTCTACCCCCTTCACTTTCGGTCTCTCCTGCCACCATATGAAGACATGTTTGCTTCCTCTTTGCCCTTCTACCATGATTGTAAGTTTCTTGAGGACTCCCCAGCCATGTCTTCTGTACAGCCTGCAGAACTGTGAGTTGATTAAAACTTTTTAAATAAATTACCCAGTGTCAGGTAGTTCTTTATAGTGGTATGAGAATGAACTATTAATAATATATCATCTGACAAGTAATTAATAACCAGAATATAAAGAGAACTTTAGCAACTCAATTGTAAACATCTAATAATCCAATTTTAAAATGAACAAGAGATCTGAATTTACACTTCTCAAAAGAAGTCATACAAATAACAAACGGGTATATAAAAAGGTGTGCATCATCATTGATCATCAGAGAAATGCAAATCAAATCTATAAGGAGGTCGGGCATGGTGGCTCGTGCCTGTAATCCCAGCACTTTAGGAAGCTGATGAGAGCAGATTGATCACCTAAGGTCAGGAATTCGAGACCAGCCTGGCCAACATGGTGAAACTCCATCTCTACTAAAAATACAAAATTAGCCGGTTGTGGTGGTGCACATTTGTAATCCCAGCTACTTCGGAAGCTGAGACAGGATAATCACTTGAACCTGGGAGACAGAGGTTGCAGTGAGCCAAGATGACACCATTGCACTCCAACCTGGGCAAAAAGAGTAAAACTCCATCTGAAAAGCAAATTACAGGCAATAACAAATGCCAGTAAAGATGTGGAGAAAAAGTAACTGTCTTACACTATTGTTGGGAATGTAAATTAGTGCATCCATTATGGAGAACACTGTAGATTTTCCTTGAACAACTAAAAATAGAACTACCATATGATCCAGCAATTCCTCTGCTAGGTATATGCCTAAAGAAAGGAGATCAGAATATCAAAAACATCTGCATGCCCATGTTTGTTGCAGCACTACTCACAATAGCCGAGATTTGGAAGCCACCTCAATGTCCATCAACAGATGAACAGGTTAAAAAAATGTGATGGAATTCTAGTCAGCCATAAAAAATTAATGCAAATCTGTCATTTGCAGCAACATGGTTGGAACTGGAGGACATTATATTAGGTAAAATAAGCCAGGCACTGAAACACAAAAGTCATATGTTCTCACTCATTTGTGAGAGTTAAAAATTAAAACCATTGAGTTCATATACCTACTATGGACACATAAAAATATAAATTAAAAATTTTGAACAAATAAATAAAGATTGACCAAGTGGGTTAAAAAACATGTCAATTAACTATTTTATACCAAAAACTCATTTCAAACACAATGACATAGTTTCAACCAGATATGTGGAAACTGATACACTTTACAAGCATAGCTTAAAACAAATTTAAAAAGCAAAGGCAAAAATGGCTATATATTGTCAGACATATTCAATTTCAGAACAATGTAAATTATGAGACATAAAGAGTGACATTATGTATTGATAAAAGTATCATCAGTACAGTCTAATCATCCTAAATGTGTATGCACCAAATGACACAGTCTCAAAATATATTACATAAAAACTGATAGAGCTGAAATGAGAAATAGACAAATCTACAACTATATTTGTGAATGTACTCCTATAATTTTAATGTTTCCTTCGAAAGTTTATGTGTCATAAACTTAGTTCTGCTGCCTTAATGAATGGATTAATGTTGCTCTCATAGAAATGGGTTTGTTATTATGGGAATGACTTTTTAATACAAGTGTGCTGACTCTATCTCTGTTGTGCTTGCTCTCTTGCCATGGTATTTCCTCCATCATGGTATGACACAGCAAGAAGAATCTCACCAGATGCCAGCACCATTGTTTTTGGACTTCTAAGCCTCTAGAATCATATACTAAATAAATGCATTTCCCTTATAAATTACCCAGTCTGTGATATTTCATTATGGCAACAAAAAACAAACTAAACAGAAAATTGGTTCTGAGAAATGAGGCCATTGCTATAACAATTCCCTAAAATTGTGGGAGCCATTTTGAAAAGGGGTGATGGGTAGAAGTCATATGAATTTGGAGGAACAAACTAGAAAAATTCTGTATTGTGGTGAATGAAGTGTTAACAGTGATTCTGGTGAGGGCATGGTAGGAGAGATTAGGGAAAATCTTGAACTTACTAGAGATAATTTAAGTGGTTGTGAACAGAATGTGGATGGAAATACGGACATCGAATACCACTTTGATGGTTCGCAAGTAGAACTAAAGAACAAGGTTTTGGAAACCATAGCAAGGACCAACCTTGTATAAAGTAGAAATGAATTTGACTGAACTGTTTTTGTACCTGAAGGCTTTATGGAATGCAGAATATAATAGGAACAAACTCGAATATCTGGCTGAAGAAATATTTAAGCATCAAAACATTTAGGCTACTGCTCCAAAACCATGAACTAAATACACTTATCTTATTTCAAATTACTTTGTGTGTGGTATTCTCTTATAGCAACAGAAAATGGACTAAGGCAATAACTCTCTCAATGACTGATAGAAATACTTAACAACATATCAGCAAAGATACAGAATAACTTAACAACATCATTTGTACCAGCAACCACTTTCTTATTTGAGAAAAATATGTTGAGATTGAAAAAATAATTTATCAGTATGAGTTCATTAGGATGGACTTTGAAAACACAAAGAATTATCCTAGAAAAAACACATGAGATAGAAGGCCAAGGATGGGAAAAATAAACAAATATACAAGCCAATAATCCTTAAACATGTGGATAAATGTAAATAAGCTCTATCTTTATAAAATGATGATGATATTGATAATACTGTGTTATATATGAGGAAAAATTACAATAGAAAGTACTATAAACAAACAACATGCAAGTAAGTTGAGGATGATTGGTATAAACCTTTCTGATAACCTTGTGTTTTTACAATGATAAATGTAAGTTTGCATTTTGTTGCATATCATGATAACATTTTTAGAAAGCCTATGGATAAATTGAAGGAGACCAAATTAGCATCCAAACCAGTAAAGGGAAAAAGAATATATTTTGAAAGAAAAAATAAATAGCATACAGAAAGGTAGATTAATTAGAAGTTAAAAAATAGTGTAAAATATGAAAACATTGTATCTAATCACAACAAACATAAGGACTAACCTCACCAATTAAAAACAAAGTTAAATGTAAAAAAGTTAAAAAATTTTAATTTAAAAGGGCACTACTAAAACACAAGTTTGTAAAGTACATTAAAGTAAAGTAGTGAGGATTGAAACGGGTATTTTTGTTTGGGAGTTTGTATGCATGCATATGCAAAAGTAGACCTTTGATAGATATGTATGTAATACCAGTTACCAATTGTCCAATTCTCATGATACTGAGCTTTTAATATATGTTTCTAAATTTATGATAGGTGAAGCAGACAAAAATTTAGGAATATGAAAGGTTCAACATGTAATCAACCAACTTTATTAACATTACATGGAACACCACAATTGATGATTTAAATGGTGCCTCTAATTAAATATATTTTGTTCTTTCTTGAATACATTATTTATTAAAAATTGACTGTAGAAATAGCTACACAGAAAATCAAAGAATTTTGAATACTTGCTATTACATAGCAAGTATATATTTTATATATTATGTTTAAGTTCAAATTCCATTTAAAGACTAAAAGTAATAACCGTATGTTGTCAGTTGAAGGGTGTCCATTTAAAAACAAAAGTTGAAATCCTGACACCAGGTGCCTGTGAATGTGACCACATTTAAAAACAGGATCAAGCTGCTATAATCAAGTTAAGAAGGGGTCATACCGGATTATGGTGAGCACTAATTCAATGACCGCTGTCCTCATAAGAGAAAAATTTGAACACAACCAAAAAAGAAAATAATGTGAAGACATAGTCACACAGCAGAAAAATCATGTGAAGTTAGACATAAACATGAAAGTGACAGTTCTACAAGGCAAACACCAAGCATTGCCAGCAAACAGTAGGAACTGGGGAGAGGCATGAAATAGTTTCTTCCTCAAAACTTTCAGAATGAGCCAACTCTTCTGACACTTGGATTTTGGACTTCCAGTTTTCAGGACTGTGAGATAATATTTTTTATTGTTTTAAACCACCCAGTTTGTGATAATTTGTTATGGCAGCCCTAAGAAAGTAATACATAGTACTTTTGACTATTAAAACAAAACACTGATAAACAAGTGATAGCTTGGAGAAAAAAATTGAAATGAAAGTTTAAAAACATGCAACCAACAACTGTTTTAATACAATTTAATTGCACATGGAAAATTCACCAAAGAAGACAATATATAGTAGTAAATGAATAGATTTTCAATAAATTGTAAAGGCTCTTAAAGATCAATATATATTATTTGACCACAACTAAATTAAATTAATGTATGTAATACGAATATCTATGAAAACCCCAAATTTTTGAAAATTAAGTCTTTTCTAAAGACTGCATCAATTATAGAATAAATAACATGGACCACTTACTGAGTTATAGTAAATACACAGTATATTAGAATTTGTGCTCCATCTTATAATTCTGTAGAAGAAAATCTATGAACTTGTACAAATAGAAAAAACTTAAAACTGGTTATCTAAACTTCACTTTTAAACATTAAGAATAATAAATAAAACAAGTAGTAAGCAGCAAATGGGAAACAATAAAATAAGGGCAAAAAACTGACAAGCATTAGAGAATGCCAAGCAAAAAGTTGGTTATTTGCAAAAAGAAAGAAAAACCAAAATAACAATATAATAAAAAAGGAAATAGTACTACATATCTTACAGGTATTAAAAGGACAATAAGAAAAATTTGTATGTTTACAACCAATAAATTTAAAATGAATAAATCATGTAAAATTCTAATTTACCAAAATTAACATAATAAAAAATGAAAGATCTGAATAGTCCTAATCAATAAAGTGAATTTTTTATTATAAGTTTTCCCAGAAACTAAACAACTGGCTCAAGTACTTTCTCTTCCTCCAGTGAACGCAATCAAATATTTTATGAAGAAGATTTAGATTTTGACATTTTCAAAAAGTTTATGAAAGATGCTGTTATATTTAAATGCAATACTTTTGTGAGAATAATAAACAGATAAGAAAAAAGGTGAATGTGCTTTTTCTCAGGAATATCTGGATGGACACAGAAAACAAGGAATGCTTCAATCCAACCATGTGAAGAATATACATCTTCTACCCCACTTGTTTAAGAATCAGGACAAACCAATAGATTAAGGAAAAAATGAATTTAAATAATATGATATTCAACAGAAAATAAATAGCTACCATATGATCAAACTCAAGTTTAAAAGTAACATTTGCTTTATATTCTCATACCAGAAAATGTTGCATTTTTTTTTTTTCTAAAATACAATTTAGCCTTAAGCTGTGGGGCAGAGCAATAAGATAAAAGAGAAAGTGTTTGGCAAAATCTAACGTTACATTCATAACAAAGGTTTTGAACTTTAATTTTCTCATTTTTGATACTTATTTTTTCCTGGGATTTGGTGATTAAAATTAAATAGTATATAAAATGCAAAGTGCTTAACATGTTACACGGTAGGTTTTTAAAATGTATTTTTAAGTAGCTCCATCTAAGAGTTTGTCAAAAGAAAAATATTTATTCTATACAAATTCTAAATCACCATCCTATGATAACTGGTTTTCCAACTATATTACATTTTTTGACTATTATTTTATTTTTGCATAAATAGTATTTCGTTGATTCTTCACATCACATCTGATCCAAACACTTTTTCTGTCTCTGTTTATATTCCATCAGTATTTCTCTGACTTAAAGAAATATGTTCTAGATAATCTTATTAGTAACACAACGTCACACACAATTTTTTCCTTATTATATGACACATACTACTACCTCAGGAAAGTATATTTCAATATATACTTTCAAAGGACAAGTAAGTTCTCACAGTTCCACATCCGTGAAATGTTATTTTTGTGTTTCTGAAGGATTTTTGTAATTTTAAAGAAGTATTTTTTTCTTCAGATTTTCATCATGATTTTTAACATGCTAGTATAATTTGTGACTTACCAGGAGAAGGAATACAGATTTCAAGGTTTCCAAAAATCATTTAAGCTTTAAACATATTGTATGGAACACTCATTACTGTATGATAGAACATTAGCATTCTTTACATTGGAAATAAGGATTGCAATTGCTCAGCTTTTATTTTCTATCATAAGATCATGCTATTTTTAATACATAAATGTTAATGTTTTTGGCAAAAAAAGATTTCTGCTTATAAGTTCTGCTATGTATTTTTGCTTCCCTTTTCAAGCTATCTGAGCCCTAATTGCTCATAGCAAGCCCTCCAGGATGTCCTTTTAACTTGCCTTCTGGAAACCTACCCACTAATGCATACATGGCTTTACCATCTTCTTTTACCCCTTCCTCTGAATACTGACTATGAACATCTTGGGAGGAGCTCTCTGAAGTGCACGTAGAACTGTTCTTTGTGTAGAGATGGCATTGAACTAAGAGAACTGTATCCCTTCTGGGTTCACAGAAAGAGAAATTAAAATTGATGCAACTCAGAACAGGTGTCCAGAGCGGAGAGAAAGATTGGTTCTGAAAGCACATCCCAAAGGTTATGAAGCCAGAAAGAAGTTATTGAAACTCTACCAATCTTTTCACGTTAATTAAAAAAAATATATATCTGCAGTACACCACTAAAATCCAAAGAAACTATAGACAAGGTAATGGTTACTGTGACACTTTATTGTTTTTTTGTGTCAAATATTTAGTTTCATTGTTTTGTTTATGTCAAATATTTAGTTTCATTTTTAAAAAATATATTCTGAGAATTATTTAATAAAAGATAAATAATAATACAGGCATTTTGGAAATTACACCAAAATATATACTGAAAACATGATTGCTGATTTAATCTTTTGTGAATACCTTTAAACTGTTCATGAGTGAATACATCATCTGTGGGAAGGCTGCATTATTTATAGCTACCAGAAATTCTATATAATGTACAGTGCTGAATGCTGGTAGATATTTAATAACTTCAACGGCCTTAGAAGAAGGAATTTGTTCAGCAGGATGCCTTAAGAAAAATTACTTCCTTCTCCTCCATTTCTTTGATCTACTGCCAGAGCTTCTTGTGACTAAAATAAATGAGAGCCAGAAAGCATTGAGTAACTCTCAGTCCATGCTTCTTAAAACCCTGGGAGATAACAGGCAGATACTCAGCACAGTATTATATAAACTTTCAGGGTCCTCTTGGATATCTTTTCTAGATTAAAAGTTTGTGTTCCTGACTTAAAGGATGACCAAAACCACATTAATGTATGATGATATCTGCTTAGCCATATCTCCACTTGAAAATTAAACATTAGCCACACATAATGGTTTTTATGTAAGATCATGGAGTAAAACAGAGATGAAAATAGTGAGTAACAAAGAATAAGAATATAGTTCCCATATTGTTTCTACCCTTGATAATGTAAAATTATTTGTGCCCTGTACATTTACAAATTCACTTTTTTCCTTGGCATCTTCTAACACTTTGACTGTGATATCTACTTTAATTGATCTTCTGACCTAAATCCTTATTCCCACAGCATCATATTTCTTGCAATTTTGTCTCCATTGGATTTCTGAAGTTTTCCTTTGACTAATATTAATGAGCAAGAGTATAGCAGGAGGAACCCCAGTTAATCATTGGTCACAACCATTGTCATTCATATCAAAGTACAAAAATGGTGAAAATCATCCATTTCTTCCCACAAGCAGACAACTTTGCATTGTAATGTTGTTGCTCCTTCTATGAATATTTTGAGTCTTTTTCTTTATCCCTTGACTATGGGATAGCCTCTGGATTTGCTTTGACAATAAAACACACTGGAGTTGGCATTGTGTGTGGTTTGAATCCAGACCTCAATATTTGTATGTTTCTGCCCTCATTTAAGAAATTTTGTTGAGCTGTCATTTGCAAGGCACTGAATGACTGAATATCTAAGTTGCAGATAATATACCTTAACTAGTGGACTGTTCACTGGCCAAATAGATGAGTTGAAGAGAGATATGGTGGAAATTAGCAAGCATGTATCTCTAAAGATTCTAAAAGGATGAGATCGGGCACATGGATTGGGTTCAGTGTATACTGTTCAGGCAATGGGTGCACCAAAATCCCATAAATCACAGCTAAAGTACTTACTCATGTAATCAAATGCCACCTGTTCCCCCAAACCTATGGGTAAAAACATTTAAATTTAAAAAGTAAAATAAAAATAAAGAATTTAATTGGCATTGATCTCTGCAATTCCTGCACACATGTGGCATTACTTTTGGTTTACTATCTTGGCTGAAGGAAAGACAGACTCAAACATGGAACTTCCATTTGAGCATGTTTGCCGTAACATCCCTCACTCCATGGGTTAAGAAATCAAAGTGAGGATTCTGCTTTGCATTAAATATATAGGTTCCAACTATTCATTTCAGAATTGAGGAAATAATTCAAGGAAGCAATTGCCTCACTAAACCCACTTTAGAATCAGACCAATAATTAATTTACCAGATAACTGCTACAAATCTTTACTCTGGGTGAAAAACTATAGTAGTAACCAAAAATCAGCTCCCATTTGGAGTCTATATCTTACAACCCCTACCTTGCTAGTAGACTAGCCATTGCTATAGTCAAGTTAGTTTTCTGCCGAGTAGATCTCAGCAGACATAGAACAATTGTTGCTACATAAATCAAGCAGTACTTTTGGAAGCTGAAATTCTATTTAATACTTAGCAATCCTGAGATCATTTAGTTATTGTCACAAATCATTGAGCTTAAAAAACATCTAATTTAATTTATGCTAATGTAACTTAATTGTGGTCATTGTAACCATGCTGTCCGCGATGGTTAATTATTGCCAACTTCCTCTACATCTTTAGATCTTATTATGCCAACGACATCAGGTTATATGTGTCCAATGTATTATCACTTTCAGTCATCTCTGATATACAGAGGTCTTCAAGGTCAAAATGCTCTTAATATTTGGTAATAGAAGGCCCTGTTGGGAGACATTCTTAGGAACAGCTGAGCAGCATGCACATAATAGACTAGCTTTAACATTTCAATATTAACTCTTCAGACTCCACTCTCTTCAACATACAAGGAAATTCCAGCATTTTCATGTTATTCATTACTGTTATTTTTAGTATAGTTACCAAGAGCACAACTAGTAGATTATTATTGCTGACAATCCAGTCAATACTTTAAGGCTCAAACGCTGTACTCTATTTTTAATACTTTTGACCAAATCAAGTTTTTATTATGTCTTCTTTGATGTGTCATACTAGAATCACTTCCATAAACGCTTCTCAGGCTTATAAGTCTTTCAATGTCAATGCGATTTTCTCATGGCTCAAGACTTGCATTTCTCCATCATAGATTTGTTGTGTTTGACTCTCATTAGGGACTTGAAGGAATGAAAGGCAATGTGGGCCCATCTAAGTATATTTGACCTCCGTTTCTGAGAAAACTTTCTGATGGTAGCAATTAAAATGTTTATATTCAGAGATCATATTCTGGACAGGGGTAGGAGCAAAGGAAATTCAGGAAAATGTAGTTTCAAGGTTCTTAAACTTATCAATCTTTCCCCAAATTCTCATCCCTTCTCTTAGTAGGGGATCCTGCTTTTGACCCCACGAGAGTAAAGTAAGTACTTTAGCACAAAATGTCTAAAATGAGAGAGCATTCAATTTTGTGCTGCAGCTCTGCAAGGTGTATATCGTTTCTCATATTAAAGATCCTTCCCTGTTATTACAGAAGCTGTGAGAACTTTTTAAAGCTTCCTTTCTAGATGCATGCTTCATTGGATATTGATAACCCCTTTCTTTTCTCTGTGTTCTCTAGAGCTGTACAAAGAAAGGTGATTCTACAATCTTTATAATCACTCTAGTTGCTATAGTAACTAAATACCACACCACTTTCTCTCTGAATATTATACTTTCTACCTATAATTCATCCTATGTTACTACTGGTAGCAATATGAGAAATTGTTATACCCCTTATGCTATGGATTAATTCTGCGTGTCAAGAATTGGGCTTGAACATGCTTTGCCTTTAATATTTGAGCCAACCAACCCTAGAATCCCATTATGAGTTCATATTTTCTGGGATAATTCTAATGTAAATTATTACCAAAGCCAAAACTAAATATAATATAATCAAATTAGGATAATTAGAACAATTACAAATAACTATTTTATGAAGGCATAGGTTAGATAAAACGAACCATAATGATTAGCACAGGAACCCTAAGCTGGAAGAGGTAGATTATCACTGCCTGCAAGTCTGAAGGAACAAGGGGAAGGGGAGGTTACTAGAATTCATAGCAAGTCAGTAAAATGAAGTAAGCCACCTTGAGAGAAGCAATGACCTTCTGTCCAAGTGACACAATAAATTCAAGTTAACCTCACAAGAGGGAAGTTAAGGAAATAAAAAATGGTACAAAAAAGAAAGAGGGCACAGGAGCCCTCTGATATTACTAATCATAATGGTCTCCTTCTGAGGCAGAAAGCAACCATGATAAAGTTGGATGGTGGATCCAGAAGACAGAAGGGATTCAGGATGCCTTTATAATATATTTATTCAAAATAAAATAAATATAAACATATCTATCGGCAGAATAATTAAGATCCTATGTGAAAATTTAAGGAGCTACAGTTAATTGTGCTTAAGAGGGAATGATCATATTTTCCACAGGCCCTATGGGATATCATTACACACACACACCCCCATACATATATATGTAAAAATAAATACGTATGTATGTATGTGTACATATATCATTTACTTATTCATAAAGTTAAGAAAAGACATATTTTCAGCACCCACTGCCTAGGATTAGGGCCCAGAGAGGTAACACTATTTGTTCTACCCAGGGGGCCAACCTTATTGCAACACTGAAGGTAAGATCACAATGTTTCTCTAAACGTATTTCCACAGTTAATCAACTGGTATTAACGAGCAACAATGATCAGAGGCAGTTAGCTAAAAACATGTTCTTTTTAAGACAAATGCCAGAAATTTAGGGAATGTGGGAAATGTTTAAGTGAACATGCATTCTACTTTTACAGCTTCTATACCCCTTCCCTATGGAGTATCATTCTCTTATTCTCTCTCAGGACTCCACTCTTCTAAAGCAGTTTTAGTTATCAGAGTCTGTTAAATACTACTGGTTTGTGTGTTGAGACAAACATTTAAAAGGCTGGCAATCATTTAAAATCATTGTACTCTTTAGGCTTAGTACTATGAGTGCAGGTTTACATTTTCAAGCAGAGAGACTCTTACCCATTCAAAATATTTAATGAACAGTCATGAACTATTCATTTGTAACTCTTGTTTAGAGTTTAAAAATAATTAGGTCTGCCTCAATATAGTAACAAAGCATGCATTTAATTCATTCTGGTTACTGTATTAACTTAAAATATTAGTTGAATATATACTTACTATCACACCCTCTTCTTGACAATGATGACATAACAGGGGCAAAAACAATAAAAATCATTGCCTTTAAGAAGCATACATTTTCATGAGTACCTGTAAACTACTGAAATGCAAGAGAATCTAACACTAAAATAGCTACACATACATTGTCAGTGTGGGTACTTCACATGAAGAAAGTATGCAAACAAAGTACTGGGCAATGGAGAGTAAAGGAGAGGAAGCGCAATGGTGTAATGTGAAATTAAGCTTCTACCAAAAAGCACATAGAAATTATAAAAGCAACACTTAATAATAGAAAATAATTAGAAAATTCCAGTAAAATATAGTTTTAAAATATTCTACTTGTCCACACTCAAATATTAACCTT
Organism: Chlorocebus sabaeus; assembly: GCF_047675955.1. Lineage (NCBI taxonomy): Eukaryota > Metazoa > Chordata > Mammalia > Primates > Cercopithecidae > Chlorocebus > Chlorocebus sabaeus. Next base: position 65,552,471 of record NC_132906.1, on the reverse strand, counting down.
TTAGTAGTTACATTTTAAATTTCTATATATCTATATTATATATTTTTATAAACATGTTTATTTCCTTAATTTCCCCTCTTGTGAGTATCACTTGGATATGTTTTGTCACTTGGACAGAAAGTTAGTCTTGCTCTCAAGGTATCTCACTTCACACACACATATACATATACATGGATAGATAGATATAAATTTATCCAATTATATGTGCAATAGAGATACATACTTTGTCAACAAATGGCAAATAGACATCAGGATATGAACAAAAGATACAGAAATAGCAATATCAAAGTTTCCTCCTCGGGCTTTTACTTTCAATATCAAACTGAAAGAATTCCTTTTTAATTAATTCTCACTCTTATCCTGAATATGTTATAGCTATTGTAGGTGCTTCCATTTGTAGCACTGAATTTTCTGGGGGGATCACTGAATATCCTCAGAACATTATGTTTATTTAAGTAACAACAAAATGCTGAATAAGCACATAAACTTGTCTCTTCATTGAGATGATAATTTAAAGGTAGCAAATATTAATTGCATACTTACTTCTGAGAAGCATTCTAAGTTATATTTTCAGAGCATTAGTTATTTCCTTGCTAAAATAATTCATCATGACAGTAAAGAAAATGAGACTCTGAGAGTTAAGTAACTTACTCAAAATCTGACTTTCATTAAAGACAGATGGAAGACTGACCTAATTTTGATTCTGGTGCCTGTGCTCAGTCTTCTCAATTCCATCCATGTTTAGTGATATGGTTTTTAAGGACGCAAAAAAAAAAAAAAGAAAAAGAAAATTGTATACGTCACTACTACTATTATTTTACATCTTACAAGACTGTACACTAAATGACAAGAGCAATGACTACTGAACTCACAAAGCTTTGAACTGTAGTTTATATGTATTACTGAGCAATTTAAACCAAAGCTATTTATTGAAGTGACACTCCAATACGCATTGCAGGGTTATACCAACGTAAATAATGCAAAGTTATATTTAGAATGAAATTGAGTTTGTGTGTACATGTAAATGATACACAATTGCACTCAGAAGACCTTAGTTGAAGCTACAGCCCTTATAACCTTCAAATTACATGAACTTGGTTTAATAATAATGCTTTTTACCTTACCAATAAAATAATAGCAATAAATCATTTAAGGGTGTAGTTGAGAAGAGCAAAATGGGGTAATGGGAACAAAAGTGGTTGATAAAATGTTAATTAATCTATATTTTTTGGTCTAATTATTGCTGTATCTGTTTTAAAAGTTAAAAAAAAAATGTGTAGCCAGAGAATCATCCCAAAGGTGACAAGAGTTGTAATTGTTAGGGAGAAAGGACGGTTGAAAAGGAGTGGGAAGAGTCTCTCTGTAGGGAATTTTCAGCAGTGCTAGAAGATAACATCTAATATTCAGAAGAGTCATTCAGCCTGGCAGAGAATAGCAAAATGAATGAGTCTGCTAATTAGCACTAATTAACCTGTTTGGGTGGAAAATTTGGTTTAATTCAGTGGATCTACCACATGCTGATATCAGGCTGAATTTCAACACTAAATATGACTTTGCTAATTTAATTGATCAAAGTTTGAATCTCTTAAGCATTTATTTGATCATATTTACAGATCCAATAACTCGCTACAGCTCTAAAAAATCAGGAAAAATAATGTTATTGTTGCTGTGTATTGTCAACACACATTGTAAAAACATTTATTTTTACAATTTATAGGGACTACTAAGATGCAATTCAAATAATTCCTGGAAAAATGAAAGTTGGTAATTCTATCCTCACAGATATAAACTGTACTAGCAATTAAATACATGTATCCAGGTGTATTAATTTTATACACTTAAGGCAATGCAACTGTTACAAAGTAAATCATCTACTTAGCTTTGTGAGATTTTTTAAATGATAAAATATACAATGAATTGCAGTTTTAAAGTACTCATAATTCAATATCTTAATATAAAATGTACATAAGAGCTTGTCTCAGTTCATGTGGGCAGCTACAATAAAGCTATTAATACCTTGGACTAGGTACTATATAAATAATAGAAATTTCTTTATCACAGACCTGGATGCTGGGGAGTCCATGATCAAGGCACCAGTAGATCTAGGGAAGCCTCACTGTCTGCATCATGGGTAGTGTTTTGTTGCTGTGTCCTCATTTGGTGGAAGGACAAAAAGGAACGAAACACATTTCCTCAACCCCCCCCCTTTTTTTTTTTTTTTTTTTTTTTTTTGAGACGGAGTCTCGCTCTGTCGCCCAGGCTGGAGTGCAGTGGCCGGATCTCAGCTCACTGAAAGCTCCGCCTCCCGGGTTTACGCCATTCTCCTGCCTCAGCCTCCCGAGTAGCTGGGACTGCAGGCGCCCGCCATCTCGCCCGGCTAGTTTTTTTGTATTTTTTAGTAGAGATGGGGTTTCACCGTGTTAGCCAGGATAGTCTCGATCTCCTGACCTCGTGATCCGCCCGTCTCGTCCTCCCAAAGTGCTGGGATTACAAGCTTGAGGCACCGCGCCCGGCCCCTCAACCCCTTTTATAAGAACAGCGCCTCATGACTTTATCATCTCCTCAAAGTGCTACTTTGTAATACTATTGCATTGGGGATTAAATTCCTGCATGAATTTTGGAGGAACCCAACTATTCAAACTATTGCGCTACTCCTGCAGGTAAGTACAAGCAGGGATTATTATATTAATATGTCCTTCTCAGTTTTCTCTAAATGTATAACAATCTACACCGATTGGTTTAAAACCAGAAAGCATCCGTACTTCAAAAGTTTTAATTTGATCCTGTGCAAATATATGTGAGAATATTACCACACATCTCCTAGAAAAATATATTTTATTTTCCTTTTTAAAAACTTTTAAATTCAGGGGTACATGTGCAGGTTTTTTATATAGGTAAACCTGTGTCATGGGAGTTTGTTGTACAGATTATTTCATCACTCCAGGTATTAAGCCTAGTACTCATTGGTTATTTTTCCTGATCCTCTCCCTCCTCCCACCCTTCACCCTCCAAAAGACCCCAGTGTGTGTTGTTCCCCTCTATGTGTGTGTGTGTTCTCATCGCTTAGCTCCCACTTGTGAGAATATGCAGTATTTGGTTTTTCGTTCCCGTGTTTGTTTTCTGAGGATAATGACCTCCGGTTCCATCCATGTTCCCACAAAAGACATGATCTCACTTTTTAATGGCTGCATAGTATTCCATGGTGTATCTGTACCACATTTTTCTTACCCTCTACTATCAATGGGCATTTAGGTTGCTTCCATCTTCTTGATATTGTAAATAGTGCTGCATTGAACATTTGTGTATATGTATCTTTATAGTTGAATGATTTATATTCCTCTGGGTATACACCCAGTAATGGGTTTGCTGGGTTGAATGGTAGTTCTGGTTTTAGGTCTTTGAGGAATTGCCACACCGCCTCCCACAATGATTCCACTAATTTACAATCCCACCAAACAGTGTATAAGTGTTCCCTTTTCTACACAACCTCACCAGCATCTGACATTTTCTGACTTTTTAATAATAGTCATTCTGACTGGTGTAGATGGTATCTCATTGTGCTTTTGATTGGCAATTCTTTAAGGATCTATGATGTTGAGCAAGGGAGGTATAACTCAAACTCATCGTTTCGAGCTTTTATCGTTTGTTATTCCTCTGGATTATAAACTTGTTAGGGATGCAAGCACACTTTGCTTATAAAGACACCAAGTATCCTTTCTTTCATTCTTTGGGTTTCGAATGTTTTTTCTATTTTGATAGAAATAGGGTGCATAGAAACCATTCTGTAGCTGACATGTCAATCTGTGACAAAAGAAAATTTAAATTGCTGACGGTCTTAGGGTATAGCAAAAAATTTTTTTTATTATTATTTTTTTATTTTTATTTTTTTTACATCTTGCTGCAATGCCAAGATGGTATGAGGAAATTGGGTTTTAGGTCCCCTCTGTTTGTAGTATTTTCTTACTTTAATTCTCAGCAAGTCACATCAGCTGTAAGAGAGAACTTACTGTAATTGGGAAGAAGAGTTAATTTAGGGAAACTAAGCTAGTGACCTTAAGAACAGAGGAAAGTAGGCTTGCTCCTTCCTCCCTCCCTCCCTCCTTCCCTTCCTTCTTTCTCTCCTTCTTGTTTCAAAACATTTACTGTGACATAAAAGATTAAGGTAATATGACTGAAAAGGATAGTCACCGCTACTTCATAACTTTTACTCCAAGTTGTGAAAAACTCGCTCTCTTGAGAAGATGGTATTTTAAAATTCTGAGAAAGTCAAGAGAGTATGGATATCTTCTGATTCCAGCTACGGATTGTTTATATTTTGTTCTCTGATTTATATTCCCGAGAGATTAATAGTGGAAAAAATGTCCTCTGATACTTTAGATCAATATCACAGTTTTCCAAAGGGAAGGCATAAACAAGAATGTTAATTAACTAGTTTCCTATACTTGCCTCTTTCATGCCACAAATCTACGTCAAATGTTTGTCTTATTTCTTAATGACACAGAATACTCTGAAGTGCAGTTATCAGTAATATGTTGTAGAATTTCACAACATTTTCACAGTATTATATCTAAATGTTCTTCATTTGTATAACTAAAATATAGTAGGGTCCCCACTTTCGTTTTGTATTTTATGACAACCACTAACTGCAGCATTTTGAGTCCATTCTTCTATTTGTAAGTTTTTTTTCTCCCTTCACTGGACAAACTCCCACTTAATTTCAAAATTACAGATGTCTTTGGGTAGAAGGTATAGTTGACTAAGAAATAAAAATCAGCAGAAATGATTAAGTGCATTCCTAAACTTAAACTATAATTATCTTTGAGCTATATAGACTTATTTAAATTAGAACCTGATATAGTGATTAATCTCTACTCTGTCAAACTCCTAAATAATAAATAATAGTGCTACTATATTTTCTCGGGGGGTACAAGGAGCCATTTAATTCCCTGTGTGAACTTTCTAGATGTCCAGGAGCGAATCAAGAATTTTTTAACCTAGAAGCTGGAACCAGTTAAATAAATTTGAATTTCTCAGGAGCTCACTCAAACTCCATCATGTGATGTGAATCACATCCAGCCAAATTTCATCTTATGTCTACACTTATTCCCTAAGCAGTGACATTATTCCAGTCCCACAGATTTCTTTTCCTGCAACACATATTTTGAAAACTCGAAATAGGTATTGTAAATTCGTATCTGTTTTTCAGTGTTTTGTTTTTTAACCATACTCATCACCTCAGTAGCTAATTTCCTGTGACTTTTCCTATGATATTTGATGATATTGCTGTTCTTGCTCTTTGTTTTGCCATTTACTGGGAGGAATTGTGACTAAGTTAGACACATCAAAATTTGTATTTCCAGTATTCTCATATACTTCAGCATGAATAGTCTGCTTTCTTTTTGTCTTTTATGTATCACATTTTTTCAATAATTTCTTGATTTATTCATATATTATGGAATAGAATGCTCATGAGTACATTTTGACATAAGTGTGTCTGAAATTATTGACAAAAACACTAAGTCTATGCAATTTAAAGAATACAGTATACATTTCATTTCAAAAATGTAATTCAGAAAAAAGTTTCTACACTGTAATTATAAAACTATTTACACTTTATAACACTTTCTTTGTATGGATCTACTTAATATTTCAGGAAGCCACAACACGTCCATTTTATGACTTAAATTTCAGTACCTGGTAATGTGTCCGAACTGGTGTGGTGGGTTCTTGGTCTCACTGACCTCAAGAATGAAGCCGCAAGCCCTCCCAGTGAATTTTACGGTTCTTAAAGATGTTGTGTCCGGAGTTTGTTCTGTTCCTTCAGAGATTCAGATGCGTGCGTCTGCAGTTTTTTCCTTCTGGTGGGTTCGTGGTCTCACTGGCTTCAGAAGTGAAGCTACAGACCTTCGCAGTGAATGTTACCCCTCTTGATGGCTGTGCAGAGCCAAACAGCAGCAGCAAAATTTTTCCAAGACGTGAAAGACCGACGCTACCATCTCAAAGAAGGACACCCGACTGTGTTGCGGCTGCCCGTTCCAGCAGCCTGCTTTTATTCCCTTATCTGACCCCACCCACATCCTGCTGATTGGTCCATTTTACAGAGAGCTGATTGGCCCATTTCATAGAGAGCTGATTGGCCCATTTTATAGAGAGCTGATTGGTCTGTTTTGACACGGTGCTGATTGGTGCGTTTACAAACCTTGAGCTAGACACAGAGTGCTGATTGGTGCCTTTATAATCCTTTAGCTAGACTCGAAAGTTCTCCCAGTCCCCACTAGATTAGCTAGACACAGAACAGTGATTGGTGCGTTTACAATCCTCCAGCTAGACATAAAAGTTCTCCAAGTCCCCACCAGACTCAGGAGCACCAGCTGATTTCCCCTAGTGGATCGTGTACCAGCTCCACGGAGCTGGTTGCCAGTTCCCCGCCGCAGGCTTGCGCTCCTCAGCCCTTGGGCGGTGGATGGGACTGGACGCCACGGAGCAGGTGACGGCGCCTGTTGGGGAGGCTGCGGCATGGCGTACTGCAGATCCCAAGCCCTGCCCAGTCAAGAGGCGGCTGAGGTCCCGTGAGAATTCGAGCGCGGCGCCCGTGTGCCCGCAGTGCTGGGCGACCCGGCACACCCTCCGCAGCTGCTGGCCTGAGTGCTAAGGACTTCACTGACGGGGCCGGTGGCACCGGCCTCTGGGAGTGCGGGGCCCGCCTTGCCTGCACGCACCCGAAACTCGTGCTGGCCCGCGAGGGCTGCGTGCAGCCGCGGTTCCCGCCCGCGCCTCTTCCTCCACACCTCCCCCCAAGCAGAGGGAGCCGGCTGCGGCCTCGTCCAGTCCAGAGTGGAGTTCCCACAGTGCAGCGGCTGGATGAAGGGCTCCTCAAGCACGGATAGCGTGGACGCCGAGGCCGAGGAGGCGCCGAGAGGGAGCGAGGGCTGCTAGCATGTTGGTCACCTCCAAGTAAAAGTAGGTATATAAAAAATGATTTTTAAATCAGTATGTATGCATGTACATTTTTACTACAATTTTACATTTACGTTTCAGTAGTGGTTTTTGTTTAAAAACGTCAGGTTTTGTTATTTTTTATTTTTCATTTTTTGACGGAGTTTCGCTGTTTTGCCCAGGCTGAAGTGCAATGGTGTGATCTCGGCCCACTGCAACCTCCGCCTTCTGGTTTCAAGCGATTCTCCTGCTTCAGCTTTCCCAGTAGCTGGGATTACAGGCACCAGCCACCAGGCCCAGCTAATTTCTGTATTTTTAATAGATACGGGGTTTCACCATGTTGGCCAGGGTGGTCTCGAACCCCTAACTTCGTGATCCGCCTGCCTCGGCTTCCCAAAGCGCTGGGATTACAGGCGTAGGCCGCCTTGCCTGGCCTGTTTCTCTTAATACTGTGTTACTTGTTGACGTTAGACAACTAAAGAAAATAATTTTTCCTCAATTCAACCTTCCAGGGTTAACATTTTTTAATATAATTGTTTTAGATGTTTAAAAGAACCATTACAAGGTGGTTTTCTCTTACAATTGCTGCCATGTTTCCATTGTACAAGAAAAAATTTGTTTCTTACGGTATTTTTCACAGTTCCTAAATAAAGTAAGTACATTATATACTTACCCTTCGTTTTAAAAAAATGGAGTTTTCTAAAACAAGCAGAATGTGTTGTCACCTTTTCTTGGGTCTCCACGATAATAACCTTTTATTTGTTAAGTAGTAATATATGCAGATTTTAGAATTTATAAGGAACTTTGGTTGCTCCTCTGCTGAGAAACTTTGTAACTACCCACCTTAGTTACATTTTAAATATTCTGTATTTGATATGTATGACTTAACCTCTTTTTTGTCTTGTTTCGTAGATGGTATTTTGGTTCGTTATTTTAATAAATTCTTATGTTATTCTATAGCAAACACTCTTATTTCCACTTGTATCCACCACCTAGATTGATAAATGGCATCTACCATCCAATTTAGAATCTATTTTGATTTTTTTCGTATGTCTTCCTTCCCTCATAAACAAACTTGTTATTTGTATTTGTATAGTTTTAAATTTCTCAGATATTACAATTAGACACCATAGTTTGCCTAGTTTGTTTTTTGAGATAGGTATTTTAAGTTCCTTTTAATCTGTAGCACTCCAGTCTCCTTTTTTTTTTTTTTTTTTTTTTTTTTTTTTTTTTAAATCTATCTGCAAATGAGTTTAGGATACTTGAATTCTAGTATTCTCTACACTCTGAGTTTTGTTGATTGTATTTATTGGAGCAGTTCAACATATTTCTTATTTTTCTGTATTTCCTGGCAAACTGGCACCTCCATCCAGAGAATGAATCAATTTTTAGCGTCCTTTGCAAGACTCAAACTTTGACTATACATAGCCATGTGATAAATAGTATATGCATATGTACATGTATCACATATAAATGTGATGTATATGTGTATGTATATGTTCACATACACATGATGTATGTGGATGACATATATATGTGATACCTAGTAGGACAACAAAAGGCACATGATGTCTAATTTAATCTGTGGTGTTAGGAGCCCTTGATGCTTAATACTTATTTCAGTTTATTAATATGTAGTTTATATGTATTTAATGCATTCACTGTGGTGGTGTTATGATTTTATAATTTCTTTTTTCATTCATTAGTTGAGATTTTGCAATAAAGGGATGCGTCCCTCATATCTAATTTGGTTTCGGGTATTACTTGGTACAGTTTATGCAGGGAAGTCAAGACAAATGCTTACCCTTTATTCTATTTATTAGTTTCCAAGATACTGATTTGCTATCATTTCCCGAAGGTGACTACATAATTTTAAATATTTTTACGAACTCATTATTTAAATGTATTATGTTATTTCCAATCCATTATAACTACTGTCAAAATTAAAGCTCAAAACTTCTCATCTCTACCTATTGGAAACCTCGGTACCTTCAACATATCCCTATATGCCTGGAAAATATCTCTTGAGATATGATAACAACATCATCTTTTATGTTATCTTCTTAATACCTGAAATAAGCTATTTCCCCAAGATGCCTGAAATCATCTAGTGAGGAAAGTCACTGCAAGACTACAATCTTGAGCATGGATGCTCATTTTTGGTGGGCGACCATTTCTAGAACTTTTTGAGACAATTCATTGATGTTCAATTCAAGTTGAAGATGAGACTTTCATTAAAACATATTCTTGAAAAATCTGTGTCTCTTTTCTTTCATACCAACATTCCTGATCCTCAGGGATACAGGGGATAGTAAAAGTAGATCATTCTATGATTACGTACTATTCTTTTCTACCTTTCAGTGCTCATTTCCACAGCAGGCAAAGGACCTGTGTGAAAGTTTCTCTAATTCATTTTTATTGTTTAAATTTTATTCATTAGTAGATTCCTCCAGAAGAGCCCATGCATAAAATCAAAGTTTTTGCTTTTTGATTGAATTGGTTGAAAGTCAGTTTTGCTGGCTATATAATCATTGCCTTATACAGTTGTTCTACCATAAAGTGGATAGTTTTGAAATACAATTTTTATTTCTCATAAATATCATGCTCTTAATTTTATTTTATTTTTTGATGCCCAAATGATATTTTTTTCTTTAAACTACTGAAATATCCCGAATTGGTATTCTCAGTTGTGTGGTGTGCCATTTCAGTAATATTTTCAAAATTTTCAGGGAGTTTCCTTGAATTATAATGTTTAGTATCTTTTCTATTTCCTTCAATTTTCTTCTTTAGAGAATTCCATTATCTGTAAGTTGCAGGTTAACTATATGATGTTGTTACCTTTAATATTTGGCACTTTCTCTTAACTAATTTTTATCTTGCACATTTTCTTTTTTTAAAGGAAGTATTTCTTGTTTTATCTTTCAAATTAAAGATCTATTATCAGTTTAGAATATATTTTATGTATAGTTTGTGTGCAGTGTTATGTAGAGCTCAAGGCTACTTTTTTCCTACCTAAAATGGAATACTAAACAGCAATGAGAAAGAATGATCTAAAACATAAATGAATTTCAACCACAAAAAAATTAAGTAACGGAAGGCAGACACAAAACACATTCTGTAGGATTCCACCCACAAAATATAAAAATATGCAAAACTACTTGATACTGTTAAAAGTAGAGACAATGATTATTCTTGAGAGTTAGTTACCAAGGGTTAATAAGGGGCCCTTATGGATACTTTTATAGTCATTTCTGGTCTAGTGATGCTTATATGGGTCTGTTAATTAGTGAAAATAAAACAAGTTTAAGTGTATGATTTGTGCACTTTAGTGCGTAAGTATTATAGTATGTCTATGCAATTTTACACCTTAACATTGTGAAAAGTGCAAAATCTACATCTTCTTAAGTAGCCCTTGCATTGAATGCCTGATAGTAGTGTATCTATGCAATTTTCTTTTGATTAATGTCAAATTTCAGTACGTTTTCCTATAGTTTTACTTTCCCCTTTTTGATGTTTGTATTTAAAATGTGTCTCTTATGAGCATATTGTTTTTATGCCAGTATCATAGAATATTTTAGGATTTCTCTTTAAAGTACTCAATTGATATATAACATGTTAATTAAATTGATGTTGGTTTGTATATACTGATTTAATATTTGTGTTCTAATTATTTCACCTGTTTTATGTTCCTCCTATGTCATTTCTTTCCTTATTTGAAGAATTTTAATTACCCCTTTCTTAAAATGGTTGAATGATTCTTCCCAATCTGTAACTTCTAAATGAGTATGATAATCACACATAATGATAATGTTCTTCTTGAACGTAGAAACTGTTCCTTGCGTTTGCAGGAGAGATTTAGATGAACAACATTTTTTTCTGAGCAAAAACAACAACTCTATTCCATCCAGTAATTTTCCCCCCTTAAGCTACATTTTAAATCTGATTGCAATCAATTCTTTCTGATATTTATTTTCCTTTTCCAACTCATTTTCTGTTATAACATCTTCTGTTGTATTAGTTAATTTTTGTCTTCCTTTTCCCTTGTTTCTGTAATGTTTTAATTCTTTGTTAAGAAAATATTATAGATTCAGGGAGTACATGAGTAGGTTTGTTTTAGGGATATATTGTGTTAAGGGTAAGGTTTGGGCTTCCAGCTTCATCCATGTTGCTGCAAAATATGTCATTTCATTCTTTTATGGCTGTGTGGTATTCTGTGATGTGGGTATGCCACATTTTCTTTTTTCAGGCCTCTGTTGATGAGCATTCAGGTTGATTTCATGATTTTGCTATTGTGCATAATGTGGCAATAAACATACAGGCGCAGACTTTTTAATATAATGATTTATTTTCTTCTGGTAGATAGCCAGTTGTGGGATTGCTTGGCCAAGTGGTAGTTCTGTTTTTTGTTCTTTGAGAAATCCCCATATTTTTTTCTGTAAAGGTTGTACTAATTTAAATTCCCACCAACAGTGAATAAACATTCCCTTTTCTTCACAACCTGCTAACATCTGTTGTTTTTTGACTTTTTAATATTAGCCATTCTGACTACTATGAGAGGTGATATGTTTAAAATTTTTAATATTTGTGGTTGTATAGGTATATATATTTATGAGGTCCATGAGATAATTTGATACAGGCAGATGGTGAGTAGTAATCATAGGGTAAATGGGGTTTCCATCACCTTAAGTGTTCATCCTTTGTGTTACAAACACTCTAATTATACTCTTTTAGTTGAAAAGATACAATTCAGTTGTTAATTGACTACAGTCACTCTGTTGTGCTATCAAATACTAGATCTTATTCATTCTTTCTAACTATTTTTTCTACCCATTAACAATCCCTACTTCCTCTCATCCTCTCTAGTGCATTTCTCTGATGATTAGTGATGTTCAACATTTTTTCGTGTTTACTGGACACTTGTGTTATGTCTCCTTTGAGAAATATCTGTTCATATCCTTTGCAAAATTTTAATGAAGTTGTTTTTTTTCTTGTCACCTTGAATTTCTTATAAATTCTGAATATTAGTCTTTCATCAGATGCATTTTTTGAAAATAGTTTCTTCCATTCTGTAGGCCGTCTGTTTACTGTGTTGATTATTTCTTTTGCTCTGCAGAAGCTTTTTACTTTAATCTGTTCCCACTTGTCTATTTTAATTTTTGTTGCATTTGCTTTCCTCATGTTCTCACATTTCAAAACCAGTCATGCCTTCCCAACAGTCCCCCAACATCTTAATTCATTTCAGTATGAATGTCCACAGTCCAAAGTTTCATCTTAGTCCACAGTCCAAAGTTTCATCTTAGACAAGGCAAGTCCCTTCCACCTATGCGCTTGTAAAATCAAACACAAGTTAGTTACTTTCTAGATATAATGGGGGTACAGGCATCGGGTAAATACAGCCATTCCAAATGGGAGAAATTGGCCAAAACAAAGGGGCTACAGGCCCCATGCAAGTCCAAAATCCAGTGGGGCAATCAAATCTTAAATCTCCAAAATGATCTCCTTTGACTCCATGTCTTACATCCAGGTCACACTGATGCAAAAGGTGAGTTCCCATGATCTTGAGCAACTCCATCCCAGTGGCTTTGCAGGGTACAGCCTCCCTCCTGGCTGCTTTCAGAGGCTGGCATTGAGTTTCTGCTACTTTTTCAGGTGCACAGTGCAAGCTGTTGGTGGATCTACCATTCTGGGGTCTGGAGGACAGTGGCATTCTTCTCAGAGCTCCACTAGGCAGTGTCCCAATAGGGACTCTATGTGAGGACTCACATTCCACACTTCCATTCTGCACTGCCCTAGTAGAGTTTCTCCATGAGGGCCCTGCCCCTGCAGCAAACTTCTGCCTGGGCATCCAGGTGTTTCTGTACATACTGTGAAATCTAGGCAGAGGTTCCCAAACGTCAATTCTTGACTTCTGTGCACTTGTAGACTCAACACATGTGGAAGCTGCCTAGGCTTGGTACTTGCACCCTCTGAAACCACAGCCTGAGCTCTATGTTGGGGCCTTTTAGCCACAGCTGGAACAGCTGGGATGCAGGGCACTAAGTCCCTACATTACACACAGCACAGGACTGGGCCTGGCCCATGAAACGGTTTTTTCCTTCTAGGCCTCTGGGCTTGTGATGGGAGGGTCTGCCATGAAAACCTCTGACATGCCCTGGAGACACTTTCCCCATTGTCTTGGGGACTAACATTCAGCTTCTCATTACTTATGCAAATTTCTGAAGCCAGCTTGAATTTCTCCTCAGAAAATGGGATTTTATTTTCTGTAAAATTGTCGAGCTGCAAATTTTCCAAACTTTTATGTTCTGCTTCCCTTATAAAATGAAATGCCTTTAACAGCACCCGAGTCACCTCTTGAATGCTTTGCTACCTAGAAATTTATCCTGCTGGAGACCCCAAGTCATCTCTCTCAAGTTCAAAGTTCCACAGATCTCTAGGGCCGGAGCAAAATGCTGTCAGTCGCTTTGCTAAAACACAAGAGTCACCTGTGCCCCAGTTCCCAACAAGTTCCTTATCTCCATCTGAGACCACTTGAGCGTGGATTTCATTGTCCAAATGACTATCAACATTTTGGTCAAAGTCATTCAACAAGTCTCTAGGAAGTTCCAAACTTTCCCACATTTTCGTATCATGAGAACAGCACAGGAAAGATCTGCCCCCATGATTCAGTTATCTCCCACTGGGTCCTTCCCACGACATATGGGAATTCGAGGTGAGATTTGGGTGGGAACACAGCCAAACCATATCAATCATTTTAACAATATTGACTCTTGCAATCGATCAGTATGGCATGTTATTTTATTTGTTCATGTCACCTATTTATTTCTTTAATAATGTTTTGCAGTTCTCCTTGTACAGATCACACCTCCTAGGTTGAAGATATTCCTAGGTATTTTATTTCTTTAATGGCTATTGTAAATGGGACTGCATTCTAATTTTTTTCTATTCTTTCTCCAAATATCTAAGTTATTGCGGCTCTGATTCAAGCCTTTTTTTTTTTTCCCCTCTTCTTTTCCTTCACTTCTCTTAAAGTCTATTAGGTGTTTTAAAATACTAGGTTATGCTTGTGTTACTTTAATGGACACAATTTTCTGAGTTAATACCTGGAGAGATACTATTCTGTTCTCTATTCTTTCTGGTGTTTTAATACTAACTCTGGAATTTGAACTCAATAGTATTCTCTTTTCTGACTTAATGTGAAATTTTCCTAAACTTGAAAATGAAGGAGTTTTCAGGAGAGCTCTTTAACTTCCTAGAGTTCTATCTTCTGTTGTTTCCAAGAAGTGTCCAAACATATGGCACCTTTTGTTTAATTTTTGTGGTTTCCTGGTGTTATTATCCTGTGCTGTTTTGGTCAAGAGCCTTCTCTTTTCTCTGTCTCTGTTGTCCTTTTCCTATTCAATTTGATTGCATTTTCAGGGGTATTTTGTCCATATTTAGTGTTGTCTTAGAGTGGAGCACTGAGAGGAAAGGGATGGTAGTTTATCAGGATTAGTTAGCTAAAGCCACATCAGGTCATCTTACCATAGGCCCCTTGTACTAACTCACAACTGGAAAAGGTAAAACTTATCCCTGTTTCAGCTGCTGTTCTCCAACAGACTTTTCTTATAAACGCCTGTTGGTTATTTTGAATTGTTTTGCCAAATCTGTCAGGTGCTGTTTTCTCCTGTACAGGTTTACAGATTTTGACACCGGGACTAGTATAATTTATGAGGCCTGGTACAAAAATGAAAACATGAAAACATTTTTTCAAAAATAAGAATTAAAGATAGTGATGGCAGAGCATTAAACCAATTATGGGGCAAGAAAAAGTAACATGTCCTTGAAGCAACCTGTCTGATGACATGTAGGTCTTATGTCTCTTGGTGGTTTGTCCTTATTCACTGGTGTTGTATTTTTCATAGGAACACCATCAGTAAATTTTCTTTTAAGTTTTGCCCATAGAATTTAGTTTTGTTATGTTTTGTCTTTCGTAATGTAAAAATTATTCTGAATTTAAAAATTATGCTTTGTTCCCTGTCATCTTCTCACACACCTTCTATTTAAAATAAATAAATAAAATAAAGAACCCTGTTAAACAGATTTATTTAGTATTAAAGTCCTATTTATCCTAAATTAAAATTGTCTATAAGATTTAAATGAATATTGGAATGTTGTTCTTTTTATATTACCAAGTTTGCATTTTACTTTATGAAAAAAGTTTGTCCACCATTTTAAGAATTATTAGTGCATCTAACAATAGAAGTGTTTTAGTTTGTACTACTACACATCTGTGTAACTGTTCTTTAATAGTTCATATCTTTGGCAAAAAAAAAAAAATCAAATTTTTAGTAGCAGAACAAAATTGAACCTTACTTTTTCCTAAGATAACAGTTGAATGCAGTTAGTTTGCTCAGCAGTTTAAGTGGCTACAGTCAGTAGAAACTGTGAGGGGCCTAGGCTGATAGAGGACCTGCCTTCTCCAGTAAGTGTTTCACCAGATTGCTCTGGAAAGCTATAGAGGCAGAACAGGAAAGAACATAAAAAACTGAGTAATGAGTGTCACCTAGTGATGAGTGACACTTAGTTATGAGTGACATCTAGTGTCACCAAGACAGTCTGATAATTTCTGTCCAACTGCATGCCGCCGCACCCCCACTAATTACATGGATTTAATGAAGATGTGTTATTTTTCTAGGGCTGCCAGTACATACTACCACAAACAGAGTGGCTTTAAAAACATAGATTTATTCTCTCACAATTCTGGAGGCTAGAAGTTTGAAATCAAGGGGTCACCAGGGTCATGTTCATGCCACAGGCTCTAGGGAAAATCCTTCCTTGCTGCCTCTAGCTTCCGATGGTTGCCTGTGATTTTTGGCATTCCTTGGTTTATGAAAGGGTAACTCCAAACTCTGCCTCTGTCCTTACAAGGCCTTTTTTGTGAAACTCTCTGTGTCCCTGTGTCTCCAAATCTCTTTCTTAGGGATACTAGTCATTGGAATCAGGGTCCAACCTAATCCAGTGTGATTTCATCTTTATTAAATCTGCAAAGTCCCTATTTATAAATAAAGTACCATTCAGAGGTACTGGGGATTAGGAACTAAACATTATCATTTGTGGAAGACACAGTTCAACCCACACCAGTCAGATAATCTCTGCCACGTTCAGTTGTGACTTCAACTTGAAGGTCTTTTCTCATGAATAAACTATTTTCAATTTAAAAAGAGAAAACAAAGATATTACTTGAATAATACCCTAAAACATTTTTAGTTGTAGATATTATCGTCAATATACTGAAGTTGTGGTTTTATCTTTTTATAAAGACCATGTTGGCACATTTTATAATCTCATGATGTCTGAAGAGTATGTGATAAGCTATTTTCCATGTCCATTAATATCCTGACAACAGAATATGAATATTACAAGAGTTGAAAATTAAAAGAGAAATCGATAGAAGCGGTATTTGTTCACTGATAAAATGGTATCGCCAAATGACATCTTGAAGTCTAACATCACACTTCTGAGTTGAGTACTCTAACTTTGAAAAAAAAAATAGTTTAAAATTTTTGGTAGACAGTATCCAAGTATTATGCTTTATATTTGAGGAATGACATTACTGAAAATGATACCACTTGGCGGCTGCTCACTAGATAATGCCTTTTTCTTTTGGTCTTTGAATAAACCCTTAATAACATGATACCATACTTACAGTATGTAGGCTTTACTTACTGGGTTAATCTTTTGTCATTGCTTTTTAAACAGAATATATTATCTCTTTCTTGCTAGTTATAGAGCAATTACCAGATGAAAAATAAAAAAGCAGTTATTAATATGGGTTTTTAGGAATACTTCTGAAGTGGCCTATAAACAGACACAGTAACATTTAAATAAAACAATTTCTAAAACCTCAATTTCTGTATACTTTATATATTATACATTATATGTTAAAATGGATATGCCAGAGAATTAATTTGTATTTAAGGCTCTCTATGGCCTCTTTTCCTACTTTGTACAAATAAGCATCTGCCATTTTCCAAAACAAAATTATCAGCTATTTTCAATCTCAATGAAATACATTGTACCTAGTGGAGGACAAATAACATTTTGCTACTGGTTGTAATATTTAAAAAGTTACACATTAATTGACTGGGTAAACCCACCTGTTTGTACTTCATGTGTTTTCCAGTTACTTGCTTTTGAAAATCCTGAAGAAAGATATAATTAAGTTGTAAAATAATGAATGATTTTAAAAATGTATTGACTGTATGATTTTTGCCCAGAATTTGAAAGTTTGAGGAAACAACTGTCACTGTTATAACAAAACACCTTCTATTCTTATGATCTTACTTATTTGAGCAAATGTTTTCAGAGTTTGTACTTATGCTGAAAATGAAGAATTAAGTGTATCCTTAAAAACTATTACATTCTAAAATTTAAAGACATAGAGTCTGAAATTGACAAAATGTAAAAATGAATAAAGCGAACTTAAAATTTCCACCCAGTGTGGATGTGGGTTGCAAATAAGAAACAGGAATATCCATTTTTATGTTGATTTTACAGTCTGCATCAATATAATCTGGTCTGGATTTGTCTTCTGTAAAGGCGAGATCATACTAATATTACTGGACATCCATGAAAATGATGGAGTAAAAACTCCACCACTCCATAAAAGCAATTTAAAAACCGGCAAAAATCAGTTAGAATCCAGTTTTTAGAGCAGTAGAAACTAAGCAATAGTATGGACTCAAGAGTAGGAGCACTTTTTCAAGAAAAGGGTTGAATTTTGGTTTAAAAAAACAGCCAGTGTTATGGTATTTTAGTTTACCAAAGTCCCATTTTCCACTCTCCAGCTGAGTAGTAGCTGTGAAGAAACAGCCTGCGCTTCTGGCAGCAGTATCAGATGAAACATAATGGACTTCATTTTTAGAGAATTGCAACTTTTGTTTTCACCTGTCTGGTGACTCCTTGGAAGTCACATCATGGAATGTGGAAGTCACATCCATGGAAGTCACTACTTCCTTGGAAACAGTTCATCGTGATGAAGCTGCTACCCAGTGGGTAGTTGAAGAAAACATAGGTAGGCAAATGCTTTAGTCAGCGCTGTCTAATGCAAAGGATTACAGTTGTGGCAAATAATAGAATAAACAAAAAGCTTAAGAGGAGAGGTTGAAGAATGAGATGCTTTAGGGAAATAAGGGCTTTGAGAAGATCTGAGGTATTCTAGAGAATTTATAAGGCCAAGTGCATGCCCAGAATTCTGCACATGCTCAGAAGAGACTAGATGAAGCATTAATGTCTTAAATCCTCCTCCTCCTCCTCTTCCTCTTCCCTCTTCCTCCTCCTCCTCTTCTTCTTCCTCCTCCTCCTCCTCCTCTTCTTCCTGTTCTTTACCCTGAAGCTATGTGAAAGTGGGAAATAAGGATAACATGAGGCTATAAATGATGTAGCTTCATGCTGGGCATTTCTAACATACCACAGTCACTCTGCAGAAGTGGGGAGATTTTACTGTTGTGCCGAACCCTAAAGGAAATTTCTGTCCAATCATTAGATGTCCAGTAAACTGATGGAAAAAAAGGTATCTGTCACCACATGCAACACAGAATATATCCCAGGCCAGTAGGCAGTGGGATAAAATATTCAATTTTCATAAAGAAAAATACCCACAAAATTTCAACTAATAATTCTAAATCTGGCAAAATCTTCTTTTCAGAAATGGAGGAGATAACCCTCATCCCTTTGAATATGAGTGGAACCTGTGAATATAATAAGATATTACTCATGTGATTAGGTTACGTTGTGAAATATAGTTGATTTTAAAAAAGGGAAATTATTGAGGTGTGCCTATCCTAATCACCAACAACACAGCTAACATAATGCCACAACTATAAGGAACTGAATTCTCCCAACATTCCAAACGATCTTAGGCGTGATCTTGCCAGTGTAGAACCTCCAGATAATGGCACAGTCGCTCAACGTCTTGATTTCAGTATTATGAATTTCTGAACAGAGAACCCAGTTAAAACATGCTAGACTCCTGACACAAGGGAAATGTGAGATAATAAACTTGTGTTGTCTTGAGCTGCTAAGTTTGTGGGGTTTTTGTTGTTGTTGTTGTTGTTGTTACACAGCAATAGAAACACTAAAACACCTTGTTTTATGCCTTCTTGTGATTAGGTCATTAGAACTGATAGAACCTTTAGTCCACTGAACTCCAAGGCATTTATTCCTCATGTGACACTTTGACCCAAGCATGGACAGAAGACCATCCTTGGTTCATTCATGTTGAGACTATTTGGAATATATTTCTTTCCTTGTTTATGTATTTATTTTTAGGGAGGGTATTTTAAAATCTATTTAAGTTTTCAAATAGCGAATTTAGTTGAGGCTAGGTATCCTTGGGATTTGGTTCCAGGACCCCCTGTGGATAACCAAATCCATGGATGCTTAAGTGCCTTACATAAAATGGTGTTGTATTTGCTTATAACCTATATACATCCTCCCCTACACTTTAAATTATCTCCAGATTACTTACAATACTTAATTATACTGTATTATTTAGGGAATAATGACAATGAAAAAAAATGTTGGTACATGTTTAGTGCAGACACAGTCATCCTTTTATTTAACTTTCCTGAATATATTTGACATGTAGTTGGTCGAATCCATGGATGAAGAACCCAAAATATAGAAGGTTGATTATATATATACATGGGTCAGAAATAAAAAAAATTGACAACATTTATAGTGAGAACTTTCCCAGACTTTCTTACCCTCGTCTGCAGTGTTTTAATCTGTCTACTCTTCAAATAACCAGTGCTTTTAGTTTCTCGTTATTCTTCTAGAGTTATTTTAAAATGCATGCCTGTGAAAAAGACTATTAATTATTACCAATGTTCATTCTCCTCATCTTACAAAATACTAGAATTTTTTATTGGGCACATGACTCTAAGGAGTAAAATCTACAGTCTTAAAGCTACGTCATAGCTAGATGTGGCCAGGTCAAATATAAGCAGAAGCATACGTGGCAGCTTCCAAGTATGTTCCTTGATATGCAACCTTTGCCTCTTTTGTTTCTCCGTCCTGCTTTCTGGAAAGTAGATGGTTGCTTGGACCAGAGGACAAGGCCATAATCTAAGGATGGGCTGGTGAGTTTGAAGTAAACTGGCTCCAGAAAGTCTCATAGAACAGAGCTAAAAACGCTGTCATCGTCTACCTGCGCCCAGGCATTTACGGAGAAAAACAAACCTATGATTAAAAAAAGAGAAACTACGACCTCCCTAGATAAGCAAAAACTGAGATAGTTTATCACTGAAAGAACTGTACTTCAAGATAAGCTAAATTGAATTCTTTAGACTGAAATTTAACTTTATGCTACATAAAAACTGCCATAAACAGAAGGTCATAGATTGTGTGATTCCATTTATATAAAATTTTTAAAATAGGCAAATTCATAGGGAAAGAGAGTATATTAGTGCTTTCCAGAGGATGAGGTGTGAGGGAAATTAAGAGAGCAGGATTTCTTTTGGAGCGATGAAATTGTTATAGAATTAGCAATGATGGGTGTGCAAGATTATATGAATATGGTATAAAATTACTGAGTTACATATTTTTCAGTGTTTTAAATGCTAAATTTTATGATATGTAAATTGTTTAGTAAATTATAAACTGGAACTGTTAACTTCCTTATCTATGTCCAATGCCTATGCATGATGTGTATATGAAGATAATACACACAAATCACTAATAACAGAATCAATAATATTCAAAATAACATATCTTTAACCATTGTAAATCTGGTAACTAGAATTTTCTGTAATGTGGGAATACTTATAGTAGAGATATTTCCTTACTCTCAGTAACTGTTTTCTTAAGGAAATTCATGGAAGGATAGAAAAAAAATGAGAAACATTTCATGTCATCAGATTCTTCATTCATTGAAAACAAATTGTCTATTGATTTTTATGAGTCAAGAAATATTTCAGGACATTGGAATACATCAATAAGCAGATGTAGACTCTTGTCCTCAATAATAATATAAAGAACACAAGAAACAATAAGTGATGATAATATGAGACAACATGAAAGATGTAGAATGGAATAAAATGATAATTGGTCTGATATAAAAAGGAAAAAATGTTTATGGATATTGGGAAAACTGGGTTGATAGATAAATTAGGCATGAGAGAAGCATGAAATTTTGGACGTTTCTTAGTTTCTGTGTGGTGTGGTGACTCACATAAGCCTCAAAAGTGTCCTCTTCTGGCACACCTTATGTTCTCTTCCCCCAGGTCCTTGCTCAAGGATATTGACACCAATAACTAAGTTCTAGTATATTGTTTGATACGTCGATGTCAGAATTGATTCTTTATTGTCTCTCTGCAGCCAAGTGTTTAGTATATCCTTTATTTTATGTGTATAAATACCTGTTTCGTTTTATCTTATTCGAGTATCCGAAGTTGTGCAAGAGCATCCTAAAATGTCTTCCTGTCTCCAGGCGCAATGCTTGTTTTGTTTCTCTGTCTGTATCTTGTAGTCAGATTGAATAAAAAAGACAACTTTTATCAGGCTGTGTCTATTCAGTTAAAAAGCATCCAGCGGATCTAAATCACCCAGATTAAGTTTTAAGTTGCTCCACACAGCACCTGTGGCTCTACTTTATTTCTTGTAACAACATGTTTCAAACTCTTTCTCTTCCATTACCTCGTACTACAACCACATCAAATCCTGTTCTTTAATCTGTAACAAAGTCTCTCTGTCACGTTTTAATACCAGGATGTGTAGTTTCTCTTATACTTACTATGATTTATATATTTCCCTGCTTTTGCTTAGTGATTGTAACTAAGGTCACATTCATTCATATGGAAAGGTCACCTTAAATATAAGTTGTAGCTGAACCATTATATATTTCCATCTCAGTTCAAGAACTAAATGTAAAAAAAGTAGATAAATAATTCTCTGAAGTTCTCAGTGTTTGATTCCCTTGTCACAAACTTTCAACTCTCTCACTCAGGTAAAAACCATTTAAATGTTTTAAATAGTATTGATATTATGTAACATTCCTATAAAGTCTGACCTGATGTTGCTTATTGTTGAATAGTGTATAAATAAAAATCATATTGTATGTATCATTTTACAAAATGTCATTCTCACCTAATTATGTGTTTGTGGGAGTCATCTGTGTTTTTACATGTAACTGCTATTCATTTATTTTGTTACCTAATATTGAATCACTAGAAATATGTCCACATTTATTTGTCTATTTAACCTTGATGAACAATTGAATTGCTTCTCTTTTGTGCTTATTATGAACTGTGTTGATATCAATTTCTTTATTAAATATATTGTTGAATCGTAGAGATACTTGCATATGTTTCTCTAGGTTATATACCTAGGAGTGGAGTTGCTGGGTTATGAAGTTTGTGTATAATTAAGGGTTTTCCAAAGTGGATGGACATGTCTACATTACAGACCACAATGAATAAAATATCTCATTGTTTTTGCATTCCAACCAGAGTTGTTGTTAGCAGTCGCTGAACTTTCTACAGTCTGGATTTGTGATCATGTTACACTGTGATGTTTTAGGTGCTTTATTGACACATAATTTACATACTATACTATTAGATTATTTATACTATACAATTAGATGGTCTCTATTACAGATATGTGGAACCATCCCCACAGCTTAGAACATTTATATCACCTCAAAATAAATGTAGTACCTCTTAGCTATCACACTCCTAATCCCCCAATAACCCTAAATTCAGCCCTAAGCAGCTACTGATCTATTTTCTGCCTTTATAGTTTTCCCTATTCTGGGCATAAAGGATTTATGTGAATGCAAACATAGAATATGTGAGCTTTTGCAGCTTTTTCTAAAACCTGGAATAATCTTAAAGTTTCTCCACGTTTAAAGCATAGTTTAGAACTTTTTTTATTTTTTGTGGCTAAATATTCTGTATGGTGGAGGTATCTCATTCATGCATTCATGTGCATTTGGACCATTTCCACCTTGTAACTATTATGGATAATGCTGCTATCAATATTGATTTACAAGTTCTTGTAAGTATAAATGATTTTATTTCTCTTGGATATATCTAGAAGTGAAATTCCTGGGTCATAAATGACTCTTTGATGAACTGCTAGAGCTTTTCTCCGCGTGGCTGCAACTTTTTCATTCTCACCAACACCATATAGGGGCTCCAGTTTTTCCACAATTACACTAATGGAAATGATACCAAAACTAGTTATTATCATTCATTTTAATTCTAATTATGATACAAGGTGTAAAGTGGTATCTCATTGGGATTTGAATTTTCATTTCTCTGATAACTATGATGTTGAACATCTTTTCATGTACATATTGGCAATTTGTTTATCTTCCTTGGAGGAATTTTTATTCAGAACTCTTTTCACTTGAGATATTTCTCATTTTATTCTGAATTGAAAGATCTAAAGATCTTAGATCTGCATAGTCTACATACAAGTCATCAGATACATAATATGCAATCATTTTTCAATCCTGTGTACTTTTACCTTTCATTTTTATTGATCCATAATAATTGTATGTATTTAATAGGGGTATATATAATATTTTTGAAACATGCATAAAACATGTAATGATCAAATCAGAGTATTTTGGATATTTATCATTTTTGTTACAAACATTTTAAATCTCCTCTAGCTATTTTGAAATAGAAATTATTCTTAACTCTAGTCATCCTTATTGCTATTATATGCTAGAACTTATTATTTCAATCTAACTTTATTTCTGTACCCTTAAACAATCTTTCTTCATCCTCTCATCTTTCCTAGTAGTCTCTAGTATCCATCATTCTACTCCACCTTCATGGAATCTACTTGTTTAGCTCCAATATATGAGTTAGAACATGCAGTATTTGTCTTTCTGGGTCTGGCTTCTTCCGCTTAAGCTAAACACCTCCAGTTCCATTCATATTGCTGCAATATAATTGAGAAACAAAGTCATCCTTTAAGCTTGCATTTGTAATCTTTATATATTTTTTAATTAGATATATTTCTTGCAGGTCATGTCCTTCCCACAGTGTCTTGGCTAACTTTTATTACTCTCTCAAATCTTATCAAGGTAATTTTGTTAAATTATTTATGTTAATAAAATATATTACTTTTAAGTTATAATTTTAAGTTATTAATATTACAATTTTGTATGAACTTCCTGATTCTTTTTACCTGCCTTATACTCTCTTCTTTTCTCCTGATGAATTTTGTGTTTTCCATCACACAGAAGAATGTCATGTTTTTTACTCTTCAGTGCAGTTTTCAATAAAATAAAAGGTTACATCCAGACTATCTTCTTTATACTATTGTTTGCATATTATATGGGTTACATATCTATTATAGATTACTTTGTAGCAGGATGAAGTAATTCTTACCCTGTATTTTATGTAGGAAAATTAAAACAAGTCTTGTACTTTGCAATTGTATACAAATATCAAATCCACAGAAGTAAATTGGACTAAGCATCAAGACAATGTGATCTAAGTTACTAAGGTTCAGTGGAATCTATTTTATTCCCTGGTATGATTAGTCCCAGCTACTCTGGAGGCTGAGGCAGGAGAATGGCGTAAACCCGGGAGGCAGAGCTTGCAGTGAGCTGAGATCCGGCCACTGCACTTCAGCCTGGGCGACAGAGCGAGACTCCGTCTCAAAAAAACAAACAAACAAACAAAAAACATGAATTCAAATTTTGAGTTGATTTTCTTCAGAAAAATATGGCGCATTCAGTGATTATGTAAATAATGATTCTCTTCTGACCAGAAGACATTAACTCACTCCTCTATGGAGAAATATAGTTAAAAGCATGACTGTGTATAACTGGACATTATCATAATATTGATTTAATTTTATTGGATATTATAAAGGTTTATTCTTATAAAGCTCTACTTTTAGAAAGCATGAACACTATCATGTCTCATATTATCAATGACAAAGTATACAAAATAGAATTGGAAAATAAGATATAATTTTAGGCAACATCTTAAGCAAACATATAGAACATTTTTTTGAAATTTATGATCACTTAAGAAACTTATCCTTTGAGTATTAGGAAAACATTGAAAATGTATTATTTGATTTCCTTGAATACTTCCTTTCATGGGACACTACTACACATCTGTTAAAATGACTAAAATATGGAAATTGGCAATTCCTATTGCTACCAGTGATGTTAGCCACAGGAACTCTTGTTTATAGCTGGTGGTAATGCAAAATGATGCATCCACTTTACAAGATACTTTGATAGTTTGTAACACAGCTTAGCAATCTTGCCACAGAATCCAACAATTACACTCTTAGGTGATTTGTCTGCTTGGAAAACTTATTTCTACATGAAAACCTGAAAATAAATGTTTATTGCAGCTTTAATCATAATCACTCAAAATTGTAAGTAACCAGTATGTCCTTTAAAAAGTGAATGTGTTAAAAAGTCATGGTACATTCACACAATAGAATAACATTCAGCATTAAAATGAAATGAGCTATGTAGTTATGCAAATACCTGCATAAATGCATGCATATTGCCAAATAAAAGGAATTGTGAAAAAGCTACATATTGTGTGATTCCAATCATATAGCATTCTATAAAAGGCCAAACTATAAATATAACAAACACATTGGATGTTGCCATGGGATATGTTCGTGTGTATGTGACGGGGGAGTTTGAGTAGGTAAAGTGTGAATTTTAGGTTAGATGAAACTATTCCGTATCTTTCTGTAATGGTGATACATTACACTACGTTTGTCAAAACCATTGTATTTTATAGCAAAAGAGTGAACCTTAAAGAGTGTGTGTATATACACACACACACTCATCTAAGTATATAATATATAATATACATATGTAACATATACATATGCTACATATCCATATATGTACTTATATGGGTAACATGGGTATGTATGTATATGCACATGTATTTATATGTATGTATATATTTGAGTATATGTGTATATACATATATACATGTATATTCATATATTTTTAAACTTGTACTTTAAGTACAGGGTACATGTGCAGTTTTGTTACACTGGTAAACATGTGTCAGGGACATTTGTTGTGCAGCTTATTTATATCACCTAGGTATTAGGCCTAGTACCCATTAGTTATTTTTCCTAATCCTCTTCCTCCTCCCAACCCCTACTCTCCAAAAGTTCCCAGTGTGCGTTATTCCTCTGTTTCCATATGTTTTCATCATTTAGCTCCCACTTATAAGTGAAAATATATGGTATTTGGTTTTCTCTTCCTGTGTTAGTTTGCTAAGAATAATACCCTTCAGCTCCATCCATGTCTCTGCAGAGTACATATTCTTGTTCTTTATTACAGCTCCATAATATTTCATCTTGTGTATGTACCACATTTTTTTATCCAGTCTATCGTTGATGGGCAGTTGATACTGCATCTTTACTGTTGTGAATAATGCTGCAGTGAATATATGTGTGCATGTCTGGTGTGTTTTTAATAGAACTTTTTATATTTGTCTGGGTATATATCTAGTAATGGAATTGCTGGGTCAAATGACATTTCTGTCTTTAGGTCTTTGATGAATCACCACACTCTCTTCCACAATAGTTGAACTAATTTGCACTCCCACCAACAGTGAATAAACACACCTTTTTCTCCACAACCTCACCAGCATCTGTTATTTTTTGACTTTTTAATTATAACCATTCTGACTGATGTGAGATGGTATCTCATTGTGGTTTTGATTTGCATTTCTTTAATGATCAGTGACATTGAGCTTTTTCTCATATGATCATTGGCCACATTTATATCATCTTTGGAGAAGTGTCATGTCCTTTGCTTACTTTTTAATGGAGTTTAAGAGATCATGGGATCCTAGGGTAGAAAGCAGAGTATGACAAGATAATGTAACTGCATTCTAAATGTATGAAACAATCTCACTGAGGAAATATGGCAAGGAGCAGTGCTGACCTAAGTTATGTTCTAAATGGATACTATAACACTAAATATCAAACAAACTGTACAAATTATCATACTTTAATTGATAGTGTTGTTTCCCATAGGAGTACAGTGGAAACTATAATACTGTTCTACATGTATTCTACTACTACTACTGTTCTACAAAACTAAATGAATTGCGAATGTTGAGAAACAATTTCTTGCATTTATAGTAGGATGTTAAAGATCATCAATGAGAGGGTGGATAATCCATGCTATGGATTAGAGTAGGGGAACATCATTATGAACTCATGTTCTGCTTAATGTCAATATGGATAATTACATATAGACGTATTTTAGATGTGTGTTCATACATAGTTTAGTATACACACATATATTTATTTTCTGTGAGTTAAAGTGGTCTAGAAGTGATGGCACTTATAGAAATTAGGCTTTGTATCCAAACTCAAATCTTATCTTGAATTATAATCCCCATAATCACCATGTGTCCAGGGAGAGATCGGGTAATTAATTCTTGGAGGGCAGTTTCCCCCATGCTGTTCTTGTGATAGTAAGTTCTCATGAGATCTGATTGTTTTATAAAGGACTTTCTCCCCTTCACTTGGCACTTCTCCTTCCTGCTGCCTTTTTTGAAGAAGGTGCTTTGCTTCCTCTTCACCTTCTCCCACGATTGTAAGTTTTCTGAAGCCTGCCCAGCCGTGCTCAACTGTGAGTCAATTAAATCTTCCCTTTAGAAACTACGCAGGCTCAGACAGTTCTTTATAGCAGTATGAAAACAGACTAATACAGTACATTGGACCAAGATAGTGAGGCACTGCTATAAGGATTCCTGAAAATGCAGAAGTGACTTTGAAACTGGGTTAGAGACAGAAGTTGAAACAGTTTGGAAGGCTCAGAAGAGACACAAAGATGTGGGAGTGTTTGAAACTTCCTGGAGACTGGTTGAATGGCTTTGACAGAAATGCCAGTAGTGATATGGACAATAAAGTCTGGGTGAGGGTGGTCTTAGATGGAGATGAGAAACTTGTTGGGAACTGGAATAAAGGTGATACTTGCTATGCTTTAGCAAAAAGACTGTCAGCATTTTGCCCCTTCCCTAGAGATCTGTGAAACTTTGAACTAGAGAGAGATGTTTTAGGGTATCTGGCAGATGAAATTTCTAAGCAGCAAAGCATTTAAGAGGTGACTTGAGTGCTGTCAACAGGATTCAATTTTATGCATTCACAAAGAGATGGTTTGGAATATGTTTGAAAGGGAAGCAGAGCATAAAATTTTGGAAAATTTGCTGTCTCACTATGTGATAGAAAAGAAGAAAAAAAACATTTTCTAAGAAGAATTTCAAGCCTGCTGCAGAAATTTGCCTAAGTATCCAGGAGTCAAATGTTAATCACCAAGACAATGGGGAAAATGATCAAGGAAATGTTGGAGGTCTTCATGGCAGCCCCTCCCATCATAGGCATCGAGGCCAAGAAAGGATAAATGGTTTCCTAGGCTGGGCGCAGAGCCTTGCTACTTTGTTCAGTCTCAGGATTTGTTGCCCCGTCTCTCAGCCATGGCTAAAAGGGGCCAAAGTACAGCTCAGGTCATTGCTTCAGAGGGTACAAACCCCAAGCCTTGGTGGCTTACACATGGTGTTGGGCCTGTGGGTGTACAGAAGCCAATAATTGATGTTTGGGAACCTACACCTAGATTTCAGAGGATGTATGGAAATGACTGGATGTCCATAAAGAAGTTTGTTTGAAGGGTGGAGCCCTCATGGAGAACCTCTGCTAGGGTAGTGCAGAAGGTAAATGTGGAATTGGAGCCCCCACACTGAGTCCCCATTGGGGCACTGCCTAGTGAAGCTGTGAGAAGAGGGCCATTGTCCTCCAGACCCCGGAATGGTAGATCCACAGACAGCTTGCACTGTGTGCCTGGAAATGCTGCAGACAACTCCAGCCCAGGAAAACAGCTGGGATGGAGGCTGTACTCTACAAAGCCACAGGGGTGGAGCTGCCCAAGATATAGGAACCCACATGTTACATCAATATGAACTGGATATGAGACGTAGAATCAAAGGAGATCCTTTCGGAGCTTTAAGACTTGAATGCCTGCTTGATTTTGGACTTGCGCGAGGCCTGTAGCCCTTTTATTTTGGCACATTTCTCCCATTTGGAACAGATGTATTTACCCAATGCCTGTACTCTAATTGTATCTAGGAAATAACTAACTTGCTTTTGATTTTAGAGGCTCATAGGTGGAAGGAACTTGTCTTGCCTCAGATGAGACTTTGGACTTGGACTTTTGGGTCAGTGCTGGAATGAATGAAGACCTTGGGAACTATTAGGAAGGCATGATTGGTTTTGAAGTGTGGCGGTGACGTGAGATATTGGAGGGGACAGGTAGAATGATATGGTTGGGCTTTTTGTCCCCACCCAAATCTCATATTGAATTAAAATCTCCATAATCATCACACATCAATGCAGAGACTGGGTAATTGAATCATGAATTTCCCCCATGCTTTTCTCATGATAATGAGTTCTCATGAGATCTCATGGGTTTATAAGATGCTCTCCCTGCTTTGCTTGACACTTCTCCTTCCTGCTACATTGTGAAGAAAGTGCCTTTCTTTCCCTTTGCCTTCCACCATGATTGTACATTTCCTGAGACCTCCCCAGCCATGCTGAACTTTGAGTCAATTAAACCTCTTTCCTTTATAAATTACCATCTCAGGGAGTTCCTTATAGTGGTATGAAAACAGGCTAATAATGCTCATTGGTAATGAGAATATCTAGCAGCCAGATTTTGGTTTTTAATACTATTATTCAATAAAAGAAACCAAGGTTCTTTGAATAAATGGCTAAATCTGTCACAGGGGAAGGAATCTACAGCATTAGCCTGGAGCATCTTATAGTTGTAGAAGTTAGTAAAGTGCACAAAGCACACAGACTCTCTGTCTCTCTGTATCTCTCTCTCTTCCTCTCTGACTCTCTTTCTCCTCCTCCTCTCTCTCTCTCTCATACACACACACACACACACCCCTTGGGGATATGTCAAAAGGACACCTTTCACTTGAAAGATTTTTCAGTAACAAAAGCTGGACCAAATTGAGCAGAAAATGCATAATATACTATTGGATTATCTCTCTACATATAAAATAAATACCCCAAGCCCACACAGATATAAATAAATAAATGACGAAAAATAAGTAAGTAGAATGGTCAAATCTCATGTCCAGAAGAATTCCAAATAATTTATGTAGATTCTCCTTCTTCAAATCAGCAGAATATATCCCTGTCCTTAAGTGTGAGTGCCACTTAAGGACACTTACTGAAGACCTTTGCAGTTTCCTTTGCGGTTAGTGATTGTGTGTGTAATGGTGTACTTTGAAAATAACATAATTACATAAATTTTAAATAGAAACAATTCCCCAAAATATATGGACTTTATGGTTTTATTGGAATCACACATTACCTCCCATTTCTTTTGTCACTAAGGAATTTCCTGGCAATTTAAAAGAACATTCTTGCCTACATGGTGGACATAGTGTGAAAGTTTGAATTATATAATCGTTCTTCCAATTTATATTTAAATTCTATGTTCCAGGGTGTTCAAAAAATATTTTAAATGTGCCACTTATCTTTGTCAAGTGATTATTGAACAAATAAGCAAAAACAACTGACAACAGGCATAATGTTACTTGCCAATCTTGGGTTTTTTTCTTACTCTGTTTTGTCTTTATTATTCTGAAAGGTAAGAGATGGAAGGAAGGAAGGAAGGAATAATTAAAGATTTTTCTCACTCATGTCTTCCAAATTCTGCCATTCCTTTTACATCTGTTGAATTATTATAAAAATATTTCCATGAATTCTTTATGTATGATGTAAAGAAAATTAGCATTGACACAAGGTGATGTTCATTGAATCATTTGACAGACTTTTTTCCCCATAGAGAGTTAAGGAGTTAAATGGTGCTAACTTATGTATAAATATATCTTACGGTTAGAGACAGCAGTACAATGCTGAACATTCAGACAAAACAAAGCAAATACATCACACACTTTTAATACCTCCATGGTATGCAGTGTCCTCATGATAATTTATAGCAAATTAAAGGATACTCAGTGTCTAGCTTTCTTTATTGCCTGAGTTCCTCAAGTTCCTGTCACAAATTTTAAGACTTATGAAGTCTCTTGACTTTAAATGTACCTGTGATCTTTTCACAGGCAGAAGTAAAATGAAATCCAAGGACTTTTTTCCCTTGCATGATCTATCAAAGACCAGTAATAACTGCCAAAAATTAATTCACATTATTCAGATCTAATCTTTGTGTAATTAATTGCTTCTAAATCATTGAATACATTCATTCTCCTTACTCATCATTAAAATAGACATTTTGTAATAGAAAAAACATTGACCTCTCCTTTCACATCTTAATTAAAAATTCTAGTATATTTTGAAGAATGTATCAAATGTTATGGGTGGCAGGAATAAGAGCCCATATGAATTTCTAAAACATAAATGATTAAGTCATTTTGTTCTGTGGAATGATATGACTGTGTCACAAATATTCTACAGAGTCACATAATTGATGTCCTTGCTCATGCAAAAATGCAAGTTTCTGGATTGCTAGTCTGATGTTCTATCCACTGTATTAAACTGTCACTGCATTATTTACATTAGTATACCTATATCAGATTTATTAATATTACATTTTCTGATTGTATGTTCTTAGGGAAAAAACAAACACACATATAGGTAATTTGTCTAGACAGCCAAATGTTTAGTTATGTGTCTTTGTAAGAAATGACAAATTCAGGGTACTACTAGTATGGAGAAAAAATATCTAAAATCAAAATTAGGTCTATTGACTTATGTTGATGGAATTTGGAAATAAAATAATTATTTTAATTGGTATACATAAACTTTGATTTTAACAAAATCATAAGATTATTCCCATGCTTTTAGTAGAATATATTTGTATCCTTGTCATCCTGCGTGTGATCAGAATCTAAGCACTTTACATTGGTGTCCCCTTCTGTCATTTTTCTGTAATGTGTCCCTTTTATCTCTGCTATAGTGGTTAAGTTTTCTCTCACACATGCTGCTTTTCTTGGTTTCTGACATGAGTCTTAACTTTGCATGTCTACAGCGCACTGAAAGCCATTTTTAAATAATATCTATGAAAAAGTTTAACTCCAATGCTTATCTTTACCCACCAAAGTTGTAGACACACTACTGGTTCCAAAAAATGACATTCATAAAAGATGTCTTTTATTTCATCCAAGTATTCCTTCAAGCTAGAAGAAATACGTTAATATTGGTTTAATATTTTAAGAAAGAGGGATTTGAATAAGGTTTAATATCTGGGGAATATTAAAAGATAAGAAGCTAATAAGGTCCTCCAAAGGTTCTATATATTTTTAAGTGAATTTCAAAGTAAAAAATGTCATAGAGACAGGATAATTTCTGCAGTTATTTTTTCCAGTAACAGAAAATGTGGTACTTCAGTTAAAAATGAAAATAAAATTGATACTTTTTTCTTTCTGTCCTGTGATTTTTTTTCTTGTTTTCTTTTTACTAATATTGCACAGAATCAATAAATTGGAGATTTGTTTAACCCTTGACAAAAGGAAAATAAGATACAAGTACAAATGAAACAGCCTATTATCAAAATAATTTTAAAATTCATACGTTTTATAATATTTTGAATACTTCTAAAATAATTGTATGTTTTCTAGTGGTATTTATAGAATCGAAAACATAAAGTCTAAAAAAGAATTCATCCTTAGGTAGCAAGTGTATAGAAGACTAAAAGTTCTTATCACATATATACATTTATACGACAAAACTCTCATCCTATGATTCAAATAAATAATATGTATTCATTCTATTTATTACTGGGGCTAGCACCATGAATAGTTCCAAATATATTGAAACAATATTTCTGAAGTCATATTCTAATAATGTTTTCAATACCCTAAACTTAGTGTTAAATTATTTATGGCAGTCCTTCAGCCATGTTCAATAGATATGTGTGCTCAAATTAGTTTGAATATTAATAGCACAGTTTTACTGGCAACAGGAAATCACACAATACTATATAATTCATAAGATTTCTAAAAGCAAACAAAGTTGATTTTGTAGCACAATTGAAAATGCGGTTTCTGTTAATTTCATGGTTGGAGGAGTGGTGGTGTTTTGTAACATTAGTATTGATTCAAGATACCACATTCTTGACAAACATATATGCTAAATCCATGTCACTTGCATATTGATTGTTCTGGCTATAACTTTGTATTGGTTTAATCCATGAATACTTTATATTTGGGAAGAATTGGTGCAGGTTTGAACGGATAATTTTCGGTATTAATGAGATTACAGTAAAAACAAATACTTGATTTTTTTTACAGTCTGAAATTGTGCACATGAAAATCCATTTTATGAGACAGTAATAGTTAAAAGGTTGTTCTCATAATAAAATAGATACTTTTTTTGTAATAGTATATTCATAAAAACTTTGTCTTCTTGATATTTTACGAAATGAGAAGATAAATTTTAGTTTCAAATATAGTAATGGGCTTTGGGTAATGTATTAGCATCTGTTTTGTTTTATCTTTTATCGTGAATTTTATGCTTATATTTCCTTAATTTTGGAATAAAAATAAAAGCCTCCCATTGTATTCTAAATTTATGACATTTTTATATAAGGAAGTAGACACATTATTAATTTATAATTATGGTGTTATTAATATCAATTACATTAATGGAGATGAAAACTATTATTTCCATTTCAGAGCTGACTTAGAGACATAAGTGCAATCACTTATTTGGGAATGCCTAATCGTAGAAAGATTGGTATATAATATTATACACTAATTTTTGACAATCAATGTCTGCTTAATATAATATATATTAAAAGTTCTAACAGTGTATGTCAGGTCCATGAAAGTTCTAAAGTCCACACAGTTTACTTTAGGCTTTGTTGCCATTTAATATTACCATTTTCTCTCTGCTAATTTTGGTCTAAATGAGTTAAATTATTCAATTAATTGAAAATATACCTGTTGCCAAAGTTATTGACGAGTCAACTTAATCCAATAAATCTAACAATTTGCAACTAGTTTCTGACTAGTCACTTGGTAAAA
The DNA here is from genome assembly GCF_047675955.1 of Chlorocebus sabaeus. Taxonomy (NCBI): domain Eukaryota; kingdom Metazoa; phylum Chordata; class Mammalia; order Primates; family Cercopithecidae; genus Chlorocebus; species Chlorocebus sabaeus. The sequence continues at coordinate 65,518,479 of NC_132906.1, read as the reverse complement.
AATTAGTTTTTGTATTGACTAAGAATTTGTATTTTTTCCAGAAACTAAACTGGAGTAAATAAATGACCTAAACTAAAATACTTAAGTGTGTACTCTAAAAATGTAAATAGGGAGAATCAAGGTGCTGTGGTTTGAATGTGCCTCCCAAATTCCATTTGTTGAAAACTTAATTGCCATTGTAACAGTGTTAAGCAGTGAGGACCCAATGAGAAGTGATTGAGTAATGAAGATGAAGCCCTCATGAATGGATTAATGTTATCATGAGAGTGGATGATTTACTGTGAGAGTGTGCTGTAAAGCAGGTTTGGCCACTGGTATCTCTCTCTGTCCCTTATGCTTGCTTCGGCCTTCTGTCTTTCCAACATGGAAGGCTCCTTACTGAATGCCACTGCTATGCTCTTGAACTTCTCAACCTTCAGAACCTTGAGCAATATAAGCTTCCCTTCTTTATAAATTACCTAGTCTGCTACATTCTATTAAAGTGACAGGAAACAGAAAATGACACAAAGTTTATTTATTCTCATTAAAGTTTTGACTTTAGTAAGTTTGGGACTACAAAAGTTTCTTCCATTATTCACTTTAAAAATATACCAACGATCAGGTTTCCAAAACAACCAAATGTTATTTCTGGGCACTCATGATACCTTACAGAAGTAAATAATAATTTGTATGGTGCATGGAATTTTTAAAAAGCAAGGGAAGAAAATAATATAGTATAGAATAGATTAACATCAACTTTCTCCTTCTGCAGTCACTCTTTCATATCAGGAATGAAATCAATATTGAAAGTTTTAACTGTGTTCTTTTATATCACTTGCTGAGCCCGTTCATTAAATTTTTATGTGTTTAGAGGTAAACATAAAGGCACATTTCTTTGATGTTATTATTTCCAAAAATAGAATTTACTACACACTTTTCTAAATCCTGCTTTTCTCATCCAGCAGTACATTGTAAAAATAACCCCAAGTGTAGCAGTGATAATAATGGCTAAAAATAGTCTATTTAATGACCATAATATTTCATGACAAAGGAGTAGCATACTTTATCAGCTTTATTCATTTTGATTTATTTTTTTGCCTTTATATAAAAATATTTCAATAAATTACCCAATGTGTCTATTCTGGTAACATTTGTTTGCTACATAATATATAATATGTAATCTTAGAATTAATAACTGAATGATAATGGTGGGTTGTTGAAATATTTTTAGTTTTAACATCAGTTTGCACATTGCTTTCTGAAATTGTTACTAACTCTTGTCATTTCATTCAATAATGTATAAGATCACCCTTTTTCCTTCAGTGCTGCCAAAAAGTATGTACTACATAGAGGCATATTATAATTTGATACTTGTGTTATTCTAAAATTATATATTATTGTTGCTCTAATTTGCGTCCCTCATAAATAAATTTGAGCATGTCTCCATGTTTGTATTGACTATTTGGATTTGCTTCACAGTAAAATTCCTCTTCATATATTTTCCCTATTTTTCTACTGGATTTGGCTGTTTTCTTCCTGTCAATATTGAAATAGTTTAAATGCCTACACTTTGTGATCTCTATTAGAATACAAAGTTTAAAATTTATCTCTTTACATTTTATATATAAACTGAGTTTTAAATAACATGTGTTACTGGTTCATAGTTGACATCCTAAGAGGTAAATATAATGCCTATTTTAATGTTTCACCCACTCTTTTTACATATTTCAAAAAGAACAGAGAAAATATCTCTTCTTCCAATGTCATTTGCACCAAGGATTGCCACATATCCTGCAATGTTGGCTATTTATTTACTCTAGGAATATATCTTAAAGTCAAACAGATGTTGACTCTAATTGAACTTGTCATTAGATAGATTAGGCCATTCTCTACATCAGAGATTAGAATGTATTTTTAATATATACTTCTGGTAATTGTTCTGTCCATTAATCACAGAAAATGTCTTAATTATCTGATATACTTTATCCTTAATCTGTGCAATAACTTTCAGGGTCTCATATTAGCATGTGAAATTCAGGTCCCCTTAACTGATGTGCTTCTTTATTTTGAAAAGATCAGTTGAATGATCTCAAAGGTGACACAAATCTATTAAAAGAATTTTAATTAGCATAACATTTTAAAAAGTGTGTTTAAATTACATTTTTGTCTCCATAAACATAAATTTGCTTAAATATGCATGACTATCATTTCTTACAGAAAAACTCATGTTAAAAATATTTATTTTCTACATTTACATAATATAAATTTTTGAATATGGTTTTTGTAGATCTTTGCAGACAGTTATTTGGGCAAATATACTTGAGTACATAGTAGTATTTCAATAAAGAAATATTGGCCCAATATAAAAATATTACATACCAATGTATCCCACCATGTGTAAAATGTCAGAATTAAGATAGAACTGTGCAAGAAAAAAACTATTTTGTCATACACAGAAACCTAATAAACTGAGAATTATGAAATATGTTAATTTGCTTAAGTTCAGAAGTATTGAACTCCATGGACAACATAATAGGTATGCAACTTTAACCTATAAAATATATTTAAACATGATGTGATATAATGTGTCATATTGAAGATGACAAGCCACATTGTATGTATGAAGTTAGAATATCTCGGGAGCGGCTCCAAGATGGCTCAGTAGGAACAGCTCCAGTCTACAGCTCCCACCATGAGCAATGCAGAAGGGGGTGATTTCTGCATTTCCAGCTGAGGTACCTGGTTCATCTCACTGGGTCTTGTCAGACAGTGGGTGCAGGACAATGGGAGCAGCCCACCAAGCAAGAGCCGAAGCAGGGCGAGGCATCGCCTCAACCGGAAAGCGCAAGCAGTCAGGGAATTCCTTTTTCTAGCCAAGGGAAGTGATGACAGCACGTGGAAAATTGAGTCACTCCCACCCTAATACTGTGCTCTTCCAAGGGTCTTATCAAATGGCACATCAGGAGATTACTTCCTGTGCCTAGGTTGGAGGGTCCCACTCCCAGTGAGCCTCGCTCACTGCTAGCACAGCAGTCAGATCTAACTGCAAGGCAGCAGCGAGGCTGGGGGAGGGGCGTCTGCCATTGCTGTGGCTTGAGTAGGTAAACAAAGCAGCCTGGAAGCTCGAACTGGGAGGAGCCCACCACAGCTCAAGGAGGCCTGCCTACCTCTGTAGACTCCACCTCTGGGGACAGGGCAGAGTGGAACAAAATGCAGCAGACACCTCTGCAGATTTAAATGTCCCTGTCTGATAGCTTTAAAGAGAGTAGTGGTTCCCCCAGCACGGAGTGTGAGATCTGAGAACAGGCAGACTGCCTCCTCAAGTGGGTCCCTACCCCTGAGAAGCCTAATTGGAAGGCACCCCCAAGTAGGGGCAGACTGACACCTCACATGGCCAGGTACCCCTCTGAAATGAAGCTTCCAGAGGAACAATCAGGCAGCAACATTTGCCATTCAGCAATATTCGCTGTTCTGCAGCCACCGCTACTGATACCCAGGCAAACAGGGTCTGGAGTGGACCTCCAGCAAACTGCAACACACCTGCAGCTGAGGGGCCTGACCGTTAGAAGGAAAACTAACAAGCAGAAAGGACATCCACACCAAAACCCCATCTGTACATCACCATCATCATAGATAGATAAAACCACAAAGATGGGGAAAAAACAGAGTAGAAAAGTTGAAAATTCTAAAAATCAGAGCACCTGTCCCCCTTCAAAGGAACACAGCTCCTTGCCAGCAATGGAACAAAGCTGGGCAGAGAATGACGATTTGAGAGAAGGCTGCAGACAATCAAAGTTCTCCAAGCTAAAGGAGGAAGTTTGAACCGATCACAAGTTAAAGCCTTGAAAAAAGATTAGACAAATGGCTAACTAGAATAACCAGTGTAGAGAAGCCCTTAAATGGCCTTATGGAGCTGAAAACCATGGCACAAGAACTACTGATGCATGCACAAGCTTCAGTAACTGATTTGATCAACTGGAGGAAAGGGTATTAGTGATTGAAGATCAAATGAATGAAATGAAGCAAGAAGAGAAGTTTAGAGAAAAAGAGAAAGAAATGAACAGAACCTCCAAGACATATGGGACTATGTGAAAAGACCAAATCTACATCTGATTGGTGGACCTGAAAGTGACGGAGAGAATGGAACCAAATTGGAAAAAACTGCAGGATATAATCCAGGAGAACTTCTCCAACCTAGCAAGGCAGGCCAACATTCAACTTCAGGAAATACAGAGAACGCCACAAAGATACTCCTTGAGAAGAGCAACCCCAAGACACATAATTGTCAGATTCACCAAAGTAAAAATGAAGGAAAAAATGTTAAGGGCAGCCAGAGAGAAAGGTTGGGTTACCAACAATGGGAAGCCCATTAGACTAACAGGGGATCTCTCGGCAGAAATTCTACAAGCCAGAAGAGAGTGGGAGCCAATATTCAACATTCTTAAATAAAAGAATTTTCAACCCAGAGTTCATATCCAGCCAAACTAAGTTTCATAAGTGAAGGAGAAGTAAAATCCTTTACAGACAAGCAAATGCTGAGAGATTTTGTCACCACCAGGCCTGCCTTACCAGAACTCCTGAAGGAAGCACTAAATATGGAAAGGAACAACTGGTACCAGTCACTGCAAAAACATGCCAAAATGTAAAGACCATCAATGCTAGGAAGAAACTGCATCAGCTAACGAGCAAAATAACCAGCTAGTATCATAATGACAGGATCAAATTCACACATAACAATATTAACCTTAAATGAAAATGGGCTAAATGCTCCAATTAAAAGATACAGAATGGCAAATTGGATAAAGAGTCAAGACCCATCAGTTTGCTGTATTCAGGAGACCCATCTCACGTGCAGAGACACACATAGACTCAAAATAAAGGGATGGAGGAAGATCTACCAAGCAGATGGAAAACAAAAAAGGCAGGGGTTGCAATCCTAGTCTCTGATAAAACAGACTTTAAACCAGCAAATGTCAAAAGAGACAAAGAAGGCCATTACATAATGGTAAAGGCATCAGTTCAATGAGAAGAGCTAACTATCCTAAACATATATGCACCCAATACACGAGCACCCAGATTCATAAAGCCAGTCCTTAAGAGACTTATAAAGAGACTTATACAGAGACTTAGACTCCCACATAGTAACAATGGGAGACTTTAACACCCCACTGTCAACATAAGACAGATCAATGAGACAGAAGGTTAACAAGGATGTCCAGGAATTGAACTCAGCTCTGCACCAAGTGGAACTAATAGACATCTACAGAACTCTCCACCCCAAATCAACAGAATATACATTCTTCTCAGCACCACATCACACTTATTCCAAAATTGATCACATAGTTGGAAGTAAAACACTCCTCAGCAAACGTAAAAGAACAGAAATTATAACAAACTTTCAGACGACAGTGCAATCAAACTAGAACTCAGGATTAAGAAACTCACTCAAAACCGCTCAACTACATGGAAACTAAACAGTCTGCTCCTGAATGACTACTGGGTACATAATGAAATGAAAGCAGAAATAACAATGTTTTTTGAAACCAATCAGAACAAAGACACATTTAAAGCAGTGTGTAGAGGGAAATTTATAGCACTAAATGCCCACAAGAGAAAGCAGGAAAGATCTAAAATTGACACACTAACATCACAATTAAAAGAACTAGAGAAGCAAGAGCAAACACATTCAAAAGCTAGCAGAAGGCAAGAAATAACTAAGATCAGAGCAGAACTGAATGAGATAGAGACACAAAACACCCTTCAAAAAATCAGTGAATTCAGGAGCTGGTTTTTAGAAAAGATCAACAAAATTGATAGACCACTAGCAAGACTAATAAAGAAGATAAGAGAGAAGAATCAAATAGATGCAATAACAAATGATAAAGGGGATATCACTACCAATCCCACAGAAATACAAACTACCATCAGAGAATACTATAAACACCTCTGTACAAATAAACTGGAAAATCTAGAAGAAATGGTTAAATTCCTGGACACATACACCCTCACAACACTAAACCAGGAAGAATTTGAATCCCTGAATAGACCAATAACAGGCTCTGAAATTGAGATAATACTTAATAGCCTACCAAGCAAAAAAAGTCCAGGATGAGATGGATTCACAACCAAATTCTACTAGAGGTACAAGGAGGAGCTGTTACCATTCCTTCTGAAATTATTCCAATCAATAGAAAAAGAGGGAATCCTCCCTAACTCATTTTATGAGGCCAGCATTATCCTGATACCACAGCCTGGCAGAGACACAATAACAAAAAGAATTTTAGGCCAATATCCCTGATGAACATCGATGCAGAAATCCTCAATAAAATACTGAGAAACTGAATCCAGCAGCACATCAAAAAGCTTATCCACTATGAGCAAGTGGGCTTCATCCCTGGGATGCAAGGCTGGTTCAACATACGCAAATCAATAAACATAATCCAGCATATAAACAGAACCAAAGACAAGAACCACATGATTATCTCGATAGATGCAGAAAAGGTCTTTGACAAAATTCCACAGCTGTTCATGCTAAAAACACTCAATAAATTCGGTATTGATGGGACATATCTCAAAATAATAAGAGCTATTTATGACAAACCACAGCCAATATACAGAATGGGCAAAAGCTGGAAGCATTCCCTTTGGAAACTGGCACAAGACAGGGATGCCCTCTCTTACCCCCCTATTCAACATAGTGTTGGAATTACTGGCCAGGGCAATCAGGGAAGAGAAAGAATAAAGGGTATTCTATTAGGAAAAGAGGAAGTCAAATTGTCCCTGTTTGCAGATGACATGATTGTATATTTAGAAAACCCCACTGTCTCAGCTGAAAATCACCTTAAGCTGTTAAGCAACTTCAGCTTAAGGTGAATCAATCAACAAAATCAATGTGCAAAAATCAGAAGCGTGCTTATAAACCAATGACAGACAGAGAGCCAAATCATGACTGAACTTCCATTCACAATTGCTTCAACGACAATAAAATACCTAGGAATCCAACTTACAAGGGATGTAAAGGACCTCTTCAAAGAGAACTACAAAACACTGCTCAGTGAAATAAAAGAGGACACAAACAAATGGAAGATCATATCATGTTCATGGATAGGAAGAATCAATATCATGAAAATGGCCATACTGCCCAAGGTAATTTATAGATTCAATGCCATCCCCATTAAGCTACCAATGAATTTCTTCACAGAATTGGAAAAAACTACTTTAAAGTTCTTATGGAACCAAAACAGAGCCCACATTGCCAAGACAATCCTAAGCCAAAAGAACAAAGCTGCAGGCATCATGCTACCTGAATTCGAACTATACTACAAGGCTACAGTAACCAAAACAGCATAGTACTGGTACCAAAACAGAGATATAGAGCAATGGAACAGAACAGAGCCCTCAGAAATAATACCACACATCTACAACCATCTGATCTTTGACAAATCTGACCAAAACAAGAATTGGAGAAAGGATATCCTATTTAATAAATGGTTCTGGGAAAACTGGCTAGCTGTAAGTAGAAAGCTGAAACTGGATCCCTTCCTTACACCTTATACAAAAATTAATTCAAGATGGATTAAGCACTTAAATGTTAGACCTAAAAGCATAAAAACCCTAGAAGGAAACCTAGGCAATACCATTCAGGACATAGGCATGGGCAAGGACTTCATGTAAACACCCGAAAGCAGTGGCAACAAAAGCCAAAATTCACAAATGGGATCTAATTAAACTAAAGAGCTTCTGTACAGCAAGAGAAACTACCATCAGAGTGAACAGGCAAACTACAGAATGGGGAAAATTTTTGCAATCTACTCATCTGACAAAGGGCTAATATCCAGAATCTACAAAGAACTTATACAAATTTACAAGAAAAAACCAAACAACCCCATCCAAAAGTGGGCAAAGGATATGAACAGACAGTTCTTAAAAGAAGACATTTATGCAGCCAACAGACACGTGAAAAAATGCTCATCATCACTGGCCATCACAGAAATGCAAATTAAAACCACAATGAGATACCATCTCACACCAGTTAAAATGGTGATTATTAAAAAGTCAGGAAACAACAGGTGCTGGAGAGGATGTGGAGAAATGGGAACACTTTTACACTCTTGGTGGGAATGTAAACTTGTTCAACCATTGTGGAAGACAGTGTGAGGATTCCTCAAGGATCTAGAACTAGAAATACCATCTGACCCAGCCATCCCATTACTGGGTATACACCCAAAGAATTATAAATCATGCTGCTATAAAGACAGATGCACACGCATGTTTATTGCGGCACTATTCACAATAGCAATGACTTGGAATCAACCCAAATGTCCCATCAATGATAGACTGGATTAAGAAAAATTGGCACATATACACCATGGGATACTATGCAGCCATACAAAAGGATGAGTTCATGTCCTTTGTAGGGACATGGATGAAGCTGGAAACCATCATTCTGAGCAAACTATCGCAAGGACAAAAAACCAAACACCACATGTTCTCACTCATAGGTAGGAACTGAACATTGAGAACACTTGGACACAGGAAGGGGAACATCACACACCAGGGCCTGTTGTGGGTGGGGGGACGGGGGAGAGATAGCATTAGGAAATATGTTTAATGTAAATGACTAATGGGTGCAGCACACCAGCATGGCACATGTATACATATGTAACAAACCTGCACGTTGTGCACTGTACCCTAGAACTTAAAGTATAATTTAAAAAATATATATCTCAAGTACAATTATATAGGTGTTTTTCTACAAAACTTTAATCCAATAGATTAGTCATGAAAATTAATTCAAGTGAAAAAATGAAGATTAGTGAAGTATTAATTTTTTTCTTTTGAAAATGCTTCTTTTAAACTATAAAGTAATAAAAATACATTCTGATTCCTAAACATCTAAAATTTAAAATAATCATCATTTCAGGAAATTTAAATAAATTATGGATGATTATGTAGAATATATAGATACCTATATATAGTTATATAGAAATAGCTATATAATTACTTTATAGAGATAATTATGAATAATTATATAGTTCAGAAATATTAAATTGTTTATATAGATTAATATCTGTATAGAATTACCTATATAGATAATTATTTTATATAGATAATTATGGATAATTATTTAGGTCAAAAAGTCATTTTCAAAGAAAATGTACAATATACATATTGTGTCCAGTGTTCTAATTAATCACTGTATAAATGGAAATTTAAGCTCCTTTGTGATTAGCTATAATATTAATGTTATTCTATAAAAAATATATAAAATTTGAAATTATGTTCTACTTTTCCATAAAACCAGAGCTTTTAATAAGAACAACAAAATAATCGAAGAATATTTTCAAGGTAGCAATATATTTGTATATTTGTCTTAGATCTCTGGACTAGAAATAAAGTAGAGGACACAGGTGTCACTTTGGGAACAATTCTGTCAATGGGAGAGTGAAAATGGCTAATGCCAGTGCCAGTCAAGTTTAATCTAATGTAAGCAGAATTTAATCAGATCAACACACTGTGTTTCAAAAGTCATCTGTCAGGTAAATTCCTTAAATTAAAATTAAATGGAGACACTGAAACAGATTTCTGGTAATGGCAATTAAAATGTATAGTTGTGTTTCGCTCTTAATCCATAGATATATTTTTCATGAAATATAAATGCTGTTATGTATCGTCTATTTTGAAACAATTTTTGAAAGTCTAAAAGCCTCTGAGAACCGAGATATGGTAAATACACACATATTGGAACTGTACTTTGGAGTATACACACCTAAATTTCATGAGCATCTATTACTGCCATTGTGCTGTCTGTGTATTGTATGTGTGTGTTTGTATATTTGTGTATATAAATTTATCACAGCTGTTACACACTATACCAATATATTATATTTAGCTTATTGGAAAAGATGAGGAATCCTTGGCTCAGCGACTTGAAGTAAATTCTACAAGATTACATAGCTTGTAAGACCTAGGGTGACGGTTTAAACTCTTCTTCCCACCTGCAGTGACTGCTTTTTTTGCGTTGCCAAAAATCACAAAGTAAATGGAAAATGAAATATGAGAAAAATGACTAAAAGGGGACCTGATAATCTTAAATGCAATTTCCCCCCACTTTCCAAAATAGAAAAACTTGCACACACTTATTTATGTATCCTACAAATACAGAAATACCAAACTATTCCTCATGGGTGATGATATGCCTATATCATGATAATTTACTATTTAAGCAAATGTTTTATTTATTTTTCTCTCATTTCCCATCTAAAATACATTACTATATTTTCATATACATTTCTGATCTTCTGTCTCTCAAATCTTGAAGAGAGATAAAATCTTTCCTATTATAGCACAGTAGCTTACATATCTGCATTCCTCACATGTTTGGGTCACTTCAGTCTGTCACTATTCCCATTGCAGGCATCTCCTTCATGGGGAATACATTAAAATAACACTACACAGTATATATAAATATGTAAATAATTAACTTATTTGAAAATTTACCAAGCAAAACACTGATTACATTTTTATATATTTTATTACATTCATTTATATTCTGTATTTTTTTAAATGGTGTCTTTTCTGGAAATTCTCTATTATATACATATCTTAAAATCTCTAACCTAGAAACCACAGCTAAGAATTCAAAGAATAAATCAGCTTGTGCATACATCACTTCAAAGATAAATTGTATCAGGAAAAAATACCTTTCATTTATGGAACCCTCCAGCTTACTATGTGTGGCATTCTCAAATACCTGCATCTTGAGATGACTGGAAAAGAAAAACCTGAAGATTTAATATTGAGCACTGGCAAATTTGCATAAGAGACAAAATTACGTGCCTATGTAGCATTAGTATGAGGATCAAATGGCTTTATAGAGAGGTGGAAAAATCTGCTCTGATTTCCCTTCATTGGGAGATTACACAGTAACTTGGTCAATTCTGATGTCTGTCTGGGAATTTGCAATATCTTTGTCCTCCATGAAATTAAAAAAAAAAAATCTGTTTTAACTAAATATACTCAAAATACACTATTTACATTCCTTAATTTCCAAACTTTCTAACAAGCCAGGATGAATGGTAAATAAAAGAGATAAACGTACTTCTTGTGACTTGTTAAAACCATGTTTTGTTTTCTTGACTATAACTCATGACAACTAGGTTATAAATTGTTCTGTTTCATAACGATTCATCTTCCATTGTCAGAGCTGAGGGCACAATATTAAATAGCATAGTTATAGAAAAGTAATACCTAGAAGCGAATAAAATCAAAATTCTAAAATGTAAACCTGAAAGAAATCTTGGAGATATCTGTTTTATTATTCATTTTAAAAATAAATAAGTCAACGTAGGACCTCCTTAGTATATCTCACAATAGAACACATACTTGTTTATATCAATGGCCTTATTCTTTCATCTTATTTAGTCTAACTGCTGAAGTGTTAATATTATCTTAGAAATGATTTGGGAATTTTTTTTACTATGACTTTCTTTGGGAAAATAGAAGCTATTAATAGGTATATTAATATTATTCAGCAAACACACTACCTTAAATTTTTCTCAGAAATGGGAGTACGACTATTATTTAGAGATTCTTATAAAATAATATAGTCCTTCAAGAAAATAAATTTGCAAAGCACACTAACAGTATTTCTGAATGACATCAACTTGAGTAAACAAATTAAGATGTACGTGATTGTGAAACATTATTTGAAACAAAGTTCTACCATTTTTAGAATTATAAGAGAAAATAGAATGTGGTTATGCTGTCTTTTTCTGGTTGAATCTTTTGCTTATCTGAAAATCACTGTCTCCGAGAGTTTTATGAGAGTTAGATTAGATGATACATGCCCAATGTGGTAGAAACTCAGTGCCTTGTGGGCTCCACTAGAGAGATAATTCAAGAGGCTGCTGAATCAACATAGAGCATTTCAATTCTACTTGTCATTTGAGGATTTATTTGCAGGCTTAGATTACTTCATATTTCACTTCTCTGGCTTTCCATATTATGGTAGGAAAAAAATCAAGAACTACATCTTATTGTATTGTTCAAATATATTACCAAGTAAAACCGAGAGAAAAAGTCATTCAAATAAAAAATGAGAATGCTTTTGCAGAAGCTATCAACTAAGATAAAATACTAATATTTTTGAGATCATAGTATTGGATTAAATCAATAATACATTTCTCCCATGAATCTATGGACATATTTGCATAAGTAAAATCATTGATAATTGACATAGTCCACATGATTCTGCCAATACAAAGTGAAGAATTCTGTTAACAGTTATTAATGGACAATGAGCATTTGTATACAGTCTCAGGCCATTATGGAGTAATAAATTTCATAATTCCATCCTGGGAGTATTCTGACTCAATATATCAATATATTGATATATATGTCAATATATATCAATATATGTAAATATAACATTTTGCCACCGGTGTAGATGAAAAATTAAAATTTTAACACTAAAATTACTCAGGTTTACTTATTTTTAATCTAGTTAATTCTAGAAAACAATAACTCAATAACTTTCAATAAGAATAGGTATTTCCCACTAAATGATAAGTTCAACTTTAATAGACATTAATTGTATTACTTGAGAGGAAATGTAATTGTTAAATATAAACCTAAAACTGATAATTTTGGGAATACCCAAAACATCATTACAATCCCCAGGGAAAATCTCTGAAAGGTAGAACCAAAGTGGGTTGACAACTTGCTTAACCCAACCTGATATTTTCTTCTCTGAGAAAAGATTGCAAAGTGAATGAGGTGGCAATGAGTGAAGCACAGCAAAATGAAGCTATTAAGCCCTGTGTTAGCAATAGACTTCTGACACTATTAAAGGAAAATATTTCTTGGCTCATGTGGTCAATAATTATGGTCTCTGGGGCCGGGCATGATGACTCACATTTGTAATCCCAGCACTTTGGGAGGTTGAGGCAGGTGGATCACCTGAGGTCAGGAGTTCAAGACCAGCCTGACTAACATGAGGAAATTGCATCTCTATTAAAAATACAAAATTAGACTGGCGTGGTGGTGCATGCCTGTAATCCCAGATACTTGGGAAGCTGAGGCAGGACAATTGCTTGAACCAGGGAGGGGGAGGTTGCAGTGAGCTGAGATAGCACTACTGAACTCGAGCCTGGGCAATGAAAGCAAAACTCTGTCTCAAATTGATAATAATAATAATAATAATAACAACAATAATAATAGCTTCTGGAATGGTAATATTTCTTCTGTAGAGAAGAATGTATCAAGATATTATAATTTGATAGTATTGGTTGATTGACTCAATGTGGATAAGAAATTGGTCTAAGTGTTTTTAACCTCTGAAACAACTGCATATGTAGATACTACTATAATCATTGTACGGGTGAAAAAAATGAAACACTGAGGAGTGAAATAACTTACCCAAGGTGATGTAGTAGTTAGTGTCAGAGTCAGCATTTGCATTCACTGTGACTGGCTCAGAGGTCATGACCTTCAGCCATTAATGTGTATTGCATCTGTAACTGCTTCTCGTGCTTTTGAATCACACCACTCTCCTCTCTCATTTTAAATTAACAATTATCTGGTACTCTTTTGATCCTGGTGTGATTCCATTGAAAATGTACCAATAGGCTATAATATATCTATAATTCCAATTTAAATGTCCTGGTCATTATGATATTTGCATTTATTTAATGTATAATTTAGAGATAAGGTAATAAGTGGCATTTTGATTTACTGCACCAGCACATAAAAGTGAGTATCCCAATTTCTTTGGCTAAATAAACCAAACAATAAATCTTTGGATGGACAAAACATAAAATGAACGGAAAATAAGAATATTATAATTGGCCAAGGTACACACCCCTCCTCTCTCTCTTTCTCTCAACTTCTTGAATTTAATATTGTCTAGATTAATCGTATATTTTTCACTCCTTCAAGGGAGTGATCATATATTTTAAATGTTAAATGTCTAGCTTTTAGGAAGTTATTGGAATCTTTTAGATATACATATATATTTATTAACTTGAAAAATACATATCTGCTCAGCTAATTAGTTACTGAGAAAGACCTAATGTTTTATTGCTATTAACTCACATTTCTATATTTAGTCTAGTAATGTGTTTTCCGTACATATTATGATGGCAACTGCTCTATGAAAATCTTATTTGTTTTTAATTTTTCACTTCATAATGGTGGACAATTGTCTGAATGATCATTCTGATGTGAGATATATTAAAATGATAGAATGCATACAAGTTCTTGCACACATATCATGGTTTTCTTATCCTTCTACACTTCCTGGAGTCTAGTATATCCAAGTCAGGAAAAGAAAAGAATCAAAACATGTCCTAACCTGGGCAAGGATGGCAGAAACTTCTGAGGCTTCCTTAGCTTGGGAACGAGGAGAAATATTAAGGAGTTCAATTCTGGCACCACAAAAATATAATGGAATTTAAAGACTGAAAGATGGAATTAAATGTGGGATAGACCGTATTTCAGGATTTAGGTGAGGCTGATTCAAAACAGAGAAACGGAGTATAAAAAAGACAAAATGTCCAATATCCAGAAAGGTGCTCTCCTGAGGACCATTCTTAAAAGCAACCACCAGGCAGTGCAAGGTGGCTCACGCCTGTAATCCCAGCACTTTGGGAGGCCGAAGGGGGCAGATCACCTGAAGTCAGGAGTTTGAGACCAGCCTGGCCAACATGGTGAAACCCTGTCTCTACTAAAAATACAAAAGTTAGCTGGGTATGGTGTAGGGTGCCTGTAATCCCAGCTACTTGGGGGGCTGAGGTAGGAGAATTGCTTGAACCCTGAAGTGGAGGTTGCAGTGAGCTGAGATTATGCCACTGCATACCAGCCTGGGTGGCAGAGAGAGACTATGCCTCAAAAATAAAAATAAATATAAATATGAGAAAGCAACCACCAGACAAATGGTATCTCATTGAAGGTTAAAGATCCCATGGCTATTGCACAACTCATCTGATGTGCTGACTATCATAAACAGCATAGTATATCTATTTTCTTAAATGCATTTTCTTAGGGAACCTGCAATGCTTGGAAACTTTATTAAACCCCCCAATTTAAAGACAATTTTGCATATTTATTTGAATGTGTGTGTGTGTGTGTGTCCAACAGAAAGATAATTTATGATCAGAGACACTACCCTCCCCTGACACTCGGTTACATAACATTGCAGTACTTTCAGAAGGAAGCTGGGATTTTTGCCAAAGAAGTATTAATGGCACAAATAATCATCCAATTCTTGGTTATTGGATACATTTCCCATAATATCTCATGATCATTCAAGATAAGAGAGCATTCTTAATGTAATAAAAATTTATTCTAAAATTTATGAAAAAATTGTAGATTTTATGAAAAAAGTGGAATATATCATAGAGTTTGAAAGTGAGATGCAGGTTAAGGGTAATGAGAATCGTTTTGAGAATATTTATATGTGCATAATGAAAATTCTATGATTCTCTTCTCAACCAGCCTTCATCACAATCTCAGAGAGAAATCTGGACTTTATTCTCTTAATTAACAATTTTTATTATTGTTATAAGTGATCATATATTCTACAACATGGATGTTGTAGTATAAAGAAAATGGCCCATACATTCTCACTGTGCCCTCTTTTCTTCCCTTCCTGCTCTTAGTACTGCCTGTGCTATAATTTTCCCAAATGTTCATATCTTTGCATTGTCATGAGCTTTAATTTCTACTTTGAACTATTTCTGTAATTATGTGATTCTACAAAGGAAGGAATGGTCTTGTGTAAGAATTGCCATCAGCAGCTATTTTAAAAATAATATACTGTGAAAAAAGAAGAGGAAGACAATATGACCTTTGCAAGGACTTACTGGTTTTTTCCCTTTTTTTTCCCATAAATATCACATGTGTTTTTCCAATCAATGAACATATAAAGAAATTAGGTAATTAGTTAAGCTTGGCTTTATATGTAGTGATAAATTTGAAAGAGAAATATGTACAACTTCCTTGCAATAAGCAGACCTCTACAAATTCTGGCCTATTAGAGTAGCTTATGTATTCTCTTTTATTTTTGTTTTCTTGATTCCATGTTGCTGGCAGGTAAACACAGGGAAGACTTTTAAAAAACTTTTATTCGTTCGTTTGGGAGGTCGATCAACCTGTACTCTGTCTTTTTCCAAATAATAGTATGAACCTTGTTATAATCATGAGTGAATGATAAATAGCTACAGATAGCCACAGGATAAGTTGCAGGAACATATTTGCTTATTCTTGCTATTTGATTGGTTCATTTTTCTCTGCCACTACTTGGTTTGTCTTTGATAAACGTTTATTATGAATGCTGTGGTAATTCATGAGAACTCTGATCTTTATAAGGAAAGAATTAACCCATTTATGCCAGCAGTTGCAATTTTTTTGTGTGAAAAATCAGAACTTGGCAATGACATTGAGCAGTAGGATATAAATAAAACTCCTACATGTTAATTTTCTTTTCTTCAGAGTGTATAAATAAAACTCCCACATGCTTAACGTTCCAATAATGGAACACTAGGCATTAATGGGCTAAAGACCTGCAAAAAAACCCTACAAAATTGGAAATAATGTGAAATCAAGGGTTCCTGAAGGAAGCGCTAAACATGAAAAGGAAAAACCGGGACCAGCCACTGCAAAGACATACCAAATTGTAATGACCATTGACACTATAAAGAAACTGCATCAACTAACAGGCAAAATAACCAGCTAGTATCATAATGACAGGATCAGATTCACACATAATAATATTAACCTTAAATGTAAACAGACAGAATGCCCCAATTAAAAGACACAGACTGGTAAATTGGATAAAGAGTCAAGACTCATTGGTGTGCTGTATTCAGGAGGCCTATCTCACATGCAAAGGCACACATAGGCTCAAAATAAAGGAATGCAGGAAGATTTACCAAGCAAATGGAAAGAAAAACAAAGCAGGGATTGCAATCCTAGTTTCCGATAAAACAGCTTTAAACCAATAAAGATCAAAAGAGACAAAGAAGAGCATTACACAATGGAAAAGGGATCAATGCAACAAGAAAAGCTAACTATCCTGAATGCACGCAATACAGGAGCAACCAGATTCATAAAGCAAGTTCTTAGAGATCTACAAAGAGACTTAGACTCCCTCACAATAATAGTGGGAGACTTTAACACCCCACAGTTATTATTAGATCAATGAGACACAAAATTAACAAGGATATCCAGGACTTAAACTCAGCTCTGGACCAAGTGGACCTAATAGACATCTACAGAATTCTCCACCCCAAATCAATAGACTACACATTCTTCTCAGCACCACATCGCACTTATTCTAAGCTTGACCACAAAATTGGAAGTAAAACACCTCTCAGCAAATGAAAAAGAACAGAAATCGTAACAAACTGTCTCTCAGACCACAGTGCAATCAAATTAGAACTCAGCATTAAGAAAGTCATTCAAAACTGCACAACCACATGGAAACTGAACAACCTGCTCCTGCATGACTACTGGATAAAAAATGAAATTAAGGCAAAAACAAAGATGTTCTTTGAAACCATTGAGAACAAAGACACAACAAACCAGAATCTCTGGGACACATTTAAAGTAGTGTATAGAAGGAAATTAATAGCACTAAATGCCCACACGAGAGAAAGCAGGAAATATTTAAAATTGACACCCTAACATCACATTTAAAAGAACTAGGAAAGCAAGAGCAAATAAATTCAAAAGCTGGCAGAAGACAAGAAATAACTAAGATCAGAGCAGAACTGAAGGAAATAGAGACATGAAAAACCCTTCAAAAAATCAGGGAATTCAGGAGCTGGTCAAAACCTTGTCTTGTGTCAGTTTTCAAAGGGAATGCTTCCAGCTTTTGCCCATTCAGTAAGATATTGGCTGTGGGTTTGTCATAAATAGCTCCTATTATTTTGAGATATGTTTCATCAATATCTAGTTTTTTGAGAGTTTTTAGCATGAAGAGCTGTTGAATTTTGTTGAGGGTCTTTTCTACATCTATTGAGATAATCATGTGGTTTTTGCCATTGGTTCTGTTTATGTGATGGATTATGTTTATTGATTTGCATATGTTGAACAAGCCTTGCATCCCAGGGATGAAGTCAACTTGATTGTGGTGGATAAGCTTTTTGGTATGCTGCTGGATTCGGTTTTCCAGTATTTTATTGAGGATTTTCACATCGATGTTCATCAGGGATATTGGCCTAAAATTTTCTTTTTTTGTTGTATCTCTGCCAGGTTTTGGTATCAGGGTGATGCTAGCCTCATAAAATAAGTTAGGGAGTATTCCCTTTTTTATTGCTTGAAATAATTTCAGAAGGAATGATACCAGCTCCTGTTTGTACCCGTGGTAGAATTCGGCTGTGAATCCATCTGGTTCTGGACAGTTTTTGGTTGGTAGGCTATTAATTACTGCCTCAAATTCAGAACTTGTTATTGGTTTATTCAGGGATTCGACTTCTTCCTGGTTTAGTCTTGGGAAGGGTGTATGTGTCCAGGAACATATCCATTTCTTCTAAATTTTCTACTTTATTTGCATAGAGGTGTTTATAGTATTCTCTGATGGTTGTTTATATTTCTGTGGGATCGGTGGTGATATCCCCTCTATCATTTTTTATTGTGTCTATTTGATTCTTCTTGCTTTTCTTCTTTATTAGTCTGGCTAGTGGTCTATCTATCTTGGTGATCTTTTAAAAAAAACCAGCATTCTATGCTCATGGATAAGAAGAATCAATACCATGAAAATGGCTATACTGCCCAAAGCTATTTATAGATTCATTGCTGTCCTAATCAAGCTACCATTGGTTTCTTCACAAAACTGGGGAAAAAAAAAAACAACTATTATTTAGTACTATTTTAACAAAGTGTTTTAAAAATGTTGTTAAAGTTGTTAAACAAATGTTTAGGAGTATAATAAATAAGTGATCTTATTCAACTTGTTTACCATGTTTCTTCAAAAAAAAGTATAATAGAACTTTCTTTGTCAACATAAAATTATAGTTATTTATGATGTGGCTAAAGAAATGATAAGAAGTCACAAATGAAATAGTTATTGCTTGCATAATAAAAGTTCAGGATCTTCTTTGGCAAAAATAGAGAGTGATAAAATGCTTTGATTTGGGGCTTGGCTGTCATATCAAGGTCAGACAATACGCTAAGTGGGAATCTGATAAAAATAAAGAGATAAATAAAGAAAAACCCTAGAAAGATAAATGGTATCATATGTTACTGAAATCCCTTTTTATGAAACTACAATTTTTAGAAGATTTTTGCAGTAATTCTTTTTACAAAATTCATGAGCAGAGAAGAAAATTTGTGGATTGGTTATATAGTTTTTGAATCTCTCTCCATGTGTTGAAATAGGTAGTTGTGGTCATATATGCTTGATTATCTTGATATAGTCCCATCACTACACTGAGCTGCAGTATTTTCTAGAGAAAACATGGCCATTTCACCATCTCAGTATTTATGAAAACTCTAGTTAACATTGCAGTTTCTAGAATGGTTCCCTTCAACTCAATGTGAGCCTGAAAGAAATAAACATTTCCTCTAATTCACATGAAATGTTGTGCTTAATTATAATAGGGATATGGAAAATTACTTTCATGGAAGAGAGTAACAGTGCCTGAGAATGCCAGTGCAGTTGGCTTTCCCCAACTGGATAAAATCCACAGTGAATCACAATTATAGACAAACATAAATCAAAAGCTAATGTGAGCCACAATCCTGTAGCTAGTTTGACTAAAAGATCATGTAGAATTAGTTTTATTCCATTTGAGTGTGTTAGTGTAAACCACTCAATGGCCGAATATAGTATGACTACTCATTTTTAAAACATATTTGGTTACAAAGCACATATTTGCTTTTCATGTGTTTTGTGTTTCAAGATATAAATTTCATATTAAAAATAAGTATAATTTAAGAATAGATTATGACATAAAATTGCTGTTGCTGAAAGATAATTGTTTGTGACAGAAGGAATATAAGCAATATGAAGGTGGGAAAAACATTACATTTATCTAGTGAAAATGAAAAGATTTAAAGACAAATTTTTAAAAGAAATTGTTACAGATCAGCAAGTCAGAAAACAGCAAAGTGGTGTAGGGAGAGAGAGAGAGTAAGACTGAAGGAGAAAGTAGGAAGAGGTGTGCTTCAGAATGAGGTGTTTTTCCATATTCTATTTTGTAATGACATCTCCATTTCTATTTTTCAGCTTTATCTTTCAGGATATCTTGATGGTTATATCTATGGGTAAGAAGCAAGGGAAGTTTCATCTGCATTTGCAGTGGCTCCCCATTGCTCAAACTACCACCTGGGCTTCACCTCCTGTCAAATCAGCAGAGGCATTAGATTCTCAAAGGAATACAAATCCTGTTGTTAACTGTGAATGTGAGGGATCTAGGTTGCACACTCCTTATAAGAATCTAATGCTTGAATAGGCCCAGGTCTCCCACTGATTCTTTTGTTTTCACCACACAAATGTGGGTTGCTAAGGTCCTAACATTATTTCTGTCAGATAGAATTAAAGCCTGGTCCAAGCTGTCGTATTTTACCTCTTATTTTCTTAGCAATAAAAACCACATTTGGTGATAATAAAATTACAAGGTAAAAAACTGCATGCAAAAAAAAGACAACTGTAATTTGATCAATAGTTACATAGATAACCTGGTGAGATGCACAATAGCAGAAGGTATGAAAAGAAATGGTTCAGTGGAGGTTTTCTACATAATGTCATATTCTCCTATAGAGTAGGAAAAGGACTTATGTTCTTAAATGTGTTGGCTTGAACCTGTAGGCCAAGAGAGATCTTCCAAGTAATGCTGTTCCCGGGCTTCTCCTGTATTGCCTGGGCTTTCATCAGTGTGCTAGATACTGCATCATGTAATTGTGTGACCAGGTGTTCTCACTTAGGCTTCTCATGTTTCTTTTTCCATAAGTTAAACCTCAGTGTCTTACTCTGTTTGTGCTACTATAATAAAATATCCAAGACTAAAACAATTTATAAATAATAGAAATTAATGTCTCACAGCTCTAGAAGCTGGGAATTCTAAGATCAAGTCACTGGAAGGTTCAGTGTCTGGTGAGAGCTTCATCCGTGCTTCCAGGATGGCATCACTTGTTGCATTTTCATGGGGCAGAAGAGACAGAAGGCCAAAGGGCAGGAGCGGAGAACAGCTTCCTCAAACCTCTTTTATATGGGAACTAATCCCATTCATGAGGGTTATAGTTCTCCTAAGGGTTCCACCTCTTAATACTATCACATTGATGATTAAGTTTCAAATATGCACATTTTGGATCACAATACTCACATATCGGAAATGCACAGATGGGAAACCATGGATGCTCTTTCTCCCAATATGTTCTGTAGGGCAGGAGTCCTGAGCCCCTAGGCCACAGACAGGTCACAACTAACAGGACTACACAGCAGGAGGTGAACAACAGGAAAGCAAGGGAAGTTTCATCTGTATTTGCAGTGGCTCCCCATTGCTCAAACTACCACCTGGGCTCCACCTTCTGTCAGATCAGCAGTGGCATTAGATTCTCCAAGGAGTACAAATCCTGTTGTTAACTGTGAATGCGAGGGGTCTAGGTTGCACACTCCTTATAAGAATCTAATGCTTGAGCAGGTCCAGGCCTTCCACTGATTCTAGATTATGGTGAGTCCTGTAATTAATTACAATGTAATAATAATAGAAATAATGTGCACAGTAAATGTAATGCACTTAAATCATCTTCCACTATCCCCTAGCCAGAGGTCCCTGAAAAAACTGTCTTCCACGAAACCGGTCCCTGGTGCCAGAAGGGTTGGGGACCGCTGCTCTATGGGGCTCAGAGTAATCTACATAGACTTTAGCTCAGAAAGTTCTTCTGCTTTTACTTTTACTTTAAAGGGCTAGGCCTACTAATAAAGAAGGAGTAAATAAGGAGTCAATAGCTTTAGGGACGTGCACAAACATTTGATGATCTAGGTTCTGTGGAGCCAGAAAACCAAGCTATGCTGATGTCGATATAAATGTACTCTGTCAGTGCCCAGAATGATTTCCTGGTGTGTAATTTCATTAGGTTCTGCACATAGGTGCAATAATTCTTATTTTATTGCAGGGTGTTTTAGAAATAGCAGAGATCCTTGTCTCTCAAGGAAATATAGGGAAAAGGAGGCCAGTTATAAAGAAGAAAAGGATTTCATCAGAGGAGAAAAATACATCTCAAAAGTGTGGGTGTCATGAAACAGTTTCTTATCCATAGATATAACCATCATGATGTACTGAAAGATAAAGCTGAAAAATAAGAATGGAGATGAAATCTGTAAGATACGAATATGGTACAGCCAGGGGCTGAGAGATAGGATAAAACAATTTAAAAAAATTGTTGTTCTAGCACCTAGAATAGGTATAATACAATAAAAGAGGAGGTTCTTAACAAGTACTTGTATTGAGAATGATGAGACAAAAAAAATCTTTCGTTCCTATTTTTTCCTGATTGTGTAGTTTACTAAATTATATAGGATGCTCTTTATTTACTGTGTGCTTAATTTGCATAATTTTTATGGTTATAATATAAATGTAATAAATTAGCTGAACAGAATGCTTGCTTTGTGCTGATTATATTTCTTAACAATGTTTTTTAGTAGTCACTAACCTTTATCCCTTAAACATCTTTCCATATAAAAGACTGTCTCTCTGAACACCACTTTTCTCTTAATACTTCTCATAGTAAAAATGTCAATATCTCTATTAAGAATAATTATAAATTATATGAAAAGATACTGGTATACCTAGTAAAAATAAAATTTTGTATTTTTAAAAGTTATTTTTAAGTGTAATATAACCATTATAAAGTACACATATCTTAAGTGTGTAGTAAAATAAATTTTACAAAACTAATGCAGTCAGGCACACCTATTAATTTTCTGTTCACCCTGTACTTGTTGACATCTCCCATCTCAGTCATTACCTACCCTCAATATCATTATCTTATTTTGTTATAAATTAGTAACCCCAAGATGTTCCTTTGTGTCTGGTGTTGCTCAGGCAATGTTATGTGTGAGTTTCATCTAGCTTTTTAAATATATATCAGAACAACGTATAATTATAGGAATAAATCTCAGTTATTGTTTTTTATTCCTATTTTAAGGTTGATAGGAATTTGAATTGTTTCCAGTTGGAGACCTTATAAATATTGCTGTTAACATTCCTGTACATGACTTTTCTGTACCTGTTTATGAATTTCTCTTAGATATGTCTCTGGGAGTGATTTTGTGGGCCATAGGTTATAAATATGTTAGCTTTCAATAGTTACTGCAAAATGACTTTCCAACATACCTTTAACAATTATATTCCCAGAACCCTTAAAAGAGTAATCCAGGTATTTCTGTATATTTCAATCCATTATATTAATTTTAGCTGTTCTGGTGGGTTTTTACTGATAACAAATTTTGAAGCTTGTAAAATAAGATATATGAAGAATAAAAACATTCCCTGTGTTCTAAAATAGATATTGAGATTTGTATTCAAGGCATAATTTTTCCCTCAGTAAATGTGATTCGCTGGGTCACTAATCATGAAGAGCAATTCTTGTGGAAGTCATAAATTTGGAGATAGGATAAAATGTTAGTGCTTCAGAATGAGGTGTTTTTCTGTATTATATTTTGTAATGTTATTTGAAAAACAAACAAAACAACAACAGGAATATACTCTGCAAAGTAGGAGAATCCCTCCTACTAAAAAAGAATTTATTATATATGTACATATATATATATGTCCTAGAGCAACTACTAAATGTGTATGTATGTATATATGTGTATATCTATATACTGCTAAAATTAATATACAACTCTGAATAATGCATTAAAAATACATGAAATAACTGTATTACTGTTTTAAGGGTTCCAGGAATATAATTGTTAATGGTACATTGGAAACTCATTTGACAATAACTATTAAATATATATATATTTAATATAATTATATATATTTACATATACACATACATAGTTGTTGCTCTAGGACTTATGTAGTTCTTAACACAATCTGTTTTAGTTTTATATTAAATTCCAGTGATGTGTGGAAACATTAATTTTATATGACTTTATACACTCCTTTTATAAATTTTATATGACTTTATTATTATTATTATGTATTATATGCATGTTACAAACCCAACGATATATTGTTTTAATTCAAACTCTTCTACCTCTGTTTAACTAAATACATGTTTGTTTTCATTACAGAAAAGACAGTAGTATATATTTATAATGTTTATGTTATTAATCTTCTTGTTTACCATTTCAGTTTTTCTTATTCCTGTAAATTTGACATACCAACCGGTCATATTTATTTACACCTTTAATGCTTTCACCCACATTCTATATGATGCTGTTGACACCAAAATAAAATGTTATGCATATTCTTTTATGCAATTTATTTTAAATCACATATGATAAAAATATGCAATAATATTGTCATCTTTTTTGGTTGACTCATTATCTTTACTGCTTCTCTTTGTTGGTGCATGTGTGTAAGTTTGAATTGCCTTCCACCCTAGTAATTTCCTTTAGTATTTCTTCTGCTAGCAATAAATTACCTTAAGTTTTAATTTAACTGAAAATGTCTTATATTTTGCTTTGATTTTTGAATGATAGTTTTGATGGATTTAGAATACTTGACATATTTTTCTGTCAGCATATTAAATACATTGTCTCATCATTTTGTGGCATCCATTACTTTAGTTAAAAGTCAGATGTTATTCTTATTAGAATTTCCTTGTCAGTTTTGAGTCATTTTTTTTTTTGCTTATTACTTTCACATTTTCTCTTTATTATTGCTTTCAGCATTTTTAGTATGATGTGTCTGTGGTCTGGACCTCTTTGTTCTTAACATACAAATTTGGTAATATTCTTAGAGTGTAAATAAATGCTTTTTCTTCAATTTTCAGAAGTTCTATTTCTAGTTTTCTTCAGATATTTGGGTTTTTTTACTCCATTGTCTCTCTTTTCTCCTTTTGGAAGTAGTATGATATATACAGTGGCATGTCAATGTTGCCCCATATTTCTCTTATGTTTATTTTTCTTCATTCTTTTTTTCTCTTTTGAGTTCTGATTTTAAAATATACATCAACATATCTTCAAGCTTTTTCATTTCTTTTCTGGTAGTCCATACCTACTGTTAGATCCTTCAAGTTTCAGTTATTGTATTTTCAAATACAAAATTTCCATTTGGATCTTTTCAAAAAAATTATGTGTTTATTTATATCCTATATTAGGTGAAATGTGATCATCTTTTTTTTTTTTGAAAAATGATGTTTGCTTCTTGTTTAAACATATTTGTAGAGGTTATTTTGTAGTTTTTTATTAAAGATGACATCTAGTCAATCTCACCGGCAATTTCTTTTGTTGGTTCTTTTCAACCCACCCAATATATGGGTCAGACTCTCCTGTTTCTTTGCATGATTCATTTGTTTTTTTTGGTTAGACACTGGACATGTTTGATAATATATTGCAGTAACCCAGTGTACTCATCTTTCCTGCTTTGAAATGTATTGTTTGCTTATTTATTTGTTATTGACATGCTGGATTACATTGATAAAGTCTAGTTCCTATAGCATGAAACTGATTCTGCTCATCTGAGGGAAAAGACTTGAGTACGCACAGTCACCCTCAAGTGATAATTGTGACAGTACTCTTTTGACCTGTCTCCTAAACCAACCAAATTTATCCGGCAGGCAAAGCTAATCAATGGCTAATCATTCTATTGCTTTAAATATGCCTGAGATATAAATTGCTCCACAGACTGATCCAATTAATTTTGGACCCCTTGTAGAAATACCTTTTTATGGTCAATGCTTGAGATTTGTTGTGACTTTAAGAGGACTCTTCTCAAATGTCTTTATTCTTGCCTCTCCCTGAAAATTTAGCTGTCTTATAGGTAACTTATATCAATGATATAATGTCCAGTTTCCTCTTACTTTTTATGATGACCTCCCTCACTTTTGAAAGCATTCTTAATCTCAAACTTCACCACTATGTCTTGGTAATAAAGTCAATTCCTTCAAAAATTGCTTGTGATTTCTCTGTTTTATGATCTTTCCACCTAGGTAAAATATCTGACCCATGGCTCTGAACCTGATGGTAGGAGTGGCACATTTCCCTCACAAATTCCCAATCTGTCAAAATGAAACAAACCAAAACAAAAAGTATTATATTTATACTTTACAATATTTGAATATTTTTATTATTATTGGAGATGTAACTCTATCTGTCCTAGAATTTCTTTTGTTACTTGCAGAAACAAAGCAATGGTAAGTAAGGCACATTTTTCTCCTTCTACCAATGAAAATGTCAAAAAATGTTGAACAGTTTTTCCTTATCAAA
The DNA here is from genome assembly GCF_047675955.1 of Chlorocebus sabaeus. Taxonomy (NCBI): domain Eukaryota; kingdom Metazoa; phylum Chordata; class Mammalia; order Primates; family Cercopithecidae; genus Chlorocebus; species Chlorocebus sabaeus. The sequence goes on along the minus strand of NC_132906.1, from coordinate 65,492,114 downwards.
AATATGCTAAATGGGTGTGTTTATACCTGGTATGTTAAGAATACATTAATCGGGCTTTAGGGAAATTCAAAGTGTACTCTGTAACTTTTGCATATGCTATTAAGCCAGAAAGTACTTTTGGTTATATTGAGAGATTTTCACTAAAGAAAAAGTTGCATCTTATTCTCAAATATTTTTTTTTTTTTTTTTTTTTTTTTTGAGACGGAGTCTTGCTCTGTGCCCCTGGCTGGAGTGCAGTGGCGCTATCTCGGCTCACTGCAAGCTCCGCCCCCCGGGTTCACGCTATTCTCCTGCCTCAGCCTCCCGAGTAGCCGGGACTACAGGCGCCGCCACCTCGCCCGGCTGGTTTTTCGTATTTTTTTAGTAGAGACGGGGTTTCACGGTGTTAGCCAGGATGGTCTCGATCTCCTGACCTTGTGATCCGCCCGCCTCGGCCTCCCAAAGTGCTGGGATTACAGGCTTGAGCCACCGCGCCCGGCCTATTCTCAAATATTTTAAAAGTCTGCAATTTTAAGAAATAAAACAAGACAAACTATGGATAATATGAAACAATGAATTGCATGATTTAAAATAATGTTGGAATGAAAAAAAACTACAATAGCTTTTAAGTGTTTAAATGAGAGGAGTCACAGTTATCACATTTTAAATCAAAAGTGAACATGATTAATGTTAGCAAGGAAGGCATGTTGAAAACTGAGACAGGCAAAGGATGTGCTAAACAGTCATGTTGTAATGCAATGGCAAAGGTTTTGAAGGTAATTAAAATTGCTACTTACATGGGCATATGAATGATAAAGTGTAATTGCCTTATCACTGATGTGGAGAAAGATTTAGGGGTCTGGATAAAAGATCAAACCAGGTGCAACATTCCCTCAAGCCAAAGCCTTGTCCAAAGCCAGGGCTTAACTTTTTTCAATTTTATGAAGGCCTAGAAAGATAAGAAAGCTGCCTAAACACACACACACACACACACACACACACACACACACACGAAGTTAGAAGTTGGTTCATGAAGTTTAATGAAAGAAGCCATCTCTATAACATAAAATGCAAGATGAGATAGAAAGTGCTGATATAAAAACTGCAGCAAGTTATACACAATATTTGAGATAATGAATGAAGGTGTCTACACTAAATAACAGATTTTCAGTGTAGACAATGCAGCCTTATATTGAAAGAAGATGCCATCTAAGACTTTCATAGTTAGAGAGGAAAACTCAATGCCTCACTTCAAAACTTCAAAAAGCAGGCTGATTCTCTTGTTAGAATCTAATGCAGCTGGTGACTTAAAGTTGAATCCAATGCTTATTTACTATTTCAAAAATCCTACGGCTTTTAAGAATTATGCTATATCATGCTTGTTTCGACAGCACATAAAATTGAAATGATACATAGAAGATTAGTATGACCCCTAAGCAAGGATTATTCACAAATTAGATCCATATTTTTACTAGAAATTACAAAGCAAGTAGCTAAAATCTTCACAATAGGATCAAAACCTCACATATCAATATTAACTCTGAATGTAAATGGTCTAAATGCCCCCACTTAAAAGGCATAGAGTGGGGCCAAGCAAGGTGGCTCATGTCTGTAATTGCAGCACTTTGGGTGGCCGAGGTTAGTGGATCACCTGAGATCAGGAGTTCGAGACCAGTCTGGCCAACAAGGTGAAACCTCGTCTCTACTAAAAATACAAAAATTAGCAGGAGAATTGCTTGAACCGGGAGACAGAGGTTGCAGTGAGCTGAGATTGTGCCACTACACTCCAGTCTGGGTGACAGAGCAAGACTCTGTCTCAAAAAAAAAAAAAAAAAAAAAGACACACAGTGGCAAGCTGGATAAAAAAATAAGACCCATCCATCTGCTGTCTTCAAGAGACCAATTCCATAAGTAATGACCCCCATAGACTTAAAGGGTTGGAGAAAGATCTACCATACAAATGGAAAACAAAAAAGAGCAGAGTCTCTAATTTTGTATCAAATACAACAGACTTTAAACCAACAACAGTAAAATAAAGGATAGAAAAGAGTGTTACATAATGATAAAGGTCCAATGTAAAAAGAAGACTTAATTTTCCTAAATATATACACTTCCAATACTGGAGCACCCAGATTCATAATAGAAGAACTTCTAAACCTATGAAAAACTTAGACAACCACACAAGCGTAGTGGGAGATTGCAACACCTGACTGACAGTATTAGACCGAAATCTAGCAAAGAAATTCTGTACATAAACTCGACACTTGACAAATTGGGCAGAATAAACATCAATATTATACTTCACCTGTCAACCACAGAGTGTATATTATTCCCTATTATACACAGAACATTCTCCAAGATTGACCACATTACTTGATCTTAAAACAAGTCTCAGTAAATTCAAAAAATGTGAAATCATACCAACCATAGTCTCAGACAACAGTGGAGTAAAAATAGAAAACAGTACAAAAAATATCCCTGAAAAAGACAAAATTACATGCAAATCAAACATCTTGCTTCTGAATGACTTCAAGGTAAACAAAACGTTAATCCAGAAATTTAAAAAAAGTCTTTGAAATACATGAAAAGAGAGACACAACACATCAAAATCTCTAGAATTCAGCAAAAGCAGTGTCAAGAGAAAAGTTCACTGTGCTATATACCTACTCAAAAAACTAGAAAAATCTCAAACTAATGATATAATATGACACAAAATAAGAATAAACTATCACCAAAGCTAGCAGGGGAAAATTAAGCTAAAGAGAGAACTGAATGAAATTGAAACCCAAAAATCCGTACAAAAAATGAACAAAAGCAAAAGCCATTTTTAAAAGAATAAATCATATTGATAGACCACTAACTAAATTATCAAAGAAAAAAACCCAGAGATCCAAATAAGGATAATCAGAAATAACAAAGGTGGCATTACCAGCAATCCCACAGAAATGAAAAATTTCCTCAGAGATTGTTATGGACTCCTCTATGAACACAAATTAGAAAGTCTAGAGAAAATGTCTAAATTCCTAGAAACATACAATCTTCCAAAATTGAATTAAGAAAAAATTGAAACACTGAACACACCAATCTTGAGTTCTAAAATTCAATCCGTAATAAAAAAAAAATCAGCCAAAAAAAAAAAAAAAAGGCAAAGATGGATTCACAAATTCCACCAGATTTACAAAGAAGACCTGGCATCAACTCTACTGAAACTATTGTAAGGAATCGAGGAGGAGAGACTTCTCTCTAATTCATTCTAGAAAGCAAGCATCACCCTGATACCAAAGCCTAGCAAACACCCACAAAAATAAGAAAATTACAACATATATCTCTGATTAATATAGATACAAAAATTCTCTACAAAATAACTAACAAATCAAATACAAATAGCAAATCAAATGCAAATAACATATCAAAACTTACTCACCAAGAACCAGTAGGCTTCATTCCTGGGATGCAAAGTTGGTTTAACATACAGAAATCAATAAACGTGATTCACCACAGAAAAACAATTATAAACATAAACGATATGATCATCTCAAAAGACACAGAAAAAAAAAAAAGCTTTTAATAAAATCCAGCATTCCCTAATGATAAAAGGTCTCAACAGACTAGACATCCAAGAAACATTCCTTAAAATAATGAGCCATCTATGACAAAATCACAGCCAACATCAGACTGAACAGGCAAAACTGGGAAGTGTTCCTCTTGAAGACTGAAACAAGACAAGGATGTCCATCTCATCACTGTTGTTTAAAATACTACTGGATGTGCTAGCCAGAGCAATCAGGCAACAGAAAGAAATAAAAGGCATTGAAATAAGAAGAGAAGAAGTCAAAGTGCCTGCCTCTGTTCATGGATGAAATGATTCTATAACTAGAAAACCCTGAAGTCTCCATTGAAGGACTCCTGAAACTGATAAACATCTTAAGTAAAGTTTCTGGATATAAAACCAATGTATAAAAATTACTAGGTTTTCTATACACCAATAACATTCAAACTGAGAGCCCAGTGAGGAACACAGTCTCATTTACAATGGCCACGCATGCACAAATAAAATACCTCAGAATATATTTAACCAAGGAGGTAAAATATTCTATGAGGATAACTACAAAACACTCCTAAAAGAATTAAAGAATGACATAAACAAATCATTATCATTAAAATGGTTACACTGCCTAAAAGAATCTACAGATACAAAGCTATTCCTATCAAACTACCAACACCATTTGCACAAAACTAGAAAAAACTATTTTAAAGTTCGTATGAAATCAAAAATTACCTCAAATAGTCAATGCCATCCTAAGCAAAAAGAACACAGTTGGAAGCATCACATTACCTGACTTCAAACTATGCTACAAGGCAACGACGACCCAAACAGCATGGTACTGGTACAAAAACAGACACACATAAACCAGTGGAACAGAATAGAGAACCCAGAAATAAAGCCACACATCTATGGCCATCTGATTTTCAACAAAGCTAACAAAAAGTAAGCAATGGGGAAAGTATTCTCTATTCAGTAAGTGATGCTGGGTCAGCTGGCTAGCCATATGCAGAAGAATGAAACTAGAACGCTTCTTTTTACCATGTACAAAAATTAATTCAAGATAGATTAAAGATTTTAATGTAAGACCTCAAACTTCAAGAATCCTACAAGAAAATCTAAGAAAAACACCATTATGGACATGTCTTGAGAAAGAATTTATGACTAATTCCTCAAAACCAATTGCAACAAAAACACAAATTGACAAGAGGGACCTAATTAACCTAAAGAGCTTCTGCACAGCAAGGGACACTATCAGTAGAGTAACCAGACAACCTAGCAGAATGAAACAGAAAATACTTGCAAAATACACATTCAACAAAGGCCTAATATCCACACTTCATAATGAACCAATAAGCAAAATCCAAAGAACTCCATTAAAAAAGGACAAAAAATCTAAACAGACACTTTTCAAAGGAAGATAAACAAGTAGCCAACAAATATGAAAAAATGCTCCGTGTCACTAATTATCAAAGAAACTCAATTCAAAACTACAATGAGATACCATGTCACACCAGTCAGAATAACTATTACTAAAAAGTCAAAAAAAAAAACATGTTGGCAGTGCTATGTAGTAAATGGAATGCATATATACTGCCAGTGGGAAGGTAAATTAATCCACCCTTTTTGGAAAGCAGTTTGGAGATTTCTCAGAAAGTTAAAACTGCCATTTAACACAGCAATCCCATTACCGGATATGTAGTCAAAGCAGAACACTTCTTTCTGACAAAAAGATTCTGCACTTACATGTTCATCATAGCACTACTCACAATAACAAAGACATGGATTCAATCTTGATGCCAATACACAGCGGATTGTGAAAAGCACATGTGGCACATACCACTGTGGAACACTATGCAGCCATAAAAAAGGATGAGATCATGTTCTTTCCAGCAACATGGATGCAGCTGGAGACCATTATCCAAAGCAAATTAATACAGGGGAAGAAAAGCAGATACTACATGTTCTCATAAATTGAATCTAAAGATGGAATACTCATCTACCTAAAGATGGGAACAATAGGAGCTGGGGACTACTAGAGGAGGGAGGGGAAAGAGGAATAAGAAGTCTTGAAAAACTATCCTCTATTGAGTCCTATGCTCAGTACCTGTGTCACAGGGCCATTTGTACCCTGAACCTCAGCATTATGCAATATACCCAGGTAAACAACAAGTTTATGTACCACCTCAATCTAAAATGTAATTTTTAAAAAGGAATTATGATAAATTTACTCTGTCTGTGCTCTAAAATGGAAGAGCCATGTCTGGATAACAGCACATTGATCTACAGCATGGTTGACTAAATATTTTGAGACCTGCAGCCCAAAATAAAAGATTCCTTTCAAAAGATTATTGTTCATTCATCTTACCTGGTCACGTAAGAGCTCTGATGGAGATGTACAAGGAGATCAGTGCTGTTTTCATGCCAGCTCACACCCCAGTTATCCATAGCTCATGGATCAAAGAGTAATTTTGACATTCAAGTTTTATTTTTTAGAAAGACATTTCATATGGCTATGGCTGCCATAGATAGTGATTCCTCTGACAGGTTTAGGAAAGGTAAATTGAAAATTTTCTGGAACAGATTCACCATTCTAGATGCCATTAAGAACATTAGTGATTCATAGATGTAGTTCAAAATACCAATATTGACAGGAGTTTGGAAGAAGTTGATTCCAACCTTCATGGATGACTTTGGGATGTTCATATTTCAGTGGAGAAAGTGACTGCAGTGTGGTTGAAATAGCAAGAGAACCGGAATTAGGAATTAGATCCTGAAAATGTTCCCCATTTGCTGCTATCTCGTTTTAAAACTTGACAAGGAGTTGCATCTTAAGGGTGAGTAAAGAAAGATTTCTTGAGATGGAATCTAACTAATGAAGATTTTATGAACATTGTTAAAATGACAACAGAGGATTTAGAATATTACATAAACTTCATTGATAAAGCAGCACAGGGTTTGAGGATTGACTCCAATTTTGAAAGAAGTTCTACTCTGGGTAAAATGCTATCAAATAGTGTGTGATACATTTTTCATGAAATGGAGAGTCAGTCAATGGGACAAATTCACTGTTTTATTTTAAAAACTGCCTCAGCCATTTCAACCTTCAGCAACCACCATCCTTATTAGACAGTAGTCATCAACATTGAGACATATCGTCCACCCAGCACAATTTCAAGACTCACTGAAGGCTCATGACCATGGTTGTTAGCATGTTTTAGCCATAAAATAATGCTATAACACACTTACTAGACTACGGTATAGTGTAAACCTAAGTCTTATATAGACTGAGAAACAAAAAAATTGTGTGACTATCATTATTGCAGTATTGTCTCTATTGCAATATTTGTTTTATTGATACATCTACAGTCATACTTCAGAGATTTTGCATCCAGAACCTGCAGTATCTCTGAAGTATGACTGTGGTTTTCCATTTGTTTTCTTTGTCTTTTATTTGAAGATGCTAACATTGAGAAATTCAAACTAAAGCAGTTCCTTTTTTATGTATATGTATATTTTACACCATAAAGAATTTCCAAAAGCATCAAACAGATAAATCTTAAAGACTACATGTTTTACCTAAAGAAGATAATTACTTAGTCAAAGTTTGAATAAGAATTTTAAGGCCTAGTTTATGTCTGACAATGATGATGTTCACTAAGCACTCGGAGAGAGGAAGAAGGAATTGCAGGAAAATCAGTACAAATTAATGTTTATATTGTCAGTATAAGAGATATAATCCCTACATAAAAGAACAAAATTTGAGAAGAAATTCAAATAAGAGGTTTTCTCTGGATTAGATGAACAGATGAGATTGCTCTATGCCCAATGACAGGCTTATCTTCACAACTGTTTCGTGATAATCACCTGACGATTAGTTATAGATTCTTGTGATAATCTACAAAATTTTGTTACTCATCCACATTGTATTTTGTTAAGCAAAGTACATTATTTGCTTACTGTATTTTGACTAACAAAAATGTAAATCACCCAAGTTTTTTGCATAATTGCAGAACAGGAAGCAATTGACTTTGAATTTAGGGGATATATACTGCTTGTTTGACACAAATGTTGTTTAGTTTTTAAACTTTAGGGGTTTTTTGCTTTTCCATTGTGCTTAAATTCATATAAATAATTGTTTTATAGAGAATGAAATTAATTGTTCCAAATAAATATTTTCATTACAAACATTGTAATATATTGAAGGAAGAAAAAAAAGTGATGGAAAAAAAGGAGGCCACTGGTGCTACCCAAGTATAGTATGTAATAATAAGTAACTGGATTATTTAGTCCAGCAACATTTAATACAGTTATTCAAGTAATTGGATATAGATCTATCTTTTTTGTTTGTCTTCTATTTATTCCAATTTTTATTTGTCAGTTTCTGCTTACCTGTCTTTTTTGAATTATTTGAGTGTCTTAGAATTTAATTTTAATATACTTACTGTTTTAATTATGTAAGCTTACATATTTTTGTGATGCTGAGGGAATTTCGATATGCGTTCATGACTTTTTACAGTCTACTTAGAGTTACTATTGTTATCATTTCACTTAAAACAGAATACTTTCCATCATTCCATTTTCTATGGTCTTAAAAATGTATTAGCATAAGCTTGTTGTTGTATATATGTGTTTCAAATATTTTCTCTGTCTTTAAAACTCTGTTTTATATAACTTTGGTTGCTAATGTGATATTTTAATAGAGAATTTCTTAATTTTAATATGTCAAACTTCTAAATTATTTCATTGATAGTATGCTTTGTGTTCTATTTAAGAATCATTCTTAACACAAATGTAATTGCTGTATACTAATCTATTATCCACCACTCATTTTCTTTTTTTCTTTCACATGTACATCTTCAGTCTGTAAGCCTGCTTATTATCGTTGACTTTGTGATGAAACAAAGGTATTATGTTTTCATGAAATTCTTTATTGAACTTTTATGAAGTGAGAACCCTTAATTGGAAAGAATGATGTTAACTTTGTTCTGCAAGTCTGGTTTGGTTGAAATAATTAGGCATATGTACTTTGTTCTGCTTTAAGACCCAATTCTGTTTCATTGTCTGTTTGTTTATCCCTGTATCAGTGCCAAATCTCTGAACCCATTTAATACATGTCTTAGAATAAGGTAAAATGTGTTCAACTACCATGTGCCTTTCCAAGATTGCCTTGGCTATATTTGGCACTTTGTATTTCCACATTTATTTCAGAAGCAACTTATGCACTTTTACAAGAACACTTGCTGGGCTTTTAATTGTGGTTACATCATATTTATATACAAATGTGGGGACATCTTCAGTTCTCCATATTTATGTTCTAATCAATAAACAGAGTGTTTGCCTGTAGTTAATCAGGTATTCAACAACTACTCTCAATAGCTTTATATCTTACTGTGTAGAGATCTTACCCAGATTTTATTAAATTTATTTTCAGTCATGTGGTGATTATAATGTTTTAGTCATGTGGTGATTTAAATATTATTACTTTAAGCTTTATTTTTGAATTGTTTGTATTTGCCTAATAAAAATAAAATTAAATTTACAAAGTAACCTTACATACATTACACCTGCTAAGTTTTTTAAAATTCTAGCAGCTTAATTGTAATCTTGTCAAGTTTACTTTCTTTAACTCACAATGGACACTTACAAACCTCTATTCATTCTATTACCCACGTCTGATGTATTTGTTTTAATCCCTGTACCATCATTCCAGTTGAAACCGACTACATACGATCCCATCTTATCAGCTGCACTAGGATAATTCTGCCCTCTCTTATGTATTCTAATTTCCCAGCAATATAACAAACAGGCTTATTTTTTTCAAATCATCTGAATTTTTTGTTGTTTTTGTTTAAAATATTTAGTGGCATCTATTACTGTTTTCAGCTGAGTATGTTTTCTTTCTGAGTGTGTCCCTGAACAACTTCACACCTGGTTGGATACGTTGTAATGACTTTGCCTTCAGTGCCGTACCAGGAGGGTTACCATACAATACACAAGATGCTCAGGTAAATTTGAATCTGAGGTAAACAGTAAATATTTTCATATACTATTCCATGGTCCATTATTGTATTTTAAAGTATTTGTTGTTTATCTAAAATAAAAGTGCAACTAGACAACAATTCTGCCCCAAAGTAATCTTATGGAGTCCAGTAACAAATCCGATGACCTCGCCCACGTGGAACCAGTTACTGAGGCAGAAATGAACCTGTGCTCTAAGATGGAACTAGATTCACCCTGGACATTTTTCTACATCAGTCTACACCATACGTATTTTTGTTTATCTGTGATATCCTTCTGTAGCATGGTATAAACCTTGATTTGTTTGTGGATATCTTTACCTTTTTGAAAGAAAATAAAATAGAGGAAAGTTGACCTGGGAGATAGATATATATAGCGAGAAGGAGCGAGAGATGACTAATGGCTTCTGTGAGTCTTTGAATTCAGTTGTGGAAATAAAGACCAGTCAAATGAGAACAAGCAAAAGCTATTTATTCTGAACTCGCAGCAAGGTAGTCAGCACCTTTGCTTGCGTTGCAGCAGAGACTCAAGGTAGGTAGAGAAGTGGGGAAGTTTTCTAATGGGAAAAAGGGAAGGCTTCAGTATGCCCAAGTTGGAGGATGTTGGCATGGGGAAATGTAGGCAGGCTAACTAACAGCAGATAATTGTATTGGTTAGGGTATTCATTGGGGTGCATAGTTAGATTTCCCTAGTTGGTTTTAAGTTGGAAGCAGGGACAAACAATAGGGAAGTTGCTAGTGATTCATGAAATCTTGACTATTAAGAGCCTGTTGTTACAGGGATTATTGTTGGGCTTCCTAGACTGTCAGTAGAGATAACAATATGGCTCTCTGCCAAACTACTGCAGGCTGGCCTCCTGGGCTGGTGACTTTAAATAAAGGGTTTCCTGGATATGTAACTGAAGGTTATGGGGCAGAGTTCTATTTTTATATATGGTTCGGCTATTGTCCATTTGTATATTCAGTCGATCACAATAAGATATGAATCATAGACTTTTCAGTAATGTGAGTCTATACATTCTCCATACAGTTAGTTTGAGGTGTGTTTAAGTCAGCTGCCTGAAGAACTCTGACTAGTATGAAACCTTTCCCCACATTGTTCTTAGCATAAAGAACAAATTATCAACATGCCCTGTGGTTCCTTGAATAATTAGCTTCTGTCTCTCTAGTCTATTCCAGTGTCACACTATCAGCAACTTACAGGCATTCAACTGCCATATTGACTTTCATTCAATTCCTGTAATAGAGTATTTTTCTTCCTCAGAGATTTTGCTTTTCAACTTTGTATTTCCAGGATTGTTGTACACACACATGTGCTTCCTTTATCCAATTAATCACTATCATTTTGTAAGTTAACTCTTTCACTCTCTTGAGCTTTCAGAGTAAATCAGCTCTTCTTAAGAGAGCTTTTCACTGACCTTTAGGATAACTTCATATCCCTATTATACACCGTTTCATAAACTTCTCTGATAAATACCACATCACACTTGTAATCAAAATATAAACTGTTTAATTGATTATTAAATGTCTCTCCATCCTGCTAAGGGTAAGGCATTTTGACATTTTGTTAACTGCTACTGCTTACACGTAACTTGACCAAAGATGATGATTAATATGTATTCATTAAATAAATGAACGTGTTTTTCCATATATTTTCTTAAAGTACATAGATAATATTGTATGTCTCAAAATGTTTAACTGTATACTGGACCTCAGCAAGTATAATTCCAATTAACTGTCAGACTATCAGCTGTAAAATACATATTTTCCTTATAGTAGTAACTTGTTAGGTTGACAATGTGGAGGGTTTTGATATAAATATGAAATAATATTTAACAGAGAACTGAAGTATGTTCTGACTTTGGCCTCTGTGTAATGTGTGTATATACATGCTGTTACTTTATAAATCAGTTATCCGGGGCTGCTTCTATATGTTTAGCAGCACAACAAAACTTCATACTTTGTTTTTCACATATATATATATTCAATTTTAAATTGAAATGTCTCTTCAGATTATCAAAAATGTCTGACATTGCATGGTTCTTTTCTATCACATTTCTATAATACTTTATTTTATATTGTATTTTTGACAATTTACTAACTCCTGGATATTTTTCTAGCTTATTACCAAAATTCAATAATTCGGCACTTTTTAATGTTACATTGAAAGAAGAAAATGGACAGAGAAAGAAAAGCAGAAATAAATAGATCAATCTACCATTTTTTAGCTGAATTATATTGAATTATAATTTACAGTACAGCCAGGGAATGTATCCAATTATGAGTGTGAGGGAAGATAATATAGATTCTGCTTATGCAACTTCTTGTCTGTTACTTAGTTCTGTGGTATGAGACTTATGATGCTGTCTTATGTCCTATAATTATTTATAATTTATAAACATAGTAGTTTTCATTAATCTAAGTTTAAGGAAACTGATGCTAGAGTGAGAAAAAGGACATCTCATATTTTTCTCTTTTTTATATAATGGAGAAAAATCTATTTATTTGCATTAGAACTTGCACTGATCTTGACTCATGAGAAGTGGTACTATGGCAAGTGGCAAAATAGTCATTAGTTATTGAATTTCCTAGTTCTTATCTTTAGTCATAAAGTAGTTTGTAAGCTAATTACAACAGAGACCAATTAATAGCAACAATTGTAATTTATATGAAGCTCTAGTCTTCTTTTGAAAAATTCCCTTTGATGAGTAAAAAGAGAAAAGTACTTGACATTTTGCCACAGAAAAGTTAATTGCTCTCCAGTTCCAATTAGAATGACATATAATATGAACTGAATTGCTTAATGTGTTGTTCTAAAAAAACAAAAAAACATATAACCTAAGGTGACCATGATTTAGTAGTTCAGTGCCACAGTCCACACAGAGAGCAGTAAAACTAGACATTTCCTGCCTGATGATGACTAGTGATGTCGTTTAGGGTAAATTATTAATTTCTTTTGGTGCCAAAGTTCCAGAAGCACCATGTGTTTTAATGTTGACTAATATTAGCTTTGGGGGAAGTTTACTAATTAACGGCTCAGACAGTGAGCCTTAACATTTAGCAATAATATTAATGACAGCTCTAAGAAAGGAGAGGAAAACATAAAATATGATTTCATTATTTTTTCATGATGATCTATTCTTATTCTTACCTTAGCTAATTACAACATATATTCAAAGACAGTAGTAAAAAATTAATTAGCAAGGGCTGTAAAAAACAGGAAAGCAATCAACATAGGTTGACATGACATGAGAAAACCAGAACTTGACCTGGAAATTGAAAGATAAAACAAAAAACAGCAAGGCTTATTGATTGAAAATGGCAAATGGGAAAACATAATAGCATATTGATCCTTAGTGACAATTATAAAAATCACATAATGTTTTATAGTTTGTATAACTGAACTTTTATGTTCACAAAAAAAGAACTGATAATACTTTATTTATTATAAACTAATAATGACAACTTTGTTTTTATTTTATATATACATAATAGATGTGTTTTCATATTATCTCCTTATATAAATAGTGCAAATCTAATAGTAAAACAGCTGGCAGAATAGAAGGAAGGGTGAGGTAGAAATTTGCGGAAAAGGGACCACAGATGGAACTTCTAGACTTCTACTGTGCAGAGACAGGACAGGTGGCCCTTTGAATTTCATAGGCCCAGCTGCTCAGGACCTGATTGGTCAAAAGAGCAGCAGTGGGAAGGAAGAAAACCTCATCTCTTCAGCTTGCTCTTGAAAGACAGGGGCATGGAACTTTTCACACAATCCATGGTAAAGGGTGTTAACCCTGGATTAGCAACAAAGCTAGGGAGAGTATCCTAAGAGCTTCTTCTGACTCAGTCACCTTTCCATCAGAGAGCATGTATGACTGAAACTGTGACATGTCTCATTGGGTAAAACTACTACCTAAGACAGGCATGGAGTCACACTGGGTAGAATGAGGGTGAAACAGTTCTAACATCATCAGAAAGCAGAAGCAGAATTTGCAAAGGGCAGAGCGGGCAGGAACAGGAGTGCTTGCTTGGTGGGCAAACAGGCACATTTTTATGGTGAGAGGACCCAGACTACTGGCTGCTCAATCTTTCTCACTACTTTTCCCCTGCAGACCATCAACATGTACATAATGAACATCTGAAAAGGCAATACTTAGTAAAAAGTGGGGTCATCCCCAGGTCCTTTTGTCCAGGGCGGTAGGGCAGATCTGTCATGGCTTTCTGTGCTGTATCAACTGTTTCAAAAGCAAAGCTTAATTCAAATTTTAATTATAATAGCACTTTTATATTTTTAATACATTTCAAATAATTTTTATCTCTGAAGAGATGTTATGAATCTGACAAAAATAGTCCTTTATATATGTAGGGATAATTTTCGTGTTTTTTAGAAAATAGAATATTACATCCAAGAATGCATTTCCACATTAAAAGATTGTAGGTATAACAGTGTTACATGTTCAGTGCTGTCGTGTTATCTTTGGAGTTATTGTCCATGAGAAAATTATTTTTGAAGTGGGCACTTAAATAGGAAAACTCTAACTTTAAAAGTAATGAAAAAATTTTTCTTTAACAAAAAATTGGAAATATTTTTTCTTTTAGTTTTGTACTTTTTTAAGGAAATGAACATATACAAAGGTATGTAAATAATGTCAAAAAGTTTTGATGAGTTTATTAGTTAAATAACCTCTAAGCAACTTCAAATAAGTAGTCAACCTCCAAACTCATTGATAATTACTTTTTATTAGACTGAATATATTAAACCTATGGTTTTGTAAGTTTTATTCAAAGGACATGGCACAAAAACAATCCTGCTTTAACTTTCCCTGTGTTACCATTTTCCTTGTTCAATGTTACTTTTCAAAGCACACCCCAAAACAAATTTCAGGTTGTAATGTGTACAAAAGAAATTAATACAAGAAAAGTGTTTTTGTAAACATCTTCATTGAGCATATTCATGTTAGCTGAAAATGCTAAGATTGGCATGAAGCATCAGATTCACTATTCAAGCTGTAAACAGATCTGTCCCATATTCCAGGAAATTAATGCCTCTGGATTAAAGAGGTAATTTTCAAATTGTATGGTTACTATATCAAATTAATGAGATAAGAGAGAAGAACAAGAGAAGGGAAAATATTAGAATACAATTTAGAAAAGTTGTACTTGTGGCAGAGTAAGAAGGTGCGTGTATGAGATAGAGAACTGGTTTATAATATGTTGGGTTTCATATGTTTGTTTCTATTCTGTTTTGTTTGGTTTTAATGTGAGCCTTGGTGAAAATATTTCGAAAACCTATGACATAAAGTGGTTTAAAAAGATTATAGAAATTTCTCAGAGATTGTTCTTCAGAAATCAGATTTGTTTGCTTATTCTTTTCTGGAGATGTTTTCTTTAAAAGAATGTGGATAATTTTGTGCCTACATTGTTGACAAGGCCAACTGCTTTGTAATAGGCAGGTAAGTTTAGTGACTTCTCACAGGACTTTAACCATTTTGTTTCTATGATACTAATTATATATTTACATTAGAAGAATAATGTATATTCAGATAATTATATACTTAAAATTAGGTCCTTTTAGGAGAGAGATCAAGAAAATTTGGCATTTAGTTTTCAGTAATAAATGATAGGAAAGAGCTGGAGAATGCAATAACATTAAAAGGAAAAACTTATTCACATTTGGGAGTATATGTTTATCTCAATGGTCCTACATTAGTCAAATGTCACCACAGTAAAAACACAGTGGCCTGACATCTGCAGTGAAGAGCAGAGAGTGCCTTGCTACAACGGTTCCAGTGGTTTAATTCTTACACAGTACATAGCTCTGGATTTTGTCTTTTGTTTAGAAAATGTGATAATTTGCTAAACATTTTTCAATCACCTGAATTGTAGGCTCTAACAATGGGATTATTGGGCTGTAATATGCCTTTATTTTACCAAAGAAAGAGATGAAATATAATCTTTAATTGTCTTGTTCAGAATCTATACATTGAGAATTATGTCAGTATTTTAGTCCATCACCTGGGAAATCATTAATATTTTACAGCTTCTAAATATTATTATATTTTTGTAAAGTTTAAAATATTTTGATGCTTCATAGAACAAAGTAAACTTTAAACTCTGCAATGTGGGCGAATAAGAAAACACATTTTGGAATGATGCAAATTCTTAAGAGTAATTAAGTAATTAAAGACTAGAAAGCAAAGGAGATACAAACAATAGTAGAATAGAAAGAATATACAAGGCCACAAAAAATACATTTGCTGAAAATCCTAGTTAGACTAAAGTGGTTGACCAAATAGCATCCCCGAAAACCAGAACTCTGCCAAAATAACTAATTAATGCCCACTACAAATTACCTAACGAATGCTCAGTACCTTTTGAGGAAACCAAAGTCAGTGTTTCTTCTGGTGAATCACACTTTTGTAAGAAAGCTTTCTCCTTTAAGGACTAGCTCTAAACATTGAGTAGTAAAAATTGTAAGAGCCCTTCTTTGCGACCAGACAGGTCTATGTTCATGTTCTGTTCTATATAAAAAGAGGATAGCAATACATCAATTGTTGTACATGGGAGCTCAATTAAATGGTACATCTAGAAAGTCCCTAGTAAAGACACTGACGTATAGTAATAACTTGTCTGCACCTGAAATATACTACTGCAACTTATTTACATTTCTAATGTTCCTGTTCTTTGCTATTCAACCCTTCAATAAATCATTATATTTTACAATATTCTGCCTAGGTTGTCAGTGTTACTGCCTTTTTTTTTTTCAACAGTCCCCAGAAAGGGCATTATTACTAAAATAAACCTGATACAATTAGAACATTGCCAATTTTCTGTTTAGAAAAAAAAAGTAAACTAAAAATTAGGAATTTCTAGATGGAAATTGGATTAAAAGCATTCATCAAAGAAACTGAAGAGTGATACTGTTTTTATAAGATTATCCCAAAATTGCATTTTTTCATAAAATTTACCACTATAGATGCTGTTCTGGAAGCTTAAAAATGTGTGACTGATCTTTATGTGCAAAATGGGAAATAGAAAATAAATGACTGGAAACCTAGACAGCTAAATGAAAAGATTTTTTTTTTTCCTTGAAAGTTATAGAAAAGTTTCTCTTTTCTAGTTTATGAAGACATTTGTACTCCCTTTTCTTTATTCATTTATTTTTGCCTCCCAACATGTGGCTTCGCAGTATGCTTGTTAGTGTAGAAAGATGTCTGATAAACCCTTTCTGGGTATGAGGGGAGAATCTTTAATTAAGAACCAAATTTAAACAGTCTGTCTGTCAATATTTGAGGTGTACTATTCAAAAGAGTTCATAATTAGGTCTCTGGGGACCATGAAGCATTATGCCATTATTTTCCAAAAACATTATATTCACCTAATTTTTTTCTGTCCAGTTTTAATATTTTTATTATGTTGCATGATGTAACACTGAACTTTTAACATTTTCAGCCCTTTCTAAAACTTTGCCTTTTGTCTTTGGTCTTTTCATTGCAAGTGTTCCTCTGTGAACAAATGTATAATTCTCTCCAATTAGTAAACAAACAACTCTCCTCTGCTTTCCTGGATTAAAGAGAAAACTGACAAACCTCGACATAAAATACACATACATTTTGTTCACAGTTTTTGGCCACATTTAGTACAGTTTAGTGATACAATCTTTGTTAAAATAGCATGTCGACATAGTCTGAGTTGAACCACTTTCCTTTAAAAGCAGTTTATATTAGAAGTTCAAAAGCTGAAATAAAATTCAGGATGAAATTCTCATTTTAACTGTATTTTTCCCTTTGAGTTTTTTTTTTTTTTTAATTGCATGGGTGTCACTGCCAATGTAATGCTTGAACATGTTATTGCTTCTGGGAACAACAGTATAAATGCTGATGGCCTGCAACTCCTCAAGCCATTACTCTAATGCAGCTGTTGCTAGTTCAGCAAAGTTTGAAAATACGTTTCTACTAATCCAATTCCACATTTGTTTACATCACATGCTTGGGGATATTGGCTGGGATAACACTTCTATGATTAACAAATCTCTGTGTTCATAATACAAAATTAGAGCCATCCAAAATATGTCCAATACACACATGAAGAATACGCCACGGACTTTTTACATGTTTTCCACATCAGTGTTTCTTAATTTTATTCCCTAAATGTCTAACATATTTTATTATGAGAATCATTTTTGTGGGATGCAAGGAAAATTGTCTTCAGAAAACCTCAACTGAAATACACAGTAAAAATTTGCTTCTCATTTTCTAGGTAAGAAATCTAATGACCTTTCCTCATCCTAATGTTCTTGAATTTCGTATAACATTTCTACCAACTAACATTTTCCACTTTCAGTGAATAACTTTTCCTGTCTGCCTTTCTCCCTCTTTATCTTTTTTTATTTCTCTATTTGTTAGTTGGCTAACTGACTTCTCAGACTTTGCATTCCTCTCTTATTCCATCATAATTATTTGTATTCTGTGTATGGCTGTGTCCTGTGACCATTTTATTACTACATCTGATGGTAATGTCCCACATTACCACAATGCTGATTTTCAACACAGAGCATCTTACTTCCCAAGGTTTATCATCATCTCTAGAAAATTTCCTAGATTCAAATTCTGCATCCCCAAATCTCTTGTGATAATCTGTGTGATTTTATTTGATAGAATCTTACTTTGCCATATGGAGAGAAATCTGAGGATCACCTTTCTATCTCACTTTCCTTAGACCTTACATAAATTATTAACCAACTTTTGCTAAACCTATCTTTTTTATTGGTGCTTATATTTTCGATTTTGTATTCCCACTCCAACCATCTTCAGTCAAGTCGTCAGTTTTTTTCCATTGTATGGTTGTTTTTATAGGCATATATCATACTTCCCTTCAAAATGTAACAGCAAAAATCATTTATTTCCTCTTTCCTCTTCAGGCTTATTCTCTGCCACACTCTTGGCTCTGAGTGAAAAAAAGATTTTCCTGAGGCATATGATTATGGGAGTAAGTGTATCCCTAAAAAAATAAATAAAAAATAAACCAAATTTTGTCATAAAACAAAAGGGCCAGTAAATGAACCCTTATAGACAATTAGTGGTGGATAATATTGCTGTCCATTTCCCTGTCATGATGATTAGAAAATGAAATTTAACTAAATTAATTAAACTAAACATCAAAATGACCAACTATATTTTCCTGACTTTTGGAAGCCTTCTGAGGAATGAGTACGATCTTCAATAATGACTCATATTGAGGGAAAAATACAATGTGATATTTTATGTATCTGTGATGTTTTATGGAAAAAATATACAATGTACATGTACATATTTATGAAATTTTACCTCCTTAAAGATATCTGTTTCTACTTTCTGAGAGCATTGACTTGAAGATACATAGTTGGGAAGAAGTTGGGAGGTGTGAATAGCACATTCTTCCACTCTGGCTTCCCCATATGCATATAGTATTTGATATTAGTGATGCAGTATTTTTTGTTGCTTAGTTCAGCTAAAATCCAGGTTATTGTCTCACGACAGGAATAATTAGGCACGCAGACATACTGAAAGATGAGGAGGGTGGAATTTATTAAGCAAGAGGAAAGTTCTCAAGAAAAAGAGGGTTTCTGCAAGCTGGTTTCCACCTCACAAAAATACCAGAGCACCAAACGTGAGCTGAAGAGGCTAGACTCCTTGTGCATAAGGCACAAATTCCTGGTGACTTCACCCCATTCTTCCAGTGCACATGTGGGCTTTTAGTCTGAAGCACTCCGCATTGATTTATTTCCCACACAGCACACGTGTTAAGGAACGGAATATTTCACCATGCGCATGTTTAGACAAGCTCCCTGTGCACAATGACCTGGGGGTTTAAAGGTTCTCCAGGGACCCTTCCTTATCTGTGTAGGCATTTGACTGCCTTCTGCCTCTGTCATTCTCCACTCTGAAGAAGTACATCTAACTGCCATTAGGATAAGAATAAGGACAATGACCAATCTTAACTCCTGCTGACAGGGTGCTGTTTTGGGAAAAAAGTCAGATCTCCCTCAGTGGCCTATCTAAGGTCCCAGATAAAAGGAGGTAATTATTAGAAGCTCTGGTTGCATGATTGTTTGGATTTCAATGGCCTAAACATGAGAAAAGACAAACCGATTTATTATTAGAAGAAATGTATCAAAATGAAACGTGTGCGGGGGTAAGGATAGCTCAAAAATCCTGCCATCATGACCAGATAACCTGGTGGCCATAGTTATGCCTGCTAAGATTAGTGTCCATGGGGCTTCGCTGTGGTTAGCTCTCTTGGTCTTATTTTCTCAAAAAACAAACCTTTGGGTTATGGGCACCCTATTTATTCCTATCACCTGGCAGAATTTGTAGGATAATTGTTCAGAACTAGAATATTGAACCAGATTTTGAGGTTACCCATCCCTTTTGTTTCTTCTGAGCTGCAGCCAGAGATCACTGGTTGATTCACAGGAATAAACAGGGTTAGTCTAAAATGTAGGCCAAAAACTTAAAAACAACTATTGAGTCTAGAGTTTAATGACAAATGTATAAGACTAGAAACATAATTTCTCTCTCTCTAATCCTCATCTTTGTTAAAAACGAATCATGATAGGACTGAGTTGTTTGCAAAATAAACTTTAGTCTTGTACCTGGCCTATTTATTTTCGTGAAGTACAGCAAAAATAATTATTTTTACATAGGCCTTTTAAATTGACTTTGATAGAAATCTATTCCACAAGGAACATCAGACAAGACCCTTTAAAGCCAAAGCCAGCAATGGGGTTGTACCCTCAAATACTTTTGAGTTGGGTAAATTCCTCTTCTTGAGGTCCCACAAACATGGGGTTCCTGGTCCTGTTAGAGAGTCACATTCTTTACTCATACAGGTTAGGAACCTAGTACAGAGGCTGTGTAGACAAGGTATGAGGCCGCTTTTCCCTCGAGGCTTTTATTGGTGCTGCAAATCAAATTTGATCCCTTAAAGGGAAACACACCCTTCTAGCCAAAGCTTTGGTAAAACAACCAGTTCCTCCAGTTGTATCCTGTTGCCAAAGAAAATGAGTGCTTACTGCACTGATGCAAATAACTATATTGCTATGAGTTCAGAATACTTACAGATGATTTCCAAATTCTAAAGGAAGAAGGCATAGACAGGCAAACATATTCCAAAATTAGTTCACAGGAGTTTACCTTATTCAATTGTAAAGGACTATAAGTAACTCGAAATAAAACTTACCTTGACTCTGAAAAACAAAACAAGGAAAAGTTAAAAAAAATTATCTCAAGTTTTCTATTAGTTCAGTCCATTCAGTTAATTCTTGTTCTGCTTGATATTCATGAAAATTTCAGCACGTCATGAGTCCTGCAGGTTTTTTCCTTTGTTCCAGTGTCAAAATCTCCAAAGTTATCAGGAACCTGTATTTGAGAGTGCCTGTCAAAGTTCTATAGCTGATTTTAAACCGTCTTTTGAAGACAATAAAAACAAGACAACAGTTTTCTGCAAATAAAAAAAAATTCAAGGTATTTACAGTCAAAAACACAATTGACAAATTTGTTTATCTCTGTGGTTTACAATAACTTACCCTTAATTGTGATTGATAGCATATACTCAGACATTAGAATTTTAGAAATCCTATACAATTTTGGAGCATATATGAATATTAGTTACTAAAATATAGCCTGAAGAATATGAAACATCATTTTGGCAGTCCCAAGTACCTAAACATGTTAGGTAATCTTGTTTACCTCTTTTCTGTATGCTCCGGGCGTTCAGGATGCATTTGAAAGGGAGATAGACTGAAGATGAATGGCTACTCATCTAGAAAGAGGGCAGCCAGGCATCTCTGTTCCCTTTCTCTTCCTAGTGAATGCCTAGAATACTTGAGGGAGAGAAGGAAAATCACCGTCTTTCCTTCTTCCATTCTTATATACCTGAGTCTCAGCTTCCTCAACAGGGTGTTGTCCGTGGATTCCAGTGCGGTTTTCACCCAAGCCAACAGGGGACCTACTGGGTGCAATTATTCACACTCACCCATGTGCTGCCTTTCTCCCTGCTGTGAATAACCTTCTAGTTTCCTAGACCCCATTTATGCCATGGATACTAGCATGATCTTTATCCACGAAATTGGAGACTTGGTTTAATCAGCAGGAATTAGCCATGCTCAGCTGTGCTGTACCTTTTAACTTCTGTTGTTATCTGCCTCTGGATCCCTCAGATCCAGTTTCCTTTCTTAGGGCTTCGACCTGAGCTTGGAATTGAGTTTGGGGCAAAAGAACTGCCTCAGGGGGTGCATGGACTCATCAAGTCCCAGGTGTCTCTCATTAGACTGCAGCCAGCAACCATTGGCGTTGCTCCTTTGCAAAAATGCCTCCTCAAACATGGGAGAGAAAAGATGTCTTATGAATTGGTGCCCTGGTCTAATAAGACACCTTTCAAAAGGAAAAAAAAAAAAAAAAACACCTCCGATATTATGTTGGTGCAAGAGTAATAATGGTCCCTGCCAGTCTTATTAATGGAAAAAAATCGCAACTAGTTTTTTACCTACTCAACAATTCCTGGTCTGGTGGAGAAAAAAAAAACAAACAAACAAAAACTTAAATGCAGGGCTGTGTTAACTGCTGATAGAGTGGAGAGAATTAAAAAACAACCAAAAAAAAAAAAACAAACAAAAAAACCCAGATTAAGTACAGAGCTGCATTAATTGCTGACAGGTTGGAGATTAAAAAAAAAAAAAAAAAAGATGCCTGGGGAAGAAATCTCTTATTCTTATGCTAATGAGTTTCTTCAACAGGAAGAGAAACTTTTAATTGCTGTCAGACTGAGCTGGATCCTTCAGCAGGGAGAGGGGAAGACACCTTAGATAGTGGTGGGGAATGCTAGCCAGCCGACCACGTGGAGCGTGGGTCCCCAAGGCCATCCTGGGTCCTGGGCAGTGGCAGAGGCAGTGGCTGTGGTTCATTCCTGCACTGTGTAGCCATTGGACACTGCATGTACATGTGGCAGGAAAACCCATGTTCCACAGCTGGAAGGGAAAGGGGGTGGGAGCTATCCTTTGCCCATCTGTCCAGTGTATGCACCTGTGGCCATTGGGATTAGGGTAGAACACCCCAAATATTGTAAAAGAAAAGACAGTGCCATTATATTCCCAAAAAAGAAGGAAAATGCCATAGGAAAGACTGGGTTGGATCCAGGCCAACATTCCCGACCCCTGAGAGGGACATGGGTTGGAGGGTGCAGTTTCCCCTGCCCTCAGAAAATGTCTGTGAGTGAGAAAGCTCAGAAACAAAAGAGAAAGAGATTTGGGGATTTTACTCACAAATTTTAGAGATTTGGGGATTTTACTCACAAGATTTACATTTTACTCACCGTTCCTCACGTCCCTATACAGGTCACCAAAATGATGCAAGATTCTTTGCTCCTTAATTCAGCTAAAATCTGGGTTCTTGTCTCATGACCAGGAAAAATTAGGCACATGGACACCTTGAAAGGTAAGGAAGGCACAATTTATTAAGCGAAATGAAAGCTCTCAACAAAAAGAGAGGTCCTGCATAGAGGTTATACACCTCACAAAACTAATACCAGGCCAACACACACGAGCTGAAGAGGCTAGGCTCCTCTCCAGCATAAGATGCAAATTCCTAGTGGCTTCACCCCATTCTTCCAGTGTGAATGTGGGCCCTTAGTCTGAGCCACTCCGCAATGATTTATTTCCCTTACTGCACATGTGTTAAGAGACAGAATTTTTCAATGTGAGCATGTTTAGGCAAGCCCTGTGTGCACCATGACATGGACGGCATTTGACTGTCTCCTGCCTCTATCACTAGTTCAACCCTTCCTTTCCTTAATTCTCTACAGGAATTGCTCTATGCAATCACCCAGTTAATTCTGGTTATTGCTGGTCATTTACAGACTTAAGAATGGGGTTTAGAGAGCATTTATAGTCGGCCATCTTGGCACACACCTGTGGTCCTAGCTACTCAGGAGACTGAGGCAGAAGAATTGCCTTCCTCGAGGTGGAGGTCGCAGTGAGCTGAGATCATGCCACTGCACTCCAGCAGCCTGGGCAACGGAGTGAGAAACTGTCTCGAAAAACAAAAACAAAACCAAAAAAAACCACGCACACACAAATAATATTTTATTTTAGCAGGAACTCAATTATAAAATGTAAATAGTGCTTTGGAGTGGACAATATTGAAACATATGTCAGTACTTTCATTCCTTGGTATTTTTGCTCCTGGTTTCACCACAGCCATATCGTTACTTTGCCACTTTGTCACCACTTTGATTCCTAAAGCAGCCTCTTCTCTGTATTCCTCTGGAATAAATAATGTTTTCAACATACCTTGGACTGTCACTGTAGGTTGCCAGCTATCAATTTGTTCACTTCCTAATATTGTGGTTTCTGTAAAAGTATTTTTAGTAGGACTTGCTGTTATATCTCAGTTAAATATATAAAAATGGTAGCTTTTAATAATTGATTTTCTTTTGGGTTTTTTTCTGTATGAGTTAAATGGTCAAACCTAAATTCTCACATAAATCATACCATGTTTCAGTCTTAAGATATTTAATGGTTATTCATTTTTATATTCAGTATTTATACTTAGCTATATAATAAATGAAAAAATGAGTATATATAAAACTAAAATGAGTATATATAGATATAATAAACTGAAATAAACTAAAAATAAAATACTATACATTCATTAGTATGTGTATATATGTATATACAATATATAATTATATACACTATATGAGTGTGTATATATATTTTTATTTTTATTTTATTTTAGTGTGTATATATATACTAAAATCATTTTTATTTCATTTTATTCCATTTTAGTGTGTATATAGACATTTAGTGTCTCATACATTTTAGTGTATATGTAGACATTAAGAGTCTTATACTTTTAGTGTGTGCATGTATATGCTAAATGTCTATATATACAATAAATGTGCTTGTATGTATTGTGTATATGTACAATAAATGTGCTTGTGTGTGTGTGTGTGTGTGTGTATAGTTAGTAATAGCTAAGTGCAAGGCCCTGGTCTGGTCACTTTTTATCTTGACAATAAGCTCAATGAAGGTAAAAATCATTTTAAGGCCCATTTATTGTGCAGAGTTGAGTTCATGACTGGCCTTTGCCAATGTTGAGATTATAATATAGTGGAAGAGACTAATACTAATAAGAAACTTAAAGTGTTATGTCAAAGAGGCTCATAATGCAGTGAAAATTCTTAGGGGAAATTGACTCAGTCAAGGAGGATAGGAAAGTCTTCCCTGAAAATGAGATGGTATATCATGCAATGAGGATGTGTATGTTTTAATTTAGATGAAAGGAAAGATAGTTCTTGGGGCAATCTAGAACTGTGCTGGAGATTGGGAGACTGAAAGTGTATTGGCAGACTGGATAACAGGTTAAGGGAGATGTCTACCTGACAAATGACAATAGTTCAGACCAATAGAGGATGATGTGAAAATTTTGAGGAGTAGTTGTGTATGAAAGGTAATTTGGGGGCTCAGATGGCAGGGATTTCATGAGTGTCAAAAACACCAGCAGAAAAGCACCCCCCAGTCTCCTTAACTCAGTCCTTAGGAATGATAAACCAATGTCTCTTTCCTGTTAACTAGTTATTCTTTCTTACTTATCTCCATATCAATCAACTAATGTAAAGGTTTGCATTCCACTGTGAAATGTTTGCTTTGCGATATTCTCAGTTTTTCCTTAGAGCCTAATGTGTCTTATTCTTGGTAAGTGCTCAGTGTTCATTGAACTAAATTTAATGTTACTTTATTTTTTTTATCAAAACATCATTATTACTATTGGCCAAAAAGCATGGCTTGAAAGAATCATGATAATCATTCTTTCATCTCTAGAGTCCTATGGGTTATGACACAAATACAAATGAGGGGGAATCTATGATTAAGAATACATGTTTTGATAAATTATCTAAGCCCCTATGCTGTACTAGGATTTGGAATCAGCCTAAGGGCATTCAGCAAATTATCTAGACATGAGATGGTTTGACCATCTTGAACCAATTAATTGTCCCTAAATGTTGCATAGTATAATTAAATCACATTAAACCAAAAGATAGTTGTTATTTCTTCTTTTTACATATATTCAGTTGAAAGCATTCCCGTGTTATCTTTAAAAGGATGCTTTCATAATTCATGTTTAATGATGTCCCACAATCTTTTACAAGATTACTAAAGGAGATAATAATGGAAGTACCAATTCTACAATTGGATAGTAGATGAGCTTGTTTATTAAGTACTCAAGGCTAAAATTTTGATGAGAAAGAACATGGCAAGTTAAAACACTATTCAAATTGTGATATTATTGTTTCCTCTACATATATAGAAAGCCATTGATATCTAGAAAAAAAATATTACCACCTATGTTTTATCATGCCAGAAAAAATAATAAATGTTTACTTTTTAAAATATACATTTGGCCCATACATTTAAATAGACTTCTTTAGGTCTTAAATTTTAGTAGTAGATTAAATATAATGCTGCCTGATGCCAAAATAGCAGCTGACATACTACCTAGCATTTTCTTATTGCAGGATGGCAAAACTCACAGAAATTAATATGATATTTTAGGTATTCTGGGCTTTTTTGTAATTCACATAGAAAGCCCGTGGTTATTCCCTGCTAAATTGGAGATAAAGAAGAATAGTATTTATATAAGGAATATTAACAGAATGAAATCACTTTGAAATTGTAATTGAAAGACTTGGTATTGCAATTTAGTAAGTTTTGTGAAGGGTTCAGAAATCAATATTTGGGATGTTTATTTGTTGTCTCTAAACTAGCTTTAAAATATGCTTTATATTATTGATAGCAATATGGGCAATTTCCCAAATGTTTGTATATTGTGTTAATTAATTATCAGTAATGAAATATAGCAGCCATATTAAAAAGTTTTATACTGTGGCACAGTTCTGATCTCCAAAATATGCCATGTTAAACCCAAGTTTCTAATCTGGCTATTAATTTTATGTTTTAAATTCTGCTTTTAAGGTAAATTCTTTAATAGCAAACAAATTATTTAACTGCAAGTTTTTACTTCTATTATATGCTTTAAATATGAAATGAAATATTGTATTCTGCATGTAGGTAGATAATATCTACTTGCATGCATGTAAATAATATTAGCTGTCTGTTTTCTAATGTGACACACTTAATTTTGTCAATCTTGTTTGATCTCTCCACTGTTGTTATTTTCCTGGAATCTTAACTTCTTAGACATTTGATGAAAATGATTAATTTTTCCTTCACTAACCCACAAACACAATAATATTTTCATCAATATTCAACTACAAATTTGAAATCTATTTTTTCTCTTATTTCTAAATGAATAATATAACAGGTTCTGATAGAATTTACAATCTTATAAATATCGTCACCATTTTTCCTAAACATGGAGCATCTAAATTTACTAGATTATTTTTTTCTTCTCTCAATTTCTGGTTTTAAGCTCTTAAGCCATTCACGAGGAAAGAAATGGGGAGGGTCAAGGGATGGTGGTCATTTCCTAGACACTGAAGTTCAACTGGCCTGAGGATACATCCTTTCTTGCTAATACTGGCTGTTTAAAACTGGGGAAACCTTCTTCATGTTTAACACTTGAGTATTTTCCTCTCTAAAATGCAGAAAATATCTGGCTTGAAGTATTGTTGTGAGGATTAGAGGTAATTTATTTTCATATGCTTAGCAAAATGCTTGACTAAGAGAAAGTGCTCACTAAATGCTTGTTTTTTCTGTGTGTGTTTGTTTTCTTAAGAAGCTCTTCCACCTTGGAAATCACTCACAGTTTTATTGCCATTTTGGAGCAAATTTAATAATATATGTATATGATGAAAGGATCCACTTTAACAGCTGTCTTCATTTTAAGCACAACTAATTGGGAAAGATCATGAATAATATTGCTAGTCAGAAAGCAGTGTGTTAATGCTGCTGTACGTATGCCATAGTGGCAGAATGGTATTTAGTATTCAGTGTGGGGAAGACAGCTGTAGGGATTGCTGAAAAAAGGTTTTTTTGAAGTTACTGTTTCCATGTAAGTCAAGATAATTATTCCCAAGTCTTAAATACCTTTGAAATATAATTTTTAAGAAAGCATTTATTATTTTGAATGCAAGAGCAAATGTACTTTGTGTTTTTTTACTTTTTTAATATTAAAATAAACTATTATATACTTTATTGTCATTTATTGAAAAATATTTTGGACATTTGGTTGGATAAAATACCACAAAAATTAAAATAAAGAATTTTAAAAATAGACTGCTATGCTAAACAATAACAGTTATGATTCAATTTCAAAAGTTGTTCTTGATTGAACTAATAATTTTTTTGTTTTACCCCTTCAGTGCAAAAATAACTTTTCATTTCTAAAGGTTTTAAGTTGGTTTTCAACATACAATGACAAACTTCCCTGTTGGTCATTGAATTTGAGATATCATCCAAACTGAAAACAAAGAACTATAGTTTAGACCTGATAAGTAAAATGAATGGAACAGTATTCTGTTTGAAATAAAAACTAATATCTTTGTTTTGCCTTTCAGAGGAGGAACTTTCATCATGATAATTCGATGTACTTTGACATATATTTTGAAATAACAATTTATATTTCTTGAAATTAATATGCTCACTAAAATCATCATACATTTTAAGGAAATGTTTTGAATTATATGCAAATATAGTGAACTTGCTGTTTTATAACTTGTTAATGTTGACTATTTTCGTATTTATTATTTTTAAGAACATTGAAGTTTCAGAGCTCATTTTGGTTTTTTAAGGTTATATATTTGGAGAAAGGGAGAAGAGAAATCTGATTAAAGAGTCTGTAACATTGGCCGGGCGGTGTGGCTCACGCCTGTAATCCCAGCGCTTTGGGAGGCCGAGATGGTCGGATCATGAGGTCAGGAGTTCGAGACTGGCCTGACCAATATGGTAAAACCCCATCTCTACTAAAAATGCAAAAATTAGCTCGGCGTGGTGGTGCGCGCCTGTAGTCCCAGCTACTCTAGAGGCTGGGGCAGGAGAATCGTCTGAACCTGGGAGGCGGAGGTTGCAGGGAGTGGAGATCATGCCACTGCATTCCAGCCTGGGCAACAGAACGAGGCTCCATCTCAAAAATCAAACAAACAAACAAACAAAAAAACAGTCTGTGACACATTAGTCATCCTATGACTCCTTTACTCAAAGTTCAATAATTATATTTTTAGTGCTTGTGTAAGTGTTCTTAATTCCTATGTTCTTATTCAAATCCTCACACTGAATTCATGGTCTTTAATTTTCTCTCTATCGATGGGATTTCTAATCATAGTGATTAGATGTTGTTGACATGGTAATGCATCCAATAACTATCATTTTCATTTTCTCACTGACTACATCCATAAGCAATATAGACAGAATTTTTTTTTACCTTTTTATTTTTTTATTTTGTAAATTATCATTATTGAAATATAACTTACATAAGATGTACTCATCTTAATTGTGGAGTCCCATTTGTTTTGACAAATGATTTTGATAACATTTAATCACCATAACAATGAAGATATAGAATGTTTTTACTATGACAAAAAGTTTACTTTGGAGTCAGTCCTCCACATGTCAGACTCAAGCCACCAAAGATCTGTTTTTTTGTTAATTTATCATAATTTCGATTATTCTAAGACTTCATATAAATGAAATAAAGTAGCATTTGTTAATTTGCATAAGGATCCTTTGACTCAGAATAATGTTGCTAAGATGAATTCACATTATTGAATATATCTCTAATTTATTATTTTTAATTGCTTACTTTTGTTCCGTATTACAAAAATACATTGGATGATGTTCTCTCATTCATCAATTGATGAACATATGGTTTGTCTTTCCCCAGTTTGAGGCTATTATTATAAACATCTGCATTCAAGACACAGAGTGGCTATTTTTTATTTTTTTTGGTCTGTCCTGAATTAATGATTCTTTATTTTTAAATGACAAAGCTTTTTAGGTAGTCTCACGTCACTTAATCATTTTTTTTTCCAATTGACACAATAATTACACAGATGAATAGGGTGCACAGTGGTGTTTTGATACATATGGTCAAATCAAGGTATTTAGCATATTCATAAATATTTCTTTGTGGTGATAATATGTAAAATTCTTCTAGCCATTTTGAAATGTACAGTACAATAATATTAACAATAGTTACTCTACTGAGCAATAGAACACCAGAGCCTATTCCTCCCATCTAACTGTAAATTTGTACCTGGTAACGAATCTCTTCCTCTCGTGTCCAGCCCCCTACCCTTCTTTGCCTCTCATAATCACTGTTCTACTCACTCCTTCTATGAGTTCAAGTTCTTTAGATTCCATATATGAGTGGAATCATTTAGTATTTGTCTTTCTCTGTCTTGGAGGACATTTAATATAATGTCCTCCAGGTTTATTCATGTTGCCAAAAATGAGGACTTTCATTTATTTTTATGGTTGAACAGTATTCCTTTGTGCATATTTACCACGTTTTCTTTATCTTTTGATATTTAGGTTGATTTAATATCTTGGGTATTGTGAATAGTGCTGCAATGAACATGGAAATGCAGATATCTCTTTGACACATTGATATCATTTCCTTTGAATATGTAGTGGGATTGCTACATCATATGATAGTTCTATTTTTAATTTTAGAGAAACTTCCCTACTGTTTCCCATAATGGCTGCACTAATTTACATTTCCACCAAAAATGTACAACAATTCATCTTTCTCCACATTTGTGCCAATATTGGATTTGAGCAATTTTAGGAGCACCTTTTGAAGAACAGATTTTAATTTTTTAAAAAAGTACATGTATCATTTTGAATAATTTCTCACACAGATTTTGATGACATATTGATAATAGATCTATCTGAAAAAATTGGTCTTAGAATATATAGAGAAAGCTTACAACTAAATGATAAATCATCAATAAACCCGTAAAGCACCTTTACATTTTCTTAACTCTTTCAAAGGGCAGAAGTTTCTTTCTTTGTATGCCTGTAATATCATAAAATTTTGTGTATTTTAAGGTAACTAAACTTTTCCCCCATGTCAGATTCTAGAAGATATGTCTTCATCATTTTCATTTAGATGTATATACATCTTATTTTGTTTATTATAAGTAAAAACAATTGATATTCATTTTGCTCCAAGTGGATATTGATTTGTTCTAGCAATATTTGTTTAAAACGCTTACCTTAGTACTTAAAAGTTGACTATATTTTGTGGGTCTATTTCTGGACCATTTATCCTGTTATATTGTCTTACACATATGCTTATACCAAAAACATACTGCCTCAACTACTGAAACTTAAGTTCAAGTCTTTAAATTGAGTAAGTACTCCAACTTTTTCTTTTTTTCCTAAAAGTTTTTGACTACTCTAGTTGTTTCTCTTATAAGTTTACACATTTCTTTTAGAATCAATTTGTCAATTTCTACAAAATTAAGTTGGAGCAGATATTACTGACATCTAAAATATAGATTTAATCTTGGAGACTGTTTTCTGGAATGGGAGCATGAGAAGCTGCATGGAACCTATCCCCAAACAAACAACCATCACTACACATGAATATAATAATAAAAAAATTAAAATATCTGGAAATCCTATTGTTCTACAGAAGATGAAGAAACATTTATTCAAGAAAGTACACTAAATTGGGAAAGAGCTTCTAGAGTCTATGTCACTTGAGCCAAAACCTGTTCTCTTTTGCCACAGCTCAGTATGATGAACCTCCTCTATGGGTTGATGCAGGTAAGAGCAAAGGCCTCACTCTGTACACAGGTTTCATTCTAGCACTATGACATGTCCGTGGGAAAGAGAGGCTACCAAGATTTCTCACATTCCCCCAGTTTTAAATTTCAGAACCTTACAGCAAGAAAAAACAGCTGCAAATTCTGGGGCTTACTTACTCTATCCAGCCCCCATTTCTCCATGAAAGCTCTACCTCACGCATGGTAGGCAAATAATACTGGAGTGCTAATTGCCCTCTCACATTCTCATTTTAAAGGTGGATGTCTCATGCCAGAGTAGAAAAGCCAAGAGTTAAGAAGCCACTGCCCCAATTCAGCACTTTGCTTATAAAACAGGGTTGTCACTCTGAGATAAGTATGGCACTGTCCCCATGCTCAGCTCTGGAATGGTAGTGCAGAGGTTTTGCCCAGGGGAGGCGCAAACATGAAAACCATGTGCTCCAAAGTCCTCAGTAAAGGAACTGTGTTTATTTGAAGATCATGGAGCAACTCAGACCTAAGTGTGGTGTGTGGAAAATGATAAGTGTTTTGTTGATAAGCCATTAAAAGGAGGCTTATAGTAACATGAGATTTGGAAGCTAAACCTTAAACTGTTTAGACACTTAACAGAGACAAGCAGGGAAAGTAAAGATGAGAAGAGCCTTGCTGGGATCTGAAAGAGAGTAGACCTAATGTGTATCTCTGCGAGGAGGACTGCATTTAATTGGATCAGCCTGGTGGGCAATTTATTTCCCCAGAGTATTATTATTATTATTATTATTATTAAAAACAGTAGAACAATCAACTGGAAATTAGTTATGGCTATCAGTTGGGTGTGATAGCAACAAGAGAGACACTGTTGCAAATAAATCAGAGAAACTAACAACCCAAAGGAGTTTTGCTGAAACCACTGTTATCCCAAGGAAATTATGTGCAAGTTCAAGACTGTGCCTTCTGAGGAAGAACATCAGAGTCTGCATAGTCTGGAGAAATCACTTATACAGTCCCTCCAAGAAATTGAAAGTATAAACAGTCACCAAAAATAGTAAGATGTCTTGGAGAAAGGTATAGATCAGTGTATAGACTTGCTACAAAGCAGTATTTAAAGGGCCAATTATGAACAAAAATTTATAACAAATACAAAAGAAAAAACCTGAAATGTGTAAACCATACACAAGGAAAAAAATTAAATAGTCAACCATAACTGTCACCGAGAAGTCCTAGTTTTCAAATTTAACAGACAAATGAATATCTCCAAAAGCTATTATATGTAAGTTAACTAAAAGGAACCATGCTTAAGGAAGTAAAAAAAGATACAATGGCAATGTGCAATTAAATGGAGTATGTTAACAAAGAGTTGGGAAAGATAAAGAAGAACTAAATTAAAACTCCAGAGTAATTAAATTTTAAAAAAAAATAAAATAAAAAAATTATTAGAGAGGATTAATAGTAGAATGTACTGGTAGAAGAAAAAACAGCAAAGATTAACATGGATTAATAAAAACTAAATAGTCTTAACAACAAAGAGAAAAATAAACCAAGGAGTATGAAACAGGGCCTTTGCAAAAATGTGATACTTCATTAAGCACACTAATGTAACTATACTTGGAGTTTCAGAAAGAATGAACAGAGCAATAGATCAGAAAAAGTATACAAATAAATAAAGGCAGAAAATGCACATCTGATGAAAAACATTCATCGGCATACCTAAGAAGTTCAATGATCTCCAAGCAAGGCAAAAAAATCCAAACTCAGATATATCTGAGTGTGGAAATACTGAAAGTGAAAGGCAAAGAAAAAATCTTGAAAGCATGAAGTCAAAAATCACTGATTGCATAAAAGCCCAATGAAATTTACAACTGACATCTCATCAGAAACAATGGAAGCTACAAAAGGTTGTAAGTTGACACACACAAAGTTTGGGAAAAAATAACAGAAACACTGTGTTTCAAAAATGGAAGCAAAATAAAAACACAACCAAATTTTGTTGCCAGCATATCTGCCTTACAAAAAATACTTGATAAGATTATTTAGGCTCAAATAAAATGATTCAAGACTGATCAATTCCATATAAAAAAAAAGTAGCACAACACTGGTAAAGGCAATTATGCAATTATGAAAGACAGTATCAAGGTATATTTCTTCCTTCTATCTTTAACCAATTTGGAAAGCAATTGTATAAAATAAGTCATACTGAATTTTATTATTAAGTTTATGATAGGTAGACACACAACATATTTAGCAAAAACAGCACAAAGAAGTTGGTGTGAGTGAAACTGAATTGAAGTAAGGAAATGACAGTGTTTGAGTTATTGACTCAAATATGCATGAAGAAATTAAGAGAAACAAAAAAGGTAAATATTAAAGGTAAATTTAAAAAAGTATTTGTAATTAGAGCTTCTTTAAATGGCATACAATTTTATAAAGTAATAGTCATAACAATGTAGTTTTGAATTTGCAATGAATATACAAGTTTTATATATATAAATAATTTTAGTATTAGAAGAGGGAAAAGGACATAGAATTATATAGGATTAACATTTCTACATTTCACAGGAATTACATTAGCATAAAACTAAAACAGAAACTGATAATTTGCAATGTATATTTTAAGCTAAAGATTAACCACTAAGAGAAAGATTCAAACAAACATAGTGAAATATAATTTAAGAAACTAAAATGACACAACAGGATATATTATTTTAAGAAATAATAAAGCAGTAAAATAATAGAGGAACAAAAATGGTATAAAGGTACCACCAAGAGTCAACCCTGATGTAAACTTTGGGCTTTGGGTGATGATAATGTGTTTATGTAGGTTCATCGATTTTAACAATTGTACCACTCTGGTGAAAGATATTTATAATGCCGAAGGTATGCTTGTGTGGGAGTATCAGGTACATGGGCATCTCTGTACCTTCCTCTTGGTTTTGCACTGAAACCTACAACCAGTATAAAAAATAAAATCTTTTTAAAATAACATGAGGCATATAGCAATTAAAAATAAAAATAGCAAACTAAACTCATATGCATCAATAACATTAAATGCAAATGGTTTAAGAAATACAATAAAAAGGAAAGATTCTGAAATTGTTTTAAACAACAAGTAAAAAACAATATGTTTCAACCATATGCTGTAGGAGTCACACTTCAGATTTAATGATACAAATACGTTCTAGGTAAAAGGATAGGAAAATGCATAATGTGCAACATGGAGCCAAAAGAAACCAACGCTGGGCACAATGGTTCATGCGTATAATCCATGCACTTTGGGAAGCCAAGGTGGATGGGTGATCACGTGAGCTCACCAGTTCTAGACCAGTCTGGGAAACATGGCAACACCCCGTCTCTACCAGAAATACAAATATTAGCCAGGTATGGTGGTGTATGCCTGTAGTTATAGCTGCTTGGGAGGCTGAGGTGAAGGGATTGCTGGAGCTTGGGAGATGGAGGTTGCAGGGAGCTGAGATTGCACCACTGCACTTCAGTCTGAGTAACAGAGCAAGACTAATTCTAAAAAAAAAAGAAACTCGAAGTAATCTGGAATAGCTGTACTTACATAAGAGTCTTAAAAATGAAGATTATTACTTGAGCAAAGAAAAACATCTTACAATGAAAAAAGATGTATTTATCAACAAACCTACACATACCTAGCAATAGAACTCCATAATACATAAGGCAAAACTGACATAAATAAAGGGTGAAAAGGACAAGGCAACAATGGTAATTACAGACTTCAGTAATAATACAGGCATACCTCCTTTTATAGAATTTGATTAATTGTGCATCACAGATATTACATTTATCAAAAATTGTTTTGTAGCAACCCCTGCATCAAACAAGCCTATCAGAGTCAACTTTCCAACAGCACATACTCATTTTCTACATGTAATAGTCTGTTCTCACACTGGTAATAAAGACATACCTGAGACTGGATAATTTGTAAAGGAAAGGGGTTTACTTGACTCACAGCTCCATAGGGTTGAGGAGACCTCAGAAAACTTCTACTCATGGTAGAATGGGAAGCAAACATTTCCTTCCTTACGTTGTGAATGGAAGAAGTGCCAAGCCCAAAGAGGGAAAAGACCCTTATAAAAACCATCAGCTCTTAGGAGAATTCACTCACTATCATGAGAACAGTATGAGGGTAATTGCTCCCATGATTAGATTACCCCCTATCAGGCTCCTCCTGCAACATACGGGGATCATGGGCTCTAAAATTCAAGAAGACATTTCAGTGGGAACAAAGCCAAACCATATCATTCTGCCTCTGGCCCCTTTCTTTCTTTTCTTTCTGTCTTTTTTGAGATGGAGACTTGCACTGTCACCCAGGCTGGAGTGCAGTGACACAGTCTCGGCTCACTGCAAGCTCTGCCTCCTGGATTCATGTCATTCTCCTGCTTCAGCCTCCCAAGTAGCTGGGACTACAAGTGCCCATCACCAGGCCCAGCTAATTTTTTGTATTTTTAGTAGAGATGGGGTTTCACCGTGTTAACCATGATGGTCTTGATATCCTGACCTCGTGATCTGCCCACCTTGGCCTCCCAAAGTGCTGGGATTATAGGCATGAGCCACCATGCCTGGCCCCTTTTCAAATCATATGTTCTCACATTTAAAAATACAATTATGCTCTTCCAACAGTCCCCAAAAATCTTAACTCATTTCAACATTAACTCAAAAGTTCAAGCACAAATTCTCATCTGAGACACGACGTGTCCAAAATCCAATAGGGCAGTTATTAAATCTTAAAATTACAAAATGATCTCCTTTGACTCTGTATCTCATATCCAGATCATGCTGATGCAAGTGGTGGACTCCCATAGCCTTGGGCAGTTCTGCCCTTGTGGTTTTGCAGGGTACAGACCCCTCCTGGCTGCTTTCATGGCTGGTGTTGAGTATCTACAGCTTTTCCATGTGCATGGTGCAAGCTTTTGATGGATATACCATT
Source organism: Chlorocebus sabaeus (assembly GCF_047675955.1). NCBI lineage: Eukaryota > Metazoa > Chordata > Mammalia > Primates > Cercopithecidae > Chlorocebus > Chlorocebus sabaeus. The sequence continues at coordinate 65,455,876 of NC_132906.1, read as the reverse complement.
CTGGGGTCTGGAGGATAGTGGCTGCCTTCTCACAACTCCACTAAGCAGTACCCCAGTGGGGTCTCTGTGTGGGGACTCCAACCCCACATTTCCATTCCACACTGCCTTAGCAGATGTTTGCCATGAGGGCCCCACCCTTGAACCAAACTTCTGCCTGGACATCCAGGTGTTTCCATACATTCTTTGGTCTAGGCAGAGGTTCCCAAACCTCAATTCTTCTGTGCATATGCAAACCCAACACCTTATGGAAGCTTCCAAGGCGTGGGGCCTCTACCCTCTGAAGTAATGGCATTAGCTGTACCTTGGGCCCTTTTAGCCATAACTGTAGCTGAAGCAGCTGGGATGCAGGGTGCCATGTGTTGAGGCTGCACAGAGCATGGTGGGGAGGCTCTGGACCTGGCTCACTAAACCATTTTTTTCCTCCTAGGCCTCTAGGCCTGTGATGGGAGGGGCTGCCATAAAGGTCCCTGATATGCGCTGGAGACATTTTCCCCTTTGTCTTGGTGATTAACATTCACCTCCTTGTTACTTATAGAAATTTCTGCAGTCAGCTTAAATTTCCCCCTGAAAGTGTTTGCTTGTTTGTTTGCTTGTTTTTTATTTATTTATTTATTTTTTCCCTGCTGCATCATCAGGCTGCAAAATTTCCGGAATTTTTTGCTCTGCTTCCTCTTGAACACTTTGCCACTTAGAAATTTCTTCCACCACATACCCTAAATCATCTCTCTAAAGTTCAAAGTTCCACAGATCTATAGGGTAGAGGCAAAATGCCACCATTCTATTTGTATAACAAGAGTGACGTTTATTCCAGTTCCCAACAATTTCCTCCTCTCCATCTGAGACCACCACAGCCAGGACTTCATTGTACATATCACTATCATCATTTTGGTCAAAGCCATTGAACAAGTCTCTAGGAAGGTCCAGCTTTCCTGCATATTCCTTTCTTCTGAGCCCTCCAAGTCTCTAAGAAGTTCCAAACATTCCCACGTTTTTCTGTCTTCTTCTGAGTCCTGTAAACTGTTCCAACCTCTGCCTGTTACCAAGTTCCAAAGTTGCTTCCACATTTTCAGGTATTACAGAAGCTCCCTACTCTATCATTACTAATTTATTGCTTTAGTCTCATCTCATGCTGCTAATAAAGACATACCTGAGACTGGGTAATTGATAAAGAAAAGGGATTTATTTGTCTTACAGTTCAGCATGGCTGCAGAGGCCTCAGAAAACTGACAATCATGGCAGAAGGAGAAGCAATCATGTCCTTTTTTTACATGGCAACAGGAAGAAGAATTGCCTAGCCAAAAGGGGGAAAAGCCCCTTATACAACCATCAGATCTTGTGAGAACTCACTCACTATCATGAAAGCAGCACAAGGGAAACTGCTCCCATGATTAAACCCCCTACTGTGCTCTTCCCACACAACATGTGGGGATTATGGGCACTACAGTTCAAGATGACATTTGGGTGGTGATACAGCCAAACAATTATCACTAGCAGTGTGACACAAGTTGTAATTCTTGCAAAGTTCGAACTTTTAAATAATTTTATCTGTTATGATGATCTATGATCAGTGATCTTTAATGTTGCTACTGTAGTTGTTTTGGGGAGCCTCAAACCATGCCCATAAGTTTAATAACAAGGCAAGGTTATCTCTGCTTTCACAAGTGACAGCCAAAATTTTGTTGGAGGTTCTAGCCAGGGCAATTCAGTAAAAACATGAAATAAAAATCATCAAGATTGATAAGACATAAAATAGCTGTTTGCAGATAACATAATCTTGGATATAGAGAATGTTAAATATCCACTAATATTCTATTGGAATTAATACATGAGTTTAGGAAAGGTCACAAGGTACATGTCAATATATATAAGCCAACTACATTTCTACATACAATGAACAACCTGAAAACAACTTAAGAAAACAATTTCGCCGGGCGCGGTGGCTCAAGCCTGTAATCCCAGCACTTTGGGAGGCCGAGACGGGCGGATCACGAGGTCAGGAGATCGAGACCATCCTGGCTAACGCGGTGAAACCCCGTCTCTACTAAAAAATACAAAAAACTAGCCGGGCGAGGTGGCAGGCGCCTGTAGTCCCAGCTACTCGGGAGGCTGAGGCAGGAGAATGGCGTAAACCCGGGAGGCGGAGCTTGCAGTGAGCTGAGATCCGGCCACTGCACTCCAGCCTGGGCGACAGAGCGAGACTCCCTCTCAAAAAAAAAAAAAAAAAAAAAGAAAACAATTTCATTCATAGTAGCAGTACAAAGAATAAAGTAACTATGGATACATTTAACCAAAGAAGTGCAAAGCATGTACTCTGGAAAATACAAAACATTGTGGAAAGAAATTAAAAAGATACTGGCTATCAAGGAAATGCAAATCAAAGCCACAATGAGATACCACCTCACACTCACTAAGATGGCTATTATCAAAAGAAAAGATAACTGTTGCTGAGGAAGTGGATAAATTGAAACACTATGCACTGTTGGTAGTTGCTTTGGAAAAATAAGTCTGGCAACAACTCAAAAGGCTAAACTTAATATACCATCCAGCAATTGTACTCCTAGGTATATACCCAAGACAACTGGAAAAAGTTACCCATGACATTTGTACATGAATCATCATGGCAACAACATTCCTAATAGTTAAGTGAATAAATGCATAAAATTTGGTGTATCCATACAACTGAATATTTTAAAAAATTAAAAAATGAAGTACTGATATAAGAAATAACATGGATGAACCTTGAAAACATTGGTTAACAAAAATATCCAGTCACAAAAAAATCAAATATTGTATGATTTCATTTGTGTGAAATGTCTAGAATAGGCAAATTTATAGAGAAAAAGAGAGATTACTGCCTATTACTCAAACTAGAAAAGGGGGTAAGGGACAGTTAGGGGTTACGAAAAGTGTGGAGTTATTGCTAGTTAATGTGGGATGATAAAATGATCTAAAATTAATCATGGTGTTATATGTACAAGTCTATGAACATTTGGAAAACCATTGGATTATACTTTGTAGATGTGTCAGTTCTATGGTATGGAAATACACCTCAATAAAGTTGTTAAACAAGAGCTTTCTAATTCATCAACATTGCATATCTCTTCATTTATAATCTTCATTTTCTTTCAGCAGTGTCTTGTAGTTTTCAATGTACAGGACTTGCACACGATTTGTGTGTGTGTGTTTCTATTCTCAATATTATTTCAACAGCAGATTTTGTTCCAATTTCCAATTATTAATTGCCAGCATATGGAAATGCAATTGACTTTTTAGTATTCACCTTTTACATTGAATATGTGCTAAGTTCACCTTTCAGTAGCTTTTTGCTTATTACTTGTTTTTTTCTACATAATGTATTATTATATGTAGATAAAGTTTAAAAAATGATTGTAGATGTGTATATAGTGCCTTTATTTTCATTAACTCATTTCACTTTCAAGGACCTTCAGTACAAAACTGAATAGAATATAGAAAGCAGGCAAGTTGTCCATTTCTGAATTTTAGTGGAAAAGTGATAAACCTCTCAACACTATTTTTAATCAAATTGGGGAAATTTCTTATTGGATCCTTTAGGATCTGACTTTTAAGTTTCTTCAGGTGTGGTTACAGTAGACTACCTTTTTATTGTGGAAATAACATTTAACATGAGATATACTATCTTTAGAAAATCTAAGTTCACAGTACAGTTCTCCCTCTGTTGTTTTGTTTTATGATTGACATATAATAATTGTATATAATTATGAAGTATTTGCCATATTTCAATATATGCATTTATTGTGTAAAAATCAAATAAGGGTAATTAGCATTATCCATCATCTTAAACATTTATCATTTATTTGTAATGAGAACATTCAAAAACCTCTCTTAAAGCTATTTTGAAATATACAAAAAGCTATTTAGTATTGTATGATTATGCAATACCAATATACAATGTATAATATTATTCACTGTAGTTATCTTACTATGGAATAGAATGTCAGGACTTACTTTTCATATGTAACTGTAGCTTTTTCCTGATGACCTGTCTCTCTCCTTCCCTTCTCCTCCCCCTCCTCTGTTAACCACTATTCTCTTGAATTCAACTTACTTAGAATTCACATATAAATAAGATCATGTGGTATTTCTCCCTCTGTGCCTAGCTTAATTCACTTAACATAATGTCCTTCAGGTTCATTTATGTTGCCACAAATGCCAGGATTTCATTTATTTTTGTGGCTGAATAGTGTTCAATTGTGTAAATATACCATGTTTTCTTGATCTATTCACCTGTTGATGGGCTCTTAGGTGGATTCCGTATTTCGGCCAATGTAAAAAGTGCTGCAATAAATACAGGAGTGAAAATATATTTTCCACATAGTGATTTTCTTTCGTTTGGATAGATACCAAATAGTAGGACTGCTGGATCACATAGTAGTTCTATATTTAATTTTTTGAAGAAGCTACATAGTGTTTTCCATCATGGTTATATTAATTTACATTCCTACAAGCAGGCAGTGAGTAAGGGCTTCCTTTGTTAGTATTTCCTCTCCAATACATGTTCCTTTTGATTTTTCAATAGTAGCCATTCTAACTAAAATGAGGTGATAGCTCATTATAATTGTGAGTTGCATTTCTCTAATGATTAGTGATATTGAGCATTTTCCTTTTTATTTATCCATTGGCCATTTGTATGTCTTCTCTTAGATATATCTTAGTCTTTTGCCAATTTTTGATTGGATTGTTTTGTTGTTGTTTAGTTGTTTTGTTTCTTACATATTTTGAATATTAACTGCTTATCAGATATATAGTTGGCAAATATATTCTCCCATTCTACAGGTTGTCTCTTTGCTCTGTTGATTGTTTCATTTGCTGATGTAATCCCATTTGCCTGTATTTGCTTTTATTACATCTGCTTTTGGAGTTTTATCCAAAAAAAGTTTGCCTAGACCAATTTCATGGAGCTTTTCTACTATGTTTTCTTCTAATAGTTACGTAGTTTTTGATCATACAGTTAAGTCTTTAGTCAATTTTTGTTGACTTTCGTATGTGGTAAGAAAAAAGGGCCTAATTTTACTTTTCTTTATGTGGATATCCAGTTTTCTCAGCATCATTTATTGAAGTGGCTTTTCTTTTTCCATTCTGCGTACTTAACACTTTTACCTAAACTCAGTTTTCTGTACATGCATGGATATATTTACGGATTTTCTATTGGTCTATGTATCTGTTTCTATGCTAGTACCATGGTGCTTTGGTTTTGATAGCTTTGTAGTATGTTTTAAAATCAGGTAGTGTGATGGCACCAATTTTGTTATTATTGCTGAAGATTGCTTTGGCTGTTTGGGGTTTTTGTGGTTCAATATGTTTTTAGTTTTCGTTTTCTATTTCTGTGAAGAGTATCACTGGTACTTTCATAGGGATAGGATTAAAACTACAGATCATTTTGTTGACTATTTTATATAAATTGAACCATTCACATAAATCACCCATTTATTCTTCTGTGGTTGACTTGTTTCACTGAGCATACTACCCTCACATTTCATCCATGTTGTAGCATATGGCACAATTTTTTCATTTGAAGGCTTAATATTTCATTTTATGTGTATACTACTTTTCTTTATCCATTCACCCAGCAATGGACATTTAGATGGTTTCTATATCTTTGTTGTTGGCAATAATCCTGCAATAAGCATGGGAGTACAGATATCTCTTTGAGATCCTAATTTTAATTACTTTGGATTATTGCCCATAAGTGAGATTGCTGGATTGTAAAGTAGTTTTACTTATAGATATTTTAGGAACCTCCAAACTATTTTCTTTAGGGGCTGCACCATTCACATTTTTGAAAACCATACAGAGGAGTCCCCATTTCAATATATCTTCATAAACACTTTTTTTGTCTCTCTCTCTTATTTTAAAATAATAGCTATCCTAACAAGTGGGAGGTGATATCTCATTGTGGTTTTGATTTGCATTACCCTGATGATTAGTGAGACTGAGCATGTTTTCGTACTATGCTGCCCATTTGTGTGTCTTGTTTGGAGTAACTTCTATTTAAGTCCTTTGTCCATTTAAAAAAAATGGATGATTTATTTATTTTACTGTTGATTTAGAAGAGTTCTTTATTTTAGATAACAACCATTTATCAGATATATGGTTTACAAATATTTTCTACCATTCCATATGGTCCCTTTTCATTGTTTTGGTTGTTTCATTTGCTGTGCAGAAGCTTTCTATTTTGATGTACTCTTATTTTGCTTTTGTTGCCTGTTGTTTTGTTATTCTATTGAAAAAATCATGGCCAAGACCAACATGAAGAAGCTTCTTTCCTATGTATTTTTATGAGTTTTATATTTTAAGGTCATGCATGTAATTAATCCTTTTTGAATTGATTTTTGAGTATAGTAAAGCTAAGTGTCTACTTTCATTCTTTTGCATGTAGACATCAAAGTTTTCCAACATCACTCATTGTAGAAACTATCCTTTCTCCATTCATTGCGTATCCTTGGCACCCTTGGCAAGGGTCAGCTGACTATATTTGTGTGGGTTTATATTTCAAAATCGTGGAGTATAATGCCTCTGGCTTTGTTCTGTTTTCTTTTCTTTTTCTTTTTTTTGCTATCTAGGGTCATTTTTGGTTCTATATAAGCTTTAGAATTTTTTTCTCTTTCTGTAAAAAGTGGCATTGGAATGTTGGTCCATATTTCATTGAATCACTAGATCAACTTAGGATGTTTGGACATTTAAAAAATATTTAATCTCCTAATCTATAAACACATAATATCTTTCCATTTATGTGTCTTTAATCTTTCATCAATGTTTTAGATTTTTCAGAGTACAAGTATTTCACCTTTTTAGTTAAGTTTAATCATAAATATTTTGTTATTTTGATGCTGTTGTATAATGAAATTGTTTCCTGAGTTTCCTTTCTGGATAGTTCATTGTTGAGGTATATAAACTCAACTAATTCATATATGCTGATTTTGTACTCTGTAGTTTTACCGAATTTGTTTATTACTTCTAACAAATAGAAGACATACAAATTGGAAAAGAAGTAAAATTATGGATGCATTTGGATGACACTATCACATATTTAGAAAACCCTAAGCACTCCATAAAATAGCCTTACATTTAAGGCTAATTCACTACTACTATAAATTTGACCTTTTTCAGTTCTCTACTAAAACCTCCAGGCTTTAACAAAATCTCTCCATGATGCCTAGTCAGAACTTGCTTGTCTCCCTGTCCTACACATGGTATCTGGGATTTTTTTAGCTTTTCCTCACTGGTATTTATTTTCCCCCATTGCTGCTTTTAACTGACCTCATAAAATGTCACCTTACACAGTTCGGTTTACTGTTAGCCAGAGACCCAAGCTGTCCTCTATGCAGATGTCTGAAGTTCTTTTTCAGAGTAGTCCTGTCCTATCTGGCATTCTGTCTTCGATTTCCAGCCACCTCAGATCCCTTGAATTCTGACCTCTGCATCTCCTCATCAAAACTATGCTGCTCTGTGCCATTCCCCATCTGTGCACTGAAATCTAAAAAGTGTCCTCAGAAAGAAAGCCAGAGTGACTCTATAACTAACCTTGTTCAGTTCTTCTTTTTATGGATCTCATAACTGACCTTTTCTCCCTAATGTGTGTAAAATATTGTTTCATATATTTTCTCCAGGATTTTTGTTGTTGTTGTTGTTGTTGTTGTTGTCGTCACATATGGTGGGCGGACAGTCTAGACTTCATTATTCTATAATGGCTGGAAACAAAAGTGTTTTCCATACCCAAAGTTTGTTATCTAAAGATTCTTATAACTTTTTCGAGACATGTATAAAAAGGACTCACCCTCAAGTCAAAATAGTGACAACTGTAAAATGTATTAGAGGAAACTCTAATTTCACAATCTATCCCTGAAGTTATTTTGTGTATTGAGTCTTACTCTATGTTGTACAAACAGTTGTTATACAGCTTTTAATCTTCAAATGTATATAGAGCTATTATTATATTTTTCAACATGATAAGCAGCAGCTCATAGGATAGCACATACCTTTTCAAGATTGAAAAAATGTCCAAGCACAAAAAGCATAAAGAAGTTAAATAAAGCACTCATAATAAAGTGAGGAGTCATATGTGATTTTTATTTCAATTGTGATAAAGCATACATGCTTATGTGTTACACATGCACAATCATATGCATGAAATACTTCACTCATTAAAGTCCTGTTCAAAAAAAAAGTAAGTAATGAGAGTTCTTAGTTCTCTATCTTTATTTTTAATTTGCTCAGTAAAGTTATTCAACTGGTTATTATTCTATCAATACATTTTACTGTCAGTCTGGAACATTTCTCCAATGACACGGATTTTCAAACAAAGCCATCTGCATTTCCTTCTACCAGGATGCATATTTTCTCAGAATTATTTTAGTATAAACTTTCAATAATAACAAAGCTTAGCATGACAAATCTATGGATTTTAAGCTACTTTTAATATTTTAACATATAAACTCTAAATTCTCTAAAATATTACTTAATGAACAATAATTTCCAGTTGTAAAATAATTGCACTTGCAAGTTTAGGCTAATGATAATTTTAACTATAATATATACAAATCTAGTTTTATGCATTCATATAAATGTCCACAGTGAAATAGAATTTTAGCCATAATTCAAGGCAACTATGACTATATTCAATTTATCACCTAGATGTTACAGTTATTTAATAAAATTAATCCTTTTTTGACTTTAAAAAATTTAAAGTACAGTCCTATAGTTACTTTAAATATATATCTGAAATGTAAATAGAATTATGAGAACAGGTATGTTTTTCCTATTCCCCACTACATTCTAAGGACTGCATAGAAATTCAGAAGTAGATTTCTAGATCAGATTCTAGAGAGGATCAAATTTCTAGAGAGGACTCTGACTTTTGGACCAAGTGACTTTTAAGATGCATGACTAGAGGGCTACCACTCTATCTCCTGGCTTCATCAGAGGCTGGAATCTAAAAGCAGTACAGAGAACAGTAGATTGTGACTGGTTCCATCTTGTCCTTCATGAACAGGGTAGCATAGCTCCTTGCATGACATGGTTGGAGGTCAGTGGTTCCAATTTTGTGATCACTGTTACTCCATGTCAATGGCATGATCTGCAATCAATAGTCACCGTTGTGGGAGCCCTAGCTCCTCTTGCAATATGATTCTGGGAAGAAAGTCTAAGACTGTGATTATGTCTTATGTGACATGCTAAGTGGGTGAACTGATTTTTTTTCTTTTTATTAACTTATTTTTAGGTTTCAGGGTACATGTGAAGGTTTGTCACATAGGTAAACTCACATCACAGGTCTTTGCTGCACATATTATTTCATAACTCACGTATTAAGCCCAGTACCCAAAAGTTATCTTTTCTACTCCTCTCCCTCCTCATGCCCTTCACCCTCAAATAGACCCCAGGTCTGTTGTTTTCTTCTTTGTGTTCATAAGTTTTTATCATTTAGCTCCAACTTGTAAGTGAGAATACACGGTATCTGCTTTTTTGTTTCTGTGTTAATTTGCTAAGGATAATAGCCTTTGGCTCCATATATGTTCCCACAAAGGACACGATCTTGTTGTTTTTATGGCTGCATAGTATTCCATGGAGTTTATGTATCACATTTTCTTTATCCAATCTGTCAATGTTGCACATTTAGGTTGATTCCACGACTTTGCTATTGTGAATAGTACTGCAATAAACATATGAGTATGTATGTCTTTATGGTAGAATAATTTATATTCTTTCAGGTATATACCCAGTTTTGAGATTGCTGGGTTGAATGGGAGTTCTGTTTTTATCTCTTTGAGGAGTTGCCATACTGCTTTCCACAATGGATGAACTAATTTACACTGCCCCCAACAGTGTATAAGGGTTACCTTTTCTCTGCAAACTGGCCATCACCTATTAGTTTTTTACTTTTTAATAGTAGCCATTTTATAACTGGTCTGAGATGGTATCTCATTGTGGTTTTGGTTTATGTTTCTGTAATAATCAGTGTTATTGAGCTTTTTTCATATTCTTGTTGGCTGCATATATGTCTTCTGAGACAACAGAGAAGTATCTGTTCAGGTCCTTTGCCCACTTTTTAATGGGCATTTTTTTTCTCTTGTAAATTTGTTTAAGTTTCTTATAGATGCTGGATATTAGACCTTCATTGATGCATACTTTGCAAATGTTTTCCCCCATTCTATAGGTTGTTGGTTTACTCTGTTAATAGTTTCTTTTGCTGTGCAGAAGCTCTTAAATTTAATGAGATCCCACGTGTCAATTTTTCCTTTCTTTGTGATTACTTTTGGTATCTTTGGCATGAAATCTTTGCCCATTCTTACATCCAGAATGGTATTTCCTAGGTTGTCTTCCAGGGTTTTTATAGTTTTTGGTTTTACATTCAAGTCTTTAATCCATCTTGAGTTGATTTTTGTGTATGATGTATGGAAGTGGCCCAGTTTCAATATCCTGCAATAGGCTTGCCAGTCATCTCAGCATTATGTATTAAGGTGTTTTTTTTTACCTCATTGCTTGTTTTTGTCAGCTTTGTGGAAGATCATGTGGTTGTAGATATGCAGCATTATTTCTGTGCTCTCTATTCTGTTTCATTGGCCTATGTGCCTGTTTTTATACTAGTACCATGCTGTTTTGGTTACTGTGGCCTCATAATACAGTTTGAAGTCAGGTAACACAATGCCTCCAGCTTTGTTATTTTTGCTCAGGATTGCCCTGGCTATTCAGGCTCTTTTCTCATTCCATATGAATTTTAAAGTATTTTTTTCTAGTTCTGTGAAGAATGTCATTGATAGTTTGATAGAAACAGTATTAAATCCTTAAATTGCTTTGGGCAATTGTTGTGGGAAGTCAGGGACCCTGAACGGAGGGACTGGCTGAAGCCATGGCAGAAGAACATGAATTGTAAAGATTTTGTGGACATTTATTAGTTCCACAAATTAATACTTTTATAATTTCTTAAGCCTGTCTTTACTGCAGTCTCTGAACATAAATTGTGAAGATTTCATGGACACTTATCACTTCCCCAATCAATACCCTCGTGATTTCCTATGCCTGTCTTTACTTTAGTCTCTTAATCCCGTCATCTTCGTAAGCTGAGGAGGATGTATGTCGCCTCAGGACGCTGTGATGATTGCATTAACTGCGCGAATTGTTTGTAGAGCATGTGTGTTTGAACAATATGAAATCTGGGCACCTTGAAAAAAGAACAAGATGATGGAAATGTTCAGGGAACAAGGGAGATAACTTTAAACTCTGACTGCCTGTGATAAGGGTGGAACAGAGCCATATTTCTCTTCTTTCAAAAGCAAATAGGAGAACTATCATTGAATTCTTTTTCTCAGCAAGGAATATACCTGAGAACGAGAATGCGTCCCTGAGGGGAGGCCTCTAAAATGGCCACTTTGGGGTTGGCCGTCTTTTACGGTCCTAGGCAAAGGGATGAAATAAGCCCCGGTTTCCTGTAGTGCTCCCAGGCTTATTAGGATGAGGAAATTCCTGCCTAATAAATTTTGGTCTGACTAGTTGTCTGCTGTCAAACTCTGTCACCTAATAAGATGTTATCAATGACAATGCGTGCCGGCAACTTCACTAGCAATTATAATTTTGCCCCATCCTGTGGTCCTGTGATCTCATCCTGCCTCCATTTGCTTTGTGATATTTTATTACCCTGTGAAGCATGTGATCTCTGTGACTCACACCCTATTCGTATACTCCCTCCCCTTTCAAAAATCTCTAATAAAAACTTGCTGGTTTTACGGCTCAGGGAGCATCACGGAACCTGCTGACATGTGATGTCTCTCCCGGCCACCCAGCTGTAAAATTTCTCTCTTTTGTACTCTTTCCCTTTATTTCTCAGACCAGCTGACACTTAGGGAAATAGAAAAGAACCCACATTGACTAATGGAGGTAGGGTCCCCCCAGTAGGCAATATAACCCTTTTAATGATGTTGATTTTTCCTATCTATGAGCATGCAATGTTACTCCATTTGTTGGTGTCTTCTCTGACTTATTTGAGTGATGTTTTGCAGTTCTCATTGTAGAGCTCTTTCACCTCCCTGGTTAGCTGTATTCCAAGGCATTTTATTCTTTTTGTGGAAATTGTGAATGGGATTGCCTTTATGATTTGGTTCTCAGTTTGGCTCTTTTCAGTGTATAGGATGCTAGTGAATTTTATACGTTGATTTTGTATCCTGCAACTTTGTTTAAGTTGTTTATCAGCTGGAGGAGCTTTTAGGCCAAGACTGTTGGGTTTTCTAGATATAGAATCATGTCATCTGCAAACAGAGATAGTTTGACTTCCTCTCTGCCTATTTGCATGCCCTTTATTTCTTCCTCTTGCCTTATTGCTCTGGCTAGGACTTCCAATACTGTGTTGGATAGAAGTGCTGAGAGAGAGCATTCTTGTGCTGGTTTCCAAGGGGAAATCTTCTGGTGCCTGCCTATTCAGTATAATGTTGTCTGTGGATTTGCTATAGATGGTTCTTATTATTTTGAGGTATGTTCCTTTAATACCTAGTTTACTGAGAGTTTTTAACATGAAGGAATGTTAAATTTTATTTTTTGCAACTGTTGAGATAAGCATGTGGGTTTGTGTTTACTTCTGTTTATGTTATAAACCACATTTATTAATTTGCTTATGTCCAACCAACCTTACATCCTGTGGATAAAGCTTACTTGATTATGGTGAATTAGCTTTTTGATGTGCTGCTGGATTCAGTTTGCATATTTTGTTGAGAATTTTTGCATTAATTGTCATCAAGATTATTGGCCTAAAATTTTCTTTATTTGTTGTGTTTCTGCCAGGTTTTGGTATTAAGATGATGCTGGATTCATAGAATGAGTTGGGGAGGAGTCCCTCCTCCTTAATTTTTGAAATAGTATCTGTAAAAATGGTACCACCTTTTTTTATTTTGTACATTAGGGAGAATTTGACTGTGAATTCATCAGGTCCTTAGCTTACATTGCTTGGTGTGGTATTTATTACTGATTCAGTTTTGGAAGTTGGTGGTGGTGTGTTCAGGGAATCAATTTATTTCTGGTTCTGACTTTGGAAGAATGTATCCATCTCATCTAGGTTTTCTGGTTTTGTGCATAGAGGTGTTCATAGTAGTTTTTCATGGTGGTTTTTATTTCTGTGGCATCAGTAGTAACATTTCCTTCACCATTTCTAACTGTGTTTATTTGAATTTTCTCTCTTTTCTTCTTTATTAGTCTAGTTAGTAGCCTATCTATTTTATTAATTATTTCTGAAAACCAACTCCTAGATTCATTGATCCTCTGAATGTTTTTTTGGGACTCAATTTCTTTCAGTTCAGTTCTGATTTTGTCTTTTCCTTATCTTCTACTGGCTTTGGGGTTGATTTGTTCTTGTTTCTCTAATTCTTTCAGTTCTGAAGTTAGGTTGTTAATTTGAAATCTTTCTAACTTTTTTGATGTGGACATTTAGTGCTATGAATTTCCCTCTTAAAACTGCCTTAGCTCTGTCCCGGATACTGTGGTATGTTGCATCTTTGATCTTATTAGTTTCAAAGAACCTCTTGACTATCTTAAATTTCTATTAGGTTTCATTGCTTTAATTTACATCAGCTGTAGCTGATTTGCCTAAAGTTTTGCACAATGCCAACTTCTAGATTATTCAGCTTGAAAAATTGTTTTTGTACCCTGCACTACCAGTTTACAACTTTTGTATAATGCCATCTATTTGTAAGTTTACATACATGTAAATTTATTTAGTATTTGTCTGCTTTAGTGTAGTCTGTAGGCTGAAGCTAGAAATACATTTTCTTTACATTTACTATGGCATAAACAATTTGAATATTTCTATAATGTGTGCATGAGATATAATTTTAACAGGTATTTTACTGTTTTAATTTTTATGCAGCGTTTACATATTAAATATTTAGTTTTTAAAATTTTTAATATCCAAGATGATTGTAATAATACAGACTACTTGATTTATTGAATTATTGCTTTAAATAAAACATGATGTCACAAAATGAAGAAAATAATAAATATTGAAATTTGACAAATGTAAGCATAAATTCTTGCTAATTTCTCAACTACCTGCATTATTTTGGGAAACTTTTATCTCTGTGAGAGGAAGATCCTATATGTTTTGGAAATATAAAGCAAATTTAAACTTGAAGAACTTTTCTGGTGCTCAGTAGTATATTTAAAATATCTAAACATTTTATAATGAATATATAATCAAGCCATATGCATTATAATATCATAGGGTAATTTCCTAATAGATATTGTATTCAAATATTAATAATGTATTTAATTTTCTTTGAGTACACTTACCATTTGTTTTCAAATGAATTATAAAAATTGTCAGTATTACTATATGATGGTTGTACAAATTATTTTCTTCTGTTTGTATTTGATGTTCCTATGCATTTTAAAGGTGATTTAATTTAAAAGTCATTTAATTTTCATTTTCTGAACATGTTTAACAGACATCCCTGAAGAAAATTAACAAAACAACATAAAAAGTCTATTATTTAAATAAAAAACTAATAATTATGTTCAAAAATTGAAAAGACCCATGAGTTTGCGTAATGAGAGGGTTGTAAGTGCAGTTCTTCTGTTACAGACATATGCATTCCTGAAAAATTTTTATGCAAACTTGTGCAAATAAAATCACAAAGCTTATAGGAAAATATTATGTGAGAGGCAAAAGATTTTAAAAAAACTTCATCAGTGACAAACAAAGATAAAAAATATAAAGGAGTACTGCCATTTTGCACATGTAAAGTGGTTAACAAATATATATGGTACTATATATGGCACATTACTTTAACAACTACTCAAAGTTCGAATGTGTATATGGGTGTGGCAATGACTGCTGCTTCTGACTTTTTGTAAAGTGGTGCAGACCATGGAAAGGGAGACACTGGAGATATTAAGAATAAAAAGTATTTTAAGTAGAAGAGGAATATGTCATTGTGAAAGTTTTATTTTAAAGTAGAGAAGAGAACAGGTGCAGTAGCTACAGGGATTTATAGTGTCAAGAATGAGGGTTTTTTATAATCTTTTTTTATTATTATACTTTAAGTTCTGGGATACATGTGCAGAATGTGCAGGTTTGTTGCATAGGTATACATGTGCCACTGTGGTTTGCTGCACCCATCAACCCATCATCTACATTAGGTATTTCTCCTAATGCTTTCCCTCCCCTAGTCCCTGACCCCATGACAGGCCCCAATGTGTGATGTTCCCTTCCTTGCGTCCATGTGTTCTCATTTTTCAACTCCCACTTATGAGTGAGAACATGTGGTGTTTGATTTTCTGTTCTTGTGTTATTTTGTTGAGGATGATGGTTTCCAGCTTTATCCATGTCCCTGCAAAGGACATGAACCCATCCTTTTTTATGGTTGCAGAGTATTCCATGGTGTATATGTGCCACACTTTCTTTATCCAGGCTATCATTGATGGGCATTTGGGTTGGTTCCAAGTCTTTGCTTTTGTGAATAGTGCTGCAGTAAATATACATGTGCATGTGTCTTTAAAGTAAAATCACAATAGCAAAGACTTGGAATCAACCCAAATGTCCATCAGTGACAGATTGGATTAAGAAAATGTGGCACATATACACCATGGAATACTATGCAGCCATAAAAAAGGATGAGTTTGTGTCCTTTGTAGGGACATGGATGCAGCTGGAAACCATCATTCTTAGCAAACTATCACAAGAACAGAAAACCAAACACCGCATGTTCTCACTCATAGGTGGGAACTGAACAATGAGATCACTTGGACTTGGGAAGGGGAACATCACACACCGGGGCCTATCATGGGGAGGGGGGAGGGGGTAGGGATTGCCCTGGGAGTTATACCTGATGTAAATGACGAGTTGATGGGTGCTGACGAGTTGATGGATGCAGCACAGCAACATGGCACAAGTATACATATGTAACAAACCTGCACGTTATGCACATGTACCCTAGAACTCAAAGTATAATAATAAAAAAAAAAAATTTAAAAAAAAAATAAATAAATAAATAAAGTAAAATGATTTATAATCCTTTGGGTATATACCCAGTAATGAGATTGCTGGATCAAATGGTATTTCTGGTTCTAGATCCTTGAGGAATTTCCACACTCTCTTCCACAATGGTTGAACTAATTTACACTCCCACAAACAGTGCAAAAGGGTTCTTATTTCTCCACATCCTTGAATATCAAAATGTGTTCTTCAATAAAAATAAACCTGGACTCTAGGAAGAGAGAATCTTAAATTTGAATGAAAAACTATTGCATTAGGGAGAAGGCTTCTATCTCAGAAATCTGCAAGTATTTTTAAATTAAAAAGAAAATGGATTTTGCAATTGGATGTGAAGCAAGATAGCTAAACAGAACCTTCTGGGAATTGTTCCCTTTACAGGAGCACCAAATTGTTGAACAAGTATCCACACAAGAAAGCACCTATATAAGAACCAAAATTCAGATGAGCAGCTGCAGTACCTGATTTTAACATTTTATGAAAGAAAGAGACACTGAAGAGTATAGGAAAGACAGTCTTGAATTGCCAGCGTCACCCCTCCTTCAACTCTCAACATCACAGCATGGCACGGAGAGAGAATCTATGTGTTTGAGTGAAGGAGTTGGGGGAGTGCAGTGATTGTGGAACTTTGCCCTGGAATGCAGTGCTGGTTGTCACAGTGAAAAGCAACACATGGAAGTATTCAGGCAGCACACACAGAGGAATTATTTACACCAGCCCTAGCCAGAATTGGCCATTCCAGTGGTCAGAACCTGAGTTCCGACTAAACCAGCTAAAGCACTCTGTCAATACCGGCTAAAGCACACTGGGATCCTAAACGAACTTAGAAGGCATTTAGGCCATATAGATTGCAATTCCTGTGCAAGTACTGGTGCTGGGCTGGGCTGAGAGCCAGTGGACTTGGGGTGCATGCATCCTAATGAGACACCAACTGGGGTAGTCAACTTAGTGCTTGTGTCACCCTTCCTCCAATCCCAGGCAGCAAGTTTGTGCTCCAGAACAGACTCTTTCCTTCTCTTAGAGGAGAGGAGAAGGAAGAGTAAAGATAATTTGTCATGCAATTTGAATACCAGCTCAGCCAGTAGAATAGGGAACCAGGCAGGGTCTTGAGGCCCCATACCAGGTCCTAGCTCCTGAATAACATTATTAGACACACCCTGGGCCAGAAGGGAACCCACTGCCTTAAGGAGAATAACCTTATTTTGGCAGAATTCATCCCCTAATGACCAAATATCCCTTGAGTCTTGCATAAATATCTGCTGTAGCCGGCAGTACTTGCTGCAGAACTTGGCTGACATCCAGTGCCATGCTGGCTTCACGGGTGATCTAGTACATTCCCACCTTTGGTGGCCAAGAGGAGAGGCTCTTTCTACGTGAGGAAAAGAGAGAAAATAATGAAGGAGTCTTTGTCTTGTAGCTTGGGTACCAGCTCAGTCACAGTGAGGTAGAGCACAAAGTGGGCTCTTGGAGTCCTCATTACCGGGCCTTGGTTCCCTAGTGGCATTCCTGGAACTTACCTAGGCCAGAGAGGAGCCCAGTTCCCTGAAGAGAGAGTCACAGGCCTGGCAGCATTTACCACAGGCTGACTGAAGAGCACCTAGGCTAGGCATTGAGTGAACATTGAAAGTAGCCAGGTAGTACTCACCGTGGGTGATCTGGAGCAGTGGTGACCAAAAGGAATGACTCCATATACTTAAGTAAAGGAGAGAAAAGAGTGAGAATGACTTTTTCTTGCGGGTTTTGTGCCCGCTCAGCCACAGTAAGATAGAGTGCCAAGTAGATTCCAAACTCCTGGATTCCTTACTGTGGGCCCTGCTGCTGAAGAGCATTTCTAGATCCATCCTGGGCTGTGGGGAAGCTTGCTTCCCTGAAGAGAAGGACACAAACCTGGCTGGATTTGTTACCTGTTTACTGAAGAGCACTTGGTCTTGAGTGACTGCTGGTGGTAGCCAGGCAGTGGTCACCACAGACGATGGGCAAGGCCTAGTGCTGTGTTGGCTTTGAGTCTTACCCAATGTGGTCCTTGTGTTGGCGGCCACAAGGTTCTTGTCTCACCCCTTGCACAACCCCAAGCAGTTCAGCATGAAGAGAGAGACTCCATTAATTTGCGGTACAGAAAAAAAGAAAGAAATGGATTTTCTTTTATGTGATCAATAAGATGGCAAGCAAAAATAATCAGAATTGATGAAGAAGAATCTGAACAAACAAGTGGAAAACGACAGTGGAATCAACAGTCATAGGGGCTGTTTGTGGTCAGCTGATTCTTAGAAGAAGCTGATAAGGGAGCTATGTTTCACTGTTTTGTGAATCTGCTCAATCTTGGTAGAAAAGACAGAGGCTGAGTAAAGTTTGGTTAAGACAACGTAGTTGGTAAGAAATGAGCAACTGTGAGTACCTGGTCAATGTGATGTTTGAGAAATTTGATGATGGGAGTATACAATGGAACATCATTGGGGTGATTCCTAAAGGAGAATAAAGGAGGAGATCTAGCTTCATAAAATAGAGACGACCTTTGCAAGAAGCCAGTCTATTTCATATATGAAAACAGAAAAGAAGAGTTTTTTGTTTGTTTTTACTTTTCTTATTAAGTTTAGTTGTGGCTCCCTTTCTTTCTGAAATGTGCTTTGTTGGATTACCTATACTTTTTTGTGTGAGAGTTAGTATTAAGTATTTTATGTCATAGGCCTTAAGCGATCTTTTACCCTTATTTCCCAAAGTGATTTTTAATATTCTTCTCTATGTTTTAATCCTGATGTACAAATATAGTTACAAAAATACTCCTTTAACTACTTCATTCTCAAATGAAGAAATGGCATATTTATAATATTCGATCTCATTGTACATTTAAGAAGGAAAATTAAAAACAATTTGAATGTTCAGTACATTTACATGTTCAGGTCTTTAAAAAATTTTTCTAATGAGGTATTATAGTTTACTTGTGATATTGTTAATATCTCATTGTTTTCAGCTTTATGAATTACTATTTATGTTTACTGAGAAAGTATATATATTAACATCATAAAATAGCTAAAAATGTTGTTGCGTAGATCTACTATTATGTTAAAATGCCCTATCATCTCACTGATTTAGATGAAACAGATATGTAAATGGAAAGAGAATGATTTCTCTCCATTAAAGTTCAACTTTAATAAGATCTTATTTGCTTCTCTAGTATTTTTAAGATAAAGTATAATAGCTGATGTATCTCCTTTTGTAAGACTATTTTCTCGCTTAGTAATTGTTTTCATTGTTTTTCTTTTTCCAGCACACTACAATTTTTGCCATTTTTGGGTATGTTTGATAATTATAATAGCCCTATTTGTCTCAGATTCACTTATGTAATTCACACACAATTGAACATATTAGTTTAATATTGTAGTCAATGTAATTAGTCTATAGGTATGCCTCTCCCTGGGGACTGTGCATACAGGAATCAATGACTAACAGGGGTGTATAAATCACCATGTGGAAAAAGTAGAGCAATAAGAGAAAATGAACGCAAGGCAAAGAAAATTTCAGAGACAAGAGATGGAAACTGTTTCTCCTTTTTGTTTTCTTAGTTATGATTTGGTTTATTTTGTTTTGAATTTGTTGTTTTCAATTAATTGAATTATTATTAAGTCAAAATTTTGTATACATTGTTTTTTTCTATTTATAGGATTCTATTTGCCTATAATCAAAATCTTGGTTTGCTCACTGATCTTGTTTGAAACAAATGGATATATGGAATAAGAATAATATATGTACATTAAGGACCATCCCATAGTTAACTAAAGTTCACAGGAGTCACCATATTTCAACAGACTACTTGAAGTTTTCTTTTTTTTTTTTTTTTTAATTATTATATTTTAAGTTCTAGGGTACATGTGCATAACGTGCAGGTTTGTTACATATGTATGCTTGTGCCATGTTGGTGTGCTGCACCCATCAACTCGTCAGCACCCATCAACTCGTCATTTACATCAGGTATAACTCCCAATGCAATCCCTCCCTGCTCCCCCTTCCCCATAATAGGCCTCAGTGTGTGATGTTCCCCTTCCCAAGTCCAAGTGATCTCATTGTTCAGTTCCCACCTATGAGTGAGAACATGCGGTGTTTGGTTTTCTGTTCTTGTGATAGTTTGCTGAGAATGATGGTTTCCAGCTGCATCCATATCCCTACAAAGGACACAAACTCATCCTTTTTTATGGCTGCATAGTATTCCATGGTGTGTATGTCCCACATTTTCTTAATCCATTCTGTCACTTTCAAGATAGCAAAGTTTCTGGATGTATTAGCAGTTTGCTAATTTAGTCAGATATGTTGTCCAAATATTTTTTGTATTTCTTTTCTTGTTACTGAGGTATTTATATTTGAAATCTACTATTTATTTTCCATTTATTTTAAGCTCAAACCACCAATTAAAATTCAGTCATTTAATGTCAGCTTTATTAAAGTAAGTTTTACAATTGGTTGATTATTTGGCAAAGATAATCAAAGCTAGCAGTTGCTAATCCATTCAAAACAGCTTCTCTGTTATATGTCTATAGCTATATTCATGAGGAAAGGAGACAAAGGCATCTTGCAACTTATAATCACATTAACAAAGTGTGGCAATTTTAGAAGGTTTAGTCAAGGTCATTTCAATTTTCATAGTAGTAACACAATTTCAAAGATCAGACTCTGTTCCTTGGTGTTATTAGACTTTATTATAATATAACATGGCAAATATCCTTCTTTGTGAGCCTATCACATCCACGTATTCTAACACATTACTGATACTCCAAGGGAAGGAAGTTAACTTCATTCTAGATGGTCTAACTTTTTTTAGACTAATATACTCATGATTTCTGTGATTTTTTTCCTTCTAGGAAGCTTTGAAAGACATGTTTACACTAAATCAATGTATCACTAAAAGATAAATTTAACTATAAAATTGAGTTCTTTCTTTGGATAAATATATATATATAAATATGTATATAAAATAGTTGTTTTCATATTGGATATAATGTAATAATTGAATGATTAAGAGGTATTCAGAATTAACATAAAAGAAGTGATCATATTTAAACTTTACAATACAGAATGAAGTGACTACATATATATTCAATTTCATAGCACAAAACATGGAAGAAGTCTTCTAGAGAGTACCTGGAAGATTAAGCGTCTAAGAGTAATACCTTTCACAGTTTTAATTGCTAAAGAAACTAAGATACATGGATTAAAGATTCCAATAACAGAACTCATGGGCTCTTTTTTCCTAGAAGTCTGTAAAATGCCATTTGTTTTTATATAATTAATTATTGCCTTTATAATGGCTCTTCTGGTCATTTTGTTATTGTACTCAGCAAATTGTAATTATATTATTTTGCAGACTTGTTTAAAGCAAGGTTTAATCACATTTTTTAAACAAATATTGTATTAACACCTGATCTTTTGTTACTTATGAAGCTGAGTGTTTTAGATATTTCCATGTATTGTTTGCTGTATATAGAGTTCAGTCTCTTAAAGTTACGAGGAATTTCTAACTACACTTTGGTAAGATTTTTACTCCTATTGGAGTTCTCACATTTCCATTTTTACTAAAAAAGTAAGCTTTCATTCATCACGTATGTTATAGTTCTGGTTTTTAGATAAATATTTCTGAGAGTCAATTACAATTTAATTTGCCATTTTGATCCATTACCACAGCAGGAAATAACAACAGTAAAAATTTTGTAAAATAGTATTATTAGAAATTAGAATAGCAATACTAATGGTAATTCTTAAATATTCTTACTATAGAAGTATAGTTTAGATAACCCATAGATCAAGAAAAATTCTGAAATTTAAAATAATGAATCGTATAATTTTTAAAATTTCAGCGAGGAAAGAAAGGGTTGCTTAAAACAATACTTTTAAAAACAAGACAGTTTCAAATGAGCTTAAACCAAATTTAATGTCCCCAATATCATAAATTATAGTATCCTTTTTCATTTCTAGCAGAAAATTATACGTTGTATATATATGTCTGTATTTATATATGCAGATATATATATCTGCTTTTATTATAGTAATTATTTCATGTTGTATAATTAGTCTTTTGGCACTGTAGTGAATAAAATAAATCTTTTTTATTTTCTAAACTCATGCCCCATATCTTACATATGGTTCACATTCATACTGCTTCCTTTAGTTACAACTTTTTACTAAGTATAAAAAGATTTTACTGCTTCCAAAGGTCGTGCAAAAGCCTAATGTGACATCAGGTAATGCGTTCAGGTTTTTGTGGTGCATATGTCATCAATCTGATTACTATGTAACAACAGCATGTATAGCATGATAGCTTAATTAGCTCTATATTAACTTATTTTGGATTTTTTGTACATATTTATCTAGCTATCTTTATGTTATTAACTTTAGAGAAGTGATTTTTTACCAACTTTCTAGAAGCATAAGGATCATACTGAAACGATTCTGATTTTAACACACTTCTTTCTAAACCAGTGCCACTTTACCCTCATGATTTTTCACTCTATCTTTGTGTGAAACTACACTTTTCATTGTGTAGTGTCACCAAAACATTAAGAAAAATAGATATATCTTTTTCCAAACTATACACGTGCCATAATCTTTTTTGCCACGAGAGCCAAGTCTGTTGATCCTTCAGTCTCCTCTTCCGCTTGCAAAACTCTTAATTGTGGCTACTATTCTAGAGATACAGATGGATTCATGTTTATGTGAAGATCAAAGAAGCTCTTACAGAAAGATGTGACATACAGATGGGGTCTTCGATTTTTTCATTTTTCCCCCAGAAAACCATAACTGTAAGAGAAAGACATTATATATAACTATCAATATCATTGCCAATTACAGGTTTAACAATTATTGAGAACTTAATTACCTGCAAAGTAGAGCCTGAATTACTTAAGCGTATTAACTCGAGCATGAGATTCTATGAGGTAGGTACTATTATTATTGTAATTGTATAATTAAGATAATTGAGCCACAGAGGAGATTAATTATGTGCCCATATTCACAAAGCTAAGAGGTAAGAAGCCAGAATTGTAACTGAAGTGTGTGCCAGAGACTGCATCATCAAAGATAAAACATCGTAAACTTTTGCCTTTCTTTTAAGTTAATTAAAAAAAAAATTGTTAACGTTGCACTATTTGAAAATAACTATTTGAAATAGCCCCCTAGTTCTATAAGACTTACAAAGAAAAGATCACCCCTAAACTCAATTTTTCCTCATCTAAATTTCCTCCTCAGAGTCATGCACTTTCAACCATTTATGATGTATTCTCTACCTCCATCCGTAGCTGCTGTTGCTTTCATGTTCACTGTGAAGTAAATCAATTGGCTTTCCATTCGTTTTATTCATATAAACATCCTTATATTTTCCTGCCTTGCATGACTAGCATGCAATTTCATCTGCATGCTATTTACATTCTTCCTAAAAGTCGAATGACTAAGGGATTAGACTTGATAACACTGGTTAGAATCAAGTGGCATAATTAAAATTATACTTTCAACCTGTAAAAATAAAAATCCATGAATTTGTGTCCATTGACATCAGATAGTGTGAAGGCAATTGAGTTAGAGGTACTGAGCCTAGTTTACTGTCTATTTTTTAGTAATTTGTCATTACAGCATTATTTATATCTTTGCATATGACAAAACAGTACTGAATATATTAATCTCTAAGCTTAGAAATATGCTTTATGTGCTCTAATGACTAACCAACTAAAAATTTCGTATATTTTGTTCATAAAAGCATTTTCTCCTGTGTTCAAAACATTAAAATACCCGTTTTGTTACTGCATTTGTGGAAGGTCCACACTCAAGCAATTGAAACATCTTTCATGGACCTGCATGTAAATTATTTTCATGAAGTTCTTGAGTAATACTGTATTTTTAAACATTTTGGACATTTAAAAATAGTTCCCATGTAGTTAATAAAGCTTATCATTAATAGGAATAATTTTTCACGTTTCATGATTGCTTCAGGACTATGTATGAAGAAGAGATATTATCTATATTCATTTATTGGCTTAACAGTGCTCTGACATCTTGAATATGTAACCTCCAAAGTTGCTCTGTGAATGAGAGAACAAATAGTTGGATAAAAGCTTTTTGATAACAGATCTGGAAAGTGAAATACATCATTTCTGCCCCACATTCAATTGCCTATCAATTGGTCATAATATTAGCCATACCTGTAAGACTTGTAGAACAGATAAGAATGTCCTTACACCTTGTACAAAAATTAATTCGAGATGGATTAAAACTTAAATGTTAGACCTAAAACCATAAAAACCATAGAAGAAAACCTAGGCAATACCATTCAGGACATAGGCATGGGCAAGGACTTCATGACTAAAATTCATGACTAAAACACCAAAAGCAATAGCAGCAAAAGCCAAAATAGACAAATGGGATCCAGTTTAATTGAAGAGATTCTGCACAGCAAAAGAAACTACCATCAGAGTCAACAGGCAACCTACAGAATGGGAGAACATGTTTGCAATCTACCCATCTGACAAAGGGCTAATATCCAGAATCTACAAAGAACTTATACAAATTTACAAGAAAAAATCAACCCCATCAAAAACTGGGCGAAGGATATGAACAGACACTTCTCAAAAGAAGACATGCATACAGCCAACAGACACATGAAAAAATGCTCATCATCACTGGCCATCAGAGAAATGCAAATCAAAACCACAATGAGATACCATCTCACACCAGTTAGAATGGCAATCATTAAAAAGTCAGGAAACAACAGGTGCTGGAGAGGATGTGGAGAAATAGGAACACTTTTACACTGTTGGTGGGACTGTAAACTAGTTCAACCATTGTGGAAGACAGTGTGGCAATTCCTCAAGGATCTAGAACTAGAAATACCATTTGACCCAGCCATCCCATTACTGGGTATATACCCAAAGGATTATAAATCATGTTACTATAAAGACACATGCACATATATGTTTATTGTGGCACTAGTCACGATAGCAAA
This sequence comes from Chlorocebus sabaeus, assembly GCF_047675955.1. Taxonomy (NCBI): domain Eukaryota; kingdom Metazoa; phylum Chordata; class Mammalia; order Primates; family Cercopithecidae; genus Chlorocebus; species Chlorocebus sabaeus. The sequence goes on along the minus strand of NC_132906.1, from coordinate 65,430,890 downwards.
GACTTGGAACCAACCCAAATGTCCATCAGTGATAGACTGGATTAAGAAAAATTGGCACATATACACCATGGAATACTATGCAGTCATAAAAAAGGATGAATTCATGTCCTTTATAGGGACATGGATGCAGCTGGAAACCATTATTCTGAGCAAATTATCATAAGGACAGAAAACCAAACATCACATGTTCTCACTCATAGGTGAGAATTGAACAATGAGAACAGTTGGGCAGAGGGTGGGGGCCTGTCATGGAGTTGGTAGGGGGAGGGATAGCATTAGGAGAAAAACTTAATGTGAATGATGAGTTAATGGGTGCAGCACAGCAACGTGGCACATGTATACATATGTAACAAACCTGCACGTCGTGCACGTGTACCCTAGAACTTAAAGTGTAATAATAAAAAAAATACTGGAGAAGAGCTAGCTGTCTCTGTCACAAGATGTAAACTTCTTTTTTTTTAAACATTAGGTTAACTCATTTGTATCTTTGTATATGGCATAATGATTGTACTGGGGCATATCATATCACATTATGCCTTTTATTTATCTTGTATTGATTTTCTCTAAGCCTGTGCTTTGATATCTGTTTTTTTTTTCCCTGCAATATAGTCATTTATTTCTGTATTTACTATGGCTTATATTTTTGTTTTATTATAAGGTTATATGATACCTTTAATATTATATTTAGGCATAATCTATAATTATCACTGAAGATCATTATATCCTTTTCTATCACCTATGTTTTGTCAATAAAAATATACTTGTTTTTCTTTCCATGGTTCCATATGGTAATACTGTTATTTTACTTGTCAGCTTTAATACTTTTGACACTCAGTTATTACAATGCAGGCAATTACTAGACTTATTATAAGCTTCCAAGTTATTTTCTCTTCTTCGACACAGGGTTTTATTGAGTTTTTCTAAAAAATTAGAGCTTAAATATTTACATTTTTGCTCAGTAACTTTAACTCCCACATTACTATACTCAAATATACTTGATTAAACATATACAGTGTTCAAAGCCAATATTTCTGTCATGGTATCCTAATAATCATTTGGTTGCCTAAACTATGTCTGGAATAACTTCTTCAAAAACAGTTAATAAGTAAAATATTCTTGAAGTTTTCTATAAAAAAAGAAATATAATTTGTAAGCCATATTATTTTAGCATATTAAAGATTTCATTTCATTGTTAAATAGCTTCCATTATGTAGTAGTTAGGAGAAAGTATTCCCAGTAATTTACATGCCTTCTGTGTAGAATTATACATCCACAGGCTTCTGCATGTGACTTTCCAATTTCCTCCAACTACAGTAGGCGAAGTATACTTTCCCAACTATTTAATGCAGGTGTACTTTGGCCAATCGAATGTTAGCCAATAAGGCTAAAAGTTAAGCTTTAAATATACTTGTGTGGTTTGGCTTGCCTCTGTGGTCCATCTGAGGAAGAGTCTGCTCCCTGTAGCTGCTGTTGCTTCTTAACAGGGCTCTAGAAAGAGTGCATGGAATAGATCCTAACTGACTGCAGGTCTTCAATCCACACTGGTCCAACAGGTAAGCCCTGCTGGGATTAGGTGAACTCCAGTTGATCTACAAGACTCATGAAATGAAAAAATAAAAAATGGTTGCAAGAAACCACTGAGATTATGAAATGCTTTACATACCAATATTTCAAGGAAAAAACTAATATATGTTTTTTAAAAGTTCAGCTTCCTATTCTACATTCCTTTAAAGATTTTTTTCTGACTCCTTAGGAGATATTTTTTCATTGTAAATATAAAAAAAATTAACCATTTTCTGTCATATGTCTAGGGGTTATTCTCTTTATATTTAGCCTTACTAAGGCACAAGTGTATAGTATCTGTAGACAGATGATTTTCACTAGTATTTAAAATTTACACCCATCATCTCTTTGGCTACTTGTTACTTCCCTATTCTTTTTTTTTCTCTGTAACATCTATTAGAAATAGATTAATCACCTTTTATTGTGTTTCATATATATTTTTACATGTTTTTCCGTTATAATACTACCCTATACTTAAGTCTGGATTTTTTCCTGAGCAATGTCCATGTCACAAATCCACTTTATTTTCTAAATTTTGCTAATTCCATTCAAATAATGCTTAATTTCAGTTTAAACAAAATCTAGTTTAATTTTAAAATAATATTCAGTTCTTTGTTTATATTACCTAACTTGTATTTTGTTAAAAATATATTTCATTCACAGTTATTTTAATGTGCATGTCTGGCCACCCCTATATCTACATCTTCTATGGTTTTTAGTTTTATGGTATTCTCTGGAAGTTTTTATTAATTGCTTCTTCTTTTATGCTTACCTTTTTTTTTTTTTTTTTTGAGTGGCAGATATTTGATGCGAACATTTGTAGAGATAATCTAATGCATAATATGAATGTGTGTGTGTGTGCACGTGTGTTTTTGTGTGTGTGCACGTGTGTGTGGTGGTGCTGTTTGGATTGTCCTTGTCCTTCATCCCCTCCTTATTCTGCCCTCTTCTTCCTCAACTTCCTTAAGAACACCCTTCCTTTTCCCCTCCGTCTTCTCCTCTCTTCTTCTTCTGTTTTTTTTTCTTGTCATGCATTTTTGTTTATTTTTATGTTTCCAACAAGAACATTTTTCTTTTACAAACCACTCCACTGCTTGAAGTAAAGCTTATCTTTAATTTTATTTAACAATTTCACTTAGTCCATTTAGTTAAATTGTTCTTCTCTTTTATATTTTCATTTCTCACAGTATCTTTCTCTATCTGCATTTTTATCCTGCCCTTCTTATGGTTAAGAATTTTTTTTCTAATCCCACTTAATTTTGTGTATTCACTTCTAATCCCCTTTGTCTCACTAATTCTTCTCCATATCCTTGTGATTCTGCTTTGTAATTTTTCAGATAGAAAGTTACATCATTAACTTTATTTTAAAAATTAATGGCAACCTATTTCAACAAAACTAATATTTTGTAGAAATATTTGAGCATTTTTCTACTGTGGGCTTATGATTTATGAGTATGACTTAAAATTTGTTTTTCCTTATGGTGTTATTGTGTCTATGTGTACTGATTTATCTTATTTTTAAATAATACATAAATAAAATAGATTCTTTTCAAAGTAGACATTTGAAGGCAATTTAGGACAATCAGGAAGAGGAAGAGGCAGAGTACCGTTCAGTATTAATAATCCAAAGGCAAAGTTTTTCCAAATTACAGAGTCAGACAGACTACTTTCTTTGAGCTATCTTATAGTCATTATTAGTATAAAGCTATACTATCTGTTATCTGACCAAAGAAAATCCCAGGGAAATTCTGACGGAGTTCAAATTCGCATCACTTTTTATCTTGTTTCCAAAAAAAGGGGTTAAAAGATCATTTCATGACACGATTTTACCTTCATGAAGTATTTCTTTTCTGTTTTATTCTAAAATTCATTACCTTTGGGCTTTTCTTGGGAGGGGGACGGAATCTAGTTCTATCGCCCAGGCTGGAGTGCAGTGGTGCAATCTCCGCTCACTGCAAGCTCTGCCTCCTCCCGGGTCCAGCCATTCATTCTCTTGCCTCAGCCTCCCTAGAAGCTGGGACTACAGGCGCCCGCCACCATGCCCAGCTAATTTTTTTGTGTTTTTAGTAGAGACAGGGTTTCACCCTGTTCGCCAGGATGGTCTCCATCTCCTGACTTCGTGATCCGCCCGCCTCGGCCTCCCAAAGTGCTGGGATTACAGGCGTGAGCCACTGCGCCAAGCCACCTTTGGATTTTTTAAACACTTTATTATATTTTCTTTACTACTTCTCCCTGAAGTTCTACCTGATCTTAGCTCTTTCAATAATCTTTACCAAACTTTGGAGTATTTGATTTATCTGTGTTCTAGTTTTAATGCTAATAGAATCTGAAAATTTTCTTTTGTCATTTCCCTTGTTGCTTTTGCAACTTTATAAGGTGGTGACTGAAAGATTACATTCAAATCTGCAATCCTGTTAACAACCACTTTTATGGCTTCAAGAATTTTTCTAAACATTAACCCAGCTAATTCAAAGCACAGTACTAAAATTTTAATAAAAGTTTGAATGAGTTTTGAAGTCAAAGGCAATATAACTTTTAAAAATTGTATTTGTATTTATTTGTTTTTTTTGATACGGAATCTCTCTGTTGCCCAGGCTGGAGTGCAATGGCGCGATCTCGCTCACTGCAATTTCCGCCTCTGGGGTTCAGGTGATTCTCCTGCCTCAGCATCCCCAGCAGCTGGGATTACAGGCGCCCGCCACCACGCCCGGCTAATTTTTGTATTTTTAGTAGAGACGGGGTTTCACCAGTTTGGCTAGGATGGTCTCGAACTCCTGACCTCAGGTTATCCACCTGCCTCGGCCTCCCAAATTGCTGAGATTACAGGCGTGAGCCATCGTGATAACTTATTAAGACGTATATAATTTATATATTTCTTGCCCTAAAGATATTACCTTTTTGTAATTTGGTTCTTTAAAGTTGCAAGCAAAAGACACACTTCGGTTTTCTTCTTGATGGATATTTGAATTGCTATGTAATACATACACGCTTTTTTTTTTGGTGTACATGTGATATTTTTCTACATTCACATAATGTGAAAGGGCATATATGTTGAGGCTACTTAGGGAAATAATGCAGTGAAGAAATCTTTCTCCAGTGCAAACTTCAGATATCCTGGGTAATTGGATTTCTCTTTACAATTCCCCATCAATAATATGTCATAATTGAGATGTAGTTTACTCAGGCCTCTTCTCTGAGATTAAACTACTCCATTTTACCTAGGAAAGTCTGATTGCTGAGGATTCTGACTATAATTTCTCTCTCACTACCATCCCGCTTCCTGTCTCCTGGCTTCTGACCTTCTGCTACCTCAATTTCCTGCTGTATATTTCCCATTAAGAAATTCTTCAAAAACTGTTGTTATCAATTATCTTATTCAAATGTTGTCATTGCTCTTTAAGAGACAAAACAGGCATTTTTATCCTCTATTTACAGAAGAAAAAATACGCTTATAATCATAATCCTAGAATATAGTAACCTGAAATTAAATTTTGGCTTCATGAACATTAGCCTTATGACCTTTAGCCTTCCATGCTATATAATCTAAGGCCATCTAAACTTTAATGCATGCATCACACAGTTTGCAAAACTTAAAAGGTATATGTAGAAAGAATGTGATAGATTTTCATTTTATAATAAAGCTGTAAGATCATAGATATACAAACAAAAAATATAGCATTTATCATTTTCTTTAACTTCTTAAATCATTCCCAGTATACTTAGTTATAAGAAGTATTTAATCTTAACCAGTAAAAGTACAGGCTTGGCTAAACCAAAAAGATTTTGTCTCCCTTCAATGATTGGAGAGAATGATGACCCATACCTGGATTAAATTGTTTTTGCTCTAACTTACTACACATGAGGTGACAAGCACTTCAGAAAGGTATCACAAAGGTATATAAACAATTAAGTGGACTAAGTTTTTGCTTTTTTTCCTAAGTATTTTCTACTTTAATGACCAGTGCAGTCTATAGGGAGTGAGAAAACCCAGGATGAGAAAGGCTGATACCAGAACCTTCTGCTTATTCTGCTGTTAGGTTGAGGTGGGAGTACATAAGCCCTCAAGAATCCACGTGTGTTTATGCATATCCAATGCCGCACCAGTTACATGATTCTAGATTTGATTTCTTATGCATTATCAAATGTACAACAGTTTTGGACAAGAGTTAACATAATACATCCGCGTCTCTGTCAAATCAACAGAATCACTTTAAGGTAAGTTAAAAGTGTTAGAGAAACTAATGAACAGAAACTGTGCGTTGATATAATCTGTGTATGAAGGATGCTATATGTCTTCGTGATAGCAATTTTGAGGGGAAGGACCCTTCTCGTTTACGTTCATTTCTCCTGGTGTTTTCTGGTCTTTGGTTGTGCTGCCTTGTCATCCTTTCTTCCCTGAGCTTTAACCTATGTCTTAATTGAATCTGCTGGTGATCATGAAAGGTTCCATTCAACATCTGTATATGTACCAGTATCTCCTGCTCTCTCAGCCTAAGTTCTTGGTGAGATTCCACTTTCTGGATCCACCATTTTCTGACCCCAGGCTTATTTGTCTCTTAGCTCTCTGATAACCCCTTGTGGGCATGCAGATAAATGTTGGATGTTGGTCTCATGCACAATAACGTCATTATTTTCCTGTTTAGTGGAAATCTCTCTTGATTAGTGCCATTCCATTGCCTTTATGCAGGATGTTTGAGTAAATGGAGCACAGAGAGCTAAACTGATCTAGTGTTTCAAAAAGTGCCCTTTGCCTTGCCTCCCCCTGTGATTCTTCCCATGTTTTTCCTTTGCACTCATGTTCTCATCAGAAGGACTGGTATGATTGTTTCTTATGAGAGGGTACACTGTTTATTTCATACTCTCGTATTTTTTCTACCTTTCGCCTATTATAACACTCTATTATCCAAGTTGTCCAAGTGTGTCCAGTAATATAAAAGGAGTTGTTGAAATTTAGAAAATCAATTTGTCCAGTTGTAGTTATCTGCTGCGGTATAACAGTTTACCCTAAAATTAAGTAGGCTAAGGCAAGAACTATTATGGACGATTCTGTAGGTTAATATGGCCCAGATGAGCAATTCTTCTGCCCCAAGTGTTATTTAATGAGGCTGCAATCATCTGGAGGCTCAACTGTGCTGGAATGTTCAAGATAACTTTGCATATCACTGTCAGGTGATGCTAATCCTAGGCTTGGAATTGAGCTAGGACTGTTGATCAGAGATGCTTGTTGTTTTTCTTGTGGCCTATCCATGTCTTTTATGCTTTTCTTAGCTTTAAAGGTGGGTTCCAAGCATGCGAAAGTGGAAGCTGCATCTTTCTTAATGATTCAGAAGTTAAATAGCATTACTTTTGCTGTGTTCGGTTACTCAAAGCATGTCACAATTCCAGCCCAGGCTTAAGGGAAGGAAAAATAGTTTCCATCTCTTGATGAGAGAAGGGGCAAATAATTTGTTTTCATCTTTAATTCCCACTCCGCCCCCGCCACCCTGCCCCCAGTAAAACCTACCTGCAGAGACTGCTGAATCAGCCTGGACCATCCCCAAATCTAATCTCACGGTCAACACTCAACAACAAGTTTGTGGTTTGAATCTATTTTTTTGAGAAGCTATAACTTTTTAGTTCACTGTATTTGTATCAAGATTTAGGAGTCATAAAACATGTCTGTTTATTCTTCAAACATATTATCCAGTCGGAAAAAATAATTAAAATTAGAATTACACTTTTGGGATAAGATAGTTGACACAACTAAAATTTAATTAGAAGAGATATAGTTATCCTGGGACTTTCTAAAACTAATAATATCCAATCATTATTAAAGGTTGTCTGTGACGAAGTTCCACTGATAATCAGGCAGAGTCATTTAGAATGTTCCTACTAATTTCACACTCAATAGGAAATTGTATAAGCAAGAAAAGCCAACATGTTTCCCATCTGTCTTTTGAAAACATTCAGGAAAGCTCTCTTTTATAAAGTCCAAATCATTGGAAGGACCAAAGCAGAAAAGAAGAATGACAATGCAATTTTAAAATAATAATTAAGGCTATTTCTGGTATTGATCTTTTAAAATGATAAAATTTTATATTTTGTAAAATATAAATTAATTTTAGAAATTATGAGTGAAAATTAATATAGACATTGTAAGATATAAATCTCTTGAAAATGGGCTGAGTGCAAATGTTCACACCTGTAATCCCAGTGCTTTGGTAGGCAGAGGCAGGAGTATTGCTTGAGGCCAGGAGTTCCAGACCTATAGGCAACAAAGCAAGACTCCATCTCTGCAGGAAAAAAAAAAAAAAAGTTAGTGAGGCATGTTGGTGTATAGATCACTGGAATTTTTAACATTGAGGAAGCTTTTACTGCTACAAACCTCAGAACTACTTACAATACCACTGCTACACCTTTACTACTTCAGGTTTACATAAGCATGAACTGGTTTTAAAAATTCTAAAAATATATTACGCTTTTCTAAAACTCTCGATTTAACTTCTTCGTTCTCATTCATTCTACAATTTTAAAAATTCATGTAAACGGAATTATGCACTATGTAATGTTCTGCTATTAAATTTTTTAACTCAGCATAATTCTCTGATAAGTCATTCATGATGAGTATAAATTTATAGCCAGTTCCTTTATTATTGCTGAGAAGTATTTCATGTTATAGAACTTCAACAGTTTGTTTAGTCAGTCACCTGTTGAAAAACATTAGGGCTGATTTAAGTTTTTGGCTTTTATGAATAAAGCTGCTATGGACATTTGTGTGCAGGTTTTTGCATGAACATGAGTTTTTATTTCTTTGGGATAGACATGCAAGAGTACAATTGCTGTGTCACATGGCAGTTGCAGGTTTACCTTTTAAGAAACTGATAAGGTGCTTTCTGCAATAGGTTTTTGAATTAAAGTATTTTTTAAAATGTTGAATGTGACAACCGATTTGTTTTGGTGTGATAATAATTGAGTTCGTAGATAATTGTAATGAGAATTCTTAAGACATTTGAATTTATTTAATATATTTGTCATTGCATTAATTTATGGCATAGAATATTTTGCTAAGAAATTTTAAATAATTACGTTATCCAAAAAAGTTTTTGTACAGTAGTCAAAATGGATTCTTGAAACTCAATAACATTTATCATAACTTTTTTTTATATAAAATGACTTAGAAAAAAAGTAATTCCTGTAATAATTAGGTTGACCTTGAACAGTAAAGAGGAGTCATATTATTTAGAAATATATAAAAGGTAATTGTATAGCAAATTACATATTAAGACCTTAATTATAGAGTTGATTAAAAAAATAAATAATGATGCACTCAATTCTTTAATAAAGCTTACGATTCTGTACAGGTGAAGGAATATTAAGTAGAATTTTTAAAAATACAAATTTAGGTATAGAAGCATTATTCTTAGTAGATAAAATGTAATCAAGAAATCAGACTTAATCTGGAATAATTACCAGTTTGATTTTATTTGTGAATTATTTGTGTTTCCAATGTTTACTGTATGTTTTTCCAGTCACAGTAGACAATCAATGTAGTTATGTTATTTGAATTTAAATGGGTGCCTACAAATAAGTAATCATCAAATTATATGATAATATATCTTGTAAAAAGCTTAAATATATCTGCAGGAAATATAATGTAATAATACCTAGTTGAAAAGATACTACATGTTTTATGTTATAGTTGGTTTGAAAATATAATTTCAAGGAATGCAAAGCTAAAAGTACACACTAAAATTGGATAAATTCTATCAACTTTTATGAATACATACGCATATGTTTACGTGTAAATTTTTATAAATGAAAGCAGTTTTATTCTGCTAACTAAAACTACGTGTGTGAGTGCACATACATACACACATAAACACATGCTTACATATATGCCTACGTACACACTCCAGCTACTTTTTGGTTGTAATAGTCTTTTATCTTATATAGTGGTCTGATGTTTCTATAAAAAACAAACATTTCATTACATAGAGCATAAAAAGAAGGCAGGATACTATTTGTCATTAGTTCCCCACACCCTAATTTCCAACAAAGTAAAGTGAGGGTGAGTGGTTTTTCAGCACATGTATTGGGTTTGTACATAAAGAGGGAACCCCAACATCATGAGATTCAGAGCTAACATAGGGGCTGCTGGCACATCTGTTACCATTTTCTCTGGAAATATGTGAAAACCTTATCTTTACTTCTGCAAAGTAAACAGATTATCTTTGTTGAGTGTAGAGGGAGGTCCCTAGTTTCCTACGACCCTGAAAAGCAATTCCAAGGAATGTGTGGGTAGATGTTTTCTATTTTTATTATAGTTTGTCATGCCCTTTGCCTAGAATGCATGGAATATGAGAACCCCAAGGAGAATTTTCTCTCCAAATATCCACTTCCTGGTTTTACAATGCCCTGGCTGTTGGCCAGTTTTTCTAATTATTTCCCATTCCCTCTGTTACTCTAATATAATTCACCCTGGCTGATACCAAATCTGTTCATCAGCTTGTCTTGTGTAACACTTAAATTTAAGACTAGTGTCAAACTTATACTATTGAACTCAACCACATCAAGCGACCTTGATATAGCCAGATGAACAAATACCATAAACCTTCAGGTCGACTTCAGAAAGCCAGGTAGTTTTCTGTATACATTTCTGTAATAACTTTTCCAACTTGTTTGAGGCATTACCAGAGTGCTAGCATGATAGCCACTTCCCCCTTAATCTTTTTGTTGGAAGGTAAGAATACTGGTGTCATTCAGAACATTTCTATCTAACAAATTGAAGATGGTTTGAAGGTCTTCTTTGGCTAGGAGGATGTCATTGATCATTTTACCTAAGTCACAGACACATTTTATATTATCCTTTATGTTTGAATGACTCCCATTGTAGTTAAAATTGCCCACATAGTACAAATCATGAGTCTGTTACCCTTCTGGGATTTCCCCGAATATCTGAGGGTAGCTTCATTTCTGAGAGACCTCGGCAGTTATCTGAAGACTACATGATCTATTTGTGCATTTTCTTTATATAATCAAATGTCACTAACATGCCTTAACATAAAAATCACTGTGTGTCTTGTGAGGGAGGCAAGTCAATACCTGGCTCTCACCCAAGAAGGGCAATCCCAAGGATATGTGTGGTGCCCCTAGAAATAATGATTGTTTATAATTGTCTCCCCCTTCCACCCAAATGGAATATACTTCAGTCAGTATGCACAGCTTGACAGTGCCATTCTCACACTTCCAGCAGGGTTTTCTAGCAGGTATCATGTAAAAGCAGCCAGTTCAATGTGTCCTACTTGTCCAGTACACCAACTTATTGATCCCCACAGAATAACTAAGCATAAAGATAGGAACAACGTAGAGAGATTTTTGGTGCGGGACAGGCTGTTTTGTTGTCAGTGGCATCTGGTTATAGATGAGAAACTCAGTGGAGAGTTTATTCCACAGGTCGCCACAACGATTTGCAAGAGTAGCACCACACTGTTTTCCTTCGAGAAGAAGGCACTAGAGGGGGTTTTAAAAGATTTTTAAAAATTAATTTCTCCCCTTCCTTATATGCCAAAAATCTATAATAATCCTTCCCAAGGTGCAGAGGATTTTTCTGTTCTTCTGTCTGCACAAATTCTGTTGGTATCATTTTAGTAACTATACCTGCTCCTCTTTGAAAATCATCCCAAACTTTTACCCAGACCTTTCATCCGGAGTGGCTGAATAAAGAGGACCAAAAATATTTTTAGACAATTTAACTGGAATTAAGTTTAAATCCCCTAAGCCCTTTTTAGTCAGGCTACCAATTAGCTGGGTTTAGATTTGCTTCTAAGATACAGAATGGCAAATGATGCTTGGGAGTGGTTAGGACTAAATTCTGAATTTTCACATGGGTAATTGTAAATCGGACTTTTATGATCCTGATCATTATTCAGTAAACAGCTTAGAAAAGATCATCCCTTTTCTGGGGCGGTTTCATTTAATGACTAAGCTGCCTTAATTTAGTCTGTGTTTACCAGGAAAATGCATGGTAAGTAGAGACAGAAATAATTTGGGGTAAAATTTTGAAGCAGGATTCCAATGCTCAATAATATCTTATTCCTGTAGATAGTAAGGAACATTGAATATCTACTGAATATCTTGACTTTCAGTCTAAGGCCTTGAGTGGCTTTTATTATAAAATGAACATTATTGACACAATTCCAAGAGTCTAGAAAGCTAAACTCATAACACATATTTGTTTCCAGAGCAGCTATAGTCTCATGTCTAGAGTATGCCAGGGATTTCATAACCTAAAAAGGTGCTAACAACAGCAAGGCACCACCAATAGCCTTGAGAAGGGAACACTTTGATGTAAGCATTTGCTCAAAATGAGCATGTGTGTTGGGGGGTAGTCACAGTATCTGGAATGTGGCCTCCCCAAACTTGGGATAACCAGGTAAATTGTTGGCAGGAGACACAAGTCTGCCATGAAGTGGTAGCCTCTGCATCAGAAACCTAGAATCCTTTCTTCTGTATCAAGTCTATGACAGTAGAGAGGTTGCCATGGAATTATCATGGCAATCGGGACAGCACAGGCTGAAAGCTGTCGATTCCAGTCAGTCTCATCAGAGAATGGGCCCTTCCCAAGGGCATTTAAGAGTAACCCAACTGGTTCGATTAGCAATCATTATGTTTCATGGTTCATAGTCTAAGGAAGGGGTGTCTATAATTTGCAGTAATCCTGCTGCCTGTGTTCTTCCCACTGGGAATAACAACCACTGCCCTCTTATATCCCAGCATAACTGGTGATGAGGCTGAAACAGTTACAGCAGACACCATTGGGCTTTGGTTTAGGTTAACATCCTTAAACAAAACACAGGTATGAAAGGCACCCTTCTGTGAATTGACTATTTTATTGAGCAAGTAGTTTTGTTTTAGCCAGTGAATTGAGAGTCATGTTTTACCCACAGAAATAGTTATCATTTTTCTTGCAAAGTCATTAGTTTTGTATCTAATTAGGGATTAGGTTGGCCACATTCCTCAATTATCCATGCCCATTTGACACGTGAGGTTTTTTGGGCCCTTCCTATTTTACTAGTTATAAAGTCCTAACTAAACCAACCCGCAAGTTTTCAGGCCTCTATAAGTCAAGCATTGCTTTTCAACAAGGGCACTGTGGAAAAAAAGGGAGCTGCTTTTAAAGTAGCGTATCCAATAGCCATGTCAAAAGCCTAAGTTCCAAAAGCCCAAGAAATTTTTATCCCCTTTGGTCAGAGATACAAATCAGCAAAAATTATCATCAGTTAAAAGAAAGTTGCTGGATCTCCAATACTCTAAGAATTCAATAAGGTCGTAAGCCTCCTTTTTCATAAAGAACAAAGGCACAGCATATTTCTTGACTCGCCAGACTATCTGTGACTTGAGTCAACTGCTGTAAATATAAATTGTGTCAACAGTGGGAAATGGCAGGGAAATTTGTCCCAGGAACAGAGTTGTCTACCTGTAGCTTTTTTTTCACTAGGATAATTCCCTGAGAAACTTATGAGAAGAGGAATTAATACAGCTCATCATCCATTTCTGTCATAGATTTAAATGTAGAAGCAAATAAGGACTCAATACATTAAATCAGTCTAAAGGACTCTGATCACAAAATAACTAACCATTTTGTTTTCATTCACTGCAAGTTTTGCTCAAGCACTAGTAACTGAATTTGGCATTTCAAGGGCTATCATTACAACTGTCAGGAAATCCCAATGTTATCTCTCATCTGGGTCTTCGAGGCAAATGCAGACTCATAATGTTAAGGCGATGGGGTGGGTGTGTGGGAGGAAGACGAGGAACTTTTTTTCTGTATTTTGTTCTCTATTTTATTCTCCATGCACTGCAGGCATCAGGGGTTGTATGGTTGGTGGGGGCCTCTCAGAGTCAGAGGCTTTTCCTTTCTGTCCTTTTACCTGCCAACAGTGACATTCTTCCACATCTTCATTCACCCATATGCTCAGCACTCCTCCCCAACAGAATTTGACCTGTTGGTGATATGGGCACATATTTGCAACACAGTTATAAAAGTTGGAAGTCCCTCCTCTCCCTGAGTTCCACAGTATATTCAGATGGGTAGAAAAAACTTCCAGTTTCCCTTTGCTATAGTAAGATGAAGAAATCATCATGAATCCTTCAGATAACTGAGGTTTGAATAGAGGGGAGAGAAAGGAATAGGTAAATGCATAAAAGAGTCTTCATGCTAATAAGTAAGCTAGGTTAGAGCAGTGCAATGACTTTTAACAGTTCAACTACCCATGTTCTTGGGCAGTCTTCAGCCTTACAAGAACTCTGGAAGCTAATTTTCCCTTTCTGTTCCTGCCTGGTAATGACAGCAACAAACAAAATAATTTCTAATGCTTTCTTCTTGACAAAACCTTATACAAGCTTTGGAAATTCCTTGACCTTTTCTTCCCCCGACCATAAGGGCTTCCCATTCACTTATTTCAACCCTACGTCCTAGACGTAGGCCTTCAATAACCTTTCCTTATTAATGTACAGCAAAGAGAAAGACCAATTTTGCCTAATTGAACCTACAGGTGGTCAACCTGTCTGCTGCAGATTCATATTGACTTGTGTGGTTCTTGACTTCCTCTACAAAGGTCTCCAATGTTGTATCATCCTTGCTTTCAAAAATTTTGAGTTAAATTGTGAAAGATCTGAGATTTACCCTACTTACAAGCTAACAAGTTAGCCTGCCAGTTTAGTACAACATATGTTGAGGGAAACACCATACCTCTGGATCAGAGAATGAACTGTTTATAACTCACAGGAAAACAAAAACCTCCACAGTATATCTTGCATTGTTTTACCACACCCTAATTTCAACAGGGCAACTGAAGACCAACTTTCATGTGCATGTGCCCATAAGAAAGTAAAGAAAAATTTTATTTATTTATTTATTTATTTATAGACAGGGTCTCACTCTGTTTCCAGTCCAGAGTGCAGTGACATGATTTTGGCTCAATGCAGCCTCGATCTCCTGGGCTCAAACAATCCTCCAACCGCAGCCCTGGGAGAAACTGGGAACACAGGAATATTCCACCATGTCCAGAAATTTTTTTTTTTTTTTTTGTAGAGTTGGGGTCTCTCTATGTTGCCCAGGCTGGTTTCAAACTCTTAGTCTTAGGCAGCCTTCCTGCATGGGGTTCCCAAAGTTTTGGGATTACAAGTGTGAGCCAGTGTGCCTGGCTGAGAAATTTCTTAATACAATATATTATAAAATGCTGTCAGATATCTAGACCAATTTTCACTTAAGTTATCTATATAGCTGTTTTAATTTTATTTTTTTCTGAGTCTAATCAAGTTTATTCATGTTATCTTTTTAGTTTCTAGTCAACCTTTTTTCCACATAATGGCAAATTTTTAGAGTAACCAAGCAGGGTGACATATAGAATATATAGGTCATGTAAGACATGTAGATTGTATAAGCAAATATTAATACTAGTCTTACTTTTTTTCTGATTAAAACTGATTAAATCTCTGGCTAACCAAGGTGACTCCCAGCACTTTGGGAAGCCAAGGTGGGAAGACTGCTTGAGGTCAGGAGTTTGAGAACAGTTTGGGCAACAGAGTGAGATTTCATCTCTACAAAAAAAAACCTTAAAAATTAGCCGGGCATAATGGCAAACACCTCCAGACCAACCTACTTGTGATACTAAAGTGAGATGATCACTTGAACCTGGAAGTCTGAGGCTGCAGTGGACCATGATCACACCACTGCACTCCAGTCTGGGTGACAGAGCAAGACCCTGTCTCAAAAAAACAAAACAAAAAACTGGTTAAAATTCATGATTCATGACTCAGTGTATTTTATTAGACATCTTCGCTTAAATATTAATGAAGTAATTTGCACATGACTTTCTTTAGGACTTTATTTTCTTTAAAAGGTAACATGATATTTAATGGGTATAAAAATAAAATAGATAATGATAAAAGGATATCACATGGAAATCATGAGATGGGTTGGGTAATTTAACAGCTAACTGCTCAGATATTTGTAACATTTTTGTCTAGCAAAAACACAAAGTTTCACATATTTTAAGGTTTGTTCCTAAATGCTGAGAATCATGAGTGCTGAATGTGTATTATAAAAATACTCATACAAAGATCTTAACATCCATTCATTCATTTAATCACAAATGATTTTTCACCAAGACAGACATTTTTCCCACCCTCAAGTTTTACTTAATTACTAAAATGTTAATCAGGAATAAAGCATTTAAGCTTTCAGATGACTTGTAGGAGAATTCAAATATTAGGGAAAAGATTCATAGATGGAGATTTTAAATCTGTATCACCATTATTACCTAGATAGTAATTGATTGGTCACGGGGCAGTAATTAGCTGCATAGTAAAATAAGTAACAAGTAGACACAAGGCAGTGAGATTTTACAATTTAGAAAAAGTATGAAAATGTTCAGAAAATATATTCTACCAGAAGAAGGCTGAATTGAGTGGCAAGTACCCTGAGTGCAGCACAGAGGACTTAACTAGCATAGAGACAGAAAAACCAAAGAGAGAAGAGGAACCATCACTGTCCATCTCAATCACTGAAAAATTTAAGTCACCTTGAACGTGCCTGTTACCCAAATGATAAACTGAAAAAAGATATGGTATTCCTAGAGATATTTTTATACAACTAAGTTAGTCTATCCTTAGAAAAATGAGCAAATTTGGTTTGGCTGTTGCTTCAGTAGAATTGATTTTTCTCTTCTTTTTTTGATAATAATTGGATGATATATAAAATAGTAGGTGACTTAAAAGGAGGATAAAAATGTAAAAGAGTTGTAGTATGTTAGGAATTACTGGGAGTGAGAAAGTGTTGAATCAATCGGTATAATTTATAAATGATAAAGACATATATCTCATTTTAAATTATTTAATGAAAAGTTTATTGAAAACTCATGTGGTAAATGACTTCTTCAAGTATACCTGAGTGTGCAAAATGGTAAGTTACAGAGGAAAAAGGGGTAACTAAAGGTACATACCCCATGACAAAATTGATCTAGAAACACAACCAAAATTTTTTCTTCTTCCCCAAAATTAATTTTTTTTAAACAGCATAAGATTTGCCTGGGAAAAAATGGGCTCTTGAATAAAAAAAATTTGTTTTGAGTAATGAATCAGATCAAAATTATTTTTCATAATAGAGAGTATTAGAAAATACATTAAAAATACATAAAAAATTATAGGCTATTATTTATACTGGATGAGCAATATTTCCTTCTAAGTTTGAAAACATCTCACCCAAATTTTTCAGTAATACTTATTTAAGCTGAGTATATTCATATGAGGAAAAAAATCTCCACTATTTTTAATAAGTGGAAATGAAATAGTCTCTCCCAAAATGAAGCAGAAGGAGAGCTAAGGCAGGACTTTCATAATTTGCTCTTTTTTAAACAGATGCCTTTGCTAAGGAGTATGTACTCTAGTGACCCTACCCTGCACCTTTACCTTGGTATTTTACGTTATTATATTTTAGGGTTTTAAAAAACATATTATTCCATTAGTTTCAATCGTGTGTAATTTTCTAATTCATAATTTATTTTAAAAAATGAAACAGAGGAGTGCTGTTTTGCCGACATCTAGATTACTCCTACAAATAATACCAGCTGACAAATTTTTAAATACAAGTTCCTTTAATGTTATGTATTCAACATGACATTAGGTTTGCTTTATTTTGTTATCATTGTTGGATATCACCAATCCACCTTGCCAGAAGAAAGATTAATATATTATTAAATAATATATTATTTTGAAATGTTATAATATTTTAAAAACTCTTTGTTTTTGAGATTGATTAAAGTTAATTAAATCATTAAAATGTAGTATTAGCATTACCTCAATGTAGACAGGTTAGAGTGATAGTTTTTCTAACAGGATGTGTCTGTGTCCCAGAGTATCATAAGATATTTAAATAAAAAGCTTTGTCGAATATTTTCATAAATAAGAAAAATGGGATTATGTTGAAAATGTAATTTCTCATGTTATTATACAGCTTTACTTTTCTGGAACACAGTGTGCACGTTTGTCATCGGCAAATTCCTTCCTATTTTTAAGATTCAATTCATACATTACTAACAAACATTGCAAAACTTTTCCTGATTGTATCAAGTTGATCTTTCTATTCCTACTTTGTCATCCAATCCCTGTCACATTCATCTTTTATCTCAAACATTTGCTGAATGAAAGCAAATATGAGTTAATAAAAGAGGTAAATGGAATGGCATTTGTTTAGTTTAAGAGTACCTTGTTATTATATATAAGATCTTCAATGAAGGGAATAAACTAAAAAGCAAATTCTACTTTATTAATATAATAAGAAAAACATTGAATATAAGAAAACCTCAAACATCTAATAAAAGCATAAATGCCTGATATAATAATGCAGTTGGATGATCTGAACTGCAAATATCCTAAGTTAAACACACAGTACAATAATACAATATAAGTGATAGTTCTTCCAAATACCTTTTCTGCATTCCCAGACTGAGCACGTGGTCTCAGACTCTATGACTTTATAAAAATAATTTCATCCTAACACATATAACAAAATATTTTAATTTTTTTTTCTTCTGCATTTGGAGATAAAGTCTTAAAAAGGTGGGACTCTTCAAACTTATGGTTTTATATTTTTATTTCTAGCATAGCTCTACTTATTTCATACCCACACTTAATGCTAAGTGAATGAAATAATAAATTAATACATGTTTACCCTTTATTGCTAAGTAATAATTACTTGCACAGACATAAAACTATAGAGTTTCTTATGAGAATTCCTATTTAAAAAGTTGAGAACTCAAAATCCAGACTGACAAAGACTGGGGAGACAACACCAAAGACTGATGAGAATGTAGGAGCAAGAGGAACTCTGCTGCTGGTGGGAATGCAAAATGGCAGAGTCATTTTGGAGGACAATCTGGTGGATTCTTGCTAAACTAAACATATCTTTACCATATGATCTAACAAACATGTTATTTGGTATTTACGCAAAGGATTTAAAAAGTTATGTCCATACAAACCTGCATATAGATGTTTATAGCAGCTTTATTTCTAACTGCCCAAATTGGAAATCATCTAGGATGTCCTTCACTCTGTGAATAGATAAATTGACTGCTGTACATTCAGACAATGCCATTTTATTCAGTACTAAAAAATAAAAGAGTTATCAAGCCATATAAAGACATGGAGAAATTTTAAATGCATATAACTAAGTGAAAGAAGGCAATGTGGAAAGGCTATGCACTATAGAGTTTCAAATATGTGATATTTTGGTAAGGGGAAAATTTTGAAATAAAGCGATCAGGAGGGCGGAGCAAGATGCCCAAATAGGAGCAGCTCCAGTCTCCAGCTCCCAGCACGAGCAACACAGAAGACGGGTGATTTCTGCATTTTCAACTGAGGTACCAGGTTCATGTCATTAGGGAGTGCTATACAATCGGAGCTGGTCAGCCACTGCAGCCTGACCAGCTACAGCTGAAGCAGGGCGAGGCATCACCTCACCTGGGAAGCGCAAGGAGGAAGGGAATCCCTTTTCCTAGCCAGGGGAACTGAGACACAAAACACCTGGAAAATTGGGTAACTCCCACCCCAATACTGTGCTTTACCAAGAGTCTTAGCAAACGGCACATCAGGAGATTATATCCCACACCTGGCCATGAGGGTCCCACGCCCACAGAGCCTCCCTCATTGCTAGCACAGCAGTCTGCGATCTAACTGCAAGGCAGCAGCGAGGCTGGGGGAGGGGTGCCAGCCATTGCTGAGGCTTAAGTAGGTAAACAAAGCTGCTAGGAAACTCGAACTGGGTGGAGCCCACAGCAGCTCAAGGAGGCCTGCCTGTCTCTGTAGACTCCACCTCTGGGGACAGGGCACAGCTAAACAAAAAGCAGCAGAAACCTCTGCAGATGCAAATGACCCTGTCTGACAGCTTTGAAGAGAGCAGTGGATCTCCCAACATGGAGGTTGAGATCTGAGAACCGACAGACTGCCTGCTCAAGTGGGTCCCTGACCCCTGAGTTGCCTAACTGGGAGATATCCCACATTAGGGGCAGACCGACACCCCACACCTCACACGGTATGGTACACCCCTGAGACGAAGCTTCCAAAGGAAGAATCAGACAGGTACACTTGCTGTTCAGCAATATTCTATCTTCTGCAGCCTCTGCTGCTGATACCCAGGCAAACAGGATCTGGAGTGGACCTCAAGCAATCTCCAACAGACCTACAGCTGAGGGTCCTGACTGTTAGAAGGAAAACTAACAAACAGGAAGGACACCCCTTCAATGTATCCGAAACCCCATCAGTACGTCACCATCATCAAAGACCAAAGGCAGATAAAAACACAAAGATGGGGAAAAAGCAGGGCGGAAAAGCTGGAAATTCAAAAAATAAGAGCACATCTCCCCGTCAAAAGGAATGCAGCTAATCGCCAGCAACGGATCGAAGCTGGATGGAGAATGACTTTGACGAGTTGAGAGAAGAAGGCTTCAGTCCATCAAACTTCTCAGAGCCAAAGGAGGAATTACGTACCCAGAGCAAAGAAACTTGAATAAAGAATGGAAGAGTGGATAACTAGAATAATCAATGCAGAGAAGGCCATAAATGAACTGACAGAGATGAAAACCATGACACGAGAAATACGTGACAAATGCACAAGCTTCAGTAACCGACTTGATCAACTGGAAGAAAGAGTATCAGTGATTGAGGATCAAATGAATGAAACGAAGTGAGAAGAGAAGTCTAAAGAAAAAAGAGGAAAAAGAAATGAACAAAGCCTTCAAGAAGTATGGGATTATGTGAAAAGACCAAATCTACATCTCATTGGGGTACCTGAAAGTGAGGGGAAAAATGGAACCAAGTTGGAAAACACTCTTCAGGATATCATCCAGGAGAACTTCCACAACCTAGTAAGGCAGGCCAATATTGAAATTTAGGAAATACAGAGGACGCCACAAAGATACTCCACAAGAAGAGCAACTCCAAGACACATAATTGTCAGATTCACCAAAGTTGAAATGAAGGAAAAACTGTTAAGGGCAGCCAGAGAGAAAGGTCGGGTTACCCACAAAGGGAAGCCCATCAGACTAACAGCAGATCTCTTGGCAGAAACTCTACAAGCCAGAAGAGAGTGGAGGCCAATATTCAACATTCTTAAAGAAAAGAATTTTCAACCCAGATTTCATATCCAGCCAAACTTAGTTTTATAAGTGAAGGAGAAATAAAATCCTTTACAGATAAGCAAATGCTTAGAGATTTTGTCACCACCAGGCCTGCCTTACAAGAGACCCTGAAGGAAGCACTAAACATGGAAAGGAACAATCAGTACCAGCCATGGCAAAAACATGCCAAAATGTAAAGACCATCGATGCTAGGAAGAAACTTCATCAACTAACGAACAAATAACCAGCTAATATTATAATGACAGGATCGAGATCACACATAACAATATTAACCTTAAATGTAAATGGACTAAATGGACCAATTAAAAGAAAGAGACTGGAAAATTGGATAAAGAGTCAAGATTCATCAGTTTGCTGTATTCAGGAGACCCATCTCACATGCAGAGACACACATAGGCTCAAAATACAGGGATGGAGGAAGATCTACCAAGCAAATGGAGAACAAAAAAAAGCAGGGGTTGCAATCCTAGTCTCTGATAGAACAGACTTTAAACCATCAAAGATCAAAAGAGACAAAGAAGGCCATTACATAATGGTAAAGGGATCAATTCAACAGGAAGAGCTAATATCCTAAATATATATGCACCCAATACAGGAGCACCCAGATTCATAAAGCAAGTCCTTAGAGACTTACAAAGAGACTTAGACTCCCATACAATAATAACGGGAGACTTCAACATCCCACTGTCAACATTAGACAGGTCAATGAGACAGAGAGTTAACAAGGATATCCAGGAATTGAACTCAATGCTGCACCAAGCAGACCTAATAGACATCTACAGAATTCTTCACCCCAAATCAACAGAATATACATTCTTCTCAGCACCACATCGCACTTATTCCAAAATTGACCACATAATTGGAAGTAAAGCACTCGTCAGCAAATGTACAAGAACAGAAATTGTAACAAACTGTCTCTCAGACCACAGTGCAATCAAACTAGAACTCAGGACTAAGAAACTTAATCAAAACCGTTCAAGTACATGGAAATTGAACAACCTGCTCCTGAATGCCTACTGGGTACATAACGAAATGAAGGCAGAAATAAAGATGTCTTTGAAACCAGTGAGAACAAATATACAACATACCAGAATCTCTGGGACACATTTAAAGCAGTGTGTAGAGGGAAATTTATAACACTAAATGCTCACAAGAGAAAGCTGGAAAGATCTAAAATTGACACTTTAACATCACAATTAAAAGAACTAGAGAAGCAAGAGCAAACCCATTCAAAAGCTAACAGAAGGCAAGAAATAACTAAGATCAGAGCAGAACTGAAGGAGATAGAGACACAAAAAACTCTCCAAAAAATCAGTGAATCCAGGAGTTGGTTTTTTGAAAAGAGCAACAAAATTGATAGACCGCTAGCAAGACTAATAAAGAAGAAAAGAGAGAAGAATCAAATAGATGCAATAAAAAATGATAAAGGGGATATCACCACCAACCTCACAGAAATACGAACTACCATCAGAGCATACTATAAACACCTCTACGCAAATAAACTAGAAAATCTAGAAGAAATGGATAATTTCCTGGACACTTACACTCTTCCAAGACTAAACCAGGAAGAAGTTGAATCCTGGAATAGACCAATAGCAGGCTCTGAAATTGAGGCAATAATTAATAGCCTACCAACCAAAAAAAGTCTAGGTCCAGATGGATTCACAGCTGAGTTCTACCAGAGGTACAAGGAGGAGCTGCTACCATTCCTTCTGAAACTATTCCAATCAATAGAAAAAGAGGGAATCCTCCCTAACTCATTTTATGAGGTCAACGTCATCCTGATACCAAAGCCTGGCAGAGACACAACAAAAAAAGAGAATTTTAGACCAATACCCCTGATGAACATCGATGCAAAAATCCTCAATAAAATACTGGCAAACCGAATCCAGTAGCACATCAAAAAGCTTATCCACCATGATCAAGTGGGCTTCATCCCTGGGATGCAAGGCTGGCTCAACATACGCAAATCAATAAACGTAATCCAGCATATAAACAGAACCAAAGACAAAAACCACATGATTATCTCAATAGATGCAGAAAAGGCCTTTGACAAAATTCAGCAGCCCTTCATGCTAAAATCTCTCAATAAACTAGGTATGGATGGAACATAACTCAAAATAATTAGAGCTATTTATGACAAATCCACAGCCAATATCATACTAAATGGGCAAAAACTGGAAGCATTCCCTTTGAAAACTGGCACAAGACAGGGATGCCCTCCCTCACCACTCCTGTTAAACATAGTGTTAGAAGTTCTGGGTAGGGCAATCAGGCAAGAGAAGGAAATCAAGTGTATTCAGTTAGGAAAAGAAGAAGTCAAATTGTCCCTGTTTGCAGAAGACATGATTGTATATTTAGAAAACTCCATCATCTCAGCCCAAAATCTCCTTAAGCTGATAAGCAACTTCAGCAAAGTCTCAGGATACAAAATTGATGTGCAAAAATCACAAGCATTCTTGTACACCAGTAACAGACAAACACAGAGTCAAATCATGAATGAACTTCCATTCACAATTACTTCAAAGAGAATAAAATACCTAGGAATCCAACTTACAAGGGACGTAAAGGACCTCTTCAAGGAGAACTACAAACCACTGCTCAGTGAAATCAAAGAGGACACAAACAAATGGAAGAACATACCATGCTCATGGATAGGAAGAATCAATATCCTGAAAATGGCCATACTGCCCAAGGTAATTTATAGATTCAATGCCATCCCCATCAAGCTATCAATGAGTTTCTTCACAGAATGGGAAAAAACTGCTTTAAAGTTCATATGGAACCAAAAAAGATCCCACATTGCCAAGACAATCCTAAGTTAAAAGAACAAAGCTGGAGGCATCACACTACCTAACTTCAAACAATACTACAAGGCTACAGTAACCAAAATAGCATGTTTCTGGTACAAAACCAGAGATATAGACCAATGGAACAGAACAGAGTCCTCAGAAATAATACCACACATCTACAGCCATCTGATCTTTGACAAACCTGAGAAAAATAAGAAATGGGGAAAGGATTCCCTGTTTAATAAATGGTGCTGGGAAAATTGGCTAGCCATAAGTAGAAAGCTGAAACTGGATCCTTTCCTTACTCCTTATACGAAAATTAATTCAAGATGGATTAGAGACTTAAATGTTAGACCTAATACCATCAAATCCCTAGAAGAAAACCTAGATAATACCATTCAGGACATAGGTGTGGGCAAGGACTTCATGTCTAAAACACCAAAAGCAATGGCAACAAAAGCCTAAATTGACAAATGGGATCTAATTAAACTAAAGAGCTTCTGCACGGCAAAAGAAACCACCATCAGAGTGAACAGGCAACCTACAGAATGGGAGAAAATTTTTGCAATCTACTCATCTGACAAAGGACTAATATCCAGAACCTACAAAGAACTCAAACAAATTTACAAGAAAAAAACAACCACATCCAAAAGTGGGCAAAGGATATGAACAGACATTTCTCAAAAGTAGACATGCATATAGCCAATAGACACATGAAAAAATGCTCGTCATCACTGGCCATCAGAGAAATGTAAATCAAAACCACAATGAGATACCATCTCACACCAGTTAGAACGGCAATCATTAAAAAGTCAGGAAACAACAGGTGCTGGAGAGGATGTGAAGAAAATGGAACACTTTTACACTGTTGGTGGGACTGTAAACTAGTTCCACCATTATGGAAAACAGTATGGCAATTCCTGAAGGATGTAGAACTAGAAGTACCATATGACCCAGCCATCCCATTACTGGGTATATACCCAAAGGATTATAAATCATGCTGCTATAAAGACACATGCGCACGTGTATATTCATTGCGGAACTATTCACAATAGCAAAGACTTGGAATCAACCCGAATGTCCATCAGTGACAGACTGGATTAAGAAAATGTGGCACATATACACCATGGAATATTGTGCAAGCATAAAAAAGGATGAGTTTGTGTCCTTTGTAGGGACATGGATGCAGCTGGAAACCATCATTCTCAGCAAACTATGGCAAGAACAGAAAACCAAACACTGCATGTTCTCACTCATAGGTGGGAACCGAACAATGAGATCACTTGGACTCGGGAAGGGGAACATCACACACAGGGGCCTATTACCGTGAGGGGAGAGAGGGGAGGGATTGCATTAGGAGTTTTACCTGATGTAAATGACGAGTTTGATGGGTGCTGATGAGTTGATGGGTGCAGTACACCAACATGGCACAAGTATACATATGTAACAAACCTGCACGTTGTGCATATGTACCCTAGAACTTAAAGTATAATAATTAAAAATAAATAAATAAATAAATAAATGAAAAAAAAAATTGTCTGTTCAGGCACGGTGGTTCACGCCTGTAATCCCAGCACTTTGGGAGGCCAAAGCGGGTGGTTTAAAATGTCAGGAGATTGAGACCATCCTGACTAAGACGGTGAAACTCCGTCTCTACTAAAAATGCAATAATCAATCAATAAATAAATAATTAGCCAGGCGTGGTGGCGGGTGCCTGTAGTCCCAGCCACTAGGGAGGCTAAGGCATGAGAATGTTGTGAACTGGGGAGGCGGAGCTTGCAGTGAGCTGAGATCATATCACTGCACTCCAGCCTGGGCAACAGACCGAGACTCCATCTAGAAAAACAAAAAGAAAAAGAAAATAGTCTGTAAGTCGATCATTTGGGCATATGGGCTGCCCTATCAGCCTGAAATGGGTGCTCCCGATCTCTATGAGAGCCTGACATCCATCACTTTCTGGAGTTGTCCACTTCTCCCTTCCGTTTTGCTCTTGCTTCCTGGAAACATGGAAACCTTATAATGAAGTAAAACAACTGGCTTCACCACAAACACAGCCCCTTCAATGGGCTTCTTTCTTTACTATTGTATCTTTGAGTTTTAGACATTTCAGCAACCCCCTAAATCATCTTAACATTTCCCCTAAGCTGGAAAAATAAAACATAAAACACTCCACTGGGGAGGAAAAAAAAAAAAAAGATCAATGGTTGCTGCATTTGTGAT
The DNA here is from genome assembly GCF_047675955.1 of Chlorocebus sabaeus. Classification (NCBI taxonomy): domain Eukaryota; kingdom Metazoa; phylum Chordata; class Mammalia; order Primates; family Cercopithecidae; genus Chlorocebus; species Chlorocebus sabaeus. The sequence continues at coordinate 65,405,140 of NC_132906.1, read as the reverse complement.
GGAGGAGGGAACAATGACAAGGCAGAACACAGAGGATGTTAGTACAGTGAAAATGCTAAATGGAAAATTTCAGAAATAAACAATTGATAAGTTTTAAATTGTGCGTTGCTCTGAGTAGTGTGATGAAATCTCACACTGTTTCACTCTTTTCCTTCTTCATCTCAAGGGAATGAAGAGTGAGCATGGTGTAAGGTAAGTTGAGAGGGAAAGAAAAACCACATTCACATAACTTTTATTATGGTACAGTTATGTTATAATTGTTCTATTTTAATGTTAGTTATTGTTGTTAATCTTTTATTGTACCTAATTTATAAACTAAATTTTGTCATAGATATGTATGTATCCTAAAAGGTATAAGAGAAAACATGTTATACATAAAGTTCAGTACTATCTCCTTTTAGGCATCCATTGAGGGTCTTGCAGCATACCCCTTTGGATAAGGGAGGCTGCTGTACCCTATATACTAGTGTAACCATGGATATAGGTCTGTCTAATTACATGGAATGCACAACATTAAGAGTGAATTCTAATGTAAACTGTGAAACTTTGGTTATGGCGTGTCAGCGTAGGCTCATCAATGTACCACTCTTCTGGGGGCGAGGGAGGGTTGGTAATGTGGAAAGCTATGTAACTATTGTTACAGGAAGTATTCATATATGGGAAAACTCTGTACCACCTTCTTAATTTTGCTGTGAAGGTAAAACTGCTCTAAAAAACTATTTGAAAAAAAGAAAATGAAAAGCCAAATACATTGACTTTTGTCAGCCCACTTAAACAAACTTGGTGTTTTAAATCAATTTTAAAACACTTTTAAAAAATAAACTTTAATAATAAACACTAATTTAATAAACTACATGAATTATGGGTTTAGGATAAAATCATTTGAGTTATATAGAACATACTTGTGTGCATGTATGTGCATATGTGTGTATAAAGAAGAAAATAAAAGCTGTATTTTGTGGCTTCTGAGAAAAGTTATCATTCTTTATAAAATGATTAAGAATTTTTTTCTGGGTTTATACATGAATATTATATGTTTTATCACTGAATATATTTCTTGTTTGCTTTCACAACCAATGAGTTAACATGTAAATATCACCTCAACACTAAGAATTATAAATTAATGTGGGCTGTGAATGCTTTTTTCAAGATCTTTATTTTTCTTTTTTAGTCATATAGTCTTTTAACCCATAACTACACTTCTGGTTATTATGATTATTTTTTAATTGTATGTCTCTTTCTATGCCAGTGTAGATCACTTTAGAGGCCAAGTTATTTATGTGAAGGTGAGAGTAGGAGTGGTTTCCTTGGCCACAATGTTCTGTCTAAAACTCTTAACTATAAAGTGTACAGTATAGTATTAATACGTTCTTTCAAGTCGTTATACTTTATATTGGCATACATAAGAATACTTCCTGTTTCTTTCTTCTTCTAGGTTTAGAATCCCAGCTTCTTCTTTTGTCACAAATGTAAGACATTTTCAGGGTCCTTTCTCAGTATTTAATACATGAAGAAACCATTTACCTTGCCAGTTTTTCGCTTCCTGGAATAGAAGAACTCTAGATGAATTTGCAAATGATAAACCTGCTTAGTCATCTAATGCAGACATCTGTATTCTTGGACCTGAACTAAGACGTATTTTTGGCTGTTCAAAAATTTTGCCAAAATGATGAGTAATTTGCTTTCTCATTCTTCTGTGATTATTTTCCCTTGGCAAAAGCAACTTCCTATTCTTTACCACTGAAAAAGTTGCCAGGAAAGGGTCTTAAAGTATAAACGAAATGATTAAATGGATGATGGCTTACATAGGGCCCATTTGTTAATGCATCATTGATCACCTTACCACAACATTTCATTAGACCCTGACATGAGATGCAACCTACAGTTTTAACCACCAAATGACCACAAGCACGTATGTGTTTGCCCTGTTGGCCTGGTGGAAAAGCCTGTTAATAAGGCAACATAACCTTGGGTCAGAAGCTTCAGAGACAGCCAAATATTTTTTAAAAGGAATCTACATAAAACATGAATTTGATAGTATTCACTGAACTCTTCTGTGACTTGAGTTCAATGATTGTGTTCCTTAGATTAGTTGTGCAACCTGGATGAGTTCAGAAATTAGCACCTGAAACTGGTCATTAGGTGAAGCCTGTGTGCCATATGTCTTAATTTCCTCAAATATGTTGCCTCCAAAACTTCAGCAGCTGAAATCCCAGACTCCGTACACTGTTTTTAAGTCCCAATATTCATCCAGTGGGTAGCCATGCAGAGTTTCTCCATCTCTTCCCCACTTGTTAGCAGTTGAAGTGTAGCTGTGAGACCTGGCTTCCAGCCAAAGAAGGAGGACTTATGGTTATCTTGAGAAGTAGCAGCAATTATATAGGAGCTGCATGTTGAGATTTAGAAAACTTCATTGGAATCAACTGATTAGGACACTGAGGTGAATAAGCTATTTAATAAGAGAGATCCAACTTCCGGAACTTCATCTGTGCTACTAGGAAGATAGAAATATCTGTGTTCTGAACAACTGCACTGCTCTGAGAGATATATGAATATTAAGAGAAGGGGGTATTATTACCGTCAGACAGCTGGAGTGCTTTTTCACAGTTAAGATAGAGTGGTTCTTGTTTAATTGTATCTAATTCTGCTCAATTTCTATAGGTTGCACATGGTTGAAATGGTTACTTTTGTTTACTCAAGCATATATGATCTGGTATAGAGAAATACCTACTCTTAAGGGGCGTGAACTGCAGCAGGGAAGTTCTGAGGGACAGTCCTATAGTTGACAAACACCAGAATCAGGGTTTACACTTAGGGCTGTCTGGCTCAAAACTTTATGCCCTTTCTATGTGTGTGTGTATATATATATATATTTTTTTTTCTGACATATTGTCATGCTAATGTATTCCCATGCCTAAAACCTATAATTTTGACACATACATACTTCCAGACATTACAAAACTCTGTGAGACTCTAAGGCCAATTTGACAAGAGGATGCATTCTGGAATATTCTTCAAATAAGATATTGTTGCCTCTTTTGTGAAAAACTAAAGTAGAAGTGTGTATTTAGTGGTATTTAGTGTGTGTTTTACCATGTGAAAATATTTAAGATATAAAATGGGCACCATTTATATTTCTAGACATGATGCAAATGGGGGTATTTTAATATTAAACCATTTGTTTCTGATACCATCTCTGGCATCAACTGAAAACTTCGAACCAATGGGATGAAAAGAGCTGGGGGCTAGGACAGTGGATCTTATTTCTGTAAGATTCTATTTAGAAAACTGTCCTAAAATAAGCCACTGAATGTGACTCAGCACAGCTAGATCACGGAGTGGCGCAACTGTATGTACAGCCTGTTATCATTGCTGCATTCACATATACAGAAAGAGAAACTTCACAAAGGTATTTGAAACAGAGGCCTGAAAGGAAGGGAGTGGTAGGTAATTCATACTTTCATGATTCCTGCTTGATATATTCTTTCTCTCATTGTAGAGGTAGTTCCATAGAGTCACATCGATATCTAACCATGAGATTCTGGACTCTTAAGACTATACTGAATTTTTATGTGGCTTTTATCTTGTATCCCTTGAAAAGAGATTGCATGAATTTTATGTGGAGAAAAGAAATAATATATAAATGGTAGGATAGTGAAAATATGTTTTGCCCCACACTGTATTCCAGTCTACTGAAATTAAATATAGTCATGTGAATTGAGGATTGTAGGTATGTTTCCTGTTGAACTAAGAAGTGGTCACATGACTTGCTTTGGTCAATTAAATGTGAGCACACATGATGTGTGCTTTTTATAAGCCAAGTTTACTTTTGCCAAGTTATTTTCTTTCTACCACAAGATCAGTCTGGACAAAACTGGGGCTTTTCTGGTAAACTAATATTCAGAATAAACACACAAAACAGAGACATTCTTGACCCTCAATAGACATGTAACTTGAGTGAGAAATAAACTTTTATTTCACAAACCACTGCTGCAGTAGGGTCATTTGTTGCCACATAACTTAAGCTGAATGAAAGAAGAATGAAAGATTAGTAATAAGATTACCAAATATTTAAAAATAGTGTAAAAACTGCTAACTTATTTTTATAACATGGCCACAGAAGACAAAGACTTCAATAAAATTCTTATTAGTAAATGAAAGATAATTTAGTTTTGGGTTTGTTCGTTATATATAGAAAGTATTGAATTGAGATTATTAGAAATAAAATCCATTTTTTGCAGCTAAAATTAGTAGCATTGCCTAATTGTGTAACTAAATATATGTTTATTCTTAAAGCTGATTCATGCAGTTTAGTAAACCCATGAAATATATAATACAGACAGGCACATTATTAAAAAATGTTAGTTAATTCAATTTGCATATTATGTGATTTCAAGTAGGTTAATGTATATATGAATGTATTTAGCTCATGATTACTTTAACAGTTAACATATCTATAACTAATGCAATGCCATTACATTTTTAAAGTATTATATTCTAAAAATAACCTTATAAATTTTATTGCTATATGTGAAACCTGCATGTAGAATATAATTTTTCCATAAAAATAATGATGATAATAATAGTAACAATAAATGAGTATAAAAATTTCTAAGAGCTTCCTCTATTGCAGCCAGTGTTCTGTGAGTCCCAAATGAAAAATTATGATTATCATTTTTTAACAAAAGGGAAACTGGGTCAGGAGATTACACAGAGTCTAAAAGACAGTGTAGAGAGTTGGACTTAAGTAGTTTTATTCCAGGTCAATATTTCTTGACTATTCTCTCTCCCCACACATATGTAGAAAATTAATATAATTTTAGCTATGTGAGTGTATACATACACATACACATACATACATGTAGCTAATCAATCTAATTTTAGCCTTCTAAAGGCAAGGATATTTTCTTAGCCAGAATTATTCATTCCCTGCATTCTCTAAGAAACAGATTCTAAATGAAAAGCTTATGTGCTAACACTTTCTTCAGGTGTTGCAAAACAGAGAATAAGAGGGATAGGAAACAGGTAACTAAAGAAGGAACCGGGGAGAGCAAATAAGAAAATAATGCTACTGAGCTAGACATTGCTTTGCAATAATTCAAATCCGTTAGCCTAATCAGTTGAAACATCTCCTTAGAAAATGCATGAAATCATTTTGTGCAGGAATAATCTATCTTGAGAAAAGAGGATATAAAGTAATTTTCCAGTATCCCATTAGCCAGAGCCCCCTTTTTGGTCTTCTGTCTGACAGTCCCTGGATAAGCCAGAACTTCCATGGGTTCAGTCTGGTGAGACTATGAGCAAAGTGATCTCTCCTCAGTCAGTGGAAGAGATGCTGGTGACAACTAGCACTTTATATCCATGAAAATAGTGTAAGCTATTGTGAGGGCTCTTCAAGTCTGGAGTCAGAGCAAGTGGTGAAGGCCTGTATCGTCTTTTATGACCTAGCATAGAAAATCACGTAGTGTTATTTCCAACGCATTCTGTTTATAGAAGTAGTTACAAAGGCTCATCCATATTCAAAAATAGTGGACATAGATTCCGTTTTCTCAGTAAACTATGGCAGGGGCTGGAAAAGCATGTGCAATTGAAAATATTTTTGAAAATTAAATTTGCCAATGTCTTGGTCAATTTTGTCCTACTATACCAGAATACCTGAGACTAGGTAATTCATTTAAAAGAAAGGTTTATTTCTTATACTTCTGGAGGGCTGTAAGTCCAAGGTCCATCTGGTAAGGACCATCTTGCTACATCATCCAATGGTGGAAAACAGAAGGAAGGGCAAGAGAACACAAGCAAGCGACAGGCAGCGGAACTCACTTTTATAACAAGCCCACTCTCATGATAACAAACCAACCTCTGCAGTAATGACATTAAACCACTAATGACAGCAGATCCCTCATAAATTAATTACCTTTTATTAGACCCACCTTCCATCACTGTTGCATTGGAGATTAAGTTCCCAATGCACAAACTTTGGAGAACACATTCACACTATATCAGTCACGTTGTCTTCTGACCACACCAAAAAAAAGAAAAAAATCATATTTCTCTTATTTGCAAAATGCAACCATCATTGTTCCCAAACCCATCAAAGTCTTATCCTGTGATATCATTAGATTAGCCTAGAGGCTTGAGGATTTTTTTTTATCTAAATCAGGTCCAGGTGTAGATGATTCTTTTCAGTCTAATATTACGATATCTCAGTGTAACTCTTTCAGTTACCAACCTTCTCATTCAGAAAACATGCAATATAACAAGACATGTATTTTTCCACATGCCTCCCAACATATGCTGTTGGATGAGGTATAGGATATCTGCCATAGGTACTTCCCAACATAAAGGAGAAATACAGCAGGAATACTATAGTCAGAGACTTGGCCATGACAATTCTAAAATCCAGTCAGACATATGCTGTCAGTTCCTTGATTACAGTATAGTGCTATGGAGAATTACGGGTTTGGAAATATTCTCCAAATTCTTGAGTCAACCTTCTGGACCTCTCTTTTACCACCTCAGTTATTCTTTATTTTTATATAAAAGTTACCCCCAATTTGTAGTTCAGTATTTTCATCATCTTTCTTGTTGCCCACAGAAATATGAAAGTCCAAAAGCTTCTCCCCATTTTGTGCTGTCCTGGTCCTGTTAAGCCCAGCCACTACAGTTCATTCATTTGAAAGCTATTTGAGTTGTTTATGAATGAGTAAATAATCTGTAGAAGGAGTTAGCATTTTTTTTCTGTAAAGGTCAGAAAATAAATATTTCTCTTTTTGCAGCCATATGGTCTCTGACACAATTATTCAGCTCTGTGGTTGTAGCAGGAAAACATCCATAAACAGTATGTAAATGAAGGTATGTGGCAGTGTGGGAATGAATTTTTACCTGCAAAAATAATTCGGTGAGCTTGATCTGGCCTTTTGTTTATAGTATGCTGATGCCTTCCTCCACCCCTAGCAATTATATTAGACATAAGTCGTTTCCACTGATCTCTTTGAAATGAGTCCCTTCTTGTTTACATCCCTGTTAAACTACTGTAAGGCAATGTCCTTAAATCCAAAGGAGCTTTATTATTTAAAAGAGAAGATTTGCAAAGAACAACCCTATGATTCTCAGAGGGCCTTTTGTCTGTTTGGAAGTCTTTTGTATATGTAAAACAGTCTATAAACCACTGCCTTAAATATTTCTGAGTTCCTGGCTAAAGGATTTTGAATAATAACCTTGGTTTCATTTTTCTGTACCACCCAAATCAAGGGTAGGGAGCAAGGCCTTGGATTTGGTTTTGTATTAAAGTAATTTCTTAACTGTAGCATCATTCGCCTTTTTGAAAGGCAGGACTTGTGTAAGAGTTTACTTTTCTATCCTAGCAATTTTGATTTCCTTTATATTTAATAGTTTTATCTTCTTCATTCTTTTATTTCTTCGTATAGTTTGCTTTGAAAGCCAGTCAACATATTGTAAAAGTTTTGAGGCTACATTGAGAAGCTACATAAAGGTGGTTTCAATGACAGTCTCAGCTGATGTCCCTACTGACAACACCAAATCCCTGGGCAAGTGATTAGATAATTCCAGTCTCTGGCCTTTGAGTCCTCCAGCTTTTGTGAAATAGAGCAATGATAAGCCATCCCTACTGAGTTCTTCCCGAATTGCACATTCATTAATAAAATAAATGTTTCTTTTAGTCATTAAATTTTGGTATTAACTTTTTAAGCTGCAATAGATAAGTAGACCAATATCTAACTTAAAATATTGGTAAAGATCTCCTCATCAATTTCATCAAATGAATTAATATTGACAAACTGTAAAAAAAAATGGAGTTTCCTAAAACACAAATTCTTCAGGCAATTAATCCTTAAAACACAAAAAGTTACATCTTCTAAGAAAATTTGCTTCCATGTGGAAATGGGAATATTCCTTTATTAGCTTGCAGGAAATTGTGCATGATTCATTCACTCAGCAATGTAGTATCAACTGACTGAGAGATTTTAATAGTTTCTTGATTGTAATATATTGAGCACTATCATGGGCCCTAAACATTTTAAAGTTAACTTTGTGCTTTATAGATAATATGTTCCTAAATTTTGAAAGAGTTTCCTCCAATGGGTAATTCAGCTAGCTTATTATTTTTTACTGTTTAAACTTGTAAATCTGTAAATTGTTACTCTGTAGGCTAGTTATTTCTGAAACTGATATAAACCTATGTCCTCTCCAAGGAAATGTTGTTACTCACAGAAAGAATATGTTAGAGTAAAATGATCCTCTAACCTTTGCCAAATTATATCAAGAAAACGATCTCCACTGATTTTTTTTTTTTTTTTATATTTCAATGGTGGTTCATATTTTCCCTCTGACTTTCAAGATATTATACAAAGTAGAATTTACTTCCATTACTCAATTCAATTTAGAAACTAAAAAGAACAGAACCAGGAGTGAATCACAAATAGTGATTCTTGAAGACAATTATAAAGCTCTTATCATTTCCTGGGAATTGTTCTGAGTCCTTTATATCCATTTAGAGTATTTAATCCTCAGCCGTTGCTTATGAGATAGGTTCACTCATGATCCCTATCTGACTGATGAGGAAACGGAGGTATAGATCTATCAAGAAACACAAAAGAGGTCATTTGACTAGAAAGTGGCAGAGCCAAAATTCAGACCACATTTTCACTGATTTGTGGGTCCATGATCTTATCACCTAAGCCTGCTTCAGTAATAATCCTTGTACCTGCATGTGATATGGTTTGGCTGTGTCCCCATCCAAATCTCATCTTGAATTGTAGTGCCCACAATTCCCAGGTGTCATGGGAGAGACCCAAGAACCCAAGAGTAGGTAATTGAATCATGAGGGCAGGTCTTTCCTATGCTGTTCTTGTGATAGTGAATAAGTCTCATGAGATCTGTTGGTTTTATGTAGGGGAGTTTCCTTCCACAAATTCTCTCTTGTCTGCTGCCATGTAAGATGTGCCTTTCCCATTTCGCCATGATCGTGAGTCCTCCCTAGCCACATGTAAGTGTGAGTCCATTAACCTTTTTCTTTATAAATGGGAATTCCAATATCTTGTCTGCAGTATAATATGGAAATTGAGGCTCACAGTGAAGCTTTCACAGCATTGAATGGTGAATCTCGCTTGTCAAACCAGTTTCTGGTTTAGCAGTGTCGTGTCTTCTTTTAACAAATTCTCAGATCTGAGATTATCATGTTATTCTTTCTTTATGCAGATTATTGTTAAGCATTACTTTCCTTCTTACAAAACAAACTTTATACTAACGTCACTTACTTGCACATGCACACTGCAGTTCATGAGCTTTTAAAAGAGAAAAGGTTCTCTTTATCACAAAAGTCTTGATGAATCACAAAATGCCTTTGGCATTTATTGTCAAAACTCATCTTTATGACACTTTGTCTTGTTTTCACTTGATTTTGAGAAAGAGGGGGCACCACGTGTTTGCTACTTAATGAGTTATAAACAATGTCATAAAAATCTCCTTCTAGCTGTCTGCATATTTCATTAGTCAGATGATCATTAAGTGAGCTACACATTTTGTCATGCTACTGTTTTATTCAATGTTGGTTAAATAAGAAAATATTAACAATAATTTTTATGTATCATAAAATTATGTATTTGACAGCATACATGGAAAAGCCATGTGAAAATGTTTTGGCTGACAGTCATGGATAATGTCCCTACTGACAGTTAGGCCCAACTTCCTGACCAAGAGTTGAGATGATTCCAGCCTCTGGCTATTCTGGTGGGGGCTGAAACAGAAAAGAGGAGAACTACAGAGAATACTTTCATCTTCTTAGATAATATTTAAGTAATCATGAACAGACTGTATAGAAATGTAGACATTTGAGCCCATTCTGGTGATATAAATGAGGGAAATGAAGAACATGTTATTAGACAAAAGTCACTTCCACTGATCTCTTTGAAATGAGGCACTTCTTGTTTGCATCCCTGTCAAGATGTTGCAGAGCAATGTCCTTAAATCCAAAGGATGTCTATTATTTAAAAGAGATAATTTGCAAAGCACAGGCTTAAGATTTTTAGAAGCTTTTTTGTCTGTTTGTAGCAGTTCTCCTTTCTCTATGTGATGTGGTCTATGAGGCACTGCCTTAAAGAAATGTTTCTGAGCTCTTGGCTAAAGATTGTACAGTAATAACCTTGGCTTCATATTTGTACCACCAAATCAAGGGGAGGAAACAGTGCCTTGGATTTCATTCTGTATAAAAGTATTTTTAATGATAACATCATTTGCCTTTTCACAGGCAAGAATAAGAATTAACTTTTCCATCCTAGCAATTTTTGGCTCCCTTATATTTAATAGTTCTGTCTTTAACTTACCTTTATTTTATTAAATGTTTGCCTTCAAAACCCACTTAACATATTGTGAGAGAAATTTCAGGGTACACTGAGAATAAAAAAAAAATGGATTGGAATGTTGGTAGAAATATGAACATTAAAAGCTATTCCAAGGAGATTACAAATGGCAATGAAAAACATTATTGGAAACTAGAGAAACAGTGACCTTTGTTATGAAGTGACAAATAACTTGACTGAATTGTGTTTATGTTGTAGCATTTTGTAGATGGCAGAACATGTGAGGAATTAAATTAGATGTTTAGCTCAGGAAATTCTAAAATAAATGTTTCAGAAACAGCTTGGTGTCTTCTGACTGCTAATTGTAAAATGTGAGGAGAGAGAGATAAATTGAGGTAAATTGTCTCTATTTTAAGTTATTTGAGAAATCTGGTATGAGGTGGTACTTTATTATTGTTTTGATCTGCATTTCTCTAATGATTAAGGATATTGAGCATTTTTTTCATGTGTTTCTTGGCTGCATAAATGTCTTTTATTGTGATGTGTTTCTCATGTTCTTTCCCATTTAATAGAGTTGTTTGACTTTGCTTGTTAATTGTTTAGGTTTCTAAGAGATTTTGAATATTAGACCTTTGTTAAAGCATAGTTTGTGAATATTTTCTCCCATTCTGTAAGTTGTCTGTCTATTATGCTGCTAGTTGCTCTTGCTGTGCAGAAACTCTGTAATGAGATAGCACTTGTCAGGTTTTGTTTGTTTGTTTTACAATTGCTTTGGAGTCTTAATACATCATAAAATCATTGCTTGGGCCTACGTCCAAAATGGCATTTCCTAGGTTTTCTTACATGGTTTTTACACTTTTAGGTTTTACAGTTAAGTTTTTAATGCATTGTAAGTTGATTTTTGTATATTGTAAAAAGTAGTAGTCCAGGTTCAATCTTCTGTATACGTCTAACCCATTATCCCAGCACCATTTACTGAATAGAAAGCCTGTTACCCATTGCTTGGTACTGTCACCTCTGTAAATGATCAGATGGTTGTAGGTGTGTGACTTTATTTCTGGATTGTCTAACCAGTTTCATTGGTCTACATGTATGTTTTTGTACCAGTACCATGCTGTTTTGGTTATTATAGCTTTGTATTATAGTTTGAAGTAGAGTTGTGTGATGACTAGCTTTTTGCTTTCTACTACGATTGTATTGACTCTTTGGGATCTTTTGTTATTCCAAATGAATTTTGGAATCGTCTTTTCCTAATTTTGTGAAAATATCATTGGTAGTTTGATAGCAATAACATTAAATCTGTAAACTGCCTTGGGCCGTATAACCATTTTAACAATATTGATCCTTCCTCCTCATGAGCATGGAATACTTTTTCATTTGCTTGTGTTGTCTCTGATTGTTTTTTATTGTTATTAGTGTTTTCTAACTCTTATTGTGGATATATGTCACTTCCCTGGCCAGACATGTTCCTAGCTCTTTTATTCTTTTTGTGACTATAGGGAATGGAATTGTGTTTTTTTTATTTGGCTCTCAACTTGGATGTTGTTAACGTATATACATGGTATTGATTTTTGTATGTTGATTTTGTAGAGTGAAGCTTTGCCGAAGTTTTTTTTTTCTTTTCTTTTCTTTTTTTTATTAGATCTGGGAGTCTTTGTGAAGAGACTATGTGGTTTTCAGGTGTAAAATCATATTGTCTGCAAATAGAGGTAGTTAGACCTTCTTTTTATTTGATGCCTTCTATTTCTTTCTCTTTACAGATTGTTCTGGCTAGGATTTCCAGTACTATGTTGAATAGGAATGATGAGAGTGAGCATACTTCTCTTGTTTCAGCTCTCAAAGGAATGCTTCCAGCTTTTGGTCATTCAGCATGATGTTTGTTGTGGGTGTGTCATAGATGGCTCTTATTATTTTTAGGTACATTCCTTTAATGCTTCATTTGTTATGGATTTTTAACATAAAAGGGTATTAAATTATATTTAAAGTATTTTTTGTGTCCATTGAGATAATCGTGTTGGTTGTGTTTTTAGTTCTCTTTATGTGATAAATCACATTTCTTGATTTGTGTATGTTGCACCTACCTTGCATCCCAGGAATAAAGACTACTTGACTGTAATGGATTACATTTTTGACGGGCTGCTGGATTTGGTGTGCTAGACTTTCTTTGAGAATTTTTGCATCTATATTCATCAAGGATATTGGCCCGAAGTTTTTTTTTTTTTTCCACTGTGTCTCAGGCAGGTTTTGGTATTTGAAAGATGCTGGCCTCAGATGATTAGGAATACCCACTCCTCAATTTTTTGGAATAGTTTCAGTAGAATAGGTACCAGTTCTTTATACATCTGGTTGAATTCAGCTGTGAATCCCTGTGGTCCAGAGCTTTTTCTGGTTGGTATGTTTTTAAATTACTGATTCTGTTTTGGAATTCGTTATTGGTCTGTTCAGGATTTCAATTTATTTCCTGGTTCAATCTAATATATATATATATTATATACATTAATATCTAATATATATTGATACTAATCTAATATAATCTATTATCTAATATATATTAATATCTAATATATATTATATATCTAATATATATGAGGCTAGAGTACAGTGATGAGATGTCAGCTCACTGCAACCTCTGCCTCCTGGGTTCAAGTGATTCTTATGCCTCAGCCTCCCGAGTAGCTGGAATTACAGGCTTGCACCATCACACTCAGCTAATTTTTATTATTTTCAGTAGAGATGGAGTTTCACCATGTTTCCCAGGCTGGTCTTGAACTCCTGACCTCAACTGATCCACCCATCTTGGCCTCCTAAAGTGCAGGGATTGCAGGCATGAGCCATAAAGCCTGGTGCAGTCTACTTCTATGTTCTTAAAGGACAATTTTGCTGTGCAAAATAGTCTTAGTTGGCAGGACTTTTAAAAAAATGTTAGTATTTGAATATATTATCCCACTCTCTCCTGGCTTGCAAGATCTCTGCTGATAAATTACTGAGAGTCTAATAGACATTAGTCTAATAGACATTACTTTCTATATGACAAGTTATTTTTCTCTCACTACTTTTGAAATTCTCTGTCTTTGATTTTAGAAATTTAATAATAACATGTTTCATTGTAAGCTTTTTTTGAGTTGAACTTATTTGTAGATATTTGGGCTTCCTAAGATTTTGATATCCATTCATTTGCTTTCATTTTCAGTCATTATTTCTCTCCATACCCTTTTCCCCCTTCTCTGATTTACTTTTGAGACTTCTGTATTATTTGTCTGCTTTATGATGTCACATCAGTTCTGTAGCAGTCTTCACTTTTTTGAATGCCTTTGTCTCTGTTTTTCTATTTGAGTAATTTGAAAATAACTGTTTGATTTTGTCACTTTTTTCTTTTGCTTAATAAGGTCAACTATTGAAGCTCTCTTTTGAATTTTCTAGTTTAGTCATTATATTATTTCATTCCAGAATTTCTGTTTGTTTATTTTTTCTGATTTCTATTTCTTCCTGAATGTTTCATTTTGTTCATTTTTTTTTTTTATAATACTTTAGTTTGTCTGTGTTCTCTTGCAGCTCATTAAAATTCTTTAAGGTGATGACTTCACGTTATTTGTCAAGCACTTCGTGGGTATCCATTTCTTTAAGGATCAGTTATTAAAGCTTTGTTAGTTTCCATTTGGGTGTTATGTTGTATTGACTCTTAATGATTCTTGCATTGTTTCTGTAAATTTAAAGGAGAAAACTTCTCTTGTGGTTCTTACAGACTGGTTTTGGCAGGAAAGGATCTTCTGCAGTGAAGCAGGACTGGATCTGGTCATGGAGCTCTAGTAGGTTTGCAGTTGGTGAACCTGTTAAAAGGGGTATAGATAGATGAGGCTTCTGCCATGATCCAGGATGCACAGTACTTCCTCTGGGACCATGGACATTTGGAACTGGAGGCAAATCCACAAGCAGAATGGGGATGCTTCCAGGATTGAAGCCAAGTCTCTGGTGGTAGACGTGCTACTGGGGCATGAACTTGCCTTCTCAAGAAACTTTCCTTGGTCTTGAACCTCATTGGATTTTGACTACCTCTTACTTAGGTCAAAAAACTTCCAAAAGATTTCTACTTTTGCCTATGAATAGTAGCCAAATTGTTGTTCTCATAGGTGGGCAATAACCTGACTTGTCCTTATCTGTCATCTTGTTGACTTGTTTCTCATTTTTAAAGATGATTGGTTTTCAAGCTGTTTGCAGGTGTGTCTAATGACTTCGAGTGCTTGTAATATGTCTTGTGAGGCACCAGGGATGCTAGAAAAAATTCTAGATATTTAAGAGTCCTTCAAGTTAAAGTAACTATTAGAAAGCTAAAAAATGAACATTGTCAGCGTATTAAAGGCAATTGCTAAATATGAGGGTATGCAACAGTGTCTGATTAATTTTTTTCAAAAAATTTGGGAAAAGATTCAGAAACATAGTAACATTGAAAATTGCATTGATATATTTTAACAAACTTTCAGGTTGAAAGAATAGCATTTCATCAAGAGCAAAGGAATTAATGTATTAAAATGAACAACATTTTTGGAGTATGGTAAGATATCACAATACATTAAATATGGGTTGAATGAGAAGAAAGAGTAATTTATGTAGACAATTTTGTTTTAAGAGAAACTATATATCATCTTTCATTAGTTTTGCATATTTTGTTTGTAAAACTCAGCTTGAAGAAGGATCCAGATTCTAGAAACTTGTTACAATAAGTTGAAATTATGTTTTAGAATGTCACCAGGATTTCCTTTCTCCCTTCTTTTCTTCTTTCTGTTTGTTCCAAGTTTTCATCATTGTCTTCAAATATGAATATTTGTGATTTAAACTACAGAAAGTCTGGTTCTATAGTGTGAAGTGAAATTATCAGGATCATTTTGGTAGACAAAATAATGTCCCACCAATGATTATCATGTCCTGTACTCTGCAACCTGTGTTTGTGTTACCTTACATAGCCGAATGACTTTGCATACATGGTTTATACCTTTAGATAAGAGAGTGGTCCTGGGATATCTGGAAAGACCCAATGTAATCCAAAAGGGTCATTATAAAAGATAAACAGGATGGGCAGAGTTAGAAAAAAAAATTAATTATGAAAGTGGAATACATTTGGAAATGCTATACTGCTGGCTTTGAAGATGAAAGAACATTTTACAAGGAAAATAGGTGGCCTTTAGAAAGTGGAAAAACCAAGAGTCTCCTCTGAAGTCTCCAATAAAAGAATGCATAACCCCGCCAATACCTTGATTTTAGAAATATGACCTTCATAATTATAAAATTACATATTTGTGTTATTTTAAGCCACTGAGCTTGTTATATTTTATTTCAGCAACAATCAGAAGCTAATATAATTATTAATTTTAATAAGTCCCACTGCATATGATCCTGATATATGTGGTCTAAAGACCATTCTAAGAATCACTAGAAAAGAATAAAAATTTCTCGTAGGTTCAGAAAATCAATTCCTATAGACAGGTCCCATTAAAAACAATAGTGAGCATGCTAAATACCGGTTTTCCAATGCAGCAACAAAGTCATATAGACAAATTTGAATAGTTTAGAGAACTATTGAATCTTGAATATTTGTATGCAAATATTGATTATTAAATCAAAAATTAGTTCTTGTTTGAGTAATATCAAACTAGCAATCAAAGCTAGATATAGATTAAAAGCTGGAAAAGGTAGAAGGTAAGGGACTATTACCACAGTTCAAGAAGGCCTGTGCTCGCATTAGTGACAATTATTACTTAGATGAAATGCATTTGATCAAACATTTTAAACTTTTATTCAGCCCTGGGTTAATTGGTTGCATACAATGTAATCAAGAGAAACAGAAATGACTTTTAGATTTGTGATTGCAATTGTTGTATAGCTAGTGAAGGTTTTGACAGAGAAAGTATATGTTGAAGATAACTGAGGCTTTTCATTTTATTTTTTGTATTCCATTAGGTAAATGTATAATTTAATTAGACAATGTGCATGAAAAATTTGAATTGCCTAATGTTATAAAACTCAGTGTTTATTTGAAAATCAGAACCAGTGAACCACAGAAGAGAGTTCTGGAGTTAAACATTTAAGTGTTTGTTTGGCAAAATATTGATTGCCGTTTAGTGAGCTAAAATATTATTTTGTCTCTTATACCTTTACAGTTTTGGATAAACAGATGGTGAGGAGGACTCTGGCAATACAAAAAAATAAGATGTGGGGAAATGATTATTTGGGGTATAGTTAGTAGGAAAAAATATGTAGCCTCATTTCTAAGATGGAAAAATATTTAAATAACTTAATATGCATAGTATAAGTCAAAATATAACAATGTATTATATGGAAATATAAACATCTTTATTGCACACTAATGAATTCAACAATATAATTAGATCTTGGAATATTTTGGCTAACAATTTATTATTGACCCAGAAAAAGGTAAATGGAGATACATATTCACACAAAGCATTCTACGAATTTATTATCACTTTAGCTGACAAAGAGTATGCTTAATTTGCAAGGCATCAGAATTCAAAATTAGTCATATATACTTATCTATACATTATTTTAGTGTTTATTGGCATTGCACATATTGACCTTGAAGATTAAAGAAAATTCCGTATGTTTTTACATATTTTAGTGGATCTGAGTGAAGGAACTGAATACAAATAATTACCTATAACAGCAAGCAGCTGCATTAATTCAAGATAATGTCTGTGATTCACTCTGCATTATCAGTTTCTGTGCTTGTCAACAGAGCAAATTACAGGCCTGAGGCCAATTCATGGTTATGCATTACTTTCCACAGTATTATTAATGCAGAATTCCACAGTGCACATACTACAGATTTTGTTACTAATGGCAGAGAATAGCATAAAGACATTTATTGTAATTTATATGATTAGGACTCATTGCATATATTTTTAAGTTTATGTTGATGGGAACTACTACAAAGTTATGGGAGTTTTAGTGGTGCTATCTCTTATGCAAGTATTAACTAACATGGATCACATATTTTATTCTTTATATTCCCAGTGCCTAGTCCTTAATTTCAGAGATAGTAAGTGCTTAATAAATGTTTGTTTAATGTATGCATTTGTTCTAATTGGCCACTGGAAATATGTAATTTAAAAAATCCTTTGGCACTTCCTGAGAAAATGATGCAAATTTACATTACTCTCCCTTTCTGCCTAAACAATCTTTATTTCCTTCTATCTCAGATGATTGCTTTATACATGACTGGAAATAGGGCTATGACATAAATGTTGATCTGAATCCCTAATTTGTACCTCAGTAACACTCCTGCATCAATTAAGTGTCTCTCATATCTTTAAAAATAAAAGCTTAGCCTGCTCTGATCTTCACTTCTCCCATATTTTTCACCCTTGCAGATATCTCCTATCTCTACTCTTTAATAGTTCTATCAGTGCTGTACCAATCTTCTACAGTGCCCTCCTTTACTTATGATTACTTAGTACATTGGTCTTCATTCCATTTCTTTCTTTCTTTTTCTTTTCTTTTTTTTTTTTTTTTGAGATGGAGTTTTGCTCTTGTCCCCCTGGTTGGAGTGCAGTGGTGCTATCTCAGCTCACTGCAACCTCCACCTCCCAAGTTCAAGCGATTCTGCTTCTTCAGCATCCTCAGTAGCTGGGTTACAGGCGCCCACCACCATGCCTGGCTAATTTTTAGTAGAGACAGGGTTTCACCCTGTTGGCCAGGCTAGTCTTGAATTCCTGGCCTCAGGTGATCCGCCCACCTCGGCCTCCCAAAGTGGTGGGATTACAAGTGTGAGTCACCATGCCTGGCCTGTTCCATTTCTTAAAACACCGAGCTCAGGATCATTGCATGTACAGATTCCACAGCTGGAAACTTTCTCCCTACAGCTCATTCCATGGTTGCCTTCTATTCTACTTTTAAAATTTCCATCTGTGTCATTGTTTTCTATGGTTTGAGTGTGTCCCTTCAAAAGCATGTGTTGGAAGCATAAGGGCTCTACTGTGAATGGGATAATGCCGTTATCTTCGGAGAGGATTCCTTATAAAACAGTGAATTTGTTCCCTTTTCTCTCTTTCCCTTTCTTGACCTTTCACTTTCATCCATGGAATGCCACAGCAAAATGACCCTTACAAAATGCTGACTGCTCAGTCTTAGGCTTCTGAGACTTTAGTACTGTGATGAATAAATTTCATTTCCATATACATTACTGTGTTTCTTGTATTCTCTTATGGCAGCATAAATCGAATGAAGACAATGTTCCACAGAGATATATATTAACTACCCATATAAAAGTAGAATTTCATTTCTCAAAGTTTCACACCTTGTTCATGTGCTTTATATTACCTATTAATATCCAAACTATGCTGTTAATTTGTGATTTGACTACTTTATTTACTGATAGCTCTTAACTTTCATGTAAATTCCATTAAACTACGTGTGTTTTTCACATTATTTGCCACTGAATCCGCAATTTCTTGAAGAGAATCCTCCACAGTTTCTTGAATAGATTCTGACCAAAAGTTCTAGAGTAAACATTTGTGGAATGAATAGACCTCAGAAAGACATCACCAATCTTGTGCATATTCACATTTCCACCTTATCTGTTTAATGCATAGGAATCATATAGTAGTAAGGTAAAAACACGTTTTTAAGATCATGTGTTGAAAAGTCCAAATATGTTTGGATCCATCCTATTACTAATTCATTAGTGGTCATTCAGGTTCTACATGATTAAATTATGTGACTAGAAACTCACAACTTTATCAAAGTGTTCCTTTTATGATTATTCACAAATCTCTTTAAAGAATAGCGGTAATCTACTCCTAGAGATCTGATTTCTGACCTCCCCCAAATACTAGAAAAAGAAAAAAAAAAAAGGAAACCTCTCACAATATATTCATGTTTCACATCACTCTTGCAGCACAAGTCATGATGATAAAGCCTTTTTACCCCAGGTCCTTCAATCATTGTACTTTGCTCATTTTCCTTTGCCCATAGCACTACTTTTCATCTCACTACGTTTTGTTGTTGTTGTTGTTGTTGTTGTTGTTGTTCAAATCGAGGTGTTTTTAAAGATACTCTCCCCTCTCCACGTCTCTTTTTTTTTGTTTGTAAATAGCTGTACTTCTTGTGGCAATTTTGTCCACTTCTACCACTGGCCACTGTCACTTTAAAAATGATTTAACAGTCAATATATCTTTTGAGTTTTCCTCATGAAATTCTTTTAAGTTTTCTTATATAATTGATTTTTAGGAATTCCAACTTGAATGTCTTACTTGCATTTTCCAAAATTTTTAGTGTAATAGCTCTAGGATTATTAGAACAAATAAATTGAAGATGGCAGAGCATAGACTTACATACTTTTGTATTTGGAAAACCTAGTCAAAAGAATTTACTCTAACAATAAGAAATGGAATTTAAATGGGTATAATTGCCAGTGATGATTAGCTGCGTAGTATATGCCCTGAACTCTGTCAGTAACTTTATATGAATCACGGGATTCAACTCATTAGAGACTCTGGCATTAGAATTAATAAACCATGGTAGCTCATTCATTAGGTATCAAAGTGGAGTAATATAGACAATGAAATTATCCGTGCCGTAAGTTTCTCTCTATATATCCATCAACCTTGACTTCCTCCTATATATTTGTCAAAATAGAATTTAACTTACCAAAATTTCATGATTAGGGTCCTGAAGTGGATGCTTCTTTTCATGATACGAAGAGTAAGAATTATAAAAATACTTTATTTTCTAAAAGTTATGTGTATTTAAAATAGCCTGATTTGTGAATAGTGCCACAATAACCATAAGTGTGCATGTGTCTTTATAGCAGCATGATTTGTAATCCTTTGGGTACATACCCAGTAATGGGATGGCTGGGTCAAATGGTATTTCTAGTTCTAGATCCTTGAGGAATTGGCACACTGTCTTCCACAATGGTTGAACTAGTTTACAGTCCCACCAACAGTGTAAAAGTGTTCCTATTTCTCCACATCCACTCCAGCACCTGTTGTTTCCTGACTTTTTAATGATCGCCATTCTACAGCAAACTATCGCAAGGACAGAAAACCAAACACTGCATGTTCTCACTCATAGATGGGAATTGAACAATGAGAACACCTGGACACAGGGTGGGGAACATCACACACTGGGGGCCTGTTGTGGGGTGGGGAGACGGAGAAGGGATAGCATTAGGAGATATACCTAATGTAAATGACGAGTTAATGGGTGCAGCACACCAACATGGCACAAGTATACATATGTAACAAACCTGCATATTGTGCACATGTACCCTAGAACTTAAAGTATAATAAAAAAGTCTGATTTATGTTTCAGAACAATATTTTCTTTTAAAGATGATCTAACAGCAATGAAGAAAGACAAACAGTGGATCAGGAGGGAAATATGTGCAGAGAGACATAGGAAAAAATAGACACAATGTTTAATCAACCTTTAAAAGTAGTTTATTTCCATAGAGTGATTACCTCTCTTGTGTTAACTCAAAAAATATTCAAGATTTCTGGTATTATATGAATGTTTAGAGATTTCGTTAGGAAAGAACAGACCTCAAAAGGGCCCAGTACTATTGGAGTTACTTTTGAATCACTCTTATATCCAGAGTCACTGCCTCATGCAAGCCATCATTTATCACTACCTCTTTCATCTGTTGCAATTCCAGTTTCCTGGCAACCAGTATCTTTTCTTCAATTCACCATAAATAAATACATAAATATAGATATACATGTGTGTATACATACATTTATATATGGATATATATTTGGCTTAATTTTATTTAAGTGTTAAAGTATACTTTATTCTCCTGCCTAAGCTATTGATTCATTGCTTCCGTTATTTTCTTACCTACTTGTGTCACTTTTAAGCCAGATACTCAGGATGATATATAATACATTAACATCCCAGAATTATTTCCTGCTATTCCTCTGTCTGTAACACATCAGTCAAAGCAAGCTAGTTACTATTACATAGGTTTCTAATTCTTTCAGCACATATGATACTCTCTAGTATTTCCTGTTTTTTTCTATAAAGTCTTCAGTTACGTCTAAAATACCATTTCCTTGTTAACTCAAGTACATATGAATTCTGTACATTTTGAAAACATAACAAGATTTTGTAATTTTTATAAGAACCATCAAAAGTTTCCTGATGTAAGTTCATTTACATATGTATTTTATTTAATAGGTTGTAAGCTACTTGGGACAAGTTATTAACAAATGTGCATTTTATTCAAAATATTTGTCCATAACTCAATGGGAGTTACATTATATACAAATAACTATAAAACATTATTTTATTTGCATTACATACAAATAACTATAAAACATATTTCAGTAATAATTTCATACAAAAGGCTCCTCTCATCACAAAGTTTACCAACCATTTTTGGAGCTTATAATGAATGTATGAATCCATTGTAACATAATATACAATGTCATGGGCACAGTGAGCATTAATTCATGTATTATTTTGAATTTTTTGTTTTAACTTATACATTGTGATTGAAAAACAATCTTTATTGCAGATTTTTCCATTTCCATAATTTTATTTTCTGCCTTACTTCAGTGTGTACTTAGCTTTTAAAAAATCTTTTACTTCCATATAAAATATTTATATTGTAAATTCAAGAAAAGTATCCAGCAAAGTCATATAACAAAATTAATTAACCCCTCATATTTAGCAGCTATATTTAATAAAATTGCTAAGTTCAAAATATTTATGGATTTTCTTGTCTGAGTTAGGCTTTTCACCTATTCCTTCTCATTCATAAATTTTATTCATGGCATTTCAAAAGAGGTTTTTTTTTCAAATTACAGTACAGGACTTAGGTTAATGCATAATGTTTAGCAAGATGGATTATGCCTAGAAGTATTGAGATAACAAATACTTCTTCTAAAATGATAATTTACGGAGTTTTGTGTGTTCCTCGTATTTTTAGCTGGTCTATGACTCTGCTGCCAAGTCATCTGTAATGTAACCTCATGGAGAGTTAAAAGGTAGGAAAAATGGCACCGAGGTATGTACTAAAAAGAAGCTGTTTCTCCTTTGGCAGGCACTTTATAAAACGATGCCAACCACAGATGGTAAAGATGTTCCTGGCTTCTACCCGCTATCTTGACAGTCCAAACGCAGTCAGAGATCACTGGAAAAGGGTAAATGCCACACCTCCCAGCCGAGGCAGCAAAACCTCTAACTGCTTTCTAAATGCTTTCTTTAGAACATCAGGTTCTTGTCCATTTGATTTTTGTTAACTTGCTGACAGAATAAATTGAACAGAACTCTCTGAGTAGGATGAAAGGAAGGTGGGAGAATAATCTCAACACTCTTAGCAACAATTGTGTTGTAAAAATCACCATGGTATCTTGGCACATTCATATAGCTGAGGGAACTGTTTATTTTGAATGTACATTTTATTCAAATCTCTGTCCAGTCCTCAGCAAGATAGTTTAAAAATAAGGTTTATAAATTAATGACATGCTTTTATCATAATAATGAAGTTTATCTCTTTAACCAAATGAATTCTATCCAAATAAGAGCATTAAAAACTGACACACTAAGTTTACATTAAATCAGAAACATAAGTGTGGTATCTGGTTTACTCACTAAGGGAATCTGAAGAGAAAAAAGAATCGTTTTTCCTTAATTTCCAAAGCAATAGCCAATTCAATATAAAATAATTTTGTAAGAGGACAGGTTTAATGAAGATCAAAGAGTTCTGGATTATTAGAGTTAACTATAGTTCATAATAAAAAGTTATTTTTAATCAAATAAAACAAAGTGGAACAAATGTGATAAATAGTCTCAATATAGTCTACTTATCTATTGGATTTTTTTCCTCACAAACTATATTTCAGTCTGAATTAAACTTTATTGAATTAGCTCTTGATGTAAATATCTTAATGCTTTTGATATTTTATTTGCATATGCAGCTTTTTTAACTTGGTAGGCAATAACACATTTTCTCTTATGTTTCTTCCAATCAAGGAAATTTGAAATATGTTTTGACTCAACAGTCTTCCTTATTCTGTGTATTCAAATTGATTGATTAAAACTTTTAACTCTTATCTCTCTACCAGTTTACACATATAAGTCCTTGTACAAGCATACTTTGTATTTGTATTACTAAAATCCTTTTCTGCAAAAATCTCCCTGTACAAGCCCTTTAACAAATTGTGAATGCACAAAATTATCTTCAGTGTCTATTAATTTCATTGCCCAAAGTCACAATCATTGAATATATTTCTAAAATGACACTCCCCACTATTCCATGACGTGAATTTTGTGGAGAGAGAAATGCACTGACTGGCTTATTGTGATTTTGAAACATGAGAGTTCCCTGATCATTCTTGCAGGACATGAGACAGGGGTGTGACTTGCTTGTTCAGTTATTGCCACTGCTCAAATCCCTCGCAGGAGTGGGAGCATGTAGACAGACAGGTGCAGAGGCTGGGACAAGCGCTTTGGGCTCCAGCCCCATGGTAATGTCTGGAGTGGGGAGGTACCTGCTAACCCAGTGTTACAATGCTCTCTTAGCTTTGTCCTCTGTAGATGGCTTTAAGTGTTAGTCAACTCTATGGACTCTCTGCCTTTTCAAAAGGGCAGAGGGCCAGTGTGACAGCTTTCTGTATCCTGAGCTCTTGCCCAGCATCCCGGAAGAATCAGGTCACACAGGGGCTTGAAGGATGAATGTGAGGTTTTATTGCATGGTGGAGGTGACTCTCAGTGGGATGGATGGGGAGCTGGAAGGTGGATAGAGTGGGAAGATGATCTTCCCCTGGAGTTGGGCTATCTAGCTACCTAACTCCTCTCAGACTGTCCCCAGCCAAACTCTTCTCATTGTTCAGACATTCCTCCTCTTCTTTCTTTCTCTACCGTGTCATTGTGCCATTCGTCTGCTTGTCTCATCTCCTCATCTGCTGGTCTGCTCTGGAGCCTGGAGTTAAGAGGTTTATATGGGTAAAGCTTAGGGGGCTTGTGGGCCAAAAGGAAACTTTTTGGGCGTGAAAAAGGAATGCTTGTTCTCATTTAGGACTGCAGATATCCAGGCTTGAGGGTGGGGCCTTTCCCTGGGAACTACCCTCTTCTATCAAGTGTTCCTATCTCCTGTCCATATCCATTTGATAATCCAAACACATTATTTTTAATAAGAAAGTCTGCTTGGGTATTTTGCATTATCTTTAGATTATTTATTATTTGAGTTTTTACGTTATGCACTAAGTTCACAGTTACTTTTCATATATTACATCAGCAATAATATCTGTGTTTGCAGTCCTCCATGAGTTCTCTACTCTATACTACAAATGTCTCTTTTCAATAATTCATATGATCCTAATAATGACTTCCAATTAATAGTAATGAATGCTATTTACAGCAATTACAGAGAAACAGTCATTGCATTAGCAAATCAATTACAACAATGTAGTTCACTGAATCCATCATAACTACTTCTGTTTGACCAGTTATTTAAGGTCAAATTCCAAATAGGTGGATACCAAAATCAGTTTCTGCTGGAGTTTGTATAATATGTCTTTTACCCTGAGTAATTACTTTATTAATCCAGATTTAAAGAGCGGATGGAAAAATGAATTCCTAAAGGATCTGGACTCTGAAACTTTGGAGTTGAGGTGAGGAGAAGGTTGAAGAGGAGGGAAATGTCTTAGTGATATCCACTTTCGTTTTTATAGCTTATCTTACAGCACTGAGAAGGCATAATTAGTGAAGAACAAAATCTAATTACTAAAGTGTAAGAAGCCTTTCTCTTATACCTTCTTTTCATATGTACTGGGAAACTAGACAATTTTTGCAACCTCCATCACTCCTGTTCGATATCTGTTGTTAGTGTTTAACGCAAGGGTAAATGGCAAAACATTCAAAGGTGGTTTGGGAAAAGAAGGGTATTCTTCAATTGTGCTGAGTAAAATGATAGAGACTAGCAGTATTAAAAACATTTTTTTTCTTATATTTGAGCTTGTTTCCATTCATTTTTATCATTAACTTGGTTAATAAGCCTAACAAAAAAATCCATAATTGTATTGAAAATAAATTGTAAACTTCAATATAAATCAGTAAAAGGTATAGTATGGTAATATATTTATGGCATAAAATATTATCAATAATTTAAGTGACTGAGAATTATGTGTGCTCATGTGTAGATTATTAAGCATATTTGTGAATATAGAGCAATTTTCAAACTAGTTTCAAGTGATTATGCACAAATGTTTTATCTGCTTTTTGGAAGATTATATACAAATATACACATATATATATATAGACATATGAAAATTTATACATAAGTATTTATGAGCATATATAACATTAAATATGTCATATTTCATATACTGTATGTTTGTGTTTATAGAAGTACACAATCACATACACACACACACACATTCTTGGAGCTTATGCATGAAAAAAAGACAAATTTGGTAGTTAAAAGCAGATTTTCTTCCTAATTTTAATGTTTTGTTATTCTAAAAAGTGAAATGTATTTGTTAATTATTAGTGTGTGAATGTAACAATTAACCAAATTATTAACTAATATTACATATAGAAAAAACAATTGATTGAGGATTTATTAATACAGGATTGGTACCAAATCTTTAGTAGGAATATTTGAGGAAAGCTTATAATATAGTCTTTAAATATATTTATCTTTTTTTTATACACCTCTTAATAAAAAAGAAGGAAAAAAAAGCTGTTTTTTTTCTTTTTGGGACAAGATCTTGTTCTGTAACCCAGCCTGGAGTGCAATGGCACAATCTGTGTTTACTGTAACCTTCGCATCCTGGGTCCAAGCAATTTTGGTGCCTCAGCCGATAGAGTAGGTGGATTACAGGCCCATGCCACCACGCCCAACTAATATTTGTATTCTTAGTAGAGACAGAGTTTCACCATGTTGGCCAGGCTGGTCTCGAACTCGTGGCCTCAAGTGATCGGGCCGTCTTGGCCTCCCCACAAGTGCTGGGATTACAGGCATGAGCCACCATACCTGGCCTCTTAAAAATATTTAAGCCACCATACAGTTTCAATTTTTTCTAAATACTAAAATTAATATTTCCACTACGTTTTGTGTCAGTGATTTTGCATTACCATAATATTTTAAATTTAAGTTATTGCAGTTTTTAAAGGTCATTAACACACTAATCTGTATCTAGACATAAAAGGTCTTGAAACCACATTATAAAATAATAAAGCTGAAGAACATCAGTGTTGACAACTAAGCCTGATTAGATCAGATATAGATACAAGTGTGCCCATACATTTAGTTGAAGAGAAATATGGAAGAGAAATAAGATGCAGTCAGCATATTTACAATACTATACGTAAGTCCAACTTAAGTTGCCCAAGAAAAAAGCTGGGTATTTTCTGATTCCCCCTCACATCCAGTTAATCAAGCTTTTTGTCATTCTCCTAAATAGTTCTTAAAAATCTGGATGTCTGTTTATCCTTTCTTCAAATACACTCATTTCAGCTACCACAGTCATCCTATTTATAAATTTTACACAAGTCCTATCCTGTTTCTCTCCTGTCGGTTTTCCACACTGCAGCTAAAGTGATGTTCCAAACAGTGACTTTCATTATGTCAGGGTGTTGCTCAATGTCTTTTAAAGTCCTGATAGTTTTCTTAAAATAAAGTCCAAATTGTCTAACATTGTCCACAAGAGCATTTCAAACACACATGCTGCTGAATGATGCATCCTCATATTCTTTTTTTAATTTTAATTTTATTGTATTTTTATTGTTTTTTTAAAGTTTACTTTAAGTTCTGGGGTACATGTGCAGAACGTGCAGGTTTATTACATAGGTATACATATGCCATGGTGGTTTGCTGCAACTATCAACCCGTCATCAGGGTTTTAAGCCCCGCATACATTAGGTATTTGTTCTAATTCTCTCCCTCCCCTTGCTCCCCACCCCCTGACAGGCACTGGTGTGTGATGTTCCCCTCCCTGTGTCCATGTATTCTCATTGTTCAACTCCCACATATGAGTAAGAACATGCAGTGTTTGGTTTTCTGTTCCTGTGTTAGTTTGCTGAGAATGATGACTTGCAGCTTCATCCATATCCCTGCAAAGGACATGAACTCATTCTTTTTTTTTGACTGCATAGAAATAGGCAAAGACTTCATGACTAAAACACCAAAAGCAATTGCAACAAAAGCCAAAATAGACAAATGGGATCTAATCAAACTAAAGAGTTTCTGCACAGCCAGAAAACTATCATGAGAGTGAACAGGCAACATAGAGAATGGGAGAAAATTTTTGCAATCTACCCATCAGGCAAAAGTCTAACATCCAGAATCTACAAGGAACTTCAGCAAATTTAGAAGAGAAAAACAACCCCATCAATAAGGGGGCGAAAGATATGAACAGACATTTCTCAAAAGAAGACACTTAAGTGACCAACAAGCCTCCTCATATTCTTATGAATGATAAACACTCTGGCCCTCCTCAATTGTTCACTTCTCACTTAAATCTATGAGTTGTTTTATTTTGGCCCTTTGTGGATCTTGCTCTCTTTACATTTATCTTCACCTGGATAAGCCATAGTCTTCATTTGAAGTCTGCTTTCCCCTGGAATAGTTTAGTTTCCTGGTGCATTTTCGTAACTAAGTGTTCCTATGTCATTATATATTTTTCTTATAGCCTTTACCTCATTATTGACATACAGTTTTCTTTATTTCCTATAATGCAACATTTATGTTATGATCACTATTATGTTTCAGACATAGTATACCATGACACAAAACAAGGGCTCAGTACTGTAGTTTGGCAAAATAGAAGCATTCAAAAAAGATTAATCAACCAATCAATCAAGTTAGAGTAACAAGGTGGCAAATCTTACACAGAAATAAAAATTTCTGTCAATTATAAATGCACAATCACTTGCAATGAAGTAGCGAGTTATATGTTATCTTTAGTGTCCAAGCAAATGTAGCTGTCAAATTATGTGATTTTTTTTCTAGCCTACATCAATTTGCTTAGTATTTTGCATGACTTTGAGACAAACAAATTGTTTGTTTTCAATGGTGAATACCTTAACTGGTTCCAAAAACATTATATACTTTGTTGAGTGTGATTATTTCCTCTGTTAACATCTAATGCTAATTATTTCATTTGATTCTGTTAGTGTTTCTAAATATTATGGCTTTTTTGTTTTGTGTAGTGATGTGGGAATTGGAATGAGCCTTACCTTTTAATATTATACCAATGAAAGCACTTGAGCAAAATTAGGTTATTGCTTGGATAAAGTAATAGCAAGATGCAATGGACAAAAACAAAAATAGCTGAGCAGGACAATATACAGATGAAGAAAAGTTTTTATTAATAAGGTGAAGGCAAGGCATGAAAAGTAGTGCTTGATGTTCAAACGTGTTTTAATGAACATAAGGAGTCCATTAATATTCCACCATTGTCCATATAAAATATTATGACTTTGCAACATTTTATTTTTAAAAATTGATATGTCTCTGTGGTATGATTTGATGCTTTGATATATATGTTGTATAATGATCAATCAGAGTATTAATCATATATATCACCTCATACATGTTTCCTTTTTTGTGGTAAAAATATTCAAAATTCTCTCTTCTAGCTATTTTGCAATATACAATGCTTACTGTTAATGATCATCACCCTGCTGTGGAAAAAACACCAGATTTTACTCATCCAATCTAATTGTTTTGAAATAACTTGGTACCAGTTGACCAACCTCTTCCCACCATCCATTCCCTTCTCCCCACCCCAGACTCCAGTGTCCAGTGTACTGATATCTGCTTCTATGATAGCAACCTTTTTTTTTTTTTTTATAATTCCACATGAGTAAAATCATATGGTATTTGTCTTTCTGTGTCTGGCTTATTTCACTTAACATGATGTCGAACAGTTTCAACCATGTTGTTGCAAATTGCAGAATTTTGTTATTTTTCATGACTGAATAGTGTTCCATTGTCTTAAATATATTATGTTTTCTTTATATGTTTATAATTTTTGGTCATGGGTTGGTCTCTTTGACATGTTGATTTTCTTTTATTTCTTTTTTTGGTTATATATCCAGTAGTGGGATTGCTGGATCATATAGTAGTTCTCTCTGTAATTTTTTTTTAGGAATCTCTATACTGTTTTCGATAGTGCTGTGCTAATTTACAATCCCACCAACAGTGTGTAAGTGTTCTCTTCTCTCCATATCCTCACCAATACTTGCTTTCTTTTGTCGTTTGATAAATAGCCATTCTAACTGGAGTGAAGTGATACCTGATTGTGATTTTAATTTGTGTTTCCCTGATCATAATTGATGTTTAACATTCTTTTATTAACCTGTTGGCAATTTCCATGTCTTCTTTTGAGAAATGTCTCTTTTGTCCACGACCTCACCAATGTCTGTTATTTTTTGACTTAATAATAGCCATTCTGACTGGAGTATGATGGTATCTCAATGTGGTTTGAGTTGCATTTCTCTGATGTTTATTGATATTGAACCTTTTTTCATATGCATTTTGGTCATTTATACCTTCTTTTGAAAAATGTCTATTTGTGGTTTTTTGTGCATTTTTAATGATGATTTTTATTCCTGTTGAATTGTTTTGAGTTTCCTATAGATTCTGGATAATAGTCCTTTGTTGGATGCATAGTTCACAAGTATTTTCTCCCATTCTGTAGGTTATCTGTTTCCCCTGCTGATCATTTATTTTGCTGTGCAGAAGCCTTTTAGTAATTCTCATTTATCAATTTTTGTTTTTGTTGTATTTGCTCATGAACTTTTTGCTTAGGCCAATATCCAGGAGTCTATCTTAAACTTTTTAACAGCATTTTTATAATTCCAGGTATTATATTTAATTTTTTAAGCCCTCTTGAGTTAATTTTTTGTATATGGTGAGAGGTATGGGAGCATTTAGTTCTTCTGCATATGGCTATCCAATTTTCTCAGCCAGTTTTGGAGTAGGGTGTCCTTTCTCCAGGGATAATTTATTTCCTCTTTTCCAATTTGAATGCCTTCTTAAAAAGAAGTGAACATTTCTGGAAATGATGCAAAATGAATAAATACGTACATTTATTTTGCTTCAGAATTTAAATTTCAGTAGTAATGATTTTAAAATTAATTTCTATAATGTTGACAACTGAAATATTTTAAAAGTGTTTGCCCATGGACTTTTAATAGAAAAATTTCCATAGAAATATGAAACTGTCTTTGTGTAACTAGTGTCATAACTCAGTTTCAAATTAACATGTTTACACCGTTTAAGAAAAAGTATTTATTTGTTCAGAAATTTTAGTTAAGACAAATGGATAAACTTAATGTGCACTGCAACTCAGTTTCAATGTTAACAGGTATTAAATTATTATTCACCTGAATTTTATATATATTGATTGACTCAATTATTCTTCCTGGAAATCCTATGAATTAGAATTAGAAGCCTTTGTCTTCATTACATGTAGAAACTGAGACTTAGAGGAATTAAATAACTTGCCTCAAGTTACCCAACTTAGAAAGAGTTTTTGAACCCAAACTGGTTGACTATGACATTAAACTGGTTGACTGACTGACATTAAACAAAAATCTAATAGCACATTAAAAGGATAATATACCACAGTCAACTAGATTTTATTTCAAAGGTACAAGGATGGTTCAGTATATATACAAATAAATAAATGTGATACACTACATAAATAGAATTAAAACAGAATCCAGATGATCCCCTCAATAGATGCAGAAACAGCATCTGATAAAATACAGAATTCCTTCATGATAAAAACCCTCAACAAACTAGGAATAGAATAAGCATATCTCAAAATAATGAAAGCCGTATAAAACAAACCCACAGCCAACTTGAATGGGGAAAAGTTAAAAGCATTCTCCCTAAGAACTCAAACAAGACTTCCACTTTCACTACTGCTACTTTTCACCACTCCCAGTAAACATAGTATCGGGAGTCTTAGACACAGCAATCAGGCAAGAGAAAGAAATACAATTTTTTTTATCATCAAAAAGCAATTTACTACTTGAATGGGAGAAAAGCATAAGGTAAACTGTTACTTAGTTACATCGTCCTTTAGTTTTGAGAAGAATAATAAGTATTATTAGAAACCACTTTCTTTATCCTTGTTGAGAAGAGACATACATTTTCTTTGACACCTCTGTCTTTAGTGACAATTTTTCTGTCTTTGACTCTGAAAGGGTGATACCTAGATTCTTCCGTTTTCTCAAACATGGCTTTCTAACAACTTCATATTGCCAAAATACTTTTATTCTTCTATGACTTTATTTACACTAATGGATGTCACATCTCAATACTAGATTCAATGAATACAGATATTTCCATTAATGCTGTAGGGTATCCTTTGACCTTAATCCATGCTATTTGTGTAGTGAACCCTAATATTAATTTGTCCACAATTTGTAATTTGATCACTCATTTGGCCTTCCTGATATAAATAAGATTATTTTTGCTTTGGAAGCTGTTATCATTTCCAAATTTACAAAGTATGTAATACAAATAACTAACTTTATTTTAAGAAAACCCTTTAAATATCTTTTAAGTAATCAATTTGAAGACAGTACATATTCCTTGCAATGATAATAGCATTGCTCAAAATATTTTAGATCTACTATTTTAGAAATGTTTTATTACATAAACCAAAGACTTTAAGAATGTTTTATTAATATAGATACCAATAAACCAAAGACTTTAAGAATGTTTTGATTAATATAGACACCAACTGGACAATAAATGTAATGTCTAAACACGAACAGTGATTATCGCAACAAGGCAGCTTTTATTGGTGATGCTGAATACAATTCAAAAGAACAGAAGTTCATTTATAATTTATAGAAAAATCGTTTATTTTATATTGAATATATTTTATTAAGGAAGAAAACTATACATAGGAGAATGATGCAAAATTATCCTTTTAAGTGTAAACAATGGTAGCACAATTTTTAATGTCCAAACTTATGCTTGCTGAAACCTAACCAGAATAAAATAAATGCTTATATTCTCCAAAAGGATGAAAACGACTTGCTGTCTTTTTTTCTAATCATTTTTTTTCAATTGAACATTTTAATTTTCTTACAATTGATATCAGATGAACACAGAGCACACAGATACCTGATGTTTCTGAGGATTATCAAACACCAAATGTGATTTAAAACTGCATTCTGAATAGCAGGATTAACTTAAGTGCCAGACTCAGATCTCTCATTTCAAAATCCCTTTGGCTGCATCTAAAGGTAGTGACTGTCATGTGAAACTGATGTTTGAAAAATACATTAAAATTCTGCCTGGAGATATTCTCTTTAAAAACTCTTATATCCTTATTTCACAAGAAATGTCCTATTGCCTCATGAATACTTTTGAAATGAGTAATATCCTTTGCTTAACTATCTGTTTATTTGGAGATATGGGAAGTTTAACTTCCAAAACGAAAATCTGGGGATGTTTGAATGTAATTAAATCTGTTTTTGGTTAGGTTCTAAGTACATATAAGAATACTTCAGTAGATGGTCTTAAAGCAGTTTTAGATGTGAACATCCCATACTTGTGAAAAATTTTGCTATTACAAAGTTTTAATACCATTTATATGACTTTCATGTCTCTTTCAATATTAAATCAGAAATTATTCCTGTAAACGTAATTCCACACAATTTAATAATTTACCAAATTTATTATAATAACAAGAAACATAGATGGGATATTGTTAGCAAAACTAAAGAATATGCCCCTAATTACTTGAAATTATACTGGGTATATGAGTACTTGATAACATTTTGTCCCATGGATCAATTTATCAAATTAAATAAACTATCAATCACAATTCAAACATTTAAGAATGGAATTGTTTTCTAACCGCATTTAAGCAGTGAAGAAATTGTGAGATTAGGAAGAAGTGTTAGGATCTACAGGTAAATAATAACGTTTTAATATCAAATGTGATGATGGAACATATTTTTCAAATCCTTTATTTTTAACCTATCAGTTAATATATACTTTTGATGGCAGTGGCAGTCGGTCTGGAGCAGCCACTGCGGGGATGCTGGCTGCAGCAGGTAAGGCGCCGCCAGGGCTGCAGGCTTTGCAGAGCCAGCGGGAGCCAGGATTCGGTGGGAGCCAGGATTGGGCGAGAGCCCTGTCCCCTACCACGTTGGCGGGACAGGAGCCCATGCCTCCCGGCACAGCTACGGCTGCCCAGCCATGGCTCCGTACCACAGCATCTGTGTGCTCTCAGGGGCCCAGGAAACCCCTGGCCCCACAGGCTTGAAAGTGCCTGCTTTCTACTTATGGCTAGCCAATTTTCCCAGCACCATTTATTAAATAGGGAATCCTTTCCCCATTTCTTGTTTCTCTCAGGTTTGTCAAAGATCAGATGGCTGTAGATGTGTGGTATTATTTCTGAGGACTCTGTTCTGTTCCATTGGTCTATATCTCTGTTTTGGTACCAGTACCATGCTGTTTTGCCTTACTCCTTATACAAAAATTAATTCAAGATGGATTAGAGACTTAAATGTTAGACCTAACACCATAAAAACCCTAGAGGAAAACCTAGGTAGTACCATTCAGGACATAGGCATGGGCAAAGACTTCATGTCTAAAACACCAAAAGCAACGGCAGCAAAAGCCAAAATTGACAAATGGGATCTCATTAAACTAAAGAGCTTCTGCACAGTAAAAGAAACTACCATCAGAGTGAACAGGCAACCTACAGAATGGGAGAAAATTTTTGCAATCTACTCATCTGACAAAGGGCTAATATCCAGAACCTACAAAGAACTCAAACAAATTTACAAGAAAAAAACAAACAACCCCATCAAAAAGTGGACAAAGGATATGAACAGACATTTCTCAAAAGAAGACATTCATACAGCCAACAGACACATGAAAAAATGCTCATCATCACTGGCCATCAGAGAAATGCAAATCAAAACCACCATGAGATACCATCTCACACCAGTTAGAATGGCGATCATTAAAAAGTCAGGAAACAACAGGTGCTGGAGAAATAGGAACACTTTTACACTGTTGGTGGGATTGTAAACTAGTTCAACCATTATGGAAAACAGTATGGTGATTCCTCAAGGATCTAGAACTAGATGTACCATATGACCCAGCCATCCCATTACTGGGTATATACCCAAAGGATTCTAAATCATGCTGCTATAAAGACACATGCACAGGTATGTTTATTGCGGCACTATTCACAATAGCAAAGACTTGGAATCAACCCGAATGTCCATCAGTGACAGACTGGATTAAGAAAATGTGGCACATATACACCATGGAATACTATGCAGCCATAAAAAAGGATGAGTTTGTGTCCTTTGTAGGGACATGGATACAGCTGGAAACCATCATTCTTAGCAAACTATCACAAGAACAGAAAACCAAACACCGCATGTTCTCACTCATAGGTGGGAACCGAACAATGAGATCACTTGGAGTCGGGAAGGGGAACATCACACACCGGGGCCTATCATGGGGAGGGGGGAGGAGGGAGGGATTGCACTGGGAGTTATACCTGATGTAAATGACGAGTTGATGGGTGCTGACGAGTTGATGGGTGCAGCACAGCAACATGGCACAAGTATACATATGTAACAAACCTACACGTTATGCACATGTACCCTAGAACTTAAAGTATAATAATAATAATAATAATAATAATAATAATAATAATAATAAAAGAAAGTGCCTGCTCCCACTCCCTGGCCTCTGCCTGCTCCCAGCACCTGCTCTAGGACGGAGCAAAGTTGTGGCAGAGCCAGGGCACTGTTGCAAACCGGCTGGGATTACATGCACTTGGGGTGGCGCTGACATGCCAGCCCCTGCCATCTTAGCCCTCTCTGGACTTTAGATGCCAATGAGCATGGGAGGAGGCCAGGGTGCTGAGGAGGAGGCTCAGCCCAGGCCTGCAAGCAACTCAGCATGGACAGCT
Source organism: Chlorocebus sabaeus (assembly GCF_047675955.1). NCBI lineage: Eukaryota > Metazoa > Chordata > Mammalia > Primates > Cercopithecidae > Chlorocebus > Chlorocebus sabaeus. Next base: position 65,369,895 of record NC_132906.1, on the reverse strand, counting down.
TGGGTGCTGTGGATGACATGTTAAAGGCAGACAGGTTCTTAGGTGGGAAGGGGCAGGTCCCCAGTGAAACCTCGCTTTCAGGCCAGTGAAGGCCTGAGACCTGGGGGCCATCTGCCAGTTGCCTGCAAAGTTCACAGTTTAGAGTGTGAACTTGATTGATGACTGTTTGGCCTTTCGGATGGTGCTTTTTCCAGGCCTGCCTGGACCACTCGGCATGTACTTACTCCATTCTGAGCACATCAAATCCCATTGAGCCAGACTCACTCACTGGTTGGGATGACCTGCCTGCAGAAAGGAGCTATTCACTACGAGTCTCCGCTGAGCTGTCCTCTCTCTCAATAAAGCTCCTCTCTGCCTTGCTTATCCTCCAGTTGTCTGCCTACCTCATTCTTCCTGTATGTGGGACAAAAAATTGGGACCCTCCAAATGGCAGGACTAAAGAGCTGTAACAAAAATAGGGCTGAAACCCATTCCCTTCCCTCCTGCAATCCACATTATGGGTGATGAGAAGGAGAGAAGAGCTGTGTGGCCTTTTGGGCAGTCCAGACCTAGGAGCCTCCCGAGCCAGGGCTGTGACACCCTCTTTTGGGCTCTGAGGTTCCTGGTGTCCCCAAACTTCCAAGTACCACTGCATTCCCCTTATCCAGATGCAGCTGCCCACAGCGGAAGCCACTTGCAGTATATCTGATCCAGTCACAGCCTTGCATGGTACAGGCACCTGTGCTGGCACCTAGAGCTGCCCGCCCTACAGCAGCAGCTGGAGTGCCTGGTTGTTACACACTGGCTGGACTCCACGCTCACTTGCACATACAATCCCCCTCAATGCTCCACATGTTGCTCACCCTTGGCAGACTTGGGATCCAGGCCAGTACTATGAGCCAAGTGCAGCCTGCCAGGCAGAGTGGGTGGAATGAACACAGGAGGTCCGAGCAAAACTCGGGGAAAGGCGCCACTGACCACAGAGGTTTCCAGCTGGAGAAAAGACACCCTAAGCCTCCTGGGACACTTTCATTCATGTATTAATTAGGTCATTCAATCAGTGAAATGTTGTCAATCATTAGATAAACATACATTGAATACAAGCATCCACACACACACACATATATAAAAATATATGTAATATATTATGTAATATATGTAATATATAAATATATATGTAATCAGTTTTGGAACACAGTTAAGTAAAATAAAGTTCCTATATTTGATAAACTGATAGGCAAATGTAATTATTTTATTTTTGTTTTAATTTGGAAATAGTTGTAAAGTAGAACCTGCTAGTTAACACTCAACATACAACATGCGAAAACATTTTAACAAAGACTATGTATAAAGAAAATAATCACCACAAAAGAAATAAAAATGAAACATTATTTGTTCAAAAAATACAAATTTGCCACACCCTGCCCCTTAAAATTAAGAAGTACATACCAGGAATCAGAGACAACATTAGCAAAGACACAGATAAATTAAAAGCATTATCTACTCAGTGATCTGAAAGTATCCTGATAAGGTGAGGAATAAGAACATTCTTGAAGAAGTGTCAGCAGGTAATTGCATTTATTAAGAACCCATTATGACTTAGACTGTTTAGTCTTTCACATGAATAACTTAATTTAATCCTCATAAAACTTTGGAAAGTTTTAATCCTCATAAAACTTTGGAGATAGATATGAAAAACTTTCAAAAAGTTGAAGAAAAAAAGTCAGAGATATTGGGTGACCAGAGAGTAGTCATTTTCTCATGACAAATTTTAATTATTGGTATGTCTGGAAAAAACTCTCCTTTCTACAACTCAATGCCTCATGCAAAGAGATAGGCAGGCAAATTTGAGGCCTGAGCACAAATCCCTTCCTTGCCAGGGTAAGGAATGAGTTTGAGTGTAATGAACAAGCTACATTTTAAAAGAGAAGTTCAGAAGACAAGTTGGCAGTTGGAGAGTAACTGTCCGAAATTCAAAGGAGGAAAAAAAAAAGCCTTTAGAGTAAGCAATGAGATGAGAGTTAGTAAACCTTGAATAATGGCAAAGACACTGATGTTGGCAGGAAAGCTAGAGTTTTAGATAATTAGATGGAAAAAGAAAAGGACTTTCTGACTTGTATGTAAAGATGTAAGATAATAAAACTAAAGGACAAAATTGGATTTTTAGATTTGCCAAAAAATACTACAAGGAAAAAAAAGGGCACATCTAGTGAGATGTGATTTATTTTAGGTCTGGGTAATTTCACATAAGTTGAATGATTCAGGAGACATTTGAATGTAAACCATGGATTTTTAAAGACTGGTCTAGGATATATATACACACACACACACACACACAAACATATATGCATATATATATTTGTATATATGTAGTTATGCCTTAACATATATATTACTGTTGGGTTTATATCAATTTGGTCATATATAGAGTGAGATGAAAAATAAGCCAGAGAGGGAGAAGTTGGGAAACTATTTAAGAACTATAAAGAGAAGCTAAAAGTGGTGTAAAAACAGGAGAATAATAACAAAATAATGTTGTTTTTTTTTTCAAACGGAATAATAGTCAATATTAGCTGGTGTTGAAAAGTGATTAAATAAGATTATACTGAAAAGCGTGCAGTCAACTTACCAGTTAAATCAATAGTGGTCTCATAACAGTTTAAATAGAATAATTGAAGCAGAATATATGTAGTGAGGTAAGAGAACAGTTGGAATTATACAACAAAGAAAAATCCAATTTTTCAAATGTATGTTTAGAACATCAAGGAAGGAGGTGATGATGATGGGGTGTGTGTGTGTGTGTGTGTGTGTGTCTTTTGTTTCTCCTTCTTTGCAATACATAATGGAGTTGAAGTCCCCTGCTGTGTCAAAATAGGTGTGATCATGTGAAATTTTTTGGCCAATGCATGATATGCTATATTTGCTTTTCTTTAGAATTAGTGGCCTGCAATGTTACCTTGAAAACCTTTCTCAGTATAGATGGTAGAGCAGAGGCTACAGGAAACATACAGTGGTACTATAGCATGAGCAAGCAGTAAATTTTTGTGGTTTAAACCATTGATATTCAGATGTTGTTTGCTAGTGCACAACAAGCCTAGTCCTACCTGACTGATACAGAAATAGATATAAAAATGTGTGTATGTATGGTTTGTGTTATAAATTGCAGTGTAAGTCTAAAGGAAAAAAATGGCCTTTATATGATTGTTCTTTCTGGTATAAAAAGGTATTTTCAAAGGAACAATGTAGTTTATAAATAACATGGTGTTTTTGCTGCCTCAATTTTAAAAAGAAAATTATAAAGCAATCAATTATTTAAATATGTGCAAAAAGAGTTAGCAAAATTTTAGTAAAATATATCCAGTGATATAGAAGAGAGATGAACAAGTATCAATATAATGTGAAGTGAGGTTTATGTTAGTTTCCAAAATCAGATTAAAATTTCAAAATAAATTAAGGTAAAAAAAGGCATATCATCATCCCAATAGATACATAAAAATCATGATAAAATCTCTTAGCAAACTCAATACAAGTTTATAATTTTAGCAAACATCCTACAAAGGAATCATCAAAACTTTTCCTCTTATCATAAATAAGACAGGGGTGTTTGCCTTAAGAACTCCTTGAGCACATTAATATGAGTCTTGTAAAGAGGAACAAGAGAGAAGAAAATAATAAGCAAAATGCTTTAGAAGGACTAGCAAACAACATTTTTCACAAATAATATGCGAGAAAACTTAAAAAAATTGAACAGAATGCATTAGATGCATTAAATTAGCTAAATGAAGAATTATATCATGTGAATAAAGTAAAACATTGGATGCAGTTGAGATATTATTTCTCCTTAATCTATACATTCCAAACAATTTAAATCAAAATTTATGGAAATTTATAAAATGATTCCAAAATGTATATGGACAAAGAAAGAGTCAGCATTTGTTAAGGCAATTTTAATAGAGAAGATTAAGCTGTAGGTTACTACATATCAGAAACAACTTTAATAGCATATTAATTAAGACATTGTGGTTTTGGTATGAGGATCAAGGAAACACAAGAGAATTAAAAAACAGGTCCATACCTACACAATCACTGGAATTATGACAAAGGCACCAATGGAGTTGTGTGGAGGGAAGATGTATTTTTTAATCCATGGTTGTGAAGTAATTAGATATCCATATAAAAATAAACGATTCCTATCTCACACCATAATGCACTCAATTTTTGATGGATTTTAAATATTAATGTGAAAGCTAAATCAGTAAAGATTTTAGAGGAAAATGTAAGGGAACATATTTGATAACTTATCAATTATTTCTTAAGCAAGACATAAGAACCACTAACTGGAAATAAAATACTGAAACTTTGCAATATATTATGATTAAAATCTCTGTTTTTTCAAAAGTTAGGTTTAAGAGAGTGAAAAGTTGATGGTGTCACAGATATATGTACACACACAGGATAGTATAATTAAAAAATCAGAAGAAGACAGTAATAAACACTTCAAAACACTATTCTGGTGGCCACTTAACATCTAAGAATATGCTTAAACTCAGTTGTAAGGGAAATGTAAATTTAAGCACAGAAGTACTATTACTCTTTTACACAGAATGAAAAATAAAGTCTGAAAATGTCCGGTCTTTACCAGTATGTAGACCTACTAGAACTCTCATACACTGCCAGTGAAAGTGTAAATAGTATATTCTCTTTGGAAAATTGTTTTTAGTAGATATTAATACTGAATGAATGCATTTGCTGTAATTCAGAAACTCCTATCCTTAGCAGATGAGCTATAAGAAGAGTGTTTAAATATTCAACCAAAGTTATGTGCAAGAATCCTTATGGCAAGTCTAAAAAAAATAGTAAAAAATTCAAAATATCCAAATACTCATCAGTATTAAAAGGAATAAGGAATAAATTGTGATACACATATGCAATAAACTATTATTCAGCAATGAGAATGAATAGTTTAATCTACGTCCAGCAATATGAATAAATGTCCCAAAGATAATGTTGAGCAAAAGAAACTAAATGCAAATAAGTGCATATTATAGGATTTTCTTTACATGAAATATAAAAGCAGGTAGGACTGTTCAAAATATATTTAAAATCAGTAATGATATCATTGAAGGAACGTTAGGGGCTGGGCGCCAGGGGCAGGTGGGATGGATATATAGTGCTGGGAGTATTGTTTACTTATCTGGGGTTGACTACACTGGTATGTTCAGTTTACGTAAATTTACGGAACTGAACATTGATTATATGTAATTTTCTGTATGCTTGTTAGATTTCAATACGAAGTTGAAAAATGACAAAATAAAGAAATGTCACGGCAATTCACACATAAAGCTCTGAACCCAGCTATTTGAGTCATGTTCTTTCTGTGACTAGTAGTCATAAAACTGTGAAGCTAACTAAAGAAAAGAAGAAACTAAGAATAAAAAAGACTATATATATATATATATATATATATATATATATGCGCAGAGGATGGCATCTATTGCCTTCAGATAAATTCACATCTGTATTTTGTCTGTAGACACTTGACACAATCTTGTTTAAAAGAGAAAAGTTGTCACATATTCTATGTTGCTATGTATCTGAGATATGTACTGAATGTAAACTTGAATTAGGTTTTAGTCAGAGGTTTATAGTCATAACATATCCTCAATACAAGAGTAAATGTATATAAAAATGAAAAATTACAATAGTTTCTTGAAGATGACACATGCAATAAAAATACTTTTACTTTACTCAGTCTATTAAAAAAGCTACTTCACAGTGACAAATATATTTTTGTTATAAAATGTTAGTATGATAATATCTCAGATTCCGTTCATATTTATTCACCAAAGACTGTATTATATTATCAAATAATTAAAAGTTGATTTTGTTATCTATAAAATTGATGTAGATATTTAAATAGAAGTAGAAAAATAACAATAAGAATTTTTTTCATAAAATGCATGTTACAGTAGCTAAATATGGCATGTATTATTGATATACTCAGTTGAAAATCCCTCTTCTTGGTCTGTTCAACAAATCATCAAAAAGTTTTTCCCCACAATATGCTGCTATAAGCTATTTATCTAAAGAAATTTGCTTACAGACTCAAATAGAGTAAGTATAGGAATGAGCATGATAAATCCATAAACACAAACTCTTTCCTGTACTTCTTCCTTTCTCTAAGTGATGTGAAGAGAGGAGTCCCAGAGACGAGCTAATTTTAACATACCGCAAGAATTACTGATGACATTTCTACTCTCCTGACCTCAAATTCCCCAACCAAGTGCCTTCCCCTTAATACTTATATGTATTGTACATGAGGTTCATAATTTCCTTTATTAGAATTTTCTGAACTTGTGTAAAACCCACACGTCTCGTTTTCATAGGCATCTTGATTACTGTCAGCCTATTTTAACACATTATGTATATATATATATTTGCTATTATTATGTTTTCCTTCAAAATTATATCAAATAGAAAAATAAAAGTTGGAAAAATTAATCAAGTGACTTAAATAATAAATACTGTGCATTCTCTTTCCAGTATCTCTATCTCCTATATTATTAAATTAGATTTTTACATAAAATTGTTCAGTGATTTATATTTCAAAAGAGGTCTGTCTTCTAAAGCTCTTGATTGTGCATAATTTGAGAAAATAAAAATTCTAAGCTAAAAGTGTCTTAGACAATATTAATCTTGAAATAATTGTGTAAGACAGAGAGGCAGAGATACAGTGATCTACATTTCTTTTTAACCTTTAGTTTGAAACAGCCCAGTTCCACTAACATGGATTTGCCACATAATATGCTCTTTTGTAAGGATGAATATTATCTTAAATATTAGTCCATGTAAGTCAAGGAACAACTATCAGAGAATGCCTATGCAATTTTTTTATGAGTTTGTGTGTACAAAAGTGAAAAAGGGCCAGGCGCGGTGGCTCACGCCTGTAATCCCAGCAGTTTGGGAGGCCGAGGCGGGCGGATCACAAGTTCAGGAGATCGAGACCATCCTGGCTAACAGGGTGAAACCCCGTCCCTACTAAAAATACAAAAAATTAGCCGGGCGTGTTGGCGGGCGCCTGTAGTCCCAGCTACTCGGGAGGCTGAGGCAGGAGAATGGCGGGAGGTGGAGCTTGCAGTGAGCCGAGATCGCACCACTGCACTCCAGCCTGGGCGACAGAGCGAGATTCCGTCTCAAAAATATAAATAAATAAATAAATAAATAAATAAATAAATAAATAAATAAAATAAAGTGAAATAGAAGATACGGTTTTACTTTGAATTCGTGACTTTAAACTGAATTTTGTTTTAGCAAAATATCAACATTAATAAGAGTTGGAAGGTGTTGATGTTAACCTTCATGGATGACTTTGAGGAGTTCAAGACTTAAGTAGAAGAAATAACTGCAGATGTGGTGGAAAAGGAAGAGAACTAGAATTAGAAATGGAACCTGAAGATGTGATTGAATCACCACAATATCACGTTAAAACTTGAATGAAATAGGAGTTGTTTCATATGAATTAGCCAAAGAAATAGTTTCTTGACATGGAGTCTACTCCTAGTGAAGATGCTCTGAAAATTTTGAAATAACAAAGGATTTATAATATTACATAAACTTGGTTGGTACCGCAGCAGCAGGGTTTGAGAGGACTAATTTTGAAAGAAGTTCTACTATGGTTAAAAAGCTATCAAGTAGCATTGCATGCTACAGAGAAATCTACTGTGAAAGGAAGAGTCAATTGATGCATCAATGTGGCAAATATTATTACTGTCTTGTTTTAAGATATTTTCCCAGCCCCCTGAATATTCAACAACCACCCTGCTCAGTCAGCAGCCATCAATATCAAGGGCAAGCCTCTGTGCCAGCAAAAAGATTATGACTTACCAAAGGCTCAGATGATGTTTAGCATATTTTTAAGCAGTGAAGTCTTTTTAATTAAGGTACATATATTAGTTTATTAGACACAATGCTATTGCACATGTAATAGACTATGGCAAAGTGTAAAGTAACATTTATATGCACTGGGAAACAAAAACATTTCTACGACTCACTTTATTGCAATATTGCTGTATGGAGGTGGTGTGGAACCGAATCCACAGTATCTCCAAGGTTTACCTATGTATCCGGATACTTTGCAAATACAATTCTTAAATCCTGTATATTACATTATTCACTATACTTGATTTATACGTCTTAATATATGTGTTAGAAGAAGCTGACAAATTTCTATAATTTTTTTTTATTTTGGCTCAGATTCAATAAATTTATTGAACAATTTGATAATACTTGATATCTCATAATCTGTGGTGGTAAAATATGAATGTGTTATGCCAATTAAATTAATGAACTATGATAATACAGCTATCAGGTTTACATATTTACAAAAGTCTTACATATCATTTTAAAAATTTATATGTATCTATTTCATATTTTAGTTATTCTGCATTATATCAATCAAAATATTACCTGTTTGCTTGTAGACTGTCAAAATGCAACTGAATTTTGTGTAGCAATTTAATATCCAGTGATTTTGTCATACTCTTTTTAATTCTAATAATATATGGATACTTATGAAGTTTATAAATACATAATCACATCTTTTGAGAACAAAGTTTTTAATATCTATATATTCCTTTTTTCACCATATTGCACTTGCCAGTACTTAATCACAACTTCATATGGAAGTGATATGGAGTGTCTTTCTTTTCTTTTTTTTGTTATTTATTTTTTATTATACTTTTTAAGTTCTAGGGTACCTATGCACAACTTGCAAGTTTGTTACATATGTATACATGTGCCGTGTTGTGTGCTGCACCCATTAACTTGTCATTTACATCAGGTATATCTCCCAATGGTATCTCTCCTCCCTCCCCCCACCCCACGAAAGGTCCTGGTGTGTGATGTTCCCCACCCTGTGTCCAAGTGTTCTTATTATTCAATTCCCACCTATGAGTGAGAACATGCGGTGTCTGGTTTTTTGTCCTTGCGATAGTTTGCTGAGAATGATGGTTTCCAGCTTCATCCATGTACCTACAAAGGACATGAACTCATCCTTTTTTATGACTGCATAGTATTCCAAGGTGTGTATGTGCCACATTTTCTTATTCCAGTCTATCACTGATGTACATTTGGGTTGGTTCCAAGTCTTTGCTATTGTGAATAGTGCCACAGTAAACACACGTGTGCATGTGTCTTTATAGCAGCATGATTTATAATCTTTTGGGTATATACCCAGTAATGGGCTGGCTGGGTCAAATGGTATTTCTAGTTCTAGATACTTGAGGAATTGGCACACTGTCTTCCACAATGGTTGAACTAGTTTACAGTCCCACCAACAATGTGAAAGTGTTCCTGTTTCTCCACATCCTATCCAGCACCTGTTGTTTCCTGACTTTTCAATGGTCGGCATTCTAACTGGTGTGAGATGGTATCTCATTGTGGTTTTGATTTGCATTTCTCTGATGGCCAGTGATGATGAGCATTTTTTCATGTGTCTGCTGGCTACATAAATGTCTTCTTTTTAGAAGTGTCTGCTCATATGCTTTGCCCACTTTTCGATGGGGTTGTTTGATTTTTTTCTTTTAGATTTTTTTGAGTTCTTTGTAGATTCTTGATATTAGCCCTTTGTCAATGGGTAGATTGTAAAAACTTTCTCCCATTCTGTAGGTTGCCTGTTCACTCTGATGGTAGATTATTTTGCGGTGCAGTCGCTCTTTAGTTTAATTAGATCCCATTTGTCAATTTTGGTTTTTATTGCCATTGCTTTTGGTGTTTTAGTCATGAAGTCCTTGCCCATGCCTATGACCTGAATGGTATTGCCTAGGATATCTTCTAAGGTTTTTATGGTTTTATGTCTTACATTTGAGTGTTTAATCCATCTTAAATTAATTTTTTATAAGGTGTAAGGAAGGGATCAAGTTTCAGCTTTCTACATAAGCTAGCCAGTTTTCCTAGCACCATTTATTAAATAGGGAATCATTTCCCCATTTCTTCTTTTTGTCAGGTTTGTCAAGGATCAGATGGTTGTAGATGTATAGTATTATTTCTGAGGGCTCTGTTCTGTTCCATTGGTCTATATCTCTGTTTTGGTACCAGTACCATGTTGTTTTGGTTACTGTAGCCTTGTAGCGTAATTTAAAGTCAGGTAACGTGATGCCTCCAGGTTTGTTCTTTTGGCTTAGGATTGTCTTGGCAACGTGGGCTGTTTTTTGGTTCCATATGAACTTTAAAGTATTTTTTTCCAATTCTGGGAAGAAAGACATTGGTAACTTCATGGGGATGGCGTTGAATCTATAAATTACCTTGGGCAGTATGGCTATTTTCATGATACTGATTCTTCCTATCCATGAGCATGGAATGTTCTTCCATTTGTTTGTGTCCTCTTTTATTTCGTTGAGCAGTGGTTTGTAGTTCTCCTTGAAGAAAGAGGTCCTTCACATCCCTTGTAAGATAGATTCCTAGGTATTTTATTCTCTTTGAAGCAATTGTGAATGGGAGTTCACTCATGATTTGGCTCTCTGTTTGTCTGTTATTGGTTTATAAGAATGCTTGTGGTTTTTGCACATTGATTTTGTATCGTGAGACTTTGCTGAAGTTGCTTATCAGCTTAAGGAGATTTTGGGCTGAGATGATGGGTTTTCTAAATGTAGAATCATGTCATCTGCAAACAGGGACAATTTGACTTCCTCTTTTCCTGATTGAATACCTTTTATTTCTTTCTCCTGCCTTATTGCTCTGGCCAGAACTTCCAACACTATGTTGAATAGGAGTGGTGAGAGAGGGCATCCCTGTCTTGTGCCAGTTTTCAAAGGGAATGTTTCCAGTTTTTGCCCATTCAGTATGATATTAGCTGCAAGTTTGTCATAAATAGCTCTTATTATTTTGAGACACGTCCCATCAATACCTAGTTTATTAAGAGTTTTTAGCAGGAAGGACTGTTGAATTTTGTTGAAGGCCTTTTCTGCATCTATTGAGATAATCATGTGGTTTTTGTCTTTGGTTATGTTTATATGCTGGATTACGTTTATTGATTTGCGTATGTTGAACCAGCCTGCATCACAGGGATAAAGCCAACTTGATCGTGGTGATAAGCTTTTTGATGTGCTGCTGGATTCAGTTTGCCAGTATTTTATTGAGGATTTTTGCATCGATGTTCATCAGGGATATTGGTCTAAAATTCCCTTTTTTGTGTGTGTGTCTCTGCCAGTCTTTGGTATCAGGATGATGCTGGCATCATAAAATGAGTTATGGAGGATTCTCTCCTTTTCTATTGATGGGAATAGTTTCAGAAGGAATGGTACCAGTTCCTCTTTGTACATCTTGTAGAATTCGGCTGTGAATCTGTCTGTTCTTGAACTTTTTTTGGTTGGTAGCCTATTAATTATTGCCTCAATTTCAGAGCCTGATATTGGTCTATTCAGGGATTCACCTTCTTCCTGGTTTAGTCTTGGGAGGGTGTATATGTCCCGGAATTTATCCATTTCTTCTAGATTTTCTAGTTTATTTCTACAGAGGTGTTTATAGTATTCTCTGATAGTAGTTTGTATTTCTATGGGATTGGTGGTGACATCCCCTTTATCATTTTTTATTGCATCTATTTGATTCTTCTCTCTTTTCTTCTTTATTAGTCTTGCTAGCGGTCTATCAATTTTTTTGGTCTTTTCAAAAGACCAGCTCCTGGATTCATTGATTTTTTGAAGGGTTTGTGTGTGTGTGTGTGTGTGTGTGTGTGTGTGTGTGTGTCTCTATCTCCTTCAGTTCTACTCTGATCTTAGTTATTTCTTGCCTTCTGCTAGCTTTTGAATGTGTTTGCTCTTAATTGTGATGTTAGAGTGTCAATTTTAGATCTTTCCTGCTTTCTCTTGTGGGCATTTAGTGCTATAAATTTCCCTCTACACACTGCTTTAAATGTGTCCCAGAGAGTCTGGTTGTTATGTCTTTGTTCTCATTGGTTTTAAAGAACATCTTTATTTCTGCTTCAATTTCCTCATGTACCCAGTAGTCATTCAGGAGCAGGTTGTTCAATTTCCATGTAGTTGAGCAGTTTTGATTGAGTTTCTTAGTTCTGAGTTCTAGTTTGATTGCACTGTGGTCTGAGAGACAGTTTGTTATAATTTCTGTTCTTGTACATTTGCTGAGGAGTGCTTTACTTCCAATTATGTGGTCAATTTTGGAATAAGTGCGATGTGGTGCTGAGAAGAATGTATATTCTGTTGATTTGGGGTGAAGAATTCTGTAGATGTCTATTAGGTCTGCTTGGTGCAGAGATGAGTTCAATTCCTGGATATCCTTGTTAACTTTCTGTCTCGTTGATCTGTCTAATGTGGACAGTGGGGTGTTAAAGTCTCCCATTATTATGGTGTTGGAGTCCAAGTCTCTGTAGGTCTCGAAGGACTTGCTTTATGAATCTAGGTGCTCCTGTATTGGGTTCATATATATTTAGGATAGTTAGCTCTTCTTGTTGAATTGATCCCTTTACCATTATGTAATGGTCTTCTCTGTTTCTTTTGATCTTTGTTGGTTTAAAGTCTGTTTTTTCAGAGACTGGGATTGCAAGCCCTGCTTTCTATTTTGTTTTGTTTACCATTTGCTTGGGAGATCTTCCCCCATCCCTTTATTTTGAGCCTATGTGTGTCTCTGCACATGAGATGTGTCTTCTGAATACTGCACACTGATGGGTCTTGACTCTTTCTCCAATGTGCTAGTCTGTGTCTTTTAGTTGGAGCATTTAGCCCATTTACATTTAAGGTTAATATTGTTATGTGTGAATTTGATCCTGTCATTATGATATTAGCTGGTTATTTTGCTCATTAGTTGATGCAGTTTCTTCCTAGCATCAATGGTCTTTACTATTTGGCATGTTTTTGCAGTGGCTGGTACCGGTTCTTTTCCATGTTTAGTGCTTCCTTCAGGAGCTCTTGTAAGGCAGGCCTGGTGGTGACATCTCAGCATTTGCTTGTCTGTAAAGGATTTTATTTCTCCTTCATTTTGAAGCTTAGTTTGGCTGGATATGAAATCTGGGTTGAAAATTCTTTTCTTTAAGAGTGTTGAATATTGGCCCCCACTCTCTTCTGGCTTGTAGAATTTTTGACGAGAGATCTGCTGTTAGTCTGATGGGCTTCCCTTTATGGGTAACCTGACCTTTCTCTCTGGCTGCCCTTAACATTTTTTCCTTCATTTCAACTTTGGTGAATCTGACAATTATGTGTCTTGGAGTTGCTCTTCTCGAGGTTTATCTTTGTAGCTCTCTCTGTATTTCCTGAATTTGAATGTTGGCCTGTCTTGCTAGGTTGGGGAAGTTCTCCTGGATAATATCCTGCAGAGTGTTTTCCAACTTGGTTCCGTTCTCCCCATCACTTTCAGGTACATCAATCAGAATCAGACGTAGATTGGGTCTTTTCACATAGTCACATATTTCTTGGAGGCTTTGTTCATTTCTTTTTACTCTTTTTCCTGTAAACTTCTTTTCTCTCTTCATTTCATTCATTTGATCTTCAATCACTGATACCCTTTCTTCCACTTGATCGAATTCGCTACTGAAGCTTGTGCATGCATCACGTAGTTCTTATGCCATGGTTTTCAGCTCCATCAGGTCATTTAAGATCTTCTCTTTGCTTTTTATTCTAGTTATCCATTTGTCTAATCTTTTTTCAAGGTTTTTAGATTCTTTGAGATGAGTTTGAACATCTTTCTTTAGCTTGGGGAAGTTTGTTATTACTGATCATCTGAAGCCTTCTTGTCTCAACTCATCAAAGTCATTCTCCATGCGGCTTTGTTCCTTTGCCAAATAAATTGTCTTTTAGTATGCCTTCTGTTAGTCACTGATATTTTCTTTAACATTGTTTATATTTCTCAGATATCTACTCATCTATCCAGTAAATTTTTTACTACAGAGATTTTATCATTTAGCTTTCTTGTTTTTGTTTTTGTTTTTGTTTTGAGATGGAGTCTCGCTCTGTCGCCCATGCTGGAGTGCAGTGGCATGATTTCAGCTTACTGCAACCTCCATCTCCCAGGTGCAACTGATTCCCCTGCCTAGGCCTCTAGAGTAGCTGGGTTTACAGGTGTGTGCCACCATACCCAGCTAATTTTTGTATTTTTAGTGGAAACAGGGTTTCAACATGTTGGCCAGGCTGGTCTCGAACTCCTGACCTCAGGTGATCCACTTGCGTTGGCCTCCCAGAGTGCTGAGATTACAGGCTATTGTTTAGCTTTTATTTCCCTGGTCAACATAATTAGGTTTTCCCTTAAAAAGTTGATCTTTATACTATATCTGAAGGGATTTTGCAGGGGTATACTTGAAGCAGTACTAGGACTTTCCTTGTTTGGTTCCTTTCACTCGTGAATCACAGTCCTGGACTGCCTGCCTAACAATATCTAAAACACTTTTTTTAATATATGTTTTCAGTTTCCTTTTTATTTAAAAAAGAGATGGAATGTCTGCTATCAGTTACTCCAACATGGTTGGAAGTATGAGTTTATACCAGCTTTTCTGGTTGTTTTGAACATTTGCTATGGTACCTTTTATGGTTTCTAATATATTTTATTTTTTATTGCCAAAAGCACTTAATAATGTAAAATTAAGTGGGCTATTGTTTATGTATGATACATCTTAATTGCTTATATATAAGCATATATACACATAAGTATAAGTATATAATTATACATATATAATTGCTTATATATAAGCAGAGTATATATATATATATAGGCAATTATATATATATTCTGCTTGTGTGTGTGTGTGTGTGTGTGTGTTTGTGTATATATATAGAGAAAGAGACTGTGGCTTTACAGTCAAACATGTAGCAAAGTACTGCTTTTCCAGTACAGATTTTTCATTCTAGAGGATATAAATAATATTATATGATAATCACACAATCCATATTCCATTAGAAAATAGTCCTACAAGAAATACTTATTTTGAGTCTCAGGTATTTCTTCTTTTACTTCTCTAATTCTTATGTAAGCCAAATCCTTATAATAGTTTTCAGTGCTCTAATATTGAGTTTAATCCACTATCAACATGAACCAAACAATGTGATTTTTAGCATCACATGAGGAATTATTTTTTGTGAAAATAATTCTAAAAAATAAGCATTCGATAGGCAAAAGGGCTTGAAAGGAGGAAAACTTACTTGGTTTTATACGGAACAAAAATACTATATTGGACTTTTAGTCTGTCTTCATTCAAATGAATCAAGCCATCATAACCACATTTATAAATCTTGGAAGAAGTAACAGAAAGAAAATCTCCTATAGCTCCTGCCAGTAAGTTAGCATTTCCCTAGCAGCAAATTTTTGTTACGCTCCACTACTTAAGATATTGTTAGGAAATGTTAAAAGATTTTGCCATGATAAATCCACATGGTTAGAACTATGGAATATAGAAATAGCATATCCTAGAAACCATTTTTTAAAAAAGTCCTTCTTAGGTTTATAAAACCATATAAGCAGGACATAAAGCAAGGAAGCAAGTCACCACTAAAATTTAAATTGCCTAATCCATCTCTAGGTATGAAATTAAGGTTGGCTTATTAACCTGTATTACAAAATAAATGGAAAAAGTAAATAGCCTATAAATGATACATGTGTTTAATTCAATCTGTTTATGATACATTTTTACGTATATAATAATATCTAAATCAGTTACATCTTACATAGATAAAATGCCAGAAAATTATTTATATTGTCTGTTATTTGTTGTCACAAAATGTAGCAAGTTTATTAAATTTAAAATATTTTAGGGGGCTACTTTAAATAATAATTTAAAAAGATTTCAAAACATGATTAATTGTATACCAAAAAAACCCAACCTCTTGATCACATCAGATAAACTTCAAATTCTCGTTCTCATCTAAAAATGCATATAATAATACAAAATAAAAACCTACATTAACTACCCTACAGCTTTTGTTCTAAGTCAATTCTTGCCGTAGTACCCCTAGCTCACTCTACTTTGGGAAAATGTATGTCTTTGCTCTTCTTCATAATTACAATTTAATTATCATATCAATAAACTTTTTTCCTTTTCTTTATGCCAAGAATGATCTCTCTGTAGTGATTTCTTCTATATTTATTGTTTTTCCTTTTTTGAGACTGAGTCTCGCTCTGTCCCCCAGGCTGAAGTGCAATGACACATCTCAGCTCACTGCAACCCCCGCCTGCTGTGTTCTAGCGATTCTCCTGCCTCAGCCTCCCGAGTAGCTGGGACTAGAGGCTCCTGCCACCACTCCCAGCTAATTTTTGCATTTTTAGTAGAGACGGGGTTTCACCATGTTGGTCAGGCTGGTCTTGAACTCCTGACCTCAGGTGATCCACCAGCCTCGGCCTCCCAAAGTGCTGCAATTACAGGCGTGAGCCACCACACCCAGCCCATGTAATGATTTCTTATAATTTTATGGTGCCTTGGCATTCATTTTGATTATAAGTTAAACTTGCTCATACCAGAAGCTGGACTTGTTTATCCTTGACACAGTTCCAGGTTTTTATCTTCTCTCATTGCTTCAATGTGTTTAATCCAGATATCTACCTTATATAACCATCTCCTGGTGACCATTTTCCTAAGAGACAGCTAAATACAGCCTGTTTGACTTCTCCTGCTGAGCCCACATGCCCCATGGACTGCACAGTTATGCCACCATGACTACTTCTCAGTCATGTGATCCCATGGAACTCATGCTTGCTTGCTCTAAACCAGCCAATTGTAACTCTCATGGGAAACCTGCCTAGGTAACACCCTGGACTCCAATGAAGGCTTTGATGTACAAGTCCCTCACTCTCTTTTTTGCTCTCCACCTGCTGGTTGGGCATACGTCTCAGACAGCTCCCCATTTCCCATTGGCCCTGCAAGGTGTGCTGTTCTCTTCTTTCTGGGATTTATAAGTAATACATTGCTTCTGCTATTTCCTGTGTCTTAAGTTGCCTCCTCTGTGTCTCACCTAATACACTGGAATCTAACTAGAGAGTGACTGTCTTGGCAGGAATAAACTAGATACAGGTCAAACAAAAGCCACAGGGACATCTGCTGGTGTAAAAAATTATCCTGTGTGAGGGACACCAGATTGCTGGTCAGACATGGTGGCATTAGGCTGTCCACAAAGTTCAAGAAGTATCTTGTAAAAGGCAAACTGTAAACATTTAGGACCAAATTCCTGGAGTCTCATTAAGCTAAGGCTAGAGTTTATAGCCACTCCTTGGAGGGAGACCTCAAGACTAAATTGGAAAGAATAAAAGGTCAACAATTTCCTCTTGCTTCTTTCTTCATTCAGTGCCTGCTCAAATGCCACTGCCTTCCTGGACTGTCTTTATAAAAAGAGTCTCCTCACTTATCACTCTTCATCTTCTTATCCTCTCGTGTTTCTTCTGAAATTATATTATGTTTGTTTGTTTACTTATTAACTACACTCCCTACTAGAATGTAAGCTCCACAAGACCAAGGATTTTATCAGCTTTTTTCTTGGCACATGGAAGGTATTTTTTTTTTTAAATATTGGAAGTCACTGAATATATGAATGCAGAGCAAAGGGAATTCTCCTCTAAGTATTTAAGACTAATTTTACCCGAAAGCTTACAGCTAATTATTTGGACAATCTATAGATAATGGCTCATAAATAGTTTGCCTGGAAGGAAAATTGGTAGAAACAAATAGTTGGAACAATTAAATTTTGAAGATAAAAATTTACTTGTTATCCAGTTTTATTATCTCCTTATTTTAAGTGTGTATTTTTAAGAAAATGATACTGCTTAATATTCACATTTAGGTATTTTATTTGTTTTACAAAAAGTTGTTTTAATGTAATCTGAAAGGGTGGAGGGAAACCAAAGCCTAACCATCTCTTCAATTAATCTAAACTATATATTGGATAGCAGAAGGTCTGATTGAGATCCTTTATATGAACAAAAAGAAAAAACCATATAGAACTACTTGCTCTTTAATGAGTTAATGAGATGTTCAATAACTGTGTTTTATAAAATTATATTCGTTTGGTACAAAATTAATTGTGACTTTTGCTATTATATGGTAAAAGAAAATTTTAGGAAGGTTATTTTGACACACATACATAAGACTTCCAGAAAGGTAATTCAGGAAAATATAATTAGAAATATCCAAGCAATTAAGCAATTCAAACATGATTGAAAGAATGTATTTCTAATAATTAGGGTAATTTTCACATAATTTCATTCATAGTACACCATTTTGAGTGATACTTGGGATGCACTGTTTGTTAAAAGAAGCCAGTAACAGAACAGCATCTTTAGTTTGACTTTAACCTGGTTACATTACGCATGGCACATTGTCCTGTCAACTTTATCAATTACTCTATCAAAATTGATTTATTGCATTCGTTTGCAACTGTGCTGCTGAAACTTGTGCAGACAACTTTTTATTCAATTCATCAAGCCCTTCTTCTAAAAGATCAATTACTTCATTATATTTCCTAGTCCATTATCTGAAATTAAAATAAGTCTAACAAGATAATTTCTTAGGTTGTCCTCTCCAGTACTTTTAAATCTGAGTTTATTAACCTTCTTTAAGCCAAGAAAATACTTACAGGATTTCTTGAGATTTATTGACAACTCTTGTCAAGATTGTCAACTCCTATCACAGACTATATTTCTTCCTTAAACCTTTCATAATCATACACTATCTCCTTTTAATATATGATTAAGTGTCTTTTGAGCTTGTATCACTATTTTATCTGAAACAGCCAATTAAATACATTTCAACATGCCTAACTTAGAAGCAGGAAAACATTGTTAAAGAGAGGTGGAATAGCTTTTTTAAGAGTAGTCTGTAAACAAGATAAAAATTAGTCCACTATGTTGTATTAATAGCAAATATAATAAGAAGTCTTTCTAATGGTAAGGATCTTTTTTTTCTTCTTCATTTGCAAGATTTCTGTTTACATCAGTCTTGTGTTATCTTAAAAGTACTAGCTTGTTGACCATACTATATACTGTCCAGTTTTTCTTTAATAATTTTCAGACATATGAATTCTGAAACTTAGATGAAAATTTGATTAGTTTTGGGAAAAGATTATCACATATAAGTTACTATTGTATCCCTTAAATATTTTAAAAGATAACCAAATGCAAAATGTGAGCATTTTCTTATAATATTAATCAAAATATTAGAGTTCTTTCATAAGAAAGACCATGGAAATAATGAATAGATGTTTGGTACTTTCATATTATTCTTGAAGAGCTAGGCAGTGCATATAAACAGTGGATCAAATAAGAAGTGTACATATTGAAACAGAAA
The DNA here is from genome assembly GCF_047675955.1 of Chlorocebus sabaeus. Lineage (NCBI taxonomy): Eukaryota > Metazoa > Chordata > Mammalia > Primates > Cercopithecidae > Chlorocebus > Chlorocebus sabaeus. The sequence goes on along the minus strand of NC_132906.1, from coordinate 65,350,652 downwards.
AACAGACAAAATTGTGACTGTATGCAAATAAGATGTTATATGTGAAAGCCCATCGTAAAAAAATATTTTAAAATATTAGAAATTGCTATCAATTGGCTAATGACATAATTAATACACACAAGAAGAGTTTTCTATGCCAAAATTAAATGAGTAGAAAATAGACTGGAAAACAGAAAACAAAAACACTCAGTATGTTAAAATAAATAAAACGAGAGACAAAAGACTATGATAAATGGTTTTACTAGTAGACAAAAGAAACTTTTATAGTATTTTACTTTTGGAAAGATAATCCATATTCATCAGAATGTCGTTACTGTTGTTAACACATTGTTTTACGTATTCTTTAGGGGTGTTCATATTGACTATTATAAAATATTTGTTTCTTTTGATCCAGCAATTCTACTTCTGTGGATTTGCCCTACAAATATGGTTACAAAGATAAAAAAATATTAATCCATAAAGTATCTCAAAATCTTTGATTTTACTGTAAAATTTTGAAGACATTTTAAATATCTAGTAAGAGAACACAATATGTCAATTATAATATACACAAAGCATTCCCTCAGTTATTAAGTACTATAATATAATAAGATTATTTTTAAATAATTATTTATGCATGTACATATACTATATGTTGAGAAAAAATCACATATAGTACTATCTCCATTATGAAAACTATATGAAAAAGGGTACTCTGTACATATATGCATTCAGTGAGATCTGGAGTAAAGCTTAAAAAAAAAGTCATACATTATTACCTTTGAAAGTTGAGTTTCACATAATGAATACATTCCTCCGTGTCTTTTACTGTGTGATTTAAATTGCAGATGCTTATAAATTTATCATTTAAAAAATCTGTTTGTTAGCTAAAAGGTGAAAAATAAAATAGAGCTAAGAATATACTTATGTTTTATGATTGATACCTATCAGTTCAGAAATAATGATCAGAACAATATAATACAATCTGGGTTTAACATTAGTGTGTAAAATAGATGATGCGTTACTTTTAAAGTTATTACTAGGAATTTAAGAGTATTTGCCAGATATTATATTTACATTTGAAGCTATTTACTGAGTTACTAACATGTTGTGTAATGCATACTTCTTTAAAAGGTACACACAAATTATATTAATGTTGAGAAATCATTTCCAAATATATAAGAAAAAATAAAACCTACTGTGAAAACGCCACAGATATTTTTGATCACTGTCCTGAAAGAGCCAGATGTTAACTGTAGTTTTTAAAACTTTGCCAAAAGTCTTGATTTAAAAATGAGCATTTATAATATTAAAGTATGCATAACTTTTTAAAAATATAAATACCTGTTTAAATATGAAACTGTGGAGTAAGATAATATAATATTCCTTATTATTTCTGCTCATGTTTTATCCTCTAATTATAAACTAAGTTTGTAGGTTTTTTAAATCAAGGACGACTCACATCATAAAAGAAACAGAATATTTCAATTATTATTCTGCTTTCTGTAGTTTTAACTTAACCTCTGCCTTATAAAAATACTTTGTCCCTTCTCCTTCACATAAAATAATTTTAGTCTCATAATTGAAAAAATATTCATTCATTTAAACATTCAGTGAACATTTAGTTGCACCATCAGCATGCCAAATACTAAACTAGGCACAATGGTCTGCAAGAGAAAAGCAGCACTGAAAATTCCTGACTCTGAGACAGTCTATAATCCAATAATTACAATAAAATATAACAGATATTTTAATACCATACTATACAATTGTTATTATTGTATTTTACAAAGCTCATGGTGGAGAGTTACAACAATATCAGTACATGGAAGGAAATATACATACTCCTATAGAAATTATTTACACTGCCTATGCAAAAGTTGAAAGATCCAACATTGCTTCTAATTCATAGAAAACATCTGATGTAACTATTATATTAATTCAGGTAAGATCTTTGTAATTTCAGTGTTTTGGAAGATAACTAACTTTCAATTGCAAATGGAGAGCTTAGTGAAAAAGTTTCGGTCTTTCAAGTTGTATCTCTCTAAACCTGTGACAAAGATTTGAAAACCGCCCTCTGGTGACGTCTTAGGACTTCCTCTGCACCATCTGTGCTTTTGAAATGTCAGCACTATAAGTATCTGATACTGAGAACAAGCTGCAAGGAGCTCACAGAAATAGGACTACTAACTTTTATCAGATTCAGCCCACTGCTTGCCATAGATGGCAACAGAAACAATCTGATGTCCTTTACTTGATGAAAATGGTTTTTACCAGAAACTGTTAGAAGTGTAGGTATTCCGAAGAAATTCATTGACACAATATTAAAAGATTTTAGAGAAGGAACTATATATGATAAATGAAAACGTTCTCATACATTTTTGGCTGAAATACTATAAGGAATTTAATACCTTTGAATATATTTAATTCATTAAATGAAATAATAAAGTTCATTAAACTTTGAAATATTTATCTTGATTGAAGAAAAAACTGCTATTTACCTGTACTTGAATCAAATAATATTGATAAATGTTTAATCAACAAAATGATATTAATTATATTTTATGTATTACTGATTTAAAAAGGAAGAAAAAGTAAGTAAAAAGAAAATATTCAATCATATTTTGGCTGAATACTAATTTTATCTGCAATCAAAATTTGTAAGACATTTGAGTTAACCATATTGTAGGAGGTTACAAAATAATATTCATTTGTATAAACATCTACAAATAGATTTTTAAAAACTGTCCTATAAATATCTCAAAATAAAAATATGTAAGCTAAAGTGTGAAGATCAGTGTGGTTATATTTTATTACCAACCATGTAGAACTGATTCTGTTATCAATATAAAATGCTACAGACTTTTAAAAATAATGCTTTTAGGATGAAAATCTTTTCCTATAGTACAGTGTACACTGCTTAACAACAGGTTACATTCTGAGAAATGTGTTGTTAGACAATTTTGTCATTGTGTGGATATCATAGAGTGTACTTACAAAAACCTGGTGGATAGAGTCCACCATATACCTATGCTATATGGTATAACCTATTGCTTGTAGGCTACAAACCTGCACAGTATGTCACTGTTCTGAAAACTGTAGGCAGTTATAACCCAATGGTATTTGTGTATCTAAACATAGAAAATGAATAGAAAAACTATAATACTATAATCTAATGGGACCAGCATCATATATGCAGTGTTATTAAGCAAAACATTGCTATGCAGTGCATAAAAATGTAGTTATATTAGTAAGTATATCTATTAACTAACTTAATTTAGGTAGTATAATTATTAACTAAATTAAATTAATCTCCATTAACCAAATGTTTACATCAAAATGTAGATATAGTGAAATATTATTCAGCCACAAAAAGGAAACCCTCTTATATGCTAGAACAGTGATCCCCAACCCTTTTGGCACCAGGGACCAGTTTTGTAGAAGACAATTTTTCCATGCGAGGGACGTGGCAGGGACGGTTTGGGGATGAAACTGTTCCAGCTCAGATTATCTGACATTAGATTCTCATAAGGAGCACACAACCTAGATTCCTTGCATGTGCAGTTCACAATAGGGCTACTGCTCCTGTAAGAGTCTCACACTGCTCTTGATCTGACAAGAGGTGGAGCTTAGCCAGTAATGCTTGCCTGCCCACTGCTCACCTCCTGCTGTGCTGCCTGGTTCCTAATAAGCCTCAGACCGGTACTGGTCCATGGCCCGGGTATTGGAGACCCTTGTGCTACAACATAAATAAACCTTGAAGACATTATGCTAAGTGAAATAAATCAAAAATCACAATATACCATCATTCCACTGACATAAGGTATTTAGAGTAGTCAAACTCATTGAAGTAGAAAGTAAAATGGTGGCTGACCAGAGCAGTGTTGATGGAGCAATGAGGACTTCATGTTCTTTGGGTATAAAATTTCAGTTATGTAAGATGAAAACGTTATAGAGAACTGCTGTATAACATTGTGGTTATAGTTCATAATATTTTACTGTACACTTAAAATTTGTTAAGAGGGTAGATCTTATATGGTTTTACCACAATAAGAAAAGAAAAAAGAGAGTTGTTAATTTTACTTTTGTGTAGAGTTAACAAGTGTTTCCAAATATCAACCTAAAAAGTTGTATAACATACCAATGGATGCATAATCAAATTGTGAGTTGCAAAGTAGTCAGTTACAGTAGAAAGAGCAGCACTGCCTGCATAAATAATCAGTTTATGTTCTTTTTTTCTTTTTAAACCTGTCAACCATGACTAATATGTCTTTTTTTGGTGCATTACTCGATTTAAGGATTTGTTGGTATGTTCTTTAGCAGCTTTTGCTATTTGTATAGCTTTGAAATATGAATTAAAGTTGTGTGGTGCATATGAATACACAACTAATGAGAATATCCTTCAGCTGCTTCTTTACCCATGAGGACAATAATTATCACCTAAAAATCAGGAAACATTAATAAAAATATACATATTGTATGTGAATCTTTGCATTATAAAAATGGAACTTAAGCAACAATTATGGAAAATAAATATTGATCATGCATAAATGTAATATTTATATTAACAAATTCTAATTTTATTAAATGATATTTCAATATAGCCACTAATCATGTAGAAATAGAGTATCAATAAACATTATTTCCTGATAGAAATGACATTGATTCATTGAGGTAACTGCAGAACAAGCATTTAGAAAACGTTCCTTTTTTTTTTTTTTGATACGGGGTTTTGCTCTTGTTGCCCAGGCTGGAGTGCAATGGTGTGATCTCGTCTCACTGCAACCTCCGCCTCCTGGGCTCAAGGGATTTTTCTGCCTCAGCCTCCCAAGTAGCTGGGATTACAGGCACGCACAACCATGACCGGCTAATTTTGTATTTTTAGTAGAGATGGGGTTTCTCCAAGTTGGTCAGGCTGGTCTCAATCTCCCAATCTTAGGTGATCCGTCGACTTCGGCCTCCCAGTGTGGAGATTACAGGCGTGAGTCACCACACCCGGCCATGTTCAATAATTTTTATTTTAACTAGTTTATGTTGTTTATAGTCAAAATTTGAGCACTTTAAGTTTATATATTTCTAATATTTTGGTGCAAAGTAGTGTTGATACCCTTGAACTTTTAGATTTAAACATTAATTCACATTAAAATTAATAATGTATAGAGTTACTAAAAGAGTTCATCGGTTGATCATAATACAAAATTTGAACAAATTTAGTTTTATTTTTAATATCTTCAATTCTTTTCATATTTTAGAGACAGACATATTTTATAAGAATTTAAAAATTGGTAATAACCTTTTTTCCAAAAGAGCCATAATATGTTATTATTTATGTTCCAGTACCTAGGAACATATTATGTATGTTCCTCAAGTATAATTCCCCAATCTTTAAATACACAATTTCTGTAAATGTAGGTCCCCTGTTGCTTACATAAAAGTACTTTAGGTCACTTCTCAGTTGCAGACTTATTTCTCCTTCCTCCTGATTGGGTAACATCAAGCTAATTAATGTTTTTTTTTTTTTTGCATTATGTTCACTTCACTGGCTTCTTTGCAATTGTTTGTCACACAACAATGCAGAAAGAAACATATCAATTTTTTGTAATCATATATTATTAGATACCAATGAAAAGGACAGCATAAAATAGCATTTTGATAACATTATACAAATGTAACTGACACAATAAGAAATGTACAGGTAATGATTTAACTTCAAAACCAGTAACAAGCTTTTATGGAAATTTTTATTGTTGTCATCACTAGTTTTTCTGCATAAGGAGTTTCACTTTTTTTCTTTCAGTGGAGGTGCTAAGAAAAATACTCCTCAGGTAATTCAGGGCAAAAGAAACAATCACAACTCATTGAGAAAATTAAGAAATATTATATTTTTGGAGAGTACCACATTTAATATGAGAGCAAATTTCTAAAGGACAAACCTTTAGAAGAACAATGATAGACTCTGGACAAAATATATAACACAAAATAAAAATTAAGAAAAACTGCCTGAAGCCCACATAGCATGAACAAAGGCACACAATCGTAAAAAGGAGTTGAAACTTTCAAGAAATCAGAGGAGAAATTACTAAATTAGGAGGCTTTGGATCAAGGAAGGGGTGCCAGACAGCGTGATGTTTGGTGGCAGAAGCTCCAATCAATAACCCAACATTATTCTGGCTCAAATGACAGAGCAAGGTCTGCCCAATGCAGCAGAAATCTAATATGAAAATTCAGAAACAGAGAACCCAGGTGTTCCTGTTTGAACTTTGCCAAGTAACTGGCTAAACCTCATATTCATAGGTCACCACCAAGCTAAGGCTCAAATAATTAAACTGAGGCTTGAATTGCCATCTATCCTAAGTTTGATACTAATTCATAATTTATCAATTTAAGTTTTTACTTAACAAAAACATCACCGCTATCTAGGAGAACTTAACGAAACTGAGAGGCTATAAAAGTTAACATCACAATGTTCAGGATACAAACCAAAAAAAAAAAAAAATAAAGTGACACATGCAGATCCCGGGAAAAGTTAGCATAGATCATCATCCAGATGTTGGGAGTTTTAGGCAAGGACTTGAAAGCAGCTATTATATCTATGTACAATGATATAAAAAACATACCTGAATAAATGAAATTATAAGAAATATAGTAGATGTATTTGTGCATTTTCATACTCCTCTAAATACATACCTGAGACTGAGTAATTTATAAAGAAAAGAGGTCTAATTGACTCACAGTTCCACATGATTGGGGAGGCCTCAGGGTACTTACAGTCATGGTGGAAAGGGGAAGCAGGCATGTCTTACGTGGTGGCAGGCAGGAGAGAGCAAGTACAAGAGAGAGCCTGGGAAACTGTCTTATAAAACCACCAGAGCTCATGAGAACTCACTCACTATCAGAACAGCACGGAAGACACTGCCTCCATGATCCATTAACCTCCCACCAGGTCTCTCCCTCAACACCTGGGGATTACAATTCAAGATGGGACTTGGGTGGTGATATAAAGCCTAACCATATCAGTAGGTAAATAGAAAAAAATTTTTTCTTGAGACAGTCTCGCTCTGTCACCCAGACTGGAGTGCAATGGTGCGATCTTGGCTCACTGCAACCTCTGCCTCTCGGATTCAAGCGATTCTGCTGCCTCAGTCTCCTGAGTAGCTGGGATTACAGGTGCCCACCACCGTGCCTGGATAATTTTTGTATTTTTAGTAGAGACAAGGTTTTACCATGTTGGCCAGGCTGGTTTCAAACTTCAGACGTCAGGTGATCCGCACGCCTCGGCCTCCCAAAGTGCTGGAATTACAGGCATAAGCCACGACTCCCACCTAGAAAATAGATTTTAGAAGAGGCAAATAGAGAATTTGTGATTGTAAAATATACCATTAGTAATAAAAAGCTCACCAGAGGATTTTTAGTTTTAGCTCCAATATCTGAAGGGCTTGTAAGTTGTTGTTCTCGTTTCACAAAAAGGAAAGGCAGGACAAATTAAAATTCGCTGGTTTTTCTTCAATCCATTAGAGAACTGAAGTCATGAGACCAATTGCTACCCTTAAATCCGGGGAGAAAGTCGTACCCAGAGAGTCACATCAGGCAGTATCCGCTTACCTGAAACGTAGGCCACTGGAGCTATAAAGTGTTATGAACACTGAACTGGTAATCTTGATAATACATTGAAAAAAATGATGCAGTTCAGGAGACTAGGTGTGGGCTATTGTGAGAGCGAGGCACTCTTGGGGGCTGCTTCTGGTAAGAGACCCACTCTTTCATCGGCATTAAGAATCCCATCAGATTTTTTTCCCCCATCTGTACAGAGGTATAATTGATAAAAAAAATTGTATAAAGTGTACAATGTGATTTGATATGTCTGTGATAGAAAAGAATTATTTCATGTTTTCAATGTTTGTTTTTATTATTTAGATTTAAATATGGAATTCATTTGAAATATATCCTAATAGACTATGTATAAATGAATAAATATTACTTTTAAATTTTTAAATTTTGATTTCCAGGAACTTACCTTATGATCCCACTGCCATTTATTGATTAATCTATGTTTCTTCACCTGTGAGATGAGACTCACCAGCACATCATGTACAAGAAATTCTCATGCATGTAAGTCTATTTCTGAGTTATTCATTTTTGCCAGTAAATCTCTTAATACTTTCCCTCTTACCACACTGTTATATTTAAGACTTTGTGGTATTACTATGATATAATTTAATATATGGTAGAGTAATCCTATTTTTATTTCTTTTTCAAATGTATTACTGGCTGTATTGTTTGGTAAAGTTTTATACAAATATTAAAACAGTTCAGCTAATTTTTACATTTTTTTCTTCAAAAAAGTTTTAAGGTTATCTTTATATTTATTTACACATTTATCAAGTATTTTTTTGGTATGTTTCATTATTGTTGTTGTTATTGTGATAACTTGATGTTTTTGTGTCTATGAATTGCATTAAATGCCAGATGTTTCATTGAATCTCACTAATTACTGAACCTCCTGTTGTGTAAAGCAGTATCCATTCATTTTATTTTACAGAAATACCATATGTGGTTGAAAATTATTGTTTGTTCATTTTAACTTGTGTATCTATATTTCTTTTTTATTAAAAATTCTGTAATATTAACTAATGGTAGAGAGAGGAAAAAATGCTCTTCTTTAAAATACCTGAGGCTGTTTCAATTTGGGTCTCTATCAAACATAATGATAGCTTTTGGGTGGAAATAGTCACATTTTATCTTTTAATAGCTTGTATTATCTATTCTTCTTTTAATAAGAATTTATTTATTTATTTATTTATTTATTTATTTATTTATTTATTTTACAGACAGGGTCTTACTCTGTCACACAGGCTGGAGTGCAGTGGTGCGATCTTAGCTCCCTGCATCTTCAAACTACTAAACTCAAGAGATCTTCCTGCCTCAGCCTCTCCACTAGAGTAGCTGGAGCTAGAAGCACATGCTACCAAGCCCAACTGAGAATTTATTTTCTATTAAGAAGTGATGTGTTGGCCAGGCGTGGAGGCTCACGCCTGTAATCCCAGCATTTTGCGAGGCTGAGGAGGCCGGATCACCTGAGGTGAGGAGTTTGAGACCAGCCTGGACGACATGGTGAAACCCCATCTCTACTAAAAATACAATAAAATTTGTCAGGCATAGTGGCAGGTGCCTATAATCCCAGCTACTCAGGAGGCTGAGGCAGGAGAGTTACTTGAACCTGGCAGGCCGAGGTTGCAGTGAGCCGAGATCATGCCATTGTACTCCAGCCTGGGCAACAAGAGCGAAACTGTCTCAAAAAAAATAAATAAATAAAAATAAAAAAAGAAAGAAAGAATGTGTTATATATTAAATGTAGGTTTGGTATCTTCACAGGAATTATATATATTTTTTCTTCTTTCATCTATTGATTTGTTGAATTATTTAATAAAATGCCTCTAATATAACCATGTTCACATTGCCAGGATAATGTTTCCTTGTTCCCGGGTGATTATCTATTAAAAATGTTGCACGGTTTTGTTTCTTAAACTTTTTGCATGTTATCAAGTGTATAATATCTAAATTTATTGTCAATATTATATTCTCATAAAAATAACTCAGATAATTTCCTTATTTCTTTCTGGTCTAAAAAATGTATTACTCTTGATAAAGACAGAATAATTTTTCTTGTAAATATATCTGTGTATGTTGCATTTTAAGGGGCAAAAAATGTGTTTTCATATAACTGTATGTACTTTGTAAAGTTGCTCTATTAGATATTTTATTGCTTCTGCAGTCGGTTGTAGTAAATTAGATCTTCCTGTTAGGAAAGTTATTTAATCCAGTTAACAAATATTGATTTGAGTGAAAAATGTTCTAGTGATTCTTTTAATTTTCACTTCATCTGTAGTTATTTCCTGCAATCTATTCCTGTTTTGGGTCTAGAAACCACCAACTGATGTCATGAGTGCACTTTTATAGTAATAACAACAACAAAAAAAACCTTTAGATTGAAATTGTTCAGGGATCAACAGAGGTTTCCCACATTGGAACTAAGACATTGTTTACAAGATCTTTTCACCTCTGTTGTCAACAGTCAAGAGGTAAAGCCAGCTTCCATCTGTCGCTATGTACAGAACATTACCAGTTTCACACTACTGAATGCCTCAAAATCACAATTAATAAAGTTATGCTCTCTCACAGATTTTTCCAGGTGCCACCTGTTTTCTTGCAGTCTAATCTTCACATGTATTTTCTATTCTGTTTCATTCATCTACCCCCACTTCTTATCCACATTCCACTCTGTTCTCTGAAATTTATGGTTCATATTTAACGAAATCCACTGTATCCCTAGACGTTTCTTTATTCATAACGTAATGGTATCCAGTCTGTCTCCGGAGAATACTGATTTTCCTACATGCTCTACTAAAATACTAAATATCTAAACATTTAGATTAGTATTTTCTTCCAGAGCTCTCATACTGTTCCTGGAAGTGGTATTAATCTCTTCCTTTTTTTTTTTTTTTTGGCCATATTCAAACTGTTTTTCCCCTTATTCCCAATGTTAACCAACTTTGAATATCATGTCATCAAGATATAAGCTAATTTCCCTTAGGTTAAATTCTTTTTTTTTTTTTTTTTTTTTTTTAATTGTATTGTCCCTTTATTTTTCTTTTTTTTTTTTTTTTAATTTATTTATTATTATTAAACTTCAAGTTGTAGGGTACATGTGCACAACGTGCAGGTTTGCTACATATGTATACTTGTGCCATGTTGGTGTGCTGCACCCATCAACTCCTCATTTACATCAGGTATAACTCCCAATGCAATCCCTCCCCCCTCCCCCCTCCCCATGATAGGCCCCGGTGTGTGATGTTCCCCTTCCCGAGTCCAAGTGATCTCATTGTTCAGTTCCCACCTACGAGTGAGAACATGCGGTGTTTGGTTTTCTGTTCCTGTGATAGTTTGCTAAGAATGATGGTTTCCAGCTGCATCCATGTCCCTACAAAGGACACAAACTCATCCTTTTTTATGGCTGCATAGTATTCCATGGTGTATATGTGCCACATTTTCTTAATCCAATCTGTCACTGATGGACATTTGGGTTGATTCCAAGTCTTTGCTATTGTGAATAGTGCTGCAATAAACATACGTGTGCATGTGTCTTTATAGCAGCATAATTTATAATCCTTTGGGTATATACCCAGTAATGGGATGGCTGGGTCATATGGTACACATCTAGTTCTAGATCCTTGAGGAATCGCCATACTGTTTTCCATAATGGTTGAACTAGTTTACAATCCCACCAACAGTGTAAAAGTGTTCCTATTTCTCCACATCCTCTCCAGCACCTGTTGTTTCCTGACTTTTGAATGATCGCCATTCTAACTGGTGTGAGATGGTATCTCATTGTGGTTTTGATTTGCATTTCTCTGATGGCCAGTGATGATGAGCATTTTTTCATGTGTCTGTTGGCTGTATGAATGTCTTCTTTTGAGAAATGTCTGTTCATATCCTTTGCCCACTTTTGGATGGGGTTGTTTGTTTTTTTCTTGTAAATTTGTTTGAGTTCTTTGTAGGTTCTGGATATTAGCCCTTTGTCAGATGAGTCAATATCGTGAAAATGGCCATACTGCCCAAGGTAATTTATAGATTCAATGCCATCCCCATCAAGCTACCAATGAGCTTCTTCACAGAATTGGAAAAAACTGCTTTAAAGTTCATATGGAACCAAAAAAGAGCCCGCATCTCCAAGACAATCCTAAGTCAAAAGAACAAAGCTGGAGGCATCACGCTACCTGACTTCAAACTATACTACAAGGCTACAGTAACCAAAACAGCATGGTACTGGTACCAAAACAGAGATATAGACCAATGGAACAGAACAGAGTCCTCAGAAATAATACCACACATCTACAGCCATCTGATCTTTGACAAACCTGAGAGAAACAAGAAATGGGGAAAGGATTCCCTATTTAATAAATGGTGCTGGGAAAACTGGCTAGCCATAAGTAGAAAGCTGAAACTGGATCCTTTCCTTACTCCTTATACGAAAATTAATTCAAGATGGATTAGAGACTTAAATGTTAGACCTAATACCATAAAAATCCTAGAGGAAAACCTAGGTAGTACCATTCAGGACATAGGCATGGGCAAAGACTTCATGTCTAAAACACCAAAAGCAACGGCAACAAAAGCCAAAATTGACAAATGGGATCTCATCAAACTAAAGAGCTTCTGCACAGCAAAAGAAACTACCATCAGAGTGAGCAGGCAACCTACAGAATGGGAGAAAATTTTTGCAATCTACTCATCTGACAAAGATTAAATTCTTTACTCCAGAGATATTTCCTCTCATTTCTCAATGATTTTATGTTCTGGCTCATTATTGTTCTACAGATCCTTTCAATTCAAAGACATTATAGCCTAGGTGGATTACAGTTGATATTGTCAATAACAGCAATAATTGAAAAAACTCAATTTATTGGAACAAGCTTTCTGATTGCCATGTCCTATCTTTTCAGCTTTTCACTCCCTTTAGTGTTCCCAGTTCAATTATTTAGCATCACAGATACTTTCCATGCTCTTGATATCCTCTTTGTCATCATTTTGTTTTTGCTTAACTTCCGAGATCCCTTGAGATCAGTATCAGCTAGAATTGTAAAACAACAACCAAAAGAAAAGCTCTTGAAATTTGGATATTTCTTTTTCCCCAACAAATAATTAAGATGGTAAATAACTGTAGGCTTCAGATGGGAAGAAATGGAGCGTATATATATATATATATATATATATATATATACACACACACACACACACACACACACACAGATACACACACACACACACTCTCTCTCTCTCGTGCACACACAGACACACACACTTGCAAGGTCATTAGTCTTTCCATCCTCCATGGAATTTGGTAGGCATTGAGAGTTGAGAATCTTAAGCTAACAATTTCTTGCATGGGGTGTCTCTTGTCAGCCTCCAGCTCACCAAACCTTGGTTTACTTTCTGTTGGTGTTGTCGCACAATTCTATCATTAATACTCTACTACTCTGTTCTTCTTTCCCTGGAAACATGGTGATCCATTAGTAATTTTCACAGATTCTAGAAGGTTAAGGTACCTGCATTTCTGCTCTAGCCTTATTTTCTGTTGTAGTAATTTTGACTATTCATCTGTGTTTAAGGGCCACCATCTAATATCTGCCATTCTAGAATCTTGTTATACTTCCTTATACCAGGGAAAACAGTTCCACAACAGCACCTCCTGGAATGCATCATTGTCTACCGAGGACAGCAACCTTCAACTGTTCAGGGAAGTAAACATAACCTTCACCAGAACAATTCTCATCTACTTGATAAAACGATGGTCTTTTGTGTCCTCCAGGGAACATATACAAGTATAGTGGGATCTCTGGTCTTACAGTCAATCTAGTCTACCATTCCCATCACAGTTTTATATATATATATATGTCCTCCCTCCTTCTGTGATTGTAGGTGACGGTGGTGATGGGAGTGGTAGTAGTTGCTTATACTTCTAAAGCCAATGCCTAATTAGATGTCCAGCTGAGGAATGAGATAGTATTGCTCTCTTACTTTCCCATTTCCTCCTCTTCTTCCTCCTTTGCCTCCGTGGTCTTCTCTTTCTGATGTTACACTCTTATTCCCACAAAGGTAGAAATAAAAGAGAGAAGAGAAAAAAGAGACTCTGAGATAAATGTCAGTCTTTCAAAAATACAGACAGAAGAGATTACTTCAAAAATTATCTTAAAGATAAGAAAAATCCTGAAACAAATTTAGCATACTTTAAAGAACTAAAAAATTATGTGAATATGGATGAAAATGTATTGAGGAAAAATTTTTTAAAGTGTATTATTTTATCTTTTGTCATTTGCAATAAAAAATCAAAGTAAGGGCTATTAGCACATACTTGAGAAATAATACATATGTTTCATATATATTTTTTGGAATCATTAATGCAAAGGCATTTTAATATATTTAAGCATGTATAAACAAATTTATCAAACATGGACATAAACACAAAACAAATTTTTATAAAGCTATTAAATACACGATTAAGGTTTATCTTTAAAAGGTGGGATTAAAATGATTTTATTATTTACTTTTATTTATTTATTTATTTATTTTTTTAAATTTATTATTATTAAACTTCAAGTTGTAGGGTACATGTGCACAACGTGCAGGTTTGCTACATATGTATACTTGTGCCATGTTGGTGTGCTGTTATTAATTGCCTTTTTAACCTTTATAGTAATTATCTACTACAGTTTCAATTATAAAAAATTGTAAAACAAAAACACAGATACATTTAAGACTAACAAATTGGATATATCTATATTAATAAAAATTTTATTCATTTTATAGAATAAAATTCTTTCCAATAAAAATAAGATACTTTTCATTTTGAAGGAGAAAGTGGGATAGACAGTAAGATCCCACAATACTTCTTCACATTAAGGGACTCTCAGGCTTCTGAAGAGAAGAACAACATCAAAGACAAAAATTCACTTTTATTCCACTAATCATCATCTATGGTGAAATAACAAAATCTAATTTTCCACAGAGACCATCTTAGTGATATTTATAAGCTACCACCATTCTTGGCTTAGCTACACTGGTATGTTTTAAAATACAACATTTGATTTTTATTGGAGAATGTTCCTATTTAATTATTAGATGTATATATAGTCCTCTAAGTTTATTATTTCTCCCAAGGTTGCTGTGTTGCATCATTCATAATTGTCTTTGACCAAATCAATTTGGGATCTTATTTTTCTCAGATCACAAGGTGTCCAGATGGAGGCAGTGTACAGCCATGGCACACATTCAGATAAATTTTCCAAGCACTAAGCACTTTTGGCTGCATTTTATATCATTCTAATGAGTGTCTTTTATGCTCATGGTAGCCAGATGTCTGCTTCTTTCCGGGAATTCATTTGTTTCAAGCAGGAAGAAGTAGGGAGGAGATACAAATAAACGATAAAAGGTGCATGCCAGCTGAGCCTGGGTATTTACATATTTTTTCAATAATCCTGATTCAGTACTTCAATTGGACAGAAGTGCAGTGATCGTGTACATCATTTTTACCTGCATGGGAATCATTGGAACTTATTATTTAAGTTGATCAGAATGCCAACACACTGAATAATATCAGTGTTCTCTCTGTAAAGAAAGAATACATGAACAGAGAACACACAGATAGCATTGTCTGCATGAATACAAATAGCATTGTCTGCATGGAGAAGAAACTGGCACATACTCATATCTGATCCTTTAGTTCAGTGCTGGGGGGGATATCAAGATTGCATAATACGTTAAATACAACTAGAGGGAACCTGTGAAGTTTAGTAAGGCAATTCATAATTAATGTATAGAATGTTCTTAAAATTGACATTGTAAAACATTGTAAGAATAAACAAGGAATGGCCTGGTGGCTCACACCTGTAATCCTAGCACTTTGGGAGACCTAAGTGGGAGTACCGTTTGAGGCCACGAGTTAGAGACAAGCCTGGGAAACATAAGGAGACCCCCCCTACCCCATCTCTATAAATTTAAAAAAAAAAAAGAAAAGCCTGTGTGGTGGCACAGGCCCGTTGTCCTAGCTATACAGCAGGCTAGGGTGGAAGGATCTCTTGAGCCCACTTCAAGGCTGCACTGAGCCATAATCATGCTACTGCACCCCAGCCTGGGTGACAGAGTGAGACTCTGCTTTGTGTCATGATGAATTCACTGTGTGTTCTTAATAGGTCTAATTAAATCTTCCTTTTCAATTTTTTCACCTGCTCATTCACTAAACAAGTATTATATTCCATCTTCTATAGAAAATCACAGTGAGATTACATTAATGATAATGATATTTGACATCAATAACATCATTTATGGAACACTTAAATTTGAGCAAGTTTCCATTAAAAAAGTAAAGTACTACGCCTAAATAAATAATATACATATATAGTATTAATATAGATGAATATTTATTCACATAATCACTTATTTCCTAATAATTGCCTTTCATTTATTTTTCTATGTGCAATAATAGTTTTTAAGACACTGGTTTCTTTTGAGTATTGGTATTGTATATAATTTTAATTATATTTGCATTTTTACAACACATACTTTAAGATATACACTTTAGACCTTTAGAAAGAAACCAAGCATAAGAATCCTTAAGGCACAAGATATTTATTACCTCTTCTTTGCAAAATCACAGTGCAAGATGACAAATGGGCCCCATGCAAAGAAAACATATATTTGAAATAAACTTTTTAATTGAATTTAGTTCATGGTTTCAAATAAACCATTTTATTTGAAATATGATCACAATTACCCTAGCACTCAGTTCTTAATACATCATCAAGCAGTCAAGTGAGAGAGTAAATAGCATGGTACTGAAAGTGTTTAATTATTTTCATTTAATGAAACTTCTGTAATGGGACCCTGTGGAATCTATCCCTGTTATCTCTGCCAATTCTTATATTGGTTCAGAATGAATACTATGAGAGAGTGAGATGATTTGATTTAATTAGGAGGTATTGGTGAGCCTAACAGTGAACATTATGAAAATACCCCTTGACATATGTGATTTGAGGACAAGTTGGCCTTGTCATCTATTATACTGTTTCACTGATGTGGCTGGCTAAGTGCCACTTCTACAGTCTCTACTCCATTTGCTTCTCTCATAAAATGAAGTATTTAATTTGACATGATCACCTCAGCCAGAAGAAAATGTGTTTCCTCAGTTAGAATCTCCCAGCAAAAGTAATATATCTGAACTTAGAGAATATTGTCTGTGACTTCTAGAATATTCCTCAAGTCAAATTTGAAAAAGTATTATCAGAGACCCTCCATTTAGAAAACATATTATTGCCTCCCTTTCATCTTACTCTTCCTTGTGCAATCTGGTGCCAAAGAGGAAACACATTTTAAGCCAAACAATAATAAATGCCTCAATTAGTATTCTCAATTAGTATTTTTGTTCTCAAAGCATCATTTTATACTTTTTTTGTTAGCATAATTACAGATGTATTCACTAGGCCTCTGAAAAATAAGAGGAAACATGTCTGTACAATTTGCATGTTACATTTTATAAACTTATTGCTGCTTTCAAAGTCAGTTTTCTTAAGCAATAACATTAGAGTGTTAGAATAAAGCTACATAGTGTGCAAAAGAAATGACAGACATAGGGTTCTCTATTTGTAGTAAATCCTTCTCTCACCCCTACAGACATCCTTAACCTTAGTGTTTCTGATGCTATTAACAGAATCATATGAACAGGAATTTTTTTTCAAAGCTCTTTGGTAGAAACTCTGACAGAAGACAGAGGTAATTATACTCTCGTCAATAATGAGTGTAAGGTCCCTGCCTAATTCTAGTTATTGGAGATTCTTCATCACTTGCAAGGCAAATGTTTTTCCTTTTATCTCTACCTGCTAATCCTCATTCCCTCTTTTACATTGTATGTGAATAAGCAAACTCAACCTTCTGTTTCTAGAAAAATTTCACAAGTATTTGAATGTAACCAAATTGTTGATACAGCATTTAAAAATGTCTGCTGGCACTAGGTTATTTGTTTTGTTGTTGTTGTTATTGTTGAATTTTATATATAGGAGTCCTCTATATAGTCTACATAACAACCCTTTATCAGATATAGACATTCTCCAAAGGAGATATAAAATGTCCAATAAGCACAAAAAATGATGTTTGACTTCACTAATTATTAGGAAAATGCAATGCAAATGAAAACTACAGTGACATACTATTTCATATCCAGTAGGATGGTTACTATAAAAAAAATCAGAAATTAACAGATAATGATAAGGATGTGGAGAAATTGGAACCCTTGTTAGTGAGAATGTAAAATGGCATAGCCACTATAGGGAACAGTATGGCAGTTCCTCAAAAACTTAAAACTAGAATTACCATATGATCTTACAGTTCCAATTCTGGGCATATAATCAGAATAATTGAAAGCGGGACCTCAAAGAGATATGTGGACATTAATGTCCATAGTAGCATTATTCACAATAGTGAAAGAGTTTTCACAATAGTGAAAACAACCCAAGTGTCCATCATTGCATGAATGAATAAGCAAAATGTGAAATACACAGTGAAAAATTATTCCATCTTTAAAAGAAGAAAATTCTAACATATGCTACAACTACAACATGGATGAACCTTGAGGACATTATGCTAAGCGAAATAAGCCAGTCACAAAAAGACGTATAAAGTATGTTTCCAGTTATATGAAATACTTAGTGTAATCAAAATAATAGAGACAGAAAGTAGAATATGGTTGCCAGCTGGTGGGAGGGGAAAATAGAGAGTTACCGTTTAATGGGTACAGAGTTTCAATTTTACAAGATGAAAACAGTTATAAAAACGAATAGTGTGATTATTGCACCTTATGGATATATTTAATAATACTGAACTGTATAATTAAAATAGTTAAGGTGGTAAATTTTATATTGCGTATTTTACCAAAATAAAACTACTGGAAAAAAATTATGTTTGCAAACTCACAAAAAATATCTATTCTCATCTTTCTTATGTACTACTCTGTCATTTCAAAATAGGTTATTGGAAGCAAGTTACCATTAGATCTTCTTTATTTTATTTATTTTTTATTGAGACAGAGTCTCGCTCTGTTACCCAGACTGGAGTGCAGTGGCACGATCTTGACTCACTGCAACCTCTGCCTCCCAGGTTCAAGCGATTCTCCTGCCTCAACCTCGCAAAATAGCTGAGATTACAAGTGCCCCACCACCACACCCGGCTAATTTTTGTATTTTTAGTAGAGACAGGGTTTCACCATCTTGGCCAGGCTAGTCTTGAACTCCTGACCTCATGATCCACCCGCCTCAACCTCCCAAAGTGCTGGGATTACAGGCGTGAGCCACTGCGCCCAACCCCCATTCATTATTCAATTGAAGGAGCTTATTTATCAGAAATACGGAAATATTTCCTTACTTGAAAACCCATAAAGCTTAATTTTTAAATATTGCAATAAGGCCATTTCAAGGTCTGGAATTTATGTGGTTTGGTAGAATATTATAAAATTGTACATGGAAACAGTTTATTTTTTCTTCTTAATAACATTATATTCAGAGTTTTGAAATGTGGGTTATTTGTATTCTAGGTAATTGTAATATATGTGCATCCACTACCTATCAAGAGAAATTATACTTCTATATGAATGCATCCGTAAAATGCTACATTGCCTTTAATTTGGTGACATGACTGAAACGAATGTGGCATATATTAGTTCTTGTCACTGATCACAAGTGATGACTGAATTATACTAAGTGCAGACTGCCATAGCACCAATATAATTTTGTACAAGATATTTATCAAACAAAATAAAATTTAGAATTAATTTTTCCTAAGTATAGTATTTAGATAGTTACAGGAAGATTAGTAATCACTCTGAAGATTGCCTTAAAGAAAAAAAGACATAATGAATGATAATGGCTGCATTATATTAATAGAAAAGTATAAATAAGTAATTTCATTTTTCATTTTTGACTATGACTATTTTGTGACCATTACTCACAAATGTAGCCTTTTTTAGTGGTTAAAAAGGACAAAAGTCCAAAAATTACTGGTTGTCAATAGCACAAAAATGTTATCCCATTATTTATATTGGAGTGAGAAGCAATTATTAAACACAAAGGAAGAGATGGTCATTTTATCAACCAGTTAAAACCATGAATATGTTATATAATGACTATGGTCACTGGGTAATCACATTTTGCACATTTCTAGTAATATCTGTCAATTTGAAAAGTATGCAGTGTTTCCTTAATAACTTTTTTTGATTCAACCAATTTAAAAGAAAGACAGTCGCAAGAGCTGTGTATGTGTGTGTGTGTGTGTGTGTGTGTGTGTGTGTGTGTGTGTGTGTGTTTTATATAAACACCTTCATTTTGCTCAAAAAGGCAGTCAATAGTTAAGGAGATGCCAGACTGAACCGATTGAATAAAATAAAGTTCACATCAGCAACAAACCCTCTTGCTGAAGACTCTGGTTAGAGGGCACGGGCGCCAAAGTCCCTGGCTGTTAAGGAGCATCTGCAGACATCATCCTTGCCTTGAATACATTGGCTTGGAAGTCAGTTATGTATTTTAATAGTCTGTGCAAGGTAAGTGTAACTCCTCCTCTTTGGGGCTTTGTTGAAGTGGTTGAGCCCTATCCAAGGCCAAGGATGAGACATGTTACCAGGGTGTGGCTCAAAGTCTTTCAAATGTACTTCATATTCGTCTTCGTTTATACTAGTGTTGGCCCATCATTACAAATGCGAATTTAAACTTCTCAAATTCCTTCTCCTCAATGCCCAGCAGGCTCTGGATCCACTTAATCACCTATCAGAAATGCTCGCCCTGGTGCATCCTCAGTAAAAATGAATTTCTGAATGTTCTGAAGACCTCTTTGTGAAAATGTGCAACCATGACAAGCATTGATGAGCACTGTGACTATGTGTTTATGGATGTGTGTGTTTATAATCATACTATATTCCTAAATATTAACAGAGTTCCAATCTAAATAGTAAACACATAGTTCTAGTAAATACATAATATCTCAGTTTCCTTCAAGATTGCCTAACGGTTTTCCATTGTAGAATAATCACACTTGCATATTTTATTTTCACAAGCAAACTTGCATACATACATATTTAGATGATTTTCTAACAATTTTAATACTATAATTGTAATAATTCTTAGGCAAAATAAATGTAATTAATCAAACACATTAAAATGCGTCTAAGGACACAATATTCTTCCCCTAAGGCTAATTATTATTGGTGATCTTCAAATATTGGTTGCCTTTTTGGAAATATAGTATAAAATTGTATTTACTATATAGAAAAATAAAGTCGAATCTATTAGATGTACATATAAATCTATATTTCTGAATAAGAAAACAAAAAGTTAAAATGTAAGACACAGAATACAAAATTTGCAACAATTTATTGACAAAGAGCTTTTATTAAGACAATATTTGAAAAAAAACCCTCCAAATCAATAATAAAAAGAGAGACAACTATTTGGAAACATACAGGCAAAAAGCAATACAATTTATTTGTGAAAAGTCTTGTGAAAATGATCAATAACATTACAAAAGAATATTCAAAATTATTAGCAATCAGGAAATCATTGTAAACTTAGAGGAATAGGTGTGCCATGTTAAATTGTATTGCACTGGCAAACATTATATCATATCACATATATGATATTAATAATTACATTTTGTTATAAATATAATTGAATATTATTTAGAAGTTTATGCCATGATATTGAGTAAGTTTAACTCTTGTTCATAAATGAATGTGTAATTATGTAAAATTTGGGCAGAAACATATTAATAGTTTTATTAACATGTATTGCAAATTTTTACATCATGGCACCTATATATATTTATGAAAGTGTTAGTAGTTGTTAATAGTCAATAATGGGAAATAACCCAAGCTCCCATTAACAGTGGAGTGAAAATATACTAAATTGTCATATAAATCAATGAACAACAGCTACAGAAGACAATTGTAGAAAATTTTACCAACATGATGTTGAAATAAGTACATAGTCTTTGGCATCTTTTATATTAATCTTTAAAAAGTCAAAATAAAACTAATGAGTTGAGTATTGAGATAGTGTTTCCCTTTCTGTTAAGAAGAGAGGGAAGAATAATTGGATGTATGGGTGTATTCTCAACTTGTGCTGGTTATATTCGTCATATGAAATACATTGTTTGCTTTTTACTGTAGCTTAATATAGCATTTGTTTGGTACTTTTTAATGTTTATTTCAGTCAAATTCAGAGGTAGGGAAAGAATGGGAGAGAAAGGAGGAGGGAAGGAGAGGGAAAATCAGCTCTTTATATTCAATGAAATGTTATGTTTGATATGAAAATAAGATGTAACTGTTGTTTTTAGTTAACTCAAATGTAATCAGTTAATTTTAATATTGAAATCAGTCTTAGTCCTATATGATTTGAAGTGTTATTGGGTTGTTTGTCTTAAATGCACTTAAGAAGTAATACATTATTTTTATCTATATGCACTCTTTATTTGTTATAACTTTCCCTGATTTAATAATGAAGCTCTTAAAAATTACACATTATTGATACAATTATTTCAGGTTTTGGTAGCGAAAATTTAGATGCTATTTTATATAAATAATGAAAATTAATATATTTTTACATAATAAAACAAAATAACTAAATAACTAAAATTAGTAATAATCTCAAAAGAAAATTTTCACAATTGCTTCATTTCAACAACTGAAATAATTTACTTGTAAGACATTTAAACAGATTTCAATTCCAAATAGAATTAGTTACATTATATTGAATAAATAAGTTTTTAAAGTAACGCATAATGACTTTAAGTAACTTATATTTATGTGGAATACATTAAAGTCCTTTAAAATAAGGCTGTTGCTTTTTATACCCATAATATATTTTTCTTTGGGTTGTATCATATTCATGGCTATTTTTCCCTTAAGTAAAACATGTGAAGGGGTTCTGAAAGCCATTTCAGTAAAAGTGGTTCTAGCATCCTTATTATCTACTGGTAATTTCCATTACTTTATATTTAAGGTTATCACTTGAAGTACCCAAAGTACTATCAGAAATAAACTAAAAGAGGAAGAAAATCGAATTTCTTTTTTATTTTATTTTATTTTATCTTATTTTAAGTTCTGAGTTACAGGTGCAGGATGTGAATGTTTGTTACGCAGCTACGTAAACGTGTACCATGATGGTTTGCTGCACCTATCAACCCATCACCTAGGTATTAAACCCGCATGCATCAACTACTTTTCCTGATGTTTTCACACCCCCTCACCCATCCCTCCCCTGACAGGCCCCAGTGTGTGTTGTTCCTCTCCCTGTGTCCTTGTGTTCTCGTTGTTCAACTCCCACCAATAAGTCAGAATTTCATCTGTGTAAGATGAGAAGATGTGAAAGTAAAATTGTGTTCCATTGGGAAACACCTGAACAGATGGAAAGAGCTAATCCTGCATTTATTGTGGATATCAGAAATCACTCTCAGAAGCATTATTAACAAAATTTAGCTCTCAAGATGTCTGGTAAAAGCCAAAATTTTGCTAGAAGCCATGTAATTAATGAATTATTTTGCAGTGGTTTCAACTTTCTAAAACTGTAAATAAATTGACAGAAGGAACTGTTTAATTCTGGCTGGTCAGAAGAAATGCAAACGAAAGTGGTAATGTCTCTCAGGCAAAGATACCTGTTTGGTTAGAATGTAGAGATAGAG
Source organism: Chlorocebus sabaeus (assembly GCF_047675955.1). Lineage (NCBI taxonomy): Eukaryota > Metazoa > Chordata > Mammalia > Primates > Cercopithecidae > Chlorocebus > Chlorocebus sabaeus. Next base: position 65,327,405 of record NC_132906.1, on the reverse strand, counting down.
TTAGAATTGATGTCTAAAATTATACTTTGGAGATGCATTTATATTTCTAATTTAGATGATTTTATGTTTGTGGGCTTCATATAACCAAGATGGCCTTTTCTTCAGAGGGTAAATAAAGTGAATTTGTCACTTTAATGTCCAAATCTTTATTTCTAAATTGTTAAAGAAAATCTATAATGGATAAGATGAAGACGCTGATTTTTATTTTGTTTTTATTGTTATTGCTTTTTACATGAGCCCTCAATGTCATCCTTATATGACATTATGTGACATTCTTATTTTTGTTTTTGTTTTCAATTTTTATTTTAGTTTCAGGAGGTCCATGTGCAGGTTTGTCACACGGGTAAATTGCATGTCAGTTAGGTTTGCCATGAGAATGAAGCTGTCACCCAGAAAGTGAGCATAGTACCCAATAGATAGTTCTTAACCCTCACTCCGCTCCCATCCTGTCACCTCCAGTAGTCCCCCGTGTCTATTGTTTCCATCTTTATGACCATGTGTACTCAATATTTAGCTTCTTCTTATAGGTGAAAACATGAGGTATTTGGTTTTTCATTCTTGCAATTATTTGCTTATGATAATGACCTCCAGCTGCATCTATCTTGCTGCAAATGATGTTATTTCATTCTTTTTAATGGCTGCATAGTATTCCATGGTGTATATGTACCACGTTTTCTTTAACCAGTCCACTGTTGATGGACATCTAAGTTGATTCCATGTCTTTGCTACTGTGAATAGTGCCTGAGAGAAAGGTTTATGCAAACATTACATTTAAGATACATCAGATAAGTTTTTGTTTAATATAGGATATAAGAACTTCAACTTGAAGCTAGACTCTGGGGTTATAATTCTGGATCCACTCCTTATTGCTAAGTTATTTGGGGGTAAAGTATTGAACTCCTTTGCCTTAAGGACTTTATATATAGGCTGGCAGTGGTGGGAATCCCTTGAGGCCAGGAGTTCTAGACCAGCCTGGGCAGCTGATAGAGACCCTGTCTTTACAAAAAATAAAAATTAGCCAGGTATGGTGGAACGTACCTCTAGTCCTAGCTTCTTGGGAGACTACGGTGGGAAGGTCACTTGAGCCCGAGTAAGTAAGCATATACTGAGCTAGAATGCACCACTGCACTCTAGGGACAACACGTGACCCTGTTTCTAAATAAACAACTAAAATAAAAGAGACTTTATCCGCACATGAAGTTATAGGATAATAATCAGATAAGCCAATACACAGACAACTCTTAATGGGAGGAAAAATATATGAATTGTTAGTAAATGATAGATATTATTGCTTTTATATTAACTCATGTTTTTGTCTGTCTCTGTGTGTGGTTGGTTACCTTTCTAACCTAGATTTTGCAGCCTGTCACTGCATTATGCTTCATGCTCATTTCCAGCAATAACCTCATTTATTCTCTCTGGACTATTGTGCAGCCTGTCACTGCATTATGCTTCATGCTCATTTCTAGCAATGACCTCATTTATTCTCTCTGGACTGTTGTAATAATGTCCCACATATTTGCCCTCTCTATGATCAGTGATGTAATAAATACTATATAAATGTTAAGATATGTTTAAAATTTTGAGACTTCGTAATGTTCTGTACTTAATTGTTATGAACAAAAGGATAAGAACTACCGATGAAGAGAAGAGGACTAAGTTCTGGAAATCAGTGAAACATGAGCCGAATCTATGCTTCTTCCTAAACCACTACAAAACCTAATATCTATGTACTCGTGAACAGATTATTTAATGTTTTTGAAATCTCAGTTATAGGCCTGTGATGAGCACTAAATAAAACACTGGTGAAAATTCCTACACATTCCATAGCATGAAGTACGAGTAAAATGACATTTCTTTCATTTTATTTATTTTGTTTCTGCAGTGTTATTTTATCAAGGCCTAGGCTGTGTTTTATTAAATCTTTGCATTCGTATCATATATAGTTCACTATATACTTTATAGTATATTGTAGCTCTTCAATTAACACTTAAGTGAACTGATAGTAAAATTATGATTGTGGCAAGTTTTATTAATATTATACATTTATTAATATAGAAATAAAATTTATTAATATAGAAATAAAATTTATAGCAAATAATCATGTCACTTAAAATACGTATTTATGGAATTTTAATTCATTAAATTACAATGATATTCTACTTGCTTTATGCAAGCATAAATATTTTTCTACTTTATTTGCATAGGCACTTATTACTTTCTAGCTGCTTATGGAGTTCCAGCTGGAAAGAAATGGAATTTTCCATGTGCATTTGTCACAGATATTGAAAACAGGTGCAAACCTCACCTGAGCATTCGAACGTCCAGATTGACTCAGACAATTAACATTATTTACTCACACTCTTTGCAGGAATCTATCTTTATGGCTAGTCTAAGTCTAAGACAAATATGTTTGTTTGCTTGAGGAAGTCAACTGGAAATAGCCAACCCTCTTTTCCTGAGCTGCTGGCAGTTTGCTTAGTGAAAACTGTACATGCAAAGCAAATCTATGCCTCACAAGAGAATCAAATTGTAGGCTCAAAAAGAAATGAAATTGTACCAATTATGCTGATTTTCCTATTGCAGTGTATATACTAAAAATTAAAAAGATGTTTGTAAAGGTTTGTAGGGTATTATCATTGTTATCAGAATAACTTTCTATGAACAAACATGTACTGTAACATCAGTTTTAATTGTTCAGAATTCCTGGCTCCTCAAAACAGAATCCTTTCTGAGTTACTTAACCAGAAATGTAATTCATTTAAGCTTCGTTGGAAACTCAGAAGTTCTCTGCTAAAGCCAAAGAGCCAGGCAGAGGCAGCAACAGTGCACTACACATCACAGGGAATTTTCTGACTTGAAATGATTGCCATTATTTGTTGACTTCTAAGGCATTCAATAATTGATAACAGCAACTCTGCCATTGCTACCCCTAAGAAACAGAGCACCCTTATCAGAGTGGTTGACAAAACACTGATCTTCTGTTAGATGTTGATCACTGCTATATCCAAGACTTGCTTAGTTGCATTTCACTGGAGAAACTTGAATTAAATGTTTGTAGTCTACTTAGAAGGGATCTTGTATATGGATGCTTTCTGGATTCTATTTGAGGAGGTAGAACTTACAGTGTGGAAAATTATCAAGGTGTAGAAAGAGAATGAAAAACAAATTGGGTAGCTTTAGGTAACAGATGACATCAACAGGGTAGAAAATAATATTATATAAGGATGGATTTGACTTTCAGGAATGCATGCTTTTTTAACAAAACAATGATTGATTCTTTAGAACACTGAGAGATTTACTTTAATTGTATATCTAGCTATTAAATGATTATATATCTATCAGTCGTGTCATTGTAATAGGTACTAGTGCCACAAAGATGTATAGATAACTTTCTGAACAATATACCATAGGGAATAGATATGTGATTTCATGCTTACAAAATAAGAGAAGTCTCTAATGGCAGTATAAACATGAAAAATCTGAGTAGAAATTTCTCAAGTCTTCTTGGAATGCTAGAATTATCTTCAAAAAGTAATATTTGCAAACCTGGGTTCTTTTGACAATGAAAAAGAAACGGTTCTCTGATGACAAAGGGACAAAAAGTATGTTTTATCCAAGAGAAACATCATGCAGTTGAAATTATAAAGTATCTAATTATGCCAGAAATTCAGCATTCCTGCAGTACATAGGCATTTGGGCGTGTTACATGATCTCAGGCTAGAAAGATAATGCCACTTGATCCTGAGCTGTATTTTATGTGATGCAGATCAATATGCCAAATATTTTGAGATATTAATAAAATTAAAGTCAACTCAGTAACATTATGAATGAGAATTATTGAACAGTTAATTTACTCAGTATTAGTAAATACTTATTTTTTACTAATTAGTAAAGTATTTACTAATTACTAATTAGCATTAGTAAATACTAATACTTAGTAAATTAATCAATCAAATATGATTTTAATGCATATATAATTCAATAAGTACATATACAGTTCATTCAGGATATTAGAAGTTCAAATTGTGACATCTTCAACTAATACCTGCATGATTAAAGACTGGTTAAACTCAGTAAAATTACATTGTTTCACCTTAAGAAATGGAATAATAACACTTCTACCCCAGGACAGTGTCTGGCTTTAATAGAAACACTTCAGTGAAATTATCTAAGACCTAATCCTTTTCTACATGTGCTCTTCAATCTTAAGACCACTGAAGTCTGGATACAGTCCTATTAAATATATTCTTATTAAGGGTACCAGTAACTCCAAAATGATGACAGAAATTTTCATCTGTGTGCTTCCAGGTAGTACAAACTGTCAAATTGTGTATTTTTGCAGTCATGTCATGTTTGAAATCAGTTCAAATAGTGTGTGTTTCTCTCTCTTCCATCTTACTGGTCGGCCTCTATGTTCAGGAGATGCCTAGTTGGCTTTTTGTGATGAAAAAATGATAGAAGATGTTTGATCCCATATTGACTTTATGTATGTGTTGGTTTCTCTGACACAGTACCCCCTCTGTCTGAGCCCTGCAATATCACACATTCACAAGATCTAGAGTTTTTCTGTCCTAAAGGTGGAGATTTACACCCCTTTCTCTGTGATGAGTATGAGATTCCTCAGACCTTCTGGACAGGATTTCGTTTGTTTGCCAATCCCTGTGCCTTTTTTGGGTGCAAAAAACTTGGCTTTTTAATTTAACATAATCCTGGGTTGAAAGACTTGAAGGTTTTTTTCAGGCATGTCTACTCATGCAGTTTGCATGGCCTCTGACACATCACATTCTCAGTGTTTGTCAGTCCCTTGCTCTAGCTCAGCTTTGGAGGCAACACTTTTTTCATCTTAAGGAGAATCAAATGAACAGGTGAGATCCTAACCAACAGGCAAAATTCCAGCCATAAAATCCCCAAGTGTATCCAGATTCAGAGCTTTCAAAATTTTCCTCCTCTCAATTTCATTTGCAGCAGAGTAATATCGCTTCCCACTTGTTTCTCTTTCCTGAGGTGATTACACAAATCATAGATAAATGTTTCCAATTTTAGCCACAAAGGCTCAGTTGCAGTCTCAAACTACAACCTAAAGAAGATAAACCCAATAAATCAGAATAATTTTTCTTATAGTTGGTAATTAACCAGCACAAATGTATTTTGGATTCATACTGTTTTTCGAAATCAGCGTATATTAAATTTATTTCTTTTCTCTCTCAGGGAGATCTCTCTCTGTCTCTCTCTCTCTCTCTCTCTCTCTGTGTGTGTGTGTGTGTGTGTGTGTGTGTGTGTGTGTTTGGATAGATAGCTAGATGAACAGATAGAAACATAAACAGATACCAGTTAGGTTGCTCACGTCAGTAAAGCCAATTTGGCTTCTGCTACTGATGGGATGGTGGTGGGGGAGGCTATTTATTCAAATATGGATATGGTAGAAAAAATATTTAAGGTATTGTAAAAAAAAAAAAAAAAAAAAAAGGACAGCTACAAAAAATGGAAGATGAGTGGCCCCCAAAGTAGGAAAAATACCTATGCAAAATAATGTTTCATACAGATTCAACCATGTCAAAAACAGCTGAGTACAAGACAATTGATTGGTAAAACCTGATTATTTTGTAAAGTCTTCAATAATTTTAGCAGAATTGATTGAATGGAATTGTAAGGGTCAAAGCCATGTTTCAATAAATTTTGTAATAGACTAAAAGTGGAAACAAAAGTTCACAAAGAATGGAGATGAATTGGGTAGAAAGAAAGATAATTAACTACAGGGTAAGAAGAGATAAAGACAAAGTTACTATGTTCATCGTATGTTCAAATGACACTGGTAAGGACAAACTTATCAAAAAAAATTGGAAAACCAGGAAAAAGGGACGTCAGTGAAGTTCAGGTCATTGAAACACCTAAAGTGTTAAGAATTGGGCTTAGTTTGGATGAGGGAGAACACTTGCATAACAATGAAATAGAAAAATATACTTTAAAGAATGGATATATATATGGGTAAAACTGGTATACATATATACATACACACATACATATACACATACACACATAACACACATACATACACACACCCATACATTATACATATATATACACTAAGAGAGATACACTCTCTGTATGTCTCTGTATCCGTATATATACACTGGGTATATACTTAGTGTATATATATGTTTGTATATGGTATATATATGTGTATATACATATATTCACATCTCTCAGTATGTGTATATACATATGTATGTATACACACTCAGAGACAGTTGTTTATATATGTTTGTGTGTATATATATGTATCTGTATATATACACACAGATGTATATATGTAATCTCTCTGTGTATGATATATGTATGTATATTACACACACAGAGATATGTATATCTGTGTGTATATATATGTGTACATATGTATATACACACTGAGACAGAGAGAGATACAGAGAGAGAGAGAGAAATCCACAATATTCTAATTTATTTTGTCATCCAATGGAAAGGGTTAAATTTTAGAAACCTGATTGTAGTGTACTATTATATTTCTTTGTTCAGGAACATAGGTCATAGCCTCTATGTCTTGTAATTTATATATTGCAGTACATATCTTTTAATGTCATCTATACAATTACAGTAGCAGAGAAATATCATCACATTTATTTCCTATCCCTAAAAGCAGGACCAATATCTGATGCAGAGTAGGTGCACAATCATTGCTATTGGCTGTAAAGGTTTGTAATGTAGTCGTTTATGGATGCATCAGCTACAGTTGCTGTCCTCTATACCATTCAGAATATGACTTTTCAGATTATTTTTAATAAAGATTTCAATTAAAAGAGGAGAAAATTGTAAGCCTTAAACTGCTGGGCAAAGTGATGCTGGGGAAACAAATTCATCAAGACTCAATATCTGTTCTCTGATTTTTGCTTACGTTTTTCAAGTCCTATCTCAACACCTAAATCTATTATAATTACTTTTGTGATTAATCTGGTTGAAGCCATTTCTCCATTAGCTCACATTTAACTTTTTATGCTATTTGCATGTCATTTACTTTTCTTTCTCAACTATTTTTATTTTATTATAAATTTAATTAATTTATTGGCAAAGATAAATTACATATATAATGCACATATACAAATATATATTTAGATCTCTGTATGTGTTCATGTGCTCCTTGTTACTGTTTAGCATTTCATAACATGTATGTAACAGAGATAGATGGCTTAATCATGTCACCTGTTGAAGGATATCTGAACAAATTCCAATTCTTTGCTATTATAAATACAGCTGCCATGAACATTGTGTTTGTCTATTTCTCTGGGATAGATGCCCAAGGGTGTAATTTCTGGGTCATATGGTAATTGCATGTTTATTCTGGTAAGAAATTGCCAAATTGTTTCTCAGAGTGTCTGTACCATTTTACATTTCCACCAGTCAAGTATGAGAGAGACAGCTTCTCCCTTCTTGCCCTGAATTTGTTGTGCTGTCACTAATGTATTAATATATTTTAATTAACAAATAAAAACTTAAATATGATATGCATTTTAGTTTCTCATCTCAATAGGTAAGCAGTGATATTTCATTTTGCTTTTCCTTTACTTTTACCTAATGACAAATGATGCTAATTACTTTCTCATTGCTTATTTTTTTAATCTGTATGTCCTTTTCACTGAAATGTCTATTAGCATATTTTAGACATATTGTAGTTGTTTTGAAATTTCAGAATTCCTCATATGTTCTAGATACCATTCATTTTTGGATAAGTGGTTTGAGGCTGTTTTCTTCAGGTCTGTAGCTGATCTTCCAATGACTTTACATGGGCATTCAAACAAGAATTTTATCCTGTTTTAATTTTAATAAGGTATAAATTATCAGGGTTTTCATTCATGTATTGTGTTTTAGAGTCAAGTCTAGGAACAGTTTGCCTATGGAACATTTTGTACTAGGTTTTTTTTTTTAAATTACAGTGTATGTTTTACATTTAAGTCCATAATCTATCCTTAGCTATCTTTTATATAAAAAGTGTGACATTTTCATTGATGTCAGGTTTTTTTATGTGAATATCAAATTGTTATAGGAACATTTATTAAGAAGCTCATTCTTCTTTTATCAAATTTATTGGACATATTTGTCAAAGATCAATCTTTGTGAGTTTTCTGATTCTGTTTGCCAATATATTGTTGAGTGTTTTGTTTTTAGCATTTAATTTTATAAAGTGTATTAGCCTATAGTTTTTATTTTTTATATTCTCATCTCATTTTGATATCAGCGCAATACTCAAAAAATGAACTGGAAAGTGTTTCATCCTCTTCTATTTGGAGAAAAAGATGTGTAAATTTTATGTTAATTATGTAAATGATCGATGGAATTCTCTAGTAAAACCATCTGGGCCTAGAGATTTCCAGGCACTTGTTTAATTTTTATCATAGTGTTGTTTTTTCTTTTCTTCTTAAAATAAACTTTAGAAAAGTTTAGGTTTACAGAGAAATTGCACACACTTAAAAAAGTACAAACGGTTCGCCACAGTTTCTCCTATGATTACGTGATGATGGTACACTTGTCAAAATTAGCAAGCCAATATTGATACATTATTACATTTCATACTTTACTAAAATTTTCCTAGTTTTTGCCTAACATCCATTCTCTATTCTAGGATGGCATACTGTATACTAGATTACATTTACTCATGATGCCTCCTTAGGTTCCTCTTAGCTGTACGATTTCTCAGATGTTCCTAATTTGTGATATCCTTGAAACTTTTGATGACTGCTACTTAGATATTTTGTAAAAATGTCCTTATTCCTTATTTGGGATTTATCTTTTGTTTGTTCTCATGATTTGGCCATTGTTATTTGTTTTGGGGAGGAAGATAGTGGCAGAATGCCTTTCTCATTACATTACATCATATCAAAAGTGTTAATACATTATATCACCATTGCATGTCACCTGTGGTAGACAGAATAATAGGATCCAGATAAGTCTGCATGTTAATCTCCTAAATCATGACTATATTTTCTTCTTTTGGAAAAGTAGACTTTGCAAATATGATTGAGTTAAATATCTTAAAAGAGGGTGATTTTCCTGGATTATCCAGATGGGTTTACTATAATCACAAGGTTCTTAGAAGATGTAAGTTGGGGTCAGAGGAGTCAGAGGAGCTATGATGAAGGAAGCAGAGTTTTGAACCATGAGACTGCTGGCTTTGAAGATGCAAGGGGGCCATGAGCCAAGGAATGAGGGAAGCCTCTAGAAGTTAGAAAAAGCACTAGACTTTCCAGAAGGCATTCTGCACTGCCAAGAACTGGATTTTTATCCCTGTAAGATGCATTTTGGAATTCAGACTTTCAGAATGGTAAAATCATAAATTTGTGTTGTTTGAAGCAACAGCACAACAGTTTGGGTCTCCATGGATACACCTGCATTAAGTCCACATCCCTTCTGACCAAAATATGACAGTAAACTGGTGAGTATAGATAAACCCTGTGGCAGTAGAGTAAATGTAAATTGGCATCTGTCACACATGAAACTCCTGTTGGTAATTTCCAGGGATTGAGACAGAGAAGACAGCATTTGTGATATCAGTCACTAAACACCAGTCTTTTTTAACATCTTATAGTTATTGCATTATGGAAACCATGTCTGGGACTGATGAGGCTATGTCAGGTACAACTTAATTTAAGCCTCACTGGCCTGTTAGTTTCCATGAGACATTCACTTTTTTATGGGCCATACAAGGGCTATTTTACAGAAAATGTGTTGTTACCAGCATTTCAGCTTCTAGCATGTTAGTATTAGTCAGGGTTCACTAGAGAACCCTGTATAGATATATAATGTATACATAGATACATAAGAGTGGATTTACTATGAGAATTGGCTTGTGTAGTTATGGAACCTGAGAAGGCCCACGGGATGCTATCTGCAAACTAGAGAGCCAGGGAAGTTGATAGTGTGGTTCAGTCTGTGTCCAAAGGCCTTAGAACCAGAGAAGCTCTCATATCTGAGGGCAGGAGTAAATATAATTTCCCAGCTCCATAAAGAAAACACATTTACCCTCTCTTTTTCTTTTTGTTTTATCCAGGCCCTCAGTGAATTGAACGATTCCTGTTCACATTGCTGAGAGCAGATTTTCTTTATCCAGTAACTGACTGAAAGCTAAATTTCTTCCAGAAATACATTCACACATGCACCAAGAAATAACATTTTACCAGGGCCTAGGTATTCCTCAATCAAGTCAAGTTGCACATAAAAGTAACCATCACTTATGTCATTAATTAAAATGGTATCTAGGTATTCTATATTGTTTTAAATTAACAATTTCTATGGGCTCAGGCATTTCTACTGGTTCCCCGATAGCTTGTTCAATTAAAACTAGTCTGAGAGAGGATTGTCATGCTTTCTATTTTACAGCATTAGGTAGGAAAAGAAATGCCCAGTGAAACATAATATCTGTTTCTATAGTACATTCAGGCAAAGGATATATGACAAAAACTCATAAGTTTTATCCAAACTTTTTCTCTAATCTCATTAATCATTGCATCACTGTAGCCTCCCAATCTAACTTTAGTCACCATTAAAACTTCACTAGCAGTTTTCAGAATCACAGTGCATTTGGCTCCGGGAAGTAAATGTTAGTAGCCTATAAGCAACCTGGTCTAAGTTATTCAGGTACAGCAACCCAAATGCAGCAAGTGAGGAACAGGCATATTCAGTGGGTGAATATCCCATCCATTATGAAGCCAGTCCCAATTAGCTTGCATAGAAAGTATACTAACTGCGTTATCTGCAGTGTTTCACTTGGCATTTACAGATGAAGTTGGGAAGTCCATTTTATCTGGTCCACTAGCCTGGCTCTTGCCTTGGGAATACCTTCCTGTGTGTCTGGATCATATAGAGCTATGTGTAATTATGCTAGTGAACTGTGGATCTTGCGTCAGCCCAAATATGCTCTTCCCTTCTGCAGCATTTAAAATCAGATACACTACTTCCAAATTAGTCACTCTCAAAATAGATTTCAGTAAAGGTTCTTCAGGAAGCTGATGATACTGACCTACAATATGGGACAACTCCTTTAACTGGTTTTAGTAGTTTCTTAGTTTAGATTTTCCCTCCCCTCATGTGGATGATCTTTTTGGTCACTAGAAGCCTTCGAGGTACTTTCTGTTGGTATGGCATAAATTCTGCTTTTGTAGGCAACTTTCATGCTACTGGATGTAGCTCAGACTAACAGAAGTCTAAGCTCAGTTTAGCATCAAGACCTGACCCAGCACCTTCTTTCATTTTAGCCATTACAAAAAACAGTAACCAAGGGATTGTATGTTTAGCATCATTCTTATTATTTTGCATGTTCTTAGTTATCAAATGAGTTGACTTCTTGAGAATTGGGTCTACCACCAATTCTAATTTGTGGAGTTAACTTTTACCTTTAGTAACTCATGACAGCAGAGCTGCAGTTTCATACCACAGGTGACTAAGTATCCATCCAGAGATCAAAGTTACTCGGCGCTCCACCTTTTCATTCTTCTCTTCACAAATTATGTCACAGGCTGTGTTATCCCATCTCACTTCTCTGACACCAACTAAGAGAAAAGCCATTTCTCTACTCGAAACCCTTCTGACATCAAATGTGTAGGTTTTCCAAACCAAGCAGTGCTCCAGTTTTCTGTACACATCAACTGGGTGTTCCACAGCTTAATTCAACTGTGACGCTAAGTACTCAGAATTGACACAGAATCCGCAGGTTAAGGCTCAGTCATACAAAACAACCCCCACTTCAAATGCCAATCACAAGTCTAGACCTCCTGTATTTCTGACAGACTGAGAAGTCAAGAGGTCCCGTGATTTCCCTCTTGGTTCTATAGCTTGCTAGTATAGCTCACAGCATTCAGGGATTACGGGTTACTCTCTATTAATGGTTTCTGATAAAAGACATTATAAAGCATATAAATGAATAGCCAGATGAAGAGGTACGTAGGGCAAAGTCCAGAAGGATCCCAAGTGCAGGAGATTCTATCTCTTGGTGTTGGGTTTCACCATCCTCCCTTTACATGGATGTGTTCACTATCTGGAAGGCATCTGGACACCAGAGTTTAGTCTCTTCATGCAGGCTTCATCATATATGCACTATTTATAATTAATTCAATTTTCAACCTCACTGGATAGGGACTGGGGGCAACTGAAAGTGCCAAGCTTCTAATCATGGCTTGGTCATTCTACTGACCAGCCTCCGTTGCAAAACTGTTCATAAGCTCACCAAGAGAAGCCCCATTAAACAAGATACTTGTATCACCTCGAATTCCAAGGAAGTTAGAAGCTCTGTGTCAGGTACTGGGAGTAGAGACTAAATACATGTGTTTCTAAACAAATTTTGTTGCAATGTAGGACCAAAATTGCCTTCTTTGAGAAGACCCAAGATGCCCTGTCTCTATGCTTTTGTCCAGTCCTGAGATCCCAAATCAGCTTACTTTTTTCTTACCACATTTCAGAGTCCTCTTTTGATTATCTCCTGTATCATTTCCAGGGATGATCATGGTGGTTAGTGAGGAGAAGCCAGGAAAAAACTGTTTTATGTCACCTAGTTTGAATCAGAAATTGCCCAAGTTGCCTTTTTTCTCTTTAAATAGAAAAAAATTAGTTTTTACAAAAATCTACTAATGTTCCCAAAATGTATAATATACCATCTGTACAACATACCACAATGTACTACTTTTAGGAAAACTCATTCAATTTCTTATGAAAAATGTAAAAATATTCAATGTCTACTAAATTATGAATCATATTTGATATTTCAAATGCACAACTCTGGAGCTTGAAGCTGTTTTACAATATTGGTATCACTTTCAACTTAAGAATTTATCCGTGATTAAAGTTATATCACATAAGCCAAGTGTAAAACTACTATGAAAAGACAAAATATATATACATATGTATATATGTATGTCTATGTAATCTATAAAAGCAATTTGCTAATTGAATGGAAAAATAATTGTATCAGACAGAATTTAAGGGACAAAACAATATTGATCTCTAAAGAGACTGTGTGTTTAAATATTGATATTCACTCTATTACGACTTTATATTTTGAAAAAGTCATTAACAGTCTCAATATGAGACTATTTTATATTTTACTTTAGCTTAAGTAAAGCAGATACTTGCAAACTCAGAGAAAACTGAGTCTCACTGCTAAATGGAGCTCAAATGTATACAAGAACACTTGGAATTATTTGTTTAATACAAATGAAGGTTTTGAAGTACCTCCTGAAAGTGAGATTATGCTAACTCGAAAGTGAGTTATGCTACTCTGATATATGGAAGAGAAAAAAAAGCAGCCATTTATATAGACAATTAATTATTTATGTGTGAAATACAAACAATGACAATAACTAATAAATGGTGTTGGTATTTATAAAATAAAATATTTTTCAAGCTCTGAATAATTTTTGGCTGATGATGATAAGACAGAGTGGACTTTAACATGAAAATGTTCAGTTAATAAATACTTACAAAATCTTCGTTCATTTATTTGTCTATTTAAATTCAGAAAACTTATAAAAGAAAAGTAATTATATTGACAGAAAGCTCTTATCAGAATTGTCTGCCTTACAAATCTGGAGCCATATATTTAATATTCATGTACTAACTTAGGTTTAAATGGTCCTAATTAAAAATGTTTTCAAATATTTATGAATAGGTTGGTTAATGTGTATTACTTACCAAACATATTGCATTCCTATGGAATAACATTTAATGGAGCTCTTTATTTAAATTTGGAGATGTAATATTTAGCATAAAGTGAGAAGTCAAGTTTTCTATCCAGAAATAACTATTTTTGAATAATTTTTCTCATGTCCAAAACATGTGTATACATATACATGTGTAAAAACTTCTAGCAACTATCTGAACTTGATCATACGAAGTTAGAAGAAAAAAATTCAAAAGCATGTTTTATAGGATTCATATCTTTGAATCACCTGGGAAGTTTTTTGAAATACATATTCGTTAGCAAAATTGGATTCACCATGAAGCTAATAAACTTTAAGCTGTATGGACTCTCTCTTGAATGAGCACCTTCCATGGCTCTAAATTTGTATTTGTAAATCTGTGTGTTTTTTCTTCTAACAGGCCTCCCAGATTGTATGCATATTAGTCTGCACACAATTTCAAAGCACCCCTGATTCTCCTTCCTTAGAAGACTTCTTTATTGAAATTTTGACAATTGAGTCCTTAGGATATGCAGTCTCACAAGCTTTGGAATAATTCTCATGAAAAATTAGAAGCCAGTATTTTAAATTTTGGAAGTTTGATTATAGCAAAAGTAAATAATGAGAAAGTAAACAGTCCGTGATGCTATTATATTATTGTTTAAAGCTCAAACCCACAGTTTTCATAAGAGATTGTACTCTAATTGAGAAGTAATCCTTATCATGCGTAAGACAGAACTACCCACAACAAATGCACAGATATTTAGACAATCAAGATACAAACAAACACTGCATGTGAGGACACAGCAAGAGGCACCATCTTGAAAGCAAAGAGCAAGGCTGCGCTAGACACTGAATCCACTGGCATCTCAACCTTAGACTTTTCAGCTTAAAAAACTATGAGAAATAAATATCTATTATTTGTAAATGACCCAGTCTGAAGTATTTTGTTAGAGCAGCATTAATGGACTGAGACACCTTGAAAATGTCAAAAAACAAGATAAGGAATTGTAATGTAAACCAACTATTTAAATAATGATACTTTTTTCTCTAATAGTCTTGCTATTTGTTATATGTTTACTTTGAAAAACATGTAAATATCAGTAAGAAAAATTTAAATCAAAAATCTTTATTGAATTATCATGTGATCCACCATCCACTACTGAGTATATATCCTAAAAAAATGAAATGCATATATCAAAGAGATATCTGAACTCTTATGTTCCCTACAGCGTTATTAACAATAGCCAGGATATGAATCAACCTAGATATCCATAAGTGGATAAAGAAATAAATAAAATATGATATGTACACACAAAGGAACACTATTCAGCCATATATAGAAGGAATTCCTGTCATTTTACTGACAATATGGATGAACCTGGATGACATTAAGTAAAATAAGCCAGGCTCAGAAAGATAAATATCACAAAAGTTGACTTATGAGTAGAATGTTAAAAGTTAAACCTATAGAAACAGAGAACAAAATGGCAGTAACCCAAAGTGAGAGACTGGGGAGATGTGGATGAAATGATAAAAAATTTTGGTTAAATGTGAAGAATAAGTTCAAGAGACCTATTGTACCTCATAAGGTAACAGTAACTTATAACAATATATTACATACCTGAAAATTGCTAAGACAGTAGATTTTAAGTGTTTTTACCTCAAAAGTGGTGAGATAGTGAATAAGATAATTAGCTTAACTTAGCCACTTCACAATGTATGCATTTATCAAAACATTATGTCACACATCACAAACATATACAGTTTTATCAATTTATATATACACATATACACACACACACATGTCTCAAAGCTATTTTTGTTAAAACACATTTGACTATATCAAAGATAAAACCACCTTTAGAATAAAAGACTCAAGTGCTACAGAAAGACAACACACTCTCCTGGTGAGCTAAGAGTAATGGAAAACTCTTTTTAGAGTTGTGAAGCTGGGAAGATGAATGACAGTTTAATGGCATTGGGGACCAGTAGCCTTGACAGAGTCTCCGAGGTCTGTCAATCAGAGATGAGCGGACAGTGTTACGATCTAAGGGCCATGAGAGTAAAGAAAACAAAGTAGAGAGAGTTTTGTCTCAGGAGAAGAACAAAGGCTTCTGAAACACACTGATCACTAAAAGAAGTGGCAATAGATGAGTAAAACATTTTCTCATAATAAATGCAGGAGTAACCTAACAAATTATTAACTGAGTGGGTTATTAAATGTTCCCCATTTGTAGAAAGTCATTTGCCTCCACAGAAGAGTGTCTATGTTTAAAATTCAGTAGATAGAATTCCAAAGAAGGGAGAAATGTCTATTTTTATGTGTAAAAGGTATGGGAGGGGTACTTTTGCATCCACTTTCAAAACAATTATTCCTGTCTTTTGCCACTTCATATCACTGAGAACAATGGCTTCGAATGCCATTAAATTACTAAAGAAAAAACAGTTCTCCACAGCTCAAAGCAAAAATACCTAAACTTTGAAACATGGTCAGTATTCAAATGAAGATATTTTAAATGCTCATTACAGCTTTGTTCTGGAATCTACCTTTTATTTGAAATGTTATCTCTGTTTAAAGTTTCATTTAAAATTCTAGATATTTTAGAAATTTGATTTGAGTGCTTTCAATTTGTATCAAAATTGGGCACAGACATAATAGAGTTTAGAGAGTTACACAAACTAGAAGCATTGCCTCTTACTAAATTTCTACCAAGAAAAACTGTGTTAAAATCTTTTGTTAGGTTAAGAACAAAAATGTGTTCTTCTAGAAAAATTTGTGGAGAAAAATTAATTTGGGGGCTTTCATTTATGTACAAGCCCTGTATAGTAATGGAAAACTAAGATCTTCTGCTATTTAAATCAATTATATTTGGATTTATGAATAATAGTTTAAAAATAAAAATCTAATATTAATTAAAAGTATCTGAAATATTTTAAAGGTATAATATAAGAAGCCTTTGGAATAAATTTGAAATATCAATATTAAGACAACAAAAGTCATAAAACTTTAGCAAATACAATGCTTAATTGAAGACTTGGAAAGTAATGAATATATTAGCATTTTAGCTCCTAGAACTATGTTTAAAATTAATCTACTTACAAACAAAAGAGTAAAAGTAGTACTAACACATCATTTTTCTATTAATAATTTATATCAATATAATCATTATTTTCTTAATTCTGACATGACCCTTTGTCTTAGAATTGACAGACATTATTTAGCCTTGCTTCTTAACATTTTGGATATCTTTATGATGATTGACTTAGTAGTGAATACAAAATATAAATAATGCAGGCTCTATGTGTTTTCAAGAAAAAAACTGTTACTTAAAATTAAACTAAAATACTTCTGCACAACAAAGGAAGCAAAGAACAGAGTGAAAATGTACCTACAGAATTAGTAATTTACTTATTTGAGTTTTTTACTGTCTTTAGCATCTACCTATATCTATCTATCTATTTATCTATCTGTCTATCTACTGTATATCTCAGTGTCCAGAATAGTGCCTAGCTCACAGTAGACTCTCAATAAATATTTTAAATGTAATCATCTGTACAACTAGCTTTCATATCTGAAATTTAAAACTTCCTTTATGTTTTAGTTCTAAAGCACTATTATTAATCACTTACTGGCATAGAAATATCAATATATTTAAATACTCAGTGATTTACTTAATTTTTTATTTAAATTTATGTATTATTCATAAAGTATTATGACCATCAATAGATATTTCTAACAAATAATTACTGATCAACAATTGATTGGTAATGATGGTTACTATTCATAATTTATTTAAATTTCTTCATAAATCATTTGCTGTAGAGGTAAGACTTTCTAAAATATGGTTCATTAATTGGAGTCCCATGTATACCTTCTAGCCGTGTTCTAGATACAGTATGTATGAGTTCATCATTCAGTTTCTTTAAAGAGGAGTCAGTCATCTTCTCATCACATCATTTTGCAGTGTTTTCTGCCACATAGAAATCAAGACTATGGCCTAGTTATTGTTTTCTCAGTATTTTCTGAGCCATATTCTCCAAAGGCTTATTTGGAGGAAACAAAACCAGCATACAGCAACCAGTTGTGTTCCTATACACTAACAGCAAATTATCTGAAAGTTATATTAAGAAAGAAATTCTATTTATAATCACGATGAAAATTAAGTATTTAGGAATAAATTTAACCAAGAAAGTCAAAGATCTGTATACTGAAACATTAAACATTCATCAAAGGAATTGAGACACAAATAAATGTAAAGATATTACATGTTCATTTATTGAAAGAATTAATGTTAAAATGTTTGTATTACCCAAAATGATGAAAATTTCTATCAATACAATTTCTATCAAAATACCAAGATAATCTTCATATAAATATAAGAAGCAATGCTAAAATTTGTATGAAACCGAATAAGACCACAAGTACTCCAAACAATCTTATGCTGAAAGAAAAAAGCTGGAGGTATCACACTACCAGGCTTAAAAATGTGTCATAGGCTATAGTAAGCAAAGCAGAATGACACCAGCATACAAATAAATACATAGGCCTGTGGGAAATAATAAGGAGCTTAGATATGAATTTACACTTATACAATCAAATGTTATTTTAATTATTGTTACTATTTTTGAGGCAGTCTCACTCTGTTGCCCAGGCTGGAGTGCAGTGGTGCGATCTCGGCTCACTCCAACCTCAGCCCCTCAGGTTGAAGCGATTATCCTGCCTCAGCCTTCCAAATAGCTGGGACTACAGACACATGCCACCATGCCTGGCTAATTTTTTTGTACTTTTTTAGTAGAGACAAGGTTTTACCATTTAGTAGAGGCGAGGCCAAGCTCATCTCGAACTCCTAACCTCAAGTGATCCACCCACCTAGGCCTCCCAAAGTGCTGGGATTATAGGCACAAACCACTGCACCCCATGCAATAAATGTTACTGATAAAACTGGATATCATCATACAGGAGGATAAAATTAAACATGTATTTCATGCCATATAAAAAATCAAATCCAAATAGAAGATAGACAGTATATACATTGCACCTATGAAACTACTAAAATAAGGAAAAATCTCTATGACATTGATCTGGGCAGTGTTTTTTGGATATGTCCCCAAAAGTACTGGCAACAGAAACAAAAATAGACAAATGGGATTACATCACACTAAAAGCTTCTGCATATCAAAGGAAACAATTGACAGAGTGAAAAGACAAGGTAAACAGTGGGGGAAAATATACACACATTATTCATCTGATAAGAGGTTAATATCCAAAATATATGAGAGACTCAAACAACTCACTTGTAAGAAAACAAATAAACCAATTTAAAAATAGAGAAATGATATGAATGAAAGATTCTCAAAGTAACACACACTAATTATCAGAAGGTATATTAAAAAATGCACTCATCAACATCACTAATAATCAAGGAAATGCAAATTGAAGCCACCGTGATATAACATCACACACAGGTTAGAATGGCTGTAATCAAATAGGTGAATGATAAGTATTGGCAGAGATGTAGAGAAAAGGGAATCCTTGCAGACTGTTGGTAGAAATGTAAATTAGTAGAGCCATTATGAAAAAATGTATGGAGATTCCTCAAAAAATTAAAAATAGAACTAGCCTATGATCCCATAATCCGACTACTGGGTGTATATCCAAAGGAAATGTAATCAGTGCTTAAAGAGATACTTGCACTCTCATATTCTTCACATTCACAGTTCCTCATATTCAGTCCATTCATTGAATGAATGGATAATTAAAATGTGGTCCATATACACAGTGAAATACTCTTTAGCTTTTAAAAATAATTAAATCCTGACATTTGCAACAGCATAGATGAACCTAGCAGACATTACGTAAATTGCAATAAACCAGGCACAGAAAGACAAATACTGCATGATATCACTCATACATGAAATCTAAAAAACTAGACTTTAGAGAAGTAGAACAGAATGTCGATTGCCAGGGGCTGGGGTGATTGAGTGAGTGAGTGGGGGCGACGTTGAACAAAGGACACAAAATTTCAATTAGATACAAGGAAAAAGTTGAAGTGATCTTTTGTACAGCATGGTGACTGTAGTTAAAAATATATCTTTGAAAAATGCCAAGAGGATGGATGTAAAGTATTCTCACCACAAAAATGATAATTGTATGAGAAAATGTATGTTTATTAACTAGATTTAGTCACTCCACAATGGAAATATACTTCAAAGTAATGTTCTACATGGTAAATACATACAATTTGATTTGTCAATTAAAAAATATGTAAGTAAATAGTGTAGTTAAGATAGGCTCCAAAGGTAGATAATGTGTAAAATTGTTAGAAACATGTGAGGGTGTTTGCCATGAGGATATTAGATAGGAAAACAAATTCCTACAGATAATAATTCCTTTAATTATTGCCTACAGATAAGCTTTAATTTTTTTTTTTTTTTTTTTTTTTTTTTTTTGAGACATCTCGCTCTACCACCCAGGCTGGAGTGCAGTGGCATGATCTCGGTTCACTGCAACCTCTGCCTCCCAGCTTGAAGCAATTCTCCTGCCTCAGCCTCTCGAGTAGCTGAGATTACAGGCACCCACCACCATACCTGGCTAATTTTTATTTTTTTAGTAGATACAGGGTTTCACCATGCTGGTCACGCTTGTCTCGAATTCCTGACCTCAAATGATCCACCCACCTCGGCCTCCAAAAGTGCTGGGATTATAGGCTACTTCTTATTTACTTAATAATAGCATTAAGGTTGCCTGTGTTAGGTGTATTTTGGTTTATGAAGTAACTTGGGAATTGTTAAACTCTAAAATCCCCAGTATTATATAAAATGGAAGAATAGTCTGATTTATGCTCTTCTTTCCTTTTTCCTTTTGTCCTTCCTATTTACTTCCAATTCATATTATTTATTGAAATTCTATTTATACAATACATCTTAGTTTAGTCTAAGGTCCTAATAGTGAAGTACTTTAAATTCAGAGAGATATAAATAAATTATATTATTGACAGTAATTATAATGCTTGTATCAACCAAAAACACTCCTTTCTTATTGTTATTACATACAGTAATATTTTCTACTGAATTAAGTTATTTTATTTATAATAGTACCTAATTAATTAATGCAATCTGCAAAATAACTTCTGGTCTCATTGAAGTTTTCACTTAGGCCAATAAATAGTTTTCAGATGGAAGAAAAAATTATAAATCATCTGTATAAACACATACAGGATATTCACTCAAGATAAGAAAAATTAAGATAGCCATATTATAAATGTATATTCTGTTTAAAATTGTGCTGTAGATGCCCATTATACATCAAATAGTATTCCAAATAGTCACATTTTATATTACCATTTATATTCAAAATGTAATATTGCAATTAGTTGTCAATTGTTTTGAGCACTTGCTTTACTTTCTGATAATATTATGATATATGACTGGAAAAATTTGTGTCAGCACATGTCTGCTTTTAATTAGACAACTTATTTATGGGTATAGACTGTTATTTACAAGGGCAAAATATCTAATTCACAGAGAATACATTATTTGTTTAAAAAATAACCATAGTTATTTAATTTACCTTCACTTTACAATATAACTTTTTATATCTCTGTTTTGTGTTTTGTTTTTCCTATGCTAGTAAACTTTAAACCAGCCAATTGATTATTACTTCATTGCCCTGGATTTTTAACATGTATTTTAACATTACCAGAACCATAATTCTAATAGAAATATCGCAATAAATGATTGTTGACAAAACACGTTGAATGCATTGAATTTTACTTTCTCCCACTTTTTTCCTATAACTTTCAACTTCTGTATCTGTCTCCCACAGAATGCTCTAATTCTTCATTATCTCCCAAGTTACTAAGTATTCCAGCATATCAATTTGCAGAACAACTAAATGTGCTATGCAAACTTTCACCACCTAGAACACTGCCGTTTCCTCAGCAAAATAAAAATGTGTTGTAAATTTATCTTTTAAAATATCAACTTTGCCAAATGTCTATTTTCTCATGAAGAATCAGTGATAAAATGATTTTAATGACTTAAATGATTTTAATGATGAATCTTTGGAACTTGTGACATAATATAAGAAGTTTTACTCAGTTTCAAATTATACCTGGTACCTACTTTGTCATTCCCCCCAAACAAATATGCCAATGTGGTGAATGTCTTTATATCAAAACATTGAGATGTGATTTCAATGTAGTGAGTTTACTTTTATGATTGCATTAGAATAGATTTATTTTCAAGTTCACAAGAAGCCCTGAGTCAATTCCAAGGCCATGAAAACTGTTGAGGCACTCACCACATTAAGATTATAATATTTATTGGTGAGAAGGTATTAATTATCTAACTTTTTATTGTCCTTATACAAGTACATTAAGACAGGCTGCTGAAGTGATGTAGTGCATTCATAGTTAAAAACAAATCTAAATTTTTTTTTTCTGATTTCTGTCTACTTTTCAATTATCCTCAATAAGGTGGGAGTGCATAATTTATGCTTATATAATTTGATGTAAAATAAATGATCAAATTTTTTAATCTTACGTTTATTAGCTAGTGTTACACCTATTAAGTGGATTTCAAACTATATTATTTTTTGAAAACACAGCAGGTATCTGGTTTTCAAAAGTTTGTGAATCCATTCTAATGTAATCATTAATAAGCAAAAAATACATTTTAGAATACATTTCAGCATAATGGTTTGATAGTAAATGCTTTTTCTCATGAGGACAATTCACTTTCCAGCAATTGTAGAGTGTTAAAAAAGTGAAAGAGAATATATTCTGTGTTTATCTTTCACTGTAATGGTGCACTATTATTACTTGATCACCACTATAAAAGGGATTGAGGTCTAGGTAGAGTCAGAGAATTTGTTAATTTTATACTTTAGCTTTCAGGGGAATGGCTATACTTGCTTTGTATACAATACTAGATATAATGCATTTACATATACATGCATCAAAACCTTTAAATAATTAACCAGTACCATCATAACTATTTTCAATATAAAATGAAGATAGTATTATTTATGTTTATTTTAAAACTTTAAAATTATATAAAATAGCCTTTGTGAGTTGTCCATCCTCTTGTATATAATCTTTTAAAACTTACTTTAAATAAAGTTGTCCTTGACTAAACCTAAATTTTAATTATAGATTACACACAAAAATATAAAAATATTGCTTTAATAGAAGGCATGCTTATTAACATAGAGAGAAAACAATATACTCCTAAATTCTTATTAAGTTATTACTAACAATAAATGTCATTTGCAGAACTTAGGAATCAGAAAACCAAAGCACATGAACAGAAAACAAAACTACAAGTGTTCTTGAAAGCATTTTAATCAAAAAAAAATCAAAGGATAAAGAGCTTAAAATTCCTACTTTTCATGTATTTTAAATGTTTTGTTATTCTTTCTTTATTCTCTAGGTCTTGCATTTTTCTTTCATCTTAAAGAAATTACTTAATGAATTGCTGTGTCATTTCCTTGCTTTCTGTCTGTTTGGTTATTCTTTGAATAATGTTACTCATTTAAGCTTGTTATTTTTGTTGCAGCTTTGTTATGTTCTGTTTGCTTTTTGAAAGCAGCAAGTTTTGACTTAAATACCTAAATACTGAAATATCAATAACAGTGAAACACATTTTATTGGAACGTATACATTTTGAATACAATTTTGGAATAATCTCTTCTTATAAGGTACACCAAAGACAAAACTGAAGTTTCTTCAACTAATCCAATATTTGAAACTGAGACTTCATTTTATATCATCCTTAATAATTGCTGCAATTGATTTGTTAACATCAGGAAAAGAAAAACACATTCACATATATATAAGGAAGCACATTTTATGTTTGCTTTTTGCACTGGTAAACTTGTTCACACACTTGCAAACAAAGGAGCCAGAAATTCATATTCAAAATAAAATTTATAAAAGTTTATGAACATGTCTATCCATGAGTAAATTTAATTGGAAACTTACAGAAAATTAGGTCTTTCTGAACATTTTATTCTCTTGAAAATAATATTTTTCACATATACTTTGTTAAAGTTTGATATAGACAAAAATATGATTGGAAAGCACAATTTAGATAATTTCCTACTTTTCCCTATGAAATGATAAACCATTTTCTAAACTTATATTTATGCATGTTTAATAAAAAATTCATTTTTCATTTAATTTTAATTTTAGACATTTGCCTTCTCAAGCAGATTAACAATGTAAGATACTAATTGTCAAATAAAACTAATTTGTTCATGAAGATATCGAAAAATATGAATTACTGTTGTCTATTTGAAAAATTTTTAACATAATAGAGTCCTTACAATGGTTCAAAAATGTGATTCCTCGCCATACATATTTGTTTGGATTTAGTAAGTAACCTCAAAATGAAAAAGTATATCTTAATGTCTTTAAACAATTTTGTTTTCCATTATGTCCTCTAAAGAAAGATAAAAATAAAACTAATGAGATAAATTAAATATTAGAATAAGATTTTTTTCAGATGTTTTTGAGTTTTGGAGAACCATAAAATATTGTATTATGTGATATTTCTGGCCTCCAAGAACCAACTTTTGCCCTTTAGTTTGATACTGCTTTGTTCAGAATTCTGGTATATTCAGAGTATTCCCCTTCACTGTTGTATTTTTCTGTTTTGCGTGTACCATCATCTGAAATTCCATAGAACTTACTTATTTGTTTATTTTATGTGTCTTCTTGTTTAATGGTAAACTCTAGGAGAACATGGGTTTTTATATTTTTTAGTTTGTTTTTGATTGTTCATAGTGCCTGGAATATTGCTTGATCCATATTTAGTAGGCACCCAGTATACATTTATCAGGTCAGACTTGTTACAAACACTTGGATAAACACTGGATTTAAGAAGTTTTCCTCAATGATGTGTTCAATTCATACTTAACCAATGTTTTAGTCCAGTTTCACGCTGCTGATAAAGACATACCTGACACTGGGAGGAAAAAAAGGTTTAATTGGACATACAGTTCCACATGGCTGGGTAGGCCTCAGAATCATGGCAGGAAGCAAAGGACACTTCTTAAATGGTGGTGGCAAAAGAAAATGAGGAAGATGCAAAAGCAGAAACCCCTGATGAAACTATCAGATCTTGTGAGACTTACTCACTATCATGAGAATAGCACGGGAAAGACTGGCCCCCGTGATTCAATTACCTCCCCCTGGGGCCCTTGCACAACATGTGGGAATTCTGGGAGATACAATTGAAGCTGAGATTTGGGTGCGGACAAAGCCAAACCATATCATTCCGCCCCAGCCCCTCCAAATTTCATGTTGTCACATTTCAAAACCAAGCATGCCTTCCCAATAGTCCCCAAAGTCTTAACTCATTTCAGCATTAACCCAAAAGTCCAAGTCCAAAGTCTCATCTGAGACAAGGCAAGTTCCTTCATCCTATGAGCCTGTCAAATCAAAAGCAAGTTAGTTACTTCCTAGATACAATGAGGGTACAGAAACTGGGTAAAACAGCCATTCCAAATGGGAGAAACTGGCCAAAACAAAAGGGGTACGGGTGCCATACAAGTCTGAAATCCAGTGGGTCAGTCAAATTTTAAAGCTCCAAAATGATCTTTGACTTCAGGTCTCACATGCAGGTCACGCTGATGAAAAAGGTGAGTTCCTATGGTCTTGGGCAGCTCCACCCCTGTGGCCTTGCAGGAAACAGCCTCCCTCCTCACTGCTTTCACAGGCTAGTGTTGAGTGTCTATGGCTTTTCCCGGCACACAATGAAAGCTGCCAGTAGATCTACCTTTCTGGGGTCTGGAGAATGGTGGCCCTCTTCTCACAACTCCACTAGGCAGTGTCTCATTAGGGACTCCGTGTGGGAGCTCCAACCCCACACTTCCCTTCTGCACTACCCTAACAGAGGTTCTCCGTGAGGGCCCTGCCCCTGCAGCAAACTTTTGCCGAGGCATCCAGGCACTTCCATACATCTGAAATCTAGGAGGAGGTCTTCAAATCTCAGTTCTTGACTACAAGCTCAAAACCACATGGAAGCTACCAAGGCTTAGGGCTTTCACCCTCTGAAGCCATAGCCTGAACTCCACCTTGGCCCATTTCAGCCATGGCTGAAGTGGCTGGGACACAGGGCACTAAGTCCCTAGGATGCACATAGCACAGGGACCCTGGGCCCAGCCCACAAAACCACTTTTTCCTCCTGGGCTTCCAGGCCTGTAATGGGAGGGGCTGCCTTGGAGGCCTCTAACATGGCCTGGAGACATTTCCCCATGGTCTTGTGGATTAACATTAGGCTCCTTGCTACTTATGCAAATTTCAGCAGCCAGCTTGAATTTATCCTCAAAAAAAGGGCGGGGGGTGGGGGGGGCTTTTCTACTGCATTGTCAGGCTGCACATTTTCTGAACTTTCATGCTCTGTTTCCCTTATAAAACGGAATGTCTTTAACAGCACCCAAGTCACCTATTGAATGCTTTGCTGCTTAGAAATTTCTTCCACTAGATACCCTAAATCATCTATCTCTGTCAAGCTCAATGTTCTAAAAATCTCTAGGACAGGGGCAAAATGCTGCTAGTCTATTTGCTAAAACCTAACAAGAGCCACCTTTGCTCCTATTCCCAACAAGTTCCTCATATCCGAGATCAGCTCAACCTGAACCTTACTGTAAATATCACTCTCAGCATTTTGAGCAAAGCCATTCAACAAGTCTCTAGGAAGTTCCAAACTTTCCCATATTTTCCTGTCTTCTTCTGAGTCCTCCAAACTGTTCCAACCTCTGCTGCTACCCAGTCCCAAAGTTGCTTCCGCATTTCAGATATCTTTTCAGCAGTGCACCACTCTAGTGGTTCCAATTTACTATTAGTTTTCATGCTGCTGATAAAGACATACCTGAGACTGGGAAGAAAAAAAGGTTTCATTGGGCTTACAATTCCACATGGCTAGGGAGCCCTCAGAATCATAGCAGGAGATGAAAGGCACTTCTTACATGGTGGTGGCAAGAGAAAATGAGGAACATGCAAAAGTGGAAACCTCTGATAAATCCATTAGATCTCATAACACTTATTTGCTATCAGGGGAATAGCACAGGAAAGACTTGCCTCCATAATTCAATTACCTCCCCCTAAGTCGCTCCTACAACATGTGGGAATTCTGGGAGATAAAATTGAAGTTGAGATTTGGGTGGGCACAAAGCCAAACCATATCAACAAAGTAGAAGTACTTAACTAAGGGCTTTACTAATAATGGGTAATGGAAACTATTCAATATGCAGAAACACTATAATGTCTTATTTACTTCCTAGTGAACTCTAGTTCCTGAATGAAGGGAGAAAAGAATTGTCAAGCTTTTACTAGAAGATACATTATTTACTTGCTCAAAACAATTTATCATCTACTTATACATGTATACTGTATATAGGTACTCCTTAAGTGGATTGTGGTCTATCTCAATTCTGCTATTGACTTATAGAATGCAATAAATCTCCTCCTCTGCTAACAGTATCTCTAAGCATAATTTAAATTGCCACATGTATTGTGTTTTAATTATTAACTTTTAAATGACTTTTAAAACAGTTACACGTACTCTAATAAATTAAAATACTTCTGACAAGCATTACATCTATTAAAACATTATATAATGATAAGACATTTGTAATAAGGGAGAACAATTTATGCATGATATTTCAGTGGGTTAAGCCATTTTCCTGCTGTGATATAATTTCAGGAGTTCACAAAATCACATTTAAGATGTCATATTAAGATTTAAAACATATCAGGATCAAGTTCAGTATTTTTAATTAAACTTTTTTTCTATAATGAAAATCATTTGGTTTGGGAATTGTCTGTTATCAATCTTATAATCAAAAACTAAAACATTAATTTCATCTGAAAACTGTGAAAAACTATGCTAGAACATCATACTTATTAAGACTTAGAGACCACTTTTATCAACATGATTTAGTTAGTTTCCTATCCCCTTTGTCCAGAAAAGATAATACTTTATAAACCTACACCTAACTTTATTTTTTGTTTCAGGCATCTCATGCAGAGTAGTCTGCTGGGCTAGACAAGGACTTCACTTATCACACAATAATTTACCAATAATTTATTTCACAATAATAATAATTTATTACACAATAATTTATTTCAAGACCATCACTACTCTAATCCACCATGCCAAACTACTGTCAAAACTGGCTAACCCTACACTGAAAGATCCAGATTAAACCATTTAAACCTGAATCTCTAAATCCTTTAAAAATCTCCCTCTGATTTCCCTTTTTTGAGATACTGCTAAAACTGTCAGGATAATATTCTCCCTTACTGCAATGAATTCTAGGGAAAGCAATCTTGATGTTGGTAAATGTTTTCATTACATTATTTTTCCACTTCAAAGCCACCAAAAGACTGCTCTAAATTAGTGAAATTCAAAACACTGTTACAATTGAGACTGAAGACTCAGCCAAGCAGCGTAGGTGAATCTAGGTCTGAGCAGTATGACTTTTTGGATACTGGGACATACAGCTTGGCTGAGAAGGTTCACTGGTCACTCTTTTATTTCATCCATGTTTAGTCTGGAGACTGCTTTCATTTGGGAATTGGTGCTAGACCTGCTTTTTTCAGTGGCTGGAGCAAGCTCTCAGTCACTAGCTTATGTGTTATTTCACAAGTTTCTCATTAGACTAGTCTTTGCACATCAATTGAATGACAAGATGGAAGATGTTGGTTTAGTTTTGGAGGAAAAGATGTAAGATACTGTCTGCCTCTGACTCCACAGTCTATTGACAAGGGAAAAACAGTCCTGATCATGTCATCTAGCTGACATTATGTAGGGGATCTCATTGAAGTTGGAATTTACATTCTGTGTTTTTTTAATCTCTTTTTTTTTGCCATCATTTCTCCCTTTTCCCCCCCTCCTCCTTCTTTTCTTTTTTAATCCTCTTTTACACTTAAGATATGGGTGGATATTGCAAGACAGTGATCAAAGATTAAAGATGCTTGAACTTGTTATCTCTTCCCTCATTTCTTTGCATTTCTATTCATTGCAAGGAAAATTTTAGTCAACCCTTTGTCTGAAGTAGAAGGTTAAACATAAGCAATTTTTCATGTTTTGTTTACATAAAATGTCTTACATAATCAAGCTGGATTCATTCTTGACAGAGCCCTGCAAATTATGTACACCAAGCTTTAACAATATTTTGATGTATAAGTACTATATGAAAGAAAGGCATATACTGACAAGATCAATTGAGGTTATTATTTTAAAAGAGATAATTAAAAGTATTTGAGGATTTCACCCTTAAGTAATATTTAGTTGTTGAAAACTGATGTTTTACATACAAAAAATACATGCTGATAGGTAATATGCTAAAAAATAGCCTACTTGTCAAACAGATGATTGTTACTTGATCTTTTGTAATGTGAAACTTAGTTTTCTCCTTCCTATACTTTATTTTCATGTCCAAAATTCTGTTTCTTCTACTTTCATTAATATGTTCTTATGACTTATTTATTTGATCAAGTTTACTTCACAGCAATTGTTCTAGGAGATAATTTTTCTGAATTGCTTCTCAGTAAATCACAGTCGGTTCTTTTAGCAGCAATGTCCTTGTTTTAAAAGTATTTACTATTCTAAACACTTATGACAAAATATATCAGGGCTTGGAAATATCTATTTTGTTAAATTTATATCAATAAGCATGTGAGACTTCTACATGAAATAAAACAATGTAATTTAAACTGTTACTGCCTGGGAAGTAAGTAAAAGGAATGCTATGTTACCTTTTAAAACCTTTCATGATTTCTGAAATTTAGACATTTAATTAGATGTCCAACATATGAAATAAAGAGGTGATTTTAGTTAAGCAATAGATATATATTATCATAACAGAGAATTCAAAATAAATGTGTACTTTGCACTTTTAAAAAAATTGCATTTTCTACTGATGTATTTGCTATCTTATTTATGCAAATTTCATGAGTTCACATTGGTTTGTTACGACCCAAGTAAATATCTGCTTGTAATAATCTAGTTTTAAATTTAAATATTAATTTAATAGATGATAGTCAATTATAGTACAGTATATGTCATCATATAATAAATACACAGTCATCCCTTGCCATCTATGAGGCACTGGTTCCAAGTCACCTCCCTGTCCACCCACCAAAATCTGCAGATGCTCAAACCCCAAGGTCAGAACCCGTGAATACCAAAAGTCCACCCCCTATATCTGCAGGCCTGTGAATTCCCTAAAATAAATACCATATTTTCAATCCTGATTGGTTGACTCCTAGGATGCTCAACCAACAAATGTGGAGGGCTGCCCATGTAATTATATCATTTTCTTTATTCAGAAGCTGTATATTTTCATTTATTTTTAAATGAACATTTAATATATAATTGCACATATTTATGAGATACAATGTGATATTTCAATGCATGTATGCATTCAGAGGTTATATAGTTTTCTGAACATTATTTATGTGTTTCATTTTTTTTCACAATCTGCTCATATTTAAATGACCAACCAAACTCACAAAATGAAAGGGAATATCCATTGGTTTAGCCACTTTTACTAGTTTTTATCAGTAACCACAGCTATAATTTTGATAATACTATTTTTCAATGAATTGGTAAATGAGGTTCTAAAAATATTGTACAGGTCTGAAGCCAATTCTGTGTCTTTAACTCTTCTTAAGTCCCCACTCATGACAAAAATGATACAAAGCAATAAACTCGATTTGAAATTCAGAGTGAAACATCTAAGATCAGTAAGTGCACCGATGTAACCCAGCCTTTATTCCTAGACTTTTACTAGCAGTAGGTCTCTTCCAGGCTCAGCCTGAAGGTTACAAACTTTTATAGGTGCCATTCTAAGGACCTGCTTTAATCTTGAAAGTTCCAGAGCAGTTTAAGGTGATCTATAGACTCGTAAGTCAGTCCCTGGAATGTTTTGTTTTATGGCAGTTCTCAGGCTATTTGCCAAGTCTTTCTAAGACTTTAGAAACATTGAGATCGTGTAGATTTATTCCTTTAAAAAGGAATCTTCTTATCCTTTGGGGAAAAAAATATCCAGCCTAAACAGGATGAATCCCCTCCTTGTATATAATGGAACTTAAATATTTTTTTCTCATAAGAACTAGGAAGGTTTCACTAAGTCTCATAAAGAATGTGCGAGAGAAATATACACATTTTTCTAGATATATGAGGCTACTTATATTTAAGTCTAGGTCAAAGCTAACTTTTGTCTTTGTGCAGATTAGAGAAAAATAGCACCTTGGAGGTGGTGAGTTACAAGGGGCCCTCCCTTGAATGTTATAATCTAGTGGGACAAATCACCATGCATAAGACATTTTTGCTGCATTAAAACTATTATTTCTTCCTGGCAGAGGAAAACATGTGGCTTGATCTGTCAAACCTAGGCTGGATTTATTTTGCCCTATGTAGAATACACACTCCCACATTCACATTTATCCACATTCACATGAATTTAAAATATATGCATTTTAAAAAACTTATCCTTAAATAGTTCTAGTAGGGAATTCACATTTGGACAAATGTGAATCTAGGCCTGGATTTACTTTGCCCTATGTAGAATAAATAAATAATAAATAAATAAATTCACATTTATCCAAGTGTGAATTTGGCATGTGTATTCTACATAAGCAAAGTAAATCCAGCCTCGGTTCACATTTATTCAAATGTGGATTTCCTACTTGACATATTTAAGGGTAAGTTCATTTTTAATGCATACATTTTAATAAGGTCACAAATAACTTTGAGCATTGTTTCATAGAGAACTTGAAAGCAGGTTTTATTTTGTGTACCCATTAAATATACTGTTAATTAGTCTTAAAGTGTATAGCATTTTTTCTCTCTTTTCAGTTCAGAGTTAATTTCTCAGAATGTAGTAAAAGACTTAAGAATATTCAGGGTTATGATCTAATTATTCTAAAAGATATTAGGTTAGTGCAAAAGTAAGTGCGTTTTTTTCCATTAAAAGTAATGAGAAAAAACACATTTACTTTTGCACTAAAATATTTATGTTATCAAAGATATACAGATACTTTTGTTTGTTGATTTTAATTGAGGCTGTTAAGAAGATGTGGTTAACTCAAAAGTGTATCTAAAAGAATCTTGTTTCAATTGAGGAAAAGATTATAGTTAGTATATACTCATTATAATTTGCCATATGTATGAGACTTTACAATTACTGTTGGAGGAGACCTAAGTCACATCCTCGGTCTTCATAGTGAATCTTACACCACGATGCCAACCTCATGCCTTAAATTCATCCCAAAACATTGTATTTGGTATTGGTCAATCTTGTCACACTCTGCTATTTTTGATCATTTATTCTCCAAAAGGGAACTCATGTGTATATATACAGTGGCAAGCTCCGTGCAACCTCTGTCTCCTGGGTTCAAACCATTCTCCTGCTTCAGCCTCCAGAGTGCCTGGGATTATAGGATCAGACCACCACACCTGGGTAATTTTTGTATTTTTTTAGTAGAGATGGAGTTTCACCTTGTTGGCCAGGCTGGTCTTTAACTGACCTCAAGTGATCCTCCAACCTTGGCATCCCAAAGTGCTGGGATTACAGGTGTGAGTCACCATGACTGACCATGTCATAATGTATATTCTGGAAGAAATTTTAAATTAAGTTAAAATAAAACATCATATAAATAAATAAAACTATAATTTTATTTTATTCCCAGGATACAAGTTTGTACAGAAATTCCCAAATCATAGGACCTTGAAATGAACTGAGGCAACAAACAATATTTGCAGCAGAAAAGAAACTATTACTATAAACCATAATTAGCTAGAACCTATAATTAGCTAGTATTTGTTAGAGACTATTGGAATCCACACATTTGGTATATACAGAAATAGCCATGTACATTTTGTTTAGAAAAATGTTCCTGCAAGGTCATTTATGATAAAGAGAAACATGCACATAGATATAAGCAATTGTAATGGCATTTGTATATAGTGGAACACATAGTAAATATACGTAGAGAAATCAGGCAGCTAAACCATTTTGTTAGAATGGAATGACAGCTGTATCATGCAAAACACCAGATTCATTGTCTGCCAAAAGGTTCCTCTTGACCTCAGTTATCCTGTTTTGTGACAAAATTATCGAACAGCAAAAAGGGAATGGCAACAAAAAGCTTCATGGCTATCTAAGGACATATCATTTTGTGATAACGAATCCTTCTTCTATTTGTGATGTATCAAGTGATATTGATGTGAAAAACATTTCTAAAATTGCCAAATATCTAAATTATCTAAAACTAGTCCAAATATGTCAAATGTTTATTAAATATTTAGTGGCATGTTAAGTGAATACTGTCAAGTTTTCAGCAAAATTTAATGATGGTTTACTCAACATTTCTAAAAAGTTGTCTTCTACTTTGAGTAGGAATAACTGTAACTTTCCATATCCAGTAATGGGATTGTTGGATTATATGATAGTTTCATTTAAATTTTTTGAGAAACCTCCATACTGTTTTCTACAATGGAGATATTGGTCAATGGGTGTAAAATTACAGTTAGGAATTTTGGTGTTCTATTACATAGTGCAACC
Organism: Chlorocebus sabaeus; assembly: GCF_047675955.1. Taxonomy (NCBI): domain Eukaryota; kingdom Metazoa; phylum Chordata; class Mammalia; order Primates; family Cercopithecidae; genus Chlorocebus; species Chlorocebus sabaeus. Next base: position 65,294,147 of record NC_132906.1, on the reverse strand, counting down.
ACTATAGCAAATAGCAATGTATTGTGCTTTTCAAGATAGCTAGAAAATAAGATTTTGGATGTTGTCACCACAAAGAAATGATAATGTTTAAGGTGGTGGATATAGTAATTACCCAAATTGTATTTTTATACTATGTAGACATGTGTTGAAACATCATATTGTATCCCACAGAAAAAGATGCAATTATTACATGTCAACTATAAATTGTTTAATTACATTAAAAAATTACATCACTTGAAAATGTGTAAATCATTTATTGTATGTAGTATTTATGTAAGGTCATTAGAAAGCACCAAGTGCTAGAATTTGTGAAAACTTTATGAGGAAGATTAAATAGCATCAAATACTAGATAAAGCAAAAAAAAAAAAAAATCTTACAAAGTCTAACTTAAGATTATATACAACATTTAGCTTTTATACTTAAGCTTTTATAACATTCAACCGCGTTACTGAATATGTGTATATATGTCCAAAGGAAATGAAACCAGTATGTCTAAAGAGACATCTGCATGCCCATGTTTATTACAGTGCTATTCACAATAGCGAACATATGGAATCAAACTCAATGGCCATCTAATGATGAATTAATAAAGTACGATGTATAGAGATATATATGTATGACACACATATATACATGATATGCATATATTTGTCATATTTGTTTTATTTCTCTGAAGATCTCTAACATGTATGACACACATATATACGCATGATATGCATATATTTGTCATATTTGTTTTATTTCTCTGAAGATCTCTAACATGTATGACACACATATATATGCATGATATGCATATATTTGTCATATTTGTTTTATTTCTCTGAAGATCTCTAACATTTATGACACACATATATATATGATATGCATATATTTGTCATGTTTTATTTCTCTGAAGATCTCTAACATGTATGACACATATATATACATGATATGCATATATTTGTCATATGTGTTTTATTTCTCTGAAGATCTCTAACATGTATGACACACATATATATACATGATATGCATATATTTGTCATATGTGTTTTATTTCTCTGAAGATCTCTAACATGACAGCTAAGATATGTGCATTTGTTTGAAAACATTTTGGGGATGCGCAAATCTATTATTCTAGTAAACGTTGTTCACCAACTACATGCCAGGCATTGTTTTGGGTGCAGGACAAAAGAGGAAAGGTATACAAGACATGGGTTATGCTTTTAGGTGAATTGAAAATCTATAGTGAGAGATAGATATGAAAACATAAAATTTAAATTAAGTATTATTAGGAATATGTTTAAATACAGATTGAGCATTGAATATGGAAAAGAATTGTTCTTTCAATAGCTAAAAAAATTTATTAAAGAGTAAATTATGAGGTAAAATTATCTGGAAATGAGGATAAAAATAAAAAGCATAAAGGATTATGAATGCCATGAAAAGATATTGAATTTTATCCTGTTTTTACAGCACTCACTGAAAGTTGTTAAATTTGGCAATGAAATATTTTGATTTAGATTTTTGATTTCTCTTTCTGATGATAATGTAGATGATGGATTTGTGCAGGGTGGAAATAGAAGAAAGAAAATATGGGAAATTTTTGTAGTAACCTAGGAAACAGATAATAAATACCTGAACTAGTAGAGATGAAGTTCAGAGAACATATTTATAAATATTAATGAGATTGATTTGGGTAGAGTAATTAATGAAGTCATGGGAATTTGATCTATAATTAGCTGCCCCGAGATAAGTACTTCAGTATGTGAAGTCTGGCCAGGGTAACAGAGTCTTTTCCAGTCATGAAAAATTGAGACATTTTCTGTTATTCTTTGAATAAAAAATTCACTTTAATCTCTTGCTACAAGCTTTAGAATTAAGCTTTTAATTAATTAAATGGAAGAGAACCCATTTATTGGATATTTCTTGGGATTTCTTGGATAATGAATAATTTCTCTTTTCTTTCTTTTTTCCTTCCTTCCTCCCTTCCTTCCTCCCTTCCTTCCTTCCTTCCTTCCTTCCTTCCTTTTCTTTCTTTCTTTCTTTCTTTCTTTCTTTCTTTCTTTCTTTCTTTCTTTCTTTCTTTCTTTCTTTCTTTCTTTCTCTCTCTTTCTTTTCTTTCTTTCTTTCCTTCCTTCCTTCCTTCCTTCCTTCCCTCTCTTTCTTTCCTTTCTTTTTTCTTTCTCCTTCCTTCTTTCCCTCATTCCTTCCTTCTCTCCCTTCTTCCTTCCTTTCTCTCCTTTCTTTCTCTTTTCTTTTCTTTTCCTTTCCCTTTCCCTTTTCCTTTTGCTTTTCCTTGTCCTTTCCTTTCCTTGCTTTTCTTTTCTTTTCTTTTCTTTTTTTCTTTTCTTTTCTTTTCCTCCTCTCCTCTCCTCTTTTCTTTTCTATCTTGCTCTGTTGCCCAGGCTGTAGTGTAGTGATGCCCTCATAGCTTACTGCAGCCTTTACCTCTTGGCCTCAAGCAATCCTCCCAACTCAGCCTCTCAAGTAGTTGGGACTACAGGCACATGCCCCATGACTGTTTAATTTTTTTTTTTCTTTGTAGAGTCAGGGACTCACTCTGTTGTTCAGGCTCATCTTCCACTCCTGGATTCAAGTTATCCTCTTGCTTTTGCCTAGGAAAGTGTTGGAATTAAGGCATGAGCCACAGTGTCTGGATATATATTGGATATATTTTCTAACTCGCTCCCTGTATTCATCTGGCTTCTTCAAAGAAACAGAATGAGGGGAAAAGAGAGAGAGAGAGAGAGAGGAAAGAAAGAAAAAGAAAGAAAGAAAGAAAGAGAGAGAGAGAGAAAGAAAGAGAGAAAGAGAGAAAAGAAAAGAAAAGAAAAAGAAAGAAAGAAAGAGAAAGAAAGAAAGAAGGAAAGAAAGAAGAAAGAAAGAAAGAAAGAAAGAAAGAAAGAAAGAAAGAAAGAAAGAAAGAAAGAAAGAAAGAGAAAGAAAGGAGGGAGGGAGGGAGGGAAAGAAAGGAAGAAAAATTATAAGGAATAAGAATGTGCAGATTATATGATTATAGAAGTTGAGAAACCCCGTGATTTGCAGTTAACAAGGTTTTCAGACACAGGGAAACGTATGGTATAGTTTTAACTGGAGTCTGAAGCAGGAAAGCTGATTGTGTATGTGTGTAAGTCCAAGTCTGAGTCTCAAACTAAAGGTAGGAGAAGACTGAGGTCCTGCTAAAAGACAGTCACATAAAGAGAGAGAGAGAGAGGCAATCTTCCTAACAGAGCTTTTTTGTTCTATTCGATCCTTCAGTGAATTTGATGAGGCCCACCCACATTAGGGAGGGCAATTTTTCTTTACTCACTCTACCAAATCAAGTGTTAATCTCATCTAGAAACATTCTCATAGACACACACAGCATATTTAACCAAATACCTGGGCACCCTGTAGCCCAGTCACTTTTACACATAAAAGTAACCATGAAAACTCTCCAATGCAAACTACTACATGATTTCTTTCTTTCCTAATACTGAAAGATATTAGAGCGCTTACAGATAGTTTTCCTCTATAGCTTTCTTTTATTTTGCATATGCTTAGTTGTTGATCATGTTAGAAAGTTAGAGTCTCTTGTTTTTCATCTAGAATTTTGTTGTTCTTTTCCAATTGAAGAAACGTATATAAAATTTAAAATGTATACAGAACATGGAATTAGAAATGAAGAGGTTATTTTCAAATTCTGCCTCTGCATAACTCTAAAGTATACATTACATTGCCTAAAACTGAGAAACTGAAATATATTCTTAAAGCCTATATCAAAGGTTTTTGTAGGAATAAAGTTTGATACATATGAACATTTGTAGAAGATGAATTAGCACACTATAAATATTCATTCAATTTTACTGAATTAGATATTCTTTGGTTTTAAAATTTTTTCAAGCCATTGCTCCAAATTTCTTAGTTTTAAATTATTATAGGTACACCATGGTTGTATATAATTATCAGCTACATGTGATGTTCTGATACAGAAATACAATGTGTTATAACCAATTCAGGGAAATTAGCGTATGTATCACCTTAAGCATTGATCATTTCTTTGTGCTAGAAATATTCCAATTCCAGTCTTTTAGTTATTTAAAAATATATATAAAGTATTGTTAACCATAGCTACCCCACTGCACTACTAAGTACTAGACCTTATTTATTCTATCCAATTTTACTTTTATACCCATTAATCATTCTCACTTTACCCCTCTTTCCTCACTACCCTACCCAACCTCTAGTAATCATCATCCTAGTCTCTATGCCATTGAGTTCATTTTGTTTAAATTTTTATCTCCCACATGTGTCAGAACATGCAAAATTTGTCTTTCTGTGCCTGACTTATTTCACTGAACATAATGTGTTTCAGTTCCATCCATGTTGCAAATGACAACATTTTATTATTGTTTATGGTTGAATAATGTTCCATTGTCTATATGTACCACATATTCTTTATCCATTCATCTATTTATGGAGTATATAAGTCCTGTCCCCATTTTGTGAATGCTTTAACTTTTATCTTTCGACAAGTATAAGTAAATTTAACTCATTTTGTTTATAAGGAGAAACATACTAAGTTTTAATAGTTAAGGGTGGTTCAGAGCATGTAGACAAGTTATTATTGTAACATGTAAATTTAGCTGTATACTGTGAATTCTGTCACCCTTGATACAGTTTTTCTTTATTACCACTTCTTTTTGTTGGCTTCTCTTTTTAATCAATGTAGTCTCCATCTCTATCTGTGTTTCTCAATTACAAGTGCCCAGGAGACAGGATTGATTTGGGAGATAATCACTACCGTATAGTGTATAAGCAAACTCTTTGAGCAGTATTCTTTTTCTCGTGACAATAAGCAGATTATGCATCGATAACATTGGGAGGCCACATCTCTAATCTAATAACTTGGGCCTATTTGGCAGGATCATATGTAATGAGGACTAGAGATCTATCTGAATGGGACTATCCCTGGCTTCTTGCCAGTCAGATATCTTTGAATATGGAAAACTATATGACTTCTAATAGAAAAATATTTCACAGAAGAAAGTTTGACAGTAAGAAAATTACACTAGATTTTAATGGATTAATATATAGATCTACTCAAATAAATAAATATTTCTCAAATAAATATTCTACTGAAATAATTTGAAAAAAACAAGAAATGGTGGCAGAGGGAATAAAGCACAAGGAATTTATGCAAACTAAGAGGAGAGGTAAAAGAGATATTTTATGAAATTTAAAATACAGATTTTAATTTTATCAAAATAGTGTTAACAAGATGGATAAGAATATTTGCAAAATGTTCCACTCAGGAAAACCATATGTCAAGAATGCTGTAGAATCACTCATGCATTAAGAAGAAAACCATATGGAAAATTTTAAAATAATATTTTTTTACAATTCTGAAAAATACTGTGCTTAACAACTATTTATAAGTTTCCATACTTTTGTTGTAACCATGTGGTAATCAGAATAATGCCTCCCAAAAGTGTTCATATTTTAATTCTCAGAACATGTGAACATGTTGGGTGGCGTAGTAAAACGGTATTAAGGTTGAAGTTATAATTAAGATTATTAATCAGCTAATATTAAAATAGAAAAATTAATCTGGAATTTCAAGATGGGGCCAATAGAATAACAAAGTCCTGAAAAGTGGAAGAGGAGGGCAGAAAAAAAGAGAATCAAAGAGCAAGATTTGAAGATAAAATGGAGAAAAAGTGAGGGGTTATGAGAAGGACTTCACCTGTCATTACTGACTCTGAAGAAGAAATTAAGTTTGCTAGTCAGTTGACATTAAACTGATTAACCAAGTGTGTTCAATTTATTCACAAGTCCCTTATAAAATGTAGGTCAGAGGGTCAAAACAGAGGGTCAAAGGGAGAGACGAGAATGAAGCAAAGGTCAGAGGGTACAGCAGATGATTTTCTGCTGGCTTTGGCTTTGAGAATACATTCTCAGTAAATTCTTCAGATCACAGACAGACAGCCCCAAACCCTACTTAGAAAAATAATTTTAAAAACCATAAGTACAGAAAGAAAAACACAGCAAATACTAGATATTTTAAAAAGAATCACTGTGTTCTAATACATTTAAGTTTGTGTAGGCTCAATATCATTAACATACATTGTTAATAATAAATGTATGATGCTGCATACATTTCTGTTTCTATAAAAAGAGGCATGCCATTAATAACTAAGTTTAAATGTGCATAAAAACAAATATGATGTAATTAAAATATTACCATAGTTTGTTATCCAGACAATAGAAGAATGAATGCCAGATATTTAAGAATAAATGGATAATTGGAGTTAGAAAAATGTATTATTTGAGAAAAGTTTGTAATTTTTCTATAAACTGCTTATTGAACATAGTGAAGAGAACAATTTGCTAAAGAACTTTAGCAACACTATTTTCAGGTCAAGTTCAGCAAAAAGGTAATATTTTGTAAAATATACTAGAAGAAAATAAGGCATTTTGCAGCAATGAAGGCAACTATAATTTCTCTTCAAATATCTGAGCAAAAGACAGAAGAAGTAGATCACAGTCAACCCTGAAAACCCTGGTTATAATTGAAAGCCCCTGGGACTCAATCATGATCTCCCACATTCTTTTACATAGCCCTGTCACCATTATTTACTCACTCTAGTAAGTTTACTGGTTGTCTCTTTCCACTAGGGCATAAGCTTCTCAAGGTCTGCAACTTTTGTCTATTTTGTTAACTACTGGGTCATGAAATATACACAATATAATATGATTAGCATCAATTTCTCAAAAAATTTTCATGTAGAATGAAATAAAATAATGTAGGGAAACATCATTTAAAACTATCATCAGTACAAAATGTGACTGACAGAATTATCAACCAAATTCTTTTTGTTGCCACATATTTCTCCTTAAACAAATGCAAAATGTTTATGCAGCTATGTTTCTGACTTTTCTATTCTGTTTCATTGGTCTATGTGTTTGTTTCTGTACCAGTACCATGCTGTTTTTGTGTTTGTGGTGTTTTATAGTACAGTATGCAGTCTATTAGTATGATGCCTCTGGCTTTGTTCTTTTTACTTTGGCTATTTGGGCTTTTTTGGCTTCCATACAAATTTTGGAATAGTTTTTTCTATATCTGTGAAGAATGAAATTGGTAGTTTGATAGGAGTAGCATCAAATCTGTAATTTGCTTTGGGCTATATGGTCATTTCTATATTGATTCTTCCAATTTATGAGTATGGAATATGTTTCCATTCATTTGTGTCTGCTCTTATTTTTTTCAGCAGTGTTGCATAGTTCTCCTCATAAAGCCATACACATATAACAATCTCATCTTTGACAAGGCCAACAGAAAAAGGCAATGTGGGAAGGACTTCCTATTCAATAAATGGTGCTGGAATATCTGGCTAGCCATATGCAGATGACTGAAGCTAGACCTCTGTTTTTCATCACATACAACAATAAACTCAAAATGGATTAAAGATTTAAATGTTAAGACCTCATACAATAAAAATCCCAGAAAACAACCTAGGAAATACACTTCTCAATATCAGCCTTGGCAAAGGATTTTGGCTTAGTTTCCAAAAGCAATTATAACAGAAACAAAAATACACAAGCGGGACCCAAATAAACTGAAGAGCTTCTGCAGAGCAAAATAAACTACCAGTAGAGCAATCAGGCAACCTACAGAATGGAAGAATATATTTGCAAGTTATGCACTTGATAAAGACCTAATATACAGAATTTACGTGGGAACTTAGCAAATCAACAAACAAAAAACAAACCCATCGAAAAATGGGCAAAAGACAAAAACAGACAATTTTCAAAAGAAGATATACAAGCCACCAAAGAAACACTAGAAAATGCTCTGCATCGCTAATCATTAGAGAAATGCAAATCAAACCCACAATCAGATAACATTACACAGCAGTCAGAGTGGTCATTATTAAGAAGTCAAAAAACAACAGATGCTAGTGAAGCTATGGAGAAAAAGGAATCCTTAAGCACTGTTAGTGGCAATGTAAAATAGTCCAGCCACTGTGGAAAGCAGACTGGAGATTTTCCAAATAACTTAAACAGAGCTACCATTAGACCCAGAAACTCCATTACAGAGCATGTACCAAAAGAAAATAAATTGTTCTACCATAAAGACACATGCACTCATATGTTCATTGCTGTGCTATTCAAAATAGCAAATACATGGAATCAAATCAGATGTCCGTCAATCATAAATTGGATAAGAAAAATGTGGCACAGATACACCATGGAATACTATACCATCATAAAAAAGAATAAAATCATGTTTTTGTGTAGCAACACAGATGGGGCCAGAGGCCATAATCCTAAACAAATTAATTCAGAAACAAAACCAAATACTACATGTTCTCACTTATAAGTGGGAGCTGAATATTTATACTAGTTCATTTTCACATTGCTATAAAAAAACTACCTGAAAATGTGTAGTTTACAAAGAAAAGAGGTTTACTTGACTCACAGTTCTACAGGCTGTTCAGGAGGCGTGACTGGGGAGGCTTGATGAAACTTACAAAAATAGCAGAAGGCAAAGGGGAATCAAGCACATCTTCACATGGTGACAGGAGAGACAGAGAGTGAAGGTAGAAGAGCCAGATACTTTTAAATCATCAGATCTCATGAGAGCTCATTCACTATCATGAGGAGATCAAGGGAAAATCTGCCCCCATGATCCAGTCACCTTCCAACAAGCTCTTCTTCTAACACTTATGATCATAATTTATCATGAGATTTGGGTGGGAAAACAGGACCAAACCATATCATTCCACCCTTGATCGCTCCCAAATCTCATGTTCTCACATTTCAGAACAGAATCATGCCTTCCCAACAGTTTCTAAAAGTCTTAACTCATTTCAGCATTAATTTGAACATCCATGTCCAAAATCTCATCTAGGACAAGGCAAGTCTCTTCTGCCTATAAGCCTGTAAAATGAAAAAACAAACAAACAAACAAACAAACAAACAAAAACAAGTTAGTTCGAAGATACAATGGGAGTACATACATTGGATAAATGTTCCTGTTCCAAATGAGATAAACTGGCCAAAATAAAGAAGCTACAGGCTGCATGCAAACCCAAAACCTAGCAGGGCAGTCATTAAATCTTAAATCTCTGCTATAACCTCCCTTGACTTCATGTCTCACATCTAAGGCACACTGATGCAAGAGATGGGCTCCCAAGGCTTTGGGCAGCTCCAACCCCATGATTTGCCAGAGTACAGCCCATGCAGCTTCTTTCATGGGCTGGCATTGAATGCCTGTGGCTTTTCCAGGTACATGGTGCAAGCGGTTGGTGGATCTACCAGTCTTGGGTCTAGAGGATCATGGCCCTCTTCTCAAAGCTCCACTAGGCAGTGGGGACTCTATGTGGAGGCTTCAATCCCACATTTCTTCTCTGCACTGCCCTGGTAAAGGAAATGCCCACATTTCCTCTCCATAAGGACTGTACCCCTGTAGCCAACTTTTTCCAGGACATCCAGGCATTTCAGTACATCCTCTGAAATCTAGGTGGAGGTTCCCAAACCCCAACTCTTGCCTTCAGAGAACCTTGGGTTCTGTGAACCCAAGACTACATGGAAGCCACCAAAGCTTTGGGTTTGCACCCTCTGAAGCAATGACCTCAGCTATATCTTGGCCTCTTTTAGCCACAGCTAAATCTGAGGTGACTGGGATGCAGGGAACCATGTCTCAAAGCTGCACAGAGCAATGAGGCCCTGTTCCTGGCACATATAATTGTCTCTTCCTCCTAGGCCTCCAGGACGGTGATGGGAGGGGTTACTGAGTAGGTCTCTGAAATGTCTTGGAGGCATTTTTCCCATTGTCTTGAGTATTTACATTTAGCTCCTCTTTATTTATGCAAATTTCTGCAGTAGGCTTGAACTCCTCCCCAGAAAATGTTTTTGTTTGTTTGTTTGTTTACCACATGGTCAGGCTGCAAATTTTTATTACACTTTTATGCTCTGCTTTCCTTTTAAATATGATTTAGTTTCAAGTCATTTCTTTGTTTATGCAAATGAGTGTAGGCTTTTAGAATCAGCCAGGCTACATCTGGAATGCTTTGCTGCTTAGAAACTTTTCCAATTAAATATTCTAAATCAGCTCTCTCAAGTTTAAAGTTCTACAGATCTTTACAGCAGGGGCATCACCAGTCTCTTTGCTAAAGCATAACAAGAGTGAGCTTAGCTCCAGTTCCCAGTAACTTCCTCATTTTCATCTGAGAACTTCTCAGATGGGACTTGACTGTCCGTCTCACTATCAGCATTTTGATCACAACCATTTAACACATCTCTAGGAAGTTCCAAACTTTCCCTCATCTTCCTGTCTTCCTCTGAGCCCTCCAAACTGTTCCAACCTCTGCCTATTATCCAGTTACAAAGTCGCTTCCACATTGCCAGGTAGCTTCATGGCAATACCCGCCTCCTGGTAACAATTTTTTGTATACGTCTGTTCTTACATTGCTATAAAGAACTGACTAAGACTGTGTAGTTTATAAAGAAAAGAGGTTTAATTGACTCACATTTCCACAGGCTGTACAGGAGGATTGGTCGGGGAGGCCTTAAGAAACTTACAACCATAGTGGAAAGTGAAGGGGAAGCAAGTACACATTTACATGGTGATAGGAAACAAAGGAAGCAATGGGGGAAGTGCCAGACACATCAGGTCTCACGATAACCCACTCACTATCAAAACAGCAAGGGAGATATCACCCTCATGATCCAATCACCGCCCACCAGGCCCCTTTTCCAATACTAAATATCATAATTTAATATGAGATTTGGGTGAGGACACAGAACCAAACCATATCAACATTGAGTATACATGGACATAAATATGGTAACTGTACTACTGTGTGTAGACACTGTGTACTACTAGAGAGTGGAGGGAAGGGAGGTGGGTTAATAAAACTATCTATTGAATACTATGCTCACTAACTCTATGACAGGGTCTGAACCCCAAACCTCAGCATCACACGATATTCCAGTGTAACAAATGTGCATGCATACTCCCATATCTAAAATTAAAGTTGAAATTATTTTTAAAAAGCAACAAAATTCATAGTTAACTGAAAAATTTAGATACTAAGTATTAAAATCAAAATTCTAGTGCTCATAAATCTGAAATCCAGGTAAGTCTACAGTAGTTCATACTTATCTGAGGGGGTATGGGGAGCAGTAGGTTTCCAGACCAGCAGTATCTCTCTAATACTTCAGATAGTTCAGAACCCTATATATATATATTTTTTTTTTCTATACACGCCTACCTGTGATAAAGTTTAATTTATAAATTAGACAATACAAGATTAACAACTAATAATAAAATAGGACATAGAACAATTATAAATATATACCATAATAAAGTTATGTAATATGACATTTTTCTCCTCTCTTGACATATTCTACTGTAATCATCTTTCTCCTTCTTGCAATGATGTGAGATAATAAGGGGCCTATGTGGTTGAGATGAAGTGAGGTGAATGATGGTAGGCATTGTGATTTAGCATTAGGCAAGTATGGGGGATCATTTGCTTCTAAATTATCAAGCCATGAAGATGCATATGGCTGCATGTCAGGAGTAACTATGTCAATGTCTAAGGGGTATTTTATACAGTATAGACTACCTGGGTGAAGGAATGATTCACATCCGGAATTGGATAGAGCAGGACTGCAAGATTTCCTCACTCCATTTACAATGCTGCACAATTTAAAAATCATGAATTGTTTATTTCTGGAATTTTCCATTGAATATTTTTAGCTCTTGATTGACCATAAAAGGGGAATACTGTAAATGTGTAACAGTTATAAGTTATGCCTGTATTTGTATAAGATGACTAAGATTTATGATATGTGAGTATGAACATAAATCCATCAACAGTATTTTTAAAATTCAATATTTTCTGTGTTTCTCATTCTTCCCTTTAATATCAAATTAGGGGGTTACTTTCCTTTTACTAACTTTATGAAATTGTGTATTTCACTTTGAATCTTAGCATATAAGAATCTCACTATTGAAATATTTTTTATTTCTCAATCTGATCATTTGGGTGCCTCTTTTCTTTAATATATAGGTGTAAATTCATGTCATAGAAGAGTCCACTATAATTTGTTTCTTGGATTACCTTAATGTCCACTCAACAGTTCTCTGTATTCAGTCAAAACATAAATTCTACATTTCAACTTGTTTTCTCTAGCAATTAAATTGGAGTATATTTTAGCTCTCTTAATGGATTAAAATTCCTTGAAGGCACAGAAGTATTTGTTCTGCCTCTCTTTTGTTTTTAGACTTCACTGCACAAACTATCTACTTTAATATTCATTTCCTGATGGTTAGAAATTGGAATTGGTGACTGGATTTGCAGAAGGTTAATGAAGGTTGACTCAAAATATTATTAATATATCTTTATGATTGCTGAAATGGAGCTGGTAATTTTTTCCCACTTGGAATGAATTGAATATAAGGCTCTTTCTGTTATCTTCTGAGTCATGTGTTTGATTAAGCTCTTCCAAAGACTAATAAACACATAGAAACTATTTAGGGTTATATAAACATTCTTATCTCCCAAGTGAACACACATGAGAGCACTGCAACTCATTCCATAAATAATAGGTGATAGTAAAACTACCTGATGAAAATACATGCAACATTCTATACTTTGTTCCTCATTGTTTTACAAATAAACTCTGCCATTTTTAGTTTCTATAATTCAGTTTCTTCTTGATCACTGTGCAGAAATTGAATAAAATGGCAAATGGGTCCTATACCTCTAAAATTTCATATATCAACAATAATAACCATCCTGTATGTCATTCAATATTTAGATTAATTTTATCATATAATTTGATTCCTAGTATCAGACTAGGTTTAAATAATTTGCCTTTTATAATCCTGCTGAGATTATCTGGATAATCTGATTTATGCACATAAATTTTTATATTATTTGCTTTGTTTTTACTAAATCTGTCATCATGTATCTAAAACTGGTAAACATTCTACTTACTAATTACACACTTCTAGATTTGTGTGTATCCATCATTTACCTTACAATGCTTTGATAATCTCTTCCTAAATGCCACATAAAGCTATAGTTTATGCTAACTTGCTTCTGCTTTTCTGGGATTCACTATTCCAATTTAAGTCTGTGCATGCCTGATTGGTAAAGCATGCTTATAACTCTCAATTTATTTGCCCAAGTTACAGAAAATTATAATTCTTTTTACTAGAGACTACCATTTCTCTATGAAAATTATTTTGTTTTATTATTTTGCTAAAGTCATTTGGGGACCCATATTGATTTTTTTCTGCTGGTCTTTCTAGTTAAGTATCCTGATCTCTCACCCTTGAGTTTAACAACTCTTGTTGTGCTGCATTTCAGATCGTGTTCCTGCTACTTATTAAGTGTATTTGTTGGGAAAGGCAACCTCATGCAGCAGTGTTTCAACTCTGCTCAATGACATAAGAATAGACCTTGGGCCTGTAATACTTCCTTATCAAGAATGAAAGCACACACACAGCTTGTATGCCTTATTGACTTGTGTGAGAATATCTTTCCCTGTTTCAGATTAAGTGTGCTCATTCGTTGTCGTAAGCATGCCATCAGTGGCCCTGAGGCATACCCCCAGTTTGTATTGTTTTAGACTCCACAGGGAAATGGCCAGAGTACTTCTATTGCAGAATGAGAGGGGTACATGTAAGAATGAGAAATGGGAAGTTACCTGCTAGCCCTGGGGGACTGACGCTATTGCAACTGACTTTGTGCTGTTTCTTCTCTATGTGAGAAAAGCATTGTTTCACATGTTGATTCTTGTGTTTTTCTTGGTAACTCCAATACCACAGTACAGTAAACAGAAGTGTTTGGACTGCTCTTTCTGGTGGTTGGGATAATAATGATGTTGCTATCTCCTATGTAGTTGGAGTCCTTTCCTGACATTTGAAACCAAGCACAGTGCTCTGCTCTACAGTATTATAGAAAAAAGATACAACTGCATATATAAGTATATTTGCACATTTCTGCAAATAACAGACACATTAAGAATAGTAAGGCCAGAGTACGCTTACCAAGGTATCACTTTCTGATGCTGTTCATCTTACTATGTGAATACAATTCAGCTAACAAGCATAAAGTCTAAATTTGTTGAATACATTCTGATATGGCAGTGGGAACTGGAATTAACTGCAGGCTATTGACAGCATAGCAGCATTTTTTTTCCTTAGGATAGAAAATAAGTTATTATCCAATCACCAGTCAGGTAAGGTAAAATCCACATATAGCCAGGTTTCACTGTCACTCTGATTGATTAACTTTAGTTAATCCTTCACCCAGAGATGATTCCTGATGCTTAACAGTTTTATTGTAACAAACAATACTGACTGTCAAATAACAGAAAAAAAGTCACATATTCCCTGAAAATGTAATTACTACTGTATTAGAAGGTTAACTTATCATAGTATTATGTTTTTATTTAATATAATTATGATTAATATCAGTATAAATTTTTGTTACTACTACTCAGAATATACATATTTTCTACTGTCAAAGTTTAAACTTCAGATTATAGTCTAAACTTAAGGTCTATCTTAAAGTAAGTAATATTAGTGAGTAAAAATATTAAATAATGTAAAACAAAATTCATATTAGACAACAGTTATATTTTTGATAAGAAGAAAGCAAGAACAGCTAAAATAAATGACAATGTATAAGATGTTCCATCACAATTAAATCTCATATTCAGAGAGAATATCATCTTTGGATTATCCTCTCTCTTTGTGTTTATGTGTTTTCGTATGCATGAAACATAAATTCTAATATGTAGAAAAAAAGTGATGAATGCAAGTTTGGGAATGACTGAATGGTTATCAAGTTTAGTAAAGTTAAACCCATTTTTAAGAATTTTGTAGAGTAACTTTTCTGAAAAGCCTCACTCAAAACATATTTTAATAAAAAGATAGATGCTTAAATAAAAAGCTAAAATCACAAAAATTTCAGGGAAATGGCAATGTCCAAATTTTAAAAGATAGCTGAAAAACAGAAAAGTATACAGGTAAGCCCTATTATATTGATCTTTCCTCCATTGCACTTCATAGATACTGCACTTTTTACATATTGAAGATTTGTGGCAACACTGGGTTGAGCAAGTCTATCAACATTGTTTTTTCAACAACATGGGAGAGCATATTTCATGTCTCAGTATGGAGATACGGAACATTCATTCCATAGCCCATTGATCAAAAAGCAATGTCAACTTTCGCATTTTATTAGTTAAGAAATACATTTAATAAGGCTATAACTGTCATGTATAGTGATTCCTCTGATAGACATGAGCAAAGTAAATTGAAAACTTTCTGGAAAGAATTCACCATTCTAAATGCCTTTTATCAACTATTGCAATGTTTTAAACTTTTTAAATATTGTTACTTCTTATAGTGATCTGAAATCAGTGATCTTTCCTGTTATAATTCTAATTGTGTTGTGGCACCACAAACCACACCCATATAGTACAGTTGAATAGAATCAATAAGTGTGTGTGTTCTGACTGATGTACCCACCAGCTATTCTTGTGTCTCTCAACCTCACCACAGGCAACCATATTCTCCTAGACATAAAAATATTAAAATTAGGCAAATTTATAACCCTAAAATGGCCTCTGGGTGTTCAAATGAAGAGTCTCATGTCTCTCATATCTTTATATCAAATACAAAAACTGGCTAAACTTAGTGAGGGAGGCATATTGAAAGCTGGAGTAGTCTGAAAACTAAGCCTCTATGCTAAAAAGTTAGCATTGTTGTGAATGTAGAGACAAAGTTCTTGAAGGAAATTAAAAGTGCAATTACACTGAGTACACAAACAATAAGAAAATGATAGAGATTTATTGCTAATATGAAAACATTTGTGATTTGAATGGGAGACCAATCCAGCAACAATATTCTCCTAAGCCAAAGCCTAATGTAGAACAATGCCCTAATTGCCTTCAATTCTCTCAAGGTAGAAAGAGGTAAAGAAGTGGCAGAAGAAAAGTTTGGAGAAAGCACAGGTTGTTTCATATGGCTTAAGGAAAGAAGCTGTCTTGGTAACATGGAAGTGCAAGGTGAAGCAGCAAGTGTTAATGTAAAAGCTGCAGCAAGTTATTCAGAAGATCTAGCTCAAATAATTAATAAAGGCTATACCAAACAGATTTTAGTGTAGATGAAAAAGTTTTATATTGAAAGAAGATGAGATCCAGGACTTTCCTAGAAACATAGAGGAAGTTAATGGCTGGCTTCAAAACTTCAAAGGATAATCTGATTCTTGTTAGAGGTGTGAAAGGAAATTTCTTGAGCCCTGAAAATTACTAAGGTAAAAGGAAAACTCAAGCTGAGACCTGCTTAGGGCAAACCTGCCTATTCTTCTATTCAAAATTATTCCTCTGCTCACTGAGATAAATGCATATCTGATTGCCTTCTTTGGAAAGGCTAATCAGAAAACTCAAAAGAATGCAACTGATCATCTCTCACCTATCCGTGATCTGAAAGCTCCCTCCCCACGTCAGGTCTTTCTGCCATTGTTTCAAGTTGTTCTACCTTTCTAGATCAAACCAATGTACTTCTTACATATATTGATTGATGTCTCATGTCTCCCTAAAATGTATACAACCAAGCTGTGCCCCGACGACCTTGGGCACATGTCATTAGGGCTTCCTAAGGCTGTGCCACGGGTGCATGTCCTCAACCTTGGCAAAATAAACTTTCTAAATTAACTGAGATGTATCTCAGACTTTCTGGGTCCACAGTGGCTAATACAGCTAGTGACTTTAAGTTAAAGCCAATATTCATTTACCATTTTGAAATACTGTGTTTCTTATAAATGATGCAAAATCTACTCTGCCTGTGCTCTATAAATGGAACAAGGCATGGACAACATAATATTTGCTTACAATGTGGTTTGCTCAATATTTTAAGACAGCTGTTGTGATCTACTGCTCAGAAAAAAATATTTCTTTCATAATATTACTGCTATTATCAATGCACTTGACACTCAAAAACTCTGATGATGTACAAAATGACTAACATTACTTTCCTGCCTGCCTTCACAATATTCATTCTGTTGCCCGTGGATCAAGAAGTAATTTCAACTTTCAAGTTTTTTTTTTTTTTTTAAACACATTTTGTAAGGCTGTAGATGCCATGCATAGTGATTCCTTTGACAGATATGGGCAAAATAAATTGAAAACATTCTGTAAAGAGTTCATTATTTCAAATGCAATTAAGAACATTCATGATTCATGGGAGGAGGTCAAAATGACATTAAGAGGTGTTTTGAAGAAGTCGATTACCAGCTTCATGGATGACTTTGAGCGATTCAAGACTTCAGTGAAAGAAATAATGGCAGATGGGGTGAACATGGCAAGAGAACTAGAATTAAAAGTAGAGCCTGATGATGAGAGTGAATTGCTTCCATCTAATAAAAATTCATGAATGAATGAGGAGATGCTCATTGTGAATGAGCAAAAAAGTGCTGTCTACACCTGGTGAAAATTCTGTGAAAATTGTTGAAATTACAACAAATAAGTTAGAATATTACATCAACTTAGTAGTTGAAGCAGTGGCAGGGTTTGAGAGGATCAACTCCAATTTAGAAAGAGGTTTTACTGTGGATAAAATGCTATCAAGCAGCATAGCATGCTACAGGGTAATCTTTTGTGAAAGGAAGAGTCGATTGATAGAGCAAACTAATATTGTTGCCTTGTCTTAAGAAATTGCCACGGCTACTCTAACCTTCAGCAACCATCTCCATAACTAGTCAACAGGACTGAACATCAAGGCAAGACCATTCACCAGCAAAATGTATAGGACTATGGCTCAGATAATCATTAGTATTTTTAGCTACTTTTTAGTATTTTTTAATTGAGGTATGGGCATTGCTCCTTTTTGACATAATGCTATTGCACATTTAATAGACTATAGTATAGTGCAAATGTAACTTTTATATATATTTTGAAACCAAAAAAAATCATGTTACTTCTTTTATTGCTATATTCACTTTATTGCAATGGGTTAAATTTGAATTCACAATACCTCTGAAGTATGCCTGTATATCTTTGCTCTATATTTGCCAATATTTGTCACAAAAAAAATCTGCAACTTAACTAAAATATATAGGAAGACACAAAATTGTATCACTTATGAAAATGGGAATTACAAAAAATATACCCACTTTCAATGAGGAAAACATGAATGCTTGTCTGGGTGACTAAAACAAATTTATATGAGAATTAACATATCTTATTCACACCTTAGGGGGTGAAATAGTTTGGTAGTACCCTCACTAAAATCTCATCTTGAATTGTAGTTCCCATAATCCCCATGTGTCATGGGAGGGACCCTGTGGGAGGTAATTGAATCATGGGACAGGTTTTTCCCATGCTGTTCTCATGACAGTGAATAAATCTCATGAGATCTGATGGTTTTATAAAGGCAGTTCCCCTGCACACACTTTCTTGCCTGCCACCATGTAAATGTGACTTTGCTTTATCTTCACCTTCTACTATGGTTGTTGGGCCTCCCCAGCCATGTAGAACTGTGAGTCAGTTAAGCCTTTTTTCTTTATAAATTATCAAGTCTTGGGTATGTCTTTAGCAGCAACATGAGAACAGACTAGTACAGGTGGTTTTGAGGTTTTCATTTTAAAACTGAATGGTTTTGTTAATCCCAAGCAACAAAATATATACTAATGCCAATTCTTGTTGATAACACCTAGGTAATCATACAGAAACTGAGACAAAAAGTCTTTGGAGGGACACACCTTTATATCAGGCACAAAGATTTCCACAGATAAAGCTCTAATGAATATAAACTGTTAATTATAAATTATAATCCTCAAAATGAAATAATCTATCATGAAAATCAGCAGAGAGAGTAAGTGGCAAAGGTAGACTTACAGAAAGTTTAATTATTTAAAATACAGGATAAAAGAATATAAGCATGTTTACCTTGATTAAGTTACAGTGGTATAATCTCAAATGAAAAAAGTCCTATCAGATGTGTTTAAGAAAGGCAAAACTGGAAATTCTAGCAATTAGAATGAACACTAATTTAATTAAAACCTAAGCTCACTGATGGGTATAAAACAAATTAACACAGCTGCTAATAGAATTTGTGTACTGAAGTATATCTTTAAAATTACATATAATTCCTCTGAGAGAGAGAGAGAGATATATATATGATATAAAAATATAAAGGAGAATAAGAGACATACAGAAGGACAAAGTGATAGATCATAGGACTCCTAGAAGGTAAGAAAAGTAAAGAATGGGGGAAATAATGAAGTTATAATGACCAAGAATTTTTGCAAAATTCTTAGATTTAAGAATTCCAACAAATTCCTAAAGTAATAAGGAAACATAACTCCAATGACAAATTGAATGTGTTAAAGGAAGTTGTAAAGATAAATTATTAGTATACTGAAAGCAGATGCTTCAACTAAACAATTGATACAGCATAATATCTTTAAAATGTTGTAAGAAAAATCTGCAACACAAACTGTTTTTATTCACTTAAGCATGACTGCATATTGGGGAAAAAGCACTTTTAGGTAAAATAATGAAAGAGATAATTTTTAAAAAGCATTCCCTTAACAAAAGAGATTGTAAAGTTCATATCTCAGAAAGAAAGAAATTAAATTTAAAAGAATAAACTGCTAACAGAAACAGTTAGAAAATGTATTGTCAATTATGCAGGTAAACTGAAGCACAACTGAAATGCCTACAATGAGAATCATAAAATTTAAAGCAAAGTAGATTTTAAAAACTGGAAACAGTATATAGTAAAACACAAGGGTGTGATAGAGTTAAGGCTTTCAAAGATTCTTAGTTTATCTAGTAGAAGGAAAGAGACAATGAAAATTGTATTTGCCTAAGGGTGGCCATGATAAGTATAGAAATAGACTGGTAAATTTCCACATCATAGGATTAATCATTTAAGTTGTTATATAAGGTTAAACAAAAAGCTTTAATTGTAACTGCATTATTTTCATGGACAGTTATTGAGGCATTTATAATGTTAATTTATACAATATTTAACACAATACTGAGGACATTGGAAAGCACTCTCAGATGTTTAGTGGTGGAAATAGCAAGTACTGAATCTTATAAGGTATGAAAATTTTACCAATGTAACTAAATCCCCTGAATCTATGCAAATTATTTCATTGTGACATATAAAATAAAGTATTGCATTTAAATATATAAAATGAACCTGTTATACTTACCACATAAAAGTCATACAATATTGATTCTTCCAATCCATGAGCATGGAATGTTTTTCATTTGTTTGTGTTATCCCTGATTTCTTTCAGCAGTGTTTTGTAGTTCTCTTTGTAGAAATCTTTCACCTCCTTGGTTACCTGTAGTCCTAGGTATTTCATTTTTTTTCTGACTATTGTCAATGAGATTGTATTCTTGATTTGACTGTGAGCTTGAACATTACTGGTGTATAGAAATGCTACTGACTTTTGTGCATTGATTTTATATTCTGAAACTTTACTGAAGTTGTTTCTCACTTCCAGGAGCATTTTGGCTGAGTTTTTAGAGTTTTCTAGGTATAGAATCATATCACCTGCTAAGAGAGATAGTTTGACTTCTTTTCCTATCTGAATGCCTTTTATTTGTTTCTCCTGCCTAATTTCCGTGGCTAGGACTTCCAGTACTATGTTGAATAAAAGTAGTGAAAGTGGGTATCCTTGTCTTGTTCAAGTTCCCAAGGGGAATGCCTCCAGCTTTTGCTCATTCAGTATGATGTTGGTTGTGCCCTTGTCATAGATGGCTCTTGATATTTTGAGGTATGCTCTTTGATGCCTAGTCTGTAAAGGGTTTTTATCATGAAGGATGTTGGATTTTATTGAAAGCTTTTTCTGCATCTATTGAGATGATCATATGGCTTTTTCATCGAATTCTGTTTATGTGATGAATCACACTTATTAATGTCAATATGTTGAACCCACCTTGTATCCCAGGAATAAGTCCTACTTGATTATGATGAATTAGCTTTTTGATGTAATGCTAGATTCAATTTGCTGGTGTTTTGTTGAGGATTTTGGCACTTATGATCATCAGGAATATTGGCCTAAAGTTGTCTTTTTTGGGTCACATCTCTGCCAGACTTGGGTATTTAGCTTAAGCTGGCTTCACAGAATGAGTAAGGCAGGAACTCCTCCTATTAGATTGTTTTGAAAGTTTCACTAGAATTGATACCAGTCTTCTTTGTACATATGGTAGAATTTGCCTGTGAATCCATCTGGTTCAGGGTTTTTTAAAGCTGGTAAGTTTTTTATTAATTAAATTTCAGAGTTTGTTATTGCTCTATTTAGTTTTTACTTTCTTCCTTGTTTGGTCTTAGGAGGTTGTGTGTGTTTTCAGGAATTTATTCATTTCTTCTAAATTTTCTAATTTTTATTAATAGTAGAAATTTCTATTTGTTCATAATATTCTCTGAGGAGCTCTTTTATTTCTGTTGGATCAACTGTAATGTCATCTTTATCATTTATAATTATATTTATTTGGGTCTTTTCTTTTTCTTTGTTAGTCTAGCTAGCGGTCTATCAGTCTTATTTACTCTTTTGAAGAAGAAACTCTTGATTTCTTTGATCTACTTTATGGATTTTTGTGTTTCAATTTCATTCAGTTCTTTAATTTTAGGTATTTATGCTGCTAGTGTTTGGACTGGGTTCTTTTCACGGGGTGGAGGTTGGGGGCTTTGTTTGTTTGTTTGTTTTCTTTTTTGACAGGGTCTCTGTCAGTCATGCTGGAATGAGTGGCATGATCATTGCTCACTGAAGCCTTGACCTTCCCAGACTCAAGTGATATTCCTACCTCAGCCCCCCAAGTAGCTTGGACAGTGTGCACCACCACATACAGCTAATTTATATATTTTTTGTTGAGATAGGGTCTTTATATGCTGCCCAGGTTGGTCTTGTACTCTTGGACTCAAGCGATTCTCCTGCTTTGGTCTCCTGAAGTGTTGGGAATATAGGCATGAGCCATGAGCCATCAGGCCTGGACACATTTTTTCTCTTTCTTTTTCTAGTTCCCTTAAATGCAGTGGTAGATAGTTAATTTGAGATTTTTCTAACTTCTTGATGAAGGCATTTAACACTATAAACTTTCCTCTTAACACTGCTTGTACTGCATCCCAAATATTCTGGTAAGTTGTGTGTTTGCTTTCATTAATTTTAATTTTCTAAAATGTTTGTGTTAATTTTGTTGTTCATTTAAATTATTCAGGAGCAAGTTGTTTAATTTTCTTGTATTTGTGTAGTTTTGAGAGAGCTTCCTGATACTGATTTCTGTTTTGATTGCATGGTGGTCTCAGAGTTTGATTAGGATAACTTCAATTTTTATATTTATTGAGACTTGCTTATGATCAGCCATTTGGTTGAACTCATAATATGTTCCATGTGCAGGTGAGAAGAATTTATATTCTGTGCAAGTTTCATGCAGTATTCCATAGAAGTCTATTAGATCCAGTTGATCAAGTGTTGAGATTAAGTACAGAAAGTTTTTGTTAGTTTTCTGCCTCAGTCATCTCTCTAACACTGTCAGTGAGGTGTTTAAATCTCCCACTATTGTTGTGTGGCTGTCTAGATCTTTTTGTAGGTCAAGAAGAACTTGGTTTATGAATCTTGGTGCTACAATGTTGAATGCAAATATATATGGGATAGTTAAGCCTTCTTTTTTAAAATGAAGCCAAATTTATGATTTATTGGCATTTCTGAGAGAGAAAGAATGAGAACATGTGACTTGGAAAACATATTTGAAGATCTTGTCCAAAAAAATGTCCCCAGTCATGCCAAAAATTGTCAATCTTGACATGCAAATTCAAGAAAAAATGGAGAACCCTTTTGAGTTTCAATACAGCTAAAGAATACTTTATTCCTATGTAAGGCTCTTCTTTGTACTTCCTAAAGTTGTTAGTTTAAATTGTTTTATCTGATATAAAAATAGCAACTCCTGCTCCATTTTGTTTTCTCTTTGCATGGCAGGTCTTTCTACATTCCTTTACTTTGAGCCTGTGGATATCAATACATATGATATGGGGCTCTTGAAGACAGCAAATATTTAGGTCGTGTCTTTTAATCCAACTTGTCACTCTATGCCTCTAAGTGGAACATTTAGTCCATTTATATTCAAGCTCGAAAATAACATGTGAGATTTTGATCTTGTCATCTTGTTGTTGTCTAGTAGTTTTGTAGACTTGATTGTGTAGTTGCTTTATAGTGTCTGTGGGCTCTGCAATTAAGTGTATTTTTGTGGTAGCAGGTGTCATTTTTTTCATTTCTCTGTTTAGCACTCCCTCAAAGACCTCTGGTAAAGCTAGTCTAGTTATATCAAATGCCTTTAGCATCTGCTTATCTCAGAAGGATTTTACTCCTTGGTCACGTAAGAAGTTTGGTTTGGTGGGATATGAAATTCTACACTGGAATCTCTTTTCTTTAAGGATGCTGCAAATAAGCCGCAGTCTCTTCTGGCTTGTAAGATTTCTGCTCAGAGTTTTGCTTCTAGCCTGATTTGGTTCCCTTTTTATGTGACCTGCCCCTTCTCTCTAGTTGTCTTTAAGATTTTTTATTTCATGCTGTCCTTGTTTAATATGACAACTGTGTGATGTTGGGATGGCCATGTTGAATAGTGTCTCAAAAGGGTTCTCCATTTTTTTTTTTTTTTTTTGAATTTGCATGTCAAGATTGACAATTTCTGGCAAGCTTGGGGACATTTTTTTGGACCAGATCCTCAAATGTGTTTTTCAAGTCACATGTTCTCATTCTTTCTCTCAGGAATGCCAATAAATCATACATTTGATCTCCTAACATAATCTCATATTTTTCAGAGGATTTCTTCATTTTAAAAAGTTTTTTTTTTTTTTTTTTAATTTTTGTCAGACTGAGTAGATTCAATGACCCAGTTTTTTAGATCTGAGATTCTTCCCTCAGCTTGTCTATTCTGCTATAATGGCAATATTATAAAATTCTTGTAGTAAAATTTCCATTCCTGAAGCTGAGTAGGTTCTTTCTTAAAATGTCTATTTTATCCTTTAGCTCTTGGATTGCTTTACCAGATTCCTTAGATTCTTTGTCCATTCTCATGTGGATTGCTTTACCAGATTCCTTAAATTCCATGTCCATTCTCACGTGGCTATGAAGAAATACCCAAGACCGGGTAATTTATAAAGAAATTTATAAAGAAAAGAGGTTTAATTGACTCACAGTTCTCCAGGACTGGGGAGGCCTCAGGAAAATTATAATCGTGGCAGAAAGGAAAGAAACCACATCCTTCTTCACATGGCAGCAGTAAGGAGAACTGCAAAGCAAAAAGGGGAAAAGCCCCTTATAAAACCATCAAATCTCATGAGAACTAACTTGCTATCATGAGAACAGCATGGGGGAACTGCCCCAATGATCTATCACCTGTCACAAGGCCCCTCTCATGAGATCCCTCACAAGAGACAGGATGTGGTTTCTTCCTTCTGCTTATGGGTATCCAGTTTCCCCAGCACCATTTATTAAATAACCTGTCCTTTCCTCAATTTATGTTCTTGATGCCTGTGTTAGCCTGTTCTCATGCTGTTATAAGAACATACCCAAGACTGGGTAATATTTAAAGAAAAGAGGTTTAATTGACTTACAATCCAGCATGGCTGGGGAGGCCTCAAGAAACTTACAATCATGGCAGAAGACAACACAAATATGTCCTTCTTCACATGGCAGCATCAAGAAGTGCAGAGCGAAGGGGAGGAAAAGCCCCTTATAAAACCATCAGATCTCATGAGAATTCACTCACTATCATGAGAACAACATAGAAGTATGATTCTATTACCTCCCACTGGGCCCCTCCCACAACACATGGGGATCATGATAATTACAACTGAAGATGAGATCTGCGTTGGAGAACAGCCAAACCACATCATTTCCTCCCTGACCCCTCCCAAATTTCATGTCCTAAAATTTCAGAACACAATCATGCCTTCCCAACAGTTCCCCAAAGTCTTAATTAATTCCAACATTAATTCAAAAATCCAAGTCCAAAGTCTCATTTGAGACAGGCAAGTTTCTCCTGCCTATGAGCTTTTGAGTTCCAAAATGACCTCCTTTGACTCCATGTCTCACATCTAGGTCACATTGATGCAAGAGGTGTGCTCACATGGCCTTGGACAGCTTTGTCACTGTTGCTTTGCAGGATACAGCCCTTCTCCTGGCTGCTTTAATGGGCTGGCATTGAATGTCTGTGGTTTTTCCAGGTGCATCATGTAAACTGTCAGTGTATCTACCATTCTGGGTCTGCAGGAAGGTGGCTCTCTTCTCACGGATCCACTAGGCAATGCCCCAGTGGGGACCCTGGGGACTCCAACCCCATATTTCCTTTCTGCACTGCCCTAGTAGAGAGTCTCTATAAGGGCTCCATCTCTGCAGCAAACTTCTGCTTGGACATACAGACATTTCCATACATCCTCTGTAATCTAGTCATAGGTTTCCAAACCTCAATTGTTGACTTCTGTTTATCTGCAGGCCCAACAATGCATGAAAGCCACCAAGGCTTGGGACTGGCACCCTCTGAAGCAATGGCCTGAGCTGTACATCAGCCCCCTCTTAGCCATGGCTGCAGCTGAGACAGCTGGATGAAGGGCACCATGTCTTGAGGCTGCACAGAGCAGGGGGTTCCTGAGCCCAGGCCAGGAAACCATTTTTTCCTCTTATGTCTCTGGGCTTGTGATGGGAGGGGCCTCCAGGAAGAACTCTGACATACCCTGGAGACATTTTCACCATTGTCTTGGTGATTAACATTTGGCTCCTTGTTAGTTATGTAAATTTTGGCAGCAGGCTTGCTTTTCTCCTCAGAAAATGGGGTTTTCTTTTCTATCATGTCATCCAATTTTCCACACTTTTATGCTCTACTTCCTCTTGAATGCTTGGCTGCCTAGAAATTTCTTCTGCCAGATAACCTAAATTATCTCTCTCAAATTCAAAGTTCCACAGATCTCTAGGAAAGGGGCAAAATGCTGCCAGTTTCTTTGCTAAAACATAGCAAGTGTCACCCCTTGCTATGGAGGGAGTTAGCAGGCTTGTTTGCAGGTAACAGGGCACGCTGGATTTTAGAGCTGCCAGAACTTTTGTGCTGGCAGGAATTTCATTAAGCTTTGAAGTGCTGTCCTTTGAATGGGGCTTTTAGTTTTAATGTTCTTTCATGCCCTTAATGGTTTGACTGTGGTATAAGTTGAGTTCAGTCAACTGGCTTCTTCAGAGTGCTAAGGCTCGACCCAGCATGCCTGGGCTACATCATGTAACCCTGGGGAACTGGGACCGTGTATGCTGCTTTGTTCTGTGACCGCTTAAGGTTGAGCACCAGCTGTGCTAGTTGAATGCAAGGTACCCCCAGTCTGCTGGCAACTGCACTTTATCAGGGACTTCCAGCAAAAGCACACCAGTGTGTAGGCCTTGGAACCATGGGTGAAAGAATTCTTACAGGGTGGTGGTAGAGGGTGCATGGGTTATGCCTCAGTGGGGCTGTGGGGTGACTGTGGACAAATATTGTTAAAATGGCTATATTGCCCAAAGCAATTTGTAGACTCAAAGCTATTCTAATCAAACTACATGTATCATTTTCTACAGAATCAGAAAAAGCTATTCAAAAATTATATGCACCCAAAAAAGAGCCCGAATCGCCAAGGCCCTCCTAAGCAAAAAGAATGAAGCTGGAAATGTCACACTACCAGAGTTCAAACTATACTATAAGACTACAGTAACCCAAATAGCATAGTACTGGTACAAAAACAGATACATGGACCAATGGAAATAAAAAGAAACAGAAATAAAGCTGTAAACTTACAATCACCTGATCTTTGAAAAAATTGGCAAGCACAAGCAATGGGAAAAGGACTCCATATTCAACAAATGGTGCTGGGAAAACTGGTTACCCATATGCAAAAGAATAAAACTGAACTCCTACCTTTTACTATTTACAAAAATTAACTCAAGATGAATTAAATATTTAAATGTAAGACCTCAAACAATACAATCCTAGAAGAAAACATAGGAAATACCCTTTACGACATTGGCTTCGTCAAATTATTTTTGGCTAAGTGCCCAAAAGCAACTGTAACAAAAACAAAACTTGACAAGTAGCACCTAATTAAACCAAAGTTTCCACACAGTAAAAGAAGCTGTGCACAGAGGAAACAAACAAATTATGGAATGGAAGAAAATATTTACCAATTATTCATCTGACAAGGTCTAATATTCAAAATTTACAATGAACTTAAATGATTCAACAAAGAAGAAACAATCTCATTAAGAAATGTGCAAAGGAAATGAACAAACACTTCTCAAAGACATACAAGCAGCCAACAAACGTGAAAAAATCCTCAACATCACTAATCATCAGAGAAATGAATCATAAAATCATAACAACAATGATATACCATCTTACATCAATCAGAATGACTATTATAAAAATCAAAAAAATAACAGATTTTGGTGAGGCTGCAGAGAAAAAGTGATGCTGATACATCATTAGTGGGAATGTCAATTAGTTCAGCCACATAATTAGTTCAATTATGTAAATAATTGAAGCATTTAAAAAACCTCAGAAGACTGTAAAAGAATCCAGTAAGATTTTTCCTAGAATAAACTGAAGGTGAATTTAGAAGAAATGTAAAAGTTTGACTTTCTTACTTTGACAAGGAACATTAATAATAGAGAAAGTAAAGGAAAAAAAATCCTTAATATTTAAGAATATGCCAGATATGTTAAGAAAACATAGAAACTAAATGATAAGAACTCATGAACACAAGGAAGGGAAGAATAAACAGTAGGGCCTACTTGAGGGTGGAGGATGGGAGGAAGGAGAGGAGCAGAAAAAAATAACCATTGGATGCTAGGTTCAATATCTGGGTGATGAGTCTGTACAACAAACTCCCATGACATGAGTTCACCTGTAATACAAACCTGCACAT
Organism: Chlorocebus sabaeus; assembly: GCF_047675955.1. Taxonomy (NCBI): domain Eukaryota; kingdom Metazoa; phylum Chordata; class Mammalia; order Primates; family Cercopithecidae; genus Chlorocebus; species Chlorocebus sabaeus. The sequence continues at coordinate 65,266,203 of NC_132906.1, read as the reverse complement.
GTACCCCAGAACCTAAAATAAATGTTAGGAAAAAATAGTTTATCTAAAGTAACAAACATTTTATTTTTATTTTAAAGGTCTTTAATATTATTACCTTCAATATTTAACAATTATTATTTTAACTTATAAATTTGAATAGTTATAAATTATAATTTGGAGACATATTTGAATACTTTTGGAAAATACAGTAATATGTAGGATGATAGTATTATAGTGTGCATAGTTTGCAATCTCATGTTCCTTAGTCACTATAATACCCACGGCAAATACAGAAAAATATTGTCTGTTACATGAAAGTTGAGAAATAACTCAAAAGAAAATAATTCCAAGGTTATACAATTTTAAGTTTAAAGCAAGTACTGCCACAACTATACTGCTTGAATTTACTTATAGTATTTAAGCTTATGTTATCTTCTGGAATAATAATAAAACTACTGTAAAATGCCTTTGTGAAGATTAATTGAGGTACTCTATAAAGAACTTAGAAAAGTGTGTATCACATTGTAATCTTTCAAAATGCATTAGCTCTTCTTAGTTATTGCTAGCAAATGTCTTCTTGGGGAAAGAGTAAAACACTGAATACAGAGTATAGGATTAGGGTCCAGAATCAGATAAAGTAATTGAATTATTAGAGAAATTCAGGTATCACATTGTGTTCACAGTAATGACAATATTGCTAAAGATAGTGGACAATAGGATGTACATTTCTCATATTGGAAAAAGTGGAAGATACTAAGAATTTGGCCCTAACTCAATGCCTTTCCCTTTTCCCTTTTCTCTATTCAGAAATTGGTAATTCCTGGGTTACATGTGGCTCTGGGATGTACATGAGAGCTCTTACTCTTGCAGACCACCAATGGACTAAGGATTCACTGAAAATGTGCCAGCTTTGACTAAAGGCTGAAAGCTTGCAGAAGGCTAGATTGGTCCTATTGATAATGTGAGGCCTGACTCTAGTTTTGAGATTCTTCCTGACCACATGTGGAGAAAGCATTGTACCTTATGTCTTGTGGGACAGACTTGACTTAGACCAGAGGTCAGAAAAAGAGTCAGCTCTTTTTTTTTTTTTTCTGTAAGGTACAGATAGTAGCTATTTTAGGCTTTGTGGACCATATGGTATCTTTTGCCATTACTAAACTCTACAGATTTAGCATAAAAACAGGCATAGAAAATATGTACATGAATGAGTGTGAATGTGCTCTGTCATTCATGGACACTTGAAATTGAGTTTTACTAAATTTCCACATTTTTCCTTTGTTTGGTTCTTAAGCAAAAAGATTGGCATATGTTTTTAGCCAACTGTACATGAATAATTGAATTATAATGTCTCAGGGAGGGCTAGCTTCTATAATTTGGAAAGACATCGAGTTCTCCAGCCAGAAAACAGGAAATTTACTTATATTTATACATATAGGGCAATTTTCATGAAATACGACAATAATGAAGAAATTTCAAAATGGACCAACCAGTTCAGCTTTTGAGCTTGTCTCTAACTGCAACTCCATAGGTTGTAATAGGAAACACAGTGTTGTTGTTGTTGTTGTTGTTGTTCTCTGAAATAATTTAAACAGCTACATACAACACAAGGCCATCCAGAGATGATGGCTGTCACACATACCATCATTCAAATCATTATAAATTTATTTATAATTTCTGCCTAAAATAACTTATGATTTACAATATGGATATCAGCTTACTATCTATCTATCATATACATTTTATTTTACTGTGTCTTAAATATATTATATTGAAGTCTTAAGTATATCTCTTCACCCAACCATAAAAGGTACTAGGCAAGTATTTCCTTCATCTGCAAAATTCATGGGATTATTCATTTTCATTGTTTCTTTAATTGCATCTACCTTTTCTGAGCACAAAGTACTGAAGTTTATAGTCAGCTTTCTTAAGGCAACTCATTCTTACCAATTACTAATTAGTGTATAGGTATAGCTGTACAATAACTTTGAAAAGGGTAGTATAATATTAATTATCAACATGCATTTTGCCTTTTAGCCAAAGGCAGTAAGATTTTTAACTGAATGTCCTCTGTCTTTATTTTATTTCTTGAGTTATATAATACTTAGGACTCTGCATTTCAACTTTACTGGTGAGATTATTTAACTTAATAATATTATTTGGCTTGTAAAAGTTAACCATCCTTCAACAAGACAAGGGAGATATTATTAATCTGAATGGTCAAAGGAACATTTTGCTTATTTCTTATAGTTTATTAATGAGATATCATGCACAATTTTTGATTCTGTGACCTACTTCTTTTTTTTATTTGTGTTGATTTACTGTTTAAGTCATCCAGGGTTTTCAGATGATTAAGAACAAGTTCACCCTGTTTTATGTTAAGTGGGGGTCGAGGGAAAAAAATAAAATCAAAAAATACTACCTGAAATTTTAGGGAAGTGTTTAATGAAATGTGTTTTTTGTAATAACATGTTTGTTAAACTTCCCTCTTCCTCTTTTCTCCTTAATTTTCTTGACCAGGAAGAATAATACTGCTTTCATATATTTTATTATTGTGTTTAACTAGGAAGAATTAAATTAACAAAAACAAAGGACTGTCATGTTTTAATAATATTTGAAACCTACTGTCTGTCTGAATAGCCGAATGTTTGTTGTTAGATAACTTAGCAGTCAGATTTGTCACTTGCAAAGCCCGATTAAACAGTATTTATTTATGTAATATGTATTAGACGCTAATAAGATCTTTAGTTGCCGCATATTACTAATTTTGTACTTAGTATCACATTACATAAAAAGAAGCAAAAACATTTATTCTTTTTACAAAGAATACAGCTTTCAATTTCAATTGTCAATCTGCTTATATTTTAATTTTCTTCATCTATTATTTTGCCATTTAACCATGTATGGTAAATATGTGGTTAAATGAATTTACCTAATACATTTCTATCTATCTATCTGTCTATCTATCTATCTATCTGTCAATCATCTATCTATATCTCCATATACCAAGAAAGTACTGTCTTAATACATGTTTTGTCACTGTGAAAGCATAACAGCTTTAAAGATACCTGAAAAACATAGGCTGCTTTGATTTTTGATATACATATTTTAGATGTTATTATCCAAAAATAACCACACGTATTAATTTGTGACAGATTGTCATTAATTGAATTTCTTTGTCTAGTAAAATATTTATAACATGAAAATATTTCTGTATTTTACAAAATAAATGCTTCTCCATTCTCCACTTTGCTTTAATTACTCCTTTGAAGATAAGAGCTTTCAAAGAGTGCTTGTCTCAAAGCAGATTGAGGGGTAATGAAGCCACAAAGGTAGTGGAGATTAAACCATATTAATATTACAGTTTTAATTGCATAAATACTGTGAAAGTGTATTGCAATTGAGAATATACGTTTAAAAATTGAGTTGAGGACCAGTAATTGAACACCCTAATTGTAGCATTATGTTAAATTTTGTTCTTTCTCTGTGCCTCCCTCCAAAACACAAACAGTATCTATATATCTCTTTTAAATTACTACTTTGAAAGGTAGCATTATCATATAACAACCATTTTCTCCCACCATAAACAAACTTCATTTTTCTTGTAATCTCCATTTCCATTTTTTCCTTCCACTTAATATTTATTCTTGTTTTCTCATTGTTGTTCTCTTCACTGTACAGCAATGTCAATCCTTCTATATTCACATATGTTTACATATTTGGGAGTTTTATGCACTATACTATATTTGAAATATAATAACTTGAAATTCTTACCTATATTAATATTAAAACATAAAACAAGACCAAGAAAATATCCTAGACTTCTGAGAGCAAGACATTAAACAATATAAATAGAAAATATAAAATGGAACAATATAAATAGAAAAAATCTAAATCAGAGCCATTTGAAGAATGGATTTTGGGAACAGAAGAACTAAAATATGTAATTTCCAAGGAAGGAGTTCCCCTCCAGGAGTGAAAAAGTGACCATGTAATAAATATTTGTGAAAAAAGCAGGTCTCAACCCCAAGTGGACTAATGATGATTAAAGGTCAAGTTTTTAAGTTGTGTGTGTGCATGTGTTTCTGTGTAAGAATGTGATTATAAATATTTAGTGTAAGAATGTATACTTACAGTTGGAAAATATAGATCAGAAATTCCAACATTAATGCAGTCTTTCATAAATATTTTATTAAATTAATATATACTTTAAATTAATCTACATTAATTGGAGGCAAAAATGAGACTCCTCAGCTTCCCGTAAATTTCTATATATTTTGAAAACTTTGACTCAAGATGTAACTTGAGTTAAATGCCCTTCATATGTTAAACTTACACAGAAAAATTTACTTAACATAATGTGTTATCATATCGCTTTTAGGTTCTATACTGAGATGCTTGAGGTAATCTGCTAATATATATCATATAGAAATACCAAAACAGTGACTTTTTTATATGACCTGCAAGTATTTTATCAATAAAAGTTGTGATGGATTTTATTATTTGGAAACATTAAATTTTTGCTTATAGGCAAATAATGTAAACAAAGATAAAATAGATAATAATTAGAGTAATGAGAAAGAAGAGAGGAAAGAAAAGAAGAAGAAATAATCAGAGCCTTGGAATCAGAGGATCAATGAGGAAAATGTAACTCAGAATAGGAAAAAGGATTGGAACTGACATTTGGAAGGGTACCAACATAAAAGCAGAGGCTAGGCATAGAAAGGGAATGAGGTTGGAATAAGAAGGAGGATTTTGTGCCAGAAGGAAAGAAGATACTGGATTCTGAGCCAGATTCAGTTATGAGGATGGTGGCACCCGTTACAAGATTGAGTTATGACTGGAGAGGGGAACAGAATGTGCCTGGCCAGGAGCAGACACATTGGCACAAAACTACAGCACGTGAGTGAGAGGAATGTGTTCAGAGCTGTTGGAGGTTGTGGTTATTTAATCATAACTTGCTTCCGTCTGGTGCCAGAAGACTGATGGAACTCTTTCCCACAGAGGTCAAACAAATGGTTTTCTCAACTCACTTAGTCAATTATCCACCCTGTGAATAGAAGGTCAGGTTGCTGTCTAACTGCAATTTAAGACAAATGAGATACATTAAATGTGCAATTGTGTGCAAGGTGCTTATGACAGAACAATCTTAGGGAGTTTAAATACTGCTGTGCCAAGATCAGACTAACTTAATGGCCAGTGTATAAAATTATCACTTTATATTCTTATAATATATACTTCTTGAGAATTACATAAACTATTAAATTATAAACACTCCAGGGAGAAAGAATAGGTCATCATAAACATATCTTAATGGAAATTGTTACCAGTTTTTTACCAGAAAGATGTGAGATAAAATCCCGGGTATTTTATTTACTTTTTGAATTGAAAAGTTTACATCTCAGAACCCCAGTGTTCTACAGTTAATATTTGATTACAATATTAATGTATTTGATTATAATATATATACTCCACAGATATAAATACGTATGTGTGTATGTGAGTGTATAGTTATATCTTCCCTAGTCCATAGCTTAAGGAATTCACAATGTAAGCAGATAGAATGACAAAATGCTTAGCAAGCCCAAAGGTAAGTATGTAATCAGTCCTGTAAGAGAGTAAGATCAGAACAAGCACATGTTCTGCTACAGTTACTTTCTAATTCATATTTAAAATATATTACACAAATACTTAAATGAAGATATAGCTATGTATGTTTAATTTCAAATAATATCCCTGAATTAGCTTCTACCCATGTGCCAATAAAGCATCTGTGACGGCTTTGGTACACTCAGTTTATTAATTATTTAATGAGTCGCTAATATATCCCAAACAATGTTGTAAATGTTGGTGAAACAGCAGTGAACAGTGAAAAAATACAGAAATATTAAACAAGTAAACATATACATACCTGATGTTTCATGTAGTGATCAGCCATGAAGATAATAATAAGGATCAAAAATTAGGGAGTAAATGGAATGGGATGGGAATGTTTTGATAGAGAGTTTAGAGAAAGAGACTTTTGAATGGGGACCAGCTGACTGAGTGACCTATGTAAAAATATAGGGAATTGATTCATGGAATTAAGCAGTCAGCATGTTTAGAGAACCTAAGACAAAAAGAAATCGGCATCCTTGAAAAACTAAAAGAAACAGAGTATAGCTGGACTAGAGTTAACGGGAGAATGGTAAAGGGTAATGTTGTAGAAGCAGACAGCAAGGAGAAAGCCATAAGTAATAAATGAACAAATAAATAATGAGACTTGATAAAGAAATTGGCTTTTACTTTAGATGTGATTGAAAGCCGCTAAAGGATTAAAAAATGTAAAAGATGTGCTTCAAATTGCCTTGGGGGTGGAAGAGGGAACAACCATGATGTTCTACTAGCAAGAGTGGTGGCCAGCAAAACAATCAGAATGTTCCAAAACCGACACAGAAAAAAAAAACAACTATGATTCCTCAAAATCAGTGTTGGTGCAATAAAGATGTCAAAAAGTGTCTGCTTATGAATATGTTCTGAACATGGAGTAAAATAATATGTACACAGATATGGTCGACAGTAAATAAAAAGAGAATCTTAGGTTACTTCAAAATTTTACCCTTGGATACTAGGTTATTGGGGGTTTTATAGACAGTAATTCACCTGGATGTCACAGAATTAAATACTTTGCTGGGCAAGTTCATTTTATCCCTGCCTTTAACCCTAAACCATTTTCAACATTTATTTATCCTGCACTAAGTCAGCAGCAGCTGAGACTGGAAGGAGGTGGACCCATGACGACAACATTCCTTGGACTGACTTACCAGTGGACTTCTCGTTGGTTTTGCCAAATTGGAGGTTTTAATGATATTTTAAATACTATTTTTAATGCATTATATATTTCTAGGGAAAATGTTTTTCTCTTTTTTTCAGGTTTATATGTGCAACTTGCCGTTCAAAACAAATACTTCAAAGTCAAAATATTCCAAGCCAAAATTCCTTCCAAACATGCATTTATTTCAGCCTGATTATCTCTTGATAAGTCACACTACCATTCTATACAATTCTAAATTTCAAAGCTATGAATGCATTTCTCTGACTACTAGCATAAAGCTGTTAATACAGTATTTGTACAGTATTTATAATATCTCAATGTGTTTTTACGAAATATTTTCTTAAAGATGTCACACTTGCTGTCTTTTCATGGACATATGTCATTTCTTGACTAGACTATCACTCTAACTCCCATTGCCCAAATGAGTTTTTCAATTATTAACTTAATGTTCCTATAAAAGTTCATGTGTTTCATCTGTAGAATCTTCAACAACATAATACTTGCACAATACTCTAGGATAAGGTCTAAATGTCTCCTGTTTACACATAAAACTGATAATTTTCTGGACTTCAACACTAATACCTCAAGCTCAATTGTTGTCACACACACATGCCTGTCCTTAACAGACACACACACCAACCCTCCACATTGGGATCCAATGAAAATAATTGTGTTTGATTTTATGTATACACAGCATTATTTTCATCTACCTCTTGCTTGGATCACTCTTTCTCTTTGGCATATAATACTTTTGAGCACATTTCCTCCAAATACTCAAAGAGGTAATCTGCTCCAAATTTGCTTCATATGAAGCTATTCTTTGTCTCAGAATTATTTTATTTATTCTTGATGCCCAAAAATGAATTCTGACTTCTATAGTTATATCTTTACCACATTCTTACAAGTTATAATTTTATTTCTCTTTCTTTTCCAACCGAACCATCAGCTCTTGAGGAAAAGAGTGGTATTCTCCCAATAACCTGGTTGTTCATCTTAGGTTTATTGTCTCATCAAATTAAATGCTCCATTCTGAAACTGTGAAATTGGATGTGTAATTAATATAAACTGTTAGAGTTTTGTTCTTGTTGTTGATATTGTTACAGTCCCACCGATGAGACTGGCATTTCAGCAGCACTGGCATGCAGAGTAGTAGCATCAGTAGAAATTTGTAGCGATAACCTCAGGAGCAATGTATTCTGTCTACTGCTCCTCAAACCTTTAACGTTGCTTCAGATACCTCCTAAAATATTTGTCTTTTCATTATCCTTCAAATACTTTGATCCACTTTATATATATTCAATACATGTATTTTTCTAATTTATTTAGCTAGAGTAAATTTCACCTAGAAAAAAAGAACCTTGACTGAAACAAATTTATGTATTCAGAGCCAAAATATGCTTAATATTATTGAAGTTTAATTTATATTTGTGGACTGTAGAAATGAGTGAATAAGAAGTCTGCTTAAATATTAATAAGGTAATAAAAGTTAACATTTATTGTGTGTCCAGTTTGTATAAAGTTTTTGCAACAATCTTTGCAGAAATGAACATGTTTTCTCTTAACTTCATTATTTTGAGGTGGTTACTATTATCTCTGCTTTCCTTGGAGGACACTGAGGCATAGAAACGTTAGTTGCATGACTCAAAGTCACCCCTAGTAAGTGATGCAGCTGAGATTTGTACTTAGACCTCTGTTTCAAGAACCTACAACCATTCTATTATTCTACACTGTCTCTTATAGCAGGATAAGCAGTTTGCTTTTTGTTTGTGTTTGTTTCTTCATTGCGATCATTGATATTTAAGCAAAAAGAAACGAGTACTGTGAATATATAACATTGGACCACAGTTTTCAACCGTCTTTTGCCCAAAATAAAAGAATATATGTAAAACATACAGTTTGATCCAAATTCAAAAACGAAGTGAAAACGGTTTTAACGATCATCTTCCCAACTGTATGGTTTGCTTGTTAATCAGCGTGATCCGTAAATAAATCAGTTGATATTCATAACAACATCGAAGTAAATAATATATACCTTCAATTTAAAAAATCTAGAATCAACCCCAGGGAAATGAGAAGTATAGTAGAATCACATAAGTATTTAGGCATATCTTATTTTATTATATAAATATATGCATAAAATATATATATATTACATGTGTATATGCATATATCTTTGTAAATGACTCTATATTTAATTTTCATATAAATTAAGTTTTTAGATTCTATGTCTTTATACAGGCAAAGCCTAAGTCAAAATAAGAATGAGTTTGGCTTGGTAAAGACAGAATACCAATGAAGAGCTATCTGTTGAATTTTTTCTAAATGTTCTTATATTAAGCCTTTGTCAGAACTGGAGGAAGAGAGTGTTCCAAAGCCTTGGACCCATGACAAAAATCTCTTCTTCTGAATTTTTCATCATTTATCATTTAACTACAAAATGTCAGAAATCAAAAAGACACCACCAGAAATTTTTCAGATCCTAACTTTTCACCCCAATTATGGCCTTAAGAATAAAGTATAAAAAATTTCAAGCACAGAACTGAAAATAAAAAGGAGCTGGTCCATTTCCAAAAGACTTGCTTTCAATTGTATACATTAGAGAGAGCATTAGCTTTAAAAATCAATATTCTACAATCATGACTTTTTCTTGACCTATCAGAAAGTTGAGACTACAGAAATCGTGATTTTGTAAAATAAAAGCTTAATGCTAGATATTGTTGCATATATTTCTCCAAGTAGTAGCATGCAATGTTTATCCACTTATTCATATTCATTTTTTCAATATGAAAAAATTTTGAAGCAATATCATCTATTAAAGTCTGTAACCTACAAAGAAATAAACAATTATGCATTTGGATCTACTGTAAACATATACAACATACACAGTATTGAGTGTCGGTGATCTACATTGAAGTCAGGACAATCGTTGGCATAAGTAATTTTCCAAATTAACCATTTAAATATTCCAACATTTAACATGTGTGTTAGATGTTAATGTGTTTTAATTAAAATTTTGAAGATAAGGAATTTTGTTGGTTCAAAGGGAGAGGTGGTACTCAATTCATTATGTTTTGCTAGTTTCATTTTCAAAACACTGGGATAAACCGATATCTGGATTTCTGTTTGTTCTGAATGGGCTGTTGCATGGTAAACACATACACACTTATATATAATAAGTATATCAATGAAATTAATATCCAAAGTAATCTAACACTTTTTAATATCATGTGAGCAGTTACACAAGCGCATTTCCTTCTTGGACGCATGATTCTTCTACTCTGTATTCTCTGGGTCTCTATTTTGATTTGTTCCTTTACTTTCTAGGCCTGAAGCTGAATTTGCACTCTCAGATTTTATTTCCTTGCCCTCCTGAGTTTTCTCATCTGTTTCCTGGAAGTCATGTATTTCATTTATTTGATTTAAAACAAATAAACAAAAATAATGAAGCCTTAAGGAGTTTGTCCCAGAGGAATTGGAGGAGGGTACTCATGCACATCCCTGCAAATCTAAAAGTATATTTATGTTACTCTACAAATGATTTATATTCTGGCAGAATTTGATAAAAATAAATACTTGGATTCACCAAATCCAATTTTTAAAATGTATAAAATATCAGCTTGAAAGGGTTTGTAGAGTATTAAATAAACTATATGAGAAGCAAATCCAAATAGCTACTTAGTATAGTAAATTTTAAAACATTATGACATACTTCTGAAGGTTTCTTGAAATACAAAGCAATTCATTAAAAATTAAGAATTGATCTTAAGAGCAACACTGGTTAAAATAACATTATGGGTTAATATTTAGCAGGATTGGAAGCAAAATAATTTATTATTTTGATAAGAAGTAGTCAAAATAAACCCACCCTGGGCCATCAAAGAACCTTAAAATATTAAACAACATAACTTATAATAAATTACCTATATGGAATAAAATGAAATTAGAGCTCACTAAAAAATGGGGTATTAAAAAATAACTTGTTTTGGAAAACTATAGTAAACATGCCACAAGCAAAAGAAAAAATATTTTGAAGAAATTATGGCTTACTTAGAACTGAATTACTATAACATGTCAAAAACAGTTAAAAAGAAAATTTTCAGTTGAAGGACATTTTTCAGAAACAAGGAAATTTGAAAACCATGACGGCAGTCTTTAACTCCAAAATTAAAAAATAAATAAACAAACAGAATGCACTCTTTCAAATAAGAAATAATATAGAAAAAGGCATATAAATGAAATAAATGAAAACTGAACAATTCTATTTGTAACTCAATATAAAATGCACTAAATCTTAAATGTTTCATTAAATATCAGTAAATTACAAAATCTTAAATGGAGCAAATATTATTTTCAGATAGATTTTTGAAATTTTATTTTGAGTAGATTCTTTGCAAATAGATTTTTTAAATAGAATATTATTTTGAAATAAAAATTATTATACTTTTTCGTAAGAAAATTTCCTTTGGAAAATTTCTAAAATAAAACAAAAATTCTTATGTACCATGGTAAGTCTCATTATAAATTTTACCCAATTGCAAAATATTTTGGGATTTGCAAACAAAGCAAATCAAATTAATAGTAATCTGAAAAACATTGACCCTTGTCTTATTTCAACTATTTAGGCATCACAATTAAATATCTCTATCTCTATCTTTCTCATTGTTTCTCTCTATCTCTCTGTCTTAACTCCTCCCATATCCAGTTCAGGAAAACAGTTAAGTCTTTAAAATGCTAACATAATAAAGTTGACAAACAATACTTGGTAAGCATTATATACTGGAAATTGGATCCCCAGTAGGTTCAAATGCGCCTAAAAATTTCCCTTAGTTTTTTCTATTTTCTCAATCAAACACTTTATGTCAAATTTACTGTGTAGACCTTTGTTATGCCTCAAATCATGTTGTATGGACATCACTCTCACTGTATTTTCTCCTTTTAAGAAAAACAAAATGATGTTTTGACAGAATTTAGCATATAACATAGTAAATGCTGGAACAATTATTTGCCCAAAAATATTTCACCCACTGATTAGAGTGTTTTCTATATTATTTTATCGTTAAATACTAGATAAGCTACTTGCTGTCATTGCTAAGTAAGGAAAAGGTAGAGGAAGTTACACTTAACTTGAGAATATATTTCTATTGGAATAGGATAAAATAAATTTCATTTCGAATCATATATAGATATATTAGAAATGAATTTCTTATACTGTAATGTGAGCACATTTAGATATTTTAGACATTTTCAGATTTGATTTAGTTTTCTAAGGAAATGTATTATGTAAATGTTTAAATATATATTGTATATATCATTTTTATATACACATACAAATATATTTGAATGTATATATGGATATGTTTGAGTAAATAATGTTTTCAGGATAAATCCAACAAAAATTAATTTATGGACTAATGACTCTGTACTAGTGCTTATTATGTATTTTATCACTAACTCTTCATCACTTGGAGCAAAATCTGAATTCACAAGTCATTCTTTCTGACAATCAAAACCCTATCTCAGAAATGATATTTTAGTCATTGCAGTTCCATTTTCATAGGCATTAAGATATGTAGTCTTTCTAACCTACATAACATCCCTGAGTTTTAATCCATAATGAGGATTTTAAGATTTAAGACAGACTTTCTCTCAGCTTAATTTAAACAATGCTTTTTAAATTCTATTCATCATTTTGTAATTCCTTATTCTCTTTGGCTTAGTCTCAAGCATCAATTATTCTAGTCCATCATGGATCACATAGAGCATGCCACACATGTTGGGGTAGTAGAAGGCCACTCAGCCTTTGAGTTCTCAACTTCTCATTGCCTGACTTGCAAGTGTTACTATGCTTCATTTCCATATTGTCTTTCTCTTACCCATAGCCTCTACTTGGCCTAGAAAGCTTTATTCTATTTCCTCTTGATACACTTATTATTTTCAAATCTTCCTTCAAGGAATAATGTGCAGTTAAAAGCAAGAAGGTTTTTTAATGCCATACTTATTTCCTCCCATCTAAAATGTTCTAAAATGGAAATACTGATAGTTATCTGTCATCAGTTACCATCTGCTTCTCTGAGTCATTGCAGGCTAGTTATTGATACAGACTTAGGAAGATAAAAAGCTGAGGCTTAAACTTGGCTACAAAACATGCTGGGCCTCTTTTAGTCTCATTTTCTTCATTTGTTAAAACAACAACAACAAAATTCTGTTGTAGATTGTTTTGCGCATTATGTAATATCTAATTACATTAAAATGGTAGCTTTAAAATATTAGTTCACTCACTGATAGTAGTATTTGTAAAGGTCTATCTACAAAAGTTTAATGCTGATTCAATTATTTCTGTCTTAACAGAATTTTATTGAGCAATATCTTTGATTATACAGCGTATTGCTTAACTAATTGTGTACTGTAACAGAACATCAGCTAGAAATATGGACTGCTTTTCAACTTAATGTATAATATGTCCTATGATGTGCTTTGACGCAAAAAGGCCTGTAATTGAAACAAATAGAAATAAAATTTGTATATAAATACATATTAAAATATTAAGCTAAGAAACTCCAGAAGAATATTCTGCTTTAGAAAATCAGTTTAGCTGTGAACATACATAAAACAACTAAATATGTTTAGCATAATGTATTTTTAAAATAATCACTATAAGTTTTTAAAAAATAATAAAACTTTTTAAATGGCACACTGATATACAATTAAAACTGTTTGAGGTACATTAACGATAAATTTTAAAAATCACCAAGTTCAGTAGGGCGAATTGAAATGTACCTTATCATTACCTTAACATGGCAGTGATATTAAATTTTGATATGAGTCATTTTCTGCTAAAATTCATCTAGCATTCTTTTCTTTTATTGATTTTATTTTGCTATGGCATAATGCTTTGTGCCTGCTGCTGCTAATGTTTATGTAAGATCACCACATTTTTCTATGGGTTTTGCGATGGTATATTTGTTTTGTTTTTTTACTGCCATAAGAAAATTGTCTGTAGCTTATTTTTATTGTTTTCCTTAAACTCTATAGGTTTAACTCTTCAGGGTGCAAATAATATCACACAATTTTCAAAAAAGACTTTAGATTTTATTTGCTTCTTTTAATTTAAAAAGTATTCACGCCATCACGAACTTATTTAAAGACACATAAAATTAAACAATCCTGGATTTTTTTTAATCTATGTAGTTTATTAATGAATTCTAACAATATACTTCTCTTTGTATATACAATAATAAATTATAGTAAGATAAAAATCAAAATGTAATTTATCGAACCACTTTAATACTATAAAATAAATTATGGATATTAAATAACTTTTGGTATATTCATTATAATACCTTCTTTTTTACATCACACTAATATTTAATACATTTGAATCAGTTAATATTTAAGATAACGCAAATATATGTCTATTTGTGTTAAAGCAGTTGTCTATCTCTGTTTCTGCTATTTTTGCACCTTACACATATTAACATTTTTTAGAAATGGAAACAGTCCCATAAATTTGCAGAAATGTCACAAGTCCAAGTTTAATAAGTAGGAAAGTCCATGGCATATGTAATGGAAAGAAACTATGCCCACCTAGTGTGTTTCAAATATTAAAATATATCTTTTCATTTTTTATTCTGCTCCTCTACAAAATATAACCTTCAACAAAAATGTAAAATACAAAAAAGATTTTATCAGTGCATGTATTTTTTAAGTAATTCTGTCAATTTTTCATTAGTATACATCACATCATTCCTACAGATTAAGTGATATAGTTGTGAGATCTATGTTTCAAATGTTATAGTGCCAAAACTGAGAAAAACCTGAAAAATGGATTAGCTGAATATTACATATTATTTCAAAGATAACTCTTTGATACTGTGATGAACAAATTGTTTTAAATTTTTCTTTAGAATCTGCATTGATAAAATTATATTCACTGTGATTACTGACAAAAACAATTACATTGAATTAATTTCAATCTTTTTATTCATCATCCACTTACTCATTAAAAAGATATTTATTGCATACATCTAAGTATACAATGGTTTCTTAGACACTATAGAATTATCTGCTTGCATCCAAATATTTTAAGAATAAGATACTGATTATTTTTAAGGTTGCACCCAATTTTCTAATATTCTTTAAGAGTAATGATTAGTTTAAATTTAAATATTTTCACCTTAAGTATCTATGTACCTACTAGCATTAAAAATGTCACCTGACTGAAAATTATGTATTACAAATGTAAAAAATTTCCCTACACATTTTGAACAAATATATAAACTTAGATCTCTTAAAATAATACTCTTATTTATTGTAAATCCTTGTTAAGAGAAAGCGTACAACCATATATGTCTGCATAAGATGATATTCTATGCGGGTATTTTCCTCCACAAAATTCAACATTCGTTTTAATGAATCCTAAAGCTACCATCAAGTATCAGAATAGATATGTCCGTCTTTCCAGTAAGATGGGTTCTAAATCTGAACCTCAATGCATTTTAAATAATTAACTAGGTGTAATTTAACCTTTCTTAATCTTTTATATTCCTCAAAATTTCCAATAATTTACCTCTGCATTTATTCAATAAGATAAATGCCATCTACACTTAGATTCACTTTTTAGCATCATTACATAGCAGAAGGTGGAGAATCGTTTTTATCATGAGATTTTATCCATCAAACCAAACACTACAGGTGATTTGGAGTATAGTTTGATGTTATATCTGCCATGTTATACTTTTCTGAATGGCCCTTGACTATGCTCATCTTTATCTTCTTTGAGTTTTATAGGCACTAAAACAATATCATCAATATTCTACTCATCATATCTTGTCTCATATAATTCTTAGCAATTTGTGTATTTTTTCCCGTTTAAGAAATTCTGTGACTGAGGTACATTTATATTGACATGATAATTAACAATACTGAGTTAGACATATAATACATGCTGAATAAGAAGTTGATTAATGATTTTTAAAAGCTGAATTAATTAATTTGATAACCAACACATTTTAAGATTGATGTTAGGATTATAATAAAAAATTAAATCACTCATTAATTTAATATATCACAATCTAAAGTAAAGACAGCAAAAGAAATGATATAAGATAAAGTTCATTGTGGTTATGGACTGAATTTTGTGCCCAGCAAAATACATATGTTGAAGCCGTAATCCCTAGTACCTAGGCATGTGACTATATTTGGAGATAAGATTTTTAAAGAGGCAATTAAATTTAAATGAGGTTATAGAGTGAGACCTTAATCCAGTATTACTGGTTATTACTGGTATCTTCCTAAAAAGAGAGAGACACCAGGGAAGCTTCTGCACAGAGTAGTGACCAAACGAGTACATAAGAAGATGGTTGTCTTCAAGCAAGTCTTTATGAGAAATCATACCTACTAACCCCTTAATCCTGGACTTTCAGGCTCCAGAACTGTGAGAAAATAAATTCCTGTTGCTTAAACCACATAATTTGATGTATTTGTATGGTAGCCCTGGCAACGTAATACAACCATCAAAACAAAATATCTTCTACCCAATTTGGCTTCTGTGAACAAGAATGGCTATTATTTCTATAATTGAAATGTAACAAAGTTTATTTTGCTTAATTACTATCAATTCATGCCATTTTTAAATGGCACAACAAGCATTTTCTAATTTTGCATTAAAACAACTACAAAGCTTTCTTAATGCAGAGTTTCTTCTTATTTAGGATCATGGTGTAGTATAGAGAAATGAATGCAACATATTTTTAAAAAGTGCTAAATGGAGAAGTAAATAAACTCTTTTGAATTGGGATTTAAAATATTATACAATATAAGCAGTTTTTAAATAAAACCTGAAGCAAGTACCACCTTAAACTAGAGAGAAAATATCTCAAAATATTAGTAAGAAGAAAACATATTGACAGAGTAATATCATTTTTCAAACTGAAAACTCAAAAAGTTTTTATAGTTCAAACTGAGACACATTTGATAAAATGTGTATCCTTCTTAGAAATCAAGTACCTCTTGTTTCTTAGTGTGTTAAATTGTCAATTCCTTTCAGGTCATATAACATTGGTTAGAATATAATGTTGTAGGTTATAGTTCTATCTCCTTTTCAATATCTGAAAAGTTTGATGCTCTCTTAAAAATCTGTATTTAATATTTTTTGGTAAATTATTTTCTCATATTAAAATTTCACATTTTAAGAAATTGTGCTAGTAAAACATTGTGGTCTGTGATGTAGGGAAGAGGATGTTGGACTTATAGCCTTTAGGGTTATCTGGGCCTACTTTTTCCTCTTACTAGCTTTGTAGCTTGAGACAGTCTTTTATCATCTTTGAGATTATTTATGCATCTGCAAAGTACCCTAACTGTCCCCAAAGGACATTTTGTTATATACTTGTACTAAACAGAAGTTAGTAAAGTATTTTATTCAAATAGAAATTATTTGATAATGATTAAAATATTTTATGTTTTTTAAAAGGAATAACAATAAACATTGCAATTCCTTTGGTTTGATACTTATTTTTGCATAATTTGTATTATACTCATGTCAACTGCTCCAGGATTATTAATTATTTCTTTACTTCATATGCCTAAAATTATAAGTTTAGCTGCTCAGGACACATTCACGAAGGTAAAATGATAACAAAGCTGTGTCACTATATGCCTCCTGGCTAGTCCAATACCTGGCTTGTCTTATTCAGGATAACTAGAATGATGATAGGAGCAACTCTTCATGAGCCTTTCTCTCTGATAACCTGAGCTGCTAAAATGGCTATTTTTCTTTATTTCATTGAGACATCAATATTTGTAGAGAAGACAAAATATACCTCTATTTCCAAGGTGTGGTGCTTTGGTAGATGACCAATTCAGATCTTGCAAAGAAGGATACAGAAATCAGTTGTATGATCCTTATTGAGACTATAGAGTATGGTAACAAAATATTCAGCAAAATAATTCTTAAAGATTATCTCTATCCTCTATATCACTTATTTCCTCACTTCGATGGGAAAGGTAGAAGGTTGCCTTCTTCTTATTGTCAACCAAATGAGAATACTTACAGGGGGAGCTCTGTATACCTTACGTGAATCATGACCTTTGAGCAAGTGTTGCATTACAAGTCTATAGGCAAGAGACTGAAATGACCTATGACATGTCAGTAGGTAAGATTGAAACTGAACTTTTACCTTTGTCTGAGCAAAAATGAAGTCCCCATAAAGGTATGTAATCAAGATTTTCTTGGATCTTTTAAAATATAAGACAAGAATAGGTTTGTAACCCCAACAGAAGGTAAACTACTGAATGTCCTGAAGTTGAATGAGCAAACACAAGCTCCCCGAGAGACATTCCATGTCAAGGTGGATTTGGGAGACCATAGTGAGAGACATTTGAGAAACACACAGAAGTCTTCTACAGAAGTAAGAATTATTGTGATTGCAACCCCAAAGAAATCATCACACGTATACAAAGACATTTTCTACACTTGCCTCTCTGTTCTCCCTTTTGTGGGTTCAGAGTCAGCTTCATGAAGAAAAATAAGAAACATATAAAGTCAAGCAGAAACAGAGTGAAATCATCTATCCTCAAACAGTTTATTTTCTCCTACCAGACTTCAGTGTATGTTTTTCAGTTTGAGCTGAGATGGGAAAAACTTTCCATTGGATATGATTGTGGCACGAGGGTGGCCATTATAATAGTTTAAATGAACTTGTGATGGAGGCTCAAATTCTTGGAAGCCATTCTGCTTCTTATTAAGAGTGGAATGATTTATGAATTCCATTGATTGTCAAAAAGAAAACTTGGTCAGAGTGTGGGTTTAAAGCAAAGGTGTATTCCTCATCGGTTGTATGGTTTCCTTTAACAATTCGTCATATTAAGCCATGGTGTGTTGAAGTCTTTGTTTTTCTTTTAAATGTCATTGATTTAGTTTTGTTTGCTTGTTAATTTGCCTATGGTTCCTGAGAAAAACAAAGAAGCTTTACTAAAGACAGAGACATAGAACAAAAGTAAGGCAAAATGCAGTATATTTTGCCTACTCTGTTGGCAACCATCAAATGAAAATTTTGGAATTTGGCAAAGTACACTCTTTACATAAGCTAACAAGAACCTAGTGATTATCTCAAGAAATCACTTGATTACCTCAAGAAATTTCTAAATGCTAATGGCACTTAGAAAAAAAGCAGACTTACATACTTACTAGCTTTTCTTTCTCATCTTCTATTTTTATTGAATTAAATATTACTACCAATTACAACACAATTAAAAGCACCAGTTTTAAGGGTAGAGATGAATGATTTTAAACTCATTTAATTCCATAGTTCACACACACACACACACACATATATCATGCACACAAGTAAATATAATGACAAGAAAGGCACAGATCATATCTCTTAGCCTGATGATTATCTCTTCTATATCACCCATGACAAAACTAGCCTTGTGTCACTATAAACAATATTTGCTTATTTAAATCTTCCATATAAATGAAAGATATAGTATGTACCTTCTTGTATATGGCTTCTGTCGCTTAGAATAAAAACTTTGAGAATTTTTCATGTTATTTCATATATCAGTAGATTATTATTGCTATCAATATTTGTGTAATATGTGGATAGATCAAAATATATTCAGTCATTTGCTGATATATATTTTTGTTGTGTCTAACTTTTGGCTATTATTCAAAGAAAACTGCAATAAAATTTTTGTACAGATATTTTTAATTATATATATTTTAATTTGTCCAAGGTAAATGTCCAAGAGTAGATTAAGTGGACTTAAGGTAACCATGTGTTTAATTTTATAATTAATTGACAAATACTTAGTAGAGTGATCATACCATTTTGGATTTAAAGTAGCAATATCTGAGTTATAGTTAATCTACATGCTTGATAACACTTGGTTTTCTCAGTCTTAAATTTTAGTTATTCTAGCACAATACAGTGACATCCAATCTTGGATTTAATTTGAATTTCCCTTATAATTAATTATGGTGGCCAGTTTTTCAAGTCTTACTTGCAATTAGCCTATGTTCTTTATTGAACACAATGTACAAAATCTCTGCCCATTTGTAATTGGCTGATTTGTCTTTTTTATACTTGTAAGAGTTTTTTATATATTCCAAATGCAAGTAATATATTATCAGATATTAGTATTGCAAACAAACATTTTCTTTCAGTATCTGCTTTCCTTTTCATTTTTTTATTTAAAAAAAAGATTCTTAGTATTGATGAAAGTCTATTTTATGTTTTTTTAAATTTTCATGTGTTTTTCCTATACCATAATCATAAATATTTTTCCGTGTTTTAGTCTGGAAGTTTTATAGATTTAGTTTTTATTTCTAGGTCTATAAAATATTATAATTTATTTATTTGTTTGTGATACGAGGTCCCACAGTTTTTGTTTTGTTTTCTCCCATGTGGATATCGAGTTGGTCCATCACCATAGTTGTAAAGATGAACCATTCTCCTCATTAAATTATCAAGACAACATGATTGAATATCACTGTACATACAGAGTTCACCTGTGGACTTTCTATCCTATTGATCTATGTGTATATTCACAAACCACGTCACATGTCTTAATTACTATAGCTTTACTATAAGTTTTAAATTACATAGTGCACACCTTCCAACTGTTTTCTTTGATTTAAAAATTGTTTTGACTATTCCAAGTCCTTTTAAGTTTTATACACATTTTAAAATTAGTTTGCATATTTCTACAAAAAAAATCTGATGAGATTTCAATTGGAGCTTTGTTGACTTTGTAAACCAAAAGGTATCTGAGATAAGTCTCAGTCAATTTAGTTGATTTGACCAAAGTTAAGGATATGCCCATGACAACGCCTCAGGAGGTCCTGAGAACATGTAAAAGGTGGTCAAGCTATAGCTTGGTTTTATAGATTTTAGGGAGACATAAGACATCAATCAACACATACAATTCTAATAAAGAAAGAACATTAATCAGCTAAAATATTGTTAGAATTCTATTCCCTGGTAAAGTAAAAGTTATCCAGGGAAATTATTCAATGTGTGTTTTTTAAAATTAAAGCATGATCTTAAAAATAAGCCCTCTGATAAGCTGGTCAAATATAACTTCAGGAAATTTTATTTAAAGTTTAAATCTGAAGTTGGCTAATTTAGAATGTATTGTTTTTTACTAATCTGAAACTTAGCATTTTACTTTATATATTTTTAAATATTTCCTGCATAAATATAGTAATAAATATACATTAAAAAGAAATTAAACACAGTTTATTAAACCATTAAATTCATTTTGTTTAATTATATCTAGTCCTCTAAAAGAAGTCTAATATTTTCTTCTAACTTGATTCTGGCATCCATCAAAAGAATTTATTTAATGCTAGAATAGGAAATAACAAACAATTCTATTTCACAACTGAGTGCATTTTTGCAGTAGTCATTGTGTACCTCTGTCTCATCCAAAACTGACAATGCATATTTTTCTCATTAATCTTTTTGTGCAGTATGCAACACTGATTTTTTGGAATTGGGCATTTATTTCTAACTGCTGAAAAGAAGTGACAATTTAAATTCGTATATTCTTTGATAGCTAATGCTAAAATAACGTTCTTGATGTAGACATGCAATTCTTTCCAAACATTTTATTTCTAAATAAACACATGGCTTTATTGGGACACACTGAATTCAGTTCATGGAACACTTTGCTGTCTTTTTTGATTCCAAAATATGTTGGTGTCCTGAGCAAAGAAAATATTCAAAATATGTTTACTGATGTTAATTATTTAATTTCTATTTGCTCTATGAGAGTATATTCAGTCGAAGTAAAAATATATTGCAGAATTAAATGAAAACAAAAAAAATTTAGAAATAAAAAATTTAGTATGTATGTATGTATGTATGTACGTACCTGTCTATATATCTATATATCTGTCTCTATCTATCTATCTATCTATCCATCTATCTATCTATCGAGATATATTTATCTATCTAGTCTTAGGGCATTTGTGCTGTTACAACAAAATACCACAGACTGGATAATTCATAAATAGTAGAAATTAATTCATCACAGTTTTGTAGTCTGGGAAGTCAATGATCAAGGCACCAGAAGGGTCAGCGTCTATGAGAGTTGCTCTTTCTGTTTCTGAGATGGCACCTTGTTGCATCCTCTGGAGGAACGCAACACTTTGTCCTTATATGGCAGAAGATAGGAAGAGCTGGAGAAGGAAATTATCTCTGAAGCTTCTTTTATAAAAGCGTTAATTCATTCATGAGGGTGGAGCTCTCATGAGTTAGTGATTTTCCAAAGACTCTACATCTTAATACCACCACAATGGGGATTAAGTTTCAACACGAATTTTGAAAAGAACACACATTTAAACCATACCATGTGTATATATACGTGTCTTGACAGTGTGCTTTCTATAAGTTTTGCAGTGTAATGCTTGCAAAAAAGAAACTACTTTATTTAGATTGACTTGTTTAACATGATAAAATGAAGCCATCTAGACTAAAGACTATTTAGACCATCTGATACAACCTTTCCTCTAATAGACCAGGAAAGTCTGGAAAAATGTAACGACATATTAAAATAATATGACTAATTATTGAGATCATTTGAATTCAGTTCCAGATTTTGAAACCTATGTCCTAAATTCAAATTATAGTTTAACCAGCTGCTAATCGTGTGACTATGGTGTGTAATTTAATCACACTATATTTCAGTTTCTTCACTTGTAAAATAATTTTAGAATGTCAAATAAGGTTGTTGTAATAATATATGAGCTAATAAATGTTTAACCATTGTGATAATACTTGGAATATAGGGAGTGCTAAAAGTGTTCCTTTTTTTATTTTAGCAAAAAACCACAAATAATATATATACATAAATTTTTCAAATGCTGTATCTAACAAAATAAATTACTTCATTTATTTACATTCAACTCATAGAAAATATTGAAATATAAATTTATTAAAAGATGTTTATATATTTGATATCAAATAACTAGAATTTATGAAAATTAATTTAGTAAAAGTTCCATATATGAAATAATTATATAGATAGATACGTACAAGAGCTTCTCAAAGAAAGAAAGAAGAAAGCAAACTGCATAGTGGTTCATTAGAGTGAAGGCAGAAAAAAAAATTATGGATGTGTTTTTGGGGTTTAATTCCCCATAATCAGATTTTTGCTACAATATTATTTTCAATGTAATCTACTGTTTTTCATACTTAAGTAAAAAAATGCTTTGTACAGAGATTATTTATTTTAAATTCTATTTTATTTAATATTAATATAGCCATTCCATCATTTTATGATTGCTATTTGTATGGTATTTTTTACATCTTTTTACTTTCAGCCTAATTGTATATTTGAATCTAAAGTGTGCCTTCTGTAGACAGTATGTAGTTGAGTTCTGTTTGTTTTTCATTCAATCTGAAAATACACCTTTTAATTAGGTTATTTCATCCTTTTAAAATCTAATGTTATCATTGATACGCTTGTATTTGTCTGTCATACATTGTAATAGTTATTATTTTATATCAGTGCATGTAATTTACAAAAGCTTATCTAAATCATGGAGAGTAAGTTCATATCTGTAGAGTTGGTTTTACTTTGCATCTTATATACTATTTCTGATCCTTCTGGTCCTTTCCATTTTTTTCCTGTGGCTTCAGTTACCTTTGGTATCATTTTCTCATTCCAATATAATTTTGCTTCTACCCAACTCCTTTGTGCTGTTGTAATCAAATATATTATATTTCTATGTAAATCCAACAATATAAGTACATACAAATTATTTTATACAATTATCTTTCAAATCAGCTAAAAGAAGAAAGAAGAAAACTTATGTAATTACACTGTATTTTGAATTACGTAATTACCTTTACTGGTGCTTATTGTTTGATGTGGATTTGAAGTTTTCTCTGGTTTTTTTGCTTTCAGCCTCAAAATTTTCCTTTAGTATTTCTTTTAAGGTGCATTTGGGGTTTGTTAATTTTTCTGCTGTTTACTTTTTTCTTTGTTCTGTGACTTTGTGGGACTATCTCTATGAAATTTGCTCCCCTTGCCATGGAAAGGCTTATACCCTTACCACGTTGCTCCTCAGTGAATAGTATTAAACATCTTTAGAGTCCCCTGTGTTGGCAATAGTTTTAGATAAGCTGTATTTCACAGTCTCTTTACCTGATCTCTGTTAGACTGTGTGCCTCTGTTAGCAACACACCTAGCTGTTAGATATGGCTAATTGCTGGCTGATTACTTTGTTCTTCTTAACAATGCCCCGACTGCACTTGGGCTCATTTGCAAAGGTAGTTTTTGAGCCCAATCTTTCTTTTCTACTTTTTATTACTTACTTATTTATTTATTTTGAGACAGGGTCTCACTTTTTTTTTTCTTTTTTTTTAAAGACAGTGTCTGGCTGGAGTACAGTGGTGTGATATGGGCTCATTGCACCCTCTGCCTCTGGTTCAGGTTTCAAGCAATTTTCCTGGTTCAGCCTCCTGAGTACCTGAGATTACAGATGTGCGCAACCATGCCCTGCCTTTTTTTTTTTTTTTTTGTATTTTTAGTGGAGACAGTGTTTCACCATATGGGCCAGGCTGGTCTCGAACTCCTGACCTCAAGTGATCTGCCTGCTTCGGCCTCAGAAAGTGCTGGGATTACGGACATGACTTACTGTGCTTGGCCTCTATTTTTTTTTAAATAAATTTTACCATGTGTGTTTTGGATTTATAACACACTGTTATAGAATACAGACACATAGTTAAATGGTTACTATAGATATCTGCACTTCTATGTTCATTTCACCATTATAAATAATAGTCAAGATACAGAAACAACCCAAACACCCCAGTTGACTAAATAAAGAAAATGTGGTATAAACAATGAAATATTACATAGACTTAAAATAAAAGGAGATCTTGCCATTTGCCATACATGAATGAACATGGAGGCCAACCTTTGAATATTTATTTTCTGACCACATGAGGGATTTCCTAGCTGTGTTTTCTTAAAGAAAGAAACCAAGGCAAAATTAATATAGGTAGAGTTTTTTTGGGCCAAATTTGAGGAATGCAGCCTGGGAAACATGGAGAAGTGTCCCAGAGAACAAAGGAGAAGCTCATGTTTTTAAGGAAAAAAGGACAAATCAGGAGAGGAGGTGATTACAAAAGTTGTTTGTCGGAAATTCTCATTGATGTACAAAAATAATATTCATTAGTGATTGGCTACACACCATTGAACTATAGGAGGTAAGTTATGGTATACATTGTGTGGTATTGTTAGGTAAATTGATAGCTATTTGTAGCAACACTTAGTCTAGGATTTGTATAGCGGGCAGCTTTAAGATGATTACTTAGCTCAAAGGGGTATGGTAGGACATGGCTACAGTCTCATTTCAAATACTCTCTAGGCTAGATAATTTAAAGGGGGCTTGCAATTCTCAGATCAAAAGTTCCTTTTTCCTTTCTCAGTCGTGTATAAGTTAGTTTTACAGGATCTTTCTATAGGGAAGGTTTATCTCAGGGCATAGATTTCTCTAGCAACGAAACAGTGTTCAACATGCTTCTTCATACATTGTAAGGAGCATTAGCATCTAAAATCTCAACCACTGGGCATGACTTTTACCATTGAAATAAGAAAGGGGTAACTATACATTGGAGTTTAAGTCAAACTGAATGTGGTGATGGGGTGGGGGGAAACGGTGGAGGACTGGCCAGGATTGTCCCTAACCCCCAAAGTAGAAATGCAGTTAATAGCCTTTTGCGTCTTTTGTTACTGATAGGATGCAAGGTGCAAGTTAGGTAAGCTAGAGCTTGAGTAATATTTTTTTTCCCTCCAAACCATATTAAAACAGGAAACCAATCAGCCTACCTGTCTGTCTCAGTGTAAAGCTTAGGGCACTCTCATGAAGCTGCTACTCTTTCTTATTGCTTACTATTCAATTCTCTCTTGTTTTTGAGAGAATCTTTAGGCTTATGCTTTCACGCACTCTATTCAAAAGGAATCAATTCCCTTGATGAAAAATTTGGTGCTCGCTGTTCTCGTGGTCTAAATTTTGCACTGGGAAAAACTTCTGAGTTACTGCTTTGGAACTAGGTTTGGGGATCCTTGTTCACTTCTCTTATAATAACACATCTGGGGTATGAGTAGGGTGCTAGAAAGAGAGGGTAGCCTCTTGTCTTCTCTGCTTGGCCGTACTGATGTAAGTGAGCTATGGTGAAGGCTATTGGAGAAGTATTCTAGTCGCCCTGGCCTGGGGTAGAACCTCAGGTGTTTGCATCCAGCTAGGGTGGAGGACAGTAGCCTCCTTTCTCTCAGCTGCTCTTCCTGGAGTTTGGCTTCAGCACGAAGGAGTTGTGGATGATGAGTTATGTTGATGGCTTCCACCTTCTAGAGAGAACTATAGCCCTTACCTGGGAATTAAATGGACAGAAAAACCTCTCTTTTGGCCATAGCTGCTCACAGTGAGTCTTTCCTCATGTTGAGCAGAGTCAGTGCGAGGAAGGCAGCAAGTCATGGCTCAAGTCTGCATTCTCTTATTCTTACAAAGACTTCGTAGAGTTTCTTGAATAAATATTTCTTCATTTGCTATGCTATGTGCTCTTAGTATAATCTGCAGTGGCTTATTTTAAATGTAATTTTTTTCCAATTATGGTGTTCTGCTGGGGTGTGGTTCCACAGAAATCCCCATAGCACCATTCCAGACATGAAAGCTGATGTATTTAACTAATGCTAGCCATCACACAGAAACGTAATGTGAGACATAAAGACCAGTAAAGAAATGTAGATAACTACAAAGAAATTCATTTCAAATAAATCTAAAAGTAGAACTTCTTTGTGACATACAAGATACATTACCTGCATAATCAACAACACAACTTTAAAATTATTTGTGTGACACACAATGGCAGTAGGAGTACTGATACCTTCTTTTAAGATTGTATACTCTCCATTTTCCCTTTACTTACACTACATAAAGCATTTAAAAATCTTGTTGCCATGGTTACTGATATTAAAGCAAACACATAGAAGAGATCAGAACTGGAACTCTAAGATAATATATTGTACTCAAAATAAAAGAAAAGTCACTACTGTGAAGGATACTTACATGTAACAGTTTTTTCCCTCTGACATTGCATTATTTTTCTTCCCTGAGAAGATATAATGATTAAACTACGTATGACCCTAAAATGTTGCAGGATTTAAATAACTGCATGCCATTTTCTTAAAAGAGTCACGTTTAGAAAGAAGAAATGGCATGACATTTATAAATACATTGTTTTTTAAAGTAGATGATGAGAACACAAGAAATATATTGAATGGTAAATTACCCAAAACACAAATTAAAACATACTCTTTTTTCTCATGAATCTGTAAAGATGAATTCTGATGAATATTTTTGGTAGCAATCACACTTATTTGTTAACTCAGTGCTATCCAATTGACATTCCATCAAAGAAAAATAAAACATAGTATTTAAACAGCATTTTAAAAGCTATATTACTGTATGTGACTCTGCACAGTATTGTAGCCCATTCTGTAAGGTCATTTTGAACTAAATGAAAAGGTGACCTGAAATGAGATTTGATGTTGCTCTTAACAGTATGATTCCACCAATTATATTGCAATAGATGCATCATTTTAAAGGTTTTAAATTAGTTTCTTTTCCTTTTTTGTCAAAAGAGCATACAGAATAAAAATGGCTTTGCAAAAACAATGTGAACACTTTTTAAATAACCAATTCCACAGAAATAAACCATATCACAGAACACATTAAGTCTTTGCAGCTGAAACCAACCCACTCATTTTTCGTTTCATTTAAATTCTACACATTACCCATGAAATCTTTGAATTTATCAGATTTTCTGTACACTAGGGTGTATCAATACCTAGATGGTTAGACAGATAGATGCACAGATAGACAATATGGATAATTACATATAGATGTATAATAATAAATATATAGACATCATATTAAACATATACAAACATGCATATATACATAGTGGAATGATACCAAATTAAGGAGACCAGAGATAATAACCTTTTTCATCTTTGAATCTTACTTCATTCTGTTTTCTGTAGTGCATTGCACTTATTGTATGGCTTAAGTAAATAGTTCTTGATTAATTTGTCAAAGAAAATTGGAAAATTTGAGCAGTTTAATAGGCTGACTATTTAGGACCAAAAATTATGAAATAAAAAATTCTGCTTTAAGTTTCTCTATCATCTAGAACTTGCATTCACTTATTTTCTTCAACAATACTTAATTTTAGATCTCCTATCCTTTCTCTTTTCTATTAATAAATTCTGTCCTTATGTATGCAATTATTTGCTTTCTATCAGACTCTTGGGCCTCAATGGAAATACAAATACAAAATATTTAAATTAATTCATGGGACACCCATTAATGTCTTCTACTCATCCTCTGTCATTGATACACATACCTGGAAATCTCAACAAAGAGTAGTCTTCTGTCAGAAACTCATAACAAATATTTGGGAGTGACTGCTATCTGTTTTTTTCCACACAATCACCTTTTATTCCTTTATTCCATCCATGAATTATTTTTCAAATTTGTCTGTTTTTCATATAGAGTGCTAGTTTGAGCCACTATCTTCTCACTTAAACCACTGTAATATGCTGTAAACTTATCTGCCTTGTCCTTTCTTGTAATTTTTCATTTGATTCATCACTGAATATCAGAACAATCTTTACAACTATGATTTAGGTAAGAGTATGGCCTTGCTGTAACCTTTACAAAGGCATCCTCTTTTCATTACAAAACCTTATATTAAATGGCTACAAATTTTATCTTCAAATTCACTTCATTCTGTTTTAAAATTCTTTCATTTCCTAACATATACAGGCTTCATATTTCCAGAATTTCAAATCCTCCTCTGCCAGGCATGCTTTTTCACTTCTCTCCATGGACTAATTCTTCTTTACCTTTACTCTTTAAAAATCCCTTCACAAGAAGTCATTCTTAAACTCCACCACTAGTGTAGGTCACCTCGTTATATATAAAATCTAATGACATGTATTTTAACATGAATTGTTTGCATACATTTTTTAAAATATGCCTCTCTTACGAGATTCCCAACTTCTTCAGGCCAAGGACAAAGTCTGTCTTGTTACACTTAATTCCAACACCCAAGTTGACCACCTTGTAATGGGAAAATACTCATAATGTTTGTGGAATAAATGAGTTCATCAGTCAATAACTTATTAGTAAGGAATACAAGTGAGAAAATAAATCAAATAAAATTTGACAAAATGGGAATATATACAGAGTTCCTCTAGGACTCCCTCAATTGTAATGGCTACTGTTTAAAAATTGTCTTTTCATTCAATTCTACTTACTTTTCTGAGAACGCTGATGTTAAATACTAGCAACAGGGAAAACAGAGCTCTTTTGTTGATTTAATAAGACACAGACACACTGATATTAGGGCAAAGGATTTAAACCAAAGCAAATACCTTTTCTTCCCACCAGTACTAAGCTTAATGTTATTTCATTCTGAGAACCTCTGCAGGTTCTGGGATAAAGAAGTATATGCAGTGTTGGCAAATTAATTGAAATTTCAAAAATAGCAAATAATTTCTGTGGGCATTTTGTTGAACAGCTGGATAGGCAAAGCCCTGTGACAATGTGTGTGGAGGTACAGTGGTAAATAAAGAGCACATACAGCTGATTGTCAAAGTGGTTGTAATTAGGTCCTCTGATTTCATCTGCAGTACTTCTCTTTTATTTATTGTACGTTGATTCTTTCAAAACCCCTCCCAAAATTGGTATACTTGACTGTGCCATTAAGTATTCTTATGAGGGGCGATTGTGGAATAATGCAGATGCTACAGTATAAACACAGAGTCTTGTTGTGTCTAGGGTTATCTCATGCAGCATTTATGATTTCTGAGTTTATTTGCTCAATATGTAAAATGAAGAATACTGTTTCTCTTTAAGGCCACATTTAGCAGTATAATCAGAAGTTTTAATGCTGTTGATATTACACATTAAGCCATCTTTCACCATTTGATCATAACAAGTTTGTTCCTAAAAATATTCCTGAAATTTAGAAATTTAGAGGGAAAGAAAGTCTAATATTTTGCAGTGGCCTATTCTACTCCAAATCCTATAGATTTAGAACAAACCTGAAATGGCATGGACATTGGAACTGTGTAAAGGTCAACTGCGACCTCATAAGTAACAGTAAAGGACACTATATTTTTATCTGGGATGGCATGACATCCAATCTCTTACTTTTTTATGTTTTGCTTTCTCTTTAGAATCCTCACCTACATTTTTCAGAAACTCCATCGCCCTGAATTAATTATTCGCAATTCTCTGTTATACTACTTTGTGGCTCCTTTTGATGCAATGGATTTCAATTAGGTAGCTGAAACAAGATCCTATCTACCATAATCATAGAAACTTTACTAGACTTACCACCTAATTTATGTAATTACCTTTGCACTATATTATCTTATACTTTCAAATAACTGTCTAGCATCTGTAGGTATCATTTTTACTTTATAATCTTTGTTCCATTTTCTTTAGAGGTAGCTACCCCAAGACTAATACTCTGCTCTCTGAAATAATAATAATGCCAATATGGTAGTTCCTCCTATATATAAAGTGGATACAATTACTCCAGTATAGTACTATGCACTTCACATGCATAAATGTGTTGTATACTCACAAGAAATGTTTGTGTAAGTACAAAGTCTATTGATAATTTACAAGAGAAGATGACACTCAGAAATTAAGAAACTTGTCTAATGTCATAGAGCTAGTAAGTGGTAGTGGGTTCAATCTGAGTCTAATTCTAGTGACAACAGTCTGAATTATTATGCAATAAGTATATGATTGCTATTGCTTGGAAAACTATTTGTGTAATTTATAAAGTGAGACTACTCTTCTTGGATGATTTACTCAATTACATATGTAAAATTACAGTAAATGTACATTCAACTAAAATGCAATTAAATTGAATTATTAGCTTGATAATAGTGGTTTTCTTAAGAAAGTGACCATCTTAAATGATGAGGGCAAACCAAAACGCAATTACAAATTAAGAGAAGCTTGCCTGAAACATTTTTAAACCTTCTTTCCAGTCCTCTTATGATAACTTCAACAACACACTTTCCCAAATGATTGTCATAATCATTTTTGAGTACTCACCACTCTTTGGAAATGCCTGGATCCTCGGAGAAATTTCCTCTGTCAGACTCTCTTTTTATTGTCCCCATTTTTAAAATTGTTTTCAGTTTAGGTCCATGTTGGCAGATAAAAGGATGACTGAAGAATGTTAATGTGTTAATGTAAGGCACCAGTTGGTTTAAAAATAAATTAATTTAATGCAATTTTATATAGTGAATGGTCAGTAAATGCTTAATAATTAATTAATTTAAAGGTAAGAGATGGGGCAGGTTTATTTGTAGTTCATTACAAAAGACTGATATTTTGTAATATTGAGGTATACCATCTGTGACACAAACCCACTGTGTGTGTTGCATACACCTCAACATACCTGCATCACATGCTGAGGATCTGGGTTGCAGCAGAGATGTAGGGGTAGAAGAATTGATATAATTATGAAGTTTGTCCATCTTGCTATTCACAAATTAAAGAAAAACCCTTTGTGTCCGAAATGGGGTGCCTCACATTTTCTCTTAGCAAACCATAAAACTATGGCAGGATAACTTGTTAGCTTGAAAGTAGGGTAAATGTTAGAGCCTTCACCCTTTTTGACACCATCCTGTTTACAAGTTAATCCCACAGTGATCAAGAAGTTAGCCTAGGAGAATGGCTATACCTGCAGTATCCATCTGTGTGTTTCTCTTATTTTAGCTTGCTGTATATCTAAGACTTGTATAACATGAAATTCTGGTTATTTTAAAAATAATTTTTAATAATTTGAAAATAAATGTAATAAGTGATGGGGGAAAGTTAATGGAGTCAGTATTTCATTCAAGTAAAGGAAATATTGCCAAATTTAAACTGAGGAATTGATATTGCATGATGTATATATTTCTTTTCCTATTTTGAAGGCAAAGGTTCAAATAAGCTAGTATAATCTATATTAATGATTTTCATATTATCCTTTATGTTTGCCTGGGTACTTTGAGGATATTTATAGTTATAGCAGATAAAGCGGAAATCTAAATATAGTACAGGGGACAAATTAATCTCTACTTAGATACGCTTTGCCAATATTTCCACTGAAATTGAAGATAAGGGTGGAGGGTAAAATATTTTTCCCCTATTAACACTCCGGAGATCCTCAAAATTTCTTCCAGTGGGATTGATACAGTAAGATATTGAAAGGATGCATAAAGATCTGACTATCTCCACACTTCCTTTTTGATGGTGCAATGCATCATAAAAGTCACTGAAAGAGACTGTGGCAGAACCTCATTCTATTCCCGGATTTGGCAAAACAGAGGAAAGATAATGAAGTGATACTGAATTTTATTCCTCTAACAAGCAATAATATTTGCAAACACTAGTGGAATTTTGAGACCCCAGGATCTTCTCTGAGCAGTGGTGGCCTCATAATGTTCAGCTTATAAGCAAAGTTTTGCCTCTGATACATGTGGTCCCAAGTAGAGACTATCAGCCATTACATTACAGAGATTGACCTGTAGCCAGTTTCCTGAGATGGTCAGATATTACCAAAGTCTCAATGTAAACATACTTTAGAACTTCTTAATGTATCCTTTTTTTTTTATTCTAACCCCCTTTTGGTAATACTTTTTTCATTTATGAGTCTTTCTACCCTCTTACATTCCTGTGTCTTCTTAAGGAAACTAAAATATTTATCCTCATACCAGGTTCAATTATACTGAAATTGTCACTAGAGTAAACCAGTGTGTTTTTCTGTGTAATATTTTGCTGAAGATCAAAGAAAAAAAATAATAGCAAGATTGGAACTGAAATCCGTGTAACTGTCTTTACAAGCCCATATGTTTAACAAATTAGAGTATTTCTTAATGTATTTGTAATATTTAAAAAGCTGTAGTTTGAAATACTTCACTTAATTATTCCTTTTAAATTTATTTCATTAATATTTTGAAAAAATGTGGTAGGCGTAAGGGTCAAGAAAGAGATAGTATAGAAAAATGCATCTCTTTTCAATGAGCTCATGTCTAAAAGAAACAGACGAGAACTGATAGGGATGCTAACACAGGCATTTCTATAGATCATTCAAATTCATGTTAAAGATTTGACAGTTACCTGAAAGTGATTAGAGAGACTTTAAAAGTCTTTTCGAAATCTGAACAGTTGTTTATTTTTAAAATATCATTTTTTATTGCCATGTCAAAAATGGATCCTCCTCATGCAGATGGCATAGCAATTCATTAGAAAATTGACAGCATTTTAAACATAGGTATAAACAGTTTGTTAATAATAAGGATTACAGAAATATTTAAAATTAAAATAAAATAAACTTTATATATTTTTAAAATGAGAGGATGGGTTCATGAGAAAGAAGGAGAGATTAAGAATGACTTCTAAATCTGAAATACTATCAAAGGAAACTAGTTTGATTAAGGTTTCAACACATGTAGGCAAACTTTGGGGGAAAATAATGAGTTTAATTTTGTTTATATTGACATAGTGGTATATAAGAGGTGTGAAGTAGAGGTATAAAATGAGAATTTTAAAATACGGGTATGAAATCAGTATATTAAAGAGATACTTGCTCTTTCATGTTTATTGCAGCACTATTCATCATAGCCAATATATGGAATCAACCTAAATGTCCACTAAAGGATGAATGGGTAAAGATATATTTCTAATTATTACTAGAGAACAACTCCTTTTCTATCTTTTAACCAGCTGAATAGTTTGAATACATTTGCTATTTAAATTACTTTTCTTATTAATATATAGACATATTTAATATATTATGAAAGATTTTCACATATGATTATGTTTTTATTCCAACCCAAACTTGTACAGCTAATACTAATAAATTAAGTTCAAAGAAATACAAATCAGAAGGCATTTCCAAGATGGTCAATGTTATGTTTAAGAACTCTACAATGGAACCACAGGCTGCAGAACTCAGGTTGAATTGAAAAAGTAGCAACTAACCACAAGAAGAATGTCTAATTAAATAATATTACTTATTTGATTTACTCAGTTCTATGATTCATTCCTTAATTGTGAATTTCTGGCCAGAAGGCAATAGGGCTTTGCTATAGCATCATGTAATCATAGAAAAATTTATCTAGCTGAGCATTAATTTATTAATCCTTCCTTAAGTATATTAAAAACAATTCGGTTTAACAGTTCAATAGCTGATTTACTTCACGGTGTCAATGTAACCATAATTTTAAATTTCTTTTTAAATACTTCATTGTTAGTGCACAGAAACAAACTGATTTGTGTACAGTGATTGTGTGTCTTGTAATTTTATTAGTTCTGACAGCTTTTTGTGGCATCTTCAGTGTTTTCTATATACAAAATCATGCCACCCGCAAACAAAAAAAATTTCATCCCTTCATATCCAATTTAGATGGATTTTACTTCTTTGTCTTGCCTGATTGCTCTAGCTAGGTGTTGCAGTACTCTTTTGAACAGAAATGGCACATCTGCATCCTTTGCCTTCTTCCTAACTTTAGAAGAAAAGATTTCTCTTTTTCAACATTGAGTGTGATGTTAGCTGTGGGCTTGTGATATATGGCCTTTATTATGTTGAGGTAAACTTCTTTTTTGCCTACTTTTATTTTAGGTTTGGGGATGCATGTGCAAGTTGTTGCATGGGTAAATTGTGTGTCACTGAGGTTTGGTGTACACATGACCCTGTCACCAAGGTAGTGAACATAGTACCTGATAGGTAGCCTGTAAATTCCTTCTATACCTAGTTTATTCCGTGTTTAATCATAAAAGTGTGTTAATTTTTGTCAAATTGCTTTTCTATATCTACTGAAATGATTAAGTAGTTTTTATCATTTATTATGTTAATACGGCATATCACTCAATTTGTGTTTGTTGAAGTATACTCACATCCCATCCCAGGGATAAATTCCACTTAGTCATGATATATGATCCTTTTAAA
This sequence comes from Chlorocebus sabaeus, assembly GCF_047675955.1. Classification (NCBI taxonomy): domain Eukaryota; kingdom Metazoa; phylum Chordata; class Mammalia; order Primates; family Cercopithecidae; genus Chlorocebus; species Chlorocebus sabaeus. The sequence goes on along the minus strand of NC_132906.1, from coordinate 65,231,373 downwards.
GTGTTGTTGAATTTAGCTTGTTAGTATTTTGAGAAAGATGTTTGCATTCATATTTATCATGGATCCTGACTTACAGGTTTCTTCTCTGGTAGTCTTTGTGTGGCTTTCATACTACGGTAATGATGACCTCATAAGATAAGTTTGGAATTGTTATTACCTCTTCAATTAGAATTGGTGTTAAAGCTTCTGTAAGTGTTTGGTAGAATTTCCAGTGAAGCCATTTGTTCCTGGTTTTTCTTTGTTGAGAGGTTTGGATTACTGATTCAGTCTCTTTACATACTATTCATTTGTTCAGAATCAAATTTCATAAAACTTGATTAGCTTCATAAAAGTATAAAAGTATAGCTTCATAAAAGTATAAAGTACTTAGGAATAAGGTTAACTAAGAAAGTGAAATACTACTACACTGAAAACTGCAAAACATTGATGAAAAAAATTGAAGTCACAAATAAATAGAAAAACATTCTATGTACAAGAATTGGAAGATTTAAACTTGTATTAATATCCATATTACACAAAACTGTCTACTGATTAAATGTTATTCCTATCAAATTCTCCAATGATATTTTGAAGGAAATAGAAAAGCTACAATGATGTAAAAGTACAGTATTATCATAAAGACGGACATACAGACTAATTAAACAGATTAAAAGTTTCAAAAATATATCTGTGCATATATATACAACTGTCCTCTGGCAAGGGGGCAAACAATACTCAATGGGGAAGAAATAGCGCCTTCAACAGAAGGCACTGGAAAAATTGGAAACTATCTGCAGAAAAATAAAATTGGAAAATTTATTTTATATCATACACAAAAATCAATTCAAACAAAAGATTTAAACGTAAGACTCGAAACTTTACAATTTCTAGAAGATGACTGAGGAAAAGCTTCTTGACATTGGTTTGAGCAATGATATCTTGACTGTGACAGCAAAAGTACAGATTATAAAAGCAAAATTAGACAAATGGAACTATATGAAACTGAAAAGTTTATAAACAGCAGCAAAAATCAACAGAATGAAAAGGCAACCTAAGGAATGGAAGAAAACATTTGCAAAACATGTATATGAAGAGGGGCTAATTTTCAAAGTAATTAGGGAGTTTCTACCACTGAAAAGCAAAAAAAAAGCCAAGTAAAAAATGGTAAAAGGACTTGAATATATATTTCTCCAAAAAAGACATTAATATGTCCAACAGGTATATGAAAAAAATGCTCAATATCACTAATCAGGGAAATACAAATCAAAACCACAATGAGATATTACTCATACCTATTAGTATGGCTATTTCCAAACAATTAATTAATTAATTAATTAATAATATGCATTGAGGATATAGAGAAACTGGAAGCTTTGCAAACTGTTGATGGAAATGTAAATTGTTCAGCCACTATAGAAAATAATATGGAGGTTCCACAACAAATTAAGAATATAACTACTATATGATTCATCAATCTTAATTTCCAGTATATATCAAAAAAAGTTTAAATCAAGATCTCAAAGAGATATCTACAGTCCCATTCATTGCAACATTATTCACATTAATCAAGATATGGAAACAGCCTAAAATTTTTACTCATCTATAGATGAATGGATAAGTAAAATATGGTATGTACATATGATGAAATAGTATTCACTATTTTAGTAGGGAAAAAACTCTCCATATTTGACAACATGGATGAACCTGGAGAAAGTTATGCTAAGTGAAATAAGCCAGGCTCAGAAGGATAATTATTACATTATTCCACTTATGTGAGATATCTTAAATAGTCTAGTAGAAGCAGAGAGTAGAATGTTGTTACAGAGTTTTGAGAACTTACCTTTTAATTTAAATTCCAGACATTTATAATAGTAACTGGATAGATAGTGAATCCATTATTAACTTTAATTCTTCTCCTTACTAACTTCTCCATGTTCATACTGATGTTTTCTGCCAAATAAATGATTTTCACTTATTTTCTTCTCTCTGGATCTTGTTCTGGGAGAAGGTCAATAAGACATTCTGAAGGATATTTTGGATAGATGATTAAAAAATCCAGTTTTTTAATATAATGCACAGTCACTCCTGGATGCTTGAAGACAATAAGAAAGCCATAGAATTGTGCTTTATTACAAAACTGAATCTGAAATTAATTTTGAAAGAATTGAATCAATTATAAAATTTTTTTTAAATGTTAATAGGAATTTTTACTTATGAATAGAAAAATACTGGGACAATTTAACACACTCTGTTGATATTACATTCAGTGCTCTATCCAAATAGTTTAGGTCTCACTATTTGCTTATGCCTTTGCACGTCAGCATCTCTTGGCCTGTAGGCATTTCCCAAAGCCTCAAGTCCTCCGCCCACTTGCACTGCAAACTAATACTACTGTTGGAAAATATTTCCATATATTTACATTTTAACTGTGTTCCTCTAATGGTCTATTAGACATATTTTAGCAAAAACTTTTATTTTTTCTTAAAATATTTAATTATTTGACACCTCTGAGACCATCTTCTCTAGTGACTGGTAATAGTTTTTATATATATACCAGCTCTCTTCAGAAAGAATAATTTAAAGGCACCCACTCTCTGAAAGGCCCCAGTGTGTGTTGTTTCCCTCTATGTGTCCATGTGTTCTCACCATTTAACCTCCACTTATAAATAAGAAAAATATGTGGTGTTTAGTTTTCGGCTCCTGTGTTAGTTTGCTAAGGATAATGGCCTCCAACTCTATCCATTATTATTATTATTTTTTTTATTGCTTTGTTTGTATTGACAGATAAAATTGCATATATTTCTCAAGTACAATGTGATGCTTTGAAATGTACCTTTTGGAACAATTAAATGTAGCAAGTAACCTATGCATTGCCTAACATACTTGTCATTTTGTTGTAAGAATACATAGCTATCTTAACATTTTTAAAGAATACTACATGTTTTTAACTCTAGTTACCATGATGTAAAATAGATCTCTTGAACTTATTCTTCCTATCTAACTGAAATATTGTATCCTTTGACCAACATCTTGCCACTTCACTCCCAATCACCCTAGTCCTTGGTAAACACCATACTACTCTCCACTTCTACGAGTTCAAGTTTTTTAGATCTAACATATGACTGAGATCATGCAGTATGTGTCTTTCTGTGTCTGGCTTATTTCAATTAAAATAATGTCCTCCAGGTTATTTATGCTGTTGAAAATAACAGAATTAACTTTTTGTTTTTTAAGACAGGGTCTCCCACAGCCCAGGCTGGAGGGCAGTGGCATGATCTGGGCTCACTGCAGCCTCAACCTCCTGAGCTCAAGAGGTCTGCCCACCTCAGCTCCCTAGGTAGTGGGACTATAGGTGTGTGCACCCATGCCTGACTAATTTTTGTATTTTTTGTAGAGAAAGGGTTTTGTCATGTTGCCCAGACTGGTGAGCTGAGCTCAAGTGATCCACCCACCCTGGCCTCCCAAAGTGCTGTGATTTTAGGCCTGAGCCACTGTATTTGGCCTACTTTCTTGTTAATGGCTGAATAGTACTCCATTGTGTGTATATATCTCTTTTTCCTTGTCCATTTATCTGTTGATGTATACCAGTTGATTCCAAATCCTGTCTGTTGTGAATAGTGCTGCAATAATATGGGAGTGCAGAGATCTCTTCAAAGTGCTGATTTTATTTCTTTTAGATACATATACAGTAGTGGAATTCTTGTATCTTATGTTATTTCTATTTTTAACTTTTTGAGGAACCTCCATAGTATTTTCTAAAGGCTAATACTGATATACATTTATACCAACAGTATCTGAGGGTTTTGTTTTCTCCTCATCCTCCCCAGTAGTTGATATTGTCTGTCTTTTGACAATAGGCATTCCAACTGGTTTAGGTGATATTTGATTTTAATTTTCACTTCCCTGATGACATGTGACATTGAGCAGTTTTCCATATACCTATTCACCATTTGTATGTCTTCTTTTGAGAAATGTCTTTTCAGATCTTTGCCCACTTCTAAATTATGTTGTTTTCCTGCTGTTCACTTGCTTGGATTGCTTTTATATTTTGGACATTAATTCTATATCAAATATATAGTTTGCAAATATTTTTCCCATTCTGTAGGTTGTTTTCTAGCTATTAAGTTTTACTTTATATATTCTGGCTATTAAAGCCATTTTAGATATTTTGTTTGCAAATACGTTCTTCTCTTTTGTATTTTGTCTTTTTACATGGTTGAATGTTTTCTTTGCTGTGAAAACAACTTGTTTGTTTGCTGTCATTCCATTTGTCTATTTTTGCATTTATTGCTTGTACCTTAGGCAAAAAAAAAAAATTGCCTAAACCAAAGTTACAGAGATTTACACCTTTGTTTTCTTCTAGTAGCTTTTTAGTTTAATATTTAAGTCTTTAATTCATTTTTAGTTGATTTTCATATATGTTGTGAAACAAGGGTCTAATTTTATTCTTTCATATGTGGCTATCCAACTTTCCCATGTGTTGAAGGGACTGTTCATTGCCATTTTGGGTTATGGGAATTTGTCAAAAATCAGTTAGCTGCAAGTGTATGGATTTATTCCTGAGATCTCAACTCTATTTTATTAGTCTAAATGTCTGTTTTCATGCCAGTGCCATGGTGTTTTAGTTATTACAGTTTTGTCATCTATTTTAAAGTCTGGCCAGAAGTTTGATGATTACAGTTTTTTTCTTTATGTTCCAAATTGCTTTGATTATTGAAGATCTTTTGTGGTATCATACATATTTCAGATTTTTCTGTTTCTGTGAAGAACATTATTGATATTTTTATAGTAATTGCATTGTCATTCATATATTGATAGTAAATCAATTGAATCAGTAGATTGCTTTGGCATAAATATTTTAGCGATATTGATTTTTCCAATTCATAAACACAAGATATTTTTATATTTATTTGTGTCTTTCAATTTGTTTCATCACTCTTTTATAGTTATCAGTATTAGGTCTTTCATTTGTTTAGTAAAACTTATTTCTGTGTATTTTATCTTTATTTTAGACAACTGAAATTATTTTCCTTGATTTTTTTAGATAGTTTGCTGTTAGTGTATATAGAAGCACTAGTACTTTTTGTATGTCAATTTTGTATCTTGCAACTTTACTGAATTTTTTATTAGTTCTGAGTTTTTTGCTGGAGTCTTTAGTGTTTTCTATATATAAGTTCACATCATCTGCAAACAAAAATGATTTTAGCTTTTTCTTTTCTATTTTGTTGCCTTTTATTTCTTTCTTTTGTGTAATTGCTCTGGCTATGACTTCTAGTACAATGTTCAATAAAAGTGTCAGGAGTGGGCATTCTTGTCTTGTTCCAGATTTTTGTTGTTCCAAAAAAGCTTTCAATATTTCCCTGTGGAGTATGATGTTAGTTGTGGGTTTGTCACAAGTGGCTTTTAATGTATGAGGTACATTCCTTCAATAACTTATTTTGTGAGATTTTTTATAATAAAAAGATGTTGAATTTGGTTAAATGCTTTTTTATTAATATTTTCATCTATTGAGATAGTCTTAGGATTTTTGTTCCTCATTCTATTAGCGTGATATATGACATTTATTAATATGTGTATGTTGAATCTTCCTGCATCCCTGGATTGAATCTCACTTGATAATGGTGAATGGTCTTTTAATGAACTGTTTGATTTGGTTTGATATTATTTTGTTGAGAATTTTTGCATCTATTTTCATATTGAACACTATCCTGTAGTTTTCTTTTTTTACAGTGTTCTTATATGGCCTTTGTATCAGGGCAATCCCAGTCTTATAAAATAAACTTGGAAGCAATTCTTCTTTTTCAGTTTTTTTGGAAGAGTTTTAGAATAAATGGTATTACTTTTTCTATGATTGTTTAATAAAATGTATCAGAGATGTCATTAGCTCTTGGGCTTTTCTTTGATAAAAGACTTTTTAGTACTGATTTAATCCTCTTTCTTGTTAATCTTCTATTTTGGCTTTTTATTTCTTCATAATTCAATGTTTACAGGTTGTTTGTGTCAATAAATATATCAATGTATTCTAGGTTATACAATTTTGTTGTTATATAATTTTCCATAGTAGCCTCTTCTGATTCTTTGTATTTCTGTAGTGTTGGTTGTAATATCTGCTTTTTCTGGTTGTTTTGTAGATTCTTTGTTCTCTCTTCCTCTCTTGCTATTTCATATATGGTTATGTTATTTTCTTTAATGGAATGATTTAATTCTCTTGTCTTTGTTTTTTGTACCTCTTGTATTGGTTTTTGTGTTGTGGATACCATTAGGCTTTAAAGGAAATCATATAATTACAGCAGGTTGTCTGAAACCTGCTGTTTAAGATATCTGATAACAACTTAACTTTGATTAGAAAATTTAAAAAGCACTTTTGCAGTAATACTCCACTATCCCCACACATATTTTGAGGGTCTAATATCACAGTTTACATCTTTTTGTATTTTTCTTAATAAATTATAGTAATTATGATTTTTAATAGCTTTGTCCTTTAACATTTATACAAAAAAAGTATAAGGAATTTCCACACCACCCTTAAAGTATTATTCTGTCTACTTGCTTTTACCGGTGTGTTTTATAATTTCCTTTTTTTCATGTTATTAGCATTTTTTAAATTTCAGCTTAAAAATCTCCCTTTAGCATTTCTTGCAAGACCGGCATAATAGTGATGAATTTCCTCAGTTTTTCTTTGTCTGGAAATGTCTTTATTTCTCCTTCAGGCTCAAGGATATCATTGATGGGTAAAGTATTTTTGATTGACAGTTTTTAATTTTTAGTTTTTTGTATTTTTCTCAGCACGATGTTTATATTATTCTACTCTTTTTCTGGCTTCAAAAGTTCCTATAGAGCAGTCCACTGCTAGCTATATTGAAACTCTCTTTTATGTTATTTTCTTATATGCTATTGCAGCTTTCAGTATCCTCTTTGTCTCTAATTTATGACAGCTTGATTCTAATATATTTTAGGGTAGTTTTTTGTGAATTGAATCTGACTGTAGACTTTTGACTACATTTTACCTGGATGGGTACTTCTTTCATTAGGCTCGGAAAGTTGACTGCTACTATTTTTTTTTTTTTAAGCATTTTACTCCTTTATTTTCCTCCTCTCATTAACTCCTATTACTCATACATTTGCTCTTTTTAAGCTTTCCTATAAAAAGCATTCTTCATTTTTTAATTATGTTCTATTTTTTCTCCTTTGGTATATTTTCAAGTAATCTGCCTTTGAGTGAACAGATTCTTTCTCCTGCTAAATCAGTTCTGCTGCTTATACTCTCTATTGCATTTTAAAATATTATTTATTGTATTTTACAGCTCCAAAATTTGTTTTAATTTTTTCTCTCAATCTCCATATTAAATTGCTCATTTTGATCACTTATTGTTGAATTGATCCTCTTCATTTTCTTGGAGGTGGCTGAGCTTCCTCAAAAAAAAGTTAATTTGAATTTTCTCTCAGGTAGTTCATAAATATTTATTTCTTTAGAGTTGGTTACTGATACTTTATTTTACCCCCCTTTTGTTGATATCTTGTTTTCCTGATTGTTCTTGATCCTTGCAGTCATGTGCTGATGTCTGTACATTCTAATAAGTAGCTTTTTACTCTATCTTCTATATAGACTGTCTTTATCTGGGAAAGCTCATCAATAGTCAGCCTGTCCAGAGATTATGGGCAAGCCATTTGGTGTAGTCTCAAAGGCTAAGGTCTCTGTAGTTAGTATGGCTCTTGGGCAGGCCAAAAGCCAGGGGAAACTGTGGCCAGTGTGTCACTGGAGCACACCAGAAGCCCAGGGATTTACATGGCGTTTATACCACTGAGTAGTGCCTGGTTCCTGGGGCCAGTGAAGCCTGATTGTCACTATTGCCTGTCAGGAGTCCGGGGCCACTACAGTTGGCCCAGTGGTGGTACAGGCTGGAGACAGAGTCTGCCACACAAGCCTAAACCCTGGGGCTTTGTAATCCCACTTGGTGCTGGGTTGGGCTTAGATGCTTAATCTACAGTTATATTCCTAGGATATGGAGCTCTAGAGGTCTTCTTGGTGCTGGGTTTTACTGTGCTGGACTCACTGTTGAGGCCCAAGGCCATGTTCTGTGCTCAATTCCTCATTTTTCCCCAGAGCAAATGTTATTTCTCTGTTTATTCTGCTGAAAGTGCTTGAGAAATGGGTGACTCGATAATATAAAACTGTCCTTCAAATCCTCTTCAAATCATTTTTTTATTATGCCACAAACAGGTATTGTCACTTTTCAACTTATTTCTTCAACTCATAAAGATATTTTTTGCACATGGATAGTTGTTCAAACTGGTATTTGCGTGGCAGATTATTATCACTGGGCAGACCTATTCTGTTATCTTACTCTATCTCTCTCAACAAAATTGTTTTGAGCGCCTACAATGTGTTAAGATTTACTGTAGATACTAAGAATAAATACATTGATAACTAATACAAAGAAAATTTATGCTTTCCTTGGTCTCACACACATGCATACAAAAAACTAAGTGATATCAGGCACTGTGATAAAAAAATGAATTAGAGTAAGGTGAATAAATATCATGAGGAGATAAAGTGATAAGGCAAATGACTCTAATGAGATGGATTTCTAAATAGATATCTGCATGAACTGAGGGGATAAATCATACAATTATTTAGGAGAAGCAGTTTCTAAGACACGAGAATAGCCAGAATAAATCTGCCCTTAGGAAAAGCAGGGATGCCACTATCTTGACATTTTTTGGTCTCTATTATATAATCCTCCTCGTGAGTTCTTAAAAAATATACTTTCCCAATCGTATAAACTGATACACTTTTTATAACAATCTGCTTGGTTGACTATTTTTCTCAATCGTTATGCAAGCACTTAGACAGCAGAGTCCTTGCCTAAATTTTTGCTGTTCTTGGTACACACAGTGTCTATGTAAAAAAGCTAACAATATATTTTGTCAAAAATGAAAATATAAGCATGCATTCATCTATCAACACAAACACACAACATGCACAAATAGATATATTCACTTAATGACATGGATACCTTATGTGCCCTGTGTCTTTAGGCAATTTCATTGGTGTGTGAACATCACAGAGTGTACTTACACAAACGCAGGTGGTGCAGCCTACTATACACCTAGGATAAATGGTATAGTCTATTGCTCTTAGGCTACAAAACTGTACAGTATGTTACTTTACTCAGTACTGTATGCAATTGTAACAAAATATTAAGGATTTATGTATCGAAACATATTTAAACATAGAAAAGGAACATTGAAATTATGATATAAAAGGCAAAAGCTTTTATACTTGTATAAGGCATTTACCATAAATGGAGCTTGCAGGACTGGAAGTTGTTCTGGGTAAGTCAGGGGGTTAATGGAGTTAATGGTGAATGACTATGAAGGCCTAGGACATTACTATACAGTACTGTGGCCTTTCTAAACGCTGTACACCTATGCTACACTACGTTTATAAAGTGATCTCTTTACTTCAATAAGTTAACAGTAACCTACTGTAATTTATTTTACCTTATATACTGTTAATTTAAAAAATGACTATTTTGTAATAACACTTAACTAAAAACACAAACACATTGTACAGCTGTACAAATCTTTTCTTTATTTGTATTTTATAAGCATTTTTCTATGTAAACTTTTTTTTTTTAAAACTTTTGTTTTGTTTTGAGATGTTTCTCTGTCGCCCAGGCTGGAGTACAGTGGCGCAATCTTGGTTCACTGCAGCTTCCCCCTCCCGGGTCTAAGTAATTATCTGCCTCAGCCTCCTGAGTAGCTGGGATTACAGGCATGTGCCACAATGCCTGGCTAAATTTTTTGTATTTTTAGTAGAGACAGGGTTTCAACATCTTGGCCAGGCTGGTCTTGAGCTCCTGACCTCGTGAACCACCCACCTCCGACCTCCCAAAGTACTGGGATTACAGGCGTGAGCCACCGCACCTGCCCTTGTTTTTACTGTTTAAACTTTTTTGTTAAAAACTAAGACACACACAAACACACACACACACACACACACACTTTAGACTAGGCCTACACAGGGTCAGGATCATCAACATCACTGTCTTCTACCTTCACATTTTATCCCACTTGAAGTTCTTTAAGAACAATCATATGTATGGAGCTGTCATCTCCTATGGTAAGAATATCTTCTCCTGACCCTGTCTCTACTAAAAATACAAAAAAATTAGCTGGGCATGGTGGCGGGCGCCTGTGGTCCCAGCTACTCGGGAGGCTGAGGCAGGAGAATGGTGTGAACCCGGGAGGCGGAGCTTGCAGTGAGCTGAGATCGCACCACTGCACTCCAGCCTGGGCGACAGAGCGAGACTGCATCTCAAAAAAAAAAAAAGAAGAAAAACTTGCCTGAAGCTATTTTACAGTTAACTTTTTTAAGAAAAGCAGAAGAAATACAATCTAAAAAAATACAACCTCAAAATATAGTATAGTAAATAAATAATTAACATTGTTGTTTATTTCATTATCAAGTGTTATACATTGTACATGATTATATGTGATATGCTTTTATACTACAGGCAGTTCAGTGGCTTTGCCTACATGAGCATCACCACAAATTCATGAATAAAGAGTTGCACCACCACATTATGACAGCTCTAACATCACTAGTGATAGAAATGTTTTAGCTCCATTGCAATCCTATGGTACCACCATTGTATATGTTGTCCATCAATGACTGAAGCATTGTTATGCAGTATAAGACTGTATATATATACATGAATGTGTAGGCTGTAGTGCAGTGGCACAATCTTGGCTCACTGCAAGCTCCGCCTTCCAGGTTCACACCATTCTCCTGCCTCAGCCTCCTAAGTAGCTGGGACTACAGGCGGCCACTACCTAGTCCGGCTAATTTTTTTTGTATTTTTAGTAGAGAAGGGGTTTCACTGTGTTAGCCAGGATGATCTCAATCTCCTGACCTCGTGATCTGCCTGCTTAGGCCTCTCAAAGTGCTGGGATTACAGGAGTGAGACACCGCACCCGGCTTTTTATTTTATTTTATTTTATTTTATTTTATTTTATTTTATTTTATTTATACCGAGTCTTGTTCTGTTACCCAGGCTGGAGTGCAGTGGCATGATCATGGCTCACTGCAGCCTCAGACTCCCAGGCTCAAGGATCCTCCCAACTCAGCCTCCCAAGTAGCTAGGACCACAGGTGCACACTATCACATCTGGCTAATTTTTGTTATTGTTGTTTTGTTTTGTTTTTGTTTTTTGTATAGAGGGAGTTTCTCTATGATTCCCAGGTTAATCTTTAATTTCTGGGTTCAAGCAATCCACCCACCTCAGTCTCCCAAAATGCTGGATTACAAATATGAGCCACTATGCCTGGCAGATCTATTTCATTTGTTAGTGATTCAGTTGGACATATGAAATCTTCTTCTCATGAATTTCAAATTTGGATATTGCAGTTTTGTGGGAGAGATACAGACAGCAAATTTATATTAAATGTGATTTTATTTATGATAATCATAGCTTTTTAGAAATAAAATAAAGCAGGAAGAAGTGATGAAAGAGTGGAGGAAATATCTATCTAATTTAGATTTGATTCTGAGACATGGACAGCAGAAAGTAGGTCAATTATAGAAATAACTTGGGTTATGCAATTTTAAAACCTCTAGTCAAGGGAAAGCTTGATGTGTTCAGAAAATTGAACATGGACCAATAAGTGAAGAACTCAGACATGGAAAAGTGGTACCAGATAAAACTGGTCAAATTTTCTTTTAAGTGCATTGCAAACCCATTTGAGGGCTTAAGAAGGAGAATGATTGTATTTGTTTTGTACTGTAAAAATATAATTTTGATTCATCATAGCATTGTAGTTGGAAAACAAATATGATCACTGTCTATTTTAGTAGCCTAGATAGAAGATAATAGTGGTTTACACTGGGACATTGGCACTGAAGACTATAGTAATTCAATAGATGGAGTAATAATTTGGGAAAGAAAATCAACAGTATAAGCTTGATATGGTATGGAAAATAAAGCAGAAAAAATAATTTTTTTTTTTTTTAGGATTTTAGGAGGATAACTGGGTTTATGTTGGCCCCATCAACTGAGATAAAAAAGATAGAAGATGGCAACATAGTCTACTTAAATAGTAGAAGGCATCATTGTTCCTATTTTACTGTGGCAATTTTGACAGGTCTGTCCAATGTCTTATTGGAGCTCAGTGGAAAAATCAGAGGTATAGAGAGTCATATTACAGTTATCTGGGCAGGCCATTATATAAGATTACCTAGAGGGAAGATACTAATGGGAAAGAGCGCATTGAATTATAGAGATTCTACAAGGAAGAACATTTCAAAATGTAGATGTCTTATAGTGTGAATAGTACCAGCAACATAAGGTGAGTTAGAACAAAAATATAGCATGCTAAAAAGAGGTGATTTGATTTACTCGAAGATACGTGAGATTGGCTGTAGTTTCAGCATTATGACAGTCATCAGCTATAGACAGTGTATATCTGTAGTTTGTTATATTTACATATTTTCCCACTTAACCTAAAGACTTTTGAGTAAATAGATAGCTAAAGAAAGTACAAATACTAATACCCAAGAAATACTGAGTTTTTTTTTTAAGTCAGAAAATGGATTAGATGCCAGTCCTGGCTATATAATGGCTTAAACATAAGTATTACTTTTTCACTAGACTGGCTGGAGAAGCATTCTGGAAAAGGATGTATGTGATGTGGACTCTGAAGTGTACGTAACATTTGAATAGGCACTGAACCATGAGAGGAGATTTCAAATGGCAGAAACAATGCCAGTAATGTAAACAAGCACAAGGTTTATTTAGAGGATAGTGCATCTGCAACTTTAAAAGGAAAAGTCCTATGAATAAAGCTTATAGTAGCAGATAAAAGAAAATCAATGTCATAAATATTGATGACCAAATAACATAGAGTCTGAATATTCCCATTAACGATAATGCTCCCTCCACTGCAGTTTAAGGGGTGTTTTCTCCTTTTTAAATTGCTTTTCTCTGAAGAAATATTATATATATTTACATCATCATATCAAAGAGGGCCCCCTAGAGAAAAGGAACCACGAATAGGGTAGATTGAAAGAAGAGAAAGAGATTTTAAAGGAATTGGATCAGATCTCACATGATTGTTGGGTCTGTCAAGTTGATAATCCGTAGGGAGGTCAGAAACAGGCTGAAAAATCAGGCAGAAGTTGAGGCTGCAGGCAGAGGAGCAGAATTTTTTTACTTTGTAGAAAACCTTAGATTTTTCACTTTTTTGTTCTCTCTTTTTTTTTTTTTTTTTGATGGAGTCTCGCTCTGTCGCCCAGGCTGGAGTGCAGTGGTGCGATCTCGGCTCACTGAAATCTCCACCTCTCGGGTTCACGCCACTCTCTTGCCTCAGCCTCCTGAGTAGCTGGGACTACAGGCGCCTGCCACCAGGCCTGGCTAATTTTTTTGTATTTTTAGTAGAGATGGGATTTCACCGTGTTAGCCAGGATGGTCTCGATCTCCTGACCTCGTGATCCGCCTGCCTCAGCCTCCCAAAGTGTTGGGATTACAGGCGTGAGCCACCGCACCTGGTCTTTTTGTTCTTTTTTTGAGACAGAGACTCGGTCTGGTGAGGCAGGAGTACAATGGTGCACTCATGGCTCACTGCAGTCTCCAACTCTTGGAATGAGATGATCCTCCTGCCTAGGCCTCCTAAAATGCTGGAATTACAGGTGTGAGCCACCATACCCAGCTTAAGGCCTTTTAATAATTAGATGAGGGTCACACATTATGCAGGATAATATCCTTTAAAGTCAATTGATTTTAGATGTTAACCAATCTACAAAATATCTTCACAGTGATAACTATATTAATGTTTCATTGAATAACTGTGTATAATAGCCTACTCAGGTTGGCATGAAATTTGTCATTATAGTCCACTCTTTGTCAATTTAACATCTATGTCCATCTACTTAAACCATACTAAATATTCAAATAAAGACAGAAATAAAGTCGTATTTTTACCTGACATGACACAATAATTCTGCATACAGTAGAAAACACATTAACCTTTTTCCCAAAAGAGGATGTGAAGTCCTTGGGTCATGGTCACCCTTCTCCTTAATATCCTAGAAATTAAATACTATGATGTAAAGTTAATTATTATTAATACGTTTTATGTTATGTAATAAGAAAACAAGTTGTGGGGAGAATCAAATAGTTTATGTACACACATACTCATAACAAAATAAGAAATAAGTCTCATAACAATTAGCTGCCCTCATTTATGCAATTGGTCACATGCTTCTGGCTGCTACCACATTCCACTTCTTAGTCCACATTCTTCCTGCCCTCAGCAAGCACCTTGGCTGTTTGATTTACCTGGTGGGGTGACCAAATGTTTATTCCTGAATAGTCTGGGCCATTATTAGTCCTGCGGCCTGAACTGAGTGGTTGTAGTTTACCATTCACTTTAATCACGGGGCATGGGAATGCTAAGACATGCCCTACAAGATCTTCTGTATTCCAGACATATTGTTCCTTACCTCTATTTTGTTGTAGCTGTCTGATTTTTTCTTAATAATCAGGAGCAATCACTTGAGCCAGGATAGTCACTTTCTTTTTTCCAGTTGATTCAGAGGCATGAAGAGTTCACCGCGCCTGGTAGCAGTTTTAACTTCCAGGTCGGTGAGATGAATGATGTACCTCTTTGTGGAAGGCTTTTGAAACTATCACCTCTCAGATGACTAATACAGGTTAATGTGGTGGGAACAGAAAGCAGAAGTTTTTCTAGCACATTGTTAGGGGAAATAGTGAGTGGAGTCACTTCCAAACCCACCCCTTGATTTCTGAACTCATGAATTCTGATTACAGGGTAAATGTTACCATTTATGACATGCTGATTTTAAGCACATAGAAACTTTGCTGAATATTGTCCCATATCTACAAGGTATTTCCACTTAGCTGGTGCTGTGGTGAGTCTTCAGAAATCATACCATCGTTCTTCCAAGCCAGCTGCTTCAGGAAGATAAGTGAAGTGGTAAAACCATTGAAATCCATGAGCCTGGGCTCATAGCCATGTTTTCTTTGCCATGCAGTGAGTTACTTCAAAGAAGCAAGCTAGAACGGTAGAGCTCTACAGATGTACAGAACACAATGGTAGTGAATAAGTCATTCTGTAAGTACATGAATGGAAAATTTTGCTAACTACATATAAGGCAGGTAAATCCATATCCAGAGTAAGTGTCTATTCTAGTAAGAACAAAATGCTGCCACTTCCGGGATAGAAGCCATTCAATGCAATCAAACTGCCACCAGGATAATCTAATCACTCTAGAGAATGGTGCCATACCGGAGAATCAGTTTTAATTTCTGCTGTTGGCAGATCATGTCCTCAGTCATGTCATAGAAGTCCATGTTTCTTAGCCCATGCCTTAACTCCATCCTTTCAACAATGACCACATTGTTCATGAACCCATTGAGCAATGCAAGATATAGCTGGGGAAAGAGACTGACTGGCATCCAGAGAGAGGATCATTATAACTCACTTTATTGCTGGAATCCTCCTTGCTCAGGAAACCCTTTGGTGATCATTTACATAGAATAAACGTATTTTCATGTTTTGCCCATTTGAAGTGATCTATATACATTTCTTTTTTCCAGACATTCTTTTCTCCAATATTCCAATCATGTTACTTCCAAGTCCCTGACAAGTCAGACAAATCAATGGCCACAGTTCATGAATCTGTATACAATTGTCCATTTGATTATTTCTCATTCCAAGAAAAATGAACAGTCAAGTGCACTGCTCAAAAATTTGCCCATTGAAAGGATTTCATTTCACCATTGTCCTTCAGAGTTATCTCAGAGTGTGATTGCAGTAACGTAGCAATTTACATTCAAGTAGTTCCTGCATGTCATGGAGAATGATCTGTAAATAAGGCCCCAATTTTTTCTTCCTGAGTCAGCTGATTACAGGGAATATGCATAATACTGTTGGTGTGAGTTGGAATAGAGAAGGTAATGTAACAGAAGTGGAAACCATGAACATTTATACTAATTTTTCATGTAAATGGCTTTTGCCTTAAGGACCTGCTCAAGAATAATTCCATATATACCACTTCCTTTTGATTATGGAGTGCTGGTGCACATGTCTGATTCAAGGGACTGAGGGTTGAGGAAACTTTCACTTCATGATAACCAGATTAGGTTGTATGGTAAGTTCATGGCCCGTGATTAAACATTCAATATCTACTAAGGCCCTGTGGCAAGTCCAAATCCGCTTCTCACAACAAAAGTTCTTATCTGCAGAAGATGGCAGAAATTTCCTTTAAAATCCTGGGGGCTTCTGCTATAGCAGCCTGTAAAAGGCTTAGAACAACATCTCTGTCACTGACACATGAAGAACCATTGGATAGATTGGCTAAATTGACCCAAGAGGCAGAGTAGCTTGCACTGCACCCTGAGCTTTATGCAAAACTTTGTTTTATTGTGGAGCCAACAACAATCTTCTTTGTGTCACTTGGTAAATGGTGCAGAATAGCACACCAAAATGAGAAATATGTTGCCTTCAAAAATCAAAAACACACTGAGATCTGTGCTTCTATTTTGATTGTAGAAGAGGCCAGATTCAACAACTTATCCTTCACCTAGATGATATCTTTCTCTCTGCCACAAAACACCGTATCCCTAGAAAATTCACTAAGGTAGAAGGCTCCTGCATTTTTATGAGATTTATTTCCCATATTCTGACATACAATTGTCTTACTAGTAAGTCTAAGGTAGTTGTTACTTCTTACTCACTAGGTCCTAACAACATAATGTCATCAATGAAATGAACTAGTATAATGTCTTGTGAACAGAAAAGGCAAACTATTAAGTTGGGGCAAAAGAGTAAATTACTGTTAATAGCAAAAACCACAATTACATTTGCACCAACCTAATAGATCCCTGCACACTAAATGATGGCATAGGGCTACATAACACTTAAGTAGGAGAAGGAAGGTATACTGCTGTCTTATTGGCTGAAATAAAACTGTTTTTGTTGACTAATAGACACTTGCTAGGTGAATAGCCACATACCAGATACAAGGAGGTATGTTAATTTGTTCAAGAAGTGAAACCTTATTTGAACACCAGCAGCAACTGGAGTCACTACCTGGTTAAATTTAAGACAGTCCATTATTATCTTTTAAGATCCCTCTGTTTTATGCACAGACCAAACAGGTGACTGAATGGGGAGACAATGGTAATACCACCTTTGCATCTTTCATTTCCATGAAATGGTACAAATGTCTACAGTTCTTCTAGAATGTGTTACCACTTTTAGCTTACTATTTGTGTAGGTGCAGGCAGTTCTAGTGTCCCAATTGAACTTTCAACCACAATGGCTCTCATCTGCAATCAGAGAACCAGTCTGGAGACTCTGCCTGTTGTTGTATATGTCTATTCCAATTATGCATTCCAGAACTGGGGAAATAACCACAAAATGGGTTTAGAAAGTCATTGGATCTATTGTGAGATGGACTTGAGCTAAGACTCTTCTGATCACCTGAATCCCATAAGCTCAACTCTGACTGCTGGACAATAGTGACACTTTGGGTCTCCTGAAATTCATGTCAGTTCAGAGCCAGTGTCTGATTACCTTCCCCAAACCTGATTATTTGTTTTTCCTCAATGCAGAGTGACCATAGTAAAATTTCCTGTCTTTTTTGAGAAAACTGGGAAAAAGATAATCAGTACAGATTTTGAAACGTGTGTTGTCTTTATTCTAGGGGACCTAGTTTTTTCACTCAAGGGGTTCTGAGTCTCTAAGTCTTATAATCTTATAGACTTTATGACTTTATTGCTCAAGTCTTAAAATGAAAGCCGAGGCTGTGGCTCTGTGTTCTAATAATCAAGCAAGATGATTGTTAACTTAAACTAGAGCTCTTCCACTTATACAGATCAAGAAAAAATTTAATCAGTTCCTCACCTATTTCTCTTCAATGGACACCATAATAAACAACTTAATGCTATAGTGAAGTTACCAATGACTTTCTTCACAGAATTGGAAAAAATACTTTAAAGTTCATATGGAACCAAAAAAGAAAATTACCTATTTTAATGTTTTCAAACTAAGCATGGCATACTAAAAATACTACATAATACTACATAAATATTCACACTCACAAATTACATACCTGAACTATGTAATTAGTGTATGTGAATTCTTTGAGTTGTAGAGTATAACATGTTTCAGAAATTAAATTGTTTTAAAAAATAACTTCAGTAGCTATTTCACAAACATAGCATTAGCAACTATACATGTAGTGTCATTGGCAAAAGCTTGCAGAGGTCAGCTGTTTACAAACTCTTTCATTAGAGGAAAAGATTGGTTTCCATATATAAATGGGTAGATATCAGTAGTTGTTACTTTGTTCTTTTTACAGTTTTAATCATGTTTTTAGCATAGGTTCAGATATCTCTCTTCTTCAAAGCTCTAACAACTTTTTGAAGCTTCGGTAATTACATCTTTAAGATAATAAAGTATAATATTTCAAAAAGGTATAAGAGGGATTTAGGAATAATTATGTCTATTTTTTAAAGGGGATCTGGTAACAGGCAAAACAAGCAACAATAACAAAAGAAAATAACAACAGAATCAATCAAGTGTTCACCAATAGAGAAAACAGAAATACTGCCTAACACCAACTTTCTTTATTAAGATATAATAAAAAATAACATGAAGTTTACCACTTTTAAATGACCGGATAATGGAGGGATTCAGAGCACTGGGCTTGAAGGGTTGCTGGGTACTAACCTGGAGAGAACCAAGGGTGTAGACAAAGGAAAGTGGTTTTTATTTATGTCTGTGTGTCTGTGTTTAATAAATAAGGGGATTAAATGAAGCTACACGTTTGAGAACTATTGATTGTCTTATGTTGGCCAAGTATTGTAAACAATATAACTGGCTATAATATTACTGTATGCTTTCTAAAGACCACAGTAGAGCCAGGTGCAATGGCTCCCAAAAAGCACTTTGGGAGCCTGAGGCAGGCGGATCATCTGAGGTGAGGAGTTTGAAACCAGCCTGGTGAATATGATGAATCCTTGTCTCTATTGAAAATATAAAAATTAGCTGGGCGTGGTGGCATTCGCCTGTAATCCCAGCTACTTGGGAGGCTGAGGCAGGAAGAGGTGGAGGTGGCAGTGAGCCAAGACTGCACCACTGCACTCCAGCTTGGGCGACAGAGCGACAGAGGCAGACTTCCTCTTAAAAATAAATACATGGCCGGGCATGGTGGCTCACGCCTGTAATCTCAGCACTTTGGGAGGCCGAGGCGGGTGGAACACCGGGTCAGGAGATTGAGACCATCATGGCCAACATGGTGAAACCCCGTCTCTACTAAAGATACAAAAATTTGCTGAGCGTGACGATGCGCACCTGTTCCAGCTACTCTGGATGCTGAGGCAGAAGAATCACTTGAACCAGGGAATTGGAGGTTGCAGCGAGCCAAGATCATGCCACTGCACTCCAGCCTGGCGACAGAATGAGACTCCGTCTCAAAAGTAAATAAGTAAATTAAAAATAATAAATACATAAATAAATACAAATTAAAATTAAAATTAAAAAATAAAGACTACAATAGAAAACTTTAACTGGGGTCATGCCAAAATATCACTCACATTGTATGTGCTTTCTGGTCAAAGATGGGCAAGCAGTAGCTTAAAATATGTACTTTTTTTTTTTTTTAAGTAAAACTTTTCAAGTTATTTCTACAGTAAAATACATATTTTATTAAGATATTTAAAATATGTTCAAGGTCTTATTGAGGACTAGAAGTTAAGTCCGACATGCGTATTTTAGTCACATTTTCAATTCTGGATCAAGGCAGGTGAAGATATACTTCCATCACGTCCTTTCCGTTTATTGGAGCCTCCGAGTGAAAATGGAAAAACATGGTCTAGGACAACACGTAATGCTTCCTTAGTGTCACCCACAACAGCCATAGGAGGAGGTTATGGAGTAATACCTTAACAACAAAATAATGACACGGTCATCTGTTTTGTATTGATTTATAAACTATGGAATGATTGACTTGTGATGCTATTATTAAAATACTACTTCTCAAATTTGATGGGTAATGGTTACAAAGAAACTTGTTTGAGATTTTTGTAACCAGTGGCATATTCGCTTTAAGTTTAGGGTTCTTCAACAGGTTCATATATATATTTGGATATATGTGTGGGTATGCACATGTGTGTGTATGTAGAAATAATGTGAATATAAAGACAACAACACAAGATAACTATTTCATCACTGTAATTCTACTGCATCATAAATGCTTTGAATACAACTGTGCCACACTCAGTGGAAACAGATACTTTGCTGACTGATGACATAATTAGGATTCTAGAATTTTAAAAAATACAGTACATATTGATTTTATTATTAAGAAATTGTAGGAGAATTATCTGGGTAAATATTGACACAGTAAGTCTCTAGTAATCTTGCAACCCTGTGTCTCTGATGAATATGGAATTTTAGTGGCACTCAATTGTGATATAATTAACCATAGATGGTTTATTTAAATTTCCAGTGAGATGCTGAGTTTAGTCTCAGCTTTTTGTTTTCTGTCCAAAATAGAAAATGAAAAAAAAAAATCACTTAGGCAGACTTTTCTAAATAAGAAACAATTCAGTGGAAGTGAATTAGATTATCTTATCCCACTTGTGCATAGAAACAATCTATTACTATACATTTATCCAATTTTTTTCTTTAAAAAATTAACCTTATCTCAGAGAATTCACAGTCAATACACTTACATTGTATGATTTTTGTATACAGAAAATCTTAAACAGTAACTGTATATTTACTCTTGTAGTGTTACATCATCAAAACTAAAACAGAATGTGATGAGAAAAAAATTAAGTAACTTAAAAGCTGTATTGGCTGCTGTTTGTCCAGAGCAGTGTGTTAAAAATAATCCTGTCATGCAACATGGATGGAACTGGAGAACATTACATTAAGTGAAATAAGCCAGGCACAGAGAGGCGAGTACCCTGGTTTATTATTCATATTTGGAACAGCAACAACAAAAAGCTCATGACATAGAAAATGGAATGATGATAGCCAGAAGCTGCGAAGGGTAGTAGGGAGAGGAGGGATAAAGTGGGGATGGTTAATAGGTACAAAAATACAATTAGAATGAACAAGATGAAGTATTTGAGAGCACAATAAGATGACTATAGTAAACAATAATTTATTTTATATTTTAACATAACTGTAAGAGTAGAATTGGAATGTTTCTAACATAAATGATAAGGGCCTGAGGTGATGAATACCCACATTACCCTGAGTCAGCTATTGCACATTGCATGCCTGTATCAAAATATTACATGTTCCCCATAAATATATACAATTATTATGTATCCAAATAATTTGTTAAAGGGCATTCTTACTCTATGTGTGAGATATTCCTGAATGTGGAAGGTATCAGTCATATTATAACTATAATAATTTAGCACTCTGGAAAGATCACATACCTCCAAAGGTGGTCTTCAAATACTAATAGGAAAAAAAGAGAGTTGTGAAAGTAAATACTTGAGTATTCAGTCGAGACTGAGTATATGATTATCTCATCTCTGTAAATAATCAGATAGATTAGTTTTCCTTATGCAAACCAATCAACTAATCGACAACATTGAAGAGGATGACAATGAAACAACAAAACCTTGTTAATTATTCACCATAAGAGTTACATCCAATGAGAAGAGATAGATAGCAATGACCTCTAAAAGAAAGGTATATTAAATTGTTTTTGTGAAAGTAAATTCTTCTTTAGTTATTTCTACTGTCCCTGTGTATAGATGTCTCCTCTTCCAAGACAGACTTAACATGAAAAGGAAAGAAATGAGAAAAAAATTCTAGTGTCTCTGCACATAAACTGTTTCTATTAAATATTAAAATTAAAATTCAACATATGTCTTTTGATATTTCTGATTGTGTTTATTTTGAGGAAATAGCTAACAGTAAAACTACAGCAAATGATATATGTTTTAAAACAAATATAATTTATTCAATACTCAGTTGATACAGAAAAAAGATAAATTATTTTATTTTCAATATAGTTTAATTCAGCAAGGAATCATTGCTTTTTTCTTCTGTGCAAAGTTTGGTCCTTAGTATTATATGAGGTAGAAAAATGAATAACCTGTAATCCCTAGTTACAATGAGCTCATAGTCAATAGAATAATACAGATTCATAAACTGCCATACAAAATATTAAGTAGTGATATCCTAAAAAAGAGCAATGCCCTCAAACTTAAGCAGGCATCAGAATTATCAGGAGAAATTATTAAAACATAGATTGGTTGATTCCAACCTCAGAGGTTATTATTTAGTAGGTATACTGTAGGACCCAGATAATTTGAATTTCTAACAAGTTCTCATGTTATGCTTATGCTGCTGGTGTGGAATGACACTTTAAAAATTATTGCTTAAAATGATGATAGAGGGAGATATTTGTTTTGACTTAGCTGTGAAAGGAATAATTCCCAAGGGACGTGAACTTACTATTTGATAAATTATTAGAATTTGACAGGAAGATGAGAAAGTAAAGACTAATATAGAAAGAAAATAAGTCAATCACAGATACCAATGAAATGGATGTTATAATTGTGTGTAGAACGTGTGGTTGGAGTATGAATGAGTTTATTTGATTTATAAAATGAAAACCTAGAAAATTGTGCAATAAGTATTTACTAAACATTTATATATGACTATCACAATGCAGTTTATGTTTAGTGAGACAGTGCATCACACCAGTATGGCTAGAGTTACATCAAATAACAATATCAAGTTCTGACGATAATTGGTTGTAACTAAAACTTTATCCATTTCCGGTTGATGTGTAAAATATCACACCATTTTTCAAAAATTCTTTGTCAGATTTTTATAATGTTAAACAGACCCTTAGCCTATGACTCAGACATAGGCTGAGTTTTATCCCTAGATAAGTTGCCAAGAGTAATAAAAAAATCTACAAAAAGACAAATGCATCAGTGTTCAAAGAAATTTAATCATATCCGATCTTAATTTCAAACTATAATCAACAAAAGTCCATTAAAGGGTGAATGGGAAAAGAAAATGCACAAATATGGGTGAAACTGAAAATTATTATGCTAGGACTACAAAGGAGTACAAAACGTATAATTCCAATTTTTAAAAACTTTTAGAACAGGTAAAGTTAATCTATGATGATTGATATCACGTTACTGGTTTTCTAGGCTAGGGAGTGGGGATATGTAAATAGAAATCTACATGACAAAAATTTCTGGGTTATGGAAAGCTTCCATTATTTGACAGAGGTGGTCAGGTGGAGTAATCTTACTAAAATGAAATTAATGGAATTTATTAAAAGACTAGCTGTTGTTCATAATGGTGAAAAAAGAAAAATTTACGGTGACTTATGTTTTAAGCCTACATAGCGAATGTATGATATTAGTAAATAAAGTAGAAAAACCAAAATCCAAAAGTAAAAGCAGTATTTGTAGATATCGTGGATTTCTATTGTTGTATGATAAATTACAATAAATGTAGTGGCTTAGACAACACACCTTTACTATTTCACCATTTCTATGGTTCAATAATCCAAGCAAGACTTAGCTGGACTATTTCTGGACTCCCAAGGCTGACGTCAAGTCATTATTTAGCCTGCACTCTCATCTTGAGGCTTGCCTGGGAAATAATCGACTTCTGAGCTCTCTCAGGTTATTGTCAGAATTTATTGCCTTGTAGCGATAGGACACATGACAACTTGCTTCTTCAAAACCAGCAATGAAAAGAGAAAAGGAGAACCCAGTGAGAGAGAGCATGCTGTATGAAAGACGAAGAGAGAAAGATGCTTGACAAATAGGTTTTACAATCTTATCAATGTTCTGTAATCATGTCAATACAATCACATACTTCTCATGACCTTTGTCATGTTTCACTGGTTAGAAGTAAATCATATGTCTTTACACAACCAAGGGAGGGATTATCCAAGAATGTAAAGACCAGAAACCAGGAATCATGAGGTCACCTAAAAGTCTATTCTCCGTCTCCCACACCAGAGGAAATAAAAGGACGATTTTGGACTTGAATTTCTGTGTCTTTTCTGTACCTCTATCAAGAAGATAGTAGAAAATGCTATCTTGATCGGAGATTTGTGATTAAGACTAAAAATATTACAAA
The DNA here is from genome assembly GCF_047675955.1 of Chlorocebus sabaeus. Taxonomy (NCBI): domain Eukaryota; kingdom Metazoa; phylum Chordata; class Mammalia; order Primates; family Cercopithecidae; genus Chlorocebus; species Chlorocebus sabaeus. The sequence goes on along the minus strand of NC_132906.1, from coordinate 65,207,220 downwards.
ATATGTAAATAGCATGCTGATAACTGTTCACATTGTTCTAATTACTTTCTGGATTATAAAAGAGACTAAAACATAAAAGTATAAAATGCACAAATAAAATGTTATGTAAATTTATTTTTATAATAACATACGTTCATTTTTAGTACAATGTGAACAAGGAGAGAAATAAATTTGCCTACTTATATCAATTGAGGCATGGAATTTAAAATTATTTTTTTCCTGGAAATGATGAGAGGCAAAGATATGCACTGCTATAAGAGCATGGGAGCAAAGATGGATGTCCATTCTAAGCCAGTGGAATCATTGAACATATGTTTTCCTTTCTGAGTGCAGAAATAAGGTGAATCAGTGTCACAGCACTGATAATCAGTCTGTCAATGCTCTAGAGTACTGACCCAAATCCATCCTAAAGGTTATTATTTAAAAAAACTATGACCACTTGATCCAAGATTAACTAGGTAGAAAAATAACACTTAGCTATGGACTTTGTAAACTCTCTGGCAGCTTGGATAATATGAGAAAATAAACTTTGTCTTGGGTAATGAAATTTGTGGATTTTTGGTTGGCATATTTTGGTCATATTCATAGTCATTTACCAGAAGGAGGTTAATAAAAGAGCAGATTTTTGATGGAATAATTGGACTCTACTTATATAAATAAGGCAAATCTGGGTAGGTTCTTTCTAAGGTGGTGAGTATGAGTAAAAATGTAACACTCAAGAAGATAATCATTAAAAAATTGAAAATATTTCATGACAGTTTAAGAATAAACTTAGCTAAAGCAGATATAATAGCTTGGATAAGATTTTGTAGAACAACAGTTTTAATAGAAAATCTTACTGAAGTGATCAGCAACAGTGAACAAATTACAATTTCAAGTAGAATTTCACTCACTTTTTCCGAAAAGTGTCATTGTCTTGGGAAATACAATATTATAGAAAAATTGTCTCTGAACTTATGGGAGGAATTATAAGAGGTAGAACCAGATTGGTATGAAACTCTTACCTTCGGTTACTCATATAGTTGAGAATATTAAGCAGTAACATTAGAAGGAAACTGGAACTAATAGTGGGGCAGAGAGGAGCTGTACTCTTTTATTAATTCAAGATGGAGAGAAGTTGCTGTTGGGAGTAGAATGTATTAAATAACATGCACCTCACGGCAAAGAGTTTCATCAACCATCTGAAATTTAAATAGACATTCAAGTGTCTATGTATGGGTACATTTTTCAGAGAATAATTTCAGAAATGTACAGAAAGTGCTCATTGGGATACATTACCCCTAACAAGTGTGAATGAGGATACACTCTTTCAGTTGTAAGACGAAAAAGTCTTGAAGATCTAATGTACAGCATGGTGACTTTAGTCAATAATACTATATTTTACACTGGAAATGTGCTAAGAGGTTAGCTTTTAGTTATTTTTACCATGCATACACACACACACACACACACACACACACAAATGGTAATCATGTGAGTCCATAAGTGTGTTAAGTCGATTATAATAATTTCACAATGTGTATGCGTATCAACACATCATGTTGTTCATCTTAAATATGTACAATTTTTGTCAATTAAACTTCAATAAAGATAAAAAAAGACAAGAATTTTCAAACAATCAAACAGTGAAAAAAATCAAGTGTAAGATCTGCAACTGTATTAAAAATTACATTTTGTTAGAGAAACATTCTCTTTTTAAGTACAGGAAGGACCAAAGACATCTGATGGGTTCACATGAAGAAGATCCAAAGTCTAGCCCTTGTCATATACTTGTCAAGGGAGAAACCCAGGAAAATTGTCATATACTAGTCAAGAAGCCTAGGACAATTGTCACATGTAGACTGATGTACCAGAATACGAGTGCTGACTTTCTTCTGCAGACATCTTTTTGTTTGTTTGTTTGTTTTTGTTTTTTAATTGGAGAATAAAAACTAAGGGATGACTGGCTACAGTTCCTGAAAATAAAATACATAAATAAAAATAATTAAACTTCTAACTATTAACAAGTTCTCAGGCAATTTGAAAAGCCCCAACTTACCACACTCAAATGTAGTCAGACTATGAAGTCAAGGTTTTATAGAAAGAGATTCTCCAGAAGTTATTCTATATAGTGGTTTTAGATAAAGACTTGGTAAAGAAAAATTACACTGAATGAAGTTAAATAGGCAAGGATGACATTTGTCTAAGATTATTGCAAAGGAGTAAAAGATTGTAGAAGTAGGGTAGAGAGATTGAATTCAACTCCCCTGAACAAAAGACAGAATGAATTTTAAATGCTGGGTGGATTAGTGGGAAAGTACTAGGGGATGTTAGAGGAAAGGAAGGTACGTCATTGTGCTTAGACCATCTATGTTTGCTAGCTGGTACTTATCTAAGTTATGTTCTGACACTTAAACCAAGATTGACAGGTTGGAATGCTATTATTTCTTGATGATAACATTCCAAAGTGATGAGTTCCAGGTCCTTAAGAAAGACTTCCATCGGTTTACACAATTGGAAAGAAGCTGAGAGAAAATTTACTTCTCAAGGAGAGAAAATGTTATAATTGCAAATTTCTGAAGTAATTTATGAGAAGGGAGGTGCTGTAATCTAAATGTATGTGTCTCTGCTGAATTCATATGTTAAAACCTAATAACCATTGTGATAGTATTTAGAGGTAGAGACTTTTGGGAAATGATTAATTCGTGAGGGCCACACTCTCATTACTAAAACATTTAAAGAAAGCATCGTAGTTTCTTCCTGTCTTTCTGCCATGTGAGGACACAGCAATAAGGCACCATCTTTGAAGCAGAGAGCAAGCCCGCACCAAGCAATCAATCTGACAATACTTTGATTTTGGACTTTCTGGCTCCAGAGCTGTGTGCAATAAATTTTTGTTGTTTATATGTTACCCAGTGTAATATATTTTGTTACAGCAGCTCAAATGGACTAAGCCAAGAGGTCAGAGGTATATAGTCAGGGAAAAACCTATCTAAAGTTTAGTTGAGCTGAGGGGAACTACAGAACGTCTTGGTCAGATTCCTGTTTTTCAACATCTTCTCTGTATGAAAGCTATATACCCAACTGAAATAGCTTCAGCCCTTATGTGGAAATTTAAAATTAGTGTTATCTTCTTTTAAACAAATCCCATGGAAGAACATAGACTTGGAGCTACCATACTAAACACAATTACTGTAAACAGAGGGCACCGTGTGCTCTTACTAGCCACTATCTTTTTTTTTTTTTTTTTTTTTGAGACGGAGTCTCGCTCTGTCGCCCAGGCTGGAGTGTAGTGGCCGGATCTCAGCTCACTGCAAGCTCCGCCTCCCGGGTTTACGCCATTCTCCTGCCTCAGCCTCCCGAGTAGCTGGGACTACAGGCGCCCGCCACCTCGCCGGGCTAGTTTTTTGTATTTTTTAGTAGAGACGGGGTTTCACTGTGTTAGCCAGGATGGTTTCGATCTCCTGACCTCGTGATCCGCCTGTCTCGGCCTCCCAAAGTGCTGGGATTACAGGCTTGAGCCACCGCGCCCGGCCACTAGCCACTTTCAATTCACTAAACCATTCAGTTTTCTCTGAAGAAAAAAGTATATATATACACACACACACAGACACAGACACAAATGTGTATATATACACTTATAAATATATATACATATATACAAATGTATATATATACGTATAAAAATATATATACACACACATACACATACGTATTTGAAGGGATTATTTTAACACATATGCAGACTGTGAAAATATTTCCGCTAGACTTTCAAGGCTTTTGCTGAATTGGCTTAATTTTGTACTTTGCAGTAAAGATAACTATTCTTTTGCTTACACTGCTGTAAATTTTGCTTATTGTCATGTATAATGTATGAAGAAGCACAAATATACATTGTATCTTCTGCAGAAAGATTATGAACTAAATCAAAAATATTTCCAATATAAATAATAAAATAGAAAAGACAATTTACAATAGAGCTAGAAAAGCTTAGGCAAACAAATATAATTTCCAGAGCCACTTCTGAAAACAAATTATCTAAGGCAGACGTGTGGGGACAGTGTCGTTATTAGAATTTATTGGATATATTTTTCAGTTGATATGTACAATTTAATATTGAAACTTACTTTAATTTATGATGAAAGTTAATCACTCAAATTTTTGGCTTCACACTAACATTTAATATCTGAATGAGGGAAAATAATAACATATTATGCACTGAGGAAACGAATGGGTGCTTGTGAGCGAGCAAAGCTTTCTAAACCATAACAAGTAACACTTAATACTCAAACTGCAAGCAGGGAAAGTCATTCAAACATGCCTCTAGGAGAGTGCCTTGTTAGACACGGGGTAAGGCCAATATGACATTATGTTTAGAATGTTGTGGAAAATGACAAAGAAACAAATGACTCTGAATAAAACTGACTTTTAATATAACTTCTCTCAATTTAATATTGAAGTAATCTTGAAATATAACCAATTCTGAACTGTACTTTTGGAAGCGTTATTTCTCAGTGTAGTAACGTTGTTGTCTGCGCAATCTGGACAACGGGTACTTAAGCAGCAATCCAAATTGTCCTGCTGCATTTGCTAAACGATGGATAGCGTCCAGTTCTCTCTTGGCTAATATTGATTACAAATATTGAAAATACTTTAATGGTATTTCAGAAAGAGAAGTTTTAGTCATGAATCTCAATGGTACTCTTTCAAATTAAATATACACGAACCAGTTGTCCTTGAGAAGGGCAATCTGAATAACAGACAAATTAATACTTTATGAGAGAAACAGACTATTATCAAACGAATGTTTCTGGAATATTGTACTGTACTAAGAGACTGAAAGATATGTGTGTGTATGTGCATGTGTCTCTATACATGTATGCATAAATATTTATAGTTTTTATTGTTTTCTTTTTTACATATATTAAAACTTTTTCTCTGAATGCATGCATTTAAATTTCAGTATTATTATTCCTCTGTTTTACTGCTACTACACTTTGCTACTTACTTATAGTCATTTAATATTTGAGTCTGTAACAAAGATGACGTCGATATTTCCTTCTACTTTTAAATATCTTGACTTCTGCCTAATTTTCCCCCTTTTTCTCTTCCAAATATTTGTGGGTGCTTCATTTCCTTTCTTCATAGATGCTCCAGAAATTCATGTTTCATTTTATATGATTATGTGGAGAAATTTACCTCCTCTTATTTGTTTATGATAATCAGGCTTATCCTTCTTAAATTGGCTTTATGAAAAATAAGCTTCTCAATATTTTTCTCAATGCATTTTCCCTAATAACAGAATTATATACTTGGATACCATTATCTACTTTTGAAAAAGAAGAAATCAATGGCATTTACACTTTTGTATTAAAGACAAACTTGGCAATATTTTTTTCATATTTTATGATGTTAGTTCCCTTAGTATATTCTTATGATCCAGTATCTATATGTTTTATTTATTAGCATTCACTATTTATTTCCTTACAAATTTTACAGGTATTATTTCTTCCAAAAGAAATAACAATCATAATTACAAACAAATGAGAACTTTATACATATGCATACAGAGAAGGGATTCTTTTATTTAAAACATTTTAAAATATTTAGGTTACTGGTGGAACAAAGTCGAAATTATTTTCATGAAGCCCAGAATATATTTAAGTTTGACATAAAGCCTATGTTGTTAAGATAAAAAGAAAACTAATGACTACTATACATGATATATTCAACTGGATTTTCAGATTTATGTCCATCTTTTCATTGGTTCTCAGAATTCAACTAATGTTATTGCTCAGATTCTACTTATTGTAAGTGTAGATGACATTTTAAAAACAAGAGAAAGAAAGGGAATACTTTGAAATTCAACTGAGGGAAATAATGCAGCAGAAGAAATTGGTAGGGGAAAAAATTTTACTTAAAAAGGGCCAGGCATGGTGGCTCATGCCTGTCATCTCAGCACTTTGGGAGGTTGAAATGGGCAGATCACTTGAGGTCAGGAGTTTGAGACCAGCCTGGCCAACATGGTGAAACCCAGTCTCTACTGAAAATACAAAAAAATTACCCGGACGTGGTGATGTGCACCTGTAATCCCAGCTACTCGGGAGGCTGAGGCAGGAGAATTGCTTGAATCCAGGAGGCGGAGGTTGCCGTGAACCAAGATCACGTCACTGCACTCCCGCCTGAGCAACGGAGCAAAGCAAGACCCTGTCTTAAAAAGAAGAAGGAGAAGGAGAAGGAAAAGAAGAAGGAGGAAAGTCAATGTCTTGAATAGTAAATATGAATAATCGGTGCTGTGAGTTGTCACACTATAATGGTTGGATACTATTTTCATCAGTGCTGTATGTTTAATTATTAGTAGTAAGAGAACAAGTAATATAGCCTTTGATACAATGTTGATGCATAATCTGAAATTAGACCTTTGGATAATATCATATTCTGCCACTGTGGCAAACCCTCCAGCATTCTCTCTCTTTTTTTTAAATTTGAATTTAAGTATATTATAGAGTTTCTGAAAATCTTTGATACCTTAAACAACTGAAATTACTATGTTTGTTTACAAAACGCATTTTTACTTTTCAGTCATGGAGTAGAAAATAGTTTAATATGATGTGGATACAAAACATTTCACTAAGCTTTAATATATCACTGAATCATAAACTTTCCTTTTTCTACCTAAATTTTTATCTGCAAAGTAAATTATACCTTATGCATTAAACCAATGAATCTATATGTCTTTTGGTAAAACTAGTGGGCATAAGACACCAAATATTATATGTGTTTGTGTGAAATTTAAAAAATAAAATAACTATTGTGTTGGGGAATAATATGTTAAGAATTTATATATTTAATAATAGATATTTTTCTGATTATAAACATATTGCATAAAACATATAGAATTTTCAAAATTCAACATGTGAAAGGAAATATTAAAAAACATAAGCAAAACATAGCACCACTGATATGGTTTGGCTGTGTCCCCACCCAAATCTTATCTTTAATTGTAGCTCCCATAATCCTCATGTGTTGTGGGAGGGACATGGTGGGAGGTAATTGAATTATGGAGGTGGGTTTTTCTTGTTCTGTTCTCATGATAGTGAATATATCTTGAGATCTAATGGTTTTATTAAGGCAGTTCCCCTGCACACACTCTCTTGCCTTCTGCCATGTAAGACATGCATTTGCTCCTTCCTCACCTTCCACTGTGATTGTGACGCCTCCCCAGTCACATGAAACTGTGACTACATTAAACCTCTTTTTCTTTATAAATTACCCAGTCTCAGGTATTTCTTCATAGGAGTATGAAAATGGACTAATACAACACAATGCACTACTCAGTTGTTCAAAGACTTTTGACTCTGTGACCTTATGCAAATTAAGCATTGTTTACTATAGTCACATAAGGATGTACAGGTATGTACATATATTATGTAAGTTGCAAGAGCACTTGAATTGCCAGAAGAGGATGCATTATCACCTCTTGACTCCACTTTTAACTTAGGAAGCAGGTCACAGAATCATTAGAATTTTCTACCTGGCAGAAGATTGGTAGCCATGGTATGAAATTGTTCCCTCTAGATGCCATAGAGAAGGGAATAGTATGTACAGCACGCTCCTTTCAACTCAAACACCATATCCAACTAAAGAGAAATGCTCTACAGAAATCTCAGTAAGCTTGAGAATGTCTACAAGATGAAAAGGAATCATTTGGGGTCTTGAAAGAATGAAAGTGAATGAATAAAGTAATCCCTTGGCTATCTGAGCAGCAAAAATTAAAATAAAGTTTATTTATATATGTATATGCTCATGCACATACATACAAATATACATACACATATATACACACATCTATATATACATATATACATGTATACACATATCCATACACAAGACCTGAGAAGTTCTGTAGTTACTCTACCAAAGAGAGCTACCGAAATTTTGAGTAAACCTTAGCAGTTAATGAATAATTTGAGTCAGAGGTTCGAAGTGATGGAATTTTCACTTCATGGAACCTGGCAGCACCAAGGCCACCGAGGACTCTGCTAAGTATTCACACTTATACCTCCTAAAATAGCAGTGCCTGGCTAAGCAGTCATTAATAGAGAAATTGCCACCCAGAAGAGTGATGTGGGAGAGGGCTACCCTTTTTCCAGTTACTGTTTTCCATTTGCTACTGAAAAAATTTACTTTTAAACATAGGGACAGACAAGGGGAAAAGGAATGGATTATTTTGCTCTCCACACTCCAAGTCCCTAGAGCCACAAGTTTGGACAATCATGATAGAAATGGAAAGCTTTGAGTTTGATACCACAAAAAATATGATAACAATTTTAGATACCTTAAGTGACAGAGGAAAAATGCCAAAGCTGAAATCAGGGGCCAGAGAAAAAGAGTTTGATAATTTATTACTAATGTAGTTGAAACAAACAAACAAATCCCTACAAATGTAAAACTGAATATGCTGAAAAAATATTAGAATTGTTGTCATGTAATTGTTTCACTTACAATTAACTGAAATTTATTACATATTCTTGATACAAAAATTTTAAAGTCAGGTTTCTATCATATACATAAAGATGAATATTTATAATATTTCTTATTTTTTGATATGTAAGTAGTTTCAAATATTTTGCCATTATATATAACACAGCCACGAATACTGTATTAGTTTGCTAGGGTGGCCACAACAAAGTATCACAAGCTAGGATGCTAAAGCTAATAAAAATATATTGTCTCACAGTTCTGGAGGCTAGAAGTCTAAAATAAAGATGTCTGCAGGGCCATACTCCTCTCAAACCTTTAGAGAAATACTTCTTTGCTTCTTCCTAACTTCTGATGGTTTGCTGCCAATCCTTGCATTCGTGGTTTGTAGCTGCATAACTCTAATCTCTGCTTCCTAGTCACAGGGTATTCCCTCTGCATGTCTGTCTCATATGGCCATCTTCTTTTAAGGCTACCAGTAATATTAGAGTAAGGTCTTACCCTACTCTAGTATGACCTTATCTAAGAGAGTTGAAGTTAGTATGTCAACATAGCTTTTTGGCAGGAAAGCAACTCAACCCATAACAAATACCTTTGCAAATTTTGCATATATTAGTGCTCACATTTCTGATGAGATTCCTCAAAACAATCCTAGAACTGCAATGCAGTTACAAGTTAGAATATAATGAATGGATAGATTTATCAGATTGACTTTCAAAAGAGGTATAGCTTTCTTACATATTGGCAGGGTATTAAATGTCATACTGTTAATAGAAGTTGGCTATAATTTGTTATATTTATCAATGAAATAGAAATCAGATCCCATGTCAGTTCAACATTATTTTTGATTCTTCAACTTTCTTGTCAGATAATTGCATTTTTACGATTTTTTTGCATGATTGCATTGATGTCAGTTATGTATTCCTTATGAAAAACAAATATGCCCTCCAGCTATTTTATCTTTCAGGTTAGCTGCTTTAGGATTCTGGTCTGCTAAATATTTTCATTATGATTACTTTCTTCCATTTTTGTAAATTTTTCTCACTCAGTATCACATATCCTCTTTTTTAAATATTTAACTATTTAATCTATATTAAATATATATGGTGTATGTGTATATTAAGCATGCCAAGCATGCCTATATTTAAGTATATTTTTTCATACAGCTGACAACGTGAACTAGCACCATTTAAGTAAATTTTCCACTTTTTTCAAATTAAGAATGATGTGACAAGTTATACATAGCACAATTGCATAGGAAAATGTATATGCATATACATATAATAGGTTGGTTCTGAAATTTGTGCCCTCTTTTATTGTTTGACTATCTATTCTTGAGAAATTGCCACACTGCTACACTACAAAATAAGGTATGTTTTTGAAATAAAATTTGGTGCAACTATTGCTGACAGAATTATTTTTCCCTCAAATTTTGGGGTCATTTGTTTCAATTTTTCAGACTTTAATATTACCTTAATAAAGTAATTAAATGTTAATAAAACATAATGAATTACTAGAATATTAACTTGACATTATTGAGTGTTCTGATCTAGGAACATATTGTGTCTATAATTATCAGGTCTATACTTTTAGTTCTTTAATATTATAATATTTCATAATTTCTTTTATAAGAAACCACATTTTATGCAAATTTTAAACCTAGACATTTTATATTTTATATTTTAGTGAATTTTGGACAATTTTTATTGCAATTCTGATGAGAAATTGATATATGTAAGAGCAACTACTGATATAATTTTTATTTGATAATCATGATAAACTCTTAAAATGTATTTTGTGGGTTTTCTTGGTTTCCATGGCACTTATTTGTATTAATCAAAAATGTGTGTCTATGCCATTACAATTAGAGATATTTTATTTATTACATCTTTGCACATTGCAGAAGGCATGTATAACAAAACTATATAGTATTATTGATCCTTCATATCTCATTCTGTGTTTCTAGTGAAATTATCTTTATTGCATCATTAAATATAATATAGGCTTTTTATTTCATATTTATTTTATCTTCTTAGTAATTTGTTTTTATAATTCTACTTTTCTAAGAAAATATATTTTAAATTGATTTAGTAATTTATTTATATCATACATTGGGATGATTACAAGATTTCTTCTTTCACTTTTCAATGTGATGGAATAGATTTTAGAAAAAATGATTATAGTATATGATTATTTTATAGGTTGCTAAATTTTATGGAATGGAAATTATTGAGCAGTGTTACATCTGTAAGATTGATTTGATTTAAATCATAATGTTTTAAATATTTAGATATATAAGGGTACATCAGTTTCAATTGATATTAAATTAAACATATATTTTAAAAATTATTACATTAAATTGTGAGGTACTGGGTTACAAATGTGAATTTCCAAGAAAATAGCAATTCATGCACTATTTATATGAATACAAAGATATCTGGTTGTCTCTTGTGTTTCATCAGATTTGGGAATTAACATAATGATAAATTCATCAGATGAATTGAGAAGTTTCCTTCCTTTATGAATCATATAATGCTCAAAAATTGGGAGTTCTACATTTTACAGTGTTATAGACATTTTCGTTTTCTGGTGATAATTCCTCAGATAATTTTCTTATATTCTTGTATTACCATGTTTTCTGTGTTCTGTGTATAGTTGTACAATCAAATTGTGCTAATTACATTATTAACCACATTATTTAATATTTTCTTTAATAATTCCTTCTTTTATTCCTTTTTGAATTTTAATTTACTTCAATCTACTTTTTCATATGTAAATTTGTAGAATTCAATAGTTTGTTATTTAGTTATTTTTAAGAAATGACTAAACTGTCTAAAGCTCTGAATAACAGGCCAATCCACAATCATTTTTTATTCATTAAATTTTAATAAAATTATTAAAGCATAACTTATATGTAGTAAACTTGACCCATTTGGTGAGTTTTCAAAGATGTCTCATGAAAATTGCACCATGATCACAATGAGAAATATTTTGATGTTCCAGAAAAAATTTGCTCATGCTTATTTGCAGTCAATCTATTTCCAAACCCTTAGCCATATGAATATGCTTTAGCACTATGTAATTGTGCTTGTATTTTCTAAATACGATTTTGTGTCAGATTGCCTATATTTTCTTTTGTCAGTTTCAGCAACTTACAATTTCTATGTTATTCCTTTACTTTATGTAATTGGCATTAAGTTGTTTATAGTGTTACATTTCTATCATTAAAGTGTTTAAAAGATTTTAAGTTGTGCCTTTCCTACGATTACTAGTAATAATGATTTGTCCCTTGCCTCCTTTTTTCTTGATCAATTAAAAATATGTTTTATCAATTTTATGGATTTTTCAAGTAACAAACTTTTAGTGTTATTCATTTTTATATTATGGTCATCAGATTTAGCAAAGGAAAAATACAGAAACCTATTTAAAGTTTAATTCAGATAAACAATATACATATAGTTTGAATGTTTAATGCATACATGTGTCCTTTATGATATTTGGGATTTCTTATTTTTGAAGATAAATATAATTTTAGATCAAACTCAAAATTTCATGGTTTTTTTGCATATGTAATTATATCCTGTAAAATATTTATGACATACTTAGACTTTAAAAAACAGTTAATGTGAAATTCAGACTTGAGTGTTCTTTTACTGAGCAGTTCTACTTTATTTTTGCTTGCTTTTTATTGTGTTGACTTTTTCTCTTTATTTTTATTACACCCTTCCTTCTGCATACTCTATTTTTTATTTGCTGCTTTTTTCTAGTTTCTTGTGTTTGAAGGCTTATATCATTGATTTAAGACATTTATTTTTGTCTTATATTTGCATTTAACATAGAAAATGCTCCTTTACACAAATCTTTAGCAGCTTCACATACATTTTGGAATACAATTTGTATTATCATCTCACCAACATATTTTATAATTCCCTTTTGATTTTTGTGTTCTCATAGGAGCTGTTTAAAAATGAGTTGTTTAATATTTGGAGCAATTCTTCTTGTATTTTTTATTTCTCATTTAATTATTCTGTAATCAGGGAACATAATTGTAAAGAGATTTTTTTCATTATTTTATTGGAACTCGTTTTATGGATCATTATGTGGTCAATCTTGGTGAACATTCCATATAAGATTGAAACAATGTTTATCCCTCAGTTGTTATCTATAGTGTTCTACAAATAACAATATATTTATGGTGGTTGACACTGTCATTCATATCTTTTATATTATGTTTTATGTCTGGTTGGTTGCTCTGTACATTAATGTGAGATGTGTCTTAAAGTATTCCACTATGTGGATTTAACAATTTTGCCAGAAGATCATGCCTTATTTATACACTTTATAGTGTATTTAAATAATTATTTTTATATTATATGTTGTATTAATATTTTCTAATTGCTATCTATAGGAAGAGAATCGTTCCCGCAACCACAATGCTTTTTGCCATTGTGGGTATAATGTCAGCTTAAATGGGTTTAACAAATGTGCAGGTTTTGAATCAAAGGCAGTTATAAGTAGTGCTTGATGGATGTTTTCTTGATTTTAAAATGGGATTCTCATTACGTAAATGTAAAATCTATATTTTTTGTATTGATTATATTTTGAAACAAATACTCTGAATTCTTGTTAAGAATTTTGTTATAATGTTAAGTTTAAGGCAGTATGATTATGAAATTTTGACTTCAAAATTTGATTATTTAATTTATGACTTGTGGAACATATTAATGATTTAGTTATTGAATTCATTACTCCCCAGTTGAATCCTGGCCTCCTCGCTCATATTCCTATGATTTTCTCACTGGTGTTTGCTTCACAGACTTTTCCAATAGAGGAACAATTAAGGTGGTATGTAGATGAGAGTTTTCTGCTTACTGATAGACATGCACTAACACACTGCTGTATTAATCTTCTCCCATTCCTTTCATCAATATAGAGAAAAACCATATCATTTATTCATTTAGGTGATTTATCTCATCTTCTTAAGTTATGTAAATCAATCAAGGCAAAATGGGGAGACAAAATAGGTTCTCTTTATAGTCAAAACCTTAGGATTGTATGCATGAGAGTGAGCATGTGTGCTTTATATACTCTGCAACAAAGGCAGCCTTTATATAGGATGCAAATAATACATATGTTTTGAATATTTAATGGATAAGCTACATGTGTCCTATGAGGTATTTTGGATTTCCTGCATTTTGGAGATTAATATAATTTTAGATAAAATCCCAAATTCCAACTACTTTGAAAGTCAAGTCTTTCCCATTATTTTTCACTTAATTTCTCATGTCCTCCATGGCAAGTTCTATGACTGGTTCTTGTCTTAATATTATAGTCTCACTATTTTTAAATCAAAAAAGAAGCTTAGCTAATTCCTTGGCCACATTATAGAGCACATAGACATCCGCTATTCATTTTGCTAACACTACTTGATCTCTCTTTTGGCTTCTCAAGTTAGTTTCATAATGATTTCTTGTTTAATTTCCTTCTTGGGGGTTAACATTTTCTGCTTTCTTATTTAGAGAAATTCAGTTTCCTCTCTAGGTGCTTCCTCATTTTTCAGGACAAAATCATTAGTATTCTAAATAGCAACTTTATTTTATATACCAACAAGAAATATATTTATATGTCTCCATATATGTTTCAGAATTACCATCATTGAAATAAAATTTAAAAGATAATATGCAGGAATTATAAAAAAAAGTGATTTTTTTTCTTTTTCTATGTTATAGCATATGACAAAAATTCAATCTAAAGGAAGTAATATTTATATTACATACAATTTGAATTTATGCTCTGTATAAAGATTATGTTGCTTTAAATAATGTATTGGTCATTATATTAGTCAGCTCAGATTTCCAAAACAAAATACCACAGACTGGATGGCTTAAACAATAGAAATTTGTTTTCTCACAGTCAGGAGGCTGAAAGTCTGAGATCGGCGTGTCCACATGTTCAGGTTCTGGGGAGGGTTCTCTCACTGGCTTGCAGATGGCTGCCTTCTTACTGTGTCATCACCTGGTGCAGAGAGGGAGAGAAAGAAAGAAAGATCTTTTTGTCCTTATAAGGCCATAGTCTTTTGTAACCTCTTTAACATCTAAATTTCTTATAAAGACTCTGTCTCCAATATAGTCACGCTGGGGGTTAAGGCTTCAACTTACGAATTTGGGGAGAGTACTGTTCAGTTCATAGCGGTCATTCCTGAATAGTTACTACCAAAATAGTAATGTATTGGCCTTGATGAATATTTATTCTCTGTATAGTTTACATTTATTGTTATAGCTTTCCTTCATTTTGTATTATAATATTTTGAAATATTTGTAACTATTTTCTCTGAAAATGTGAGAAGACTTTTTATGGATCAATGTCATGAAAATGTGTACAAAAATTAATTATATTATTTAAATAACATAAAAATATTAAAATTATTTTTAATTTTTCATATTAAACTCCTTTTGAATATCTATTCTAGTAAATAAATTTGTTAACAAAAGTTAGTTTTTACATAAAGTAATGATGACTCCCAAACATTCTTACTTTAAAATGTCCATCAGTTTTTCTTCATTTACTTACTTCTTCTGAAGCATCTATTAGTAAAGTAACACGGTCTGTGAAAAAAATCACCTAGGGAAAGAGCAATGTTAAGTAATGTGAGGATGTAGTCACCTATGGTCCAATCAACAAAGAATATTTGCTAAACTAAATGCGCACATCAACTACTCAGAAAGCATTTACAAATACTTCCTAAAGTCTATTTTTTCAGTATTCTTAATAGCCAATATCTACATAGGCTAATTAACAAATAAATTTGATATTTCTATTTTAAGATTGTATTACAATTGTAAAGAGAAACTCAGTGCTTCTGGATCTTTATAAACTTCAAATTATTTGATTTCATTTAGGCAAGTACACTTTGTGAAGAAAATATGTAAACATTCAGGTTAAACAAAATTTGAAAAACACTTGCACAATCATTTTATAGAGAGATTTTCTTATATAAATTATTCAGATATGATAGCATCACAAAGAGGAAATATGTTTATATTTGGTATTTTCTGGGTAAGAGCTAGTGGCATTTAGTCACTAATTCTAACTTGTAGAGTTTTCTGTTTTCTAATACCTTCAAGACAAACAAATTAGATTTAAAAAAAGAAAACAGCTTTTCTTGCACATGTCTGTTCTCACATACTAACTTTCCATTATTTGTCTTCTTTTTCTTTATTTTTAAACCAAGTATGATTATTTGCTTAGCTATTTGCCCCAAAATGAAAGTTTACTTTGCAATAAATTTTAAATGTACTGTAATTTAATTTTTCTCCTTTTAAAAATAAATAGATACAGACTACTGGGGACTTTCTTTTAAAATCTTGACATTATGAAGTGTCTATAAAATTGTTAATACCACAAAAGCTTTTGAATTTCATGAAAGCATTTTATCAAATGCCTATGAGAGACTGTGCCACTATTGGTAAATAAGGAAATAACAATGTCAAGAATTAAGAATTTCTTATTCTTAATGAGAAAATAAAGGATATTCATGAGCATATGAGTTATCATAGTTGAAGATAAATTATGTGTAAATTATAAATGGTATAATAAATTGTGTGATGCTATTTTAAAATGGCATAATTTGTCTTTTTGCAGAAAACAGAATATTAAATTTATGTTGCTAAATAAACAAGTAACATTTGAGTTAAATCCAAACAATATAAGGTTATTGTGAGAATTGCATACATATAATACAGTATTGACACTAACTTGTGTTCAGTGGACCAATTTATTTGGAAAGCCGTATGCAGATTCAGAGGTTATCTATTCAAGAATGAACACTATGTGTAACAGTTATTATTTAGTCATCTGAGGGAAAACGGATTGCATGATCTCCAGTTTCCTTATCTTTCATATCAATTGTATCTCTCATAATCAACTCACATCTTATGTGGGAGAAACACAGAATCATATTTAATATCACATGAGAATAAATATTTAACTTAAAAACATTGACACAAATTACTAAGGAAGATATAACTCCTTAAATAGGAAGAACAAAAAGTTTCAGAAAAATATGTTACCATGGAATCTGCTTAATGCATTCAGCATTCTATAAAGAAAAAGAAACTGAAGAAAATATACACACGCGGTTTCAGATGGAAGCATGGAGGGTGTTGGAATTATACTGCAAATGGGAACTTTGAAAATATAGAGAAATTCTGAAATTCTGCAGAATTTTTTAAAAAAATAAATATGAAGAAAAATCTTCAAAAGCTTGAGAAAAAGAGAAAAGGCAGATTTGCTGATCTGTTTGTTTCATCACAAAAATTATTACTTGAGGCAAATGAACAAATAAGATGAAAGCACTTGTAGAGAAAAATTTTGTTTTAGGATCACACATCCCAAATATGAATGCGGGTACCAGGCCCATGCCTGGATTATTGGGACTTGGATTGTCACTGAAAATGAAATGTATCAAATGTTCATGTTTGCCCTAACTTAAATTCAATAAATATGAGACTTGATGTGATCTTTCAAAGGGGAGAGAAATTCTTCATTTTACTCTCTATCTATTATGGTATCCAAAATACAAACTTGGAGCAGAAAATTTTGACCCACTTCATCATAAAGTCCTTTGTGATAGCTATTTCAGTGGCAACCTATTGTGTTTCTAACAATGTACTTTATGCATTCTTTATCTAAATAATGTTTCCTCAATTCAAATGACGGAGAAATTTCTAGGTATTTTGTATTAGTATTATTTCAGTCTTTTAGATGACTGGCAGGAACCTGAGGCAGCCAGAGTGCCTCATGTGTTTAAACCATTGGGACATAAATATACCATCCGGTTCTCTGTGTGCAGGAAAGTGAAAAGTTAGAAATTAATGATATAATTCTCTCAACTGTCCTGTTGAGTAGTCATTGTTGTTATCCTCATTCTGTTTATATTTGTGCTGAAAGCAGTTCAATATTTTATTTTATTTTATTTTATTTTATTTTATTTTATTTGAGATAGAGTCTTGCTCTGTGGCCCAGGCTAGAGTGCAGCGGCCTGATCTTGACTCACTGCAGCCTCCGCCTGTTGTGTTCAAGTGACTCTCGTGCCTCAGTATCCCAAGCAGCTGGGATTACAGGTGCCCACCATGACACCCAATTTTTGTATTTTTTGGTTGAGATGGGGTTTCACCATGTTGATTAGGCTGGTCTCGAACTCCTGACCTCAGGTGATCTGCCCACCTTTGCCTCCCAAGTTGCTGGAATTACAGGCGTGAGGCACCATTCCTGGCTGGTAATTTTGTTTAAAGAAGTTAAGTAGCATTCTCTAAATCACGTGGTTAGTGAATTGTGTACACTCTGATTCTGTCTGACCTAATCTTGGCCTTCCAAGGACTGGTTATAGGCTATGAATACAAAAAACAGAGCCTCTCTAAGTACATTTGTCCTCTATTGCCAACTTTGTTTGTATCCACTCTTTCTGCTTTCTCAATTCTTATTAGATAAATGTTGTTATGTATGTTTTCATAATTCATATCCACTACTTTATTTGTAATTCTTGTTTCATAAAATGAAATGTAGAAAAATGAGTATAAACTTCAGAATAAAAAAAAAAACACACACAAAAAAAAATATCTGGGTTGCCGCCCAAATTGTAAATGAGGATTACTGCAAAACTTTTATGTGGATTATACCAACAAATTCTGTAGAATTCTAGTTCATCTAAATTAATGGAACTTGCAGAATTTCACACTATAGTGAATAGTCTAGTTTAAATATATTATGTCAGTAAAGATAGCTCAGAACAGAGTTATCATACAGAAGTCCCTGTAAGAATCTTCATTGGCATCCATTGACCCTGATAACCCTGTAATTCCACCAAGAGCCAGTCTTCTCCCTACCACTATGATTTGAACTTACTATTGTTTTCAGCTGCATGCCCACAGAGCCTTCTCTTTCTAAGTGAACACAGTTGCTCTCAATTTTTACTTGGCTTATGGCTTCTCCAATTCTATATGAAACAAGGCCTACTCTGTTTTCTTCTTGTTTGAATTCCTTTTTGTTTTCCTTAAAATGAATTTATCTTTGAGGCTATCCTCTCTTTGTCTGTATATTTTGCCACCAACTCAGCCCTTTGAAGGTATTCAATTATTGTTCCCCAACAGCTAATATAACATCTGCCTTATGGTGGATTCCAAGTGAAATAACTGCTTCACAAATCAAAAAAAATAAAGAAAGCATGCAAAGTTGAATGCATGGAGTCAAGTATTGGAGAGCCAGAAATTTGTAACACAATATCTTTTAAAAATGCGTAAACACCAGGCGCAGTGGCTCACGCCTGTAATCCCAGCACTTTGGGAGGCCGAGGCGGGTGGAACACGAGGTCAGGAGATCGAGACCATCCTGGCTAACACGGTGAAACCCCGTCTCTACTAAAAATACAAAAAATTAGCCAGGCGTGGTGGTGGGCACCTGTAGTCCCAGCTATTCAGGAGGCTGTCAAAATCATATTACTAGTTTTCATGCAAATATATTATGAACAGTTTTCTGAATTTATTGAAGAACATGCATTAGAAAGATAACCAAATAATAACTTTCACTCAGATAACTCTGTTTGTATTTGACCCCCACCAATGCATACATTATATTATTCCATAATATGAAAGAGAGTATTCACTAGTTCTTATCAAAATTTTCCACATAAGTTGCTGAGGTGATAGTGAACTCTGAAATCTAGGAAAGGTGTGGAAGTAAAATGTATATTTTCTATAAGGCACACAAAAGCATTTTTCATGGATCATAGTTTCTCCAAATTGACAAATCAACAACAATGACCTCTTGGATAAGAATGGTCTACAGTAGGATATGCAGCTGCTGGGACACCATTATAATAGCAAAACTAAACAACATCCTTGAATCTTACTTACACAGTTCATTCATTTAGGCAGGTATCCTCTAATTTCAGATTTAGAAAAACACTGTGCTCACAGGATTTTTCTTTTCTTTGAGTAGGAAATAATTTATAATAGCTTTTATTTCAGATATCAATGCAGTAATACAGATTCCATGTCTGACATTTTACTAGCTTTCTAGACATGCCTCTGGCAAGGCATCACATAAAGGAATGAAGTCCGTAAACTCAAAGTGTTTGAGAGACTGGTAAACCCTGGTAAGAGCATTGTTTATGTGGCTTCTGAAGCCTCTGAGAACTAGTGTCAGTTTTAGTATATTCTGTCCGCTCATGAGAGCTATGACCACTAGGACAAGGGCCCTCCCTCTTGAAAGATCCAGAAAATCATGCCAGCATACATTCAATAAATATTTGTCAAGTGTCTGCTATGCCACAGTTTTGAAATAAAACAACAAAAAGTGAAGACAAAGATTTGTAACACCTGTGAGCTTAACTGTAGTCAGAAAAGCAAGAAAGCAAACTATTTTTTTTAAATGAGATTTCTTCTGATTTTCAGTCCAACGTGTAAAGAGTTGGGAAGCCATTACTTGTATACTCACAACCGGAAAAAAAACTGAACAAACTAATATTCAACAACTCTTCTAGGTTTATGAAATAATTGGAGCCACCAGGCAAACCATTGCCATGAAAAATGAAGAGAAAGGCCATTACAAAGAATCACAGCTTACTGAGAGTAGATGTCCAGAAGCAGAAACCAGCCAATGGAGTCAGTGCTGGCAGGAATACTTCAACTGAGAGGACAAATTGCAGAAGGCTCATTGTGAACTAGCTTGGGAATTAAAAACTCAGTGACCCAGTCACAAGGGCTCATTAGTTTTAGTTCCAGGAACCCCATCAGGTTTCTAAGATGAAGACCAGAGAAAAATCTCCTGAAAAAGTAGCCATTTTGAAATTGCTCAGTATATTTTTCTCTTTAACAAAGGGTTCCTATGTGTTTTATCAAAACTTAATTGAGTAGAGGAAGGAAAATAACCCAACTCCCGATCCTTCTAGTCTTCATTTTCACATAAAGATGGAAAACAAAACAAAAAGCTGAGAAGGACATTTGAAAATCATAGCCAGATGCTCACTAAAACAGAGACCTAATCACAGGATTGAAGAGTATCACCCTTCTGTACACACCTTACCACCACACCAACTATCACAGAGAAAAAGAGACAAAGCCAGTTAGATAGGCAGTAATAAATATAATAGAGGTTGATATTCTATATAGAATGGTTAGAAATGGTAATGGATGACCTTCATTAAATAAAAAATAATAAGCTAACAAGAAAGTTGAAGAAATTGAGAGGCGAGTCATGTGACTGCCTGAAAGCAAATGTTCCCAGCATAAAACAACAACAACAAACAGGTGTAAATTATCTGAGGATTGGGTATGCTTGGTGTGTTCAAAGAATAAACAAATATGAGACTGTCACTATAATGAAGAGAATGTGGTAAAAGTTAAGATCAGAGCCAATGTTAGGGGCAATCATGAAAGACCTTATAGGCCATCATAAGGAATTCAGCTTTTAATTGCAATGAGCTAAAAAGTTACAAAATGATTTTTAATAGAGCAGTTACAAGACCTTACCACTCTGGATTCATAGGGCAGGCTGAAACAAAAATCTAGTTAAAAGATGACACAATATATATTTAATTATTTAAATTAGATGTTAAGGAGTTTTGGAGGTTTTTTTTTTCCGAGAAACACCATCATTTATTCAAGTGCTTATAGATAATAAATAAATAAATAAATAAATAAATAAATAAATAAAATGTATCATTGTCATTAATGTATATGCATACTTACATGTACATGCATATCTAGCCAAAAAAACACCACAATCCTGATCACATTTATCACTAAGTAGATATGAAAAATGTCTCACAAAACGTTCTTGTGTGCTATAAAGACCTCCTCTAAAATAATTATGATATGAGATGATTGTTATGTATGTTTTCCATTATCTTTCTTATTAAGGGATTCCGCTTTTTTCTAACACAAACTCTAATGGCAGACAATTTACTAGTTTGCTTTGATCATGAAATTTCAGATTGCTATAAGATTGCTTAAATATCATCTAGTGTTTGTCACACTTCATTGATCATTGGAGTCACCTGGAACACATAAAAGCACAAACTTCTCAAATCCTGTAGTTTCTGACACTGTAGTTGAGGGTAAAGACTGAATCTCCCTTTTAAAATGTGCCTTAAGAAGATTACAATGATCACTCAGATTTGACAACCATTCGTTATAGAGTTGAGTACTCTCTACTTCATCTGTGCTGATTGTTATTTGATTTGTGATTGAATTATTTACACAGTGATTGAATACTTTTGGTGATAGAGAGCTTTTATCTTAATAAAATGCTTTTTCTTTTGGGATATCTCTTTTGTGTGTTTTTTTTAAATTTTAAAGATTAAGCCCTTTGCAGAATATTTATCATTTTAGTCATTTTTATATATCTCTTGCCACTTCTCATATTCAATAAAACATAAATTTCAAATTGATTCTAAGCTGTATTTTGAATTTGTCCAATATGCTTTATTTCCTCTGCTCCACCCTATATCCAGCCCACATCTTTGCCTAGTGTACCACAATATTACCCTGACATTTTCTTTTAAAATGTTACATCTATAATCTCATATTCACATTTATTCAATTTATTCTCCATACAACATTTGAAATTATCTATTAGTTATCCAAATAGTCATGTGCATTATTCAGACTCTTCTCTCCTGAAAGCATGCTTTCTCTCTCCATACCTATCTACTACTATTTTCATTCATCTCTTCTGTTTGTCTCTGGCTTATGTTGATTATCTTGGCAAATAATATTTTCTCAGCTAAGATCACTCTCCTCTTCCTTTTAACTTGTTTTGCAAGCATTGTATCCTCAATATTAATGTTAATACCTTAGAGAATTGTTTCTTTATCATAAAGGCTAGTGGAGTTCTCCTTGTTACATAATGTTCTGAATATTCTTGTTGTTCTTTTTTCTTCTGCTCCTTCTCCTTCTCCTTGTTGCTGTTTCTCTTCCTCCTCTTCATTTTTCTCTTTCTCCTCTTTCTCCTTCTCCTCTTTCACTATACCTAAATCTGAATAAGGAGCGAAACTGCATAATTTTGCATTATTATATATTTCCTCAAAACGGTAGGCACAGTCCTTGCCATATATTTTATATTTAATAACAAATTGGTACGTCCCAAGAAATTCTAGAGAAAAAAAAAACCTTAAGGGAGAAGATGATATATTGTTCATAGTCCAGTCATAAAATAAAAACCACATAATAATTAGAACACTAAATTTTTAATCTAAAATTTATTTACTAGTTAACAACACATTAAATATTAGGGAAAAATGAAGTGATAAAACAAGTATAGTGTATATTGAGAAAAATTACTACCTTTATTGCTGAGGCAGAGTACAAAGGAAAGAAAAATTTGGAAGATCCCCAATCCAAGGCTGAAATTTAGATCTGACAATAGAATACAGAATGTCTTCTACTGCATGGGAGAGAAATTGTGTATGATGTCAAAAGTCAAGGATTGGCAAACAGCAAATGTCTATGTAGATGTTAAAACACTTGCTGAGAAACTGACTGAGGTGAGAGGCGGAACTCACTGAGAAACTTCCCCTGGGTGTGCTATAGAAACGTACTGGATATCTTCATTCTAGAGCACCTGCAAAACTCACTTGGAAGCTGTCCAGGTAGAATCTGCTACAACCTGGTTAGCATATACAAATAAAAATATATATTACAACAAAGAGGAATTATAACCAAGCTTAGGCAGGTCCAGAAGTTACTGTAAGTTTCACATTCAAGTGGCTAAGATGCTTTCAACACTGATTGCTATTGTATTAGCTCGTTTCCCACAATTTATGGCTATGGTTCCCTGGGGTGTTCCTTATGACTAGTTGGCAGAAAACACACACACACACACACACACACACTCACAATGGCTGCTTTACATATATGTTAACCTGATATGCTAGTACCACCCAAAGGTGGACAACAGTGGCACTACAGCCTCACACAAGAATGCTCCTAAAGAATAATTGAAAGACAAATTTATCCCATTGGGCAGAACTTGAGGCAGTGCATTTAGTTGTCCAAAATGTCTAGAATGACAGAGGCCAACAGTACAGGTCTACATTTTTACGAAAAGTTGATAATGGTTTGGTCGAATGTTCAGGACTTTGGAAAAAATAGGATTGGAAGATTGGTGACATAGAAATCTGTAAAAGTATCTGGAAGGACATTTTAGAATTGGCACAAACTGTGAATATATTTGCTCCAGTGTGAGTATACACCAAAGGACATTCCCAGGAGATAAGATTCTAAAGTATCAGGTGGGTAAAATAAAATGCTCTATGGATATTGGTTAGTATCTTTTCCAAGCCCATCCATCCAATGCTATCTCAATAGGTCCATGAACAAAATGATCATTGTGGTAAAAATGGAGGCTACACATTAACTCAACAACGTGGAATTTCTCTTAGTAAGGCTGACCTGACAATAATTCTGAGTGCCTAATACATTAATATGGAGGCTAACAATGAGGACTAGATTTGATATCATTACCTTGGTAGGCTAAATATTCTCATAGCTGTTGGTTAGATTGGACCTCTTCTGTCATGGAAGGGGAGAGATTTGTTCTTATTTAAATAGGTATATTTGGGATATGAATTGCCTTCTTCCTACATAATACTTCACCAACACCATCTGTTTTTAGCCAGTTCAGGCTGCTGATACAAAGTACCATACACTAGGTAGCTCACAAACAACAGAAATTTATTTCTCACAGTTACGGAGGCTGGGAAATTCAGAATCAAATTGCTGGCAGATGTGATGCTTGGTAAGGGCCCATTTCCTGGTTTGTATATAGCACCTTCTTACTGTGTCCTCACATGGCAGAAAGGGTAAATTAGCTCCTTTGAGTCTGTTTTAAAAGGGCACTAGGCCCATTCATGAGCACTCTGTCCTCATGACCTAAGTACCTCTCCTAAGCCCCACAGCCTAATACTATCACATTGTGGATTAGAATTTCAAGGTATGAATTGGGGGTTAGGGGAAACGGACACAAACATTCAGATCATAGCATCGGCATTCATGATCCCCCAGAATATCTTACCCACACTTAACGATATTCCTCACAGCAACATTCATGAAGAAACCCATTTCTCAGCAAAGGAAGAGCGGCGATTGGTTCCTGCTCAGGAAATTAACTTCTTATAACATGTAGCCCAACACACTTTTGGATGAGTAGTGGCTGAGTTAATTTAAAAATAAAATGGTTTCTTGAAGATTTAGTAATGGTACCCACTGGGAGATAACATTCTAAAGGGATTTAACATGTGACTTGTATTATTTTAATCAGAGTACATTATAGTTGTTTGTCTCCCCAGAAGTCACCATGCATGAGTCCAGAAGTCAAGTAGTGGAAGTAAGGGAGACTCTGCTCACTCTTATTTCTAAATATCCTCTCTGAATATTTGCATTTCCTCTTGGAAACTTTGGGCTCTGCCTGTTTTTATAGGTGTTATTTCCTAAGGCTTGGATGCTTCAACTAGGAGATCCAACACTCATTCAATTGTAGAATGAGACTGCCTTTAGGCAATTTGGGAATCCTTTTCCCATTGAACAAGCAGACAGAAAAGAAGGGTTACTCTGCCAGCTGAAGCTATTAATGCCAATTACCAAGGAGATATTTTGTTGCTGCTACACTGTGAAGGCAAGGAGGACTATGTCTGAAATCTCCAGGTGCTTTTTAATACTTCTGCACATAGTAGTACAGTAATACAGGTTAATGAAAAACTGTGGTTATCAAAATAATGACTAAATTAAAATAAATAAAAAGATGGCTGTAAACTTAGACCCTCAATAAGAGTTTCACATCACAAGTTTTACATTACTAAACAAGACAAAAACTTTCAGCTGAGGTACCAGCTATATGCAGGGAATATATAGAATGCATAGTGGAAGAAGAAAGCTATAGATATCAACTACTACATTGTGATCAATTAGAGAGATAATAACCATAATAGCCTTGCATATTTTCTCTTCTCTCCCCAACCCCACTCTCTCTCTCTCTCTCTGTGTGTGTGTGTGTGTGTGTGTGTGTGTGTGTGTGTGTGTGTGTGTGTGTATCTTATATACATGAAGGAAGAGAGTAGGAAAGAAGGAAGCAAAGGCAAACAAATGTTTATCATCTTCTTTCCTAAAATTTTTAGAACTATACATCTGCTTTTGAGGAGGTAAAAAAGGGGTTTCCTCCTCTTCTACCCATTGTGCCTCAATCTCTAGCCTCCTTTAGGTCAAAGCTTTCTTCAGGGCTAGTGTCCTTCATCAGAAAATTAATCCCATGCTCACCTCCTTCTGGGAGATGTTTTGTTAGTGATACACTACTTTAGGGTATGGCTTCATCCAGTTCCAGCTCCTGCAGAGGGCAAGTTCTCTTGTTCATGGTTTCTGAAATACTTAGTTTTAGTAGTATCCTTAGGACATCCTACAGTGCCTTCACAGTAGCATGTCACCAGTGAGGCCCCTTCCTCCCTGCAAATGTTCTCTTTTGACTCTTTTGCAGGTGGCACTGTAATGCATTCTAAGGTGACAATCATCCCTGTAAATGGCTTCCCCCATTACCAGAGGGAATATATTTTCAGAGACATCCCTAACATTTTCACCATCCAGCAAGCCACAGAAATGCCTCCCTTCAGCCTTTGGTTGGTGTGGCAGGGAGAAGGAGCACTTCTTTAAGCAACCTGTTACTGCTCTAGGGTTAATGGCTGCCTCTTATATCTTCTTTTTTTATCTATCTATCTATCTATCTATCTATCTATCTATCAATCATCTATCTATCTACCTACCTATCTATCTATCTATCTAATCTCCCTATATCTGTCTTAGTTAATTTTGTTTTGCTATAACAGAATTTCTGTGACTGGGCAATTTATACAGAACAAATGTATTTCTCACAGTTTTGGAGGCTGGTAAGTCCAAGATCAAAGTGCAGGCAGGGTTGGGTGTCTGGTGAGGGCCTGGTCTCTATTTCCACAAATGACGCCTTGAATGCTGCATCATCTGGAAGGAAGAAACACTGTTTCTCACATGGCAGAACCCACTCCCATCAGTTCATTTTCCTAGTGGCATCAGTCTATTCGCGAAAGCAGAACCCCATAGCCTAATCACCTCTTATAGGTGCCGCCTTTCAGGACTACTAATATAGCAATGAAATTTCAATGTCAGTTTTGAAGGGAACAAGCTTTCAAAATATAGTACCAACTATCTCTCTTTTCAGTTTTCTTTAACTCTCACTAACCAAATCTTGTGTCATCAATCCCTCATTAATAATTCTTTACATCAAAGATTATGTACTCAAATTACTGTGTCATTTCTATCAACTGATTTGAATTCATTCATTCAAGAGACTTTGGATCTTTGAATTATCTTAGGTCTAGAAATAGACGAGATATGGTGACTCTCTACTGTGGCAACAGGTTTTTATTACCAGACTGAAACTATTTTTTTGTTATTTTCTAATGTTAATCAAGCTGTATTCCAGTAAGACATCCATCTACTTCTATCTTAGGAACACGATAATCAGTTAATTAAGCAGGACCAAAGTTCCTTACTGGCTAAGTCATTATGCATACAAGTACATCCTTGAGCTGCCCTTTATAATTAATAAATCAACCTTGTCTTGGTAGTTAAGTGCTGCAACTTGGCCTCTGGTACCTCTGGATCTGATCTTCCATGTTGAAATTAGAAAGAACATATCAGTTGCAGTATCCCCCACAGTCACAAATAACCTGCAAAGGAAAGCAATCACGGGGCTTTTCATGGATTCAGGTGTTTCTCTCATGAGTACATTTCTCACTACCTTAATAAAGGGGATGACTGCTAGACTTTCTCTTAAACATACAAATTGGGACTACAAATTAACCTGGCGAGGTGGTGGGCGCCTGTAGTCCCAGCTCCTTCGGAGGCTGAGGCAGGAGAATGGCGTGAACCCGGGAGGCGGAGCTTGCAGTGAGCCGAGATCGCGCTGCTGCGCTTCAGCCTGGGCGACAGAGCAAGACTCCGTCTCAAGAAAAAAAAGAAAAGAAATTGGGACTACTTTCACATGCTCGTTCTTCAACGTACCTATCTACTAAAGCCCCAGGATTCCCTCTTCTACGTTGTACCAGGGAAGCTCCAACATATTATTTCTCATCAAACACTGTTTTTTCCAAGTTTTACTTAAAAAAAAAAAAATCATTGTTAAATGTAGTTCCAGGCCCACAGTCTACCACATTATATCCAGCGTCTATAGTAAGTATGCTTGTATTAATGAATTCAGTCCAATTTAGTGTTCGTATTCCAATGTCCTTTGAAACCTTTAGAATCAAGTTCAAGAGTGGGCTAGGCATGGTAAACCCTTAGGATTGGCTGGCTTGAACAGTATCAGTAAGCTCTCCATTATAGAGGGATCCCTAGTTGTCTAATACTTGCACCTGGAATAATTTAAGGCAGACACAACATTGATTTGGTGTGTGAGAATTAAATAAAGGAGGTGGTTGGGGGTATGGACTTTGCATTTGTTGGTTTGCATGTAAAAGATATGCTGGCAGACAAGTTGATTACTATCTCTAGGAACTAGCTAACCATGAGAAGAACAGTATTTCTAGCATTAGCAAGGCCCTGAGATGTCAAAACATCATAAATCACAGAAAATCACAAATAATTCATACAATAGACACGTACTGAAAAGCAGAAAACTTCCCACTGGGATGCCAAAGAAATGCACTGATTCTGGCTGGTCTCCAATTGAACCCACTGAAAAGCCCCTCTTGTGGTGCTGCTGAAACTAATTACGAAGCCACCTTCAGACATGCTGGTGGGACTCACTGGGAAGCCACCCATGGAAGTATAACTGAAACATGCTGAGAAACTACCTGCTAAGATGCTTGCAAAACTTGTAGGAGAGCCAGTTGTAATTCTAACAAAATGCTGGGAAATTGCCTGGGGCTAGGTCACTGAGGAGCCATCTGGAAGGTCAGCACCACCGGGTATCTCACAGGAACTGGTCTCCACACACTGCAGGAGCAAAGAAGACAGAGAAACCAATCAGACTGGCACTCTTTACTGACCCAGCTTGATATTATGTCAGCTGGCAAAAGAGAAATATTTACAAGGTTGATTTCCAGTACCCCAAAGCAGTAAAAGACAGGTGGGTTTCATCTATGACGGAATAATTTCCTACATGCAAATCCAGCATGTGATGTTGTAAACACATTAATATTTGGAGTGGTAAGTTAAATGTCAGTCAAATATTTACTCTGTGATATAAAACCTGCTACATACCCAACACACTTACACCCACACACACACTCATAATTGCTGATAGATTCTCTCACACAAGCCGAAGTGTGTATATTTTAGTTCTCTTTTTCTCTAATTCTTTGCACTTGTAATTTAACAAGCTATCCAGTTTGAACTAGAGAATTTGGAGGTATCTAAGATTCCTTATTTTTTCTTTTATGCCTCATCTAATTTGTTACCAATCCTGGCCAATGCTAGCTCTCTTCATATTTATCAAATGATTTGAATAGCATAGGGTATAAAATAGAGTACAGTAGCAGCTTTGTTCAATGAAATGTTTGAAGTGGCATGTATCAATTCCACTGTAGTTTTACAAAGTCTGAGAATAAATGATCACATTTTTTTTCTTTTGCCAAGGTGATCTTGGAAGCAAATGCTAAAATAAAGCTACTATCAACTGGAATCTGAGAATAACTATAATGATCTAAATGTGTTGCTCATATGATAGGTTCATAGTGTGAATGGGAAATAAACTTTCATAGTGCTAAGCCATGAAATGTTAAGATTGCTTGTTACTATATCATACCCTGAGATATACAATGGCCAATTCCTCATTGTATTAACTCTATTAATGCAAGAGTAGGATTGAGATGTGTTACCAACTTCCAAACAACCCATAATTTCTCCCAGTCTGTGTCTACTTATCTTCAGGGGCATGCTAGTGTTTTCATGTATCATTACCCTTCCAGCACTTCATCTTCTATGCCTTACATCTTAACCACTTTTCCCAAATTATTCACAATTAAGGTTCATTTGTTATTTTATGCAGGGTGCATGACTAACTCAAGGAAGAGTCAGTCTTTTGTTATACTGTGACCTTCAACTGATTGAATGAGGCCAGCTATGGAGAGCAATGTGCTTTACGCAGTCTACCTATTTAATTTTTATTCTTATCCAAAACCACTCCCACAGAAACACCCAGAATAATGTTAGGCCAAATATATGGGAACCCAGTGGCCCAGTCAGGTTACCACATAAAATTAAGCAACACAAAGTATAATTACTTTTATATCACTAACTTCTTTGTTATTTGGAAAATACACTTTTTATTGTCTCCTGTATCTAAAAGTCAAGTTTTATGTCAAAAATACTTTATTTTCACTATTTCAAAGTGATAATGCAAGATTAATGTGACAGTTTTATAATATACATTGAGTTCCTTTCAAGAAATAAACAAATAATTTACATTTTAACATACCATATTATAGTTTTTTAATATGTTCAACAGAGATTCTGTCATTTACCACATGACATGAATAATGAAAAATGTAGGAAAAAAAGAAAAACAATCTGTAAAATATTTTGAAGTTTCTGAATAGATATGTACACATCTTCTGTTTTATAATACCAGATACAGTATTGTAAGAGATGATAAAAGGAAAAAAACAGATATATTCTAGTTCAATTTGATTTTAATGTTTGTACTGTAAATGTTACCTTGAAGTATTTGTCAATATTTACTTTATCAGGGGAAATAAGATTAAAGCTCAAAAGATCTAATTTCTAATCCAGGAACTTTGACACTGTTGTCAAATTAAATTCATTTAGGATATTCACTTACAAAGTTGTTAGAAGGGAGCTATAAACCGTAGAAAGAATCCTGTTTTAAGATTCTATGATCCTATACCATAGGTGGCAGACCAGTTTCCTACAGTTTTAAAAAGAAGAATAAGATACTGGTTTACAAAACAGAAGGTTTTACATAAAAATCAACTGGCTATATATACGTATTTTAATTAGATATAGCAATTCCACCCTATATTTGCCCATATCATTTTATATCAAAGGTATGATTTTGCCATACTGTTTGTCATTCATTATTTCAACAAATACGTATTAAGTACAGGCATCAAGCATTCCTATATTGCTGTTAGCTTGCCTTTTCCACTTTGATACCAAGCGAAATTGCAACTCATGTTGTAAAAAATGCTAAAAATATATTTAATGAATTTTTGTATAGTTTTGACTAAAGTGATAAATTAGCATATGAAACCATATACATATCATATTGCAAGATGCATTAAGCCCCCAGATATTACCAAGTATTATAATATCGTCTTCTTTTAAGAATAATGTGGGTATTCTGTTTCTTCCTTCCATTGCTATACAGAAATAACTCAATTAAGGAAACTTTTAAAATAGTCACAATTTACCCCTAATGAAAATAGTACTATTATTACTTTTTTTTACTCAATATATAAATTTCCATTACTTTTTGTGTTAGTGACACAAAAATAAAAATGAATAAGTTAGTTATTTTATACTAAGAAACTGTTTACCATAATCTATTAATGAGAGGAAAAAAAGTACAAATGAGTTTAAATACTTGATGTACCTGTACCTACATAATTAATCTAATACTATTAACTGTTAGTTTAAAAAGCAATGAATATATATTACTAATATATATATTAGTATATATATTTAGCATATAAAGTAGTAGTAGTACATATATTAGATTATATATTATACTACTAATACTAATATTAATATACTATATATTATACTACTAATACTAATGCCAGTATTTCCCTTGCATTTTATATATGTACATATACATATATATAACACAATATATATTTTACTACCAATACTAATACCAGTATTACCTTTGACTTTTATATATGTACATATATATAAGATTATATATTACACTACTAATACTAATACCAGTATTAGGATTATTAATATTAGTACCAGTAGCATTAGTATTAGTAGTATAATACAAAACCTAATATATATATATAAAAAAAAATGTAAAGGTAGGAACTTATCTTGCTACTCCACTTATTACCAAGAGGTGGCACTACCATATCTCCTACATTCAAAAATTAATAAGAATTATTTAATATTGATTTAATGTATGATTTTTCTCTGTTTGAAAATTATTAATACAAGTGTGTGCTTATATTATTCCCATAGAACATCATCAATGGGTATAATTATTGGAGTATATTCTTTGCAGTCCATTATTAATCTTTCTTACAGAAATTATCTAGGGTTATTTCTATTATGAAGAGTGTTCTTTCATGATTGCTAGTACAATTCATGCCAGGCTGCCTCACCCTAATACTCAGTTCTTACGTGCTTGAGGAATGACAGGTATATTACAAAAGTAAATTAAAACAAAGTCTATTGTAATGTAGTGGCCTGAATGGGTATTGGCTCAAATATATATAATATTTACATAAAATGAAGAAAATTTTATTTAAATAATGCAGACCCTTGCTTACCAAAGTGTGATCCACATCAGTCACTATATTAGTCACCTGGGAGCTCATTATGAATGAAGAGTCTTAGGACCAACACAAACCTACGTGATATGATGTGCATCTTGATCCCCAAGCGATTTGTGGGCCCTTTAAATTGTGAGATGCATTCGTCTGGACTGACGACTACAAAAATCAGCACTGATATTCACAACTGGCCTCAGCGAGCCTCACTGGCTACCATAGAGAGAAAGAGAAATCCTAGAGTTGAGCAATTCCACTCTCATCTGGTTTTTACACAGCTGACTTGTCAGTTAATGCAGTGAAATGCAAAATTAGTACTAACAGTGAAAGTCACATACAATGAATTCTTGTGCTGCAAACCATGAGAAAAAATAATTGCATTCAAATCATCCCTCAAGTATTTTGGACCAGGCAGTTTTTATTTTTGAAATAGATCATTGGTTTTGGATTGAGAACCACATGACCTAATTAATTTACCTTTATACACCATATTATAAATAGAATATGTCTTTATATATTGAAGTCACACTTGACTCTGTACAAAAGGTAAAAGAGAATAACTTGACTAATGAAAACAAACAAATATAGGTACATATCTCTCCTCACCTCTTTTCAAGAAACACTGGCTCTGACTCCAATGACAGCAAAAATTACAAACTACAATGATCATCCAGTCATTTTTTCTTTTTCATTTTTTTTCTCAACCAGTATTTATTAATCTAAGGTTAAAGTATCAACATGGTAGAGTTCTACTTCGAGATTCTCTTTAAGCTCTTTACTAAAATATGGGAGGCTGAGCATATTACTTGAAGTAGATGAACAGGCAATTCACCTCTTTTATTCATGTCATATTTTCACCTAAGTTTTAGTTGGTATCAGTTGTTATTCATGTGAAATGTAATTTCGTACTGGTAACGGGGGTATTTTAAGTCACAAAAGAGAGGATGTGAGGACAATAGAGAAAAGGGGCACATATAGCATGGGGTCTATTAATATCAGCATCAGATCTTACAACTTAGTTCATTTCCCAAATTCATAGATGAACGAGGGCTCAGAATCTCTGAAATCCATGTAAGAAGGTTTATTGAGACATGGATTTGTGATTGCAGTTATTACTAATTCGCAGTTCATGTGTTTAAAAAAAAATCTTCATCTACAAAATCTACCCAGCAATGCACTACTCCACAAGATGAGAGTATACAGATTCAAAGTGTTGTTTGTTTGTAATTAGGTAAACATTAGCATCTTCAGGAAAGTGACTGAAATGTTTGACACCAGTTTGGCAGACAGTGAGCAGTGGCAGACTGTCAAGGGCAGTGATCTGGCATGGAGACTGCTGCTAATGGACCGTTTTGTGGGCACATGTAAAGTAGCCCTTTTGGGAACTCTCATAAGTAATGGGAGAGGGGTGAATGTCGAATGAGCTGGTCTCTATCAGGCTGCTAGGAATTCCATTAATTATAATGTGGTCATAAACAGCAATGAATGCAGTGGTGCCATCTCAGCTCACTGTAGCCTCCACCTCCCAGGTTCAAGCAATTCTCCTAACTCAGCCTCCTGCTTAGCTGGGATTACCGGGGCACCACCACACCCAGATAATTTTTGCATTTTTTAGTAGAGACGGGATTTCACCACATTGACCAGGCTGTCTTGAATTGCTGACCTCAGGTGATCCACCTGCCTTATCCTCCTAAAGTGTTGGGATTACAGGAGTGAGCATTCCAGCCTGGGCAACAGAGAGAGACTCCATATAAAAAAAAAATATATATATATATATATGAATGAAGGAGAAGTTGGGTCCCCTTGAGGAAGGACCCCACTACATTACCAACAATTTATGCATAGAATCTTTCTCCCATCCTTCCCCAAGGAGACCTCCAACCTTTTACCAGGGTAAATGCACTGGGGAAAGGGAAATGATCAGACATTTTGGGGACACTGGCTCTGAGCTGATGTTGATTCCTGGGGACCCAAAACATCACTATGGTCCTCCAGTTAAAGGCTTATGGAAGTCAGATAATCAACGGAGTTTTAGCTCTGATCCCACTTACAGTGGGTCCAGTGGTTCCCTGGACTCATCCTTTAGTCATTTCCCCAGTGCCAGAATGTATAATTGGCATAGACATACTTAGCTGGCAGAACCACCACACTGGCCCCCTGATGGGTAGGGTGAGGGCTACTATGGTGGGAAAGGCCAAATGGAAGCCATTTGAGCTGCCTCTACGTAAAAGAATAGTAAATCAAAAACCATGTCGTATCCTTGGAGAGATTGCAGAGATTAGTGCCACCATCAAGGACTTGAAAGAGGCAGGAGAGTGATTCCCACCACATCCTCATTCAACTTTCCCATTTGGCCTGTGCAGAAGACACATGAATCTTGGAGAATGACAGTGTATTATCATAAGCTTAACCAAATGGTGACTCCAATTGCAGCTGCTCTACCAGAGGTGGTTTTACTGTTTGAGCAAATTAACATATTCCCTGGTGCCTGGTATGCAGCCATTGACTCAGCAAATGCCTTTTCTCCATTCCTATCCATAAGACCCACCAGAAGCAGTTTGCCTTCAGCTGGCAAGGACAGCAATATAACTTAACTGTCCTACCCAAGGAGTATATCAGCTCTCTGGCTTTGTGTCATAGTTTAATTCGGAGAGAACTTGATCACTTTTTGCTTCTGCAAGATATCACACTGGTCCATTACACTGATGACATTATGCTGATTGGATCCAGTGAGCAGGTAGTGGCAAACACACTGGACTTACGGGTGAGACATTTGCGTGCCAGAGGGTGGGAAATAAATCTGACTAAAATTCAGGGACCTTCTACCTCAGTAAAATTTCTGGGGATTTCGTGGTACAGGGCCTGTTGAAATATTCCTTCTAAAGTGAAGGATAAATTGCTGCATTTGGCCCCTCCTGTAATCAAGAAAGAGGCACAATGCCTAGTGGGCCTATTTGAATTACGGAGGCAAGACATTCCTCATTTGGGTATGTTACTCCGGCCCATTTATCAAGTAACCTGAAAGGCTGTGAGTTTTGAGTGGAGTCCAGAATAGGAGAAGGCTCTGCAACAGGTCCAGTCTACTGTACAAACTGCTCTGCTGCTTCGGCTATATAACCCAGCAGATCCAATGGTGTTTGAGGTGTCAGTGGCAGTTAGGGATGCTGTTTGGAGCTTTTGGCAGGCCCCCATAGATAAATCACAGTGGAGACCTCTAGGATTTTGGAGCAGTGGCATCTTCTGCAGATTAACTAGCCTCATTTTGAGAGACAGCTCTTGGCCTGTTACTGGGCTTTGGTAGAAACAAACATTTGACTATGGGTCATCAAGTCACCATGCAAACTGAACTGCCTGTCATGAACTGGGTGCTTTCTGACCCATCTAGCCATAAAGTGAATTGTGCACAGCAGCATTCCATCATCTAATGGAAGTGGTGTATACATGAGCAGGCTCGAGCAGGTCCTGGAGGCACAAATAAGTTACATGGTGAAGTGGCTCAAATGCCTGTGGTCTCTCCTCCTGCCGCCTGCCTTCTCTTCCCCAGCCTGCACTGATGGCCTCATGGGGAGTTCTGTATGATCAGTTGATGGAGAAAGAGAAGACTGGGGCCTGGTTGACAGATGGTTCTCCATGATATGCAGGCACCATCTGAAAGTGGACAGTTGCAGCACTGCAGCCCCTTTTTAGGAAATTCCTGAAGGACAGCGGGGAAGGGAAATCTTCCCAGTGGGCAGAACGTTAAGCAGTGCACCTGGTTGTGCACTTTGTATGGAAGGAGAAATGGCCAGATTTGTGATTATATACTGATTCATAGGCTCTAGCCAATGGTTTGGCTGGAAGGTCAAGGCCTTGGAAGAAACATGATAGGAAAATTGATGACAAAGAAATTTTGAGAAGGGGTATGTGGATGGATGTCTCTGGTGGCCGAAAACTGAAGATATTTGTATCCCGTGTGAATGCTCACCAATGGGTGCCCTCAGCAGAGGAGGATTTTAATAATCAAGTGGATAGGATGACCCGTTTTGTGGACACCACTCAGCCTATTTCTCCAGTCACCACTGTAATCGCCCAATAGTCCCATGAACAAAGTGGTCATGGTGGCAGGGATGGAGGTTACACATGGGCTCAGCAACATGGGCTTCCACTCACCAAAGCTTACCTGGCTATGGCCACTGCTTAGTGCCCAATTTGCTGTCAGCAGAGACCATCATTGAGCCCTTGATATGGCACCATTCCTTGGGGGTGATCAGCTAGCTACCTGGTGGCAGCTTGATTGTATTGGACCTCTTTCATCATGGAAAGGGCCAAGGTGTGTCCGCACTGAGACAGTTCGGATATGGGTTTGCCCATCCTGCACACAATGCTTCTGCCAAGACTACCATCGATGGACTCATGGAATGCCTTATCCAGGGTCATGGTATTCCACACAGCATTGCCTCTGACCTTATGGCTAAAGCAGTGGAGCAGTGGGCTCATGCTCATGGAATTCACTGGTCTTACCATCTTCCCTATGATCCTGAAGCAGCTGGATTGATAGAATGGTGGAATGCCCTTTTGAAGTCACAATTACAACGCCCAACTCTGTAACAATACTTTGCAGGGCTGTGGCAAAGTTCTCCAGAAGGAAATGTATGCTCTGAATTATCGTCTGATATATGGTACTGTTTTTCCCATAGCCAGGATTTATGGATCCAGGAATCAAGGGGTGGAAGTGGAAATGGCACCACTCACCATCTCCCCTAGTGATCCAGTAGCAAAATTTTTGCTTCCTTTTCCCCAACATTATGTTCTGCTGGCCTAGAGGTCTTAGTTTCAGAGGGAGGAATGCTGCTACCAGGAGACACAACAATGATTCCATTAAGCTGGAAGTTAAGATTGCCACCTGGATACTTTGGGCTCCTCCTATCTTTAAGTAAGCAGGCTAAGAAGGGAGTTACAATGTTAGCTGGGGTGATTGACCCAGACTATCAATATGAAATTAGTCTACTACTCCAAAACAGAGGTAAGGAAGAGTATGTATGGAGTACAGGAGATCCATTAGGGCATCTCTTAGTATTACCATGCCCTGTGATTAAGGTCAAAGGGAAACTACAACAGCCCAATCCAGGCAGGACTACAAATGGCCCAGACCCCTCGGGAATGAAGTTTTGGGTCACTCCACCAGGAAAAAAACCATGACCTGCTGAGGTGCTTGCTGAAGGCAAAGGGAATACAGAATGGGTAGTGGAAGAAGGTAGTCATCAATACCAGCTACAACCATGTGACCAGTTGCAGAAACCAGGACTGTAACTGTCATGAGTGTTTACTCCTTCTTTTGTTAAAAACGTTTTTGTGCATGTATAAACTGTAATAAGAAAATGTCTTACTTTTATTTCCTTTACCCTTATCATGGGACATAAGATTTATTGACTTCACATCAGCATTT
This sequence comes from Chlorocebus sabaeus, assembly GCF_047675955.1. NCBI lineage: Eukaryota > Metazoa > Chordata > Mammalia > Primates > Cercopithecidae > Chlorocebus > Chlorocebus sabaeus. Next base: position 65,169,802 of record NC_132906.1, on the reverse strand, counting down.
ATGTATTATTAACGTTATGTAATAGTATTTTAGTTGGGGATTGGTGTTTCCAGTTTTATACTTATATTCAGTTGTATTATGTTAGGCATAATTATGGCCTTATTTTTGTCTTTATTTCAAGATTATATATGATCTTAGGAGATGAGATCATATGGGTTCAGGTTGACAAGAGGTAGACTTGTGATGGTTAATACTGAGTATCAACTTGATTGGATTGAAGGATACAAAATATTGATTCTGGGTGTGTCTGTGAGGGTGTTGGCAAGAGATTAACATTTGAGTCAGTGGGCTGGGGAAGTAGTTTCACCCTTAATCTGGTTGGCACAATCTAATCAGTTGCCAGCAAATATAAAGCAGGCAGAAAAACATGAAAAGGAGAGACTGGTCTAGCCTCCCAGCCTTCATTCTGCCATATTGGATTCTTCCTGCCCTCGAAATTGGACTTCAAGTTCTTCAGTTTTGGGACTGGGACTGTCTCTCTTTGCTCCTCAGCTTGCAGGTAGCCTAAGACCTTATGATCGTGTAAGTTAACACTTAATAAACTCCCAAATATACGTGTGTGTGTATATATATATGTGTAGATAGACAGATAGAAAGATAGATAGATATCTCCTATTAGTTCTGTCCCTCTAGAGATCCCTAATACAACAATAATAAAAATTTTTCTAATAATTTTGTTCATGTTCAATAAAATTTTCTTAGACCATCTAATTTCATTTTTCTTTTAGAGGACATAAAAATATGAAAAGAAAACATGGTTCTATAACTCAATCCAGCTGTAGAATAGTTTGAAAATACATCAGTATTGACAAACCAGGGAAATAATAGGCCTGAAATAATATATGAAACACAATTGAAAACATCAAAGCTATGTGATAAGAAAAATAAACAATTATCAAGTCATAATAGCTAACCTCAGGTAAATTAGACAATATTTTGCCAGAATATGGAATCAACTTAAAATATTAATGGCTTTAACATACCTAAATGATAAACTTAGGTATTAAAATTGTTCTGAGAAAATGAAAAACTAAATGAATAACATTAAAAAAATATACAAAATAGAGCTGGGTGCGGTGGCTCACTCCTGTAATCCTAGCACTTTGTGGGGCCAAGGCAGATGGGTTACTGGCGGTCAGAAATTCGAGACCAGTCTGGCCAACACGGTGAAACCCTGCCTCTACTAAAATTACAAAAATTAGCTGGAAATCGCTTGAACCCGTGAGGTAGACCAGTGAGCCGAGATCATGCCACTGCACTCCAGCCTGGGTGACAGCGCAAGACTCTGTCTCAAAAAATGATAATAATAAAAATCAAATAAAATGTTTCAGATGCTATCTCACAATTCAGAGCTAAATAAAAACATTAAAGTTAAAAAATCTATTTTTCTTCCATTTTTGAGTCAAATGCATTTAAACGTAATTGAGCTCATGCTCTGCATATTCTCTACAAGTGATTGTCTTTTTTCATTTGAACCTACAGTGTAAACATTTTCAATTGCTGTCTTATTCAGCTTGAAATATTGTGACAAACTACTATAGACTGGAGGCTTAAACATAAATTTATTTCTCACAATTTTGGAGGCTGGAAGTTTGATACCAGAATGCCAGCATTGTTTGGTTCTGGTGATGGCCCTATCTTGGGTACCAACCTACAGATTTCTTGTATCCTCCTTATGTGGCAGAGAGAAAGCAAGAGAGTCCTCTAGGGTCCCTTTTACAAAGGTACTAATCTCATTCATAAGGTCTCCACCCTCATGATTGCCCCAAAAGACCCCATCTCCTAAAACCATTGCGTTAGAAGTTAGCATTTCAATGTATGAATTCTGGGAGGACTTATTCAATTCCAAACAACTGCAATTAAAAATAATTTGGATATAAAGGTTTTATTTCTTTGTTTTGTTTTTAAATAGACTGCTGCTTTTGTTGCAGTGAAGGGAGAAGAACTGAGGAAATACCCCCAGCACCAGTAGGTACAAGGGAGGGCAGCATTGATGATATCTTAGGCATTCCTACTTTAGTCTTCCTTTAAAACAAAATGCCGTTTCATTGTTTTCAAAAAGTTTTGCAATGGCTTTCAATTTAACTAGCTGTAGGATTCGTCATCCCTATCAGACAGTTTGTACCATGATTCGATAGTTATTTTCCATAACTTTAATAGTACTTCTATTAAAAACAGTAGGAGTTGGCCCTGGCTTCTGCATCTTTCATGAAAAAAACCCACAGATATCACTGGATATCTTCCCACACACATCCCCATAGTTATCACTCAGTGATTCAATGATGTGGATATATATACACACACACACACAGACACACACAGCTAAATGTTGTCTGGAATGGGTTGGAACCTTCTGCCTGCCTAGCCTAGGATGAAAATTAATACTAGTTGTTACAAGGGGTGAACCTGAAACTGACCATCACATTAACAAGATCTAAACCCAGGAAGAGTTAATAACAACTAGGACAAAATTTTGCCACCAGTATCTGAACCTATTGTTGTCCAGTGTACATCCTGCAATCTCAGCCCAAATTCTCCCACAGTACTAGATAATAAAGAAGATCGTCTAGTACACATCCTACAATCTCCAAAGTTGTCCATACTAACAGGAAATAAAAAAGATAATTTCTTGCCCGATAGAGCGTAACATTTTAGACATGTTCATGACCAATTCCCAAAGAATTTCCTCAAGTTCCATTAATCAGCCCCCAAAGAGCCAATATTCTTCCCTTTTTATAAATGTTTATCTGTGTCAGTATTCCATCTTCATAGCCAAAATTGTCAGGATCTGGGAAAGATTTGTGATTTTATCTGACTTGCAAGCTAACAGATTAGGTTGCTACGGTTTTATAGATGCTGGCAGGCCACACATGAGACTCATGGTTCAGAGACATAGAATTTTATTGCTTTATGGTAATGTAAGCAGCATGAGCATCCATGTATTTCCTCAGTCGTCTTTGCCACTAAGTCTCATGAGAGCAACCCAGCTGAACCCAGATGGATGCCTGCAAATGTAACTGTTTACATTGTATGAAAGAAATCATTCATTTAGGAAACAAATATTTTATAATCGGTAGTAAGCCTTCCTGCTTGATGGTTAGACACTCTGTCTTCCTAGCCACTAAACAAACATCATTAAAAAGACAGTCTAGAACAAAAGCAGTCAATGTCTCTGTTTGCAAAATGACAAGAAACTGGATTGATCCATAAATAGTTGCCTCTCAGTGTTGGCTTATTAGATTTATCTACTCTTATTTTTCCATCTTCCCTCACGTCCCTCCTTCCCTTTATATCCCATGCCTCCCTCTCCTTCCCCTTTTTCTTTCCTTCCTTCCTTCCTTCCTTCTTTCCTTCCTTCCTTCTTTCCTTCCTTCCTTCCTTCCTTGTTTCTTTCCTTCCTTCCTTCCTTCTTTCCTTCCTTCCTTCCTTCTTTCCTTCCTTCTTTCCTTCCTTCTTTCCTTCCTTCCTTCTTTCCTTCCTTTTTTCCTTCCTTCTTTCCTTCTTTCCTTCCTTCCTTCCTTCCTTCTTTCCTTCCTTCCTTCTTTCCTTCCTTCCTTCCTTCCCTCCCTCCCTCCCTCCTTCCTTCCTTCCTTCCTTCCTTCCCTCCTTCCTTCTTTTCTTCCTTCCTTCTTTCTCTTATTCCAGATGAAGTTTTGAACTTGGCTATAATTTACTTCACAAAGAGAAGACATTGAATACACATTGAAAATTCAGATTCTCAGAGCATTTCTGTACAAATTATATTCAATAGGCCTAAGATGATACCTCAGATATTCTATTTTTAAGATGGGGCCATGGGAGGTAAATATATTGAAGATACATAATAGCAAACAAAACAGGCCTGTATGTGGGTCTACACATGAGAAATATAAGTTCAACCTAAATTAATCTGCTTAAATAATGAAGTTAACGAAATAAAAAAAGTAGACTATTGGTCAGGCACTACGGCTCATACCTGTAATCCTAGCACTTTGGGAGGCTGAGGCGGGTGGATCATGAGGTCAGGAGTTTGAGATCAGCCTGGCTAACATGGTGAAACCCCACTTCTACTAAAAATACAAAAATTAGCAGGACGTGGTGACCACACCTGTACTCCAAGCTACTTGGGAGGCTGGGGCAGGAGAATCGCTTCAACCCGGGAGTGGAGGTTGCAGTGAGCCGAGATTGCACCACTGCACTCCAGTCTGAACAATAGAGTGAGACTCTGTCTCAAAAATTTAAATAAATAAAAATAAATAAAGTAGACTATCAGAGGATAGATATCTACCAACTAAGAAATATTTTGCTGTTTAAATATTTTAGAGAATCAACAGGAGGATTAAAGTCTTCCACTCTTTGTTTCAAAAGATGAAGATGTAAATATACCCTTATTGTTATAAGCTATGTTTCTTAATGATGACAGCCTAGTATATATAGATGTAACTATGTTTTGATCAGTATGATTTATCATCTAGTAACATTTAAAGTATTTAGCTATTCAGAAAGGAAATTTTTTCTTATTAATTATGCTGAAGCGGTATTGTCTCCGTATTTCTGAAATAGTAATTAAGGGACAAATTTTGTCTTTAGAGAAGCGTTGGAAACAGCACAAATTTTATTTTATCACATTCTTGGTTTGTGTAACTGTATCTGATTGCTTTCAAAGTAAATGGGAAAGGTCATTGTTAGCATATTATGATTAAAGGAAAATATTATTTATATTATTTCATAAAAACTGCGGATCTCACACCATAAATTCAAGGTGTGAATTCTCACAGAATTTTCCTTAGAATATTAGATTTTTAAAATATTGCCCAAAAATGTTACTCAAAAAACACAAGCTACAAAATTTTGTCGCTTATGTTACAGTGATATCAAAGCATATAATTTTTACTTTTCATAAATGTTGTGTAGGTCACTTAGCAGAGTAAAATGGTATTGAAATTAATGATTCCCTTCAAGTATAAAATATAAAAGAATATACTATTTTCATGAAAATATTATTTAAGCTTTTACTTGTGAAGAATGTTAATAAAACACATTATACTTTGTCAATGTATAGGTAACTATTTGTAAGCTTTCAGAATTTCAGAAGGAAATGTACTGTTAGTAATCAAATAATTTATTTATGATATCCTTATTATTACACACAAATCTAAAACTATACTTGTTAGATCTTTATTAATGTCTGGGATAGTCTCATTAGTCTGGTAAGAGAAAACTCACAAAATTAAACCACTTAAATTTTTGAAATTTGTTTTTAAGATTTCCCTTTCAGCTCCAGTCTTGACTTTTAAATTTATATTATTAAACAGTCATTGCATTTCATTTATGATTAATATGACACATAATAAGGGACAATAGCTGACCGGAACAGCATTGTTATCATGAAAATTTGTTTTAATTCAGATGACTAAATGTAGAAAAGTATTTCACTTTAATACAATTTTATAAAGAGATTAAGTTTATGTTGTGTTTTAATCACAAAGAAAACAGAGTTTCCCCCTTATCCTATCTACTTGACAACTAACCATTGGTTATTGAACGAAATTAAGTGGAACTGACTTCTCCTTTCTCAAAATATTCTTAGAGTACATATGGGGATTTAGGAAGTAAGATGTGTACGTGTGTGTGTGTATAATATTTTTAACTTAAGTGAAGCATGTAGACATGTAAAACAAATTATTTCTTGTGAAAAAAGAGGGGAAACAGCAAAGTTAATAAATCCAACATACTCTCAAATCTAAATTTTGCAAATTTTATTGCAGGAGCTTAAAGACAACCCTAGCAAAAATGATTTGCTATTTTAAGCACCTATTTTTTTGGGGGGTGGGACACAGAATCTTGCTCTATGGCTCAGGCTGGAGTGCAATGGTGCAATCTCTGCTCAATGCAACCACCACTTCCCTGGTTCAAGTGATTCTTCTGCCTCAGCCTCCCAAGTAGCTGGGATTACAGGTGCCTGCCACCACGCCTGACTAATTTTTGTATTTTTAGTAGACGGGGGGTTTCACCACATTCACCAGGCTGGTCTGGAACTCCTGACCTCAAGTGATCCTCCTGCCTCGGCATCCAAAAGTGCTGAGATTACAGGCATGAGCCACCGCCAGGCCCACCCTTTTTTAATCAAATGGGAGTAACAAAAGAATAGTCCACCACTTGTGATATAGATCTAGAATGTAGTAAAAAAAATTAGTATTACAGACCTATCTTCAATTAATTGATTAGATATTAATCAATTTGATTGATTAGAGTGTCAAAGCTTTTGATTTCTATTACCTTGTCAGTTCAAAGCAAGGTAAGCTAGAGAATATTATCCTATCTTTAGATCCAGAGAAAGTATTCTCTATAAAGATTCTTCATCAAAGGTATTTTCTTCTGACTTAAATGGTGTAAAAAAAAAAAAGGTTTTATTGCACAAAGCAAAATTCACTCATAAGTATGTGTATTTTGACATGATATGGAAGATGGGGTTGGTTTTGAAAAGACAGAATCAAGAAGTCATTATAGCTCAAGAAACAGAATGATCCATGGTAACATACCTTAGGGCCATGCTCTATTTTTTTGAAATTGTTAAAATGCTAAAGGAGAAAAAGTGGAATGCATAAATAAACTTGGATATAATACAATAAGCTAAGAATTGGTCATAACAATTCTTTAATATTTGTATACATAGAGTTACTTTAACATGTATCTATTTTAGCCATATGTAAATATACCCTAAAAGTCTAAACACACACACAGCACCTAAATTTTTATACTTTGGTTTAGAAAAATACCTTAATGTACCATAAGGACTAAATAAAGGAAGGCATAATGATAAAAGCATTGAAATCCTTTGTATAATTTAAAGGAAGTCATGTATTATTTTCATTGGGTAGGGGTTGTTGCTGTGGAAACGGGAAGAAGAAAATAAAGCCAGTCTGTCAATTATACCTTAATAAAACTGAAAAATAAAAAAAAATAGGAAAAGAAAACAAAGCAAGGTCATGAAAGAATGATGAATAATATGGTGATAGGGTGATGCAGCTTTTGAAAAATGTGAGATAGTGGGGTTCTTTAGATAACGTCAGCACAATGTTTTTTAAATTACATGTGTCTTTAAACACATTTTTCATGCATGATAGTGTGGTGAACACGTCCTTAAAATAACACTGATGTCAACTTTGTGTACGAATAGCACTGTTATTAATATCTTATATGTATGTGTGTCTTTAAACAGTTTTTTGACATGCAGAACAGTATAGTCAACATATCCATGCACCACAATAACACTGTTCTCAACTTTGCACTCAAGTAGCATTCCAAGAAATATTTTATGCAGGCATACATATATTAATACATTTTAAAGCTATTTGAAATGTTATAATATATATTTCTGTCACTCCAAAGCCTTATTTATGCTAGAGGAATGAGTTCTCTCACGATTGTTAGTTTTGTAACTGTTTTGAAAAATAGACCAAGAGATCAGTAGTTCTTTGTCGAGTACACATTATAGACAACATAAAACAAATTTCATGAAAATCAGTAAACAACTAATTTAGTTTAAGAGCACATAATCTGCCAGATCCTACAAATTTGCAGAAATATGGGGAAGGCTTCAATATTCTCCAAATTTTCCAATGAGTTTTTAGATGCTCTTACCACACTTTAAAATACTGCATCATATCTTGGGCTACATATCAATTAGTTTTTTTTTTTTTAATTCAAACAACATTTTAAAAAATTATTTTACTGTGTCGCATCCCTTTGTTTAATTATCCCTTTCTTTAGTCTAAGCACTTGGATTTATATTTATTCTTAGTATTAAAAAAAAAAACCACACACATCCTGAGCCATCTCTAAGTGCACTTGTAGAATCAGTATCCTATTCTATCTGTGACTAATGTTCAGTTTCTGCTTAAAGTCACTTTTCTCTTAGTTTCACCGCCTGAACTGTTGTTTTCCAGTAGACTTTAATCAAATGTTACCTGGGTGGTCCAAATTGAAAAATGATGACTACGATGCAGCTATGTCGTTTCCAAAACAGGAATTAGGAGGGAAAAAAACATTTTCTTTTACCAAATTCGATTTAGTGGTTGGGGCTGCAAATGACCTGAGAAAAGACAGAGAAACAGAAGAAAGGACAAAGTTAACTCATGCACGTGGGAGGTGCACCAACAAGCAGCTCACTGAACGGCTAGAGTTAGGGGTTTATATATCATCCACATAAGAAGGGGGTTAAGACTTCAAGGGAAAACAAATGGTTGGAAACTAACGAAAAACAAGTTCAGGGAAACAAGTGGAAGTTACAAAAGATTTTCATGGGGCTTTGCCTGTGTAATTTCTCATCTAGGTGTAAATGTTCTCCCTCGTTTCTGACTGTAAACCTCCCAAAGAGGGCATTTATGGTGGCTTTAATTTGGGGAAAATGTTCTTAAGTCAGCAAAAGAAGTTAAACTTAGTTATTTTGAGTTTTGTGTTTTCTTTTCTTAGAGCTGATGTTTATTCAGAAGTTTTCATCTTAAAATAATCTTCATATCACATTAGTGGGTTCAAGTGAATCCTATCATAAGTGATAATACTCTCAAACTGGTTGAGACAATGGAATGGTCTTTTTTAGAGATGGGCAAAAACACATTTGATTTATTTGGTTATGTCCTAGTTACATTAGCATGATTTAGATACTCATTGGAGCATAATACCTGAGAACAAGTAATTTCAACCACCCCCTGCTTCACCACTCACATAATTTGTGAATGTAGGTATGTTTTCTAACTTTGCTGTGTTTCAGTTACTTATCAGGAAAATAAAATTGAATATATGTTAAAGAATCAAATAATAAGGATGTAAATAGACTATGAAATAAAATAGTATTTTAATTTCCAAATAAAATAATAATTAAAAGGTAGGTTTTATACCAACGAATATGTGCCAAATATTTTTAAAGTACATAATTTTGCCTGTGTATTTTTTATCAGAAACACATATGGTTGTATTTATTATAATTTTATCATCATGAAAAGTTTACATGGGAGAATTTCATTCTCAAAATGTCTTTGTGAAGAGCTACAGGGAACTACTCCCCAAAGAAACAAACATAATTTGTGAAAATTATATTTTAAAATGCAATAATAAATAAGTTTCTGGAAATTGATCTAAGGGTATGCTGAAACTAAAGAAGGTTTTATTTTATTAATATCTTCTAAAGTCAGTAAAATAAAACAGTGACATTAAACCAAATCTGCTCCTTCTCTCTGGCCTCTTTGCACAGCATGATTGAAATTCCACTATGGGTGGGTAGAGTCAAGAACACAGGGATTCTTCCAGCTTGCAGTTGAAAGATATGGTATCTCCAAGGGAGGCTCAGGCAGCTAGCACTTCTCATCCCACCCAGCTATGTGTTGCAGAGGCTCAGTTATAGGTGAGTGCAGCCAAGAGGTGTAGTACCCCATCTTCTACCCAGCTCCCACTTGTAAAGCTAAGGTTCTACCACTAGTATGGCAGGCTAAGGATATCGTGGCACTGGAGGCTATCATAGCACCTTACTCAGTGGGCAAACGTTCCATTTCAAGGGAGGAAAACCAAGAAGACAACAGTCTATTCATCCCATCTTGTGTCTCGTTTGTAATAAAGGCTTGTCACTCCAAAAGAATTGGGCCCCTGTCTCCTCCCCCACTTCCAGAACAGCGGCTCAGACATTTTGCACAGGGGGAGTGATAACCCACAAGAATATTGAGCTCTAAAGTTGTAATTACCACTCTAATGTTGTATAGTATGAGACTGACGAGGGCACTTTCTTGCGTCAAAATCTTTGGACACCTTATGGCCATCATGGGCTATCCAGATACTCCAGAAGACATGAGAGTAGATTGCTAAAGGCTCTGCAACGAAGAAGGCTTGCAAGGAGAGCACAAATAGGAGTGCTTGCTATGTTGCAACTGAATCAGATTCTAGAGCCTTTTGTTGTGGGGGCCCCATTTATGGTGGGCTGATTTGCAAGTAAAAACATAAGTGAGTTTAAATAAAACTTGTGAGTGAAGAATATGTTGCCTTATCTTGAAGTTAATTTTCATGTTTTAATCATAAATAAATGAGTCTAGCCATTATTACCTTCACAAATTAATTATAGCTTAATTACTATAATTCCAGTCAAAAATAGAAAGTCTTCACTTATTATGACAAATCAAGATGTAATCACTTTCAAAAGTTAAAAACTTGATACATACCTGAAGAAAGTTAAGCTCTGACTTTAAAATTAGGTTGACAGTTCATGCCTTTCTGCTTTCATATATATTGTTCATAATAAATTCTGTTTATTTGGGGCAGATTTTATTATTTGTTTAAAGAAGCTTGCATATACAATATTTGTTCTTCAAAATATTTTTATTTGATACTGTTAAAATATTTCAAATGCTAACATTTAAGAAACTATAAAAGATTATTTAAAAATTCCTTTTCATAGATAATACATAGTCAAATAGTATAGTGTGTCCTAACTTGTATAGTCTTCCAAAAATATTAAGGCCTAACTTAATTTGTAAAAGCTCTAGGTCATTCTCACATTTTCACATGCTCCAAGGAGTCCCACTATTCTTTATGTATGTATCAATGTATCATTTCATGCAATATTTTGGTCTGATCAGAGATACCAATATATTCTCGTGTCTGGGCCTTGTTTTTTCCCTTGTTTAATTGATTACAACATATCAAATATATCATAAGATATATCTTAATGAATCAAGTTCTGGTGATCCAACACAAACATTAAAAAGGCAACTGTTTTATCTTAATCAGCTCCAGAGTAAGCAAAGAGCCGATACACAGAAAAAAAATCAATGGATTAATGGAGACTGGCCTCCCGATACTGAGTTGACTGCTGGAATTTGCTCAGTTGTCCCTACCCAGCATCTTCCCTTCTCGTGTGTGTTGCCATTGATATTTATGTTGTCGTTGCTAAGACTAATGGGTCCATAAATTATTTGAAATTGTTTTGCTTCTGGAGTTCATGAACTGTGATTCATAAGACTATTTCTCAACCCATCTGAAACACAGAATCTCAAAATTTTAAAATAAGAAAGAATGTCTTCATCTGAAGATTTAATGAAGAATACTGAATATGGCACTTTAAACTATCACTTTGGTTGTAGATACCCATTTAGAAAACAGAAGAGAAAATGGCAGTTTGAAATTCCTTTATGGATGGAAGCAATATGAAGAGATACTTAATAGAGTTAAGTCAATACTGGCTCAAAGAGGAATAAAATGTATTTCAATTGTTATAGATACAATTGAACTGTCAAATAATTTCAAACATAGTCAAACTCAATCACTCTTTAATTTTTTAAATTTTACTTAAGTTCTCGGATACATGTGCAGAACGTGCATGTTTGTTACATTTATACATGAGCCATGGTGGTTTGCTGCATCTATCAACCCGTTATCTAGGTTTTAAGCCCCACATGCATTAGGTATTTGTACTAATGCTCTCCCTCCTCTTGCCTCCAAGTCCCCAACAGGCCCCCATGTGTAGTGTTCCCCTCCCTGTGTTCATGTGTTCTCATTGTTCAACTCCCATTTATGAGTGAGAACGTGCAGTGTTTGGTTTTCTGTTCCTGTGTTAGCTTGCTGACAGTGGTGGCTTTCATCTTAATCCATGTCCCTGCAAAGGACATGATTTCATTCTTTGTTATGGCTTCGTAGTACTCCATGGTGTATATGTGTGCATTTTCTTTATCCAGTCTATCATTGATGGACATTTGGGTTGGTTCCAATTCTTTGCTATTGTAAATAGTGCCACAGTAAACATATGTGTGCATGTGTCTTTATAGTGGAATGATTTATAATCCTTTGAGTATATACCCAGTAAAGGAATTCCTGGATAAAATGGCATTTCTAGTTATAGATCCTTGAGGGATTGCCACACTGTCTTCCACAATGGTTGAACTAATTTACACTCCCACACACAGTGTGAAAGCATTCCTATTTCTCCACTGCCTAATCAGCATTTATTGTTTCCTGACTTTTTAATAATTGGCATTCTAACTGGCATGAGATGGCATCTCATTGTGGTTTTGATTTGTATTTCTCTAATGATCAGTGATGATGGCTTTTTTTAATAAGTTTGTTGGCTGCATAAATTTCTTCTTTTGAAAAGTGTCTGTCCATAACCTTCACCCACTTTTTGATGGGGTTGTTTTGTTCTTGTAAATTTGCTTAAGTTCCTTGTAGATTCTGGATATTAGACCTTTGTCAGACGGGTAGATTGCAAAAATTTTCTCCCATTCTGTAGGTTGCCTGTTCACTCCGATGCTAGTTTCCTTTTTTGTGATCTTTAGTTTAATTAGATCCTATTTGTCAATTTTGACTTTTGTTGCAATTCTTTTTGGTGTTTTGGTCATGAAGTCTTTCCATGACTAGGTCCTGAATGGTATTGCCTAGGTTTTCTTCTAGAGGTTTTATGGTTTTGGGTTTTGCATTTGAATCTCTAATCCATCTTGAGTTAATTTTTGTATAAGGTGTAAGAAAGGGGTCCAGTTTCAGTTTTCTGCATATGGCTAGCCAGTTTTCCCAGAACAATTTATTACATTGGGAATCCTTTCTCCATTGCTTACTTTTGTCAGGTTTGTCAAAGATCAGATGGTTGTAGATGTGTGGTGTTATTTCAGAGTTCCAGGTTCTGTTCCATTGGTCTATGTATCTGTTTTGGTACAACTACCATGCTACTTTGGTTACTGTAGGCTTGTAGTATAGTTTGAAGTCAGGTAGTATGATGCCTCCAGCTTTGTTCTTTTTGCTTACAATTGTCTTGGCTATATAAGTTTTTTTTTTTTTTTTCGGTTCTACATGAAATTTAAAGTAATTTTTTATAATTCTACAAAGAAAGTCAATGGTGACTTGATTGGAATAGCATTGAATCTATAAATTACTTTGGGCAGTATGGCCATTTTCACAATATAGATTCTTCCTATCCATTGTTGGGAATAAGCCCCCAAAATCTGGCCAGTCCCAATGAGACGAACTGGATACCTCAGTTGAAAATGCAGAAGTCACCCACCTTCTGTGTTGGTCTTGCTGGAAGCTGCAGACCAGAGCTGTTTCTATTTGGCCATCTTGGCCCCTCCATCAAACTCAATCATTTCAACCTGGGAGAATCTGATGATTATGTGTCTTGGGTTTGATCTTCTCCTGGAGTAACTTAGTGGTGTTCTCTGTATTTCCTGAATTTGAATGTTGGCCTCTCTTGCCAGGTTGAGGAATTTCTCCTGGGTAATATCCTGAAGTGTGTTTTCCAACTTGATTCCATTCTCCCTGTCACTTTCAGGTATAACAATCAATCATAGATTTGGTCTTTTCACATAGTCTCATATTTCTTGGATTCTTTGTTCATCCCCTTTTATTCTTATTTCTCTAATATTGTTTGTACACCTTATTTCAGCAAAGTGGTCTTCAATCTCTGATATCCTTTCTTCCACTTGATCAATTCGGCTATTGATACTTGTGTAGGCTTCACGAAGTTCTTGTGCTATATTTTTCAGGTCCATCGGGTCACTTATGTTCCTCTGTAAATTGGTTTTTCTATTTAACAGTTCCTGTAACCTTTTATATCAAGGTCCTTAGCATCCTTGCATTGGGTTAGGAAATGCTCCTTTAGCTGAGAGAAGTTTGTTATTACCCACCTTCAGGATATTATCCAAGATATAATTCCATTTTATAAACCTACTTCTGTCAATTCATCAATCTCATTCTCCATCCAGTTTCACACCCTTGTTGGAGAGGTGTTGCTATCATTTGGAGGAGAAGAGACATTCCGGCTTTTGGAATTTTCAGCACTTTTGCGCTGGTTTTTCCTCATCTTCATGGATTTATCTACCTTTGATCTTTGAGGCTGATAACCTGTGGATGGGGTTTTTGTGTGAGGGTCTTTTTTGTGATGTTGTTGTTGTTTTGTTTGTTAATTTTTCTTCTATCAGTCAGGTCTCTGTTTTGCAGGTTTACTGCGGTTTGCTGGAAGTCCACCCCAGACCCTGTTTGCCTGGGTATCACCAATAGAGGCTTCAGAACAGTAAAGATGGGTGCCTGTTCCTTCATCTGGAAGCTGCATCCCAGAGGGGCACTGGCCTAATGCCAGCTGGAGCTCTCCTGCATGAGGTGTCTGTTGATCCCTGTTGGGAGGGGTCTCCCAGTCAGGAGGCATGGGGGTCAGGGACCCACTTGAGGAGGCAGTCTGTCTCTTGGCAAAGCTGGTATGCTATGCTGGAAGAATCCTCCTTGTCAGGATCAGCTGCTTTCTTTGCAGCCAGCAGGCAGGAAAGATTAAGTCTGCTGAAGCTGTGACCACAGCCACTTCTCCCCACCAAGTGTGATCTGTCCCAGCGAGATGAGAATTTTATCTGTTAGCCCCTGACTGGGGCTGCTACATTTCCTTCAGAGATGCCCTTCCCAGTGAGGAGGAATCTGAAGAAGCAGTCTGGCCACAGCCACTTTGTCACACTGTGGTGAATTCCGCTCAGTCCAAACCCCCCTGTCTCTTTGGCACTGTCGGGGGAAAACCGCCTACTAAAGCCTCAGTAATGGTGGATGCCCCTCATTTCACCAAGCTCGATCATCCCAGCTCGACTCCAGACTGCTGTGCTGGCGGTGAGAATTTCAAGCCAGAAGTTCTTAGTTTGCTGGGCTCCATGGGAGTGGGACCTGCTGAGTGAGACCACTTGGCTCCATGGCTTCAGCCTTTCTAGGGGAGTGGATGCTTCTCCTAGCTTGTTGAGGTTACAGGTGCCCCTGGGGTATGAAAAAACTCCAGCTAGCTCGGTGCCTGCCCAAACAACCACCCAGTTCTGCACTGGAAACCCAGAGCCCTGGTGGTATAGGCTCACGAGGGGATCTCCTGATCACAAGATTGCAAAAATCCATGGGAAAAGCATAGTAACCCAGGGTGGGTAGCACAGTCCCTTACCACTTCCATTGACTGGAGGAGGGAGGCTTCCTGGATCCTTGCACTTCCTGGGCGAAGCAATGCCCCACCCTGCTTCTACTCTCTCTCCATGGGTTGCACCCACTGTCTGACCAGTCCCAATGAGACGAACTGGATACCTCAGTTGGAAATGCAGAAGTCACCCACCTTCTGTGTTGGTCTTGCCGGAAGCTGCAGACCAGAGCTGTTTCTATTTGGCCATCTTGGCCCCTCCATCAAACTCAATCACTCTTAATAAACACAGTGCAATACTCATATAAATATTTGAAACAGTTTATGAAAATACACATATTTGATCCTGAATACTCAAATCAATTGTTTTTGGTACCATTGTAATATGCAATATGACAAATAAAACAATTAGGAATGCATTAATTTTTCCCAAGACTCTGAAAACTGTGTAATATATATTGAAAATATAATGGTATAGGACTTTAGGGAATAAAAATTTTCTTTCTCTATCAACAACATAATGAATTTTTCTTATTTCAAATAAAATTCTGCATACTGTATTTTTACTGAAAACACTAAAATATAGAATTTTAGAAGGCAGTATATTAATGATCATGAATTAATAATAAATGTAGTTCACAGAATAATCAAATTTCAAGTTTCAATAGAGTATTTCTTATAGTTGAAAAATTTATATAATTATATTTGTTTAATTTGCCATATTCCTTTATGTTGAGAATATTATTTCACTGAACATCCTGCTTAAAAGTTCATCATATTTCCTTTTAAACATTAGAATAAAAAGCAAGCAATATACTTTCTCATTTTTAATAGAAAAGCTTACAAATAAGTACATTCTTTTTGTTATTAAAAAGAAAGCAGAGCCCTTGTCAATGCAATGTTTCAGAATAAAACAGGTAATGTAGTAGAAGGTTGCCAGAAACCTTTTCCATCTTTAAGCACAAATGAGTCACATAATTTTACAGGTCACAGTGTCTGCTGAAGAAATAGTCTCCAAGGTGGCTTTAGAGAATGCCAGGGGTATACAACTCAATTCATTTCATTGCAAGTGTTAAAACAACATGCAAATTGTAAACAGCATTTTGTGATTTATCTTAGTGGTAATTGTTATAATTTGTTAATATTATACTAATGTAGTAAAACACAAAATGTATCAATCAATGAATAAGTATTGAAGTTATATTTTCTGATTGATTTACTGCAGACACATATTATTAAAAATGTTTGGAGTTTTTTCTCTGAGGAGTTTAAGAACAGAGAAGATGTTGGAAATCTTTGATCTCAATAGTTTTTTAGAAGAGGATGTTCAATATTTTAGTCCCTTCATAATTTCATGAAATGCATATTTCATTGAATTTATGTGTTATTCCAGATTCTTAATTCTCCAAGTTAGTAGACAGAGCTAAAAGTTATTCCTTTTGAATTAGATATGTTAAAATACCAAAAATATTTTACTATCTGGTTTTCAATATTTGAGCATTTAAGCTTTTAATCTCTTTTCCAATTAATGGTCAAATTTCTCCACTTAAAAAAAAAAAAAATAGCCATTAGCCTTTAGTTTGAATCTTATTTTCCCCTGAAAAACCCTGCTGCTAAGTGAACATCTGGTAAGTAACTTAAGAAATAACAATTCTATTAATAATGGGAAAATTATATTTTATTCCTTCCGCAAATATGTAATTATCACAAAAGAACACATTAATTGAAAAACAAAAACTATTTTATATGTTATAAATATGCTGAAAGTAAACAAATAGAAGTTGTACATAATGTGTAATGTAATGTAGCGAACAACCTAAGAGGAAATGAAGATTTGATTGTAGTGGAGGATGGTGAAGGTGGGATCAAAGGAGTCATTCTTAGGAAGATAAATCATTCTTTCTGCACTATTTTCTTAATTCACTTTTCATCCTTTTGGAAGCTCATGATTAGTGTACACTCAAACTTCATATAGAAATATGGTTATGTCACAGTAAAGCAATAATAGAACTAAATAGAGGCCCCCCAACTCCCCAAAAAAGAGTGTTTGTTAACATTTGGAAGATCAAAACTAGTGGAGATATAAGATAAGTTGTAGAAGAGGCTATATCTTCAATCTTCTCACTTGCTGTATGCAAGAAATGTTAGATAAAACTTAATTATATTGAAGTTTAGCTCAGAATAAATATTATTCCCAGAAAGTATGAAGGAAAGTTACAAACATTAAGGAAAATAATTGTTTTAAAGTGCTTTGGTTTTCTAAGCAGATATTTTACTAAACTTGGATTTGAATTCATTCAAAACTGATAAAATAACCAGTCTTGCTGGTGTTGTCAGTGTGTCTAAAATATTTATGAGTAAACACCAGGGAACAATGGAGAGTAAAATTTATGTCTATCATTTAATCAGTGTTACAAGTTTTGAAAACTTATAGTTTGTTAGGTCATTCAATCATTCTTTCAGTATAAATTAATCTGATTAAATATCTCTACATTATCCAAATAAATTATGCAATTGTAAGATGGACATATTTGTCTTTGAACCTAACTGAAATACTGAATCATGCCTCCCACTTAAAGCAAGTTACCAAGAAAAAATATCGACTGGGAATGCATACAATTTTCATTTCTTTTTCGAAAGTTCTGAGTAGAAAACTTATTTTTTCCCCTGAATAAGAAACTTTTTTTTAAAATTCAAAAATAAAGTCTCTAGAGATAAAAGTATTACCAATTTGTCAAACTGGATAGTAATTTTATTCAATCAAAATGAAAAATTCAAACAGAAAAGGATGAATGATGCCAATAGTAAGTTTGTTTTAAGTCATAGTCTATAAAAATTGTCCAGGGTTATATCATGGCATTTCAAATTTAAACTTTTTTTCTCATATAGGCTATTTCACTTCTGTGGCATACATTTACATTAAACAAAATCATACTAACATTAATATCTATGTCTTAGGCTACATAAAATTTTAATTTTTGGAAAATAATAGAAAATCATTGAACACTAACACAAAACCATTAGCCACATTCCTATCTGTGTGCACTATATAGGTTACACCAAAATAAAGAAATGTCTCCCTAATTAATAAATAAATAGAAAATAAAATAATAGGTGACTATTTAATATAAATTTGATATATCAGACATAAATGACTTAGCAAAGGTTTGAATTATCGAATAAGTTTAATATTCTATAAAATACATTTAACATTCTGTAATCAGAATATGTTTAAATAAATTAGGTATTGTTACTTGTAGATGAATATTACAATATAGAGTCGGCTATCAAAATGCAAACATAAAAAATAGAAACAAAACAAAAAATAAAATAGCCCTGCATATCTTCTCTGTTTTTTGAGAAATTTAGACTATGTCCACACATTTCTCATTTTTGTGTTTGCCTTTACACACTCCCATGAAACAACAAAAAACATTCAATTTGCTTGTGGCAGGGAAATAACTACTAATTAAAAAATAGTTTTAAGAGAGACCTCTTTGATTGATTAGATTCAAATACTAAACATATATTCAGAAAGTTGAGTTCTTTCCCAAGATCACTCAGCAAATTATTAGGCAAACCAGATATTTTACTCTAGGGATAGTGTGCTTTTCAGGATACTAGGAAAGATGATACCCAGAACCATTTTTTTTAGATGAACTAAATAAAAACTACTTGCATAAGATAAGCTTGCATTTTTGCACTCATAATATACTGGATTATTTTTCCCAAGTTCTCACTCTGTCTTTGTAAAAGTCATACTTCAACATACTTAGTGACTCCTATTAGAATAAGTAATTTATATTTTTTGACAATGACTTGGGGATTGAGAATGTGAGTTACTTTGGCTAATGGAATATTGGAGAATATGACACAAGCAGAGCGCTTTACTGTGTGTGCATAGTTGTCTTTTTCAGCTTCTGTCATCTACCGTGTGTAAACCATGCTCTTCAGGTTGAGGAGGCATGTGCAGTAGACATAACGAAAACATTGCAAAGGTAATAACACAAATGATTAGGGTGTTAAGCATCAGTGGATTTCGTCCTTACTGAAATACAAACCTAGCTTGGCTAGAAGACCTTTTAAAGAAAAAGTATGAACCCCAAGTTTGCACAGAAGTGTAAAATTTTCAAAATTCTAATATTGTGTGTGATTATTAATTTTAATAAACTTTTAAATTTCAGAATATGTCTAACATTACAAAAATGCAAGCTTAGCATAGAATTCTCTTATATCTCATATTCATTTTCCCCAGTTATTTATATCTTACATTAAGATGGTGCATTTGCTACAATTAATGAAGCAATCATTATATGTTATTACTGAAAGTCCATGATTTATTAAAATTTCCTGTTTTCCCCTAACATGCTATTTACAAATGTTTTTAAAGTTTTCATCCTCAATTCCATGTTACATTTAGTAGCCATATCCCCTTACATTTCTTATTGTTTTTGATGACTTTGGGAATTTTGAAGATTATGGATAAGGCATTTTGTAGAGTGTTCCTTAATTATCATTTGTCTATTTTTTTCTCATGCTTAGATTGAGATTGTGTGTGTGCATTTACTTTTTTTACAGTTTATTGAGGTAAAATTAATATATTAAGAGCCACACATATTTGATATATACATTATGATTCATTGGGACATCACAAGATCATGATATCATCAGCATAATCAAGGTAATAGATACATCCCACACCTCTCAAAGTTTCCTTGAGTCCTTTTGTGTGTTTGCTTTTTTGTGTGTGTGACAGGAAAACTTAACATGAGATCTACCCTCTTAACAAATTTTGAAATGCACAGTGTTGCAGAGTCAATTATAGCCACAATGCTGTACAACAGATATCTAGCACTAACATTCATCTAGCATAACTAAAACTTCATACCCATTGGACAACAACTCCCCATTTCTACCATCTCCCAGCCCCTGGAAACTGCTATTGTGTTGTTTGCTTCTATGAGTTTCACTATAATAGACACTTTATGTCAGCAGTATCATGCAGTATTTGTCTCTCTGTGACTAGTTTATTACACTTAGCATAATGCCTTTGGGTAATGTGTTTTTGAAAAAAAAAGACTGCAGAGGTAAATTCCCATTCTCATTACATGTTGTTGAGGGAACATAACATCAACATCACTGGTAATGTTAACCTTAAATATCTGGCTTGAAGTAGTGTTTATCAGATTTTTCTACTCTAAAGTTATTCTTTTTTTGTTTTGTTTTGTCCTTTTACTTCCTTCTTCTTTCCTCACTGAAACAATTCAAAGAATGAGGATTTATGTTGAAGTCATTAATGACAAAGTAACTTCATAAATTATTTAGAATTCTTTCTTCTGCCTGGGATATTTGACTGTACCCCTCCATTTACTTATTTATACCATCATTTGTTTACATTAGCGCAGACACACGCATTATATTTATGATTATAATCTAATAATCTTTAAATTCAGATTATCCCAATTTACACCATTGGGAGCTTCTCCAATTAGTTCCTATTTCTCTTTAACATGCTTGTATTTGTTGGTCTTCAGGTAAACTCAATCAATAGTCAACCAGAATATGTTTAAATTTACCTCTAGCTTGGAAGTCCCAACTTTGAGTTGTCCTGCCTTTTTGAACCAAACCAATGTATTTCTTAAATGTAATTGATTGATGTCTCATGCGTCTCTAAAACATATAAAACCAATCTGTACCCTGACCACCTTGGGCACATGTTGTCAGGATCTCCTGTGGGCTGTGTCATGGGCCATGGTCACTCATATTTGGCTTAGAATAAATCTGTTCAAACGTTTTACAGAGTTTGGCTCTTTTTGTTGACAAGAACTATATGTGACTCTTTCTCAGTTCTTTAATGTGAATTGCAAGAGATAAAACCCATTAAATTATGTCCTCCGCAATACTTTACCCTCCGCCAATACTTTAGCCTTCATGAGTTTCTCACTATCATGTTAGTCCACACTAAGCTTCCAGCAATTCATCAACATTACCAGTTAACGGTCTTACCAGTCTTTGGTTCCAACTGCTTTTGCTCTAGCTAAGTAGATCTCAGCTGAATTATGTCCCCAAATTTCAAAGTTTTTGCCTCATCTCAGACATTTTTGGTATATTGTGTCTGTATTTTTATTAATTTCAAATACTTTTTTATTTTTACCTTAATTTTACTGTTTACTCAAAAGTCATTCAGGAGTAAATTGTTTACTTTCCATGTCCTGGTGCGGTTTTGACAAATCTTCTTGATATTCATTTTAACTTTCATTTTACTGCCATTGATAGTATGCTTGATATGGTTTTGCTTTTTTGAATTTATTGAGACTTGCTTTATGACTGAGCAAGTGGTTGATCTTGTTGTATCTTCCATGTGCAGATGGAAAAAATGTATATTCTGTGGTTGTGGGTGGAATATTCTGTCCAGAATTTCTTTGTTAGTTTTTTACCTTGATAAACTAACACTTTCAGTGGGATATTGAATTCCCACACTGTTATTGTGGAGCTATGTAAGTCTTTGTGTAGGTCTAGAAGTACTTGTTTTATGAATTAGAGCATTCCAATGTTGGATGTGTATATATATATATATACACACACACACACATATAGATATGATATTTAAGTCTTCTTTTTGAACTAAACTCTTCATTATCTAATGGCTTACTGGATCCTCTTTTACTGTTACTAATTTAAAGTCTGTTTTATCTGATATAAGATTAGTGACCACAGCTCTTTTTTGTTTTCCATGTGAATGGAAATGGAAAACAGATCTTTCTGGATTCCTTTACTTCGTGTTTGTGGGTGTTGTTACATATGAGATTGGTCTCAAAGACAGCAGATAGTTGGGTCTTACTTTTTCTATCCAACTCATCACTCTGTGACTTTTTAATAGGGTGTTTAGACTATTTATGTTTAAGGTTGGTATTATATTCAGGGTTGACAATACTATGTTAAGTTTTGATCCTGTCGTCATGTTGTTAGCTGGTGGTTTTGTAGACTCTACTGTGTAGTTACTTTATGGGGTCTATGGAATATGTACTTAAGTGTGCTTCTATTTTGTGGTGGAAATCATTCTTTCATTCTATGTGTAGCACTCTCCTAAAAACCTTTTGTAAGGCTAGTCTAATGGTAACAAATTCTTCTCTCATTTTATCATCCAGAAAAGATTTTATCTCTTCTTTGTTCATGAAATGTAGTTTGGCAGAATCTGACATTCTTGGTTGGAATTGCTTTTCTTTAAGAAAGCTGAAAATAGGCCCTCAATCCCTTATGGCTTATAAGGTTACTGCTGAAAATTCTGATGGTAGCCTAATGGGGTTTTCTTCATATGTGTCCGGGTCCTTTTCTCTGTCTTTAAGATTTTTTTTTCTTTTGTATTGGCCTTGGAAAGAGTGGTAACTATGGTAACTTTCTGCCTTGGAGATGGTCATTTGTAGAGTATCTCACAGGGGTTCTGTAAATTTCTTGAATCTTCATGTTGACCTCTCTAGTGAGATTGGACAATTTTTTTGTGGACTATATCCACAATGTTTTTGAAATTGCTATGTCTTTTTCCTTCTCTCTCTGGAATGCCAATGAGTTGTAGGTTTGTTCACTTTATATAATCCCACATTTCATAGAGCTTTTGTTCATTTTTAAAAAATTGTTTTTTCTCTTTATTTTTTGTCAGATTTAATTCATTTAAAGAGCTAATCTTTGAGCTCTGAGATTCTTCCTTCTGCTTGACTAGTCTATTGTTAAGGCTTCCAACTGTATTTTGAAATTTCTGTAGCAAAATTTTTAATACAAGAAGTTCAGTAGAGTTCTAAAATTTAAAAAAAATTGTTTAACGTATGTTCTTTGGACATTTCAGCAAGTGACACACATGGAAATATCTTGAGTATCAATACTAACTTTTTTGTTGTTTTTTTTTTTAATCTTGCGTTTATGGAGCAGCTACTGAAATTGAGGCAGGAGAATAGTGTGTGGTGGCAGGGAACCTAAGGCTGATTTGTGCTGACTTTCTAGAACTGAATCAAAAAGAAAACACCACCTCTTCACACCCAAGTAAGAAAAAGATCAGAGGCTACTCTCTCTGCACTACATGCCAGATGAAAAATTGAAAGTACCTCTGATTGGTCCCCTCCCACAACCAATCAGACTGGTCGTGGGCCAAGTCTTCATGTATAACTTTGTAACTTCACTTTTGACTGGTCCCCTTCTACAACCAATCAGATGTTTGCATAGGATGGAACTGTGTTACTTCACTTCAGCCTCAGATGGGTCATCTTCTGCAACCAATCAGACTGGTTTTTGGCCACTCCTTCATTTATGTAGAGTGTAAAACAAGGAACCAATGGGAAACCCCTGCAGAGTATTTAAACCCCAGAAAAATCTGTAACCAGTGCTCGTGAGCCCCTTGCTTGAGCCTGCTACCACTCTGTGGAGTGAACTTTCATTTCAATAAATCCGTGCTTTTCTTTCATTGCTTTGTTTGTGTCTTGTCCAATTCTTTTTTCAAAACGCTAAGAACCTGGACACCCTCCACTGGAAACAAAACCACGTTAATTTTTAGATTTGCTTCTTAAAGACCTACAACAATTTGCTATGTATAAATCACCTGCGAAAAGAGGTCTGTATCCTTGTACTGTTGATCTTTTGATTATATACTCATATTTCCACAAGCAGAGTAGTCGCTGCTTTCTTTAATTATCCTTCCTGAAAAAGTTTCCCTGAGGCATGGTAGGGATCCTCGACAGTAATAATATAACGTAGAAAGGGACATTTAAACACAGCTGAGTGTCTCTTGTGATAATGAAAATGAGCACCGTGTTATAGCAGTCTTTATTTTCCACACTCCCATGTGTGCAGGAAATTGAGAATGAAAATTTTCAAGTCATACACAGTAAGAGAGAAAACTAAAAACACAATTTTAAGCACTGTGGTGTCAGGTTGAGCCACAGTACATTATGTCAATGATTTTATTTCCTCTGCAAGGCTCTGACAGGAAAGGCATATATCTTTACTAAACAAGAAAGAAAAGGTGGAATATATTTTATCTCATTAGAACATTTTGAACTAAAGGCACAATGGGGCCACTTGGAACATTAGATCCTGCTGCTGATTTCATATTTATTTCATTGAACTGACAACAAAGTAACTGATCTTTAACTCAGTGTGCATACAAAGAGTCGGAAAACAAATAAACCTGCTGGGGAGAACATAAAGTGCATTGAGAGTTACAGAACACTGCATCCTTCTGTCCTTTTAGAAATTGTTAAGTAGTAAAAATAAAAATACATGCTTAATCACAAATTAACTGTTTATGTTAAAAGCCTATAAAATCCGCTCTATTACATTCTAAGTGATTAGATGTCTTCAATAAATCTGGGTTCAAAATACAACCATTCTATATTATCTTATATTTATGTAATACTAGGTTTTGTTTATCTTATCACCTTGAAGGAACACAAAATAATACATTAAGAGTAATATTTATTTGATTTATGGTCTTTCTACCATTTCAAAGACGCCTTCAAATATTTTCAGATGTTCCCAGAGTGAGTTTTATATAAGTCTCCACAACATATTACCACTTACATTACCAGGCCTACCAGGTGCCACTATTGGTTCTCCCCCATCTTTTGCCATCCTTAACTCTCATACACACCACTACTTTTCATCAACAACTCTGAATACCACTAGCAGTGAACTGGAATCTTGAAATCCAAAAATAATACATTTTCCTGAGTTTTTGTCATGTATAATTTACTTGGAAAAATATCAAAACAAGTCCTCATCCTACTAGCATCTTAGAGAGCTGAAGTAAAATAACTTTTTTCTAATTTTATTTATCGTCCTTTCTCTGGGATCTGTTCACTAGTTTAGGGGGCTAGGCTGGAATATTTTTGAGTGGCATGTATTACTTTATGTGAAAATGTTTCTTTTGTGAGGACTATGGCATTGTTACTGGATTAAATTGTATGTGCTTAGTTTTTGCTTTAATATAAGCTTTGTCCTAGGGACCTTGTCAGTATATCTCACACATGGTGTATTGAGGCAAGCTGTGAAATTTCACCAGACAGGCATATATTAGTATGTGCCATAGTAATAACCCAATTAAGCTAAGTCTTGTGTTTTAAAAATCCATAAATGTCTTATGTTTTTCAGCAAATGGGAGTCCCAGAGTCAATATAAATTACCTGCATGTAAAATTTGATGATATAATACATTTTATAAGTTACAAGCTAGTATTTTACTCAGAAGTTTTTTTTTAATATAAGAAAATAATGGTTACTTTAATTTTTTATTCCATTGCTCTTATTTCATGAATATCATCACATGTGTACACTTTCAATTATTAGGAAGCTGTCATGTAACAGTGTGAACTTCTGTGAAACAAAATAAGTGTTACAATTATTCCTAAGGAAAAGTTCATGTGTGAAATGAGTCATATTCTTAAGGAGTAGCTTATTTTCACCAGTAATATCCTAATCAAGGATGCTGTGTTTTCTACAGATTGGATGAATGTTTTCGTTTGTTTTTTTACTAAATTAATTATAAACTAAAAATATCTTCTGATTTATACTGTTTTAGAAATAACACAAATTAAAGCTATAAACTTCTGCATTTTTTATTTCTTTGTTTTTATTACTAGCTTAAGGATGAAAATAATTTTCCTCCAAAAAATATATATTTTCAGAAAGAATGTGAGCTCTGGGTTTCAGTTGTAGTAGGTATACGACATCCAAATTGTATACATTAAAAATAATTCTGACCTTTTGTGTTTGTGTTACAAATAATTCAATATTTTATTTCACGTTAAAATAGAAAACATTTTTCTATTAAAAAAACATAATTAGCACCATTGTAGTCAGAATGAAGATTTTTAGACGAAGATTTGCTGTTCTGTGATAATAAAAATTCCCAGAGGGTAGCTACATAACCTTTGGAAAAGTGTAGTATCTTACCAAATTCCTAACAGACCAAAGGGAAGATACTTCATCAGATTTGGGAGTTGTCTATGTATAATATTTGTTTCATATAAAATGTCTTTTTTAAAACTGTTGAAACAATGATTTCGAAAGAGCAGATATTCCAAAATTCTAATTGAATTTTATAAATGTGAATGCCTGAAATGTAGAAAAAACAAAGGAAGGTCAGGTATGTATCTTCTACTATTTTTATCCCTAGATCTGGAACTTTAAATTTTGATATAGAGGTCAAATTAGTGAAAGGAGGAAAGAAGTAAACTGAAAAATAATCAACCCTCAGGGTTTTATGTAATGAAGCACATGTTTTATATCCGGGCAGCCCATAGAGTAGTCTCAAGCTCTATGTAGATTCTGAGCACAGGAACTATGGCTAGTGTAATTGAGAAACTGAGATTTTAATAATATTTTAATTTTTAATAAACTTTATTTTAGAATGTTGTAGACTTTCAGAAGGAAAAAGTAAGGATAGTTGAGAGTTCTCATATACCTTACACTCAGTTTTCCTTAGTAATAACATCTCACTTTGGTAAGGTAAATTTATTATATTTAATGAGCTAACACTACTATATTATTGTTAACTAAAGTTCACAATTTATTCATATTTCCTAATTCTTTACCTAATGTCTTTTGCTAGTTCAAGAATTCCATACAAGATACCACATTACACTGTTACGTTTCCTTATGTTCCACTTGGCTGTGACAATTTCTGAGACTTTTCTTGTTTTTGACTGATTACTTGAACAGTTTGAGGAGCATTGGTAATCTGGTATTTCATAGCATGTTCCTCCATTAGGATTTTTCTGATGCTTACCCAGATTCGAATGAGGTTATGGATTGTGAAAAGAAAGACCCCTGAGGTAATATACTACTCTCATCACAACACATTAAGGGTACCTACTATCAACATGACTTAGCATTGTTCATGTTAAACATTATGAGCTGACTGAGGCAGTGTTTGATAAATTTCTCCAATGCAAAATTACTCTTTCTTCCTGTATTTCGATACAGTACTCTTTGGAAGACTGTCACTATGTACAACACTCACTTAAGAAATACGAATTTGCACTCAACTTCCTTGAGGGGGAATTAGTTAAACAAATTATCTGTAATTTTTCTGCATGGTAGATTTGTGTATTATCCCCCATTCATTTATTTAATTGTTTATTTATATCAGTATATACCTATGGATATTTATTTTATACTGTGGGTTATAATCCAAAATATTATATTTATTTTGTTGCTAGTATTCTTCTAATTTCAGACATGGGAGAATTTTCAGTTGAATTATGGATCCCTTTGACATAGCCCAGTCGTTTTCTTTCTACATTTTGTGTACCAGTCTTAGCCTCAGCCATTTATTCAAGAAGCCCTGGTTCCTCTTATTGGAGAACAGTGTTAATGCTTAAAATGCAGAAAATAGGTATGTTCATTGTCACTGAGGTGTTCTTGCTTCTAAGCAAAATTGTTTTTAATTTCAATTAATTCAATTTCAAATTCATATACTTCCATGTGGCTTGTCACTCTGTTGTATTAAACAAATTCAATTGACAGATAAAAACACATTTATGTGGCTCTTGAGTAAGAATATAAGGCTTAAAATTTAAGATCTGCCACTTACTAACTACAAAATTTGCCCAAGTTAATTCAAACTCTGCTTTATTCAAACGCAAAGGAGTTCATTATTTTATTTTCTTTAAAATATTTTATGGACTTCATAAGAATATTTATCAAAGAAGAGATATTCTAATTCTGGGAAACACAGCTCAGCTTCAGTGTTCCAAGGAACTGGCCTTGCACTCAAAGCTAGCCTGAGACTTTCTCTTGTTGAACATAATTAATCTCAAAGAACAACATCAGATAAATTAATACCAATGCAAAATTTTTAAAGAAATTCAGTCTTCAATCTTGTTTGACAAGAAAGAAGGACAAGGTCTATATGTACACCATACAAATGATCAACTATTCATTTGTCTTTGACTAATACGTACAACTCTTGCTTTCTTATCAATTATAGATTAAGCCTTTCTTCTAGATAAGATTCATATAGACACCAACAGAGGAATTACTTGTTTCTTGACAGCAGCCCATTCGGAACAAAGCTCTACTCCCTGAACCTTCTGTAAAATCACCTAACACAAGCCTAAACACCTAACTCACGTCTCACATGAGTGATACCCTTCTCTGAGATGACAAAAATCCAACTTTGTCTACTGACTACTGGTACATAACCAGTAGTCTAGCTGGAGGTCATCAACACAGTGGTAGTATTATTTCTATAAAGGGCAGCCAAAGCTGTTGCTAGTTACTGTGGCTCTCATTCATGGATTCCATTGACTAAATGTTCATCAGACTCAGAAAATATATTATCTGCTGTTTCGTGTAGATTAACTAATACCTACTGACACAGGATCCTTTTGGTGCTGCTTTACCAGCAGGGTCTCTGCTCGAGTTTTGCTCGAAGGCCACTGGGCTGGCTCCACATACTTGGCCTGGAAGGCTGTGCTTGGCTTGCACCACCAGCCCAGATCTCACGCCCATCACATGCGAGCTGGGCAGGAGTGTCAAGGGGTGTGTGAGTGAGCACACATGAGGTTCAGCCACAGCACACAGCCAGGCACGCCGGCTACTTAGAGGGTAGGGCAACTCCAGGTGCCAGCACAGACACAAGCTCCATGTGAGGCTGTGACTGGACCATGCATACCTTAAGTGGATTATACCTTGAGAGATGGCATATGGACAAGGGGAGCACCATGGCACTTGAAAATTCAGAGATGCCACAAACCGTGGAATCCCAAAGGGGATGCTACAGCTCTGACTCGGGGACCCCCAAGGTCTGGGACCCCAGGAAGTGTTATGGTTCATTTGTGTTTCAGCTCATTTATTCCCTCCTGCCCACACGCTTTGGAGAAAGGGAGCATGTTCCAGCTTGCTTGTTCCTGTTGCCTCACTCTGGCCTGTGGCTCCTGGGCTAGCCTGACCCTGCTGTCATTTCCCATTATGGGAGGAGGCCACCCAGTGTGGGTGGAAGACAAGAGGGCTGCAGTATTACAGCTCCTTTCACACCCACTGTTCAACGGGTCCCATGTTCTTGTTGTGCATCCAAGAAGAATGAGGTTAGGCAGACAACCGGAGAGGGAGCAAGGTGGAGAGGAGTTTTATTGAGTGATAGAAAAGCTCTCAGTGGAGAGGGGATCCAAAGTGGGTAACCTGAAGGCCGTTAGTCCCCAGGTGTGGCTGACTCCAGGGTTTTCATGTGCCCAGAATGGGAAAGTGCATGCTGATTGGTCCATCGGCAGGCCTGGAAAAAGCATCATTTGATTGGCTAAAAGGCATCAAGGAAGTATGTGAACTGGCTGTTTGGTTTTCAGGTTTTAGAACTGCCTTTGGCTTGAAGGTTTCACTGGGGACCCACCACTTCCCTCCTAGGAATTTGTCTGCCTCCTGCTGCTATCATTACTAAGGTTGAAGTGATATCCTCATCAATTGTAATAAAATATTGAACATGACTTTTTTTCTTTCTATCAGGGGCTAAGGAACTAGTAAAGATGACTGACACCAAAACGTATCAATTTAATGAATATAAAAGTGCTATGCAGCACTATGATGTTTGGAGGTGATTCAGTACAGGATGAGAAATTTAGTCTGGGGATGGGTTAGGGAGGAGTGGTGAAAGTGGCCTAGATTCCTTATAAAAACAAAATTAATTCTTTTTGCATGTTCTGGTTGAACTTTATTTGTTATCTCAGCTTTTAAAACGGATTGTAAAATATAAACCTCTGGTGCATTGTAAGAGGGTTGTCTCCTCCTTTGGTCAGATATAGGCCATAGATCAGTCTTAGATCCTGTGATATTTGTTTTTCAAATCTAGTTTCAATTGATATTTTTCAGTTTGTATTACAATAAATTATTAATGATGATATAAAATATTTATATACTCCTATGATTTCAGAAAAACAAAATGTGCATATTATTTATCTTTTCATAAAAATTCTGCCTTTATAAATGTTATTTATGATAATTTGTAATTCAGAAAGAAAAGTATAAAATAAGAACTACATATTGCAGTAACATACTCTACATACTCTGAAATAAAGTAGGTCAATACATCAATCAAGGAACATAAGTGTAAACATCAGTGATATTCCCCAAATGAAAGATTAATGCAGGAGGGCAATAGCTAAGGTTATCTACCTTCCCAGGAGGAGTTCTGCAACGCCCAGTTAACCCTTTTCTTTCTTCCCTATCTCTTTTCTCTAACATCTCTGCAGCATTCCTTCACTTCCTACCTTTGCCTTATGTGCTGAGCAGTTATTCTGTGCAATGGCCAAAGCAGAGGCAGAAGCTGGAGGCATAGAGGCAGATGAAAGACATCCATGCCAGCTAAATGTTTAAGCAGCTGATTCTGAAGCATGAACATTTTAAATTGCACGCAGCCGTTATTTTATAACTTCAAGCAAGGTTAACAATATATTTGAAGAAGTAACACACTGATTTCCAGTCATGCTCATTTGTTAACAATCACTTCATGTCTTTTCTCCCAAGAAGAATTTGATAGGTGGCGAGGTGAGAACTGGTAAGACAGACTTTTAATTCACATCTTTGCCTGGAACCATCCTAAAGAACATGAGAAATGTAATTCAGACAGTTATTTACTTACCTGATAGTGAAAATCTTAAGATTGTCTGAATTGCCAAAACAATCTTTGTCATACTAAAGCTTAATGTTAGCACATAACATTTGTCCAATTAAGTGAAGTGCTCCACAGCCACCTGTATTGCTGTTGGTGTATGTGTCCCTGGGGTACAGTTAGTAGCATATAATAATTCAGAAATGATTGCCTGAAAAATTTTATTGGACTCACTCAGTTAACTCAGATAAAATACAAAGAAAAAGAAAATCTTCCAACAGACTTGCTGACTTTCAGTCTCAGGTGTTTGTTTTCTGCCTAGATATGCCTTGTGCAGTTAACAGGAAGAAGTATAGGTAGAATTAGCTTAATAATTTGTCTAATATCAAAGTTCAGTAAGTTAATTTTTTCAGGAAGTAAAAGCAGCCTGGCCCTTCAAATAAGGGCTCTTTTAAATATCCTACTTTGACTAGATGCTCTTTGTGAAAAAAAAAAAAAAAAAAAAAAAAGTAACCTGTGTATTCAGTTGGGGGAAAGAGAGCACACTCAAACTCATATTGAGCACTAATTAGACAAAAAATAAAAATAAGTAACTAGGTATTTTTTGTTAATTAAGATTTCACCTCATTGAGATCATATTGCTTGATGGAGGCACAGACATACTTAAAGAATTTTTCCATATAACCAGCTGGATGACATGACAAGCAGATATTAGTAGTAGTAGTGATAGTGGATTACTTAGACCAATAAAAGTGAAGCTGGCAAACCACTTGTATAATAGTAGTTTCCAAAGGATCCGTATCATTTGAATTAGTCCATTCTTCAAGGGATGAAGATTCTGATCCGTTCCATAAGAGATGTGCTTCTCCAGACTCCTAGAACTAATTTCTCGTAAAGATGCCAAGATGTAGGCTATAGAGATTTACATCAGAAATCAACCTATTGCTATTCTCTCTTGTTCTCTTTCAATCTCTCTATCTCTTTATCCCTATGTGTCTCTCTCTCCCCTCTCTCCATCTCTTTCTTTCCCTATACTCCCTCAGTCCCCAGATAATTAGTATTTTTTTCTCTCCAAAATGCTGCCTTAAATATAGTATTTAGGCAATAATTTAGACTTCTATCAATAACTAGTTATGTTTATCTTTGTATTTATTTTCTAATCCTCCCATTCTACCTAACTCCTACACGGGTTTGGTGTCAAATCTAGTAAGAGAGTGATCACAGAAAAAAGAGATGAAGAAAGAGATGCTGAAAATTATTATATTGCTAAGATATATATACCCTGCCAAAAGTTTCAAAAAAGGACAAAAAATTCAAGTCATTTGTTGGCATTTATCAGACATTTTTTAGAAGAGAATCTCAAGGCACAATTTACATACAGCTAGAGATTTCCTCTCTGATAATAAATGTTTAGTTCCATTTAGAAGTAGGTGGAATTGAAGTAGGTGTTTTGTTTTACTGCCCTGAATTTGAAAATTGAGAAAAGTTAGTTTTTTTTTTTTTGCATACTGAATATGGAAAACTTTAACTCAGATTCTTAGAATGTGGGATATTTTGTCTATTAACATTAAGAAATTTGAAAATAATAATACTCTGCACATTAGCACTTCATTAATAAGGATGATGAAAGGCTTAAGAAAATGAACTCTGAAGTCATGGAATTCTCTGAATCCTCTCTGCCATTTAGTGCAAGAAATGATATGAGACATACTAAAGCTCCTCGAGATATGTTTTCATCTGTGATCTGATGCTTGATAATAATAAATGACTCATAGAGTTTTTGGGGGGAATAACATGAGTTCATTTGTAGTGTCTGGTAAAGTGTAAGAACTCAATAATTGCGCCTGGCTAAGAGAATGTCACCATAAGGCAGGTGAATTGACCTTATAAACACCCTTAGTTATGTCATTTTAGATGGCCTATAAAACTTAAAATCTGCACTACATATTTTAACACTTCTGTTTGAATCATAGTCAAGTGTTTCGTATATAATTTTTGTCTCCTTGAATACGGGGATAACATCTTTCTATGTTACACAATGTAGGCCATGCTGAATATTTGCTGAATTGATGCTAACAAAAAAAAATTTTCACTTATAAAATTGAAAGTGGCTGTTATGCCTCAAATAATCCATATTTGCCTGCCTTAACCTATTACTGCTATGAGTAGTTTCTTTCTATTGGTATTAAGTGCATATCAGTATTAAGTGAATATAAAATATAAGTTTATAGTGCTAGAGCATGCTGCTACAATACCATGATGTAATGCAATGAAAGATAAAATTTGGGACATAGATGCCTGTAGGAGGTCCACAAGTTATGAAAAATAATTCAAATTGTACAGAACACAATCGCAGGATTAAGGAAAGCAATTGTCACTTGCCCTGTGCGGTTGTAACAAGAGCCAGAATGTGCCAGATGCACAGCTTGTCTGCAGCTGTTGTTATTTGAATCTTTTTTGCAACATCCATTTTCTCCTATAACTGTGTGAGATTTATTAGGTGCAGAGAGTTCATCAGAATTGCTTTTGTGTAGAGAACACTGGTATGATGGTTCTTAGATTTAAACCAGGCATGGGAAAATATAATCCAGAAATAATTTTATACATACTGCTTAAGCCAGCCCAGATGCCTGTGTTGGATTAAGTTGGATATAAATTTAAAGTACTAATTAGGTCATGTTATGGACATTGCCAACTTGAGCAGGAACCATATGAATTGCTAAAAAGCCACTTGGTATAAGCATATGTTTTAAATGCAGTCTTCACCTGTATATTAGTCTATCAACCTTCACCTAACAAATGTGTATTTTCCTGTATACATTGGATTTTTGGCTTTTAGTGGAAGATATTAGCTGAATAATACAATTGAAGAGTATTTATAATACAAATGCACTATCTACATAACACATTTCAGAACCAGAGGCTGTAAAAGTGACTATAAGTTCATGTGTGTATTCCTTGCTCTCATGTTTAAAGATACATCATCTATGTTGACTAAAAAATTGACTTTAAATTTCTGGCTAAAATGATCACTTCCACAGAGAAGCACCTCATCTAGTTCACTATTTTGCTCCCTGTCTAGAAAAGTAGCTTGAGAGAATATTATAAGCAATTTTGGTTTGGTCAACTTTGATAGACTCTTTCTCAAACTAAAGCAACTCCAAATCTTCCGTTTAGATTAAGTTTACCTTTAAAGATACTTAGGGTCTTCCTTATTTACTGTTAGGATCCCAGTTGTTTCATTACTATTATTATTACCTGTCACTGATAGATCCCAGAATACTGACTCCTGCTATTTGATTCTTGTTGCCAGAATTGTGCAATTTATGAGCATGAACTAATAGTTCACCTTTTCTGTTCTCATAGACTCAGGGATAAAGCCACATTATACCTTCTGATTCATAGACCTCCTCTAATAATACTGGCAATTATATACAATGAAAAGCTATAAATCCATTTGTATCTATGTAGCCCCTCTTTTATGGGCTGAGTTAGTATATGAGGGTGTGAGTGTTGATAGGAGAACAGGGGAAAGAATCTTGGTGGAAGTACGGATTAAAAAAATAATCTTTGTTCTCGAATGCATAAGAGTTTGCAATTTGACACATGATGGACAACACACATTATATATTTTCAATTCTAATAACTTTCCTAATTTACCCAAGTGAGTTGACTTTTAAAAATCATTCTCCCACTATATACTGGTCCAACAAAAATCCAGTAGTTCTCTGAATTCCTAAAACTACCTATGACAAATAGATTATTTGAAATCTTCAAATTAGATTTTAATCTACTCTATTAGTCCATTTTCACACTGCTGATAAAGACATACTTGAGACCCTGGGCAATTTACAAAAGAAAGAGGTTTAATTGGGCTCACAGTTCCACAGGGCTGGGAAGGACCCACAATCATGGCAGAAGGCAAAGATGAGCAAGTCATATCTCACCTGAATGACAAAGAGAGAGTTTGTACAGAGAAACTCCAGTTTGTAAAACCATCAGATCTCATGAGGCCCATTCACTAACATGAGAACAGCATGGGAAAGAACCTCCCCCAGGTTCAATCATCTCCTACCGAGTTCCTCCCACAACACATGAGAATTATGGGCTCTACAAGATGAGATTTGGGTGGGGATACAGAGCCAAACCAACGTCATCATAAAATTTAAAAACACAATTTCTGTCGTGTATCACATCATATCTGCTTGTTGATACACATGGTTAGCTGAAAGGACTGATACATAACTTCAGAATCTTTGCTTTTGCCATGCAAGATAACAGTAGACATAAGAGTTTGCTCCATATCAGTTTTTATTCAAGTTACAAGTGTCCTATGGCTTCAGATGTGGTCATATGTCCATCTGTTCTGATTCACTATGCCTAGATGAATTAGGATATGTCATATAGTCATGATTGGCATGGGTATCTCTGGATGGTAGCATATTTTTCAGTGAAGAGGAAACATTGGGAACTATCTTGAAAACTCAAAAAACATATACTAAAAAGAAGAATGTACTTTTCATTAAAGATCACTAGTATATATTACCTTTATTGTCAGAACATAGAACATATCAAGCACATATATGTGCTTGATAACTGTAGGTTATCTTATAATCAAAGACTATTATACTGTATAAAATCTGGCACCTCTTTTGAGAAGTATAAACATTGATTATGTTGATAGTTGGCTGCAGTAACGGATGTCAAAAATGTGGGACCTAAAATTTAGAGACAAGGACGATGGTGCTCCCAAGAAATAAAGAATTTTTGTGTGTATGTGTGTGTATGTGTGACTTTCTAATCAGTGTGATTCCAAGAAGAGTGAATCTGTTGGTCACGTTTATAAATTACTGTTTTGCGTGTACACAACTATTTTTAATAATGCCTTGTTATATGAAATTCAACTAAAGTATTCCTCCCTGGAATATCACCAAATTTCAAAGTCACTCTCATTAGTTTCCAGACATATCTTTGATTTATTCACGTCCAACTGAAAAGGAAGTAAAAAGTAAGAAAATTTAATTTGTGACAACTATGTTTTTAATTAGTTCATTTTTTTATTCATCAATTTCTCTGATAATTTTTAAATAATTCCGTAATAATGATTCCTTTTGCATTTTTTTTAAGGATCTTGTAGGTTAATATTGCTTTTTATTGGATGTTCTTCGATAGAAAATTTAGATACATTAGGCTCACGCCTGTGATTCCAGCACTTTGGGAGGCCGAGACAGGCGGATCATAGGGTCAGGAATTCAAGACCAACCTGGCCAAAATAGTGAAACCCCATCTCTATTAAAATACAAAAAATTATCCGGACATGGTGGCGGGCACCTGTAATCCCAGCTACACGGGAGGCTGAGACAGGTGAAACCACTTGAACCCGGGAGACGGAGGTTGCAGTGAGCCGAGATGGCGCCACTGCACTCCAGCCTGGGTGACAATGCGAGACTCCATCTCAAAAAAAGAAAAAAAAAAAGAAAGAAAGAAAATAAACTTTAGATACATTATCTCAACAGAAAAAGCAAAAACAACAGGTCCTTCATGTCATATTTATTTAAGTGACTGTCAGGTTTCCACACTAAGCTTTTTCCAATGTTTTCAGAACCTCCCTTGAAGAATAATAGCATGGTTTTATAAGAGTGGCAATTTGCATATATAAATTGCCAATGATTTGATTATTTTGTAACTCACTTTTTGAACTATAACTCTTTGCCCTAAGACTACAAAAATGTTGATCAAGAATTAAGCTAAGGAATCAAGATTAATAAATAATTAATAAATGTTGCCTTTAATTTTGGAACACAGACTAATGGTAACACTCAAAGTGCCTTTATAAGGGGTATAGTGGTCTCTTTTATATCTTGAGAATAACAATAATAATGATTGATCCAGTTATTTTCTCAAGAAATATTTTAAGCATTCACTGTTTAGGAATTTGGCTAGATACAAGGAAAGAATCACAACTAAGACAGAGAAAAGTATTGGTTTTAAGAAACATATCAGATATTAATTATATTTCAGAGAATTATTAAGTATAACAATTGATAATAGCTGTGTTTTTTCTTTCAATTAAATGTAATATTAGCTTAAAATATATTTATGGTGTTTAAACACTCACATCTTTATTACTTCTGTTGACAACATAGGCAAGGTAATGATATTGTTGATTCATTGGTGAAAAAATTTATAGTTTTTTAATCTTTATTACATTCAGAGTTCAAGAAGAACGAGAAAATTCAGTGAAACTTTGGTATGAGGCCCAGGCATTAAAATTACTAAATTCACATGTACAGTATTTTAAAATACTTTACATCTCTTTGGTACAAGCTTCAATTGTTAGAAAGAAGGCATATATACACTTTGTCATGTTTTATAATAGTTTTCATACACTGGGAACAAAAAGTAACATATTATGATAAAGTTGTAAGCAAACGGATTTTTATTTGAAAAACTACATAGTTCTTAAAATGCCATTGACGTTCTCTGTAAATGTAATTCATAGTAATATAATCTTAATTTTCCATTTTAATTAGAATTTCTTAATTTTGCAAGTAACAAATTTTTAAAATAAGCATTAACTAAACTCTGAAACTAATCAAAATTAGTTATTTAGTAATTGTTTTCATTTTGTATGCATAAAATGTCAATAGTCTTTTAGAACTAGAGTACAAAGGTTTTATAAAACATTTGCTTAAATTAGATCTATTCAGGGATAAATATTTAGTTATACATCAAAGAAATGTTCTGTTTTACAAGGAAGTTATACCACCACTAGACATATTTTATTTAGTTAACATTATTAAAATTTTTAAATATAAAATCTCTTTTAAAATATTTATGCCAAATTACATTTAAGCATACTGACCTTATCTTCATAAAGTATTTCAAAATATTTGTTCAAATAAATATTTTGGTTCAGAGTGTTTTCATATGTACCATATACAGAATCATAATGTGTTCATTCAAAAACTATCTTAAACATTATTTGATCCAATCTTTTTGTTTAATAGATGAAGAGACTAACGTCCAGAAAGTTCATGAAATATTTATAGATAGAAGCCAGGTGTTTTTACTTCCTGTCATATGTATCTTTTGTTATACATTTTGCAGCTTCGTGAGTTATCAATTGTCATCAAAATAAAATGCTGTAAAGTCTCAATATTAAAAATACTTAATCATTCTATTACATTTGATTAATGATTTAGGTGACACATAAATATAATGTTTAAATGTGACATGTAATTTTTTTTCTCCTGTCTTTACAATTTTCTATAGTTTTATGGTGTTTAGTACTTAAAATTGAAACTACATATTTCTTCCTAAACCTTTAACTACTTTTGGATGGTGTTTAGAATTCTTGCAGTAGCATTACACAATTGCTTTTAAAAGTGGTAAAAGCGGTGACCTACTTAGCTAGCTTGAAAGATTTGTCTATATGATATCGGCCCATAGTTCCCATTCTCATACAAATAATAGGGTTATAATAGTAATTATATTGTAGTATGTATTCTTCCTAAGGGATGCCTTTCTTATGAACAGTGAAGATAAACAGTAACTTTTCTCATGGAATTATTAAGAAAATTATATGAAATCATATAAAGAGTAATGTATTACTTATCTTGAGAAGGTAAAAACATTCAGTGTCTCTCTGTCACTGGACATAGTAGAGACAAACCAGAGTAGCACGAGGAAATTTGTAAGATTTTGTTGGCCCAAAATGTGGACAGTGACGAATTCCCCAAATATATTTCAAATATTTCTCATCTAGATCACAATACATCCAATGTTCTCAATTAGTAATACAATATTGCATCCCAAATTAACATGCCCTCTAAACTCTGAAGCAGTCATCCTGAGATGAAAGGGAATTCTGATAACTTCAGTATAAGTGAAGTATGCTTTCAATGATTTTGAGGAACTTTCTACTATAGAGTGTTTGGAAACTTATGATCTTCAGCATTCTGAACGTCACCAAAGGACTCTTTCCCATAACAAGCACAATTAAAGTCGAGGTATACCAACATTTTAAATTTATGTGTCAACATGTACTCCAGTATAAGAAGAAACAACAGTACTTTAATATTGATAAAGTATCAGCGAATTATTAAAAAATAACTTATACTGAAATATAATTTTTGTACTTAAAGAAAATGTTGGTACTACTTCTTAATTTTCACCCCTATTTCCCTAATAAAGGTTTATCAACACCTGGCTGGGAGTCTGACTTGAAAATGATTACTATTATTAGCTATTTTGTTGCTGATGTGGAAGAAAAAAAATTCAAGGATATATGAGCACCAATGAAAGAGACTGCCAAAACCCCCAAAACTAAAATACTTACTATAAAATCTAAATATTCATATGCTACAAGATCATTTTGAATAACAATTATCATAACCTTGAGTGCCTGCTAATGTATCTGAAATTGTTTTTATTGCCTGAACATGCTGTAGGGAATCTGTGAATGAAAAAATTTTAGGCGTTAACTGAAGAACTCCTAGGTGAATAATCAATCACCCTTTTAATTCCATATGCTTCAAAAATTATGACATATAAAAACAAATGTATATCAATTAAATATATATACCATTGTTTCATATTTTATATATATTATAGTCAAACTGCATATACGTGTGTGTGTGTATGTGTGTGTTTATGGGTGAATTTTTCACATGTATGTTTGCTCAGACTACTTACATCATAGATTTCTAAGGCAAACTTATGACTTTATTTGCAGCCTAATTATGTTATTTAAAACTATTATGCTTTGTATTAAATATTGTGTGTGCCTTGTCCATATCTCGTTTACAGTCTAGTGTAGCCTTCAGTTACTGTGGGTGTTAGCTGTGAACAGCTCAAGAGTGCACTCTTATACTGAAAAATACTCCTGGCTAAATTTAGTCATTTGAACCAACCAGAAATATCTCACAGTTTTGCTTTTCCCCTAGGCAAAGTGTGAAGTCCACAATGGACAGATATAGGGATATAGAAAAGTGGCCACCTTCCCTCAAGTTAGGGCAACTTTGTATTGCCATTCATACACTTGGGCTCTCTATTGAGACAGGCTGAAGCCAAAGGTGAATCGAAATCACATTTTTATCTCTATTTTTTTGTACTCAATCTTGCATTCTTCACTCCCTCATGGTTTCCACTTGGCAGATTTCCCTCAATCTGTCATTTGCACAATGACTTTTTTTAGTCTCTTCTTCTAGGGAGCCTGAGCCTGGAAACAACAATCCAGCTACCAACTTCTGATAGGCGATTACAGCCAAAATTGGCTATTTCAACAGTCAACACGTATGCAATTTTGTTTAGTTTTTACTTAACATCCAAAGAGGTCCTAAAGAAGCTCAAGATTATAAGAGAGTTGGGAGAACATTCCCCATAGGTCTCATGTTTCTGCACATCTTTTATCCATTTTTGTGCTGAAGTATTGTTTCAAGGAAATTAATATAGTGAACAACTTGGAAAGTTAGTGTGAGTGACTACCTCCAAGACAGAGTGCAGATTGTTTACTGTTCAAGGTGTGCACAAAGTACCATCATCTGGGGCAAAGTTTGGTCAGGTTTTGTAGCAACTTCCTTGTATGATGGGGAATCCCTTACACTTAGGGTTTCCTTAACTGTGACATAAACTTACTGTGCATACAGCATCTAGAGCTGCTCTCCGTTGTTCTATGGGACTTGGGAGTGGGGAGAAGGAGAACCAATACAAACATAGGGGCCATGCTGCTACTTTGCTGTGAGTAACACAATTCTGTCTCTGCCCAGGGAGTCTCTTGTATTTTTCCAGCACCTCTGAAATAAGACACTAATAGGGAACATTCTCCCAAATTTCCTAAAATCTTACCTTCTTTAGGAACTCTGGAAACCGTTAGGTAATAACAATAAAGTAAGGTAAAATATCAGATCTTTATTCTATTTTAAAGTTTTTCAAAAGGACCCTCCTTAGGCATGTAACTTATCTAATAAAGAAAAGTGGATAGAAATTCTAGAGATTATGCTAACATCATATCTACAGAAACAGATTTATAAAAAGGAAAGAATGTACATAACATCTTAAGTTACCTTTAATAATTTGATCAGCGTCAGATTTCATTGTTTAATGAGATCTTCCAATATGAATGTGATCTATCACAGAGTTGATTAGCAAATGATAAGAAAATAAATGTCAAACTTACTAGTAATGTATACACGGAAATACTCAATTCAAGGTGAAAGGCTCTCATATGACATCCTGGATATTGAAGATTTCTCATACCCATACCTAGCAGGGAAGGAAACAATCAGCTACATGAATTTAGACATAGCTTTTTATACATTTTTACAAATATAGTGGCCAAGCTGATAATTATACAATACATACAATGGTGACATTAGATAGTATATAAATTTCTCCCTAACTTGTATTATCCATTTGCGTTCTCCACTGAAGATTTTGGGGAGATAAGAGACATAACTAGGTTTTTCACATTCAATTCGTACTAGCAAAAGGTGGTAGAGGAAGAAAAGAAAAAAAGTAAGAGAAGTAGAAAGGAGGAATGGTCCACTAGTGGTGAGAATAATTCCAGCTAAGTGAAACTTGAAGACGAGGATAAGGTTTATGTATCCCGTATTCCCCTAAGTATTAGACTCTTGCTAGAGCGGAAATTTGGACACCATCTCACAGCATGTGTTCATCACAAGCTGTCATTTTCTGTTAATGGTTTATACCTCATGTATGTGCACAACATGTTATCTATTTTTCCTCTACTTCTTAAGATTAATAAGAACTATATTTTCAGATTAAAAGTGAAAGAACCAAATTAATGAATTGTCTAACTGGAGTTGAAGATTCTCTAGAGATAAAGATGCTAACTGGAAGTACCCTACCCAGAATTGAGAGTTTCTCTGTGTACACTGTATTAGTAACATTGAAATAGCCTTTCTCATTTGCCAAAAATATCTATGCTAGATAACATGTAGGACTGAACTTTCATTTTATAGGCAAATCTGGCCAACTCTGATCCTTTGAATGATATGTTAAGAGTTTTGATGATGATATGGTGCTCATATGTAATCATTCTGTAAAGGTTCTCTTTTACTCATCATACCTCAGATGGAGATTATGTTGTAAATAGAATTTTAACTACCTCAGTGAAAGAAACCATTAATGAATCAAATGCTAATCATGTATTCTATCTCCACTTGCATCCTGATTTAGAAACTTGATGGGCATTTTAGAGTACATTACTTAAATCAGTGTTTCCCAAACATGCCTAGTTGCAGAGTACTAGTTGGAAGCATGGAATCCCAGGTCACAACTTAGAAGCATGGAATCAGTATCTCCTGGGGAGGAGTCTGAAAAAACTGAGTTGTAAATATGAACCCATATAGGTCTTAAGAACAGACATTTTTGAAAATTAATTACTTTATCTTTTCTATTATTTTGCAAGCTGTACGATGTGGCATTGTAGTGCTTCAGATATTGTTAGTGAATAACAGTATTTCCTCATGTGCTTTAAGTTTTAAAAGAGGGTAAATAAGGAAATGAGAATGGCCATAAAAGGAAAAAGAATGACGGATGGTGTGGTTTGAATGAGGTATGAGAGATAAAGATAAAAAATGGCATATTGGACAATAACTATCCCCAGATTCCCAAGTGAGTAACAAGGACACTTTTTTTTTTTTCTAAAAGAAAGTATCGATCTACGTTATGGATG
This sequence comes from Chlorocebus sabaeus, assembly GCF_047675955.1. Taxonomy (NCBI): domain Eukaryota; kingdom Metazoa; phylum Chordata; class Mammalia; order Primates; family Cercopithecidae; genus Chlorocebus; species Chlorocebus sabaeus. Next base: position 65,127,629 of record NC_132906.1, on the reverse strand, counting down.
GCAGTAATAAATATCACTGAGTCGAGAAGGAATCACTAAAGACATCTTTTATCTCCTCTTCAGTTGACATAATCCACTAAAAACCAACAACCAGTTGTTTGGCCTTCTCAATAATTTTGGAGTCAAGGTCATATATTTCCAGGGTGTTTAATGTTATGGTTGGCAAGACAACATCAGGAGGCTTTCTAAAGTTGATATGGATTATGTGTACTGCATTGCTTTGATCGCTTATCTCTGTCACTCTGTCTTAGGGAAAAGATAGGTTATTTTGACAGGGTTTCTTCTTTTAAATTCTAGCTAAATACGGCCAAGTAACATGTTTTGGGCAATTTCTGGTAAATAATTCACTGCGTATTTCTAAATAGATTCTGATAAGAGTACTGATTGATGCTTACCAGGCCATCTTTTGTGAAGCTATACTTTTACTTCTTAATCTTAAAAATAGTGGCCATGAGTTCCTACCTCTAGTAGCTTGAAATAATCATTTTCAGAGTTGTTGCTTTTTGTAAATAAATGTGTTTCAGTCTTGAAATCAACATTTTATTACATTCATATTTTGAAGAATAAAGAGGTTCTTAATTTTGCTTGGTTTTAGTTTGTTTATCATAGAAAGCAAGGTAAAAGCATGGATTTGTGAAAGACGTCTCATTTAAATTGCATTTTGGTATGAGAAAGGAGAAAAAAAGTTGAATCTGTATTTGCAGGAGAATGTCATGTATTTGGAAAAGAATGTCATGATAATAGATTATATACAAAAAGATCCCTCCCTATATGAGAGAATTAAGAATTTCGATAATTTGACAATTGGTAGAAGTATTGTAGCAGGGTGTTTTTCATCTATCATGTATCCAGCAGACAGATGACAAACCAAAACAGATGGAGAACCAGGATCTGTGAAAAATGCCTGGAGTAGTTTCTAGGTGATAATTAATAAAAGTAATATTTAGAGAAAGAAAACTAAAGGATTTAAATTGACAGTGATATTCATTATGGGCCATAAATTTTCTTTGTTTGAAAATTTGCTTTATAGACTATAAATTTTTAGTTTTTTCTTATTTTACAAAGAACAGATAAAGCTACTTTTCTATGTTTTGACTTCTAAACAGTTGATTCATTTTATATAAACCATTAGTACTGCAAGTCTTCTTGAATCAAGCCATCTTTATCACCAACCAGGCAGGAACCCCCTAGAGGTAGAGGGACATGTTTGGGAAGATTATTAAAGCATCCCTAGTGCTATCTCTGAAACAGAAGCTTTACAAGAATTGAAAATACTATGCCTTTCTGTTCAGCCTTAATGTTATTGGTTTCTGTGTTAATGTGTTGTTCATTGATGTTACAATTATCACCTTTGCACTTAATAAAATGCAATCTTGTTTTCAGCTAAATCCTATCAATTTTGTCTCTTCTTCAAACTTAGGCAAACTGTTTCAGTTTGATCAAATCCTGGGATGTTAGAAGGAGCTAAATTTAACAAAATACAAATAAACGTTAGCAATACTTTTAAAGGTAAGCATGCTAAGCCAGTCTTTACCCTATCACACATATTAAAAATTATGGGCCGGGCATGGTGGCTCACGCCTGTAATCCCAGCACTTTGGGAGGCCGAGGCAGGCGGATCACGAGGTCAGGAGATCGAGACCATCCTGGCTAACACGGTGAAACCCCGACTCTACTAAAAAAAAGGAAAAGAAAAAGGTAACTAAATGAAATATTTGAAAGTATTTTTTTTCTTTTTTTTTTTTTTTGGAGGAGAGAGGGAATGGAATTGTTTTAATTCCGTACAGTAACAAAGGTGGGGGAAAGACTGGCTTCTGCACGTAGGTATATACTGTCAAATATCCCCTTTTGCTCTCTGTGAGAGAATGAGACCATGTTTCTGCCTTTACTTCAACTTGCAGCTGATGCTTATGATCATCTGCAAATACATAACTACACAATCACCATGGTCTGGTGAATTCCCCTTGCTAGTAGTGATATCGGAACCTTTGACAGCAGTCGTAGGTGGGTTAGCTCAACACGCTCTTTCAAGCTCATTGAATCATATTCAAGAAAAAGGGAATGGTACACTTTCACTGGGAAGCTTGGGACACTTTTATGGGCCCCAGAGATAACAGGGAAATCTGGAAATTAAAGTTTTTTGTGTGTATGGATCATTCAAGAGTACCTGATCCCAAGTCTCTGTGCTTTACTCCTTCCAAATGAAAACTCTGATCTTGAAAAAGTAGATTTGCTAGAGTTGAAAATTCCACCATCTAACTAGCCCTGTTACCATTATAATTTCATTCTAGCTCTAATTTTCAACTTTTGCTGTCCTCCAGAATAGGGAATTAGAGTCTTTATATATGCTCCAAATACTCACTGACTTTCATATTTGGCTTTGTATTTCAGATAGCTCTGAAGAATCTCCATGAAGTATGCAGGACACGTAAGTGCTTTTTTTTTTTTCTCTCTCTCTCTCTCTAAAGTAGATGAACTGAATTAAATAGAGGAGGCAAGTTGGTAATTTGATTCATTGCATTTCACCACCAGACATTGTCCCTCTTTTGTGATAATCTGATATCTTTCATTGCTGCTGTCATGTTTGTCTTCAACTGTGAGTTTTGTGATTATTATTTTTATTGCACTTTTTAATGTTATTTTTATGTTAAATTGCAACAATAAGAAAATAAAGGGTATATCACAAGTCATGATCAGCTGCAAGTATATAACCATGGGATCTCCATGGACTGGTGAACTTCCCTTGCTATTGATATTGGAACCATTAACAGCAATCATAGGTGGGTTAACTCAACATACGCTTCACCAGGTCCCCAGAGATCCTGAATCAATGCCACCTAATTATGAGCTAGAAGTAGAAGTTACTGGCGCTTTCAGGAACTTGTAGCATGGGTTTAGCATGAAAGATCTTAAGGAAATCACTGCTTGTCTCAGAGCTGACGGTATTTATTCTTTCTTTACTTGGTGATTGACACAACATTGAGGAAGCTTAGTGGCTTGACTGCTCTTCATTATGACCAAATTCTGCAACGTGGGCCATGTTTTTCCACCTTTCTGCTTGTTCCCATGTAATTCTGAACTAAATTAGATTGCCCCAAGCATGAATCCACTGCTTAATTTTTAAATTCTCATCCTCATTATATTTCCCAATCTCATTCTGTCAATAGTCTCTTTCCTTTAAAACCCTTACTCATAGAAAGTTTTGGAACACACAAAAAAACCCCACAAAACAAACAGAAAAGCAATAACAAAACACATTTTCTCGTTAGACTAATTATTTCTAAACACATAATTGCAATAGGATAGAAGCAATTATATTTTTTATAATAAACTTTAGCCATAGATTGTGATCCTTTCAGTCTTTGTAATTGGTTATTTTAATAGTTGTGCGTATTATCTCTTCATTATTGAGTTCTACCACATTTCAATATTGTGCATACTCTACAATAAAAATTCTTCTGGAATATAACTTTTGTATTATACTGAATAATTTCGTTAAGGCAAATTCTCAATTGTGTATTAAAGTTTGTGGCAATTTTTACAATCTTGATAGGTATTGCAATCCTTTATCTTTTATTTAATAATGCATACACATAATAAAAATTACTACAGATATTTTATTATAAAAAAAGCATTGCAGATCTCCAGTAATACTTCTAAGGGACAATAATTTTTTAACATTGCGTTTTAAATATGGTTGTTTCCTCTATTTAGCTTATTATTATTATTATTATTATTATTATTATTATTTGAGACGGAGCCTTGCTCTGTCGCCCAGGCTGGAGTGCAGCAGCGCCATCTCAGCTCACTGCAACCTCTGCCTTCCGGGTTCAAGAGATTCTCCTGCCTCAGCCTCCTGGGTAGCTAGGACTACAGGTGCTGGCCACCACGCCTGGCTAATTTTTTGTATTTTTAGTAGAGATGGGGTTTCACTGTATTAGCCAGGATGGTCTCGATCTCCTAACCTTGTGATTCACCCACGTAGGCCTACCAAAGTGCAGGAATTACGGGCGTGAACCTCTGCTCCCTTATCTATTTAACTATTTAATATGTTTTTACAGCTAATTATTCAGTTGGAATTTATTGTTTTATTTAAAAGATGAATTTCTTACTATCAAAGATGATTTTTAATTGGCATGATTCCTATCGATCCCTTTAATAATAATTTTTTTCTGATTTTTGTTATTTGAATTTTACTTTTTATTTATTTATTTTTTAATGCTTTGAAATGGAGTCTTTCTCTGTTGCCCAGGCTGGAGTGCAGTGGTGCATTCTCGGCTCATTGCATCCTCCACCTGCCACGTTCAAGTGATTCTCCCTGCCTCAGCCTCCAAGTAGCTGAGATTATACACACGCACCACCATACTTGGCTAATTTTTGTATTTTTAGTAGAGACAGGGTTTCTCCAGGTTGACCAGGCTGGTCTCGAACTCCTGACCTCAGGTGATACACCCGCCTCAGCCTCCCAAAGTGCTGGGATTATAGGCGTGAGCCACCACACAGGCCTGTTACTTAATTTTAAATAATAGTTTAAATGATAATAATAAATACAAATAATAATTTAAAATTTTCTGAATATTAATTTCTGATTATTCGTTTTAAACTCTGCTTCATGGATTCCCAATACATAGACAAACACATTAGCTATTCTCTCTCTCCATTTATTTATCTTCATTTCCTCTCTCAAATTCTGTCAGATTTAATTATAATTTGACATTTTTGAGCTGGTAATATTTAATTTTAGATTAGTAACATTAGTAATAGTATCAATTTTATTCAGTTTGCCTACAAATTTATTGTAATAACTTAAAATAATTATAAAATATTTATTTAAATGTAAATCTGTGTATTTTTGCTTGTAAAGCCATAAAATGTTCTCAAATTACTTGCTTTCTTTGGAGATCAGTGTGATTTGATTCCTATGCTACTCCAAAAAGATTGGGTTCACTTTTTTTAACATGCAACCTCTTATGAGAAACATGATATAGTGCAGATAATACGTACGTATTCTTTATAGGTTGTCTGTTTATTTAATGATATTCTGCAATTTAGTTCGCATACATTTTTTGCCGTTGTCAGGGAAAAGTTGTATGCCTTTGGTCCTAATTTTTCTACTTTTTAACTATTCTATCCAATTAATTTGGTTCATCTACTTTAGGAAAAAACACACACACACACACTTATGGGAACCACATACTTAATGGAGATTCTGCAGAGCCATCTGAAATATAAAGCCACATGTGAAAGTCAGTATATTTTGGGAACATATATAAAAACTCTAAATCCCTGTTCTGGAGGATGGCAAAAGTTGAAAATTAGAGCCAGAATTAAATTACAACGGTAACAGGACTAGTTAGATGGTGGAATTTTCAACCCTGGCAAATCTGCTTTTTCAAGACCCGAATCTTCATTTGAAAGGAGTAAGACACAGAGACTTGGGGATCAGGTACTCCTGAGTGATTCACACACAAAAAAACTTTAATTTCTAGATATTCCTGCATCTCCGGGGCCCATAAAAGTATCCCAAGCTTCTCTGTTAAAGTGTAGCATTCCCTCTTTCTTTAATATGATTCAAAGACCTTGCAAGATGGCATTGAGTCCATTATCTATACTCACCTTCCTTTCTTCTAACCTGAGCCATAAATAGGATTAGTCACAAAACATCCTACCAAGAAAAGTATTATGCCTATTGAAAGAAGAAAGGAACTATACCTGGAAGATGCTACAAGAGAATTATGGGCCTGAATCTTGAGATACTGATCAAGAGGAGTAAAACAGAAGGTTTGATAACAAAGGGTCCATCTATATGTGAGCATACTCCCACAGTACAAGAGTTAGCACCTTGACAAGCAACCCAAGGAAAAGTGTTAATTGCTGTTAGAATAGCTTTTAGAACTTTGGATAATGTGATGGGCCACACTAGGAAACTAGAAATCTAGAATGACTACAGTAGGTGGTGAAAGGAGAAAAAAAAAAGCTGAGAAAATTGAATGTGCTAGAGTAGGTGTACTGTATAAGGACTAAACTCAATCAAACGAACAAAAAACACCTGTCTACTATGTTCTATGGTAGGGCTTGAAAGCCACTTTTTATCAAAGCAATAAAAAACATGATGAGGGTGACCTTGATGCCATTGAAAGTGACATATGGTGACTGTCTTCTGTAGACCAGAGTTTGTGGTAGGTGCTATTACAGATAAAAGATTCTCTACATTAAAGTATGTAATAAAATTCTGAAGTAACGGAGGACAGGGAGCAATGCTTAACCATCTTAAGTAAGCTGGATACAATTATAAAATCAGTGGCAAAAGTCAGAGTGGCAGCAAAGTTGACTTAAACCTCAGAGAGTTATGAGATCGTTAATCAAAGTTGACATTCTTAGGGTCAAGATAGACTGGAAGTTATCAAGAATGCTCAATCGTGAGAATCAAGAACAATCAAAGCTGAATCTGTCAATCTTTGCCAGACTCTGGACTTCAGTCTACATTATTTCCAGGGATCTATTGATTAAAGGAAAAGTTAGGACTCCAAAAGAAACAAACCTGAAACATGCATCAATCTCAAAGTGATCTAGAGTCCTTGACTTTGGTAATTGGTGAATATCCAGACATTTTGAGACCTGTTACACCCCAAATTTAATTATGATCACTGTAGAAGTATGAATATCATGGGACCAGATAATAAATAAATTCCTAGACCAGATCTTATTATACCCAACTGAGAAATCTGTGATTAGAATTACATTCTTGGTAGTTGACATTCTTGTAGTTGACAGAACAAGCCCCTGGCTCTGCGCGCCACACACACACACACACACACACACACACACAACATATGCTGTTTCCATGGAGAGTGAGTTAAGTCTGTGATAGTGGGAAAAGCCAACCGGAAGACTGAACTGACTCCCCCATCATGAATGTTATACGATAAAGTTATAAAGTAAAAAGATTACATCCAAGAGGTATGATAGACATTATTACCTACTTTAATAACCTAAAATATCAACAGTTAGTAGTAATTTCTCCATGTAATTCATCACTGTAACTTTTTCAAAATTTATACATTGTCTAAATGATGAAGGTAGAGTACTACAGACTCAAGCAAACAGAAACTTTGAGTGCAAATGTTATGCAACAAGCTATATTTGATAAAACACATTAACAGGATCTCTGGTACAATGTATGCTGTCTGTAATCTGTCAAATACTTTATTTTCCATCCCTATCAGGAATAAAGATATGATAATTTAAACGTTAAGTGGGACAGTTAACAGTTTACATTTACAGTTCTACTGTAGGGCTATCTATGTTAAATGTCCTGCCTTCAGTCATAATACACTGTCATACTTCACTTAATTGCTGGATAATTCTAAGAAATGTGTTTTTAAGCATTGCTGTCATTGTGCAATATTCATAGAGTGTACTTAGACCAACCTAGATGGTTTTGCCTACTATACACCTAGGCTACATCGTATAGTCTATTGCACCTAGGCTACAAACCTGTGCCATATGTTACTGTACTAAATACTATCGGCTACTGTAACAAAACAATAAATATTTGTATAACTAAACATAGACAAAAGTAAAAATATTATATAAAAGATTAAAAATGCTATACCTGTATAGGGCACTTACCATGAATGGAGCTTGCAGTATTGGAATTTTCTCTGGGTAAGTCACTGAGCGACTGAATAGTGAGTGAATGTGAAGGCTTAGAACATTACTGAACCCTACCGTAGACTTTCAAAACATGTACACTTAGCAAATTTTTTGAAAAAAAAATTTGCTTCACCAATACGTTAACTTCAGGTTACTATAACTTTCAATCTTATAAACTATGTCATTTTGTAACTTCTTGACTCTTAAAAAAAAAAAACCACTTAGCTTAAAGCACAAACACATTATACTGCTGTACAAAAATACTTCCCTTCTTTATATTCTTGTTTTATAAGCTTTTTTCCTTTTTTTAACTTTTAAATTTTTTTAAAAAAACTTAAGACACAAGTGCAGACACACATTAGCCTAGGCCAACATAGGGTCAGTATTGTCAATATCACTATCTTCCATCTCTACATTGTGTCCTACTGGAAGGTCTTCAAGGGCAGTAACACACATGGAGCTGTCATCTCCTATGCTAACAAAGCTTTCTTCTGGAATACCTCCCGAAGGAGGTATCACCTACAACCATTTCAGAATTAACTTTTTTGTGTAAGTTGAAAATAGTAATTTAAAAGTATGGTAAAATAGATATATAAACCAGTACCATCGGTGTTTATTATTATCCTTATCAAATATTATTTGCTGTACATAATGTACATAAATGTATGTACTATATTTTTATATGACTGGAAGCACAGTAGGTTTATTTACACCAGCATCTCCACAGATATGTGAATAATGCATTGCACTACAATGTTACAATAGCTCTGATGTCACTAGGTGATAAAAATTTATTGCCTGCATTATAATATGGGATCAATGTAGTATATGTGTTGCATTGATTGAAAACCATTTTGCAGTGCATGACTGCAGTTTGAAGGGACATAGACACATAATATGTATATTCCATAAAATATCATATTAATATGAATGACATTTTAACTTGATTGGATGAGTAATAGTTGGCAAATACATTGGAGAGCTTGTTAAGATGTGTGTCTTCAGAGCCTGGGGGATAAATATGAATCTATGAAGATTCAGGAGCTCACCATCTGTAATGAAGAGTCTTTCTCCATTTGTTAATGTTTGGCTGCTGATAGATTTTAATTTTCATCCCTTTCCCTTCCCTTATGCTGCATATCTGAACAAGTTGACAAGAAAACCTTAATGCTCTCTCTGTTGGTGCCAGTGAGCATTAAAACCACATTCAGGGGATTCTCACTGGAACCTTACTCTGTAATCACCATAAAATCTTTAAGTAAGTCTTCTCTTGGATTCTCAAGATCTTCAGACCTGCCTAGGAGCCACCCTGCTTTCCTTGGAAAGTCACATAATGTAAATAATAAACTTTTTTGTATCCTCTTAGATTATGTGTATATATGGCATCATCAGTATGGTCAGATGTGTAAACTAAATTTAGAGTAGGAGTCCATTGTCCACAGAAGTAAAGTTTTAGTAGATTCCTGTTAGGAAGGCGGGAAGTCTTTTTAAAGCACAGGTGTGGTAACAACTTGATGATGACAGCCTTCAAGGGTGAGCTACCATTTACTGATGCATTATGTAGTGGTTTATATTTCCATTATCGACAAAATGCAAGTCCAAATAATAAAGGGTGGAAATAAAAATATCCCAGTTTAGCATCTTTCCCAAGGACTTATCTGTCCACTCACCTCTAATCTCTAGTGATATAGCAGTAGAACGCTACTGCTAGAAGGCATAGCAAGACCCTCATCCAACTTTTTTTCTTTTTTTTTTTATCAATTTACATGTAATAATGTCACATATTTATGGAGTGCCATGTATTATTTTGATATGTGTGCACTTGGTGTATAATCAAATCAGGGTAATCAGCATATTGATCACCTCCAACCTTCATCATTTCTTTGTGGCAAGAAAATACAAAATTCTCTCTGCTGCCTGTTTTGAGATGTACACTACCTTATTGTTGACTACAGTCACCTTATTGTTCAATGAGATGACAGAACTTATTCTTTCTTTCTAACTTTGTAACTGTTGACTATTCTGTCCCCAGGCCCCACTTCTCCCTGCACTCCTTAATCTCTGATAATCATTGTTTCATTCACTGAATCTACAAGATCAACTTTTAAATTCTGCATATGAGTGAGAACATTTGGTATTTTTCTTTCTCTGTCTGACTTATTTCACTTAACATAATGTTCTTCAGGTTTATCTGTGTTGTTGCAAATAATAGAATATGATTCTTTTTAAAATAATATTCCTTTGTGTATATATCCTACATTTTCTTTATCCATTCATCTGTTGTTGGACACTTAGGCTGATTGCATATCTTGGCTATTGTGAATACCGTTGCAGTAAACATAGGAGTACAGTTATCTCTTTGACATACAAATTTCATTTCACCTGGATATATACTACAGAGGGATTGCCATTATATATGGCAATTTTCAAAAGTTTATTGAGGATCCTCCATACTATTTTCTCCGTAATGGCTGTTCTAATTTACATTCCCACCAATAGTGTGTAAAAGTTCACATTTTTCCCACACCCTCACCAACATTTGTTATTTTTTTGTCTTTTTGATAATGGCAATTCTAACTGGAATAAAGTAATATCTCATCGTGGTTTTGATTTGCAATTCCTTGATGATTGGTGATGTTGAGCATTTTTCCATATAGCTCTTGGTCATTTGGATGTCTCCTTTTGAAAAATGTTTATTAAGGCCTTTTGACCATTCTAATTTAGATTCTTTTTTTGTATTGAGTTGTTTGAGCTTCTTATATATTCTGGGTGTTAACACTTTGTCAGGTGCATTGTTTGCAAATATTTTCTCTCATTCTATAGGTTGTCTCTTCACTCCGTTGATTATTTCTTTTGCTGTGCAGAAGCTTTTTAGTTTGATGTAATCTCATTTGTCTATTTTTGCTTTTGTTGCCTATGCTTTTGAGGTCTTATCCAAAAAAACTTTGCCTAGTCCAATGTCGTGAATCATTTCCCCTATGTTTTCTTCTAGGAGTTTTATAATTTCTGGTCTTACATTTAAGTCTTTAATCCATTCTGAGTTGATCTTTATATATGGTGAAAGATAAGGGTCTAGTTTCATTCTTTTGCATTTCAATATCCAATTTTTCCAGCACCATTTAGTAAAGAGACTGTTCTTTTCTCAATGTATGTTTCCTGAATCTTGATAAAAAATCAGTGGACTGTAAGTGGGTGAATTTATTTCTTGACTCTCTATTCTGTTTAATTGGTCCGTGTGTCTGTTTCTATGCTAATATCATGCCATTTTTTAACTGTAGCTTTGTCATATATTTTGAAGTCAGGTAGTGTAATGGTTCTAGCTTTTTTTTTTTTTTCAAGATTGTGTTGGCTATTTGGGTTCTTTGTGGTTTCAAATACATTTTTTTTGGATTTTGTTTTCTCTTTCTGTAAAGAATGTTATTACTATTTTGATAGGGATTGCATTGAATCTGTAGATCACTTTGAGTAGTTTACCCATTTTAGTAATATTAATTCTTCCAGCTAATGAACATGTGATATCTTTCCACTTATTTGTGCTCTCCTCATTTTTTTTTTTTATCAGTGTTTTACAGTTTCAGTGCAGATAACTTTTACCTTCTGGGTTATATTTATTTCTAGGTATCCTATTTTGTTTTGGAGCTATTCTAAATGGGATGGTTTTATTGATTTCTTTTGCAGAAAGTTTACTATTAGCATATAGAAAATCTACTGACTTTGATATGTTAATGTTTTATTCTGCAACTTTATTAAATTCATTTATTATTTCTAATAGTTTTTTGGTAGTCTTTAGGGTTTTCTAAATATAAAATTATTTCATCTGCAACCAGGGACAATTTGACTTCCCCCTTTCCTATTTAGGTGCCATTTATTTCTTTCTCTTGCCTGATTGCTCTGGCTGAGACTGGCATCCAGCACTGTGAAGGATAGAAGTGGTGAAAGTAGCATCCTTGTCTTGTTTCTGATTTTAGAGAAAGGCTTTCAAATTTTTTTCATTTGTTATCATGTTTGCTGTTGAAATGTCTTATATGGCTTTTATTGTGTTGAGGTATGCACCTTTTATACCTAGTTTGTTCAGAGTTTTTCTCGTGAAAGAACGTTTGAAGTTTGTCAAATGCTTTTTCCGCATTACAGAGATAATCATATAGTTTTTGTCCTTTCTGTGAATTTGGTATGTTACATTTATTAATTTCCATATGTTATACCATCATTGCATCCCTGGGATTAATCGCTTTTGGTAATAGGGAATGATTTTTTGATTTTGGAGACAAGAAAATTAGTCACCAATCTGCCAGGAACTTTACATCCTTCACGTTAGGAAGTTTGTAACAATTTTTTGTTGTTGTTTATTTCAAAAATGGAGGAGTTAAGAATATATTTGTCATGTTGGCAATCCTTTAGTACATCTCTTAAAAGAATATTGCCTAATTTTGGTGGAAAAAAATATAAATGTGTCATTTATGTCCTGAAGTGCATGGTGACCAAAGAAACAGACAAATCAGTGATTAGTGGCAGAGTCACCCCACCGGGTAAGCTGTGAAAGCCTGGAAAAGTGCTGCTTATTAAAAGAGGTAATGTAGACTTTATAGTATAAGGATGAAAGCTTGAGCTTAGTTTTGACCTTATAGCCAAATTCTGAGGCAGGGATTATATCTTCTCTTGCTAATATATTTTAGTATTTCCTAAGAAAGGAGCCCTGCCAGAATGCTGGAGAAAATTTTCGTAAGTTATAAACTTATGAAATCAGTAAACTTTCATATACATTTACATTAAATTAGTGTATCTGAGCAGGATGAGGAGTATAGTATAGTACAGGTTATAGTTTGCCTCACTGATTTTCCTCTTCAAGACTGAGCCACCTCAGATGGAAAACATTGTTTGCTGATGGTGCAATGCTGATTGTCTCCCCTCAAATCGTCTCCAGAATAAAGGTTCTATACCACCCAAACTTGGGCTACACTCTGTGATGAATGTTGTGGATATATGAGTAGAAAGGCCTGACACCCTTTTTTTTCTTTTTCTTTTTTTAATTTTATTTTAAGTTCCAGCATACATGTGCAGAACATGCAGGTTTGTTACATAGGTATGCATGTGACATGGTGGTTTCCTGCACCTATCAACCCATCATCTAGGTTTTAAGCCCTGCGTGCATTAGGTGTTTGTCCTAATGCTCTCTCTCCCTTTGCCCCCGACCCCTGACAGGCTCTGGTGTGTGATGTTCCCCTCCCTATGTCCATGTGTTCTCATTGTTCAACTCCCACTTGTGAGTGAGAATGTGTGGTATTTGGTTTTCTGTCCCTATAAACCCCTTATTTTCACTTGCAATATCTTTGAAGGGAGATTTCCGCTTTAGAACACCTCACGGGATCCTCGGACCACTCTCTTGTATCTGCATTAATGTTCATGCCTCTCACTTTTACGGAAGTATGGCTGAAATATTGTTGAGGTATTCTGAGAACATTGTCCACTTGATATCCTGATTTCAAATTCTCATCTCAATGTCTATTTTCAGGAAACTTAACTTGAGACACCAGTCTTGGCCACAATCATACAACACAACCCAGCATAAAGACCCTGAGGATAGTGTCTGAAACTTGCCCACAGTGTGTGGGTTGTAAACATATAAAAACATGTTTGTCATTTCAGCACGATCAGTTAGAAGAGGCACCAAGACTGCTCTCCCCATGCATTTCTCCATTATTCAATAACTTTTTATAATATTTATTCATCCAACTACATTTGTTGATAAACTGTAATGTGATAATAGCATGCTACAATGTAAGCTAGAACAAGAGTTAAGGTTAAAGAATTGCTCAGCTTAAAGACTCTAGTTGTTTCCGTTATTATCATAAATATATTTCAGAAAAGAGTTAAAGTACTCATGCATATTCTATTCTTACTACTCTTCAGAGATTCTATTGCTACTTCAAGGTATCCTTAAATTTGTGAATAAACAAGATAAATATGTCTGCAAATTTACATTGCACAATTTGTGGTATAGAATTCTCTTTCTTTTACTCTGTAAAACCAAGTAAGTCATCTGTTTTTTCATTGCCTTATCAATAGTAGTACAGTACTGCACAGCTCACAGGTATTCTTCATAGTAAATGAAGAGACACTCAGTAAGAAAATAGCACTATCCTGAACTGATATAAATTTCTACTTAGGTAAATAATATAGCACGTTGGAATGATGACATTCAATAGCATAAACAAAGGTTTGACAATTAACTGAGTCTACATTTCAAAGTTTTTGTCAAGACTTTACATAGCAATGATTGGAATTTTACAAGTATTAAGCTTGTTGTAAATAAATAGTTACAAAGATCAGCCATAATATTTTAAGAAACATTTTGGAAAATGGAGTCAGAAAAATTTGAACTTTTTCTAATAAATATAAATATGTCTTTATTTGTGCATATTTAATTACCATTATTCTGTATTTATTACAACAAAAGAGAAAGTAATTTTCTTAATAGCTAAGGTATATACATTATGTTAGTTTATATTAAGGAGGAGCATACTGTCAATGCTTTAAATGTACACATACCACTACCAATTTTGTAGATATTATAGAATGATATTTTTTTATAAAATTAAACTTTATCATTCTTGTTAAGTTAGAATACATATTGTCATATCTTTTTTTATTGTTAAAAATAACATGTTTCTAAAACCATACGAATGATCTGAAATCCATTGAGGTTAGTCAGAAGCATTTCTGCTATTTATATGAAAAGTTTTCTTAAATTAAAATTCCCACAGCCAAAAAGTCATTGAAATGAGCTGAAGCATGTCTTAATAACTCACAAATCCACAAACAAAAGAACAATAACTTAAATAAATCAAGCTACTACAGCTCTTTAAATATTTAAAATCCATTAGAATTGAGTTGTTTCATTTAATTTATATTTCCTGCCCTTTTAATTGATGATTAAAGAAACACTACAATAAGATAATTGAAAGGATAATAGAATAATTTTGCAGAATGGCTTAATAGAAGTCTCAAGATAGCTATATTTTGAAGGGTCAACATTGGCTTGATTTAGAGTTTGTGATATCCAGATGCTTAACCTATTTAGCTATTTGCAACTAAATCAGCTGAAAAAAAAATTTACTTGCATTACTAAAACTCAGTAAGATCAAATACGTGTATTAAGTCTAGTTTGTCAGCTGAGAGTAGAATATGTATCTAATGCAACATCTGGGAGCTGACATGCAAAAGTGCTTCTTTCTGGCATATGTATGACTGATAAATATACAGCCTGAGTACAATTTATTAATATAGAGTCAGATTATAATATATGGATGTGTGTAAAAATATGAAATTTCATCAAATTATCTCAGCCTAATAAATTTCTCTACGATTAAAGTTATATTTCATTGTGAAAATCAGAAACCTCTATTGAGAAATAAAATATCTTTTTCTATATATAAATTGCATAGAAATTGAGATGTGTTTCAACAGCTTATAACATATTGTCAGTATGTATTAGTTGCCTAGCGAAGAAAGTGAATTTTAAAATCAAATACAAATGTCCTCTTATTAGTAAAGACAGTATAACCTGCAGTAAATTAAAAATATTGCATATGAAGAAATTCCAGTTTTATTAGGATTATTGATTTTTTTTCCAGGGAGTTATACTGCTTGAATTAATTTCAATATTATAGTTTGTACTAATATTATTGTTGACTCTCATTCAAAGTAGGGTAATTTTAAAATTTGTCTAGTTTTTAATTTTTAATTTCTATAAGTTTTTCATTTATACATGAAAGTCTTCAGGTCTAAGAAGTTATTCAACTTCTCACAATGAAAATTAGTATGGGGAAAGTGGGAATGCATTTGACACAGTTAACTATAGCTCTCGGACATGTCTGTTTTTCAGATAGATTTTCTAGCCATTATACCAAACAATGGTGACTAGCAAGGCATCAATACATACAATAATTAAAACAATAGCCTTCCAGTTAATTATTAAAGTGTGGTGTGTTCCCTGTGAAACTCTAGGTGAAAAAATGTTTTCATTAATCTGTTTATCATTTTTGTCTGTGAATATTTCCTTTTATCAATCACTCAATTTTGTATTATGTAATAGAATATGTAAACATAAAATCACAAAATCAGAGAAGTTGCAGATTTACCCTACTGGGTTTTTTTTTTTTTTTTTTTTAATATTTTAGTCCTGGGTTCTTCATTTGCTAAACAGGAAATGCACAAATCACTACACTATTTTGTAGCAAGTCCTGTGGTTTGGCTTTCTCAGTATTCTTTTTAGTATCTTTCTGGTATGCTTTTCTTTTCACCAGTACTGAGAAGCAAAACACTACATGTATGAGACTCCTTAGCCCTAAAGTTGCAGGTATAGTTGAGTTCTGCAAATCAAGCACAAAACAGGAGATCTGATTTTTCTATTTGGTTAGCCCAATGGCAACTGACTCCTGAGCCCACCATCAGAATAGAGGTGTCTATATTTAATAGGCACTTGCTTGTCTGTAACACAGCAGTGACTTCCTTCACAGTCCAGTTCTGTAAAACGAATTTAGGTGTCACAATTTGTTATGGGTGGCCTTGTTTCCCCTTCAAAATGTATATGTTGAAGTCCTAATTTCCAATGCCTCAGAATGTGACCATGTTTGGAGCTTTTTACTTAAGGATTCTTGTAAAACCTCTATCTCCATAACAAGTTGTGACACCTAAATTCATTTCACAGAACTGGACTGTGAAGGAGGTCACTTTATAATTTGATGCCAAGTGATGATGATGATGATGAGGAGGAGGGTACTAACTAGTCTTATGTAAACTATCTAAAACTAGACCAAAACTATATAAATTTCTCCTAGTATATTGGCTTCGATCCTCAAGTGATTAAGGGGTCTTGATCTTCCTAATTGTCTGCACTGAGCCAGCATACTGAAGAAATAAATTATGAGCCAGTCACACCTAATTCATTCAGAAACCTTTACCTGCTCAAACGCTTTCAATGAGAAAGAGCCAGTAATAGATGGAAAGTGGGTGATCAAAATGTATTTTCATACATTTAGTAAATTAAGGGAACCAATCTGTTGCTCCAGATTTACTGAAACAAATTAAAACAAACAAACAAATGGTTCATGATATGTAGCCACTAATTTGAACTTGTTAGCAAAGACCACTGAAAGCAGTTTAACTGGCAGGGCCAAGTATAAATCTCACTGTCCTATCTCAGGCTTATATTTACTTTCTAGTCCGCATTCATAGAATATTCTGTAGGAGTCTGGTATCTTCTCAATCACACAGAGCATGGCGCTAGTCCATAAAATTCACCTTATGCTAATTGGAGTGGGTGTACAAGAAGTAGAAAGCTATTCTACTTATTTGTAATGAGGCAGGGTAGGGACAGGACTAGGCCTCTGTTCCCCACTGGGGACCTTTACTACAAGCTGCTGGAGGGGGAGGAACCTGTGTCCAGCAAGGACCCCAGCCAGACCATCCAGACCTTGCACCATGAATCTTACTCAAAGTGCCATACCCACTGATTGCAGGACCTTGGAAACTAAAATAAGCAACATCCCAATATAAATATAACTCAGAGGATTTAACCCTTTTGCCCCTGTTTGCACAAGTCCAGAAGAATGGCTTATCTTTAACCCCAGCCTCATTATGACAGTAAAACCTTTCCCAGAGAGGGGCTTATCTATCATTTTCTGACCATGTGGTGTATGTGCTAGCATGATTTCTCTACCTGTGCACTCTGTACTCCACTCAGCACATATAATGATGCTCATCCACTTCATGAATTATGTATGTTGCCCTCCTTAGGATACTGCAATGCACTCCCCCATGGAGTGCATAAGCTGGAGAATGTTTTGCTGTTGTTGTTTGGTTGGTTGGTTGGTTGGTTTTTTTCTTTTCCTGTGCTCTCTCTTTAATATTCAACTTTTCTGGGTATAAGTCTTAATAAACCTGTCTGGAAAAGTTTGCTTTGCTTCAAGTTAAATTTATTACATTGAGAGACAAGAACCTCTCATCAGTAACAATAAAAGACATATGTGTCATACAGTGAAAAATAAATCTCAAAAAATGTGGGAACTTCCCACCCCCATACAATTTCCATGTATGAGTAGTCTGTGGCATATTAAAACATTGCATCAGAAGAGGACAAATTCACACGGCTGGCTCCGGCACCACCCACCACTAAGACAGAGGAAAACTATCTAGTAAACAGTTTTGTTTTTGAAGGTCCATACCTACCTCACTGAAAGCCTTCCAGTTTTGAGTGGACTGCGAGAGCAAGAGAACAATATGCATTATGCCTGTGATGTCATATAAGCTCTTCTGCCAATTGGACTAGATGACTGAGGAGACACAATAGTGCTTGAAATGTAAGAGTCAGATAAGTTTTCTATATGGAGGCTTTAGCAGGTCACAATGGGTGAATCCAGTATAGACCTTAAGGTTCTGAAGTAAACATATGCTGTCCTTAGCCAATAAAAGATAGCTCTTTGAGAAACATCTTTTGAGCCATAATAGAAACAAAATATGAGACCATGGGCCACAATATGTACTAGGAGTTTTTCTAATCTTCTACACCTTCAGGTTGGATATATAGAGCACTATTCTACCAACAAGTGAAAATGATATGTACATACTAAATATGGCTTACAAATGTTCTGAAGGGACAAGTAATTTGCATAAACAAGTGGTTAAGAATGCCCATTGCCTGCTTCTAACTCCACACTGGTAACCACTTGAGGCGATTATGACAACCAGAGGAATAAAATAAGTCAATGCTGTTTTAAATATTAATAGAGCTCTACATAATTTACCAACAACAGAAAATGGACAGCTGTAACATTACATCCCCCACTCATGGGAAACCCTATGAATAGGAGTGAATGGAAATCCCCTCAGTGACTGAAGATCTGTCTGTCATTTGGCCTGGACAATAGAAGACTGAGATATGGATCTACACTGATTTATAGACAATGGCTAATGATTTGGATGGATGCCCAAGACCTTAGAATAATTTGATTAGAAAAGTGCTGGCAAGGAGGCTGTGGAAAGAATTGTGTGGATTAACATCTTTGAATGGTCTCAAAGAGATACATATTTTGTTTACCCTGAAAATGCTTACTAAACAGCATCTTCAGAAGAAAAACATGTTAATAATCAGTTGGGCAAGATAATCCTTTCTGTGGATATCAGCCAACCTCTCTCTCCAATAACCCTGTTTTTCTCAGTAAAAATGTGGCAATGGAAACAAGGATATGGCTATAAAAGTTAGTCATGCTATCAGAAACATCTAGACTGAAACATACAGGGTGATTTTAGCTATTGCTATTTCCCCAGCTTGCCTATAGTAAAATCAAAGATTTGATATAGTGCTGTACATCAGTAGCACAGAGCCTGTTATGTAGAAACGGATTAAATATATTTGAAAACTTCCATTATCGATAGAGTCATGGGTTATTCTGTCTGGATGGATGTTTAATCTGCATCTGCTTAAATTTCCTGCATGAAATAATTCTTCTAATATCACCACCTGTGACCTTAAGTGTGTTCACCATCATGATCTACCACATAACACTTCTTCTGACCAGGAAAATAATTTTAAATTAATGAAGAGTGGATTTGGCTTATTCCTATGGATTTTGCAGTTGAACCATCTGCCCTATCATTCTGAAATAGCTACCCCGAAAGAATATTAAAATGTTATTTTAAATGGTAAATTACACTGCAGACTAAGTGGCACCTTGTAGTGTTGGGATCTCCAGGGGGCAAAATAAGTTCTGAATTAGTGACTAGTATAAAGTGTTGTTTCTCCCATATTGTGCCAAGATAACAGTATTTGGATTATGCTGAAATGTACTGTGTCACTGTGTTTGCAGCTAGATGTGGTTGGATTATTGGTTTCCTTGCAAAGTTTTACTTTCAACTTGATGAAACATTAGACAGATTTTATCTAGATTCTCAGCCCCTGACCTCCCTTTTCTTACAGCACTATTTAGAAACTGTATTATTGCAAATTCTATCTCTGTCGCTTAGAGTTATAAATGTTTATAAAAAGTCTGTTGCCAGTCTTACAACCCCAAAATTGTTTTTTCTCAAAGACCAGGGACATCCTTTTCAAGGGTAATGATCAAGGAATATAATAATGCCTCTATTTCCCAGTCTCTGTGGGAGGTTAGTAGCCTAACTTGATGGGCACCAATTAGAAAATGAAATGACCTAATCATATTTGCAAACTCAGGAATAACTCAATGTGTGTATTAGTCTGTTCTCATTCTGCTAATAAAGACATACCAGAGACTGGGTAATTTATAAACAAGAGTTTTAATTGACTCACAGTTCCACATGTCTGGGGGAAGGTCTAACAATTATGGTGGAAGCTGAATGAGGAACAAAGTCACATCTCACATGGTGGCAAGCAAGAGGGCATATGCAGGGGAACTCCCCTTTATAAAACCATCAGATCTCATGAGACTTACTGACTATCACAAGAACAGTATGGGAAAAACCCACCTCCAGGATTTAATTACCTCCCAGCAGTCCCTCCCAAACACATGGGAATTATTACAATTAGAGGTGAGATTTGGGAGGGAACACAGAGCCAAGCCATATGAATGTTCTTGGCATATCCTGTGGATCAACCTTCTCCTAACATCCTCTAGTACTTTTCCAGTGGCTTATCCAAGTACTAAAAAACATTTTTGCCTTTGTTTCGGTGGAGTTGAGTTCAGAATGAGTTATGGTCTTTTTGCCATGCTACAATAGGCTTGAATAAATCTTCCTTTCCTGTTTAATTTTTTCAGGTACAATTTTTGCTTTTACACCATAAATTGAGCTGACATAGTAGAACTAATCATAAGCAGGGGATGGACATCCTACGCAAGAACCTTTGTCGTGCATTGTTCATGCTCAGTGCAGAGTTCATCAGTTTTATCACCTGCAGCCCCCACAGCATTGCAGTCATCAAGAATAGTGGCTAAAGTTCTGAGATGAGTAAATTAAACATCTCAACATGAGGGCAACACACTTTCCAGAAACCCATCACAGTGGCACGGAGTGACAGCTATCCCTGTGACCTTGGAGAGAATGAAGGGATGGGAAAAAATTGAAATAAAAACAAAATTGAAAGACTAAATATCTATTTAAAATGTTAAGCTTACTTAAAGGTGAGGTAACATTTACTCTTGGGTTTCTTGGGATAGCCTCTGTTTATGTATAATTTATTGTAATTATGAATATTGCACACTTTCATCTCAAAAAATCTCAGTTTGGAAAATAAAGTATATGGTTATACAACAAAAAGTTATTGTTTAAGTGAAAACAGCATATTAACCTGATTTAATAATGGCATGCTCCTCCTGAGTGCATACTCTATTATTACTTGGGGGATAAGGGAATTAAGGAAAGTGTATTAGCCGAGGTTCTCCAGAGAAATGGAACTAATAGAAGCGTGTGTGTGTGTGTGTGTGTGTGTGTGTATGTGTGTGTTGTGAAAACTCCAGCAAGAGTTAATGTTGCAGTCTTGAATCCGAACTCACTCTGGAAGCAGAATTAGTTATATTTTAGGCAACCTCAAACTTTTCTCCTAATTAAGGCCTTCAACTGATTGAATGAGACCCACCCAATTATACAGAGTATTCTGCTTTCCTCAAAGCCTGCTGATTTAAAAATACCTTCATGGCAACATCTAAACCGGTATTTGATCACCAATTGGGCACCATAGCCCAGCTGAGTTGACATATGTAATTAACTATTACATCAAGTAAAGGTCACATAAAATGTCATAAAAGTTTTATTTCTTCTGTGTATGAATCATAGTATGTAAATTGGAGCTTATCAGCAAGAATAATTATAACATTAGCTAACATTTTTAGTGCGTTTTGTATAGATTATAATTTATCTTCATATACACTAAGTGAGGTAGTTACTATCTTTATGCTAAGTTTAGAGAAAAGAATGTCAGTCTTTGACATACACATAGATGTGCAAGTTTCTCAAGTTAATTTACCTGATAGATGTGCAGTAGGGCTTTAACCCTGTGTTGTTCAAGGCACTAGTGAGTAACCACGTGTGAATATTTAGCACATGCAATGTAGCTAGTACAAATATTCATGGTAAACAGAACATACATTTTAAAAATGTATTTTATTTGCCCCAATACATTCAAAATGTTATTTCAACATATAATAAATATATGATTAATGAGATATTTTACTATTTTTACATACCAACTCTTCAAAATCCAGGGTGGACTTAGAATGAAAAGAAAAAGGATATCTCTTTAATGATTTTATTTTGATTATATTCTGTTTTTTCTTTTTTCCTACTAATTTTTAAATGTGGCTTCTAGAAAACTTCAGCTTACGTTTGTGGCTTTCATTATATTTTTGGAGGAAAGCACTACTTTGAGTACTTAATCTTCCTCTGAAGAATTTCCCTGTTACAATGATGTTTTACAATGATTTGCAAGGTGTGGTTCATTATCACTCCAGAATAATTAGCATGCAATACTGAATTAGAGTACTTTATTATCACCTAAAGTAAGACACTTTGCACTACAGAATGGAGTAAAGGTGTTCTTCGTTCTGGACGAGAGGGAAACAGAAATTGAGACATATATTTTGTTTTAGGTTTATCTGTTAAAAGGCTATTATCTGGTATAAAAATTTATTTGATTCATCATCACACATTCATTGAACATTATGGTAATTCGTTTATAAATTGAGACATACTGATTAAATCTTTATTAGATATTGCCTAACTACAACAGTAAGTTTAATTTTGTGCATGGGTCAACAATTACCTTGAAAACTAGTTTAAAAAAAATATCTAGAAACTTCTAGAATCTAGAATCTTTTTAAAAATCCAGAAACTTTTATTTTAATAAAACCAATTGCCATACTTGAACTCCAGGTATTTTTAAACTTGAAACGTCCAAGAGAATTATGAGTACCATAGATTACTATGTGCAACTCAGCCTCTAAAATTCTGAAGCAGAATTTTTGTACTTTCAATAATTATTAATTTCATGGTAAATCTCTGATAATATCTGTTTGATAGGAAGATTTGAAGCTCACTGAGCTTGGAGAAAAAGGCTAATAAAAATAACAGCAAAAAATGCTGTAAGATTTTACTAGGTACAAGTCCAAATTATTTATTCATTGGATTGAAACAACTGACAGTATTAGGAAAGCTAAATGTAAAAGTTATGTGTTTCTAAATATAAATCCACAGACTCTTATAATTCTGTTAAACTATATTTTTACTGACATTTTCAATAGATAACTGACACCAAATTAACAGTGGTCTTTCTGAAATTCAATCTAATTATTTTCTTTTGTACTTAAATTTAAATGTCTTCATTAACTTTGAACATATTTACATGTGAGCCAAGTTTAAACTATTTAGCATATCATTTTTGTAACTGTAATTGTCTATCACACATTCAGTTTACTCTTAAAGTAGCTTTCCCTAGAGCAGGGTCTGAACAAATATGGCACTGAGGACAAATCAGCCTTTTTTTTTTTTTTTTAAATAACAATGTATTATTAGAATGCTCTTATATTTTTTAAAAAAGCATTCTGTCTATGGTTATGTTATCTCTATAATGGGGTTCAGAACATGTTACCCCAAAATGTAGCACAGTGTCATATTTAATATTTTATGCTGATGAAATTTCAGCAAAATCACAGAGGCAGAAAGATAACTCTCACCTTCCTTTTCTACCTAGCCCCGAATTAGGCCGTAGAACAAATGAAGAGTGTTCCAACATTGCCAAAAGCATGTCAGGAGACTCTTAACGTAAAAAAATACCTTCTCAATTGCCAGATAAAAGGAGCATCCTTATGCCCAAAGACAAGAGGTCACAGAAAAGAATCTGAACAGACCTTGCTAAGTTTTCCAGTTTATTATCAGATCATACCCCATTTGGCCTATCCTATTTCTCTGCATCTATCCAGTCTTCATCAAACCTAGCAAAAAAGCACTCAGGTTTAACTATTTCTATGGATCTTCTTTTCCTTATGAAGGCCTCCATGTCACATACAACTTATATTAAGTACCTTTGTATGTCTTCTCTTTGCTAAGCGGTTCCTTGTTATAGGGGCTTCAGCCATAAGCCTAGAATGGGTAAGGAAAATATATCTTTCCTCCCCTACAGCTACAAAAGCAAAATTGAGTAGTTCTGGCAGATACTCTCCAGCCTGTAAAGCTTGAATTATTTCCTAACTGGCCTTTATCAGAGAAAGAGACTTGACACCTCCCATCATGGAGGGAGGTTTGGCTTATCCACTTAAGGTTATTTTGTACTCCCTCTCTACTCCCATCTTGTTTCCTATACACTTCTTTTTCAAAGAAAACATCATATTTTCTACCAATTCATTTACATATTCATTTGTATACCTTATGCCTGATGCCTAATGACTCTTTGAAAGATAAAGAGTTGCTTAATGAATAACTTTGATTAATAAGATAGGAAGAATCAATTCTAAAGGTATATTTAGACATTCTTTTCTCTACTGAAGGGGTTTATTATTCTATTATTGCTGTATTCATTAATTTTATAATTCTGTGTTCTTTCATATATCTTACTATTTTAAACAGAAGAAAATTATGAAATACCTGGTCTTACAGAATAACATATTCAATTATGCAGGCTGCAATGATCAGTCATATTGGCCAAGCATTCAATTGCTAAGCCTCTCACCAAATTGAATAGTTTCTTGAATGAATGATATTAATTGCTTTTCTATCATAATATCGACCTTCAGTATATGTGGTGTACTCCTACATCCTTGTAAATAGCCTTCTTAAATATTAATGAGGACTACCATATATATAAAATTATCTTTATTCTACTATTGTTGACTGAGAAGATAGAATGCACTGGGTACTGTGTAAGTGTTTTACAAGTGTGACTTCATTAAGTCTATACATAAATATGAATTGGACCTAAAGCAGGGAAAGGTGGCAAAGATCAGAACTCATGCAGTTTCATTTAAATCAAAATTGTCTGACTCCCTATCTTCTGCACTTATACACAACCCATATTGTTTTAAATCACAGTTATTTTAGAGTATCTGGCAAGACCACCAGGACATTTTAGCAAACAGAGCTGTTAAGATAATTGTCTAAATGAGTGGAATCAATCAATCAACTCTTAGTTATTTAAAGGTTGCTTATTTGGCTCTTTATTCTCTCCCTTTTCTCTCTGGCTTCCTGCCTTTGGCCATTTCATTGCTCTTTAGCACTGCCATTAGAAATTTGGCATGAAAAGAGAACAAAAAATGATGAAAACTGTATGAGGCTATTTAATTTCCCAATAGGCTTAGCAATTCTTATATATTCCTTCAGGGGAGTAGGGTGTACTTTGGATTATCTCTGCTACTCATTCAGAAGGTCACATACTTTCTAGCATTACATATTTTGCTACTCAGAAAATAGACATAGGTAAGTCCAAACGAACCTACTTGTAAAGGAGGAGACTACCTCTCATATTGTCTTATGCCAAATTTCTGCCTCCAAAGAAGGAAGAAGTAAAAACTAAAAGGCAGACCTGCCACCACACCTTGGGCCTAGTAGTTAAAGATCGATCCCTGACCTAATCAGTTATTTGCATAAGAAAAGTACTGTGAAGATCCCTGTCCTGTTTGGTTCAGTTCTGATTATGGATGCATGCAATCCCCAGTCACATACCGCCTGCTTGCTCAATTCATCACGACCCTTTCACGTGGACCCCCTTGGAGTTGTGAGCCCTTAAAAGGGACAGGAATTGCTCACTCGGGGAGCTCTGTTGTTGGAGACGTGAGTCTTGCCGAAGCTCCCGGCCGAATAAAGCCCTTCCTTCTTTAACTCAGTGTCTGACGGGTTTTGTCTGCAGCTTGTCCTGCTACACTTCAAAGTACAAAATTTTCCTTTTCAAAAGTTTTCAACCTTCAATATTCTATTAAGATCTTTGATTAACCAATTAATTTTGATTACTATATTTATTTATTTATTTCATATTACACTTACTTTTTCATTAAAGTTTTATTCAGAAATATTTCACATATGGTAAAATTCACCCATTTCAATGAACTCATTTCAAGTAAATTTTAGTAACTACAATGAGTGGTGGGACCATTAACATAAATTGATTTTTAAGCAATCTTATTCCCCCATTGAGATCTCACATACCAATAAATCCCCAATCTCACCCCCAGCCCTAGTCACCTCCTAATCTATTTTCTGTTTGCATAAATTTTCCTCTTCTGAATGTCTTATATAAATGAATCATACAGTACTTGTCTAGGCATCTGGCTTCTTTAATTTAACCTAATGTTTATGACATTTATCCATGAAGTGGTATGTGCAGCAGTTTGTCCTTTTTTATTTTCAAATAGTATACCTTTCTATCAGCATCCCATGTTGTGTACATCCATTGACCAGTTGATGGGCATTTAGATCCATTCTAGTTTTTGGCTGTTATGAATAATGCTGCTATGAACATGTATGTCCTTGTGTGGACATGTTTTCATTTCTCTTAGATACATACTAATGAGTGGAATTGCTGGGTCATATATTAGTTTTGCTTTTACCTTTTTGAGGAACTACCAAACTGTTTTCTAAAGTTGACTGTAATTGACTTTTGTATTGAGGAGAGAGGACATTTCTCCTACTGTCCCCTGTCTCCAAAGAAAAGGAGGAAGTCAAAACTGAAAAATAACAGACTGATCAGCACCACCGGCCAGGCCCGTAGGTTAAAGACTAACCCCTACCCTAACCACTTGTGCTATCTATAGATCATAGACAATGGTATGGAGAAATACTTGCCTTGCTTACCACCCCAACCTAGTCACTTGCCCCATGCTTGCTTAATCTATCACGACCCTTTCACATGAACCCCTTAGAGTTGTAAGCCCTTAAAAGGACCAGGAACTCTTTCTTTGAAGAGCTGTGTTCTTGAGATGCTAGTCTGCCAACACTCCTGGCTGAATAAAGCCTCTTCCTTCTTTAACCCAGTGTCTGAGGGATTTTGTCTGAGGCTTGTCCTGCTATAATATATTAGTATAGTTAACAGTATAATATTTTTCTGAGCTACAGCAACATTTATCTGAGCTATAATATTGATCTAATATTATTTGCAAATTTTGGCACTATTTCTTGAGAAAATTTTATGTAATATATTGTTAATTATTTGAGAAAATATCATTAAATATATTTTTTTAGGACTAGCAGATGCATTTGTAAGATATTAGGTATGTATGGAGAACTTGATCTGAAAATGTCATGCTGCTTGCTAGAATTTTTATAATTAATGCTATATGATAATTTTAATAATTAAATGCAAATAATTAAGTATTTTAAAAAATTATAATTAAAAGTGGAAAGTTTGCATATATACTCACCACATACCTTAATAACCTTAAGGCATTCTCTGTATTCCCTACATGCGTTCCTTTTGAAAAAGTAATAACCAATACACCAGGTAAGTACATCAATACCCAAAATCAGAAACCTAAAATGTTTCTAATCTGCTGATGGCAAAGTAATTTACATTAGACATAATAATCCTTCATATGAAAGTTATAAACTCTACAGGGGAAATCGTGTTTGAAGGCACTGGAGATTAACCCACAGCTTCTGTTAACTGAAGAGTGTATAACATTAGAAAAAAAAAAAGCACTGATTAAGACTTACGTTTACATGAGAGCTTTCCCCAGTCTACTCTTGGAGGAACAGCTATAGTTTGTTTATAATAGATGCCTTGTAAACATAAAAACAGTTTGAAAGTTAAAGAATGGAAAAACAGATATGGTAACTCAAAAAAAAGCAAACTAATACAGAAATAGTAAAACAGACCTGCAAAACTTAGAATACATAGTATTAAATCACAGGAAAAGAGAATATTCTTAAATTTAAAAGGGATTTTTGTCAAAACAGCATAACAAACATTTGTGCCCCAAATTAGAGTTTGAAGCCACATAAAACAAAAATTTGCAGAGCTAAAGTTTTTAGATAAAGTTCACAATCGTAAGTAAGGAATGGATACCCAACTCTTAGTAATTGATAAAAAACAATAAATATTTTTTAAAAACACAAAAATAAGTAAAGATATAGACCTTTTGCACAATTCTACCAACCAGCTTGATCTTATTCATATTTCTAGAATCCTTTATTGAATTTCTGTAGAATACATGTTATCTTCCAGTGTATATAGAATATTGATGAAATAGATAATGTTCTGGGGCATAAAGTAAGTCTTGAAAGAAATAAATTCTGAAGTACCAAGTATATTCTTTGACTAAAATTTAACTAAACTAAAAACAAGTCAGAATAAATTTGCCAAGAAAGTTCCTAAATAGTGAAATAAAATTATGCATTCAAATACATCAGGAGCTAAAAAGAACTGCAATATAAACTAGAAAATATTACAAAAATGTTAATAAAACACAACATATAACAACTACTACAGTATTACAGAAAAATGTATAGCTTTATTTGCTTTCATTAAAAAATATGAAAGGTTTCAAATAAATGGTTTAGGCTTCCAGTTTAGAAGGAAAGCAAATTTAACACAAAATAGAGAAAAAAATGTACAATGGGAATACAATAAAAATAAATGGATAGAAAAATAGAGAAAATTATCAAAACAATATTTTAATAATAACAATAGAACAAATTCCCATTTATACTTATTTTGAAAAATCAGAATAAAACACATATCTAACAGTCATTAACAAGACATTTAAAACATACTTTAAACAATGTGATGTCAATACATCCTACAAATTAGATGAGATGGTCAAATCCATTGACAGGCACTACTTACAAAGATGAATGCAAATAGGAATAGAAAATGTGAACAACCCTCTATATATTAAAATTTGAACACACAGGATAATTAAAAAGCAAGGACAATTTTAGATTTTCTATTGTCCTCTCCTAACATGTAAGTGCAATAAAGCAAGAAAAAATGCAAATGTCATAAAGAGCACAAAGTAAAAATCAAAATGATATTTTCATTTTTTTCTTTATTTCTTCAAAAAAAAAACAAAACAGGATACATGTGCAGAACGTGCAGGTTTGTTACATAGGAATATGTGTGCCATAGTGGTTTGCTGCACATATTGACCCACCATCATCCTGATAGCAAAACTGGGAAGAGACACAACACAAAAGGAAAACTTCAAGTCAATATCCCTGATGAACATCTATGCAAAAATCCTCAATAAAATATTGTGGGTTTTTTTCATTTTTTAAAGACATAATTTGTATGTAAAATATCTGAAGAAATCTTCCCTAAATCAAGACTTTATTAAGGGAATTTAACAGTGAAAGTAAATAAAAGCTCAAATATACGAAAAGTTATTTCATTTCTATATACTAAAAATAAATAATTGGAAATTTGTATTTAACATACAAAATATAATACAACATCAGTAGTTAGGAATACATATTAACAATAATTAAATGTTTGTATGTTATAGGTAGAAATCATTGCAGAGAAGTCTTGAAAACAGCTATTGTAAATGAGTAGACATACCGTTGTTGAGATGTCAATTCTTGCTAAATTGGCCTAAACATTGAATATAATTTTAATCAAAATTCTAAAATGTCTGTGTAGAAATGTACAACATTATTATAAACTATATGGAAACAAGGAGGTCACAAAATAGCCACAATGCTCCTTAAAATAAGTTGTAAAACATGTATCTGATTTCAGGCCTTATGCTAATTTACAATAATCAAAATTGTGTGGCATTTGTATAAGTATATACATAAAACATCTAAAAATAGACTCACAAATATATAGTTATTTGGATTTTCATTATAAAAACCAAAATTAATCGGTGGGGAAAGAATAGTCTTTTCAACAAATGGTCTTGGAAAAGCTGGGCATGTGTAAGGGAAAAAAAATAACTTTGACCCATTTCTTATGACATACAAAAAATATTAATTTGAGATAAATCACAGACCTAAACTTTAAGCTAAACTCTAAAAACTCTGGAATAAAAATTGAAAATTTTCACTCTTTTTGGATAAGTAAAGATAAATTTAATAAAAACAAAAAAAGCAATTAAATTAGAAAAAAAATAAAAACTGGATTGTTTTCAAGTTGAAACCCTGGTGCTCTTATACATTAAAATGAAGAAGAAAAAGATAAGACACAGGCTGGAAAATATATGCACAATGTATTTGACAAAAAACTTCTATGCAAAACATTTTTTAGACTTTTACAAATCAGTGTTAAAAAGGCAACACAATAAAATAGAGCAATATTCTAGAACTGACATAGCTAAAATATATAAATTACCAGTAATCAGAAGAAAAGGTACTCATGAAAGTACTGAATTGAATGCTAATTTTACTTGTAGGTTTTTGGTTTTGTTTTTATTTGGAACATCCATACTCTGCTACACACAATGGCTGTACTTGTTTACATCCCTACCAGCAGTGTATAAAAATTCTCTGTTTTCTGCATCCTTATCAGCTTTTTATATATATATAATAGTCATCCTAGATGGGGTGAGATGATACTTCAGCGTGATTTTCATTTGCCTTGTTAGGATGAATATAGTTAACAACAGTATATTGTATCATTTCAAACAGGTAAAAAAGAGTAGTGACTGTTTCCAAGACACACAAAAAAGGATAAATGTTTGAGATGATGGGTATGTGAATTACCCTGATCTGATCACTATACATTATATGTATTGAAACATCACTGTGTATCTCATAAACATGTACAACTATTATATGTTAATTAGAAAAAAATTAAAGTAAGTAAAAAGAAGTTGTAAGATTTCAATAACGAAAGACAATACTGAGAGACAGGAAAAAAAGTTTAAATAAATGGAGAGGCAGAGCATGTTGTTAAAAGAGATGAAGAAGGTACTCACCATTATTAATCATTAGGGAGAGGAAAAATAAAATCAATCAATATATCACGTCAATCTCACTAGAACAGGTACAATTTAAAACATGAAAAATGTCACATGTTAGCAAGGAGTTAATATAATTCTATTCTCAAATATGCAGGTAAGAATATTAAAACTTTGCAAAGTAGGTTTGCACTTTCTTATATGCCTAACTTCTATATTTACCCAATAACCTAATAACTTCATACTTACTGTATCCCCAATAGTTATTAAGACACATAAGAGCAAAAAATCCTAGTAAAATAATATTTATATCATCTTTTATCACAAGAAAAAGCAACTGAAAAAAATCCAAATGTTCATCAATCAGAGTATAATTACCTTGTTTTGTATTTATTCCTCAGTTGTAAATATACCTCAGAAAACAGGAACTACTGATACGCAACATCGAAAATCTCAGAATAATGTTTAGTAAAAGTGTACAAAAGTACGTACATATAGGAAACTAAAAACTACAGGAAACTAAAAACTAATGAAACTACAGGAAACTAAAAACTAAGCTGTGGTGGTGAATTGAGAGCTCAGAGCAGTGGTTTTCTACTGGGGATATAAGTATAAACTTGGGGAAAAAATAAAACTTACTGAGGAAATTGAAACCTGAGTGTATTTGTTTGAGAAACTCATCATTGATTATGAGCAATTTATACTTTAATAATTTTTTAATGTACTTATAAAAGTAATTAAAAAGTTGTTTTTGAGTGAAGCAATCATGAAACAGAATTAATATGTAGTTATTTTTTATTTTTAATTTAATTGTATAAATGCAACTAATTAATAAATAAGACTAAATATATCAGCTGAAATATCTTTGTTAAAAAAGACTCATTTTGTAATAGATATATGCAATTATTTGTCAATTAAATTTAAAAATATTGTAAAAGCTACTAGACAACTTAAGCAACTAATTTAAAATCTGAAGAATTTAATTGATGTTGCTGTTGAGATTGAGAACATGCCTAAACTTAGACAAGCAACTTTTAAATATTTTCAGGTTTGAGGAGAATAAATTTCACAATGAAATGGACTGAACTAGACTGTTACTATCTTCACGTCTATCTTCTACACTTTCTCACTAATCTGTTTTTATGTTAATTGAGAAAAGCATCACTGATAGAACTGTGCTTTCTGAAAATGTCTCTTATGGGACAAATCATATAATGTTAGTGACAGACATTGTTTACCACATTATTACCAAGAATAACTATTAATATATAGAAATGCAAGCTGTTGGCCGAGCGCGGTGGCTCAAGCCTGTAATCCCAGCACTTTGGGAGGCCGAGACGGGCGGATCACGAGGTCAGGAGATCGAGACCATCCTGGCTAACACGGTGAAACCCCGTCTCTACTAAAAACACAAAAAACTAGCCGGGCGAGGTGGCGGGCGCCTGTAGTCCCAGCTACTCGGGAGGCTGAGGCAGGAGAATGGTGTAAACCCGGGAGGCGGAGCTTGCAGTGAGCTGAGATCCGGCCACTGCACTCCAGCCCGGGCGACAGAGCAAGACTCCGTCTCAAAAACAAAACAAAACAAAACAAAAAAAACAAATGCAAGCTGTTGCATTGGCATGCACCTATAGTCCTAGCTACTCAGGAGGCTGACGGAGGAGGATTGCTAGATCCAAAGAGTTTGAGGCTGTAGTGAGATATCACACCACTGCACTTTAGCCCGGGGAACGAATGGAGACCCTTTCTCAGATATATATGTAACACACACACACACACAAACAAAAAAAAAAGCACACACCAGATTTGATTATCTCCTTAGATAAAACCCATCAGGAATTTGGTTATGAACCAAAAACCTTCTTCTGCGTATAAGTGAATTGCTAATCTATCACCACGTTTGCTAGCCACTAATTTTGTGAGAAAAAAAAAATGCATCCATTAAGTTATTTAATCCCCTTATGAGGCTTGCTGATAATGCCATACAATTTACTAATTTGGTACAGCTACTTTTCATTTGGTACAAGACACCATGGAGAATCATTGATATTATCCACAGAAACGGCATCATATGTTTGCCTCTGCTGTTGCCATATCCACTAGTCATTTTCATTCACTGACATATGCTCCTTATTATCATCACCATCATTTAATTATTACTACATCTTTAAATGCACCTTGAAGATTCAGTTTCTTGGGTACAATTGTCTGAATGACTAGACCATATTATGTTGCTTACATTTAAGCTCCCAGTGACAAGGCAGAAGGACAGACTAGTTTTTTTCTTTACTTTCTTATTTTTTATTTTTAGACTGAGTTTTCTCTTTTGCCCAGGCTGAAGTGAAGAGGTGTGATCTCAGCTCACTGCAACCTCCGCCCCCGGATTGAAGCGATTCTCCTGCTGGGATTACAGGCGTCCGCCACCGCACCCAGCTAATTTTTGAATTTTTAGTAGAGATGCGGTTTTGTCATGTTGGCCAGGCTGATCTCAAACTCCTGACCTCAGGTAATCCGCCCGCTTTGACCTCCCAAAATGCTGGGATTACAGGCCCGAAGCCACAGCTCCCGGCCTTTTCTTTAGTTTTCATAGTGTCTCCTGCAACATTGCATTCCATCAAGATACTATAGTGTGGGCTTCCTCAAAACAAGTTGGCTATTTGAATACTGGGGAATTAAAATTGGACAAATACCTTCTAAATTTTCGAAATACAAGTATTGTGCTGACAAACTCCATATTACATTTAAGTTTTATAATAATTACTTTGCTGTAGGCTAATGATGAAAAAAGGTTTCTTTTAATTGCTATCTTGCTAACATCTTTAGGTAAATGAACTATGATATTTATTAGCTAAAGTTTCCAACAAAAGTAAATTAAAGCAGCATAGGAGAAAATTGGACATGAAAACTATGGCTACAGTGTATTTGTAAAATATCTCAACATCTTAATTTATAGTTAAGAGATGATAGACATAAAATGAGTTGAAAAACATGCTGTACATTTTAGAGCCATAAAAGCTAATAAAGTAATTATTTGTGGAATTAAATACATTATCAGTCCATTTATAGAAGATTAATGTGGGCAACTCTTTTGAGGAAGGTGTACACTCCTGCAAAAAATGACTTTTTCTCATTTTAAAATGAAGTGGCCTTGTACACATATTAGAAAATAAAAGCTTGCACTCTGTTTTCTTGTATTGTTTGATGTAGTTTAAACACATTTTTATTTTGGGAAGAAGATAAAAATTGATTCTCTGACACATGAAATATTTATATTCATGTTTCTTCTGTTAACTTGTGACTCACATGCCAGCTTCTTCTCATTCATGTTCTCCTCCTGCCTTTGGATCCTCTGAAGCCTGCCTGGTTAGGCACAGTGTATTTCTATCAGCTGCTACTCTAATCACAACTGATTGTAAGGTCAACATCCTGGAAATGTCAGGTTAATACATCTATGTAAAATATATACAAATGATGCTTAAATAGATGCTTTGCTTTTCTATACAAGCAAATAGTGCCTAACTTGAGGAAAAAAAGTTATATGACAATATAATAACGTTTAACTGGCTGTATCAACCCTGCACAATATTGACTTCTATGGTGGACCACTTGTTTAATTTTTGACTGAAGTGTCCAAAGATAGGGTGGTTTCACTTGTTGATATATATAATTTAATATAATTTGTTGATATGAAGATAGAAATCAGAAATAACTGTCACTTCCACTGCACGATGCACTAACTTTTTTTCCTTTTAGTCACAAAAGTATGTCTTTTTTTCAGATGTTCATCAATGTCAGAGATATCAAGGTAATTTATAACAGTCTTTAGTCCTTATTTCCAACTTAAAAAATAATTTTATATGCCATTTTTACTGCACAATACACTAATATTTTTTATCTTGTAATTGGAGCCATGTAGCAATCCTCCTCCACCATCATAAGTCAAGTAGAAAATTATTTATCTCTATTCTCTACCTAGATGAGACTTGTAACTGTTTATTTCAATGATCTATATTTTAAATAAAAATTCATTATCTTTTTTCAGAGTAATTTCAGGTGTTTAATTCATTCAATCAATATTTATTGAATAATATAATGCAAAGTTCTGAGTGTCAAAAATATCTAAGTACAAATGCTAGCCTTTAATTTGCAAGTTGTATGGCTTTCATCAAGTTAGAACAGATTTCTTAACGTCACTCCTCAATCTAAAAATGAAGATAATGGTTTCAGGAATGTTGTGGGAATTGTGTAAGATACAAGATGTGAACTAGCACAGCACTTGGTACAAAGGAAAGGTTTGATAAGTGATAACTATTATTATTGGCATGAACCAGACACTTGGCAGTTGTTGAGAATACACAGTCATCATCAGTGCTACAAAGGAATACACAGACGGAGGTAGGAGGATGTGTGTACAAATAATTGATGTACTGTGTTGTATTACTCCAAAATAAGGTTGCACTGGTGAGTTGCCTGCTCATGTTTGATTTCTTACAGTTTTATTTTTAGTAATGTTAAAAAAGTGAATCGAAACTAAATGGAAATACATTCTTCATACACATGTTATTTTTTTGGTTTTTTTGGTTGTTTTTTGTTTTTGTTTTTGTTTTTACATTTGTTTCTTGTATTTTTACAAAACAATTTAAAAGCTTTTAAACATTATTACAAAATTTACTTTTCCTTTTTCCTCCCCAGTGGCAACCATTACTATGGTAAGGATCCTTCCAAATTATTGGTGTATAGGGACATGATTTTGTTTTCATTTTTGTTCTTAACACATCCTTATATTATAAAATTGATATTAATCCAACTTTTAAAAAATTCAAAATTGTTTTGTAAGATATAATTTTTATATTTATATTTGTGTATATTTGTGTATATTTATAATTGTGTCTGGAAACATCCATCTGTCATATCTATCTATCATCTATCTATATCTATTTATCTATCTGCTTATCTTTCTATCTACCTAGATTTGTGAATACTACAGGGTGTTCATATTATACTCTTTTTAATTCTTTTTATTAGTTTATTTTTAATTATTAATTATTTTATATTGAACACTACCATGTTTTCCATTTTTTGATATAACAAAAAAGCTGTACTGAGTTGAATATTCTCATAACCAGTGTCTCTATGAACACATGTCGTTATTGATTCCTGGTGTCTGAAATTTTAATTTCATTAGATTTTAATCAACTTTGTTTGCAAGTAATTATAACTCTTTACATATCAACCAGCAGAGTATGAAAATTATTCTAATTTCTGATTATTTCACATTTGTTTAGTTAAAAAATAAGAAATTCTCACATATTTTTATTAACCTCATAATTTTTCTTTGTGAACTGCTCAGATTTTATAATTTTTAATTTCTTAATTGATATATAGAACTTTAAAATATATTTGAGCCCTAATTTTTTACCTAATGTTTGAGTTACAAATATTTTCCTCCAGAATGTTGCTCATGCTTTTACTTTCACTAATACATTATAACACAAGTTCTAAAATTTTAGACACTTAAATGTATGCATTTTTATGTGTGCAAGATGTGCCTTCTTTTTTTTTTTTTTTTGAGACAGTTTCACTCTTACTGCCTAGGCTGGAGTGCAATGGCGCTAATTCTAGAAAAAGGAAATGCAAATATTTTGTTTTGGTTTGAGATAAAATATACCATAAATTATTTTTAATAAGTAATTTATTTATACTCTTGGAAAGATAGAGGGGTAAAACATTTCATCCCACTCCTCTTCCTTAGTCATTGAATTTTCATCAGTAGAGGCAGCCAAAAAAATAGGTTGAGAAGGGCATTTGTTAGGTTTTTATATAAGGTTTTTTTAGTTTGAGGTCTTACATTTAAATATTTAATTCATATTGCATTAATTTTTGTATATGGTGAGGATAAGGATGACTTTACCAGCTTTTGCATATGGTGAGTATAAGGATCCAGTCTCACTCTTCTCCATATGGTTAGCCAGTTATCTCAGAATCATTTATTGAATAGGAGGTCCTTTTGACATTGTTTGTTTTAGTTGGAGAGTGGCCATTTTCTTAAAACCTCAATTAACACACAGTGTTATAAAACTTTGTAATATAATAAATTGATAGGTGAAACAGTATTGCAAAATTTTCATAAATTTCATTTTTCTTACTATATTTAAAATTGAATACATTTTGATACATTTTGAGCCAATTGTATGTCCTTTTCTGTTACATATTAGTAGAACATGCTCAATTTTATGAGATAATTTGTCATTTTCTTATTTAATATCAGTTCTCTCTAAATGACTGAAGTGTGAGTTATGTGGGTTCTGTTGGTGGTGAGTAGATTTCTCACTTTTGCAATGCTGTATACACAAACTTTTGCCTCTAGCAGTTTTAAAAAATTATTAAGGTATAAATAGTGTTCAATAAACTGCACATATATAAAATTTAACAAGTTTTTACATCTGTATTACCATGAAAGTAAAATTAAAATAAATATATTTAGTACATCAATTACAATAAACAATTTCCTTATACACTTTTGAGATCTTCTTTGTGAAAATAGAGATTATTTTATGTTGTTTCATGTGTCAGTAGCTATATTTTATTTCTCTCTAAATTATAGAGTCTGAGTGTACTACATTAATATTTTCCTGTTGATGAACTTTCACTCTGTTTCCAAATATGTATGTACGTATGTATGTATGTATTTATTTATTTATTTATTTATTTTAGATGGAGTCTCACTCTGTCACCCAGGCTGGGGTGCAATGTCATGATCTTGGCTCACTGCAACCTCTGGCCTCTTGGGTTCAA
Source organism: Chlorocebus sabaeus (assembly GCF_047675955.1). NCBI lineage: Eukaryota > Metazoa > Chordata > Mammalia > Primates > Cercopithecidae > Chlorocebus > Chlorocebus sabaeus. The sequence continues at coordinate 65,090,334 of NC_132906.1, read as the reverse complement.
ACAATTCTCATACCTCAGCCTCCCGAGCAGCTGGATTATAGGCGTGCACCACCACATCCAGCAAATTTTTCATTTTTAATAGAAACAGGGTTTCACCATTTTGGCCAGGCTGATCTCGAGCACCTGACCTTACTTAGGTAATCTGTACACTTTGGCTTCCCAAGATGCTGGATTGCAGGTATGAGCCCACTGTGCCCAGCCTCTTTTCAATTTTATGGATATTACAAATAGGGCCTGTATAATTTTAGTGTACAAGCATTTGTGTTGATGTATGCTTTCATGTCTTTGGTTAAATTCTCAGTAATTTCTTTTGTCCAATGGGGTGCTCCCTTACAGTACTCTCCCCCTTTGCCTAGGGATGTGGCTTCCTGAGAGCCAAATGGTAGTGATTGTTATTTCTCTTCTGGATCTAGCCATCTTCAGGACTGCTGGGTTCCAGGCTGGTATTAGGGGGAGTGTCTGCACAGAGTTCCGTGATGTGAACCATCTACTGGTCTCTCAGCCATGGATAGCATCACCTGCTTTAGTGGAGATGGCAGGGGAGTGAAATGGACTCTGTGAGGGTCCATAGATATATTCTTTTTGCTTATTGCACTGGTTTTGTGCTGGTTGGCCTCCTGTCAGGAGGTGGGGCTTTCAAGAGAGCATCAGTAGTAATAGGGAGGATTTGGTGGTGGGTGGGGCCCTAGGACTTCCAAGAGAATGTGACTTTTGTCTTCAGTTACCAGGGTGGGTAGAGAAAGACCATCAGGTGGGGTAGGGTGAGGCATGTCTTAGCTCAGATTCTTGTTGGGCAGGGCTTGCCGTGGCTGCTGTAGAGGGTGGCGGGGTCGTTCCCAGATCAATAGAGTTATGTTCCCAGGAGGATTATGGCTTCCTCTGCTGATCATGCTGTATCATAATTTCCAAGGTCTTCAAGTATTTAGAATGTTATATCCCCTAAGTATTATAAATAATGCTCTTCCATTTTTATTAATGTTGTGGATTTACTATTTCTGCATACACCTTAGATTCTTCCACAATTTATTTTGTTTCTGATATCAGATATCACTCTCATTCAGGGTTAAGCTGAAGAAAACAGAAACTGGTTCAGTTATTTGTTTTTACTGTTGAGTGAATACATACAAGAAAATTTACTAATTGTAAGTATTCATTTCAGTTACTTGATTGAAACATATGCCAGTGTAACTCACACCCAGTTCAAAAAATAATACTATTTTTAACATCATTAGATCCTCTTTTATGTATCATTTTAGATTTTTGTTATTCATTATAAGATATTCTTCATATATTTTCAATTTCATGTGTGTTTATATGTGTATATCAATATATGTTTTGTATATGTCCTCATCTGTTTATATCAATTTATTTATTTTATTTTATGACTTATGAGTAGCATTTCGTCTTCTTAATGGTGCATATTTATGAACTGTGAATGGAAAAGAGATCTTGGAACCCTAAACTCACTAAGCCAAAGGAAAAAGCCACATAAACTTGCCTCCTTTTTTGTTTCTAAATAAGATAGTTATGAAGATAAACAGTTACAAACCTTACAATTTGCCTACAAAGAATTTTTTTTGTGGGTTCCCAGATCTTTACCCTAAAACGGTTCTATTGAATTTCACCCTGGCAATATACATCGATAGCTTATCCTCACAGTCATGGGATGAAAGACGGAACTGAAAGTAATTCCTCTGCTCACTTAAGACCAGTGCATATCTGAATGTTTCCTCTGCCCTATGTTTAATTTACCTTATGTAAAAATGCAGATTCACTGAGCTAGAGGAAGGAATAAGTAATTATTCCTCTACCCCCCTCTAACATGTAAATTGTGTATTCAGTGAAAGACTGATCAAAGATTCAAAAGAATGGAAACACTTGCCTCATACCTACCCACAATCATTTTTTATTTCTTCCTTTCTCCCAATACCCACCTGATATAGTTTAAATATGTATACCCTCCCAAATCTCATGTCAAATTGTGATTCCCAATATTGGAAGGAGGATCTGGTGGGAGGTAATTATATCATGGAGATGGGTTTCTCATGAATGACTTAGCACCACCATCTTGGTACTGTCTTCATGACAGTGAATGAGTTTTCATGAGATCTGGTCATTTAAGTGTATAGTAACTCTCTCCACCTTCCTCCTGCTGCTGTCATGCAAGATTTCTACTTCCCCTTTGCCTTCCATCATGATTGGAAGCTTTCTGAAGCCTCCCCCAAAGCAAAAACCACTATGCTTCCTGTACAGCTTGCAGAACCATGAGCCAATTAGAACTCTTTTCCTTATAAGTTACCCAGTCTCAGGTATTTCTTTATAGAAATTCAAGAATAGACTAATGCATAAAATTGTTACCAAGGATTGGGGCATTGCTATAAAAACACCTAAAAATGTGGAATTGGCTTTAGAACAGGGTGACAAACAGAGTTTGAAAGAGTTTAGTGGGATCAGAAGAAGGCAGAAAAATGAAGGAATGTTTGGAACTTCCGAGGGTCTGGTTGAGCGATTATGACCAAAATACTAATAATGATGTGGTCAGTGAAGGCCAGGCTGAGGAGGCTCAGATGGAAATGAGGAACTTATTATGAACTGAAGCAAAAGGTCACATTTTTATGTTTTAGCAAAGAACTGGGCAGCATTGTGCCCCTGTCCTGAGTCCTGTGTGCCCTGTGTCCTGAGGTGTGGAACTTTGACCTTGAGAGAGATGATTTAGTGTATCTTGTGGAAGAAATGTCTAAGCAGCAAAGTATTTAAGATGTAGCCTGGCTGCTTCTAACAACCCTTAATTGTATGCATAAGCAAATAAATGAATTAAAGTTGGAACTTATATTTAAAGGAGAAAGCATACCTGGCCATGTGGTGGAAAGGAAAAGACCATTTTCAGGGGAGGAATTCAAGTAGACTCAGAAATTTGTATAAGTAAAAAGGAGCCAAGTGCTCCTAGCCAAAACAATGGAGAAAAGACCTCAAAGACATTTCAAAAACCTTGCAGCAGCCCCTTCTATCACAGACTCAGAAGCCTAGGACAATTGAATGGTTTCATAGATTAGGCCCAGGGACCTAATACCCTGCAAAGCCTGGGGACACTGCTCCCTGCCTTGCAGCCACTCTAGCTGCAGCTGTGGCACAAAGGGGCCCAAGTACAGCTTGGACTGCCATTTCAGATGCTGCAAGCCATAAGCATTGCTGGCTTCCACATGGTGTTAAGCTTGTGGGAGCCCAGAGTGTAAGAGTTGAGGCTTGGGACCCTCCAGCTAGATTTCAAAGAATGTTTGAAAAATCCTGGATGCCCAGCCAGAAAACTGCTTCAGGGGTAGAACTCTCACAGAGAACCTCTACTAGGGCAGTGCAGAGGGGACATGTGAGATTGGAGCACTCATACAGAATCCTCACAGCAGCACTGCCTAGGGGAGCTGTGAGAAGGGGGCCACCATCCACCAGACTCCAGAATGTGGAGCCACTTACAGCTTGTAATCTGTACCTAGAAAAGCTACAGGTACTCAACACCAGCCCGTGAGATCAGCCATAGGGATGAACCTTGCAAAATCACAGGGGTGAAACCTTTCAATTCCTTTGGAGACCACCTCTCATATCAGTGTGCCTTGGATGTGGGACTGAACCCAAAAGAGACAATTTTGGCAATTTAAGATTTAATGACTGCCCTCCTGGGTTTGAACTTGCATGGGGCCTGTAGCCCTTTATTTTTTCTGATTTTTCCCTTTTGAAGTGGGAGTATCTATCCAATACTTATACCTATATTGTGTCTTGAAAATAACTAACTTGATTTTATAGGCTCAGTGGTGAAAGGGCCTAGCCTTGTCTCAGATTAGACTTCAGACTTTGGACTTTTGACTTAATGATGGAAGAAGTCAAGATTTTGGGAATTATTGAGAAGGCATTATTGTATTTTGCAATGTGGGAAGGACATCAGATTTGTGAGGGGCCAAGGGCAGAATTATATAGTTTGGATATATGTCCCCACCCAAATCTCATGTTAAATTGTAATTCCCAATGTTGGAGTTAGGGCCTGGTGGGGGGTGATCATGGGGGTGAGTTTCTTATGGATGGTTTACCACCATTGTCCTTGGTACAGTCCTAATGACAATGGGTCAGTTCTCCCAAAATCTGGTCATTGAAAATTTTGTTGCCCACCCCCCTCCCCCATCTTTCTCTTTTTCTTCCTCCTGCCATGGAAGAGTCATTGTATTATTCCATTTTCACACTGCTATAAAAGACATTACCTGTGACGGCATAATTTATATATAAAAAAGTTTAATTGACTTACTGTTCTGCGTGTCTGGGGAGGCCTCAGGAAACTTACTATCATGGTAGAAGGCAAAGGAGAAGCAAGCACCTTCTTCACGGTGGCAGGAGAGAGAGAGAGAGCAAAGAGGATGAACCAAACACTTTTAAACCATCCTATCTTGTGAGAAATCCCTCGCTATCATGAGAACAGCAAGGTGAAAACACCCCCATTACCCAATCAACTCCCACCAGGTTCCTCCCTCAACACATGGGGATTACAATTCAAGATTAAATTCGGGTGGGGACACAGAGCCAAATCAACATTCTGCCGCTTCCCCCTCCCAAATCTCATGACCTATTCACATTTCAAAATCAATCACACCTTCCCAACAGTCTCCTAAAGCCTTAACTCATTCCAACATTAACCCAAAAGTCCAATTCCAAAGTGTCATCTGAGACAAGACAAACCCTTTTGACTATAAGCCTTTAAAATCGGAAGCAAGTTAGTTCCAAGAGACAGTGTGGGTACAGGCATTGGGTAAAAAGTCCTGTTTTTAAATGAGAGAAATTGGTCAAAACAAAGGGGCCACCCATGCAAGTGTGAAACCTGGTGGGGCAGTTATTAAATCGTAAAGCTCTGAAATAATCTCCTTTGACTCCATGTCTCGTATCCAGAGTGCACTGATGCAAGGGGAGGAGCAGGCTCCCAAGGCCTTTGGCAGCTCCACCCCTGTGACTCTGCAGGGTACAGCCCCTCTGTCTGCTCTCATGGGCTGGTGTTGAGTGCCTATGGTTTTTCCAGGAACATGGTACAAGCTGTCAGTGGATCTACTTTTCTTGGCTCTGGAGGATGGTGGCCCTCTTCTCACGGTTCCACTAAGCAGTGCCCCAGTGGACTCTGTGTGGGGGCTCCAATCTCACATTTCCCTTCTGCACTGCCCTAGAAGAGGTTCTGCATGAGGGCTCCATCCCTGCAGCAGAATTCTTCCTTGACACCCAGTTGTTTCCATACATCCTCTGAAATTTAGGCAGAGGTTTCCAAATCTCAACTCTTGCCTTGTGCACACCCACACACGCCCAACAACATGTGGAAGCCACCAAGGCTTGAGACTTTCAGCCTCTAAAGCAATGGCCCAAGCTATACTTTGGCCCCTTTTAGCTACAGCTGGAGCAGCAAGGACACAGGGCACTAATTCCTGAGGCTACACTTAGCAGTGTGTCCCTGGTTTCAGCCCACAAAACCATTTTTACTTCCTAGGCCTCTGGGCCTATGATGGGAGGGGCTTTTGCAAAGATCTCTGACATGCCACAAAGACATTTTCTCTATTGTCTTGGCTATTAACATTTGCTTCCTTGTTACTTATGCAAATTTCTGTAGCTGGCTTGAATTTTTCCACAGAAAATGAGTTCTTCTTTACTACCACATGGTCAGACTTCAAATTTTCCAAACATTAATGCTCTGCTTCCCTTTTAAACATAAGTTCTAATTTCAAACTATCTCTTTGTGAACATATATAACTGAACACATTCAGAATAAACCAGGTTACCTCTTGACTGCTTTGCTGCTTAGAAATTTCCTCCACTAGATACTCTAAATCATGTCTCTCAAGTTCAAGGTTCCACAGACCTCTAGGGCAGGGGCAAAATGCCACCAGTGTCTTTGCTAAAGCACAGCAAAAGTGACCTTTATTCTACTTCACAATAAGTTCCTCATCTCCATCTGAGACAACCTCAGCCTGGACTTTGCTGTCCACATCACTATCAGCATTTTGGTCATAACCACTCGACCAGTCTCTAGGAAGTTCCAAACTTTCCCTCATCTTGCTGTATTCTTCTGAGCCCTCAAAACTCTTCCAAACTCTGTTTGTTACCTAGTCCCAAAGCTGCATCCACATTTATAGGTGTTTTTATAGCATTGCCCTACTCCATGGTACCAATTTTATGTATTAGCTCACTCTTGCATTACTAAAAAAATACCAGAGACAAGGTAGTTTATAAAGAAAAGAGCATTAATTAGTTCATGGTTCTGCATGGTAGGCAGGCCTCAGGAAACTTACAATCATGTCAGAAGGTAAAGGAGAAGCAAACACCTTCCTGACAAGGTAGCAGGAGAAAGTGAGTGAGGGAACCAAACACTTTTAAACCATCAGATTTCATGAGAACTCCCTCACTATCATGAGAACAGCATGGGGAAAACTGCCCTCATGAATCAATTACTTCCCACAAGTTCCCTCCCTCAACATGTGATGATTACAATTTGAAATGAGATTTGGTTGGTGAAACAGGGCAAAACAATATTACTCTTACTCCTTCTTTGCCTCTGCCATGATTGGAAGCTCCTGAGGCCTCCTCAGAAGCAGAAGCTGCTATGCTTCCTGTATAGCCTGAAAAGGGTGAGCCAATTAAACCTCTTTTCTTTGTAAATTATGCAGTCTCAGGTATTTCTTTATAGTAATGCAAGAACAGGCTAATACACCACCCTTTCACCTTTTAATATCAAGGTCCCCAGGCCCTCTTTTGGAAAAAGCATGCACCACAATTTGTCCTGTGGATCCATGTTTTTTCCCCAGGTGTGTCCTTAACCTTTTAATCTTCTAAAGTAATGACACTCAACATAGTCACTTATTTTTATTTAAAGAACAAATGTTTTTCATTTAGTATCCTTCAGTTTACCTATTTTTCCTTAAAGATAGTGGTTTTGGTATTCTTTTGAAATATTTGCCTACTTAAATTGATAAATATTTTACTATGTTTTCTTTTTAAAAAATATTGTTTTACTTTTTTCCTTTTTTACATGTAAACTTTGAGTACATCTGCAATTGAATTTTGTACTATATGAGGTTAAAAAATTCTTCTTCAATGGCAATTTGACACATCATTATTTATAAAAAAAGAGTATGCTTTTCATTACTGCACTGCAATGTCATCTGTTATCTGTGCTGAGAAGCAGTTGACAAACATTTTATTATCTTACTGAATTCTGTATACTGTTCTGGTTTTTAATATACATGAGTTCCTGTCAAACTCATACTGTCTTAATTATAGTTGCTTTACAAAAGATCTACCTTTGTAGCAGTATAAATCTTCCAGATTTTTAAAATTTTCTTTTTATTTAGTGCTCCTCCTCCTCCTCTTTAAAACTGAATTGGCAGTTCTTAGTTCTTGGCATTAATACATACTTTTTGTAAGGAGCTTGTCAAAAATTATACTACAATTTTCATTGAGATGTCATTGAACACTTTTCATCCTTTTAAAATACTTTTCATGATATTGTATTATTCTTAGTTTACAAATATTGCACATAGGAGTTTATCACTGTGCAGCAGTGACCTGTTGCTCTTTCAATAGAGGACCCATTGTTCCAGATGTTGAAAGGGCTTTTAGCCCTTTTCAGAATTGCCTTACTTTCAGAATGCTGCCTTGTTCAAAATCACACATCTTTCTTTAGTGTAGCGGGCATACAGTGGCTGTTTGCTGTAGGGTGTAAAGATCTGGTCCTCTTTATTCTGTGTGTCTCCTCTAAATGAACATTTTAGCTTGAGAGCTCCCTATGAAGGTATTTATGGCCAAAATGGGCCTTAATTGCATTTCAGCTTTGCTTTCTTGCCTTTCTTCCACAATCATTGATCCTGAGGACAATCCCTAACAAACACACATGCTAGAATATCCATCTCAAAGGTTTCTTCATGAAGAATTTCTCTTCTACATAAATACAAAAGTAGTTCAAGACAATTGATAATAAAATGAAGTTTTGCTACTGAATCACCCTCTACATGACTGACAATGAAAACACAATTACTAGTGTTAACTGGAGAATAGAATTACGCTGGCAATAGTGGTGGTCCATTTGCTAAAACAGTAACCACTGGTGATTTGCAGTGCTTTAATAGTTAACAGGAATGGATAACAGATTATAATACATGGGTAATTACAGAGATATGGCAAAATTATAATTGTAATAGAATTGTGTGGTTCTTACTAAGATCCAGACATTCCAGGTAAAGATAAAAAAAAGCTAAGGGGTAGCAACTTTCAAAAGAAAGTTAAGTGTGAACACCATAGTGCTTCCTGGATCATACCCAAAGTGGCCTTCAACTCCCGCAGCATGATTATAGAGAATTCTGAGTACTAGGATAAGAAGTCAGTATTCCTGGCCGGGCATGGTGGCTCATGCCTGTAATCCCAGCACTTTGGGAGGCCGAGACGGGCGGATCACGAGGTCAGGAGATCGAGACCATCCTGGCTAACACGGACAAACCCCGTCTCTACTAAAAATACAAAAAATTAGCGGGGTGTGGTGGCAGGTGCCTGTGGTCCCAGCTACTGGGGAGGCTGAGGCAGGAGAATGGCGTGAACCTGGGAGGCGGAGCTTGCAGTGAGTCAAGATTGTACCACTGTACTCCAGCCTGGGCGGCAGAGCAAGACTCTGCCTCAAAAAAAAAATAAAAAAAGAAGTCAATATTCATATTATCTGTGCTCCAAAGAAGATTACATTCTCAACAAAACTACATCTACTATTCTAAGGTCCACATTATGTTTGGTTTGATGTTCTTTAAAATCCTGAATCTGAAGCTTTTTTCTAAAAGCTCTCAGTCAATGGAAATGACTCAATTCTTTCTATTATAAATATATACTCCTACCTTTCTTAAACACAATGAGAAACCCCTCCTCTGTATGGTCAACCCATAAGTGCTGGTGATAGAGGCACAGAAGTCACTAAAATGTTCAGTATTAATTTTTCTCTCTATTACAAGCCTGATCCTAGGACAGGAAGTTCCATAACTATTACCAATGAAAATAAAGGGCATAAAAGACTTCCCACAAGAAGAAATCGTGGCAATACTCAACTGTCAGAAGATAGGTAGATACAATTATCAAAAGGTCATAGAGAGCAAATGGTGGGAGTTTGGGACCTTGACCCACAGACAGTCATGGAGATACTTAACAAAACACAGTATTCCTGGAAGTTGCATAGGAAGGTACACAGCAAGGGTACTGCTCAAGTTGTGTCATCTAAAAAGAAAAAGAAAAAAAAGCAAAGATGAATTCAGGATTCTGACGGTAGTCACCCAATTTTTGGATCTCAGCCCAGACTCATTAAGTGAATAAGAGAGCCAGCTAAGTCAAGTGTACATGAAAATCTTTTACACAGACATTCTCCAAAGAGACTGTTATTTACTTGGTGACTGCACACTGGGGAAAGAAGAAAAACCTGATACTGGAGGAGTAATTAATTCCTAGAATCCAAAGTCATTATGAAACACAGGTGTATATGTTCTATTTTAAAAATGCTTTAAGTATTCAGTTCTTTAGGAGTTCAGATGGAGAGATAAGAACTGGAGTGAAATTTGCTGGTTGTTATCAATTTGCTAACTTAACCAGTGTCACTACTAGGTTGTGAAAAGTTTTGTTTTAATTATAAGACTTAGAGATTACTAATGTGTAACTAACTTCCTGTTTGTTTATACATTACAAATAAAAGCCAAAACTCATACCGTATTGATTGTTTACTTCTCATGGCTGACCTAATTGCAAAATTTTATTTAATATTCTTCCAAAATATTGCTTCCCTAAGAAGGATCTTCATCCTTTTGGGGATAATAATAATTAGAATGTTTAGGAGATTAGTCACCATTTGGAAATAAATAAAATTGAAGCAGATCTATTTTTATATATAGGAACTGGAGTTAAAGAAAGACACTGTATACCATAATTAAAGTATTACCAGTAGGTGAACCTTCTATATGACATTTTCTGCACATGCAAAAATAGATAAATTCAATTTCCCAAGGGAAATACATTTGTTTGACCAGATGTAGCATCAATAAAAAATCCACTGACCACCAATTCATTTTTTTCTATATCCATCTTGAGAAAGAAATCAGAAATTATGACCAATTTTAACTTGGACATAGGCTACGAACTCCTGAGGCCAAAATTTGTGGCACTATTTTTTTTTTCTTAGTAGCACTAAATAAATTAGAGTATTTTTCTCATGAAAAAGCTTCAAATTAAGAAGGATCAATTCAGTCAATTCCTTTGTGAGTTAGTTAGAAGAAACTGTTTTACAGCATTCTTAATTATTTCAGCTAACCAAATGTATGTCCAAAACATTGCTTTAACTCTATTAAGAGAGTATAAATTGGAAAAAAAACAAACAAAACTATGTATTCCCTGAAACAGAATTGGAATAAAATACATTCTTGTTTCTTGTTCCTTACTAAATAAATGTATCATATATCAATGTCCTTTGTTATGCTTAAAAAGCTTCAGGTCCACAAGGATCTTTTGAGTTTCAGAATAGAATCATATTAATATATTTATTTTTATCTGATTTTAGTCTTCAGAAATCCATGGAAATCTCTCCTGTTGATATGGAGGAGATGGTAAAATATAATTTATCCTCATGATAAATATAGCATCATATATTACAGTGAAACCTGTTATGTGAGCTTGAGATGAACTTAGTTGGCAGACACAAACCTCAAACATAGGACCAATCTAAAATTTAACATTAGAAGTTAATTAGCCTAACAAATTAAGTAGAAAACACAATGTGTACGCATACAAATGGCGTAACTATGTTAACTTTTGAATATAATTTATCTGAAGTAAATGTAAGCATATTCTCAGAATGGATATCAGCTAGCATTAACAAATCTCGACAGCTGGAATACAGATATTATTTTACATAGTTATGATCATGGATATAAATGTCCTCCAAAACACTAAAATGTAGAGGATATATTCTAGCTCTAGGGTTACCAGTAAAGTTTTTAACTTTCTTCTATATTCATCACTTTTTTATCCTTTAAAAACAATTTAAGCAGCCAGGCGCGGTGGCTCATGCCTGTAATCCCAGCACTTTGGGAGGCCGAGGCGGGCGGATCACCAGGTCAGGAGATTGAGAACATCCTGGCTAACATGGTGAAACCCAGACTCTACTAAAAATATTTAAAAAATTAACCTGGCGTGGTGGCAGGCGCCTGTAATCCCAGCTACTCGGGAGGCTGAGGCAGGAGAATGGTGTGAACCCGGCAGGCGGAGCTTGCAATGAGTGGAGATCGTGCCATTGCACTCCAGGCTGGGCGACAGAGCGAGACTCCATTCAAAAAAAAATGTAAGCATCAGGTCCTATAATTGTTCTAAGTCAAAAACAAACTTTTAAAGTTAACTGGAGAGAAAGAATTCTTAGAAATCTGTAGTAACATAAATATACCTTTCATGCTATATTAATTATAATGGGTTGACCAAAGATAGAGGGGAAAAAGATAACACCTGCAGTAACTGCATAATATTTTTAAACATACGATTAAAAAAATAAATAAATTTTTTCCAGTATGACCTCATCCTTTGTCTGTAACACATCTCATCAAAATTATTCTGAAATGAAGTTTAGATATTCAATTATGATTTATTTTTATTAATGTAATTTTTCTGGTTGTGCATGATTACAATAAAGAGAAGAACAGTCATGCTATTCTGCAAAACTGGAGCAGTACATGCCCAATTGAACATCTGTGGCCTCTGCCTATTTGGCAAATTCCGGTTGACTTTTTCATATAGTTTCATTTTATAATCACAAAACATAGAACATGGCACAGTTCTATTGGCAACTCTTTCATGTATGTGTGCACAGATGTGTCTCCATGAATGCAGACACTTTTTCTTTTAAATATGTTCTATTTAGACAATTATTTCTATGAAATAACACTGGCAAAATTTCTTACCAACTACATAGTAAAATTTTCTTCTGTATGTTCCCTCTGATGAAAATTAATTTCTCAACTCTAATGATAAGAAGCAATTAAGAAAGCAATCTTGGCTAGATGAACATGTTATGAATGCAATATTTAACTACTGAAGATAAATGTATTTGTTTTATGAGTTAATCTACTACTAGGTGTTACTGTGTCAAAAAAAAAAAAAAAAAAAAAAAAAAAAAAAACAAAAAAACTGCCAGTGGATTTACCTTTATCTCATTGTCAACAAAATCAAATGTGAAATGTTTGAGCTTAGGATTTCTTACAATTCTAATTGCTTTTTCTGGCTTATGAAACAAAGAAAAATGCACAAATTCTACACCACTCCAAATCACAGATAATCTTTAAAAAAGGAAAGCCTATATACATGGGTGTGAAAATTTTTAAATTACATTCTAGTAAATAATGTTTTCATTCAATATCTAGATTAATTCTTTATGAAAACTAATTTTTCTATGTGGAATGCAGTCACATTTCGGTGAGTAAAATATCATAGTTTCTGTTTCATTCATTATCCAGTTAGTAACTGAGAAAATGCTACTCTATTCACTATTAAATGTAATCAGTGAATCCATATATATATATATATATATATTTATATATAATCATTCTGGTTAAGCACCTATTTTCTAGAAAAGTATAACTAAAAAATAATCATCCCCAAGAAACATAGTGATCATGTTCTCCAAGGTAAATACAAATGAAAAACTATTAAAGACAGGTAGAAAAAAGGGCAGGTCACCTACAAGGGGAACCCCATCAGTAACAGCAGACCTTTCGGCAGAAGCCCTACAAGCCAGAAGAAATTGGCTGCGTATATTCAGCATTCGTAAATAAAAGAAATTTCAGTCAAGAATCTTATATCCAGCCAAATTAAGCTTCCTAAGCAGAGGAGAAATAAGATCATTTTCAGCGAAGCAAATTCTAAGGGAATTTGTTACCACCAGATCTACTTTACAAGGTGTCCTTAAAGGAATGTTAAACAAGGAAACAAAAGACTGCTAGCAGCCACAACAAAACACAATTAATTACATAGACCATTGGAAATATAAGCAACTACACAATCAAGTCTGTATATAAACTATTTATCAATATGATGATAGGATCAAATTCACGCATATCAGTACTAACCTTGAATGTGAATAGGGTGAAAACTACAGTTAGAAGGCACAGAGTAGAAAGTTGTATAAAGAAGAAAGACTCAATGATATGCTATTTTGTCTTCAAGAGACATACTGTACATGTAATAACATAGGTTTAAAGCAAACAAATGAATAAAAATACTGAGCAAATGCAAAACTAAACAGAGCCAGGGTTGCCACTCTAGTTTCAGACAAAATAGACTTTAAACCAACAAAGATAAAAAGAAAAACAAAGAAGGCAATTGTATAATGATAAATGATTCAATTCAACAAGAAGACTTTACTATCATAAGTAAATATGCACCCAACACTGAAGAACCCAGATTTATAAAACATGTTTTGGCTGGGCACGGTGGCTCACGCCTGTAATCCCAGCACTTTGGGAGGCTGAGACGGGCAGATCACGAGGTCAGGAGATCGAGACCATCCTGGCTAACACGGCCAAACCCCGTCTCTACTAAAAAATAGAAAAAACTAGCCGGGCGTGGTGGCGGGCACCTGTTAGTCCCAGCTACTCGGGAGGCTGAGGCAGGAGAATGGCGTGAACCCAGGAGGCGGAGCTTGCAGTGAGTCGAGATTGCACCACTGCACTCCAGCCTCGGCTACAGAGCGAGACTCTGCCTCAAAAAATAAATAAATAAACAAACAAACAAACAAGAAAAACAAACATGTTTTTAGGGACCTATGAGGAGACTTAGATAACCACACAATAATACTGGGAGACTTTAATATACCACTGATAGTATCAGACAGATGATTGAGGAAAGAAAACTAACAAAGATATTAAGGATCTCAACTTGACACTTGAACAAATGGACCAAGCAGATGTACAGAAAATGCCACCCAACAACAAGAGAATATACATTCTTCTCATGTGCACATGGCATGTATGCTAAAATAGACCATATGCTCGGCTATAAAAACAATTATCAACAAACTCAAAACAGCCAAAATCATACCAACCGGTCTTGGATCACAGCACAAAAAAATAGAAACCGATACTAGGAAGATCTCTCAAAACCATACAGTTAAATAGAAATTAAACAATTACTACTGACTGACTTTTGCGTAAGCAATGAAGTGAAGGCAAAAATCAAGAAATTATTTGAGACTAATGAAAACAAAGACACAGCATACCAGAATCTCTTGTACACAGCTCAAGCAGTGTTAAGAGCAAAGTTTACAGTAGTAAACTCCCTCATGAAAAAATAGGAAAGATCTCAAATTAACAATGAAATACTACACCTAGAGGAACTAGAGAAACAAAAGCAATCCAAAACCAAAGCTAGCAGAAGAAAATAAATGACTGGAATCAGAGCTGAACAGAATAAAACTGAGATTTAAAAAAAAAAGAGTAATGAAACCAAAAGTTAGGTTTTTGAAAGAAGGAAAGAGATTAATAGAACACTAGCTAGACTAATACAGGAAAATGATCCAATCAAATGAAAAAATATTAGAAATGACAAAGGGGATTTCCGGGAGCAAGATGGCCGAATAGGAACAGCTCCAGTCTCCAACTCTCAGCGCAAGCGACACAGAAGACCGGTGATTTCTGCATTTTCAACTGAGGTACTGGGTTCATCACACTGGGGAGTGCCGGACGAGCAGTGCTGGTCAGCTGCTGCAGCCCGAACAGCGAGAGCTGAAGCAGGGCGAGGCATTGCCCCACCTGGGAAGCGCAAGGGGGAAGGGAATCCCTTTTCCTAGCCAGGGGAACTGAGACACACAACACCTGGAAAATCGGGTAACTCCCACCCCAATACTGCGCTTTAAGCAAACAGGCACACCAGGAGATCATATCCCACACCTGGCCGGGAGGGTCCCACACCCACGGAGCCTCCCTCATTGCTAGCACAGCAGTCTGTGATCTACCGGCAAGGCAGCAGCGAGGCTGGGGGAGGGGCGCCCGCCATTGCTGAGGCTTAAGTAGGTAAACAAAGCTGCTGGGAAGCTCGAACTGGGTGGAGCTCACAGCAGCTCAAGGAAACCTGCCTGTCTCCGTAGACTCCACCTCTGGGGACAGGGCACAGTAAACAATAACAAACGAAGCAGAAACCTCTGCAGACGCAAATGACTCTGTCTGACAGCTTTGAAGAGAGCAGTGGATCTCCCAACACGGAGGTTGAGATCTGAGAAGGGACAGACTCCCTGCTCAAGTGGGTCCCTGACCCCTGAGTAGCTTAACAGGGAGACATCCCCCACTAGGGGCAGTCTGACACCCCACACCTCACAGGGTGGAGTACACCCCTGAGAGGAAGCTTCCAAAGCAAGAATCAGACAGGTACACTCGCTGTTCAGAAATATTCTATCTTCTGCCGCCTCTGCTGCTGATACCCAGGCAAACAGGGTCTGGAGTGGACCTCAAGCAATCTCCAACAGACCTACAGCTGAGGGTCCTGACTGTTAGAAGGAAAACTATCAAGCAGGAAGGACACCTACACCAAAACCCCATCAGTACATCACCATTTTCAAAGACCAGAGGCAGATAAAACCACACAGATGGGGAAAAAGCAGGGCAGAAAAGCTGGAAATTCAAAAAATAAGAGCACATCTTCCCCGGCAAAGGAGCGCAGCTCATCGCCAGCAACGGATCAAAGCTGGACGGAGAATGACTTCGACGAGATGAGAGAAGAAGGCTTCAGTCCATCAAATTTCTCAGAGCTGAAGGAGGAATTATGTACCCAGTGCAAAGAAACTAAAAATCTTGAAAAAAAAGTGGAAGAATTGATGGCTAGAGTAATTAATGCAGAGAAGGTCATAAACGAAATGAAAGAGATGAAAACCATGACACGAGAAATACGTGACAAATGCACAAGCTTCAGTAACCGACTTGATCAACTGGAAGAAAGAGTATCAGCGATTGAGGATCAAATGAATGAAATGAAGCGAGAAGAGAAACCAAAAGAAGAAAGAAGAAAAAGAAATGAACAAAGCCTGCAAGAAGTATGGGATTATGTAAAAAGACCAAATCTACGTCTGATTGGGGTGCCTGAAAGTGAGGGGGAAAATGGAACCAAGTTGGAAAACACTCTTCAGGATATCATCCAGGAGAACTTCCCCAACCTAGTAGGGCAGGCCAACATTCAAATCCAGGAAATACAGAGAACGCCACAAAGATACTCCTCGAGAAGAGCAACTCCAAGACACATAATTGCCAGATTCACCAAAGTTGAAATGAAGGAAAAAATCTTAAGGGCAGCCAGAGAGAAAGGTCGGGTTACCCACAAAGGGAAGCCCATCAGACTAACAGCAGATCTCTCGGCAGAAACTCTCCAAGCCAGAAGAGAGTGGGGGCCAATATTCAACATTCTTAAAGAAAAGAATTTTCAACCCAGAATTTCATATCCAGCCAAACTAAGTTTCATAAGTGAAGGAGAAATAAAATCCTTTACAGATAAGCAAATGCTTAGAGATTTTGTCACCACTAGGCCTGCCTTACAAGAGACCCTGAAGGAAGCACTAAACATGGAAAGGAACAAGCGGTACCAGCCATTGCAAAAACATGTCAAAATGTAAAGACCATCGAGGCTAGGAAGAAACTGCATCAACTAACGAGCAAAATAACCAGTTAATATCATAATGGCAGGATCAAGTTCACACATAACAATATTAACCTTAAATGTAAATGGACTAAATGCTCCAATTAAAAGACACAGACTGGCAAACTGGATAAAGAGTCAAGACCCATCAGTCTGCTGTATTCAGGAGACCCATCTCACACGCAGAGACATACATAGGCTCAAAATAAAGGGATGGAGGAAGATTTACCAAGCAAATGGAGAACAAAAAAAGGCGGGGGTTGCAATACTAGTCTCTGATAAAACAGACTTTAAACCATCAAAGATCAAAAGAGACAAAGAAGGCCATTACATAATGGTAAAGGGATCAATTCAACAGGAAGAGCTAACTATCCTAAATATATATACACCCAATACAGGAGCACCCAGATTCATAAAGCAAGTCCTTAGACACTTACAAAGAGACTTAGACTCCAATACAATAATAATGGGAGACTTCAACACTCCACTGTCAACATTAGACAGATCAACGAGACAGAAAGTTAACAAGGATATCCAGGAATTGAACTCATCTCTGCAGCAAGCAGACCTAATAGACATCTATAGAACTCTCCACCCCAAATCAACAGAATATACATTCTTCTCAGCACCACATCGTACTTACTCCAAAATTGACCACGTAATTGGAAGTAAAGCACTCCTCAGCAAATGTACAAGAACAGAAATTATAACAAACTGTCTCTCAGACCACAGTGCAATCAAACTAGAACTCAGGACTAAGAAACTCAATCAAAACCGCTCAACTACATGGAAACTGAACAACCTGCTCCTGAATGACTACTGGGTACATAACGAAATGAAGGCAGAAATAAAGATGTTCTTTGAAACCAATGAGAACAAGGATACAACATACCAGAATCTCTGGGACACATTTAAAGCAGTGTGTAGAGGAAATTTATAGCACTAAATGCCCACAAGAGAAAGCAGGAAAGATCTAAAATTGACACTCTAACATCGCAATTAAAAGAATTAGAGAAGCAAGAGCAAACACATTCGAAAGCTAGCAGAAGGCAAGAAATAACTAAGATCAGAGCAGAACTGAAGGAGATAGAGACACAAAAAAACCCTCCAAAAAAATCAATGAGTCCAGGAGTTGGTTTTTTGAAAAGATCAACAAAATTGACAGACCGCTAGCAAGACTAATAACGAAGAAAAGAGAGAAGAATCAAATCGACACAATTAAAAATGATAAAGGGGATATCACCACCGACCCCACAGAAATACAAACTACCATCAGAGAATACTATAAACACCTCTACGCAAATAAACTGGAAAATCTAGAAGAAATGGATAATTTCCTGGACACTTACACTCTTCCAAGACTAAACCAGGAAGAAGTTGAATCCCTGAATAGACCAATAGCAGGCTCTGAAATTGAGGCAATAATTAATAGCTTACCAACCAAAAAAAGTCCAGGACCAGATGGATTCACAGCTGAATTCTACCAGAGGTACAAGGAGGAGTTGGTACCATTCCTTCTGAAACTATTCCAATCAATAGAAAAAGAGGGAATCCTCCCTAACTCATTTTATGAGGCCAACATCATCCTGATACCAAAGCCTGGCAGAGTCACAACAAAAAAAGAGAATTTTAGACCAATATCCCTGATGAACATCGATGCAAAAATCCTCAATAAAATACTGGCAAACCGGATTCAGCAACACATCAAAAAGCTTATCCACCATGATCAAGTGGGCTCCATCCCTGGGATGCAAGGCTGGTTCAACATTCGCAAATCAATAAACATAATCCAGCATATAAACAGAACCAAAGACAAGAACCACATCATTATCTCAATAGATGCAGAAAAGGCTTTTGACAAAATTCAACAGCCCTTCATGCTAAAAGCGCTCAATAAATTCGGTATTGATGGAACGTACCTCAAAATAATAAGAGCTATTTATGACAAACCCACAGCCAATATCATACTGAATGGGCAAAAACTGGAAAAATTCCCTTTGAAAACTGGCACAAGACAGGGATGCCCTCTCTCACCACTCCTATTCAACATAGTGTTGGAAGTTCTGGCTAGGGCAATTAGGCAAGAGAAAGAAATCAAGGGTATTCAGTTAGGAAAAGAAGAAGTCAAATTGTCCCTGTTTGCAGATGACATGATTGTATATTTAGAAAACCCCATTGTCTCAGCCCAAAATCTCCTTAAGTTGATAAGCAACTTCAGCAAAGTCTCAGGATACAAAATTAATGTGCAAAAATCACAAGCATTCTTATACACCAGTAACAGACAAACAGAGAGCCAAATCAGGAATGAACTTCCATTCACAATTGCTTCAAAGAGAATAAAATACCTAGGAATCCAACTTCCAAGGGATGTAAAGGACCTCTTCAAGGAGAACTACAAACCACTGCTCAGTGAAATAAAAGAGGATATAAACAAATGGAAGAACATACCATGCTCATGGATAGGAAGAATCAATATCGTGAAAATGGCCATACTGCCCAAGGTAATTTATAGATTCAATGCCATCCCCATCAAGCTACCAATGAGTTTCTTCACAGAATTGGAAAAAACTGCTTTAAAGTTCATATGGAACCAAAAAAGAGCCCACATCTCCAAGACAATCCTAAGTCAAAAGAACAAAGCTGGAGGCATCACACTACCTGACTTCAAACTATACTACAAGGCTACAGTAACCAAAACAGCATGATACTGGTACCAAAACAGAGATATAGACCAATGGAACAGAACAGAGTTCTCAGAAATAATACCACACATCTACAGCCATCTGATCTTTGACAAACCTGAGAGAAACAAGAAATGGGGAAAGGATTCCCTATTTAATAAATGGTGCTGGGAAAATTGGCTAGCCATAAGTAGAAAGCTGAAACTGGATCCTTTCCTTACTCCTTATACAAAAATTAATTCAAGATGGATTAGAGACTTAAATGTTAGACCTAATACCATAAAAATCCTAGAGGAAAACCTAGGTAGTACCATTCAGGACATAGGCATGGGCAAAGACTTCATGTCTAAAACACCAAAAGCAACAGCAGCAAAAGCCAAAATTGACAAATGGGATCTCATTAAACTAAAGAGCTTCTGCACAGCAAAAGAAACTACCATCAGAGTGAACAGGCAACCTACAGAATGGGAGAAAATTTTTGCAATCTACTCATCTGACAAAGGGCTAATATCCAGAACCTACAAAGAACTCAAACAAATTTACAAGAAAAAAACAAACAACCCCATCAAAAAGTGGGCAAAGGATATGAACAGACAGTTCTCAAAAGAAGACATTCATACAGCCAACAGACACATGAAAAAATGCTCATCATCACTGGCCATCAGAGAAATGCAAATCAAAACCACAATGAGATACCATCTCACACCAGTTAGAATGGCGATCATTCAAAAGTCAGGAAACAACAGGTGCTGGAGAGGATGTGGAGAAATAGGAACACTTTTACACTGTTGGTGGGATTGTAAACTAGTTCAACCATTATGGAAAACAGTATGGCGATTCCTCAAGGATCTAGAACTAGATGTACCATATGACCCATCCATCCCATTACTGGGTATATACCCAAAGGATTATAAATTATGCTGCTATAAAGACACATGCACACGTATGTTTATTGCGGCACTATTCACAATAGCAAAGACTTGGAATCAACCCAAATGTCCATCAGTGACAGATTGGATTAAGAAAATGTGGCACATATACACCATGGAATACTATGCAGCCATAAAAAAGGATGAGTTTGTGTCCTTTGTAGGGACATGGATGCAGCTGGAAACCATCATTCTTAGCAAACTATCACAAGAACAGAAAACCAAACACCGCATGTTCTCACTCATAGGTGGGAACTGAACAATGAGATCACTTGGAGTCGGGAAGGGGAACATCACACACCGGGGCCTATCATGGGGAGGGGGGAGGGGGGAGGGATTGCACTGGGAGTTATACCTGATGTAAATGATGAGTTGATGGGTGCAGCACACCAACATGGCACAAGTATACATATGTAACAAACCTGCACGTTATGCACATGTACTCTACAACTTAAAGTATAAAAAAAAAAAAAAAAAAAAAATGACAAAGGGAACATTACCACTGACCCCACAGGAAAAAATTAAAACTCTCAGAAACCATTACAAACACTGCTATCCACGAAATCTAGAAAACCTAGAATAAATGGATAAATCCCTAGAAACACACAGCTTCCCAAGATTGAACAAGAAAGAAATGGAAACCTTGACCAGACCAATAATAAGTTCCAAAATTGAATCAGTAATAAAAAGCCTACTAACAACAGCAAACAAACAAACAAACAAAGCCCTGCACCAGCCAGATTCAGAGCCAAATTTTATAAGACATATAACAAAGTCAGGTACCAATCCTACTGAAACTATTCCAAAAATTGAAAACAAGGAACTACTCCATAACTCATGTTATAAGGCTGATAGCAAAATCTGACAGAGACATGACAACAACAAAAAACTTCAGGCCAATATTCCAGATGAACATAGAAAAAAAATTCTCAACAAAATAGTAGGAATCAATCCATCAGCCTATCAAAAAGTTAATTTGACATGATCAAGTAAGTTTTATTCCTGGGATGCAGGGTTGGTTCAATATGTGCAAATCAATAAATGTGGTTCATCACATAAATAGAATTAATAAAGAAAAACACATGATTATTTCAACAGATACAGATAAAACTTTTGGCAAAATTCAATATCCCTTCCTATTAAAAACCTTAAACCCACTAGGCATCAAAGAAACATACCTCAAAATAATAAGAACCATCAATGACAAACTCATAGCCAACATCATACTGAATGGGCAAAAGGTAGAAGCATTCCCCTTGAGAACTGAGACAAGACAAGGATGCCCACCTCGACACTCTGGTTCAACCTAGCATTGGAAGTCCTAGTCAGAGCAATCAGGCAAGAGAAATAAATAAAGGCACCCAAATAAGAAAAGAGGAGGTCAAACTGTCTCTCTTCACAGATGATATAATTTTATGCCTAGAATACTCCATATTCTCTGCTCAAAGGCTCCTTCAGCAAAGTTTCAGCATACAAAACTATTGTAAAAAAAATTGGTAGCATTCTACACATCAACAAAATCTAGGCTAGATGCAGTGGCTAACACCTGTAATCCCAACACTTTGGGAGGCCAAGGAGGGAGGATCTCAAGGAACTCAAGACTAGTCTAGGCAACATTGAGACTGTCACCTTTATTTTTTTCTTAATTAGTCAAACATAGTGGCATGCACCTGTAGTCCTAGCTGCTTCTGGGGCTGAGGTGAGTTGATCACTTGAGCCTGGGGAATTGAGGCTGCCAGTGAGACGTGATTGTGCCACTTCATTACCACCTACTCAACAAATCAAGACACTCTTAGAGAAAAAAAAAGTCCAACCTGGCAGCCAAATCAAGAATGTAATCCCATTCACAGTTCACACACACACACACACACACACACACACACACACACTTAGGAATATAGCCAATTAGGGAGGGGAAGATATCTACAATAAGAATTATAAAACACCAATGAAAGCAATCATAAATAATACAAACAAATGGAAAAACATGCCAAGCTCATTAATAAAAGGAATCATTATTGTTAAAACGACCATACTACCCAAAGCAACATACAGATTCAACGCTATTTGTATCAAACTACAAATGGTATTTTTCACAGAATTAGATAAACCTATTCTAAATTTTATATGCAACCAAAACTTGCCTTAGCAGCCAAAGTGATCCAAAAAAGAAAAAAAAAAAAAAAAAGCCAGAGGCATCATATTACCTGGCTTCAAACTATACTACAAGGCTACAATAATCAAGACAACATGCTACTGGTACAGAAACAGGCACATAGACCAATGGAACAGAATAGAGAGCACAGAAATAGAGCAGCACACCTACAATCATTTGTCTATTCAATGCATGATTCTGGGCTAACTAGTCACATGCGGAAGATTGAAATTGGACCCCTTCCTTACACCACATTAAAAAACTCAACTCATGATGCATTAAAGATTTAAATATAAAAACCTAAAACTATAAAAGGCCTAGAAGAAAACATTGGAAATATCATTCTAGACACAGGCTCTGGCAAACATTTTGTGACAAAGATGCCAAAAGCAATTGCAGTAAAAATAAAAATTCACGAATGGGACATAATTAAAGAGCTCTGCACAACAAAATAAACTATCAACAGAGTAAGCAGACAATCTACAAAATGGGAGAAAATACAAACTACTCATCCAACAAAGGTCTAACATCCAGAATCTATAAAGAACTAAAATAAATTAACAAGCAAAAAACAAACAGCCCCATTAAAAAGTGGGGAAAGGACATGAACAGACACTTTTAAAAGAAAACATATGTGTCTAATAAGCATATGAAAAAAACCTCAGCATCACTGATCATTAAAGAAAAGCAAATGAAAACAACAGTGAGATGCCATCTCACACCAGTCAAATGGCCGTATTAAAAAGTCAAACAATAGATGTTGGCAAGGATGTGGAGAAAAGGGAATGCATGTACACTGCTGGTGGGAATGTAAATTAGTTCAGCCACTGTAAAAAGCAGTTTGGAGATTTCTGAAAGAATGTAAAACAGAAGTACTATTCAACCCAGCAATGCTATTGTTGGGTAGATTCCTCCCAAAATATAAATTTTTCTACCATGCAGACACATATATGCATATGTTCATCATAGCACTATTCACAGTAACAAAGACATAGAAATGCCCATCAGTGGTAGACTGGTTAAAGAAAATGTGGCGTGATTGTGTGTGCATGTGTGTATACACACACACTGTGGAATACTATGCAACTATGAAAAAACGAGATAATGTCCTTTGCAGTAACATGGATAGAACTTGAGGCCATTATCCTTTGTGAGTTAACATGGGAACAGATAACCAAATGCCACATATTCTCACTTGTAAGTGGGAGTGAAATATTGAGTACACATGGACAAAGAAGGCACAGAGACACCTGGGCCTACTTGAGGGTGGGATAGGGGAGGAGGGTGAGGATTGAAAAACTATCAGGCACTATGCTTATTACCTGGGTGACAAAATAATTTCTATGCCAAACACCCGTCACATGCAATTTACTCATGTAAGAAACCTACATGTGTATTTTCTGAACTTAAAAGATAGAAAAAATGAAAAAAGTGAAAATGAATATTCTACTAATGATTATTATTTTCCACTTTTGACATTTTTATCTATATCATTTCTGGTATTTTATGTTCATACTTTTTTTCACCTCAATAATTTTGCTCACACTGTTAATTATACCTAAAATTTCTCTTGACTTCTAAAGTACTCTGTGTAACTACTTTAAAGTTAGTACAGAATACTAACCAATTTTAAATTTTTTTAATGAACACTTTGTAATTATATGACCAGTTACATGCACACTGACCAGCTGGATATATATTTATAGGGTGCAATTTGATATATTGACATAGTACATGTTGTATAAGGATCAAATCAAGGTAGTGAGTTTATACCTTCATGCATTTAGTATTCATATGTCCATAAGACACAAGATGATATAATGGGAAATAAGTAACAAATACATATTTAAATTTCTCCAACATTTGAAAATAATAAAAAGTAACTTAAAGTTATTCATCAGTAAAATAAATTAACACAATGAATATTATAAAATGCTTAAAATTACATTAACGGCAACAAACATACTGTCAAAACTTAGATGGAAAATCAATAGTACATAAATATTAATGTTTAGCTTTAAATGGTTTCCCATGTACATGAGAAAGATTGAACAGTGATAGCCTAGAAATTCAATCTGCTAATAAAACTACAGAGTATATCCAAAACAAATCAAAATAATTAATAATAAACTTCAAATAAGAAGTGTATAAAGTGGAAAGCACAGAAAGAGTGAATTCATTGAGAAGAAAAGGACAACAACAACAGAAAACTGACAAAATAATCCTGACCAATATGTTTAAAAACAGACAAAATTACCAATGTTTTAGAAAATAATTAATGACAGGCATTTAAATAAAATGTAGAAAAATGATTTCACCTACAGCATTAAAAAATGTAAGTATTTGTCAAAACCACTTATATTCACACATAAACACTCTCTTTTGAATTAGGCTAGATACTTTAACTTAGGAAAGGAGAAAAAATTCCAATACCATATTAACTTATCTAAGAAAGGTGAAAATAAATACATTGTGAGTTTTTCAATGAAAAAAAAAATCTAGTATATGTTAGTCCAATGTATAAATATAGATGCCAAAGTCTTAAATAAAATATTAGTAATGTTAAAAAATTTCTGACACTTGCTGAAATGCTAAAGACTTTATTTAAAATTATTGCAATATGTGCTATGACTATAGGGGAGAGGGATTAGACTCAACTCTAAATACGATTGGAGAAAGTGGGGATTAATAGCCAAGGAGCAAATTGGGGTTGGTTGGTGGATGGAAAATTACTAAGAACAGACACCAAGGGTAGGAGAAATTCTTGCTAGACTGACCAAACAGGATTCTTGCTGAGGGCAGGCCAGAGCGACTGGATATTAAGCGTGGTCAGATTCTCCCTAAACTGATTTAGCAGGCTTATTGCTAAAGGTGGATTCTGCAAGGATGAAAAGGAAGTGCAAGATTGAGGCCTAGTTGAGAAGAGAGCTTACAGGAGCCTTACTAAAATTTGATCGAGGAGAAAGTCGTGTTTAATAGTCTTTGTCTAGAAGGATGAATAGTCTTGGAGACAAAATTTGAATACAATCAACCCCCAATTTTAGCAAATCTGAAAGAAAGGCAAGTTTGTTAATGCTCTTAATGTTATCAAAATATCATAGAAAGTGAAATGGTAAAACTTCAATTACCTTTAATTTAAAGCTAATATTGTGTCAAAAACCTTTGCTAACACTCTTCCCACTGGATATTCTACTGGCACACTGACCAGCTGGATTAGTGGAGACAAAGCAAAGAAAAGGTAGAAGACTTGAAATGAAAATAAATAATCTTCTATATTTCACAAAGTAGATATTCGCCTGCAGAAATAAAAATTCTACAGTTTATCTTACCTAATAAGGTTGTTTTGTACCTTCCCAAATATTAGATTAATTCACCACAAGCATGAAAGTAACGTTATTTGCCTTCTTAACATTATGGTTGAAGATAACTCACATCAGCTGCATAGCAACTGAGACTTTTCAGAAATAATCATTTGCTTAAATTTGGTAGAATTAACTATAAAAAAGAACAATTGTATCTGTAGTAGCTCTTTATTATTATATTTAAATTAAAATAATGGAAAATAGAAATGTTCGTAAGTCATAGTCTCCTATAAGTTTTGGGAAATAATTTGGTTTTCTAAAATGTGTATCAGTGAATATACAAATAATCCGGAAAATTGTTCCCACTTGAATTTCAGTGAATATGCATGTCGATTAATATTAAACTCTATACCAGTTCACTATTGCTTTCACCTTTAACATAGCCATTAAAAATGATCTGAACCACCATATATTTGGTATGCATTCAAAGCACAAGTCCCCAAATATACATGAATTGAGCTGTTTGCCTAATGTGCCCTAAGTGTGATGTAAGTAATTAACAGGTTAAGATCAAACATTGCATTATGTGCTTGACAGCAAATCTCTGCTGGAAAGAATAAAATTGAGAAGCTTAAACATGTGTGGAAATGAAAAGATAAGAGTGTTTCCCTGCAGATATATCTTTCATGATGAACAAAATTATTTGAATAAACTGCCAGAAATATACAGCTATAGCTTTAAACGAGTAGTCCCAAGCTGTCTTCATTTAGATACACCAAAATTATGCCAGGTCAAATAAATTATTACTCTAAAATGATAAATATAGACAGGACATACACTTTCTACTTGTTTTGGTTGCATACATGAATGCCCATCCACATACAAATGCATGATTATGTAAGTATGTATCTATATACATTTGTGTATGCCTCTGTGTGCATGTGTATAAGCGAAGCTTATGTTGAAGAGCTTAGTATACATTGACTATATCTCCACTTACTTCTCCTTCCCAATGTTTGAAGTTTTTCAGACAGAAATGGTGGCTACATCCTTAAAGATTCAACAATCTTTCATCTATTGCAGTGCGAACTTTCCCAAGGCCATTCTGTGCTTACAATAGGTAAACTTGTTATCTGACTAACCCTTTCTAGTACATATATACCCTGGTTTGAAAAAAATTATATGAGCACAATAAATGTTTAAGAAAGAAATAATAAAAAAATAGTTCAAGTCTAGCTTAAGAAAAGAAATATACCACAGGAGATGACTGGCAGATCAAAGGCATGAAAAGAACAGAGAATAGCCACAGGCAATGCTTTGATTACATAATCGTTTCTTGTGGAATGTTTAACTTCCCTGTAGAGAATAAACCAAGTTCCTATGAGACCCATATTCGGAAGAGACTTGAGCACCTGAGTCAATTTTGCTTAGCATTAGAAGATGTGAGGTATTAATGTAGCTACACTAATAGATATTTATAGCCATGCATTAAAAATACATGTGTGCACCTATAATGATCTGGCACTGGTTAGGAGCTAAGTAACAGAGATACAAGAGTAAAATTTAAAAAAAAGAAAAGTCAAAATGAGTTTCAGAAACTAAGAAAAAAACGACATTGTGAAAAGATAAAGTCCCTGAAAACATTTGAGAACCATAGAGAGGCCAGTGTGATTAGAGGCTGCTCAGTTGAGAGTTCAACTGTCATGATGACTTCAGCATGGATATATTTAAATGAAATCAAGTTTTTCTTTTTGTGAGAAGGAAGAAGTTGGGCAGCTATAGACAGAATGAGCATCATGTAAAGACCATAAGAAAAGTAAGAATTATAGCATATATGTGATAATATATTGTAAACAGAAATATTAAGAATGAGTGGTTTACACACTTTGTTTTCCCAACTGTTTTATGTTTTTCAATTCAATAGAAAATACACCAAGTAAATATCAATTTATTGTGTGAAAGATTTTATTTATAAAAACACTGAGAATTACATGAAAAGGTGTGCAACAAATTGACATAACAGCAAACTGTAATTAGGAGGGTGGAAAAGGGAATAAATATTTTCTTTTACACAGTCTATTTTTGTTTTGTAAAGTAAACAGTAATCTTAGATTGACAATAATTTTAATAAATCTATGTGTTTAATGCACAATTATATGTATCAAAAATATAATTTTAAATATATGCACCTGGTTTTGTGAGATAAATATAAGAACATGAAGCAGAAAACAGAACTGAGATTTAAATGCACCATTTAACTTATTTAAATTTCTACCTTTAATTGAAGCCAAAGTTTTAGAAAAATAGTTTTAAAGAATATTAAACATTTGTTGACTATTATAAGCTAATATATTACAGAAATCACTATTCCCAAGTTCTTTGGAAAGTACATTATTATTGATTTTATCTGGAATTTTAGTCCACTGTCTAAGAGGTGTTGATTGTTAATTCTGCATAACAAACTCCTGTGTGTATGTCAGTTTAATACACCAAAATATTTTCTGACACTCTGTGAATCTACTGTCTATAATAAAATTGAATCTTCTCTTCAGAACAAGGACATCCTCTCATTTTTTCTCACTGAGACTTCCCAAACAACATCCATCTTTCTGCTTTCCTTCTCTACTTAACCTTCTCTAAGCCATTTTCTACAGTGTAAAAAGTGATCATTCTTTAAATACTCAGCTGATCAAAATGCTCCCCTGCACAAAACTCAAATGGCTTATCATTAGTTACAGTGTAAATTCTATTATCTTATGAGCAGGCTATACAGTCAAGTGAGAAAATGTCTTGTTATCTCTCATTATTTCATTTTGACTCCTGGAAAAATATAAATACATACATACACAAATATATTTACATACATACATATGTGCATAATTATGTCTATATCCTTATTTTCACTTCTGCTTTGCAGACATATGAATTACTTAAAAAGACCCCCTCCCATCTCCTATTTTTTTTTTTTTTTTTTTTTTTTGAGATATGGTCTTGCTTTTTCACATAGGCTGGAGTGCAATGGCGAGATCTTGGCTCACTGCAACCACTGCCTCCCGGGTTCAAGCGATTCTCTTGCCTCAGCCTCCAGAGAAGCTGGGACTACAGGTATATGCCACCATGCCCAGCTAATTTTTTGTAGTTTTAATAGAGATGGATGTTCACCATGTTGGCCAGGATGGGCTTGAACTCCTGACCGTGTGATTCGTCCCCCTTGGCCTCCCAAAGGGCTGGGATTACAGGCGCGAGCCACCGCACCTGGCTGAACTTTTTTATACCTTTGTTCATTCCATAGGGTTTTTTGGACGTTTCTTATATTTTTATACCTCTAATTTGACAGATATGTTGTTTAAATATTACTTCCATATAGAATTCATGTCTTGTGTCCCTTTAGATAACTGTACAAGGATACGTATAAGATGCTAGTATAATTATTAATTTTATTATTTTTAATTTCAACATACTATGAAATTCTAATGGGAAAGAATCTTAGTCTTGTTTGGAATATTGATATTAAGCAAGCTTTATAAAGTTTAGGGTGTTGAAATCAGTGCAAATAAAAGACAAATTATAAATAGATCTCAGATTTTCAATGCTAATCAAAGAAATAAATATTTAAAAACTTCATCAAGAAACATGCAATCTTATTAAAATCAATGTAAAATTGAAGCATATCAAAAATTATTTTAAAAATAAATATGTAGTATAAGGCTCATTATTTTTATTGTAATCATAAGTTCCTATTGTTACCTAAACATTGGATAAATAAATACAAAAGTTTAATACAAACCAAATAGATCATACCTGAGATTTTTCAAATTGCTTTCAAAATTAAATAAAGTTGCTTCTCAAGAGGTTGGACTGCTATTCATTTTGCCTTTTAATTGAAAAATACATTATGATGTTTTTTGTAAAACATGGAATTGCATGTAATCGATTTATTATGTTTTCTATTCAGCTAAATCGAGGCTAAATAGTTAGCAGTAGTCTTTCTTGATGGTACCATACAAATAATATTATCCTACATTTCTTACAGTAAATGAATAATTTGTAGTAAATTGGATTATTAACACATTTGTATGTAAGGAAGTTGGTTTATAATATGAAATGAATTACCATTATGCTTTGAGGAAGTTTGAGTAAATTGTAGGAGAGTTTTAGTGATATTCTAAGATACAAAAATAGGTTTAAATACATTAAATTTAAGAGCAGTGCATAAGATTGCTACAAGAAAAGAAAGGCATATCCATAAGAGGAATATATAAATTACCAAAGGAAAACTATTCCATATGATATAGTATAATACCAAATATTTTATTTTAAATAGTGAACTCTAAATAAAATAAGTAGGTGCAATGTAATGGTTGACTTGAAGGTAGATTTCATTATTGAAGGTGTGTCAAATTGGTAACCAAGTGACTGAGAACAGTAACCAACCAAGAATGATTGCCATCATCTCAGTGACCTGAATCTTTTATTTTGCCCTGTAATCGCTGGTTAAGAACTAAAGATCGCTTAAGAGTAAAAATAAGTGTTCTTACTTCACATAATCTATTGAGATTTGAAAATTTTATTTGTGTGGAATTTAGATACTGATATGATTATCTGAAATTGTTTCTTGGTCAAATACAACAGGGAATTGATGCTGTGTTTAAACAGGTGATTTTTTATAATTCTCAGCTGTACATTAGAGAGTTGACATTTGAAAGTGAGAGAAAGCAAGTAGCTTTACAAGGTAGGGCTTTAGGGAAATGAGGCAGAGTTTTCCAGGAAGCAATGATTAGAAAACATTTTGTTTACCTCTAAACCCATTAAGGTTTATATAATACTTTACTTCACAGCTACAGAAATAGCATATTGGTCGTCATAAGAAAAGGGGCATTTGGTATTTCTTCTGAGTAAACCAATCAAGACACAATTCTAAGAAGTCATGGTTTGTGAAGCTTTTTAAATGTAGCTATTAACATGTGCAATAATAACAGCATATGTACCGTATGGAAAGTAGAGGATGATTTACTCTGTCTTTAAAGCTTGAACTTTAATAAGCATCATTAGAGAGGACGAAAACTTGCTCTACTCAGCATCCAACTTTGTTTTTTCAAAGAATAACCACGCTAGCTTAACGCAGATGAGGTATAAAATCAGACAACATAGCAGAAAATACTATATAAACAGTAACACAAGAAGAGTGGCATTGAATTGGCATGCAGAAACTGGCTAACAAAGTCTCGATGATTGGCCTACTAATACAAATCATAGGAGGGAATAGGAATAGGGAATAACAGAACTTCGTTTTAGTCATAAAAATATTATTTTATTAATTATTTAATTTTGCTGTAAGAAAATGTATTTACATAACCAAGTTATTGTTTGCAAGTAGAGGAGAGAGAGAGAAAATTACACCATTTAATACCCCTTTTGTTTATCTAAAGTCGCAAAGGATTAAAAAACATTAAGCATTTGGCAAAGAGAGATATTGGAGCCAAGTAAATAACACATTTTAAATCTAAATTCTTTTGTCCAGAAAAAAATAGGTGAGAGAAGCATAATGCCTTATTGGATGGTTCCAGAACAGTGATTATCTATATCTTATTTTGCATTTCTTAACACCAGGCATTGCACTACATTTTCTATCAAATGCAAAAACTAATTGGAAGCAGCCAGGCACAGTGGCTCACGCTTGCAATTCCAGCACTTTGGGAGGCCGAGGCAGGCAGATCACCTAAGGTCAGGAGTTTGAGACTAGCCTGGCCAACATGGTGAAACCCCTGTCTCTACTAAAAATACAAAAATTAGCCTGGCATGGTGGTGGGTGCCTGTAATCCCAGCTACTAGGGAGGCTGAGGCAGGAGAATGGCATGAACCCAGGAGGTGGAGGTTGCAGTGAGCTGAGATAACACCACTGCACTCCAGCCTGGGCAAGAAGAGAAAAACTCTATCTCAAAAAACAACAACAAAACTAATTGGAAACAGTTTCAGCCCTCAGTGTTTGTATAATTATGTAGAAGATGTAAAACAGGTCAAAGAAAAATAACATAGAATCTGATCAGTGAATGAGATATTACAAATATTTTATGTCATTCTGTCTTGGGTAAGGCAACCAGAAATATTTTACAGGATGAAAAGACATTCAAATTAAGCTTTGAATTGAGGCTAGTATTTCAAGCATTAGACATGAGGAAGGGGCAAATAACAATCAGAATGGAAATCAGAGTATTACCAATATTTCTGTAAACGTAGCTTAGAGTCAGGAGAGGCCTTGCATTTCAGACCAACACTTGGCCTGTGTTCAATAAGCAAACAAGAGCTAGTGGCATTGAGACTGGGTGTGGTGGCTCTCGCCTGTAATCCCAGCACTTTAGGCTTTGGGAGAGGGAGGCAGGCATATCATTTGATGTCAGTGGTTCGAGACTAGCCAGGCCAACATGATGAAACTCCATCTCTACCAAAAATATAAAAATTAGTTGAGTGTGCTGACACATGTTTGTAATTCCAGCTACTCCGGAGGCTGAGGCAGGAGAATCGCTTGAACTTGGGAAATGAGGGGTGCAGTGAGTTGAGATCGTGCCACTGCAGTTCAGCCTGAGCAACAGAGCAAGACTAAGTCTCAAATAATACTAATCATCATCATCATCATAATAAATAAGAGGTAGCGATTGGTAAGTGAAACTCATTTCTATGATCAGGACTCAAGTTCATAATACTTGGTCACTTACTGAATGTGGGCAAAATAAAGGGATTGGAATATAAAGAAGGGATAAAGGCAACTGTGAATTTTGAGTCCATTGCCTGGACACTAAGATGGTAAAACAAATTGTGTTCAGAATACAGGGTGATGGATTTTATTGCCAAGAAATATTTGTTGTTACTCATGGCTATATCTCTAGTCTATACTAAAACATACCTATGAATACATAATGTATAAAGCAATATCTAGTTGCAAAATAGTGTAGCATTGAAATGTTAGTATTGCAATTATGTTGTTTTATTTTATTCACTAATTTTTATTATTTTGCTTTATTTTACATACAAACTCATTTTATATAACAAATAATATTTAACATTTGAAATTGAGATATTAATATTTTCACCTCTCTTTATTCCTAGGAGTAATATGAAAATTAACTAAGAAGTAATGAAATAACTACTATGTAACTTTCTACATAAATGAGTGCAATAACAGATCCCTAGAGTGTATGTGATAAGCAAGGAAACCTGGGTGCTTTGGTTACAATATTCTAGTAGATTAACGTCTGGCAAATGGAATGCACACAGTAAAATTTTAGCTGTTATCTGGCTTACAAGACAGTATATGTTTTTGCAGATAATCATATCTGCCCTGATTTATATAAAATTGCTTTCTGGAATATTTCAATTAACTTTCTATACAATGCTTGTGAATATGTACATATTTAAAATATCATTTGATTTTACTAACATAGTATGGCATCAGTTAATATCTACCCAATAGTTAAGTATGATTAATAATGTTTACCTTTAAATCATATGTAGGGTATTTCACAGCATTCATTTTGTTGATTTACATATTCTGTTAATATTTTGAAATACATTACTACTACCAAAGTTAATGCAAAATATATGCCTTAATTCATATAACTAGATATACATACACAATACAAAAAAGGGAACTCATTTCATTAATACTAGATTTCTTTTTGTTCTCTGCCTCTTGAAACAATAAAACTCTTGGCATTTCTAGAGCAACAGATTAGCCAATTTTCTAGACTTTTTATCTCAAACACAAATTGATAATGTTTACCTTTTAGTTAGTCAACTGTATAATTATTGCAACAATAAAAGTATTGTGATTCTTCTACAGAAACATATTTGACAAATCTGAAAGATATTACTGAATCATAATGTATTTATTGCACACTCTACATGAGGTACAAAGAGAAAACCATATCAAGGAAAAGTGTTATATATTGGATAGTTACAACATGTTAAACTAATGTTAAGGGTAAAATAAAGTTGGAGAAGTTATCATGAAAAAACAGCATAAAAACATAGCTTTTTCTTTTTTCATGGCAATGAGAAAACGTGGCTCAGAACATGTAGATGATTCCTTATGTAGAAGCCTGGGATATCTATAAATTATAACTAATGTTTGATTAAAAAGTTCGAATACATAAACATACATAACAAATAGTGGAAAGACGGATAATATGGAGACTGATTTTTAGTGAGGGTTTTATTTAGAAGTCATTTTAAATAAAGTAAGATGTGAATTGTTTTGAAAAATATGCAGATTTAAATGAGAAAACCATTCTTGTTATAATGTAGCCTTGATGCAGAAATGAAATGACACAATTCAAAAAGAGTTTTACGAATTGATCTTGTTGAGAACAGTTGTTTCTAAAGCTGTGAGATTATCAAAATCACTTGCAATAATATTTAGATAATATTTAGAATGATGATTCCCAGGGACTAAACCAAATCTGCTAAATAGCAATCCCCAGTGTTGGGTGGAAGAAAATTGAGTGTGGAAGAATGGGTTGTTTAATATTGTGTAGTTACTGAGATTATTTCATTTAACCGAATGAGTAAGTTACAAAATGTTGGTAGAAAAAATTACAATATAAACATTTATCATACACAAATAATTCTGATTAAAATGTATATAACTTGTGGAGAAGTGAATAAGTGAAGGGAATATAATTGGCCTATCATTAATATAAAGTTATTATATTTAGGTTTGTGCAAAAGTAATTGCGGTTTGGGCCATTAAAAGTAGTGGCAAAAACCTCAATTATTTTGCACCAACCTAATAACTGCATGGTTGAATGATAGCAAATGGTAATACAGTATATTTAGTTACTGAAATAAATGAAATAAAGAGATGGCAAATATCTTGGCATTAATGTCAGCAAAATATTGTACCTAGTTAGCTCAGGAGAAAGAGAAAATTTTTTAAATGATGTTAAGATAATTTTTTTCTATAATTTTATTTGTTTTAAATTGATAAATAAAAATTGTATACATTTATGATATACAACTTGATGTTTTGATATATGTAGACAGTGTGGAATTACTAAATCAGGCTAATTCACAATTCACATTCCCATCACCTCATGTACTTATCTTTTCTTTTCTTTTTTTTTTTTTTTTTTGAGTCGGAGTCTTGCTCTGTCGCCCAGGCTGGAGTGCAGTGGCGCGATCTCGGCTCACTGCAAGCTCCACCTCCAGGGTTCACGCCATTCTCCTGCCTCAGCCTCCCGAGTAGCTGCGATAACAGGTGCCCGCCACCACGCCCAGCTAATTTTTTTTTTTTTTTTTTTTTTTTTGTATTTTTTAGTAGAGATGGGGTTTCACTGTGCTAGCCAGTATGGTCTCGATCTCCTGACCTCCTCACCCGCCCACCTCGGCCTCCCAAAGTGCTGAGATTACGGGCGTGAGCCACCACGCCTGGCCTGTACTTATCATTTTTAAGGTGAGAATAATTAAGCCATATTATAAGCAATGTATCAGGTATCTAATGCATTGTTATTAAAAATAACTATCATATAAAATAGATGATAATATATTTCTTTTACCTAACATGTTGTATCCTTTGATCTACGTGTCCCCAATCCTCTCCCCCCAACTCCTGATAACCATCATTCAGCCTTAAAGAAGAAGGAATTTCTGTCATTTACCACAGCATAGATGAACGTGGAGGACATTATGTTAAGTAAAATAAGCCAGGCACAGAAAGACAAATACCACATAATCTCATTTATCTGCAAAATCTGAAAAAGTCAAACTCATAAAAACACAGAATAGAATAACTGTAGCATCAGTGAACTAGAAATTTCCACATAATTTAAAAAATTAGTAAGAAAGAAAGGTAGAAAATGTTAGACAGAGAAAGGGCCGTGGTTTAAATCAACACTTCATATATAATTCTGTAATCAGTAATAAAATGTTCGAGAAACAACATTCAATATTCCACATCAGTGATGTGGAGTAATGAAGAATAATGGAATAAAATGTTTTTGTGAGCTGGGGTAAAGAATTTGGCAAATGTATCTGTTGAGTGGTCATCTAAAATGGTGATAATAGATGCTATGGTAAAAGACATCACAAGTCAACGTGTGTAAAGACATTAATCCATATAGTAAGTTCAATAATAAGTGAGGGGATGGTGATTGAAAAGTCAGTAATTGAAAGTGAGAAGGGATGGTAATAGTATAGCCATAGAGTATGGAGTCCTCTTCGATGAAACTCAAGCTTGTAAATTAAGAAGGAAATCTAATGTTCTGGATACAGAAAAGGAGAGCAAGATGCTTCCGTTTCTTGGACCTAAGGTGTGGGTAATGGGGCAGTTAAATAACTCTCTGCTTGAAAAAGTTCTATGTTTTACAGTGTTGTCATAGATATTTTATCTAATTTCCTTCTATTAAATGGATATTTATTCATTTATATTTATCTATTAAATGGATATTTATTCATTTATATTTATTTATTAAATGGATATTTATTCATTTATATTTATTTATTAAATGGATATTTATTCATTTATATTTACTTATTAAATGGATATTTATTCATTTATATTTATTTATTAAATGGATATGTTGTTCTATTAAAGCTTCTACCTTTATCCTAGTACAGTCTATTCTTTCTTTATTCTGGAACCTGGTCATCTTTTATCTTCTCAAGGATTAATCTCTTAAATATCTTTTTTATATTTTACTTTAAATATCTCATCTAAACATTAGATAAAGAAAAGAAGAAACTTAAAGGAACATTATGGAAATGGTTTAAGACATGAGGAATCTTACTAACCATGATGTAATGTTATACAGAGCTGTGAAGATGGGGGAATTCTGTGACATTAGTAATTACACAGCAATATGGGCATGGAAATCTTGGTCGTAGTGGTAGTATGGGAGGATCAGCTTTTTTTTTTTTTTTGAACGGAGTCTCGCTCTGCCGCCCAGGCTGGAGCGCAGTGGCCAGATCTCAGCTCACTGCAAGCTCCGCCTCCCGGGTTCACGCCATTCTCCTGCCTCAGCCTCCCGAGTAGCTGGGACTACAGGCGCCCGCCACCTCGCCCGGCAAGTTTTTTGTATTTTTTAGTAGAGACGGGGTTTCACCGTGTTAGCCAGGATGGTTTCGATCTCCTGACCTCGTGATCCACCCGTCTCGGCCTCCCAAAGTGCTGGGATTACAGGCTTGAGCCACTGCGCCCGGCCAGGATCGACTTTTTAAGGTGTTGGAAACAAACATGAATATTAAGCCTAATGGGAATAACGTTTCTTCTATAAGAGAAAGCATGCCAATTTGTTCAAATTATGAAACTGGGAACCTGGCCTGGGTGAAGTATTGTCTCGAACTACGTGGGAGAGAACGGTGCAGAGTTGATGTGTGTATGTGTACATGCATGTGTGTAATGTGTGCAATTTTCTGCATGTTTGGACAAATTACTAACCTCTGGCTCTAATAAGTAATGTAATAGGACTAGAAAAATATAAAAATCACGGTTCTACTAATTTAATTTTCTCAATTATATTTTAAAAGGATATCAACTAGCAGCCCATCTCTTTACTTATATGAACAGATAAAAGAAAAAATCACAAAAAAACTCTACACAAAAAGAGGAAAAATTAATCAGTAAGAGCCATAATTGCAAAAAGTCTTAAATGTTAATGAATTTCATAAAATATTTATGAGTCAGATTCAAATGGCATGCAGATTAAGACTAGAGGTCACAAAAGCCAATTAAGTAATTAAGAAATATTGCTGC
The DNA here is from genome assembly GCF_047675955.1 of Chlorocebus sabaeus. Classification (NCBI taxonomy): domain Eukaryota; kingdom Metazoa; phylum Chordata; class Mammalia; order Primates; family Cercopithecidae; genus Chlorocebus; species Chlorocebus sabaeus. Next base: position 65,052,829 of record NC_132906.1, on the reverse strand, counting down.
AGAATACATTAAATAATGTACCAAATGTTTTTATCATCAAAATGGTCCTCATAAAAAGTATGTGATTTGGGTTATAAATATTAATTACTTTTATACAAATATAATAAAAATTTAAAAGTAGGAGAAAAGTCTGCCTACTTTTAAAATAGAAACAAATATTTGATTTTCAAGAAATTCAGTGAGTTTAAAAAATAAACAGCTAGGACATACCAGGAAATGAATAAATGCCAGTAGCTAAGTCAAATATAAATGGAAAATTAATATATAAAAATAAGGTTATTGAGTCAGAAAGATGGCCTCCCTTCCTGTCCTTAGTTTTCTTTTGTAGAATATACATTTCCTTTTTGGAGTATAAATCACAGCTTTATATTCTGTGATTTTTGCCCTGTGCCCATAGCACATTCAAGAATTGCCAGGCCCTCCCAATTTCAATGAAAAAATATGTGCAAAATCACATTTGTTTTTCTGATAGTGTTATTTCTCATACCCCCAAAAGGAATGTATTAGTCACTGGGAATGCTATACATACAAATTAAATAAAATAATGAATAAATTTTGCTTTAGATGTATAAAGTATGAATATTAGATCAATAGTGGTAGATATGGAGCATCCATATTTCTGCAACTTTATGCAACAATTTGCATAATTTTTGTAAATATTAAAGTCTTTTCAAATAAGGGGATGCAAATTATTATCTATCCAATTATATTTCATAGGTTAGGATAATTCTTTAAGAAATTGGCTTATGACGTGTTACCCAGTAGTCTATAATATATTATAGATAATTTATTATGATTATTATTATTATTTTTTTTTTTTTTTTTTGAGACGGAGTCTCGCTCTGTCGCCCAGGCTGGAGTGCAGTGGCCGGATCTCAGCTCACTGCAAGCTCCGCCTCCCGGGTTTACGCCATTCTCCTGCCTCAGCCTCCCGAGTAGCTGGGATTACAGGCGCCCGCCACCTCGCCCGGCTAGTTTTTTGTATTTTTTTTTTAGTAGAGACGGGGTTTCACCGTGTTAGCCAGGATGGTCTCGATCTCCTGACCTCGTGATCCGCCCGTCTCGGCCTCCCATAGTGCTGGGATTACAGGCTTGAGCCACCGCGCCCGGCCAGATAATTTATTATTGAAGAAGTTTCAGATATGTTTAAATTTTCTAATTCTGCACATTTGTCTGTATATCTTATATGATGGTTTAGTTACACATCACTCATATGTAGTTAATCCTCTTTATTTCTCAGCATTTGCCATGCATGTGTAGAAGCAGAGCAAATACTTTTCAGCTAATGATCATTATGTCAATTGTTCAGCTACTGATACTTAAACAGCAGTACATCATTATGTATATTAAGTCACACATTGTTATATCTGTTAGGATTGTAAAGCTGAAAATTTACTAAAAAGTAGTTTGGCAATAAGATAGTCATTTACTCAAGTAACAAGTTTTATGGAAATAGGGTCAAGTCCAAGTTTGTATAACTTAGAGAAACAGCAAAATTTCAACCTTCTTTCTTTATCATTTTGCTGTGCAATCCTCAGAATGCCCTTCCAGTCTGTTTTTAGTATGGTAGCATGTATACTTTGGACATAGTGAAAATATGAAAATATTTAAGATAGAGAAGAAGATATTCCTAGTGAGTTCTACTTTTTTATCAGCAAAGAAATAAGTAATTTTCTAGGATTTTTCTGGTAGACGTTCAGGATTTTAGCAAGAAGGGTCACTGATGTGGGGAGAAAAATAAAGTAGCAAAGGAATCGAATAATCGTCATTGTCCTAACAATCTTGATCTTAAAAAGGGTCTTCTATGGCACACAGCCACTGACAATGAACTTTCACGAAAAATCATAGCTATGTCAACAAGGACAGGATGAAGGGATCGAATAGAAAAACAACCACATTGGGTCATTAAAAATAAGCTATGTGTTTGTTATTGTTGTTTTTTAAAGGATCACTATTTTGGCTGGTATGGTCTAGCCCACCTTGGCAGTTATCCCACTACCCTGGGAGGTGGAGGTTGCAATGAGCTGAGATCACGCCATTGCACTTCAGTCTGGGCGACAGAAAAAGACTCTGTCTAAAAGAATTTTAAAAAAACTAAAAAAGAAAATATGCTAAGACAATTATACAAAATGTTTCCCCCCAAAAATGATAACCACGTAGGGTAATGCATATGTTAATTAGTTAGAGTTAGTCATTCCACAATGTGTATGTACTTCAAAATATCATGTTGTACATAAATACATAATTTTATCCATGTATTAAAATATTTTTAAAGAGATATGAGGATCACAAATTGTAGTGAGTAAGTGAATACACAAATATTACTTCACAAATAAGGAGGATAGCCTGTGGTGTATTGAGGGGTCTATAAAATGCCACTAACAAAAAGCCATGTTTTAAGTAAAATGGCCCACACCCATGGCAACAACCCTATTTGTATAACAACTGCTATACCACTTTCCATCTCTAGGATGATTACATTGCATCTCCTAGTGTATTACAGCTATCCATGTTGATCTTGAGTTTGTCACAGTCTTCACATTTTATGATTGACATTATTGAGGCCAGACCCATTGCTAAGTATAGTGCCTAACCTACAGCCTGCTTTTGTCCTTTATTGTAACAATTTACGATTAAGCCCATGGATTACACAAGATGGTGGTAAGATGATGATGATGATGATGATGTCATTTTTAAAAGCATAGCAAATTAAATATTGATTACATTCTAGAATAGAAGAAAATGTCTCTTGGATAATTTCCTAATTAAATTAATTTTATGTGGCCACGTGAAAATTAATAGATACTTTTTTATTCAATGTATTTTCTTGAACTGTATATAAGCAAATTGTACAAAATTAATGAGTCCATGCTACTAAATTCATAGAAGTTTTTCTATAGATTTCAGATCACCCTAAGGCTGTGGAAAAGAACAGCTAATCACTTATATGAAATCATATTTTTGATTATAAATTGATATAATATTTTTCTGCTTTATTAGACAGGAAAGCCATGGGACATGCCTATTTCTAAATAGAAATTAGGAGATAATAACTACATTTAACTTAGTATATTTTAGTGTGAACCCCATTGTAATTTGCACTACAAGCTATTATGACAACAAAACAACCACCACAAAGGTGCAAAAGCCTGCTTGTATATTTAGATAGTCCTGGGAGACTGGTGCCTTTTGTTGAGAACCACCATTCTAGACAAATTTATTTTTTACTTTTCTGTTCTTACATTTTTTGATCTCTCATCAGTACTGACAGAGTAAAATACTCATTTTTTTTTGTAACTTTTCTCTGTCTCTCAGGAAATTGCATGTGTTATTTCTCTTTTAATTTTCTTCTAACTCCAAATCATGGAATAAGCTAAGGCCCTATTCTGTTCCTTTTGTTCTTCATCTAAACAGTGTTCTTAATTGATTTATTCTGTTGCATTTTAAATGGTAATTATATACTAATGATTCTTGTATTTATTTAGAGCAGAGCTTAAACCACTTCAGTAAAGAGACTGTAAAATAAAGTTGCTAAAGTGAAAGTGTATTTTTTAATCACCAAAAGTAGTTGAAACTGGATAGAGAGCTCTGATGGATAAGAAAATCCAGGTCCCAGGCAAACAGAAGGGTGCACTTTCTAACTTTTGCCATGTGGCCAGTTTTACCATGCTATCAAGGCAAAGAAAGATTTAATTGAAAAAATAAAACTACAGACTAATATCTCTGTGACTAGAGATGCAAAACTTTTGAATGAAATACTAGAAGCTCAATCCAACAACGTATAAAAATAATTGGGTACCATGACTAGGTTAGATTTATACCAAGAATGCAAGGGTGGTTAAAAATAAGTAAATAGACAATGTAAAATACCACATTACTATAATGATGGAAAAAAAAAAAAGAAAATCACATTTTTTTTAATTGATGTAGAAAAAGTACTTAACAACATCTAATAAACCATCATGATAAAACAGAAAACTATGAATAAAGATGATTTATCAAATGGTAAAGAGTATTTTTGAAAAGCCAACAGTTAATATCATATTTAATGATGAAAGTCTTAAAGTTTTCCCCTAACAGTCAGAAATGAGACAAGAATGCTCACTTTCACCACCTCTACTCAATGTTGTACTGGAAGTTCTAAAACTGAAAATTCTTAGAGAAAACATAGAACTAAATATCCATGCCATTGCATTTGGCAATGAATTGTAAATATGATACCAACAACACAAAGAAAACAATAAAAGCACAGAAAAGTTGGGGTTCATCAACGATATACTTTTTGCAATCAAAGACATTATCCCAAAAGCAGAAAGACAACCTACAGAACAGGGAAAATATTTTCAAGTCATATAGCTGGTAAGTCTATTCAGAATATATGTATAAAAAAATCTCACAATCCATCAGAGTGAATAAGAAAAAGGGTATTTACATTCCAGCACTTTCACATTCTGGCACTTTGGGCATGGGCAGCCACTACAGAAGCCAAATCCCACGCCCAACAGAACAGGGCTACCTCTAAGTTCAGAAGTAGTAGCTGAACCAAAGTGTCCATGGGTCTGGTTAGATCATAGATGCATTGCATGAGGAAAGTCAAGCTATCTGGCAGTGGTGGGAAATTAGATGACCGGAATAACAAGCTGGGCTATTTACTGGGAATCATGCAAAAACTAGGAGACAAGCAAGGCTGAGTAAATTTGGGAAGGTGTGTAAATCTACGCCAAATGTTTTACCTCTTTTCATAAAGAACTGTTCATATGTCCATCAGATATCTTGCTAATACTACAAAATTGGGTCTCTATTATTGAACATCAGTGAACTTAATTGTTCTCTAAATAGTCACAGAATCTTCTTCATAGTTACATTCAGTCACAAAGAAGTCTTCAAGAGTTTTGTGAATGAAGACACATTCTTAGTGAATGCAGTTGGTCTGGAGTCTAGACATGACATCCTTAACTTTTTCGTGAACTCTAGTAGAATTGCCTGACCCTCAGTCAGCCCTTCAGCAAATATTGTTGTTTGATTGGTATGTTGGTCTGTTTGTCATAACTTAAGGGTGTGCATTTTTAGTTGCTTTGCACTCATGAGGCTTAGTTTGATGGAATTGCTCATTGACAGTTGTAATTGTGTGCAGACTACTAAGAGAAGCACTACTTAATCCCCCAGGTTCACATATACTCTACCTGTTTACTAGCATATGTAAATCTTTTCAGTACTCAGGTTTAAATACCACAGTATAATACAATTCAAATGCCACCAAATGGTAACTTTCTAGTTGCCTGCTGGCTTACTGTCATGACCGTCCAAAATGGCCAACACATTCAGAGCTTAAATACAATGGATCTTTAATGTATTTTATTGTGGGTCCCTAATGTATCAAAGTCTAGGTTTATAGATATGGGATGTTCACAGTCCCAAAAGGGATATGTTTTATTGATGGCAAGAGGAAAGTCCCTTTTCTAGTTTCACCTGTTGATCCTCAGACCTGTGTATTTAGCTACTGAAAACACAGCATCATATATCAGCTTTTGCTTCATTACACATCATATTCCTGGAGGCAATGTCCCACATTTAAGAGATGTCATTCCATATTTTAGCTGAATGTTTACCAATTTAACAGTGTTTTATAACACAATCAGACTGCCTGCTTCTAGATAAACACACCCATGTATGACCAATGAAATGCATCATCATTAGTCTATGTTGGTATCTCCTTTGCTATAAAATGGTCTGAGGAACAATACTTGGCGACGGTTCAGGTATTTTGTAAGCCTTCGTGTGGTGCTGTTTTCCACCCGAGGCACTTAAGGGAGAGAAGAAAAATGCATGTCCAAAATAAGTGTGCATTCTGGGAAGGATGATTCACTGCCAGCCCACTGAACTTCCCCCAGGTGACTAGATAATCTCCCCCCAAAAATGGTGTTCTACTAAATTATCTGCTCTGGTCTTTTCTGGAATAATGTGCTCAGCAGTGGCTATAGCTAGATCATTTTGGTGAGACAGAGCTCACATTTTGCAGCATATGCAGAACATACATCTTTGCCACCATGTTCACTCACTTATAGAACCTTGTATAAGCATTGAGGTTCCATGAGAACAGGCTGGTATAACTACAGAGGATGGGTCATCTTGTCTTTTATCAACATTTGTTTTAGTTTCAAGGTACATGTGCACATTGGTTCTATAGATAATTGCCTGTTATGAGAGTTTAGATTATTTTATCTGAAATAAATAATTTTTATTTTATCTTCTGGGAAATAAGCAGAGTACCCTACAGGTGGATTTTGGATCCTTACTCTCCTCCTACTCTCCACTCTCAAATAGGACCTGGTGTCTATCGTTCCATTCTTTGTGTCCAGGTGTATTTACTGTTGAGCTCCCACTTATAAGTGGGAACATGTGGCATTTGGTTTTCTCTTCTTGAGTTAGTTTGCTTATGATGATGACCTCCAGTTTCATTCATGTTGCTGCAAAGTATATGATCTCATTCCTTTCTATGGCTAAATAGTATCCTCTGGTGTATATGTACCACTATTCTTTATCCAGTCTAAAATTGATGAACATTTAGGTTGAGTTCATGTCTTTCGCTATTGTGATTAAAGCTGCAACGAACATATGCAAGAATGTGTCTTTTTGGTAGAGCAATTTACATTCCTTTGGGTACAAACCCAGGAATGGAATTTCTGAGTCAAATGGTAGGACTCTTTTAAGTTCTTTGAAAAATAGCCAAACTTCTTTCCACAGAGCCTGAACTAATTTATGTTTCCACAAGTAGTGTATAGGTAGTCCCTTTTCTCTGCATGCTTCCCAGCATCTCTTATTTTTTGACTTTTTAATAATAGCTGTTCTGACTGGTGTGAAATGGTATCTCATCGTGGTTTTGATTTTTATTTCTCTAATTACTATTTTGAGCGTTTCTTCATATGCTTGTGGGCCATATAGATGTCCTCTTCTGAAAAGTTCATTTATGTCCTTTGCCTAGCTTTTAATAAAGTTGTTTGTTTTTCAGTAATACATTTAAATTTGTTATAGATTCTGGATATTAGACCTTTGTCAGATGCATAGTTTGAAAATATTTTCTCCCATTTTGTGGGTTGTCTGTTTAATCTGCTGACAGTTTATTTTGCTGTGCAGGAGCTCTTTAGTTGAAGTCCCATTTGTCAATTTCGGTTTTTATTGCAATAGATTTTGGAGTCTCTGTGATAAAAATCTTTGCCAGAGCCTATGTCTGGAGTAGTATTTATTCCTTGAAGGAAATCTAGGAAACAACATTTTCATCTTATAATTTTTTGTTTTATATTTAATTATTTAATCCATCTTAAGTGGATTTTTGTATATGGTTTAAGGAGTGGGTCTAGTTTCAGCCATCTGTTTATGGGTAGCCCCTTATCACGGCACCATTAATTGAATGGGGAGTCCTTTCCCTGTTGCTTGTTTTTGTCAACTTTTATATAAATATCTTTGAGAATATACTTTAAGCTGTTTCAGCATCTTGTATCTCATCATGCCTATCTGAAACAATTCTTACAGTGATATTTGCCAAATAATAATTTTTGTTACTACCATTTTTTTCCTTTATTCTCTGGGATTCTAATGTAAGTTATAAATTTCCCTTCTGGCTGGGAGCAGTGGCTCATGCCTGTAATCCCAGCACTTTGGGAAGCTGAGTTTGGGGCCAATTGCTTGATGTCAGGAATTCGAGACCAGCCTGGCCAACATGATGAAACCCTGTCTCTACTAAAAATACAAAAAACAATTAGGGGTGGTGGAGGGCGCCTGTAGTTCCAGCTACTTAGGAGGTTAAGGCATGAGAGTTGCTTGAACCTGGAAGGTGGAGGTTGCAGTGAGCTGAGATCACACCACTGCAATCCAGCCTTGGCGACAGAGATTGTAAGAGTGTGGAAGACTCAGAAGAAGACAGAAACATGTGGGAAAGTTGGAAATTTCCTAGAGACTTGGGGACTCAAAAGAAGACAAAAATGTGGGAAAGTTTGGAACTTCCTAGAGATCTGGAGGACTCAGAAGACTGAAAGATGTGGGAAAGTTTGGAACTTCCTAGAGACTTGTTGAATGGCTTTGACCAAAATGCTGATAGTGATATGGACGAGGAAATCTACACCAAGATGGTCTCAGATAGAGAGGAGGAATTCCTTGGGAATTGGAGCAAAGGTGACTCTTGTTATGTTTTAGCAAAGAAACTGGCAACATTTTGCCCCACCCTAGAGTCTGTGGCACTTTTTGAACTTGAGAGAGATAATTTAGGGTAACGGGTGGAAGACATTTCTAAGCGGCAAAGCATTCAAGAGGAAGCAGAACATAAAAGTTTGGAAAATTTGCAGCCTATCAATGTGATAGAAAAGAAAAGCCCATTATCTGGGGAGAAATTCAAGCTAGGTGCAGAAATTTGCATAAGTAACGAGGAGCCAAAGACAATGTGGAAATGTCTCCAGGCCACATTAGAGTCCTTCATGGAAACATCTCCCATCACAGGCATGAAAAAATAGTTTTTTGGGGCCCAGCCCAGGGCCCCACTGCTCTATGCAACCTCAAAACATAGTGTTCTGTGTCCCAGCTGCTTTAGTTATAGCTGTGGCTAAAAGGGGTCAATGTAAACCTCAGGGCATTGCTTCAGAAAGTGAAAGCCATAATCCTTGGTGGTGTTCATGTGGTGTTAAGCCTGTGGGTGTGCAGAAGTAAAACATTGAGGTTTGAATGGCATGAACCCAGGAGGTGGAGCTTGCGGTGAGCAGAGGTTGTGCCACTGTACTCCAGCCTGGGTGACAGAGTGAGACTCCATCTCAAAACCAAACCAAAACAAACAAACAACAACAACAACAAAAACACACACAAAAAAACCCCTGAGGTTTAGGAACCTCCACCTAGATTTCAGGTGATGTCTGGAAATACCTGGATGTCCAGGCAGAAGTTTACTTCAGGGACAGAGCCCTCATGGAGAACCTCTGCTAGGGCAGTGTGGAAGGAAAATGTGGGGTTAGAGCCCACACACAGTGTGCCCACTGGGGTACTGACTGGTGGAGCTGTGAGAAGAGGGCCACTGTCTTCTAGAATTCAGAATGGTAGATCCGCTGACAGCTTGCACTATTCACCTGGAAAAGCCACAGACACTCAGTGCCAGCCATGAAAACAGTTGGGATGGGGGCTGTACCCTGCAAAGTCATAGGGGTGGAGTTTCCCAAGGCTGAGGGAGCCCACCTCTTGCATCAGTGTGACCCGGATATGAGACATGGAGTCAAAAGAGATTATTTTGAAACTTAAAGGTTTAATGACTGCCTTATTGGATTTCAGACTTGCATGGGGCCTATTGACCCTTTGTTTTGGCTAATTTTCCTATTTGAATATCTGTACCCCCATTGTATCTAGGAAGTAATTAATTTGCTTTTGATTTTATAGGCTCATAGGTGGAAGGGACTTGCCTTGTCTCAGATGAGACTGTGGAGTTGGACTTTTAGTTAATGCTGGAATGAGTTAAGGATTTGGGGTACTATTGAAAAGGCATTGTAGTGTTTTAAATTGTGAGGACATGAGATTTGGGAGGGGCCAGGGCTGTGTTCCCACACAAATCTGATCATGAACTGTAGTTCCCATAACCCCCATGTATTTGTGGGTCATGGGAGTCTGCTCTCATGAATAAATTATTTTGCCCAGCCTCTCCTGTGTGTCTCTTTGTACATGTCCAATGCCTCTTCTATGTTCCACTATAAGCTGATGCCCCTTTCATGTTCCACTATAAGCTGATGCAGCACAAGACCCTTACTAGATGGACTACCCACTCTTAGACTTCTAGCCTTCATGAATGTGAGTCAAACAAATCTCTGATTTTTTCTTTTTTTATAATGGGTTGTAATGTTATAATGGTATCCCATTATAACAACAACAAAAAAAAAACAAGGACTAGGACTCCACCAATCTACTCTCTACTTCTAGTATTAAAATTATTTTTAACATATGGAGAATGCAGTCCTTGTTGATATTAAATTATCCTGTTTAATAGCAAAGGTTTTTTCATTTGTTCAAGTTTACTTATGTATCTTTCAGAAATGTTTTAAAATTACAGATATTGCACATCTATTGCTAAGTTTGTACTTAACTATTAAGTTTTCTTGTTGCTGTCGTAAAACCTGCTTTCTCTTCTATTATACTCTCAAATTAGTTTGTATGTGTGTATGTGCATGCAGGCTATTGAATTTGTATGTTACTTAGTATTCTGTGAATTTATTGAACTCTTCTGTTTGAGAGAAGTATATTATTAACTGGGAATTTTAGAGATGGTGCATATAATTTGCTTCTTCTTGAACAATTCTTATGTAATTAATTGATTTACTTTGTCTAATATCATTAGCTGATATCTCCTGTATATTGTTTAATATCTCTAACAATCTTTGCAAATACTGAATTATAATGGAAATGTAGGTCAACTTTGCTTTATTCTTGTTCTTAATGCCAGTGCCTCTGATGTTTCCCCACTGACTAGGACACTGTCATTAGAACATCTTTTATTTATTGAGTGAGGACTTTATGAAAAACTTTTGCGGATACCACCTTATTAATTCCTTGAAATAATTTTATATGGTAGTTAGTGATATTCATATTTTATCAATAAGGTAACTTTATATCAATTTTTTCTAAATATTTAAATAACTTTTCCTCCTTATTTTATATAAAATATTTGCCAATTAATTACTGGAAAGTTGCTAGGCCTGCACATATTTCACTAAATTGTAAGGTACCTAAGGTAGTATTTGCATTATATATTCAGTACATGACTACTCTTTTTCAAGGACTGCCTGCTAACCAAACTATTTGGCTTGACATTGTTATAAACAACAATGATAACAACAATAACAGCAAAAATAGCAACAGAACTGTGACCTGCTCTCTGCCCTAAGGTCATTTTCAGTTCTATGTAAATGTTTAGCTATTTCTTTTGGGGAAAAAATGCAAGTATTTACACTGAGCCTCCTATGTGCCAGAAGTACTATAACCATTTTGCATGTAATGACTTGTCGATATTTAACTTCAAATAGCTGGTTTATTGTCCCTAGCTCAGACAGCTGTTGGGATGGTAGCATAAGGATTTGAACCTAGCTTATCTAACTTTAGGGAAATGTAATGTTAACCAAGGTGCCATATAGATTCTCAACTTAGACAGAGGCCAATGTCTATGAAACAAATGAATGAACAAATGAAGAATAAAATAGTTTTAGTGAAAAGTAAGATTTGGTCTAGCAAAATGAGAAGGACAGTTTTGATGCAGATATTTTCTTGCAAAAACATCAGGGAATGCTAAGATTATTGATAGGGCTTAAAACTTTTTGCTTAAAATAGAGAAAATTCTTAGGCATATAAAGATTATGATCAATGATGTTAATCATGCATCTATATTTCATTATAAAATTATGTTACTTATAAAAATAGTGCAGGAATAAGAAAGATAATTGCATTAGTTCTTTGACTTAGTATCATATTTTGCAGATTTTATTTCCTGAATGTTGTTATCAGCTAAAAAAGCTGTTCAAATTATCATATTAATATATGGAAATCATTTGTATCATTTCATAAATGATCAGGAAAAAATACACATTATATGGTCAGAAAAAATGTTTCTGTGAGTTTTTTTAAAAGAATTTTGAGTGGAATATGCAAAACGCAAAATGAGGTATTTTGATTTCTACATGTCCCATTATTCTTAAGTTATAAAAATAATAGATACAAGTCCACCAACAATGCTTAGCATAAAGTCCTGCAAAACTTTCTTTTATATATTCACAAAAATTCTAGATACAAATTATTTCTATAGATTTTTAGTAATTATATTCTCTTTTTGAAAACTCTAAACACTAAGTGGGTAAAAATTTTTCATCATTTTACTTTGGTTCAGTCAAGTGAAGTGTTTTGCTTCTTTAGTGTACTAAAACTAATTACAAAAGATGGAGAACTACTCATCTTTATTCATTTTTCAAAAGGAAGCTAACATACTACCAAAAATTATTAAATGTTAATTTACATTTGCTAAAATATTTTTTACATGAGTCATTGACCCAAGAGGGTAGCACAGAAAATGCAAATTTTTCAAATATAGCTTTGAAAAGAGGAAAAGATAGTTTTGCTTCCTTACATTTTTCTGCAAATTACAGGTAGATTTTTTTTTTCAAATTCCTCTTCAGTGTGTAAAACTATTTCAATGAGTTGCTTTGTATTGTTGTTATTCTCTTTTTTTAATTTTCTTTTTATGTTTCTGACATTTGCTTAGTTTAAGGGTATTGTTGGAGAGATGGAGTTTTTTTCTAAAATATACTCATGGGAAATGCTAGTTTTAAAAACCAATCAAAGCATAAAGTAGTTGTGAATAAGACTTTTTTATAATTATTTTGTCCAGAATCACATAGCTGTCCAAATAAATTATAATGCATATTTCACAGATGAACTCTTTGAAGAACTGTAGTACTGTAATTAATATTTAAATTGTCAGGCAGACAAAAAGGAGAGAATAGGGCAGAATATCTGAAGACATAATCGCTAAGAATATTCCTAGACTGAAGAAGGCATAAATCCACAAGCAACAAATTCAGAATCAAACCACATCTACTCAATTTCATCACAGTAAAACTGGTAGAAAGCAAAATTAAAGAGAAAATTTTAAGGAATCTATAGAAATAATGCAGATTACTTACCTGTTTCTCAAGTTTTTCCAAAGAAACAATAGATGGTATAACTCAATGAAATTATATATATATATATATATACTCCTCATTCTTAATTTCAAATTTATATTCTCTGCCAAGTGATAATATTCTTCAAAAATAGGATAAAATAAGAAATTTAATTTTTGTAAAAACTTTATTTTTATTTTAGATTCAGAGGTACATGTTCAGGTTTTTCACAAGGGTATTTTGTGTGATGCTGAAGTTTGGACTTTTATTGATTCCATCGCCCAGATGGCAAGCATAGCACCCAATGGTTAGCTTTTTAGCCCTTACCACCCTCTCCTTCTCTCCTTCCTCTAGTATTCTCCAGTGTCTATTGTTTCCATATGTATGTCCATGTGTACTTAAGTTTAGCTCTCACTTATAAATGAGAACATGCATTATTTGGTTTTCTGTTTGCTTATAATGACCTCCAGCTATATCCATATTGCTAAAAAGGACATGATTTAATTCCTTTTTATGGCTGCATGCATTCTATGGTGTACATGTGCCACATTTTCTTTATTTCATCCATCAGTGAAGGGCACCTAGGTTGATTCCTTGTCTTTGCTATAGTGAATAGCAGGGCAATAAAAATATGAGTATAGATGTTAAGACATTAAACAGGTCGGGCGTGATGGCTCATGCCTGTAGTCCCAACACTTTGGGAGGCTGAGGAGGGTGGATTACCTGAGGTCAGGAGTTCGAGAACAATCTGGTTAACACAGTGAAACCTAATCTCTACTAAAAATACAAAAAGTAGTAGGGCGTGGTGGCAGGCACCCATAGTCTCAGCTACTCTGGAGGCTGAGGCAGGAGAATTGCATGAACCCAGGAGGCAGAGGTTGCAGTGAGTCGAGATTGCATCAGTGCTCTACAGCCAGGTGAAGAGAGAGAAACTCTGACTCAAAAAAATAAAAATAAAAATAAATAAATAAATAAATAAAAAACATTGTTAAACAAAGAAAATCCAAGATAATTTTCTTTTCAAGGGCTTATTTTAAAGATTATTAAAGTGATTTTTTTCAGGAAAAAGAGGAATATAACATGGAAACTTAGAGATGTTGAAAGGCAGACAATGAAAAGCATAAATCTAACTGAAAATTGAATTGAAACTATAATTGAAATTTTACTGTATGAAATAACAATATAAATAATTAAAACATATATCTAGGTAATGTAAGTCCAAAAGGATGAATATAGTTAACATTTTCTATTTTTTATGAACCATGCACAATATGATATCAAACTTCAATAATTCAGAGCATACGCTCTAATCTGTAGAATACATCACAAAAAATAGTTAATGACAGAAGAATACATATTAGTAGTGTGCGTTCCATGTAGAAAGAGAGAAGGAAACAAAAAATCTGTATCTAGATGTTTCATGGTAGTCTAAATTATTAACAATTCAAACATCGAGACTTTGGTTATTTATATAATCTTCATTTTAGGTAGGTGTGAGCCTCAGGTCACAAGTTCTTTTGTGCAATCATTATAGCTTGTAGCTTTTGGTAACTCTTTTTGGAATATCACTGCTTTGCTAGACAGAGTTTTGTCCTCCTATATTGTGAGTACTGAATTTAACACTACAGTAATTGTTTTAAGATTATATGTTAATAACATATTAAATACATAACAATGCCAAAAGTATCCCAATTGTCATATTAGAATTATTCTGCATTGAATATTTATTTGCGGGGTACATGCACAAGTTAAGTGGACACATGTCTTCCTTCCTCAATTTCACTGTATTAGAAAGAATTAAAGTGCGTCCCATCAAATTTTGTAATGATGCATGCAAACCCATACTAATACATGTATCGTGTGGTAAATCTAGTCACCTAGCATAGTTCCCATAATTTATTAGGTGAGGCGATACAAGGGCATTACATAACTTTTCTAAGGTTTTATAAAATGAGGATAAAAACAATGCCTAGTTTCTAGAATTTCTAAAGATTTAACAGGTGATTCACATGCAATGTTTAGCAACGTCCCTATCACATATTAATTCCTCAACAATTGTTAATTATTATTGTTTTAATTTTTATAATTATCAACTTTTCTTCCCATCAGGCAAGCATTGGATACTCATTACCTCAATGAGTTTTTTGTTTGTTTTATTAACTTTAGAAATGATGAAATAATTTACTGTTTGTATACCTTTATTTCATATACCAATAAACTGAAAGCATGTTTTAAGAGATAAGAAAGCTAAAATGGGATTGAAGTGCCAATTTTAATTGAGCAGCCACTGTAGAATTTTAACTACTTTTTTGGAATTTTTTTTCTTTTAAGGTATATATAGATATCAGAATTGAGAGTATTTATTTTAATATGGCTTATAATGTGTTATCTCACTTAAGACCTTTGGTCTATTTGAATGCTAATATTGGATATGGTCCTACCAAAGGCTCAAACACACATACTTTATGCAGAAAATAAATACCAAAACCATTATTACAACTATAAAGTTTCTAGTCCGATTTTAGATTCCAATGTACACTTCTTGACACAGTATCTTTGCTACCAGTCAATAATCACATCTGAAAACGATTTTCCTGATTTAATTGTTATTGTACTTGAGGAAACACCATCATATAACCTCTATGACAGGTTTCTGTTTTTTTTTATTTGGTTCAGAAGTATTCATACTTAATACACTGAATTCAACATCAATTTCACATTAGAAATATAGAAAGTTGTAGAGTAACAAGTAAAGTTTTCAATGTCTATCCTGCATATAAAGTCTTGATTTTACAGGTCTTTGCTTTGTTTTTCATACCTTTATCTACTTAATTTAACCTATCATAGAAAAGAGAAATAAGCTATTAATATATATTTCATTATTCTATAATAGCAAATAATTGTATATATTTGGGGGTAATAATTGATTTTTGAATGCAGTATGGAAAGATCAAATTAAGCGAATTAAGATATCCATCACCTCAATATTTAACTTTTTTGTGGTGAGAACATTAGAAGTTTACTTTCAGTTATATGAGAATGTATAGAACTCAATATTAACTATATTCTTCATGGTGTGCAATTGGTGGAACTAGAGGTCATTATTATGTTAACTTAAATACTGACCCAAGCACAGAAGACAAATACCACATGCTCTTACATGTGAGAGCTAAAAAACTTGACCTCACGGAGACAGAGAACAGATTGACCGATACCAGAGACTGGGAAGGGTATGAAGGTAGGAGGGGGAAATCAAGAGTGATTGGTGAAATGATACAAACTTAAAGTTAGATAGAATAAGTTCTAATATTTGATAGTATACTAGAGTGGCTATAGTTAGCAGCAATGTGTGATATATTTCAAAATAGCTGGAAGAGAGGACTTGAAATGTTACCAACACATAGAAATGATAAATACTCCAAATGATGGAGACTCCAAATACACTGACTTAACCATTGCTCACATTACTCATTCTATGCATATAACAAATACTCATATATATTCCATAAATTAATTATGCAAAATATTCCATAGTTATGTAAGTATATAAAATTCCATAAATATGTTAAATATTATGTATCAATAAAAGAAAAAAAATGAAAAAAGGGTAAGTAAAAAAACAAATGAAACTCATTCCTCCTGTTTAACTGAGACTTTCTACCCATTGACTATAATCTACCCACTCCCATTATCCTCTAGCCTCTGGTAACCACCATTTCACTCTCTGATTCTAGGAGTTCAATTGTTTTAGATTCTACATATAAGTGAGAACATGCAGTAGTTGTCTTTCTACTTTTGGTTTATTTTGTTTGGCATAATGTTCTCCAGTTTTATCCATGTTGTCATAAATGACAGAATGTCTTCACTTTTTAAAGATAAATAGTATTCCATTTTGTATACATAACCCATTTTTTTTAATCCATTCATCCCTGGACGGACAACTAATGTGATTCTGTAAGTTGACTACTGTGAATAGCACAAGGCAATAATGAGAAAGAAAAAAAAAAAAAAAAAAAAAAAAACACTAAGCTGGAGCTGGAGACATCACACTACCAGATATTAAACCATACAACAATGCAGTAGTAATTAGAATAGCATAATACTGGCATAAAAGTATACATTCACCAATGGAACAGAAAAGAAGGCTCAGAAAAAAACCCCTCACACCTATAGTGAGTTCATCTTGGACAAAATAGTCAAGAATATAAAATAAGAAAATAAACAGTATCTTCAATAAAAAATATTAAGGTAATTGAATATCCATATAACTATCTGTATTAGTCTGTTTTCACACGGCTGATAAAGACATAACCAAGACTGGGCAATTTACAAAAGAAAGAGGTTTAATGGACTTACAGTTCCACACGGCTGGGGATGCCTTCCAGTCAAGGTAGAAGGCAAAGAAGAGCATGTCATGTCTTACCTGGATGGCAGCAGGAAAGAGAAAGCTTGTGCAGGGAAACTCCACTTTTTAAAACCATCAGATCTCATGAGACTTATTCACCATCATGAGAACAGCACGGGAAAGACCCATCCCCGTGATTCAATTACTCCCACCAGATTCCTCCCACAACAAGCGGGAATTTAAGATGAGATTTGGGTGGGGACACAGCCAAACCATGTCACTATCCATGTGCATAAATGAAATTGGACTGTCATCTCACACCATATACAAAAATCAATTTAAAATGGATTAAAAGTTGACACATAATACTTGAAACTGTAGAAATACTTAAAGGACACATGGGGGGAAATGCATGACATTGGTCTAGGCAGTGATTTTTTAAATTTGATTCCAGAAGCATAGACAACAAAAACTGAAATAGACAAATGGGATTACATTAAAATAATGTCATTAAAGTAAGCATATATTGATATTAACTACATGGATATTCCATACTCTGCCAGGAATCTAGTAATATGCTTGTTTTCCATTAAATGAATACAGATCTTTAAAAATCTTTAAGGTGACTATGTTTACCAAATATGGAATGTTATTTAAATAGTTTGACAAAGTATTAATAACAAACAAAACAAAGATCAAAAGGTTACGTAGACTAACCTTAGTGCTTTCCTTAAAACTATTTTAATTTTTCTATAACTCCATATCCAGAGATAAACATAAATATTGCTGATGGGGGCAGTCACTTGCCCTGAATCATGCATTTAATATCAGTCTATTCTTGCACTGGTATTGTTTGAGCTTGGCTGATAATTTCATATCTATGCTATGATATCCATATTAGTGTCATGGAAATGTAACTCTCCTTTCTGGGGATATTGGAAGACTTGTAAGTAGAAAGAATGCTCTGCTAGATATTGAATTTAGAGAATATTCATATTTAATTGCTGAGATTTGGCAGTATTACATCAGGTTCTTATACAATTTTGTTGTTTTTTTTTTTTAACTTTTTTTTTTTAAATTATACTTTAAGTTTTAGGGTACATGTGCATAACGTGCAGGTTTGTTACATATGTATACTTGTGCCATGTTGGTGTGCTGTACTCATCAACTCGTCAGCACCCATCAACTCGTCACTTACATCAGGTATAACTCCCAGTGCAATCCCTCCCCCCCTCCTTCCCCGTGATAGGCCCCGGTGTGTGATGTTCCCCTTCCCGACTCCAAGTGATCTCATTGTTCAGTTCCCACCTATGAGTGAGAACATGCGGTGTTTGGTTTTCTGTTCTTGCGATAGTTTGCTGAGAATGATGGTTTCCAGCTGCATCCATGTCCCTACAAAGGACACAAACTCATCCTTTTTATGGCTGCACAGTATTCCATGGTGTATATGTGCCACATTTCCTTAATCCAGTCTGTCTCTGATAGACATTTGGGTTGATTCCAAGTCTTTGCTATTGTGAATAGTGCCACAATAAACATACCTGTGCATGTGTCTTTATAGCAGCATGATATACAATCCTTTGGGTATATGCCCAGTAATGGGATGACTGGGTCATATGGTACTTCCAGTTCTAGATCCTTGAGGAATCGCCATACTGTTTTCCAGAATGGTTGAACTAGTTTACAATCCCACCAACAGTGTAAAAGTGTTCCTATTTCTCCACATCCTCTCCAGCACCTGTTGTTTCCTGACTTTTTAATGGTTGCCATTCTAACTGGTGTGAGATGGTATCTCATTGTGGTTTTGATTTGCATTTCTCTGATGGCCAGTGATGATGAGCATTTTTTCATGTGTCTGTTGGCTGTATGAATGTCCTCTTTTGAGAAATGTCTATTCATATCCTTTGCCCACTTTTTGATGGGGTTGTTTGTTTTTTTCTTGTAAATTCGTTTGAGTTCTTTGTAGATTCTGGATATTAGCCCTTTGTCTGATGAGTAGATTGCAAAAATTTTCTCCCATTCTGTAGGTTGCCTGTTCACTCTGATGGTAGTTTCTTTGGCTTTGCAGAAGCTCTTTAGTTTAATTAGTTCCCATTTGTCAATTTTGGCTTTTGTTGCCATTGCTTTGGGTGTTTTAGACATGAAGTCCTTGCCTATGCCTATGTCCTGAATGGTATTACCTAGGTTTTCTTCTAGGGTTTTTATGGTATTAGGTTTAACATATAAGTCTCTAATCCATCTTGAATTAATTTTCGTATAAGGAGTAAGGAAAGGATCCAGTTTCAGCTTTCTAATTATGGCTAGCCAATTTTCCCAGCACCATTTGTTAAATAGGGAATCCTTTCCCCATTTCTTGTTTTTCTCAGGTTTATCAAAGATCAGATGGCTGTAGATGTGTGGTATTATTTCTGAGGACTCTGTTCTGTTCCATTGGTCTATATCTCTGTTTTGGTACCAGTACCATGCTGTTTTGGTTACTGTAGCCTTGTAGTATAGTTTGAAGTCAGGTAGTGTGATGCCTCCAGCTTTGTTCTTTTGACTTAGGATTGTCTTGGAGATGCGGGCTCTTTTTTGGTTCCATATGAACTTTAAAGCAGTTTTTTATAATTCTGTGAAGAAACTCATTGGTAGCTTGATGGGGATGGCATTGAATCTATAAATTACCTTGGGCAGTATGGCCATTTTCACGATATTGATTCTTCCTATCCATGAGCATGGTATGTTCTTCCATTTGTTTATATCCTCTTTTATTTTTATTTTTATTTTTTTAATTTATTTATTATTATTAAACTTCAAGTTGTAGGGTACATGTGCACAACGTGCAGGTTTGCTACATATGTATACTTGTGCCATGTTGGTGTGCTGCACCCATCAACTCGTCATTTACATCAGGTATAACTCCCAATGCAATCCCTCCCCCCTCCCCCCTCCCCATGATAGGCCCCGGTGTGTGATGTTCCCCTTCCTGAGTCCAAGTGATCTCATTGTTCAGTTCCCACCTACGAGTGAGAACATGCGGTGTTTGGTTTTCTGTTCTTGTGATAGTTTGCTAAGAATGATGGTTTCCAGCTGCATCCATGTCCCTACAAAGGACACAAACTCATCCTTTTTTATGGCTGCATAGTATTCCATGGTGTATATGTGCCACATTTTCTTAATCCAATCTGTCACTGATGGACATTTGGGTTGATTCCAAGTCTTTGCTATTGTGAATAGTGCCGCAATAAACATACGTGTGCATGTGTCCTTATAGCAGCATAATTTATAATCCTTTGGGTATATACCCAGTAATGGGATGGCTGGGTCATATGGTACATCTAGTTCTAGATCCTTGAGGAATCGCCATACTGTTTTCCAGAATGGTTGAACTAGTTTACAATCCCACCAACAGTGTAAAAGTGTTCCTATTTCTCCACATCCTCTCCAGCACCTGTTGTTTCCTGACTTTTGAATGATCGCCATTCTAACTGGTGTGAGATGGTATCTCATTGTGGTTTTGATTTGCATTTCTCTGATGGCCAGTGATGATGAGCATTTTTTCATGTGTCTGTTGGCTGTATGAATGTCTTCTTTTGAGAAATGTCTGTTCATATCCTTTGCCCACTTTTGGATGGGGTTGTTGGTTTTTTTCTTGTAAATTTGTTTGAGTTGTTTATATCCTCTTTTATTTCACTGAGCAGTGGTTTGTAGTTCTCCTTGAAGAGGTCCTTTACATCCCTTGTAAGTTGGATTCCTAGGTATTTTATTCTCTTTCTAAAGAATCTCTAGAAGAGGGCAGGACATTGTTGTAAAACTCTATAATTCTAGCACTTGGAGAGGCCGAGGTGGGAGGATTGTTTGAGGCCGCAAGTTGGAGACCAGTTTAGGCAATGTAGTAAGACATTATCTCTACCAAAAAACAAAAAACTAGTTTAATTTAATTAAATTTAAAAAAATAATAAAAATTAGCCAGGAGTGATAGTGTGTGCCTGTAGTCCCAACCACTTGGGAGGCTGAGGTGTGAGGATTGCTTAAGCCCAGAAGTAAGAGGTTACAGTGAGTTATTATTATGTCACTGCACTCCAGCCTGGGCAACAGAGCAAGACCCTGTCTCAAAAACAAAAACAAACACAATAAAACAAATAAAAACAACAACAACAACAAATCCCAAAACCTTTAAAGGGGAACAAATAATGCATTACATATTGTTAAGTTATATGATGTATATGAATGCAAATATATCAATGTTTTTACTATGTGATCTTTACACACACACACACAAGCTTAATACTAGTACATTTTGGAGACGGTTATTACAATTTTTTACTTTTATTTGGCTACTTATTCAACTTTGGTTTTATCCTTTGCTTACTAATTTTTGCATTTCCAGTGACATTCAAAGTGCCTGATATTGAGCATAGGTACATAAAAATTCCCATAAGGGCCACCAAGGCTTTTACCCCAAGCACTCTATGAAAGCTGTCCTTGGCAATAACTTTCACATTCCTAAATATAAAAGGGATTTAAAAGCTTTTCTAAAATCAAATAAAATTAAATCAATATCCCAAAACGTCTGCATTATTGCTAAACTTCTGCATAATTATGCTATAACTATTCTCTAATAAAGTTTTTATAAGTTATGAAAACGTTGTTAGGAATTATTTTTAGAATGAGGAGGAACAAATCAAAGTTTTATAACAGTAAAAGTGAATAACAAGGGGAAGGTAAACTTGCAAAGACTCTATTTAAATTATCCAGATGAGAGATGATGTAGATCTTTGCTATGACAGTACCTGAAGTTTTCCTGCCAGAACATTGTGGGCTCTATGTTGCCTTGAGTTGGAAGTTGTTTGAATTTATACCCATAAATTTACTCATCCTTTTAGTTTATGTAAGGCTTTTATAAGCAATCTTTACTCTTTAAGAGATGGCAATTTTGCTTTCTACCATTATGTGAGAACATTAGACCCCAGCAACAGGTCATTGTGTAAGGAAAAATAAACTGCTGCACTTTTTTTTTTTTTTTTTGAGATGCTGCACTTTTTTTTAAAACGAGAAAGTAATATATGTGATGTAACTTTATGTAAATGAATTTTTGTGCATATTTATTGATACCGATTCAAAATATTAATAGATGTAAGGTTGAGATTGTTCAAGCATCTGACTGTAAGTGTGGATATTATGATGTCACATACCCTCTAAGGGGATTTTGAAGAGAAGAAAGGTTTGGAAAAAGTGAATGGCAGGATAGATTTTGAGGATGATTTAATAACCTCTACTCAGAAACAGAATGACAGCATCGTTCTGTTTTGACAGTATCATCTCTGTCTCTCTCTCTTTTTTCTTTATTTCTTTGTTTCTTTCTTAATTTTTTGAGACAGGATTTCACTCCTGTCCCCCAGGCTGGAGTACACTGGCACGATCTCAGCTCACTGCAACCTCTGCACAAGCCTCAGTACTTCTAGAGGGACAAGAAGTGCTAAAATACTTAAAATTACATACGACAGTTTTATCATATTGATGAACATATAAGATCATCCTTTCTGCATAAACAAAAATCTAAAATGTGTACACGTTATTAAAAAACACCAGGCCGGGCGCGGTGGCTCAAGCCTGTAATCCCAGCACTTTGGGAGGCCGAGACGGGCGGATCACGAGGTCAGGAGATCGAGCCCATCCTGGCTAACATGGTGAAACCCCGTCTCTACTAAAAATACAAAAAACTAGCCGGGCGAGGTGGCAGGCGCCTGTGGTCCCAGCTACTCGGGAGGCTGAGGCAGGAGAATGGCGTGAACCTGGGAGGCGGAGCTTGCAGTGAGCTGAGATCCGGCCACTGCACTCCAGCCTGGGCGACAGAGCGAGACTCCGTTTCAAAAAAAAAAAAAAAAAAAAAAAAAAAAACCAGCAACAAATATTTATATTGATTACCTGAGCATTAACAGGCGAACAAGTAATAATTCTTGAAACACATGCACATAATTTCCTCAATTCCTTCCTTCCTTCCTTCCTTCCTTCCTTCCTTCCTTCCTTCCTTCCTCCCTTCCTTCCTCCCTCCCTCCCTTCTTCCCTCCTTTCCTTTCCTCCCTTCCTTCCTTCCTTCATTCCTTCCTTCCTCCCTCCCTCCCTCCCTTCCTTCTTTTCCTCCCTTGCTTCCTTCCTTTCTTCCCTCCCTTCCTTCCTTCCCTCCCTCCTTCCCTTCTTTCCTTCCTTCCTTCTTTCCTTCCTTCCTTTCTTCCTTCCTTCCTCCTTGCCTTCCTTTCTTTCCTCCCTCCCTTCTTTCCTCCCTTCCTCCCTTCCGTCCGTCCGTCCGTCCTTCCTTCCTTCCTTCCTTCCTTCCTTCCTTCCTTCCTTCCTTCTTTCTCTCTCTCTTTTTCTTCTTTCTTTCTTTTTTTTTTGAGGCAGGGTTTCACTCCTGTAGCCCAGGCGGGAGTGCACTGGCACAGTCTCTGTCTCCTGGAGTTCAAGCGATTCTTATGCCTCAGCCTCCCACATAGCTGGGATTATAAGTCTGATATCTGATATCAGATATCAGATATCATGTCCAGTCTGATATCTTATTATGGTTTTCGTGCATTTTTATGAGCATTATTATGTGTGCTGTCTTTCTGAAGAGTGTATTTTTTTTTATAACTTGTTCTTTTGTATATTTTTCTTTTTTATAAAATTGTCAGCCTTCTTATTTCATGCTACATTTGATGGTTAATGAGCATGTGATTGTGGATACTTTCAATTGACTTGTTTTCTTAGAACTTAATATTTTAGTCATCTCTTTTGAGCTATAAATTTTGTATGATAAAATATAAACGCTTTAATAGTTCATTGAATTTTGACAAAATATACCGTGTATAACCAGCACCATATTCAAATATAGTACATAAGCATAACCTCAGATAATCTCCTTGACACCATTTATTTATTTATAAATCTGCTTTCCTCTGTCGTCATGGCAACCATTAATATGGTTTATATCTCCATAAAGTAGGTTTGTCTGTTCTAGACCTTACATACAAATTGAATAATATACTATGCACTCTTTGTGTCTGGATTCTTCCACTAGGGATTTAAAAAAGTATTCATTCACTTTGCAGAAGGTAGAAGGGCTTCATTCTTTTTATTGTTGAGTAATATTTTGCTATAAAATTATATTAAAATATTTATTCAAATGTATAGGGACTATTGGTTTGTTTTCAGTTTCTGGCAATTATGAATAAAGCCACTATAACTATTTATCTATAGACTTTATAAGGAAATAGATTAGGTTAAATGCTAGGATTTGTTATTTTATATGGTAAGTAGGTAATTAATTTTGTAACAAAATGCCAATCTATTTTCGTAAGTGGTTTTGTCCTTTCTATTTTACTCATTCTAATGGGTGTACAGTAGTATACAATTATAGTTTTATTTTTCATGGCGTTTATATGTAATGATTCTGAGAATCTCTCCATGAGTTTACTGTCAATTCATGTATGCTCTTTTTTTTGAAGTTTCTTCTTCTAATTGTGTTGTCTTCTATGATTGAGTTTAAATTTGTTAATATTGCCTGGCTATTATAAATGTGTCATATATTCATATTATACATATATTTCCCTCCCTGTGATTTATCTTATTTCTTAACAAAGTCTTTTGAAGGCCGGATTTTAATGTTACTTAAATCAGACGTTATTTTATTTTATTTTATTTTTTTGAGACGGAGTCTTGCTCTGTCACCCAGGCTGGAGTACAGTGGCGCGGTCTAGGCTCACTGCAAGCTCCGCCTCCCGAGTTCACGCCATTCTCCTGCCTCAGCCTCCCGAGTAGCTGGCAGATTTCTTATTTCTTCTTTTTGGTGTGTGTGTGGTTTTTTTTTTTTTTTTTTTTTTTTTTTTTTTTTTTTTTTTTTTGTAGTGTTCTATCTAAAAGCCTTTAGAATACCCTAAGGAAATGAATATTTTCTTTTATTTTCTTCCGGAAATGTTGTTTTAGTTTTTAGATTTAGACCTGTAATTCATTTCAATATTATATTTGCATGTTGTGTAATCTAACAGTTGTAATGATTTTTCTTTTCTGTATGCTTTCTTAAGACTATCCTTTCCCATACACATGAATGATATGCTTGTTTCCCATATATAAATTGATGGATCAATTTCTTTACAGTCTCTTCTCTTCCATGTTTAAGCATGTATACTTTATGCCAGAACTCATTGGTATGATTTTGTAGATTTAGAGTATGTCTGGAAATTAATTACTGTAAACATTCAATTTTATCTACTTAACAAAATTGTGTTGATCAGATGTCAGACTCAGTTCACTCTCTTTTACACAAATCTGATGAATTTTGATTGAGTAAATCTAAAAATAAATTTAAGGCGCAACACATTTTAAAAATGCTTAGTCTTCAAATTCATGAACATGGTGCTTCATTAATTGGGCTTTTCGATATTTTAATCAGTCAAAAATTAAAGTTTTGATTATGAATTCCCAGCTCATTAAATGTATTCTGAAGTATTTCATGTTTTTGATGCTGTATCAGATGATAACATTTGGTAAATTTATGTAGATAAATTAAAATTATAAAGTAATATATTCAAAGTAACTATTATATAGCAAGTGATTACACAGAACTTTTATGTTCCTGACAACTTCTGAAGCATATTCTTTATGTAAGCCTTATTATGATTGTATAGGTGGATTCTACTGTTATGATTCTCCTTTTCTTTTATCCACCAGGAAACTGAGACTTTGAGAAAGTAGGATCTTGGTGAGAATTTTATTTTTTAGCCACCCACTTAGCTTTACCTAAATTTAGTAATATTTCTGGATGTTTTGATCATGCAAACTAAAAAATTTCTATTTAAATTAATTCCAATCAATATGATTGGATTTCTTTGTACTAAAACCTCAAAGAATCTTAATGTACAAGGAGGTACAACTTTTAAGGACAGTCAGTAAGTGAGATAGATCTGAAAGTGTGGTGTTAAAGCATATTGTTAGAAATGATGGCAGAGGTAGATTTAGAAATGGGTCTTACAGAAGAATATTTTCATATTCACCGTGTTATAATTGCCTTTCTATCTTTTACTTTTTAATTCTAGATACCACCGGACTCTCATTTTCTATGAAATATATTAACATAAAATAAACATTGTAAAAATTCTGAATACAATTTCTAGTTGTTTTGTATTTAAATATTTTAATAATAGCTGATATGAAATTAACTTGAAATAAGGTTAACCCATGAATACAAACTCAAAGAAAATAATTTTGCCACATTATTTCTTTTCACAAAGCAATTCTATAGTATAATAGCACGATTTTTTATGAATTCTATAATAATGTGCTTAAATGATGTGGGGTACGTCTATCTTTAATACTATTAGTTTTACACATATTTTAATGCATGAGAATTAAAGCAAGGAATACTTTTCTTTTTATATGTTAACTCCCAAAGTACTAAAAATAAATTATAATTTGAAATTAAACTTTTCATATTTCTATGTAGCATAGTTTTACCCCAATGAACTTAGAATGTAGTATTTTCAGTTTCCTAAATAGTCACTTTAATAGTACATGGAATAGTCCAGAAAACCTAACTTGAATAGAAGCTAAGCAAAAACAATGCATAGATAATAGATTTCCTATTATTTATTGTTTAAGGTAACCAGAGTTTGTTAAGCAATACAATGCCGTACAGAGTACCCCTCCTACATGCATAACAAATCTTATAATACGGATCAGCCTGTAATGGAGGCTTCTAACAAAGAAACAAAAGTTTTGACCTACATGTCATATCAACTAAATACCTAAGTTAAATATGCAAAATTTTGCCAGTGGCAATTTTCCTTTCTGCATTGAGGCGTAACTTCAATAATATCTGTACTTTAAAAATCCATAAAAATGAATTTGTCCCAGTAATGGGAATTAAGCAAATTATGAAAATTATCTGTCTAGTGCTTGACATCATAAATAAGAGTCTTGTATAGTTAGTGTCATAGATACATTTCCAAGTTCATGAATGTCTAACTGAATGAATCTATTCCTATGTCAAAAATGATGGTCTCTTTGTGACTTATAACCAGTTTTCACCTCTAGTATGTAGGGTCCTGTATCTTTTGACCTCTGTCTCTCTTTGCATCACCTCTTCTCTCACTGCCCTACAGCTTTCTATTCCCCTTGCCCCAGCCAGGGTTCTTTGAATGAGTTTTTTTTTACCCACAGGCCTTTGCAATGACCAAAATGGTTTTACTTCTACTATTTCTGCACAATCTTTCCCAATTTAACTGTAATTTATCCTCTCATCTTGACCAAGTGTTACTTCCCCTTGGAAGACTCTTGCACTCTTTAAACCTGACCCAAGTCCTTTACTATCTGTTTTTAAAGCAACCTGTTAACATGCAAGTTTTATGATTGCTTGATTCACATTTATTTACCCCCCGATAACTCTAAGTTACACTAATTATTAGCACAATGTTATATTCATAATAGTCCCTTTATAATTTTTTTAAATTTATTTTTTATTTATTTTCAATTTTCTTGGAGACGAGGTCTCACTATGTTGCCCAGGCTGGTCTCAAACTCCTGGCCTCAAGCGATCCTCTGACTTCAGGCTCCCAAGTGCTTGGATTACAGGTGGCAGTCACTGTGCCCAGCCTGTAAATATTTGTAAGCGTCTTTTTGTTCGTTTGTTTTTCCTTTATATTTATCTATTTTTTAAAAGACAGTGTCTCACTCTGTGGCCCAAGCTGGAGTGCAGAAATGCTAGCAGCTCACTATAACTCCTGGCCTCAAGCAATTTTCCTACCTCAGCATTGCGAGTACCTAAGACTACAGGTGTGTGCCACTACGTCCAGCTCTTTTTATTTAATTTAGTTATGGATTTTTTTTTTAGAGACAGGGTCTCACTGTTTCCCAGGCTTGCCTCGAAGTCCTGGCCTCAAGTGATCGTTCTCTCATCTCAGACTCCTAGAGTGTTGAGATTATAAGCATGAGTGACTGCACCCAGCCCATAAATATTTATTAATAAAGAAACTATTACAATGCAAGCCTTAAATTATTAATTGGTATAACAAATCACACAATTGCTTATGTCAGAATCTAGAGGCATTGGTACCTCTTTTTCCTTACTCAGCCCCTCTAAGCAATAAATTCTGTTAATTCTAACTCTAACATATTTAACATAATATGTATATCCATTTGCCCCACATCATTATTTTCTAATATAGTCTCTCATCTGGACAATTGAAATTTCTTTCTAATTCTTCTAGTCACATTTTCTTTGTATTTATACAGTTCATTCTCCATACAACTCTATATATGATTTTTTAAATAACAAGCTGTTTTATATCTTTCTATTTTTTTAGTGAAATTTCAATTAATTAACAACTGTTTTAATATTGTTTAAAATGTTGAATGGTTTTGCACTATATTTATCTTAAAATCTTAATTTATCTTAAAATACAAAAGAAATACAATTTGTTTGTATTTCTACAATTCATTCTCCATACAACTCTATATATGATTTTTTAAATGACAAGATGTTTTATATCCTTCTATTTTTTTCAGTGAAATTTCAATTAATTAACAACTGTTTTCATATTATTTAAAATGTTTAATGGTTTTGCATTATATTTATCTTAAAATCTTAAATGTTGAATTATCTAGACTTATTTTATGACACTCTTGCACGCGCCATATGGGTCTTCTTTCTAATCGTTTACCAAGTTTTTGTTTCTAACTCAGACCATTCATACTTTCTGTTTCCTATGCCACAGATATCTTTCTTTTTTTTCACCCCCCAACACTCTCAGACCACTCTCAAACTACTATTTATGTCTGACTTCTCACACTAAATTAGATCATCTGGCTTCTAAGTATATATTTAATAGCCAAATTATTTCTGTGAGGCTCTCTTGCCTCCTTAAACTGGCATGCTTCATGGGTAACTATAGTCCTTGTCTCCTATACTCAAATTAAAATAGTATATAAATCATTTATAGAACACTTTTTAATTTTTGCGTGTATGGGCAAATGATCTTAAAGTTACCTTAGATAAGCATAATCTTATATTTTGCGAAAATATTTTTTTCACTTCTTTGTATATCCTCTAAGAAATGTTGTATTTTGGCCAGACGTGGTGACTCACGCCTGTAATCCCAGTACTTTGGCAGGCCGAGGCGGGCGGATCACGAGGTCAGGAAATCTAGACCATCCTGGCGAACATGGTGAAACCCCCGTCTCTACTAAAAATACAAAAAAATTAGCCGGGCGCGGTGGCGGGCGCCTGTAGTCCCAGCTTCTCGGGAGGCTGAGGCAGGGGAATGGCATGAACCCGGGAGGTGGAGCTTGCAGTGAGCCGAGATCGCGCCACTGCACTCCAGCCTGGGCGACAGAGCGAGACTCCGTCTCAAAAAAAAAAAAAAAAAAGAAAGAAAAGAAATGTTGCATTTTTTTCTGTGATAAAACTTTGAAGCAACAAGAAGTTATCACTACAATGTCATTATATTTTTATTCCACAAGCATTGAAACTGTCTATGTGGGCCTACTTAAACACATGAGTTCCTGAAAGCAGAGAACGTTCCCCTGCTGAGGTAAGAGTCAGAGAATGAGATGTGACTATGGAAGGAGAGTCAAAGAGAGTCACCTTTTCTGGCAAAGAAGACAGAATAAAGGGGTCATGAGTCAAGGAATGTAGATGTCCACTAGAAAAAGAAATTCTTCAGCCAGTGGAAGGAGATTTAGGTCAGAAACATGCATCTACATAAACAAGGGAAAGCAATATAACAGGAATAAGTGAAGGTGAAATAAAATATTTTATTATCCTCATTATTAACTAGTCTAGAATACAACTATTTAAATCAATAATAGAAACATGTCATAGGTGATTAGCATACATGTATAATTGAATTGAATGATCAAAGTGTCATAGAGATAGATGAAAGGGAGGGACTTTAAATACTCTGTGATAATGTACCTGCAATACACCTGAAGCAGTATAGTGTTATTTGAAGGGAGTCATAGACTACTTTAAATTGTATATTGGAAACTCTAGACCAATCATTATTTTTTTTCAGGGTAATATAATTGACTGACAAAAAAAAGGAGATAAGAATAAAAAACATGTTCACCTACATCCAGAGAAGGCAAGAAAAGAGTTGGGGCAGGAGATAGAGGAAATCTATAGAAAACAACTATAAATGTGACACAGATTAATCCAATTACATAAGTAAATGTATTAAATGAGAATGAAGTAAATATACCAAATTAAAGACAAAAGTTGTAAGAAAGAATAATGATAATAAATCTAACCATATCATCTACTACAAGCACACTTTAAATTTAAAGACATGGGTAGATTAAACGTAAAGGGATGAAGAAATATATACCATGCTCACACTCATCAAAAGGAAGCAAAATTACCTAATTTATTTCAGAAAAAAACTCACTTCAGAACAAGGAAAATTATTAGGAACAAAGAGAGATATTATATAAAGATAAATATGTCAATTTTCAAAATAAAAAATTCTCAACTTGTATGCACCTAACAAGACAGCATCAATAAGGTCAAGTTAAAGACTGATCGAACTAAAAGGAGGAAACAGACAAGTCTACTATGATAGTAAGGGACTTCAATACTCCTCTTCCAGTAATTGACAAATCAAGCAGGCAGAAAATCAATAAAGATATAGCTGACTTGAACAACACTGTCAATGAACTCGAGCTATTTGACATATAAGAAATGCAGCAACCAACAGTCAGAAAAATGCACCTTCTTCTTGCAGTCACATGGAACATTCACCAAATGAAACCATATCCTAAGATGTAAAATCCAACCTAAATTTAAAAGTATAGAGATAATACAAATATATTCACAGATCACAAATGGAATTAAACCAGAAAGAAATGCCAAAAAGGTAGCCAGAAAATTACCAAATATTTCACAATTAACAGACTTCTAAATAACACATTAGTCAAAAAAGAAGCCCAATGAAAATTAAAAATATTTTAACTACATACAAATTAATATAAGGGCCATATGTGGTGGTTCGTGCCTATAATCTCAGCACTTTGGGAGACCAAGGCAGGTAGATCACCTGAGGTCAGGAGTTTGAGACCTGCCTGACCAACATGGCGAAACCCTGTCTCTACTAAAAATAAAAAATTAAAATTAAAAAAAAAAATTAGCTGGGTATGGTGGCAGACACCTGTAGCACTAGATACTTGGAAGGGTGAGGCAGGAGAATCACTTAAACCTGGGAGGCAGAGGTTGCAGTGAACTGAGATGACATCACTGCACTCCAGCCTGGGCAACAGAGTGAGACTCCATCTCAAGAAAAAAAAAATGCGATGAATATAAACATTCAAATTGATGAGATCCAATGGCAACATTGTCGAGACCGAAATGTATTGCATTAAGTGCATATGTCATAAAAGATGATATCTGTAAATTCAATAACCTAAGATTTTACCTTAGGAAACTAGACAAAAGGAACAATTTGAGTCTAAAGCAAGAAGAAGAAAATATAAATATTAGAGCAAAAATCAATGAATTTAAAATCAGAAAACCAGAGAGAAAATCAATGAAATCTAAAATTTGTTCTCTGAAAAGTTCAATAAAACTTATAAAACTCTATCTAGAATAACCAATAAATAAAGGGAGAAAAATGTTACCAGTATCAAAACTGAAAGAAAGATCATGACTAATAATTTCATGGTAATTAAATGGATAACAAAAAGAATACTACAAGAAACTCTATGTCAACAAATTTGGTAACTTAGATAAATTGAACCAATTAGACTAATTAACTACGCAAAATAAAGCAGATAAAGTTGAGAAAAATTGGTTCTGGTAGATGTCTGAGTTGTCAAATTTAAATGGTTCTGGTGTTGACCAGGATGCAGCAAGTCAACAGGTAAATTTTAAGGGGTTGTGTTTTGTGAGTCCTAAATGGATTTGTGAATTTTTGCCTGAGGTATTCAAAAAGGCAGGCAAGTTAACATCAATAAAATTCAAGGTCTAGAAAGGCTGAAGAAAAATAACAGGAGAAGAGAAGCATATACAAGAAGAATTTCAGAGAATCAGAGAAAGAGTTATCTGTCAGGCTAGAAGCATAATTTGTGTGGGAAGAAATACCAGGAACTAGTTTGTTGCCAGCATTTTAAATCAGCTGGTCAGTTTGTTGTCAGCATTTTAAATCAGCAATTGTATGTGGTTGGATCTGGTTTTCATACAGAACATGAGATGATGGTTTATATAATTTGGCTGTGTCCCCACCCAAATCTCATCTTTAATTCCCACATGTTGTGGGAGGGACCCGGTGGGGAGGTAATTGAATGATAGGGCAGGTCTTTCCCATGCTGTTCTCATGATAGTGAATAAGTCTCAAGAGCTCTGATGGTTTTGAAAAATGAGAGTCTCTCTCCACAAGCTCTCTCTTTGCCTGCCGCCATCCCTGTAACATGTCACTTGCTCCTCCTTGCCTTCCACCATAAGTGTGAGGCTTCCCCAACCATGTGGAATTGTAAGTCCAATTGAACCTCTTTCTTTTATAAATTGCCCAGGCTCTGGTATGTCTTTATCAGCAGTGTGAAAATGGACTAACACAATAGTAGATTTAAAAAGACCACAAAGAACTTTAGTTTGCAGAAAACCTAAGAGAGCAACTGCTACAGTATATTTTGCTTAAGGTAATATTGGAAGTAATTCAGATGGTAAAGCAGATGAGGAAATGGTTATCATCAAGCTATTGCCACCTTAAGGTTTGAGAGCAGATGACAAAATACTAGCAAGGAGTTCAACGAAATACTAGAAAAGAGTTTATCTGGAGCAAAGTAGAGCCATTATCTTAGTCAAAATAATACAAGAGACAAGTTACCAAGGCAAAGTCTTACACACATGGGGGTAAGCAGCAAATTAGTTATCCAAACTGGGGCACAAAAACCAAATGAATGGACTAACACAATTACATAGTGGTAAGTAACAGAGAATAAGAAATTAAATATCCTGAAGTTTCGCCACGGCCAGCATAAAAATGTGTTCTAGAGACAAAGGTGAAAATAAATCTGCAGAATGGACTAAATGAGTTATAGCTGTGTGAAGTATAATGTAGAATCTGGAAAATAGCTAGAATATAAAGATAATTCTGCATTTGTTTCACATTTAAAAACATCTGGCCTTGATGTACTAATGATTTTTAAGTACAATATTATATATTCTGCACGAGTTTGTGGCAACATTTGCACACAAATTACTTAACATAGATACTATAATTACATTAACTTACCTCTATTGACAAATAAAGTAATACATTTCATTAAGAGATATAAATTACATTCTATCAATGTAGAATAATTCAAATTCCTAGTTTATCATTTTTTCACAATTCTAACTCTGAATATTCAGACATAATAGGTTGCATGATCATTAATAAGACAATCGAGTAGCTTGCATGACAATAAATTAAAATTGGATTGAAACTTCATCAAGCGACGTTACTGTTGGATGGATTCACAAAAGGTCATTAGTTAGCAACAATTTTCCAATAATCCAAGAAACAACAATGGAAAAATCACTTCTGAGTGCTTAATTACACTTATAAAGTACTTTTTCATTTCATATGCAGTGTCATTATCTATCCTCTTCTTGTCCGCTCTGTGAGGTAAATATTATTCATCCATAGCTGAAGCAACTGAGCTTCACATAAATGATGATGCTAGCAAAACTAACATAATACTTTAGTGTTGCAGACATGAATCAAAATTAGATACTTTGAATTCATTCACTCATTAAATAAATAAGCACTGGGATCTAACTAAGCCAACATTGATCATATTTAAAGTTCTGTCATAGTCACCATTTCGTGTGTAGTATCTAACACAATGCCTGGCAAATATCTAGTCCTCTAAATAAGTGTTGACTGAATCGATATACCAGGTATTTTACTATGCCCTCTTTCCTCCTCTTATCATAGAAACTCATTATATTTCATATCAGTGCAGATTATGTATCAAGGAGTGACTGTTGATCCAATACCATGATTCAATATGTTTTAGAAACAACTTTTTTTCTAAACACTGAAAAACCTCAAACTCCTCTTTTTATTGAAATTGGGGTGTCAATTATGGAGTGATACTTTAAAGTATTTCTTAGGTTGTGATTTTAAGGACATCACAAAGTCTGTATTTCACAGCCCAATATGCATACTTTGAAATATATTATTATATTAAACTTTAATAAATTACCATCTGTTTAGGATAAAATCATACTAACTAGAGATAATGAACAAAATAGATCTATAATTATGTTGCTATACTTGTGAATTTAGATTGGAGAAACTTCATTAGAATTTTCTCTAAACCCTACCTTAGCATAATTGTAACATTTTGCATTTGCTTCTCATATTATTTGTAAGTTATGCCACTATTCTGGAGTCATTGAGGAAACTGCAAGGAAGCATAAATTCTTTCTAGCAACAACTGGAAATTTTGGAATTATTTATCTTTTTTTTTTTTTTTAAGACAGGGTTTCACTCTGTTGCCCAGGCTGAAGGGCAGTGGCAGAATCATAGCTCACTGCAGCCTCAAACTCCTGGGCTCTAGTAATCCTCCTGGCAGAGCCTCCTGAGTAGCTAGGACTATAGGTATGTGCCATTATGCCTGGCTAATTATGTTTTAGAGATGGAGTCTGGCTATATTATCCAGGCTGGGCTTAACCTTCTGACCTCAAGCAATACTTCTGCCTCAGCCTCCTAAGTCACTAAGACTACTGAGAGTCACTGTTTCCAGTGGCCGCTTTTTTAACCATTGAGTTGGAAGCCCCCTGACATTCAGAGGCAGTAACTGGGAAGCAGCTCCTGTGGGTAACTCTTTAGGGGCAAAGAGAGTGAGGACATTATCTCCATTTCTCCATCTCCAATCCTATGAAGAAGAAATATATTTATAGCCTATTTGTCAAAGATTGAAAACATTTTGCCTGCCTATGATCACATAGGCTAGTTTCCTAGGTGTGAAGCTCCATTTGTGCTTTGCACTTTCAAAATCCTGTCTCCATTTACTCCTTTATTGAAGTTCCCAGATCACTTTAGAATTGTTTTTAATTTACTATGCTTGCTGAAGTCTTTATATCTGCTGAAACGTTTTTTTATCAATTCAGCTAAAATTTCTTCTATTCCACTCCTTCCTCTTCCCACCTCCGTTCCTTCTCCCACAACCCCCAACTGCCCCAGCTCTCACTCCTTTTCAGAACTAACCGTTCCACTTCACTCTCTTCTGGCTATTTTTTTGAGCTCTTGATTGGACAGTAAATTGACAATAAATGTGGAAAAATAATTCTGTTCCCAATTTTAAGAAATTCTACAAGCCAGGAGGTGATCCATTATCACTAGAAGGCAGTGTCTTTCTTGGGAATAAGTAATTGAAATACGCTTACTTGTATTAAACAAAAATACAGTATAAGGCTCAGGTGTTTTTCTTTATGTTGTTTACGGCTCAGTTGTTGGAGACAAAAGCAGTGACATTTTAGTTCTGCAATTTAGTTCTCCAATTTATCTACTAACTGTGAGCCCCTTCTCCAGTGCAGGTGAGTTTTATCTAATTCACTCATTTTTTTCTCTGTCTGTTCCAATAAAAGCTTTCAATGATTTAGACTTATTAAATCAGTTACAGTCAGATTCAAAATTATTTTAGACTTTCTTCTATTACTTATTCTGATGAGTTTATGCTTTGGAACTTCGAATACTGCCTGCTGGAGAAAATATTGTTAATGAGAGTCCAACCATTTTAGTGATAGAATGACTTTTCCTCTTTCTTGAACATGTCAAAATCAAATACAATATAGAGACACATCTCTAATTTCAAAACATTTTGTTTAGGAAGCCAGAATTGAAGTTTGGGCCATACACGCAGACTCGGTGGTACTCAGGATGCCTGAAGAACAAAGAAGGTTGAGAGCTTTTTTAATAAAAAGAAAAAAACAAATGTTAAGTATTGTTTCAAAGAAAAACTTACTGGCAATAGAGAAGCTTTAGGTAAAAACAGTCAGGACAGTGATTTTAGCAACAACTAGGTAAGATTGGTCTTAGGATTATGTCTGGCCTTTTCAGCAGTGGGGTTTGAAGAAAATTTAATTCTTCCAGTTGGAGCTATGTGCCCTGAGTGCTTTTCTCCCTGGCCTCTTGACTTGATTTAGTTAAGTATGACAAGACTGACCCAGTTTGTATAATCCACTTTCACAAACATTTGCTTCTTTAAAAAAAAAAAAAAGTTTGGCACTGATTCTAACAAGTGACATCATTCTCAAGACAGCTCATTCTCATAGCTATATTCATTGAGAAACAGCTTGTTTCCACCAACCGCCATCTTCTTAATTTATATCCCCTCTTTCTGATACATAGTTTGTTGGGCTTATGTATGTTTTCATTATCACATGCTGAGTTCACTTCCACGTCACTCTTGGCTCTTTGCACAAGTTAGGCTTTGAAGTCTCAGACTTTTTGACTGAATTTACCAATGTACATCAAGTCTAATGGTATAAGATATATGTAGGGGATTGCCTCAGTTACACTGCAGCTGGAAAGTGATAAGACAGTCTCTCCGTCTCTTAGATACTCCAGGACTTTATGTGGAACCATCTCCTGAATTCGCTGCTTCCCAAGCTTTTCTCATTTGAGACTTTGCTTAAGAGTCAGGGGCAACTTCACAGTTTTAGCTCCTTATCTCGTAATCGTTTTCACTCAAACTCCTTACTTTTATCTTGAAAGGACTGTTTTACTTTCCATGTGTGAGTGGAAGGAGGCAGCTAGACAAATGGTCATTATTACAGATCTCTTACCAGTTTTCACCAGTTTTTTAACATGATTTTTTATCTCACACTGAGTTGCACATTGTCTGAATTTAGTACAGAAAAATATGGTTATAGACATGTCCCAAGGATAAATGAAGGGCCCATAATCTAATATACAGATGAGAGATAAGGGTGGCCATTTGGAAAATATGCATAAATAGCTCGATTTCTCAAGTAATCTGCACATCACACATTAATACTCCAAATATAACTTGCTACACCTGCTTGTTAAATTTAG
This sequence comes from Chlorocebus sabaeus, assembly GCF_047675955.1. Taxonomy (NCBI): domain Eukaryota; kingdom Metazoa; phylum Chordata; class Mammalia; order Primates; family Cercopithecidae; genus Chlorocebus; species Chlorocebus sabaeus. The sequence goes on along the minus strand of NC_132906.1, from coordinate 65,015,783 downwards.
ACTTTATGATCAGTACTTATCCAACTCATGAAGGGTCATCGATTCTACGCCTATCCCCAGCTGAACATCTGCTTACTTTTTCCAAAACTTTTAACAAATTCTTTCTTTGCCAAATACTCTGGATTGTTTGTGTCCTCTCAGCACTCATGTTAGCCTTTGTTCCTCCTCAAAACATGCTTTGATTTCTGCATTTGTGCACCAATATCCAGGATGAGATTTGACAGACGGCATTCTTTCTCTCATGGTAAGAATACTTTGTCAGACAATTTCATGTATGGTAAGAATTTTTGTATTATTTTTTCCAGTCCCAATCCATAGCTCTTATTTCCATACACCTTTATCTCAAAGAATCCTGCAGTTTCCCAGGGATTACAACTTATTTATTAATAATATGCTGTCTTGTCTTTTTACAAATTTTGTATTTGTTTTCTTTCTTCATTTTCTCTATTTTTATTTTGTTCTTTTACTTTCCTTTTTTCTCCTATTCTTTATCTAGCTGGTTTCTATTTTTACTTTTACCTATAGTATACTTAGAAGTATGCTACCAAATTTCCAAACACAAGGAAAATTTTGTTTGCTTACAACATCTAGCTTAATTTAAATATGTTTAAATAACACGCTCTTAAAAATTTCGATCTTTTGTTTTTGTTGTTGATATACGCTTTCTGGCTTAGTATAGTGTAACCTTTTTATATACTTAAAAGGAAGGTACTATAGACATTCCATATCTGCTGATTCAACCAGCCACAGATTGAAAATACTTGAAAACATAAAAATAAAAAGCTAGAAAACCATAAAAAGTAACACAAGTAGAAATGCCAATTATTTAAATATCGCTTACATTTTATTAGGTATCATAAGAAATAAAGAGTTGATTTAAAGCATACAGGAGGATTTTGTAGATTGTATGCAAGTACTAGGCCATTTTATATGTAGAAATTGAGCAATTGCAGATTTCAATATTCTCAGATATCCATGAACTAATCCCATGCAGATAAGGAGGAGTGACTGACTATCATTCAGTGGTTAGGAGTGGGATTCTACACATGCCTATTAGCTCATAGTTGTTAATGGTATTGTCTAATGTTTCAATGTTTTTACTAAGTTTGGGTCTGTTTTTCTTTCAATTCTCTAAAGAGTGCTTAACTATCTCAAACTATAATTATATTTTACCTCTATATTTTGTCAATTTTTCTTCATATATTTTGAAGTGTTATGATTAGGTTAAAACTACAAACCTACTTTTTAAAATTAAATCACTTGATGCTAGTTTACACATAAATCTTTTATATAGGCCATGACCTGGCAAGGGATTCATGTTTATCTCCTGTTACTTAACAGAGATGAATAGATTACTTGCTTTATAACCTAAAGTCATAATGTCTTGATCACACCGTTTTCGTTCCAATAATCTCAGTTATGCATTTGACATTTTAAATACCCATAGATTAGTATATGCATAAACACATACAGACAAACACATATGTGTGGCTCTGAATGTCTCTGTGTGTGTATTCTATGTTTAGGTTTTCTTCCTTTAGACAAAGGAAAAATGATACACGGTTCAAAACAATCAGGAATGTTGCAGAATTACGCTTCCCCTCCTCAGCAATTTGGCCAGGTTTCTTATTTAAATAAATGTTATTGTGTATATTTGAGGTTTACAACATGAAGTTATGGAATACATATATGTGGTAAAATTACTACTATAGTGGCCAGGTGTCTTTGGACATATATTCAACCATATTGACATAAAAACAATTCAAGTGATTTTTTAGGAAACTTAAACCATAGACAGTAAATCAAGTTTGATTTTAAAATAAGTTGATCATTTTTAAATCATATGTACTGATAATACAAAATTTGGAAAATATGTAAATGTATACTTAATGCTTATTTACACAATTTATAAGGCATTATATAGAAATTTATAAAAAGAGAATATGCATTTAAATAAGTCTTTTACAAAATCTGTGAATATCCATAAATATTAATTAAAGTTTAACTATAACTGTTGATTTCAAATAAAGTTAGATATTTTACCATTAAAAGTAATGGCAAGAATTGCAGCTAATTTTGCAACAATGAAATATATCAATATTTAGTATAATCTATATAATAGTGCCTACTAAAATTTTCTATAATCTCATGATTTTGAGCTCCAAGCCTGACTTCAGTAATTCAAACCTGTACTTCAATTGTTAAAAGAAGAGGCAAAAATCTTTCAGAGTCTTGTATATCAGACTTGCAGAGAGGGGCACCATGCAAACTAGTTTACTTAGACAACGGAAAAATAATACGCAGTTCACAACAACAAGGAATGTTGTAAAATGACCCTTCCTCTCCTGAGCAATTTGGTCAGTTTTCTTATTTAAATAAATTTTCTTGTGTATATTTGATATTTACAACATGAAGTTATGGAGTACCTATATGTGGTAAAATCATTACTATAGTGTCCAGGTGCAGTGGCTCATGCCTGTAATCTCAGCATTTTGAGAGGCCAAGGTGGGAGAATCACCTGAGGCCAGGGATTTGCAACCAGCCTGGGCAACATAACAAGACCCCATCTCTATGGAGAAAAAAAAAATGAGGTGAAAAGATCTGAGTCCAGGAGTTTGAGGTTGCAGTAAACTGTGATTGCCACTGTAATCCAGCCTGGGCAACAGAGCAAAACCTTGTATCTCTAAAAGAAAAAAAAAAATGATTACTATAGTGAAGCATATTAACCTATCTGTCATCTCACATAGTTACTTTTTTGTGTGTGTGACAGGAGCAGCTAAAAATCTATTTATTTAACAAAAGTCTTTAATACAGTACAATTTGATTAACTTTGAACAAGGTCTGTGATTAAGAAGAGGTTTGCTATCACTGCAAGAAAGAAAAAAAACTTGTATTTTACTTGAGGGCGTGTCCAAAGCACCGTCTCTAAGAATTTGAGAGTGGTAAACATGGAGTGTGAATGCTTGCTTTCTACCATAGGAATTCTGAAGGCTAGATTTGAGGATTTTCGCTGAGAGGACCTTTGGTAGCCCAGCACACAAAGAGTTTAGTAATGATATGTGATTTGCCATGGGTCAAGGAGTTATCTTGAAATGTATTCAGTCCTCCTAGAGAAAACAAGGGAAGGCTTCATAATGATGCTCTGACTGCATGCAAGGATTCTAGTAAGAATATTTTATAATAGTATAGAAAACAAAATTATGTGAATTGGAACTATAATAACGTCTTTTTGAATAGCATGAAACAGCCAGGTTTGACATATAATTCTGATCTACAGCTATCTGTATTTTCTGACTGATAGATAATGAAGAAAAAGTAAGAAAGGTAAAATTAGGTTTTTTCCGGATTTTGTACTTGGGCAAGAGGATTCTCAAGATGCTGTGATGTCATTGACTGAGAAACTGATTTGAGGTGAAACAGACTTGTAAAAAATAAAAAATAAATTTATCTTTAGAAATGTTTAATTTATGTTATAGTGGTTATTTCTAGTAGAATTTAGGGAAAATTGCATATGTACATGACAGTAACAGGCAGCAGCCAAATGCCTAGGAAGATAGCGGCGGGTTCCCAATGAAACCTCACCTGTAAGCCAAAGACCATGTAATGCCTGAAAGCCAAACTACAAGTTAAATTTTTAGACCGGGCTGAGAACTTGTCTTCTTATTTGGCATGCTTTCCTCACCCTTCACTTATTTTACAGATACCTACCCTTTACTATTTGGTTTTCTACACTTTCATGCCCAACTTTGAGTGGTGTCTTCACTTTAACCTTTTTTGCATACTCACAAACCAATCAGCACACACTCCCCTTCCTGTGCGTGTAAAGACCCCAGACTCAGTCAGTAGAAGAAGGGATGGCCTGACTTTGGGAAGGAGATGGTCTGACTTCAGGGAAGAGAGACAGCCTGACTTCAGGGAAGAGACAACCTGACTTCAGCGAAGAGAAACCGCTCTTCCCGTCCTCTCTCCAGCTCCCCGCTCTACTGAGAGCTGTTTTCATTGCTCAATAAAATTCTCCACCTTCACCATGCTTCAACAGTCTGTGTGAACTCACTCTCGGATACTGGACAAGAGCTCTGGACCCACCAAGTGCAGGTACCCAGAAAAGCTGTCACACTGACCCTTTGCCCTCTTTGGTGTAGGGCAGCCACTCCATGCTACAAGGCAAGAGGCCAACTGAGCTACTAACACACCACCATCCGTAGATGGTGAAACTAAAAGAGCACGTAACACCCACTCTGGGGTTTGGGGTCACAGGCACCCTCACCAGAGCACTGCTGCATTCCCCAGGAGGTAACTCATCTGGTCTGTCCATCGGCCCCACATGGAGTCTGCTCCTTTGTCGACGCCCAAAGCAGCCAGCTCAATACCACACCCTCTCACTCATGTGCTCCCTCCCACAAGGAGCTGAGCATAGCAGGCTGAGTCGGGGGACACTCCTGCCGTGAGTCCAGCGAAGGGGTAAAGAAAAATCCTGCATCACATGCATGGTCTAGTTCATATCTCTCTCTATCTCCATCTCCATCTTCATCCAAATTTGTATCCATACCTACAATATCTAGCTTTTTGTTTATTTTATTGATTGTTGAAAATTTAAGTTTTAGTTCAGATGACACCCTGAGATTGTGTCAGGGTAGTTAGAACATATATAATTCCAGTGGTGGAAGAGATAATTACATCTCCTCCTTATGTCAAATAGTTTCCTGATATTTTGCTGATGCTTTGAATTCCATATTTACGTATAATGTTCAAATCAGACGCTCCTAGATAAATAAAGATGACTGACAACTGAGCAGTTAAACTATTAAATCTGGGTGAAAGGGCAGCATAGATCAAAGTCAGAAATTTGCCTAAACAGTCCTCCAAAAATTTTTTGGAAAGAATAAATATTATAATAACATTTTATGTCACAGTAACCTAAAATATGTGTTAGTGCGTCTTCCTTAATATAACCTAAAGACCAGATCATTTATTCAACAATTCTCTGCACATATAGGTATTTAGAGGTAGGCATAAACATAATATCTAGGTTTTGTTTATTTCTAGTCTAAATAATTTTTCTAATTCTTGACTCTGACTTTAGTATTACCAGTCTTTCATGTAGATTTATGGCCAATTATATTTAACATGCATTATTTTATCTAGAAAACAGCATAAATGGTGACAAACACATTTTTTCCTTGATTTTATGGCTTAAATCAGCCTGTGCAATAATTTTATAAGCCTACCAGCAACATACAAAAATACCTTGAGATACATTAGAGATATTAAACCAAGTTTATCAAAGCATCTTGGAGGTGACTATGATTTCCATCTACATATATTATGCAATTCTTCTCAAATATCGTTACATCACATCAATCAGTAATACAAATAATGCCAGGAAACAGAAATCTAGTTCAAATGACCAAGAGGACTGGAAACTTTATTTGTAGAAAAAATGAATGTAGGAAGCATATTGCAAATTATACAAAACCATTGCTAAAAATAATATCATTAATACCAACAATACTCCTCCAATATCTCTACCCTCACTAGCATTTGCTTGTTTACTTTCTTTAAAATCATAGTTCTTGTTGTAGGCAATTTCTTATACAAAACGATTGAACACATTTTCGATGTCCACAATTTTAGCTCTACATATTCTTTTAATTTAGCAAAATCTAAGAATCTATCTTCACTTGAAAGATTAAACTGCAGGAACTACAAGTATTTTACATTTCAAAGTTTTTTTATTGTCTGTCAGATTTACAAATCTATTGAGTTGGTGGAAATTATCAGTTTGATTAAGCTATTTAAATTTAATAATTATTATTATTAGTTTTGCTATGTTATTCATGTATTGATACAGAAAATACTGATTCAGCACCTATCACAAGTTTACATAATCTTCTGTGCACAGGATGAAATAATTATGGCAAGACAGATGAATGTTCTACCATCCCTGAGCTTAAATTCTAATGAAGTTAGACAATGAATCATATTAAATTTGAAGCATACTTTGACAAAAGAAGAACGGAGTATATTAGAATAAGCAATAGTAAAGAAAAACACTATAATCTATGGGATGAAAAAATATGGGACAGATACTATTTAAACTGAAATTAAGAAGATGAATAGATGTTGATAAAAAATACTGGTACTGATGACGTTAGAAAATGATATGATATGAGAGGTTAAAAAATTGGAGTATGTTCCTGGGACAGGGATCCAATTCCTAAAGGAAATGACACCTATTCCAGTTATTATGCCTGCATACAAATTACAACATTTAATGGCATAAATAGCCATTTGCTACACTCAGATTTTGTGGATCAGAAAAATATTTGGCTTACATGTGTGGCAATTGATGCTGGCTGGTGACTTTGTACCTCAGTTCCTGTCTATGTGGGAAACTCTATTTTCTTTTTACATGGACTCTTTTGGGCTTCCTCACAGCATGGTGCTACCTTCTACAGATGAACATACTGACAGAGCTAGAGCTAGAGATGAGGAGAAAGGGAGAAAGACACATAGAGGAAATAGTGATGGAGAGAGGGAGAGACAGAAAGACTGAGATGAGAGAGAGAGAGAGGGAGAGACATAGAGAGACAGAGAGTGAGATGTGGAAACTCTTTCTTTTTATGACTAAGCCTTAGAAGAAACCTAGGATCATTTCTACCATACTCTACTGGTTACAGAAAGCGCAGGCTATCACTCAGATGCAAATAGAGGTAACAGAAACTGTCCATCTCAACTACAGGAAAACCAGTCATATATGTAACAGTCTTCTTTGGAAAATGCAGTTTTCCCTAGTCCACTTGAGTAGTTCAAAATGTTTAGAATTACTAAAGCATGGTGTGAAAGAGGGAGGGAATTCAGTGATTTACAAGATATGTGGAAACATAGTTTTATTCGAAGGAGTCTGGCAAGATGTTGATGGGTTTCATGTAGGAAAATGACTTCAGCAGATTAGTGTGTTACAAAGATCTCTTCATGTGATTACTTTGTTAAAAGGGAGCAAGTCTAAATATGCAGAGTATTGCAGTTGCTTATTTGAATAACTTGTATAAGTTAGGACAAAATCAGAGCACTGAGAAATAAAACAGAACATACTTTTAGCAATTAAAATGGGAAGGGTGTGTGATTAATTAGTCATAAGGAGTTAGGGAGAAAAAAGAATATAAATGTTCAACATATTTCTGGCTTAACCGACTTAGTGAATGGTGGTACCATATAAAGAAAGCAAAAGAGGAGTATATTTAAAGGAAAAATTGTGAGTCGGTGATGTACATCCTTGGTTTTAAGGAGAGATTTTGAGTAAGAAATGGAATACTTTGGAAGTCATAAGACAGGATAAAACTGAAAATATAGATGTGAGGAATTTTCAATATACAGAGAACAACTGAAATCATAGGTGCTTAAGAGATGGATTTATAGTAGTACATAAAAGTGGAAGAAAACCAAGTCTATGAATGATCCTGTGACACACTGACATTTAAAGGCTGAGAGTGATAGCAAACATGTATTGGAATTGTTATTTAATATGTTCCAGTCAGTTTCTAATTGTTTTACAATTTTGGTCATGTGTGCTCTTACAATAATCACATGAAGTAAGTGTTATTGTTATTTTTTAATGAATAAGAAACAGAATTGAGACAGGCTAAGAGATTGTATGTGAAATCCAACTTGGACATTTAAGTCCAAAGCCTATGCTTTTCTTGACCACTCTGATTTGCTGCTCAGAAAATTAATTTAATGAGAAGAGATGGAAAGAATGAATAGCACAGGTGCCAGAGTGACAGAAAGAGAACCAGTACTGACATAAAGAGAACCAGTACTGACAGAGTCATCAACATGATAAAGAAAGAGTATTTCAAAAAAAAAAATGTGTTAATAGTTTCAAATATTTTTAAAGTCTTCAGGTGATTTGGTAAGTTTGGGGAAGATAAACTACAACTGAGAAAATAAAATCCAATTTTATTAAAATCACAAGATATTAATATTATTTTAGAGTTACAAATATATTTATCTTAAATTATTCGACCACATATTTCACCCTCAAAATTGGAAGTAGCTATTTATTTCACACCATAAATCAAATATTTTCAAAAATATCATTTATTTAAAAGTTTAGATCAAACAATAAATTCAAATGACTGAGGGTATTGGAGCAACATCTTTTAGTATTTATTTGAGTTCATTTATTAATTTGAACATTTTAGGGAGATTTGTTCCCTCTGTTAAGTTACGTTGACATGTTAGTTTAAATTAAAAAACACATTAAATTACTTGCCAAAGCACAAAATTGAAGAGATCCTGTCATCGTGTCTTCAGCATCAGAACTTTGCACTAGCAGTGGTTCCCACCTCCAGCTACTTCCATTACACCTAAAACCAGCCTTCATGTACACTTTCTGAGGTGCACACAGTGGATGGGCCACACCTACTTCTCAAAACCTAAATTCTATCTGCATGTTTTTCTTCTTAAGATGTTCCAGATCTTTTCAATCTCCATTTCTGAATCTTTTTATGGTAATAAGCCTACATTTTTCATACAGGGTGCCACTGCAGCGTTTTAGCATTTAGCATTTAGCATTCTGCTCATCTAACCGTCATGAAGAGGCTAGAGTTGGGTGCCACGCTGGCAAAGCTCCATGCCTAGTCACTTACACAGTATTCAAAATGTGTATTCATGGATGCAGATACTCTGATCCTAGCAAATATTGATGATCTTTTTGAGCGAGAAAATTTGTCCTGTATAAAACTTACTGCATATAGAAAACTGATGGACATCTTCAGACACTAAGACCAGGAAATAAAATGGGTTAATGCTATTTGTTGATACATTTATGGATCACTCAGCATAATTAAAGCATATGCATAAGGTAAAGCATAATTCTGCTTTACCTGAAAGCAGAATTGTAATCACTCACTCTGGCAGCACAGGGCAATTCTAAAATACAGGTCTAGTGAAAGGTACGTACAACCAGCAAGTGAGCAAGGGACAGATGCCATGTCCTCTTCTGAAGGGAGTGTCTGCTTTGGAACCAGGGTCTGCAGATTTTAAAAATTGATATAGTCATGAGTTGCCTTTACTATGTATGTTGACAATCAGCAAAAGTGAGAATTTCCAAAATGTGCTAAAGAGAATTTAAAAACAGAGCACTGTCCAAATAACAATTGCCGCTTCACAACTTTTGCCCAGTTCTCGCCTGTTGTCCTGTGAAAACCTCTCATCTGATGAGTTTTAGTGAGTCTCTTGAAGCCATAACAGACTTTTCTCAACCTAGCTCTAGGTACTAAGTATTAGGAACACGTGTCCACAGGAAATGGCAGTGTTTCTACTGGAGGTAAGTGTCACGTGTCCTCTTGATGTCAAAGGAATCTGGTCCCATATAATCAGCCTGGCCCTATTTCCACCACTCCTTCTGTTCTTCCAAGGATACAAAAAGCTGTGCCATAGCTGGAATCTCCCCAAGGGACAGATATGATATGCCTCCTGAGATATCTTCCACATTTACATATGAGCAGGTGTCTTTGACAAGGTCAAATTGTTGAAGCAGAGGTAAAACATTCATGGTAAAGATGCTCCAGAACAGGATGAGAAATGCTGAATGAGTCACACTGGGATCATGGGACTCACTTTTGACATTTTTTGTTTTGGGATCATAACTATAATTCTATGATTTGGCTCATTCTAGGAAATGCACGATTTTGGCACTTGCAACAAACACTTTAAATGCTGGGAGGTAGGAGTATATAGAGATGTCACTTAGGTTATAAATGAACAGCATGTGTTTTCTGATGTCTGTTGTTGCCCAGATGTTTAAAAAATGTGTTCAGTAAGCCTTGGTCTCCACTGTCACAACTACCTTGCTCAGAAGCAAGATGCAACAGCTGATTATATGTTTCAACCAAAGGCTGATAACCAAAGATTCCGGAATTGAAACAGTTAGGCCACCCTTGGTTGGGTGCTGCTGACAATTCTTCTTGCTCAAAAAGATCAATATTTGCTAGGATCAGAGAATCTGCATCCATGAATACACATTTTGAATACTGTATAAGTGACTAGGCATGGAGCTTTGCCAGCATGGCACCCAACTCTGGCTTCTTCATTATGGTTAGATGAGCAGAATCGCTGCTGTCCAAGACATTTACCATGATGACTTCATTAAAGACTGTCTCTAAAACTTTTCTCATGGAGTTTGAGACTTGCGGGGTTGCAAACACGACCAGCCTTCTGGTGGTCCTGTGCTGTTTTAGAGGTGAGCCCCGGACCAGGGCACCCCTTTGGTGTAGGCATAGTTTGTGGTCAGTGTTACAAAGGCCTGATCTGTCATGGTGCTGCCCAGGGGTGCAGGTGGACGGGGCAACTGCAGGTCGGTGGCTCAGAGAAGCCTGTGCCTGGAGGTAGCAGGACCAGCGAGGGGGCGTGAATCTATTCCTTCAACCCTAGGGGTACTAACTGCTTCTTGCAGTAATTTCTTGGTCACTCCTGTTTCCTTTCTTGTTGCTTTTTCCATCTTCTGTGTAATCTGTTATTTCTACCACATACTCGCTTTTTAAACATCTAATGTTTCTGTGTTACTGACTGGACCCTAGTAGTAAATATTGAACAATGCTTGCTGATTTGTTTTTCTGTGGTCTCTTCAAGGATTCCCCACAATCCAATAATAAAGACTTCATGTTTCATAAATGTTTCAGAAGTAATGCCTAGGAGGCTTAAAAATTTTTGGTCAAAATTAAAGAAGATATTTTGTTAAAATGTCTAGACATATTATTGCCATGTATTATAAAAATGGTGATTTAACTTTTAATTTAAAATTAACGTATTTAAAAGTATTTAATGCATTTAAAAGGCATTTCCTGGATATGCCTAAGTGGATCTTTAGTCACATACAGTTACTTCCTGATTACTACTTTAAAGAAGTTGCCCCTAGTTGAATGAGTAAACTAAAATGACAGTAAATCCTATGGTAATCTTATCATATAAAGAAGCTAAATAGTCTATCACCTTCTTACTAACTTCTAAGGAATTATTTCCTTGAAGATTTGTTGAAAGACTTTTAGCACTTTTCTAACAATTTAACATTATGCCATGTTGGAAACACTTTATAGAAAGGTAAACAATTAAATATTAAAGTTACCTATATATACTTACAATTTGCTCAGTTTACTACTTGTGATAACCAAATTGTATGTGATTTTACTCCTTATAAATACAATAGTGTACCTTATTATTTAGGCCAATAAAGTCTCACATTGATTTTTTCTGACCACAAACATCTCATTGACTAATATTCATGGGTGTGGTGGATCCTTTGGAAAAGAGAACTAACTAGAAAACATTTCTTGAAGACAAGATACTTCTGAAGTAATGTACTGCAGAATTATTGAAAGAATCTTTGGAACTGGGAAGTTATATTGAGATGCTATTTTGATACTGATAGCATGTAAAATATATTAAATTCGCACTGACATTTTAAAAAAGAATGGAAAGGATGAACTTCCTATTATCTGAACTGAAGTGCTTTTATGATATAATACTCTTTTTCTAAAACTATGATTAAAACTGCACTTCAAAAGTCAAATCTTTTCAAAGAAACTCTAAATTACCAAGTAAAGAATTTGAAAATCTTATCTAATGGTCTTATGAAAAATTCTCTTGACCTTTGGTTTGACATTGAAGAGCATTCTTATTTTCTGAAAGCTTCTTTTGCTGTATTCTTTTCATGACAACAGATTCATAAGGAAAAAATCTAACAGAAAATATTTGCTCCATGTAATAGGAAAGTAAAAATTTTTGTGTTTGTGTATGTATAAATGAAATTGTGCATGTGTATATTTTCAGGCAATATCATTGTATAATTAGTATCCAAAATATTTAAATCAAAAACTCCTAATTTGCCTTGCTTCGCACAGTATATATTAGAAGTAAATTTCTCAGACCATGGTTTTCTTTAAGTGAGTAAATTAGGGATACTTGCACATGTTAGTAGAAGAATTAGTATGATTACTTCATGCTAAAAAAAATTATAGAATTTAAAATATGAGCTTTGTAATTATATTAACAGAATAAATTTTGTAATGGGTTGTTTAATTTGTAGAAGACATGCATTGCATCTGGTGTGCATTGGAATCTGAAGACCTCTGATCCGGTGACAAAGAATTAAGACTTGAAGGGGGGCATTTCTATTTAAGCATAATGTATTGTCTATGTTAACTTGTTTTCTTATTTTGTAACCCAACTGAAATTAAGTAATAATAAAAACAAAGTCAGTGGTGGGAGAAACTTCACCAGAAGAAAGCTTCAGAGAGTTATTTTAGATGCAAATTTGAAAAGGGAGAGTTGATTTTCATGCAGAACAGGATAGTAATGAGAATATAAATAATTACTTCATATAGCCCTTGAGAGTCTCAGAATTTAGATAAATTTGGAATGATGCATGAAGATAAAAGCAGGTGGGTTGTTAAAAGCCATTGATTGCCCTTTGCCTCTGCCAGATGGGATACTGATCATTTATTTTGTGGAAAATGTAACAAAAGGTGCCTTGGGTTCCAGAACAAGTACAATAGAAGAGGCCTGGGAGAGAAGGCACAACGGTCCAAGCTTTGTTTGCCATTTCGTTTCCAACTCATTATTTTGTATGAGCTCTGTAAAAGGAAAAGATTGCCATCTAACCTTAGAGTATATGCCCAGTCTTCCTGGAGCAAGAAAGGGTTGCAGGGAACCACTGTGCTAGGAAAAACAGAAGAAGAGAGTACTCTAAAAGTAGGATAATAAAAGCAGTAAGAGAGATTTTTATATATGCCACTTTTTATTACTAGAAATAATTTATACCATGGCTTGCTATTTTACACTTTTCATCATGAAGGCAGCAAGGCCAGTCCAGCTTTTGGAGAGAATATTTTATATGAAAATATAGCTAATATTGATCTTGATAGAAAATGGGTTGAGCATGCATACTTAATAGTGATCTCAGACAGCCTCTCAGTGTGCCAGCCCCTGAGGATTAGGTATTCAATACTTAGGGAGACAGTTCTTTAAAAGAGCATTGTCAGGGTAAATATGGAGAATTTAACACTTGAAGATCTCTTAAATGAACACTGTTACCTGCATTTTTCTAAAATTATCTACAAGAGCGTAATCTAGTAGAGTGACAGCCTTGGCATTATTTCCATCTCATGTTATCACTTGCTGATGAATTTTGCCTGGGGATCTAGAGCTTACGGAGAAAATAAATTAAATACATAGATTTTCAATCACTGTAAAGAAAAATAATAAACCGAAAAACATGTATATGCTGATTACTCTCTTTCAACCCCCTCTTCATTCTTCCTCCCTTTTTCCCCTCCCTGTACCCTAAAACAGTGGTCCTCAACATTTTTGCCACCACGGATTGGTTTTGTGGGAGACAATTTTTCCTTGGATGGAGGGGGGATGATGTCAGGATGATTTAAGCACATTACATGTATCACGCACTTTATTTCTATTATTATTACATTGTAATATATAATGAAGTAATTATATGGTCATCATAATGTAGAATCAGTGGAAGCCTGAGTTTGTTTTTCTGCAACCAGATGGTCCCATCTGAAGGTGATGGGAGACAGTGACAGGTCATCAGGCATTGGGTTCTCATAAGGCATGCACAACCTGGATCCCCACAGTTCACAACAGGGTTCATGCTCCTTTGAGACTCTAATGCCTCTGCTGATCTGACAGGAAGTGAGCTCAAGTGGTAATGCTAGTGATGGGGAGCGGCTCTAAATATAGATGAGGCTTTCATGGCTGGCTTGCCCACAGCTCACCTCCTGCTGTGCGGCCCAGTTTCTAACAGGCCATATAGTGTGGCCTGTGAGTAGCAGTCCATGGCCTGTGAGTTGGGGACTCTGTCCTAAAAAAAATCAAGACCTTACATTGCATTACTATAATGTTTTACCATCAGGTTTTGAATTAGGTTCTGCTAGGGAGATACAGGTTTCTTATGCTTTTCAGTATAATAAAGATAGTGTTTACTCTAGGACAAGAGACAGACAAGTTTATTTTCCATTACAAAAGTTTCTGACTTGCTAAACTCAGGCTACTTCTTTAATTCAGCATATTGCATGTAGAGTGCTGAATGTTGTCTAGTAGATTCTCTGCAATAATCTGATTTTGTGTACGGGTGTACAATTAATATCTTTGTATAAGCTAGACTATTTTATAGCTCTATGGAGGGAGAAATAAAGCAATAGAAAATAAAACCTATGCAAATGTTTGTTGATTATTGCAATGCAAATAATTTCTGTCTATAGCAATGTGAATGAAACTTTAGAAAACATGTATCTCTTTAAGTCAAATTCTCATTTAAACCTGTTTTAATATATTATTGGCATCCTTTTTAATTAATGAGTTAAATAAAACCTTTGATGCATTAATTTTGTATTTATATGAAGGTCATGTTTTACTTTTTAAAACTGTTAATAAGACTACATATATAAACACTGATTTTAAAAAGTTTCTCTAAACACATGTATATATCACTAGGAACTGACATACTTTTATTACCCTGAGAGTATATTTTATTATGTCTTGTTAAGTAAAGTTTAGAGTAAGTCAGGACTTGTGTTCTGGGATAAAAATGGCTCAGTAGTTACATATCTAATGTCTGATTTCTATTATTGCTCTTTAGGGAATTGTCATAAATAGGCTGAGGGAAATGGTAAGGGACTTACGTGATTTTTATTTTTATGTTAATAATACAATATACAAAATTTCTTTAGATATCATCTCAGTAACTAAAATGTCTTATGTCTTATTTTCAAGAAAAATGCTAATATTTAGACTTTCAATAATTTATTTTATGAATCTAAGATTATGAAACAAATGACCTGTGTATTTTTTTTCTTTTTTCTTTCCATTACTCCTTTAAGTGCACATGTCGGCAGTCATGATAAATACATTTATTTGTTTTTGGGAGACTCTCATCTTAAATGTGTATCAAGTTGATTCACTGCAGTAGAAAAACTTACCCAAATGTTAGTCACCATAAAATGTTTCCATGGCTTACATTAAAAATTAATCATAATTGAGACCTGGCATACATTATTTCTGCTCACAGTAAATTCTCCCAGGATGTGAGATTTTCTGAATTTAAAATATTTAATGATATAATATATAGTCTCTTTTAATATTTCTGTAATAAGCTAATGTATGATATAATCATGCATGTTGAAAGATTTGTTACAATTGTCCACAATCAAAATATATGAATGATGTAATTACATATGTAAAGATGTTCTTTGATTATCTATGTTTAATAATTACATGGCTATATTTCAAATTATGCTGAATATTTAATAGCTAAAAAAATGTATCTTTTTATGGTATCCATATAGAATATTATTTTATTATTTTTGGTGGAAACATGCTGTAGAAGCTCTCAAGGCATAGTAATTAGATAAGGATTAATAAAGAAAATGACAAAGTATTTAATGAGAAATGAACTCCAAATTAAAGATTGATTCAGATCCCCCAAAAATATGTTTGACCTGATTGGAATAAATCCTACAGATTCAGAAAACTCTGTGTTAAGTTTAAAGAATACTGAGATTTCTGTCGTATTTCTTGCCTAAAAGGAAACGAGATTAATAAGAAGGGATAAAAATGTTAATAATAAAAGAGAAAATGATAAATGGTATGGGAGAATTGTTACTATTTATTACACTTATGTGTTACAAATATGTTGTAAAATTCTGTTTCATTCTGTTTTGTGCTGCTGTAACAAAGTATCTGAGACTGAGTTATTTATAATAAAGAGAAATTTATTGTTTTTATAAGAAGAAAACTTCTAGTAATAACATCGCTTGACATATCTGGCTGTTACATGCACTTTGGTATACAAGTCTAATTTCCATGCCCTAGGCGTTCTCCTCTATCCACTTTACTATCTTATTACAACTCAGACAAGATAAACAGATACCACTACCTTTGTTTTGAAGATGAGAACTCACAGTTTGAAAAATTATTTATCTGTGAGAATCAACCAGGAAATTAATGAACAGTGTAACTGCAATCTCCAGTGTTATGTTTTGTTTTGTTTTTAGTATTGTGTCACTTTCCCATGTGCCCTTTGTCTGTTATGGTAACCTGCATTTAAAGGGCACTCAATTTTTACATTTTGAGTTATTAGTGTTAAACAAATGCTTAAATTTTCTCTTTTACAACAAATAAACTTGCTGAATATATAATGAAGGCATTTAGTAATATTTGAGAATTGTTATGTAACTATAATAACCAACTATAAAATAATAGCAATAAATGGTACTGATGTTTAGTTAAGAGTGTAAAAATTTCAAAATTATTTACATGTAGTAAACGAGAAACATCAAGAAGCAAAAGCAGATGGTATATACTGATTTCTTTGTGGTCAAAGATTTAGACTCTCTGTCTCTCTCTCCATAGATATATACTTAGCATCTGTCATGCAATAGAGCAAATTTTTTAAGTGCAGAATTTTTTCATGAGAACTAAAATATCTGATGAAAAATTGATAGCTGTTTTGTCAAAGGCTTTACAACTGCCTACTCATATCAGCAATGCATTGTAGAGCTCACATAGGACAGAAGGATGAAGTTTCTAAAGGGAGTAATTTTCCTGATAGAACTGCAAAAGCTGTTAAAACATGACAGACGCCAAATTTAGAAACTTCACTTTCAATACAACAAAAAAATTTTATTCATTTTCAAATATGTGTTTCACAACAGAAAATAGAGAAATGGATTATATAGAATGATAATAGAAATTTGACTAGACTATGGCGGTTACCTAACACAATTTTTAATGTATCATAGTTTATTTGGTTAGTGATGCTGTGTCATCAGCAAAGTTATCTGAATTAAAAAGCGATTTTAAAATTACCAGACTGTTATTATGTCTGTGTAGATGCCAGGAGAACTCTTGGCCCTCTGAAATTTCACTGAAAATTCAACTTGGAAAAGACAGATTAATAGGAGAAAAAGCATACAATTTTATTTAACACATATACATGAGAGCCTTCAGATTGTAGACCCAAAGATACTGGGGAAATTGTCCGTCTGTATGCTTATGTTCAATAAAGTATGGATAGCCATGGAGAATTATGATTGGACAAAAGTGGCTAATCCAATGTTAATAGACTGAGTGGAGAAACCCAGCGAGACCTGTCTATCTAGATTTTTCTTTACTCCTCTGAACATGCATGTCATCCTTCTGGGTGTGGGGCAGAGCCTTCACTGGAATGAGGATCTTATGACCTACAGTCAAGCAAGGTAGTTCAGATAATATTTTTATGGCCAATTTTTACACAGAAAGGCAGAATAAAAGTTTGAGTAATAAGTTTAGGTTTTATGACTGACTTTGGAGAAAAAGGGTACTATGACGTGCCTTGGCAAGAGGGATTCTAGTTTCTATGGCTAACATTGGAAGAAATAGGACTAAGAGACCGGAGGGCAGGAGTAGGTCAGATAAAAATATTTCCTTCTGATGCTTTTGTTTTAGTGTATTGTTTTTGAGCCCCAACACTGGAATTCTGCAGCCTAGTATGTTAAGATGGCTAGAGCTTTATAACTGGCTTTGTAAATATTACAGTGACCTGCAAACAAGCACAGGACCTCTTCCTTTCAATTTATGTTTGTCAGGCCTATACATTTGCATCTTAAAGCGTGTTCTATGTCTCATTCAACTGGATAGTACCATAATCACATTTAATACTTAAAAGAACTTATTTCTTCTATAGAAGCCCTGAGACAAAAAGGCAAAAGGATCCAGAAAGACCTGCTAGAGGTCTGCCACTCTTTTGACTAGAGTTTTGCCTACAGAAAAACTGTTCTGCAGAAAAGAGAGGCTATTGCTGCACTGGGCGAGACACTTTCAGGTGCTGCCAATCATTCACATGGCTAGCAACGTGAAAACCAATAAAACAAAGAAATACTGGATTTATGCTCATCATATGATACTTACCACCTCAGGAAAACTGGTCTATAATTCCTACAAATGAGTTAAAACTTATTTATTTTTTAGACTAACTGGTACTGGTAAAAGCAAAAGGAAATATTCTAGCAAAATAACTACTAGGTCATAGATTGCCTCGGTATCTTAATCACAGTAGTTTTATTTCAATTGCTTTATTGAAAATCACATTTTATTATAAAACAAATATATCCTTTGTTACATTACTATTTTCTTTCTGTAACTCCAGTAATATTTCCCACAATCTCTTTTCTGATCAGCTATAAATTACAATCCCAGTTTAATATAGTGTAGACTTTGTTTAGAAAATATCATGAGATCTGCAGCATAAAAAGGTAAAACTATTTTCTGTGAAAAAGCAATGTTCAGATTGCAGAACCTCAGCCTCCAATGTAAAATAAAAATGTGCTCTGAGAGGGGTTGGAGAGTTAGAGATTATAAAGGCAAAGGCAGCAGAGCAAGAGAGAGGAGTCAGGGAAGTGAGGGGCAGAGTTTTAATTGGGCCACCTTTAAGCCTAACATCATCAGTCTCTCTTTATTGGCTGGTTCCAGGAAGTCTATGGGTTGGTACCAGGTGGTCTGTTAGTGGTCATCTGGGAAATTTTTAGTTGCAGTCGTGATATTGCATCCACAATAAGAACTGGTTTGGCTCCATTATAGAAAGGGATATTCTGTGACACACTCATATAACATTGTTGCAGGACTGCCAGGTTCATATGCCCACTGAGTAACAACATACCAATACACTGAGACAGCAGGGCTTGCAGCAAAGAACAAGTTTAAAACTCGCCAAGGCTTCTGAACAAGGAAATGGGAGGAATTCTCCAGCATCAAGTCCATTTTCTCAAGGGGTTCTGGGCAAAAGCCTTTAAGGAAATTGTGGAAGGTAAGGAGCTAGAAAATTGGGATTGCTGATTGGCTGGGGTAAAAGGGGTAAAATTAGCAGGGTGTGGGCTGGGCGTGGTGGCTCACGCCTGTAATCCCAGCACTTTGGGAGGCTGAAGCGGGTGGATCACGAGGTCAGGAGTTCCAGACCAGCCTGGCCAAGATGGTGAAACCCCATCTCTACTAAAAATACAAACAAATTAGCTGGGTGTGGTGGCACACGCCTGTAATCCCAGCTACTCTGGAGGCTGAGGCAGAGAATTGCTTAAACCTGGAGGGGCAGAGGTTGCAGTGAGCTGAGATCGCACCACTGCATTCCAGCCTGGGCAACAGAGCGAGACTCCATCTCAAAAAAAAAAAAAAAAAAAAAAAATTAGCAGGTTGTGGAAATCACATTCTTCCATGGGTCAGCTTCCTACTAGGCCCTTCAGAACAGCTGGCATCAGTAGTTTTCTCATATACAGAACCTAAAGGAGGAACTCAACTACAATGCTTATCATCTCACAGTGCCTCAGATTTCACCCACATAAAAGAAAAGGAACAAAGAGCCTGTGACAGGACTACATTTTCCTAGGGTACTGTATTAGTCCATTTTCATGCTGCTGACAAAGACATACCTGAAACTGGGCAATTAGAAAAAAAAAGAGGTTAAGTGGACTTAACAATTTCACATGACTGGTAAGGCCTCACAATTATGGTTAAAGGCAAGGAAGAGCAAGTCACATCTCACATGGATGGCAGGAGGCAAAGAGAGAGTTTGTGCAGGGTGACTCCTCTTTTTAAAACCATCCAATCTTACATTTACTAAATAAAAGCATAAGACTTAGAGTACACAATAAGACTTAGAGTACACAATAGTACATCTGCTGAATAAAAACATAAGATTTAGAGTACACAATAGTACAATAGTACATTCACTAAATAAAAACATGAGACTTAGAGTACACAATACTACATTTACTGAATAAAGCCATCGGATCTCATGAGACTTATTCACTGTTGTGAGAAAAGCATAAGAAAGACCCATACCCCTGATTCAATTACCCCCCACAACACATGAGAATTGTAGGGGTTACAATTCAGGCTTAGATTTGAGCGGGAACACAGCCAAACTATATTATTCCACCCCTGGCCCTCCCAAATCTTATGTTCTCACATCTCAAAACCAATTATGCCTTCCCAACAGTAGCTCAAAGTCTTAACTCATTTCAGAATTAACTCAAAAGTCTACAGTCCAACGTCTCATCTCAGACAGGCAAGTCTCTTCAGCTTATGATGGGAGAAATTGGCCAAAACAAAGGGGCTACAGGCTCCATGCAAGTCTGAAATCTAGCAGGGCAGTCAAATCTTAAATCTTAAAATAAAAATGGTCTCCTTTGACTCCATGTCTCACGTACAGGTTACTCTGATTCAAGACATGAGTTCCCATGGTCTTGGGTAGCTCCACATCTGTGGCTCTGCAGGCTACCGCCTGCCTCCTGACTGCTTTCACAGGCTGGCGTAGAATGTCTGTGGCTTTTTCAGGTGAACAGTGCAAGCTGTTGGTGGATCTACTATTCTGGGGTCTGCAGGATGGTGACCCTCTTCTCACAGCTCCACTAGGCAGTGCCCCAGTATGGACTCTGTGTTGGGGCTCCAGTCCCACATTTCTTTTCTGCATTGTGTTAGCAGAAGTTATCCATGAGGGCCCTGCCCCTGCAGAAAAGTTATACCTGGGCATCCAGGCATATTCATACATCCTCTGAAATCTAGGCAGATGTTTCCAAACTTCAATTCTTGACTTCTGTGGACTCACAGGTTCAACACCACATGGAAGCTGCCAAGGTTTGGGACTTGCACCCTGGAAAGCCACCACCCAAGCTCTATGATGGCCCATTTTAGCTATGGCTAGTGTCTGGAATGCAGCATGCCAAATCCCTAGGCTGCCCACCCTAGGCCCAGCTCACGAAACCACTTTTTACTCCTAGACCTGCAGCCCTGTGATGGGAGGGGCTGCCATTAACAACTCTGACATGCCCTGGAGACATTTTCCCTGTTGTCTGGAGGATTAACATTTGGCTTCTCATTACTTACAAATTTTTGCAGCTGGCTTCAATTTCTCCTCAAAAAATGGAATTTTATTTTATCACATTGTCAGGCTGCAAATTTTCAAAACATTTATGCTCTGTTTCCCTTTTTAAAACTGAATGCTTTCAACAGCACCCAAGTCACTTCTTAAATGCTTTCCTGTTTAGAAATTTGTTTCACTGGATACCCTAAATCATCTCTCTGTAGTTCAAAGTTCCACAAATCTTTAAGGGTGGGCCAAAATGCCACCGGTCTCTTTGCTAAAACATAACAAGAGTCACCTTTGCTCCAGCTCCCAACAGGGTTCTTATTTCCATCTGAGACAACTTCTGCCTGGATTTTATTGTCCATATAGCTATCAGCATTTTGGTTAAAGCCATTCAACATTCTCTAGAAAGTTCCAAATTGTCTCACGTTTCCCTGTCTTCTTTCGAGCCCTCCAACCTGTTCCAGCCTCTGCCTGTTACCCAGTTACAAAGTCATTTCCACATTTTGGAGTATCTTTACAGTAACACCCTACTCCAATGGTACCAATTTCCTGTGTTACTTAGTGTTCATGCTGCTGATAAAGACATATCCAAGACTGGGCAATTTACACGATAGAGGTTTAATGGACTTACAGTTTCACGTGGCTGGGGAGGCCTCACAATCATGGAAGAAAGGAAGAAGGAGCAAGTCACATTTTATGTGGATGTTGGCAGGCAAAGAGAGAGTTTATGCAGGTGACCTCTTCTTTTTAAAACAATCAAATCTCATGAAACTTATTCACTATTGCAAGAACAGCACAAGAAAGACCTGCCCCAACCCCCATGATTCAATTACCTCCTACTGTGTTCCTCCCAGGACATGTAGGAATTATGAGATTTACTATTCAAAATGAGATTTGAGTGGGGACATAGCCAAACCATGTCAGGTATTAATTATTGATCAGCCTTAAGGAAGTGGGCCAAAGGGCAAGTTGGCTTAAGGATTGTTGTTGATTACCCTGGAAACCTACTTAAATTTTATTTTATTGACACTTAATTCATTTTAAAAAATTTTCTTTGGGACAGTTTTAACCTCTTTCTGAGAAAACAGAGCACATGATCACTCCCTCACCAAACATGGCTGCCTAATTCTGTTGATCTTTGAAAACCCCAGGTAGCCTTGGTGATAAAGTTTGGATCTGTGTCCCCACCCAAATCTTGTCTAATTATAATCCTCAGTGTTGGAGGTGTGTCGGGATGGGAGGTGCTTGGATCATGGGGGTAGAATTTATTTATTTATTTATTTATTTATTTATTTATTTATTTATTTATTTATTTTACTATAAGTTCCCGGGAGGTGTTTGGATCATGGGGGTGGAGTTATTTTTTATTGGTTGGTTTGTTTTTATTTATTTATTTACTTTACTGTAAGTTCCAGGATACATGTGCAGAATGTACAGGTTTGTTACATAGATATACATGTGCCATTGTGGTTTGCTGCACCTATAAACCTGTCACCTAAGTTTTAAGCCCCATATGCACTAGCTATTTGTCCTGATGCTCTTTCTCCCCTGCCACCCCCTATAGACTCTGATGTGTGTTGTTCCCTTGCCTATGTCCATGTGTTCACATTGTTCAATTTTCACTTATGAATGAGAACATGCAGTGTTTTGTTTTCTGTTCTTGTGTTAGTTTGCTGAGGATGATGGCTACCAACTTCATCCATGTTCCTGCAAATAACATGATCGCATATATTTTTATGGCTGCATAGTATTCCATGGTGTATATATACCACATTTCCTTGATCCAGTTTATCATTGATGACCATTTGTGATGACTCCATGTTTTACTATTGTAAAGAGTGCTGCAGTAAACATGCATGTGCATATATCTCTATAATAGAATAATTTATATTTTGGAGGATATATACCCAGGAATGAGATTGCTGGGTCAAATAGTATTACTGGTTATAAATTCTTGAGGAATTGTCACACCACTTTCCACAATGGTTGAACTAATTTGTATTCCCACCAACAGTGTAAAAGCATTCTTATTTCTCACAGCCTCTCCAGTATCTGTTGTTGCTTGACTTTTCCATAATTGCCATTCTGAATGGCATGAGATGGTATCTCATTGTGGTTTTGATTTACATTTCTCTAATGATCAGTGATGATGAGCTTTTTTTTCATATGTTTGTTGGCCACATAAACGTCTTCTTTTGAGAAGTGTCTGTTCACATCCTTTGCCTGTTTCTTGATGGTGTTGGTTGTTTTTTGTAAATTTAAGTTCCTTGTGAATTCTGGATAGTAGACTTTGGTCAGATGGATAAATTGCAAAAATTTTCACCCATTCTGTTGGTTGGCCGTTCACTCTGATGACAGTTTCTATGACTGTGCAGAAGCTCTTTTGTTTAATGAGATCATATTTGTCAATTTTAGCTTTTGTCGTAATTGCTTTTGGTGATTTCCTTATTAATTCTTGGCCCATGCCTATGTCTTGGGGTTTCTTCTAGGGTTTTTATGGTTTGGGGTTCTACATTTAATTCTTTAATCCATCTTGAGTTAATTTTTGTATAAGGTGTAACAAAGGGGTCCAATTTTAGTTTTCTGCATATGGCTAGCCAGTTTTCCCAGAACTATTTATTAAATAGGGAATGCTTTCCGCATTGTTTGTTTTTGTCAGAGTTGTCAAAGATCAGATGGTTGTAGATGTGTGGTCTTATTTCTGAGGTCTCTATTCTGTTCCATTGGTCTATATATTTGTTTTCATACCACTACCATGCTGTTTTGGTTACTGCAGGCTTATAGTATAGTTTGAAGTCAGGTAGTGTGATGACTCCAGCTTTGTTCTTTTTGCTTAGGAGTGTCTTGACTATGAGGGTTCTTTTTTGATTCCATATAAATTTTAACATATATTTTTCTAATTCTGTGAAGAATGCCAATGGCAGTTTGATGGAAAAAGCATGGAATCTGTAAATTACTGTGGGCAGTCTGGCCATTTTCATGATATTGATTCTTCCTATCCCTGAGGATGAAATGGTTTTCCATTAATTTGTTTCCTCTCTGATTTCTTTGAACAGTGGTTTGCAGTTCTTGAAGAGGTCCTTCACTTCCCTTGTTGGCTGTATTCCTAGGAATTTTATTCTCTTTGTAGCAATTGTGGGTGGGAGTTCATTCATGATTTGACTATCTGCTTGCTTGTCTATTATTGGTTCATAGGAGTGCTTATAATTTTTGCCCATTGATTGTGTATTCTGAGACTTTGCTGAAGTTGCTTATCAGTTTAAAAAGTTTTTGGTCTGAGACAATGGAGTTTTCTAAATATAGGATCATGACAACTGCAAAGAGAGACAATTTGACTTCTTATCTTTCTATTTGAATAATCTATTTATTTCTCTTGCCTAATTGCCCTGGTCAGAACTTCTAATAGTATGCTGAATAGGAGTGATGAGAGAGGTCATACTTGTCTTACGCTGGTTGTCAAAGGAAACGCTTCCAGCTTTTGCCCATTCAGTATGATATTGTCTATGAGTTTGTTATAAATAGCTCTTATTATTTTTAGATATGTTATATCAATACTTAGTTTATTGAGAGTTTTTAACATTAAGTGAGGTTGAATTTTATCAAAGGTATTTTCTGCATCTATTGAGGTAATCATCTGGTTTTTGTCATTGGTTCTGCTTATGGAATGAATTGCATTATTGTTTTGCATATGTTGAACAAGCCTTGCATCCCAGGGTTGAAGATGACTTGAATATGATGGATAAGCTTTTTGATGTGCTGCTTGATTCGGTTTGGGAATATTTTATTGCGGACTTTTTTTGTCAATGTTCATCAGGGATATTGGCCTAAAGTGTGTGTTTGTGTGTGTGTTTGTGTGTGTGTGTCTCTGCCCACTTTGGTATCAGGATGATGCTGGCCTCATAAAATGAGTTAGGGAGGACTCCCTCCTTTTCAATTGTTTGGAATAATTTCTGAAGAAATTGTACCATCTCCTTTTTGTACCTCTGGTAGAATTCAGCTATGAATACATCTGGTCTGGGGCTTTATTGGTTGGTATGCTATTTATTCCGGCCTCAATTTTAGAACTTGTTATTGATCTATTCAGGAATTCAGCTTCTTCCTGGTTTAGTCTTGGGAGGGTGTATGTATCTAGGAATTTATCAATTTCTTGTAGATTTTCTAGTTTATTTGGGTAGAGGTGTTTACAGCATTATCTGATGGTAGTTTGTATTTCTTTGGGGTCAGTGGTGATATCCCCTTTAACATTTTTTATTGTGTGTCTGTTTGATCTTCTCCTTTTTCTTCTTTCTTCATCTAGCTAGTGGTCTATAAATTTTGTTAATCTTAAAAAAAAAGCTCCTGAATTCATTGATTTTTTGAGAAGTTTTTCATGTTTCTGTCTCCATCAGTTCTGATCTGATCTTAGTTATTTCTTATCTTATGCTTTTGGAATTGTTTGCTCTTACTTCTCTAGGTCTTTTAATTGTGATGTTAGGGGGTCAATTTGAGATCTTTCTAGCTTTCTGATGTGGGAATTAGTGCTATAAATTTCCCTCTTATCCCTCTTATCACTGCTTTAACTCTATCCCAGAGATTTTGGTACATTGTCTTTTGTTTTTATTTGTTTCAAAGAACTTCTTGATTTCTGCCTTAATTTTATCATTTACCCAGAAGTAATTCAGGAGCAGCTTGTTCAATTTCCATGTAGTTGTGTGGTTTGGAGTTAATTTCTTAATTCTGAGTTCTAATTTGATTGTTCTGTGGTCTGTTAGACTGTTTGTTATGATTTCAGTTCTTTGCATTTGCTGAGGAGTGTTTCATTTCCAGTTATGTGATTGATTTTAGAATAAGTGCTATGTGGCACAGAGAAGAATGTATTTTCTGTTGTTTTGAGGTGGAGAGTTCTGTAGCTATCTATAGGTCCATGTGATCCAGAGCTGAGTTCAAGTCCTGAATATCCTTGTTAATTTTCTCTCTCATTGATCTGTCTAATATTGACAGTGGGGTGTTAAAGTCTCCCACTATTATTTTGTGAGAGTCTAAGTCTCTTCGTAGGTCTCTAAGAACTTGTTTTATGAATCAGTGTGCTCCAGTGTTGGGTGCATATATATTTAAGATAGTTAGTTCTTATTATTAAAATGATCCCTTTACCATTATGTCATACTCTTCTTTATCTTTTTTTGATCT
Source organism: Chlorocebus sabaeus (assembly GCF_047675955.1). NCBI lineage: Eukaryota > Metazoa > Chordata > Mammalia > Primates > Cercopithecidae > Chlorocebus > Chlorocebus sabaeus. The sequence goes on along the minus strand of NC_132906.1, from coordinate 64,989,703 downwards.
TTGTTGTTTTAAAGTCCATTTTGTCAGAGACTAGGATTGCAAACCCTGCTTTTTTCTGCTTTCAATTTGCTTGGTAAAATTTCCTCCATCCCTTTATTTTGAGCCTATGTGTGTCTGCATGTGAGATGGGTCTCTTGAAAACAGCACACTGATGGGTCTTGACTCTATCTAATTTGCCAGTGTGTGTCTTTTATTTGGGGCATTTAGCCCATTTAGATTTAAGGTTAATATTGTTATATGGGAATTTGATCCTTTCATCATGATGCTAGCTGGTTATTTTGCACACTAGTTGATGCTGTTTCTTCATAGTGTCTTTATATTTTGGTGTGTTTTGCAGTGACTGGTATTGTTTTTTCCTTCCCATATTTAGTGCTTTCTTCAGGAATGCTTGCAAGGTAGGCCTGTTGGTTATGAATTCCCACAGCATTTACTTGTCTCAAAAGGATTTTATTTCTCCTTCGCTTATGACTTAGTTTGGCTGGATATGAAATTCTGGGTTGAAAAGTCTTTTTTTTAAGAATGTTGAACATTGGCCTCCACTCTCTTCTGGCTTGTAGGGTTTCTTCTGAAAGATCTACTGTTAGTCTGATGGGCTTCCTTTTGTAGGTGATGCAGTCTTTTTTTTTTTTTTTTTTTTTTGAGACAGGGTCTCGCTCTGTTGCCCAGGCTGGAGTGCAGTGGCGCGATCTCGGCTCACTGTAAGCTCCGCCTCCTGGGTTCGCGCCATTCTCCTGCCTCAGCCTCCTGAGTAGCTGGGACTACAGGCGCCCGCCACCGTGCCCGGCTAATTTTTTGTATTTTTTAGTAGAGACGGGGTTTCACCGTGGTCTCGATCTCCTGACCTTGTGATCCGCCCGCCTCGGCCTCCCAAAGTGCTGGGATTACAGGCGTGAGCCACCGCGCCCGGCTGATGCAGTCTTTTTCTCTGGCTGCCTCTAACACTTTTTTCCTCCATTTTGACCTTGGAGAATCTGATGATTATGAGTCTCGGGCTTGATCTGCTCATGGAATATCTTAGCGGGGTTCTCTAAATTTCCTGAATTTTAGTGTTATTCTCTCCTGCTAGGTTTGGGAATTTCTCCTGGATAATATTCTGAAGTGCATTTTCTAACTTGTTTCCATTCTCCCTGTCTCTTTCAGGTACTCCAATCAGTCATAGGTTTGGTCTTTTTACATAGTCCCATATTTCTCAAAGGTTTTGTTCATTCCTTTCCATTCTTTTTTCTCTAATTTTGTCTGCCTGCCTTATTTCAGGAAGATAGTCTTCCATCTTTTATATTCTCTCTTCCACTTGATTGATTTAGATATTGATACTTGTGTATGCTTCATGAAGTGTTTATGCTGTGTTTTTCAGCTCCCTGAGGTCATTTATGTTTCTCTCTAAACTGGTTATTCTAGTTAGCAGGTCCTCTAACCTTTTGTCAAGGTTCTTAGCTTCTTTGCATTGGATTAGAACATGCTCCTTTACTTCAGTGAAGTTTGTTATTACCTACCTCCTCCTAAAACCTACTTCTGTAAATTTATCCATTTCATCCTCTATCCAGTTTTGTGCCCTTGTTGGAGAGGTGTTACAATCATTTGGAGAATAAGAAGCACTCTGGCATTTTGGATTTTCAGTGGTTTTTTTTTTCATTAATTCTGTCTCATCTTCATGGGTTTGTCTAGTTTTGATTTTTGAGGCTGCTGACCCTTGGATGAGGTCTTCGTGGGGACATTTTGTTGTTGTTGTTTTTGCTTCCTGTTTGTTTATTTTTCTTTGAATAGTCAGGTCTCTCTTCTGCAGAACTGCTGCAGTTTGCTGGGGGTTTCCTTCATGTCCTATTCAACTGGTTTCCTCCTGCACCTGGAGATGTCAAGAACAGCAAAGATAGGTGCCTGCTTCCTCCTCTGGGATCTCTTACCTCAAGGGACACCAACCTGATGCCAGTAAGAAAGCTTCTGTATAGGATGTCTGACAAGCCCTGTTGGAGGATCTCACCTAGATGGGTGGCATGGGAAGAAGGACCCATTTAATGAAACACTTTGGCTGTACTTCAGTGGAGGGGTATGCAACACTAAGGGGAACCCACTTGCCTTGGCTTCCTGGATTCCTCAGAGCTAGCAAGAGGAAAGACTAAGTCTGCTGGTTCACAGAGACTACAACCACACTTCCCCATCAGGGCTCAGGCCCAGGAAGATCAGAGTTCTCTCCCTGAGTCCCTGGCTGGAGTTGGAATTCCTGCAAGGAGGCCCTACAGCTGCACTGTTGGCTTCTGCCCTTCCCACAAGAAGCTCAGCTGGCTTAGACAGCAGGCAGCTGCTGCAGTGGTGATGGCCATCCCTTCTGGGAACTCTGCCAGCTTAGGCCAATTCTAGCTGAGTGAGAATCTGCACAGCTCCATGGTTGAAACCCAAAGCACCAGTGGCATAGGCTCATGAGTGGCTTCTTGTGATCAATGGGTTGCACAGTTCCTTGGGAAAAGCATAGGTTCCCAGGCCGGGTAGCATACTCACTTACCGCCTCCCTTGGCTGGAGGCTGGGGCTCCCCTGACCCGTGTGGCTCTCAGGTGGGCTGCTGCACCACACTGATCTTTCCTCTCCCTGGGTTACACTAGCCACCTAGTCAGTCCTAATGACAGAACCTGGATACCTCCGTTGCTGGTGTAGGATTTGCACAGTTTTGGATCTTTACCATGGGATCCTCAGAGCACCACAGCTTCTACTCAGCCATCTTGTCCCTGCCTTGGGGTGGAGTTTTCATGAATGATTTAGCACCACCACCCCAGCAAAATGAATGAGTTCTCATGAGATCTGGTTGTTTAAAAGTGTGTGGCACCCCCCCACCGTCTCTTTCTTTCTTCTGCTCTGCCCATGTAAGACGTGCCTGCTTCTTCTTCATCTTCTGCCATGGTTATAAGTTTCCTGAGGCCTCTCCAGAAGAAGTTGCTCCACTTTCTGTGAAATCTGCAGACTTGTGAGTCTCAGTTATTTCTTTATAACAATGAGAGAATGGGCTGATACACTTGGGGAGTCCGTTTTGTCTGCTGGCCAGGGGCATATTTTAACAACTTAAAAATTCTGATTATCCACAGAGTAAAAGTAGAAACCATCTCCATTGTTACATTTGATAATAAATTAAAAGTAATTTATATGCATTAGGCACTCAAGCCCTAAATTTGATACGAAAATATTTTGGTAACTGGTTTGATTGGAAGACTTGTGTGGAAAAAAAAGACATAAATATGGGTAATAGACAAGTGGAAATCTGCTAATTAAGTGAAAGAAACAAAAATATTTTACCACAAAATATATTATTTTCTTGACATAGTTTAAGATAGTTATTCATATTGGCTGGAAATATAAGAATAGCTAAAAACCTGTATTTTGTGGGGTAGATTTGCATCTGTAGTGAAAATCTGATTGATGTAGCCAGGTATTCCTTTGTCTGAATTTAGGAATATTAACTGAGAGTCTCACACTTCTAAAGGTCTGAAAAACCATTGACCATCTATTGTCTCCAAGGGCTGACACCAGAGAGGTTTAATTGACATTAAAAGACTAACTTTTCCAGCCAGGTCACATCTTTCTCCCTTTCCCATAATCTGTTTTGTCATGTGGTAAACTCTCATCTTTCTGTAACCTCAAGATTGTACAAATTTCTGCATCCCCTTTGAGGGGTTGTGGTAATCATTCTGTGATCCCTCCCCACCTTGTCTTTATATGTCTTCCCTTTTATTAATCTGTCTTTTGTCAATTGATTTTTCAGTTAACCATTAGACAGTTAAGGGGAGGTTTTCCTGTAGTCTCTACAATGTATAGAGTATAAGATAGGTCTTATCTTGTTCAAAGAGCTTTGGGACCCAAATTCTCTCCTGTCCCAGTATAGGTAGATAAACAAAGGTGGATGCTTGTTATTCACAAAACTTTTAACTGTTTTGATGGTGTAATTATATATTTAGGCCCAATGTAAACACACTGCACAACATTACACTACACTGCACTACACTACACTATGATGTCATGCCATACAATATCATACAATAAAGATCAAAGTCAGATGTGTCCTCCAGACTTAAAACAATTAGAGCTATATGCATTAAACATCAAAAGTTCAATCGGTACCTTTCAATGGGTGTTTTATTATAAGACTTTGATACTGGATGCCTGCCAGGATGTCTGACATTTCATAGCTGGGCAAAATTACTTAAGAAGACCAATTACTAAAGGGCTTAAATTGTCATGCTGATGTAATGATATGTGATTGACTAACACTCAGGAGACATTCTTTAGGCCTTGCAAGTAAAACCCTTTATTAAAGGTCATAGGCCTCCAGAATTTCAGATCCTGTTTAGGCTTGGATTGAGTAAGGATTTATGTAAAACTAGCAATAAGATTTAGAGTGCTAATTATTTAAAATTTAAACAATACAATCATGACAAATTAATATCTGACAAAAACATTTTATGCATTGCTAAGATTATGATTTTTTGGGTTTTTTGGTATGGTAAATTCAAAAGTTTTCTCTCTAATGCAAATAATGTGCTGACTTAAAAAATAGCAATTCTGTTATTCTATCATAATTGTGATAATTGCTTTTCTATTTTACAATGGACTTACTGTGTATCTAGACTACTGCGACTGTCACCCCAAAAGGTAGAAACAGTTAGAAAATTGTACCATCAACATTCTGTGATGACACAGGAAGGAGATTGTAAGGGCAAATACAAATAAAAAATAAAAGCTTAATCTTTCTTCTTCAAAGTAAGAGAAGATACTTTCACCCATCCCTGTTCTTAGAGCATTTACTGTAAACATTTGTAGCTTTAAGCTTTTTCCTTGTCTGTTTGAAGTATATGTAAATTTATTTCAACAGCTAAATAAACCTATTGCAGCTTTAAGATGCTTGACTGTTTTTCTCAAAGGCCCAGGAACCATCTCTTTGATATAGAAACATCAAGTAAGACAATGTTCTTATCTCCAAGTTTCTGTGGGAGGGTAAGAGCATAACTTCAGCTGGCACCTCACTCCACATTGCAAAACTACTAACTTGTCATAAAATATACGAGAAGTTTATTTTCCTCTGGATAAAGCCGAAGAACTAACATAGATGGGCACTCCAACAACTAAATGAGTTTAGAAAAAAACTGTGTGTGACAAATGGTGCTGTCAAGTTATCTTACTGAAGAATAGTTATTGTTTATCTTAAGAATATGTAAATCATGGTGGATTAGCCAGAGTTCCTCACAGAAATAGAATCAATATATGAAAAGACTTGTTATAAGGAATTGGCTCATGTGATATGTGAGGCAACAAGTCCCAAGATCTGTATTGGGCCAAGTTGAAGACCCAGGAGAAATGCTGTTGTAGCTATAGCCTAAGACTGAAGGCTGGAAAACCAAGAGAATTGATGATCTAGTTCCAGTCTGAATGTTGGCAGGCTCAAGCTCCAGGAAGAGCTGATATTTTAGTTCCAGTCAGAATGCGGGAGAAACAAACAAAAATTATGCACCAGGTTAAAGGCAGTGAAGCAGGAGGAATTTCCTCTTACTTGTGTGAGGGTCAACTTTTTCATTATATTCTGGTTTGTTATATTAAAGCCTTACTGGTTCATTATATTAAAGCCTTACTGGTTTGATGGGACCTACACGCATTAGGGAGGGCAAGCTGATTTACTAAATCTACTAATTCAAATGTTAATCTCATCCAGCAACTCCCTCACGGGCACAGCTAAAATAATGTTTTACCACATGTCTGGGAACCTTTTGGCTCAGTCAAGTTGATACATTAAGTTACTTATCACAAGTGGGTTGCGTTCTGTTTGGTTATGTAAAGATGAGATTTTTATTTCTGTCTTTGCCTTTTCTTAGTGGATTGCCTATGATGTACATCACATTATAGTTTAATGGTTAATTAATATTAAAATTATGTTCTCTGTTTTTTACCTTTATGGAGAGTTTCTGGGTTAGAAGAAGATTCCGTTTCAATATATTTTCCTAACAGCATACATGTGAGATTGTTTCTGACCTTAATTTACCCTTCTGGTCTATAACAGTGCCTTGGCTTAATTGCTGTAGTTTTCATTATACTTTATTATACCTGCTAGAGCAAGTAAGTGCTCTTGAGTTGTCCTTCAAGAGTTCCCTGGCTTTTTATTTAATTTTGCATATATTTACATATATTTTAATATATATGGAATTTTGATTTATGTATATTTATTTATGGTTTTCAGCTTTCACCATTCACAAAAATAAAAACAAGAATGCCTATAGATAATTTTATTGAGATAACATCTCTTTAAATACATTTGGAGAAAATTGACCTCTTTTACATAATGCTTCCACTGATCCACCGACTCATAAACTTTCTACGTTATTATTTTAAATATATTTTGATATTATCTTTTACTTCATTAAAAGAGGTTTTTTTTAAACATACTTTATTATCTTTTATATACTATTGCAGTCTTACACCATATAATAATGGTTTGGTCAACAAACCAGGTGTAGAGTCATGATCTCATAACTTCATAATGGAACTAAACATTTATGATTGCCTAGTGTCATTGTAGCCATAGTAACTTCAAGCACAATGTATTACCCACATATTCGTAGTGATGCTGGTATAAACAAATCTTCTGTCTTGCCAGCAGTAAAAGGTATAACACATACAATTATGTACTGTGCCTAATACTTGATAATTATAATAAATGACCGTTACTGGTTTATGTATTTACTATAATATTCTTTATATCATTATTTTAAATTGTGTGCCTTTTACTAATGAAAAAAAGTAACTGTGTTAAATCAAGTTTAGCTTAAAACTGGCTCCTTATATATTTTAAGTTCAGCTTAAAGATTTCTCTGTAGATCTTGAACTACAGCCTAAATGGAATGTAAACAGACTGTAATCTACTCTTGTGCCAATCACTGAGTGTTAGCCAATCCAATGTGACCAACTGTTCAAATGGTGTTCCAGTAAGACAAACACTGAGCTATAGCCAATCCAGCTGTTTCGGTACCTCACTTCCATTTTCTGTGCTTTGCTTTCCTTTTTCTGTCCATAAATTCTTTTCCACCTTATGACTGCATGGAGTTCCTGAGCCTCATCTGGCTCAGGAGGATGCCTGATTCATGAATCATTCTTGGCTCAATTAAGCTCTTTTAAATTTAATTTGGCTGAAATTTTTCTTTTGACAACTGCAAAACAGTCTCAGGCAGTTCCTTCAGCAAGTATTCTAGAAGAATGCCTTCTATTCTATTCTGTTACTATAGGAGATGCCGGCTCCATGTATGTTATCGCTCATAAAGACCTTCCCATGGGACAAAAAGTGGAGGTGAAAATATTGATAATCCTGACACTGTGTAGGCCCAGACTATTGTGTGTGCTTCTGTCTTAGTTTTTACTAACAATGTTAAAAGAGAAGAAAAAAATTTCTAAAAATAGGAAAATGCTTATAGAATAAGAATATCAAAAATAGGTTTTTATAGCTGTACAATATGTTTATGTTTTAAGTTAAATGTTATTATGAGAGTTGAAAAGTTTGAAAAATTAAAAAGCTTATGAAATCAAATTGTTATGGTAAGTGGAGGTCAGTTTATTAAAGAAGAAAGAAAAATGTTTAAATAAGTTTAGTTTAGCCTTGGTGTAAGTGTTTATAAAGTCTATGATAGTGTATAGCAATGAATATAGCAATGAATATAGCAGTGAAGGCCTTCACATTCACTCATTACTCAATCACTCACCCAGAGCAACTTCCAGTCTTGCAAGCTACATTCAGAAGTGTCCTATACAGGTGTATCATTTTTTATCTTTTGTAAACCAAAAATAAAATTTGAAGACCACCAAACTGTTCTGTATGGTCTCTCTCCTTGGCCAGGGCACTCTAAAATTTAACCTGAAAGACTGGTTCAGGCCATGACAGAAAGTAGGGGTAAGACAGGCCTTATTATACCCCGTCCAGCATTAACATCAACACAGACCTTAAACCTAATAAGAAAGATTTAATTAACAGTCTATTCTCTCTAAAGCCTGCTACTTGGAGGCTGCTTGTGCGTGATAAAACCAAGGTCTCCAAAATCCCTTATTTTAACCCAGACACTTCTTTCTACAGATAATAACTCTTTCAATCAATTACTAATCAGAATATGTTTAAATCTACCTATGACCTGGAAGCCCCCACTTTCAGCTGCTTCACCCTTCTGTATCAAACCAATGTAAATATCATATGTGTATTGATTGATGTATTATGGCTCTCTAAAATGTAAAAAGCAAGCTGTACCCTGACAACTTTGGGTACATGTTGTCAGGACCTACTGAGGCTGTGCCATAGGAAGGTCTTTAACCCAGGCAAAATAAACAGCCTAAATTGATTGAGACTTGTTTCAGATCCTTTTTAGTTTATACCTTTATACTCTATTTTTACTGCTTTTCTATGTTTAAGCATATTTAGATACACAAATACCATTGTATTACAATTGCTTACAGTATTTAGTATAGTAACATGTTGCACAGGCTTATAGCCTAGGAGTGATAGGCTATACCATAAAGCCTTGGTGTGTAGTAGTAGGTTTGTTTAAGTACATCCTATCATGTGCATACAGCAAAGAAATCACCTAAGGACATATTTATCATAACATATATTCATGGTTAAGCATTGCACTACTGTACTTACATACTGATATAAAGCTAATACTTTGTGTTACATGGTAAGTGAATAAGACCAAAAAAAGATATTTCATTAATACATGTATTAAGACATATATACACAAATATATTCATAACAAAATAAGGAGAACATTTAATGATAAACTATTTCTGAAGCCAGTTACATAGTTGTAGCTGTGCAGAAACATAGGATTTATGACTACATTTGTCTAAATTCATTTTGAATTTAGAATATAGACTACCTAGTCTATATTCATTTTGTTTTCATTAAGCACCTCAGCTGGTCATGATTCTTTACCAGCATGATAGAGAAAAAAAAAAAAAAAAAATCTTCATTCCTGAAAAATCCAGGCTATTAATTGTACTTTCTGGATTGCTTTGTTGCAGTTTTTCACTGACTTTAATCACTTAGCTTGGTAATTCTAAGAGATGCTCTAAGATACATCTGATACTATATCTCAGATATACCCTTCCTTACCTCCACTGTGAAGTAATAATATCTTAGTCCATTTTGTGTTGCTATAATAATACCACAGATTTGATAATAAACAATAGAAGTTTATTTGGATCATGGTTCTGGAGCCTGAGAGGTCCAAAAGAGCATGGTGCTTGGGTCTGCTCAGCATCTGGTGAGGGCCCTTTTGCTGTGTCATGTCCTAGTGGAAGGTATAAGTGCAAGAGAGCACATGTTCAAGAACGACAGAGGAGGGAGAAGGGAGTTGAACTCATCCTTTTATCAGGAAACCACTTTCATGCTGACTAACCCACTCCCATGATAACATTAGCGTAGTTCATGAGAGTAGAGCCTTCATTATCTAATCACCTTTTAAAAGTCCTACTTTTCAATACCACTGCATTGGGGATTAATTTTCTAACACATAAACTTTGGAAGACAAATTCAAACCATAGCCAATTGTCCAATTTCCCCTTAGAGTCAGAATCAGTCACCTCAATCAACACCAAAACTCTCTTCTTTCCTTGTTGATTCAGAGGCATGAGGAGCTCAAAATGACTGATTGTAATTCTTAACATCCAGTTCAATTGAAGCATTGTTGTGTCTATTGGAGTAATCATTTCTCTCTCTCTGGAACTAAGCCCTTCAGGCCAGCAGAGCATACTCTAGTGGAAACAGAAAGCAAAAAAAAAAAAAAAAAAAAAAAAAAATTGCTGGTGGGTTACTAGAGGTTATAATAAATGATGCTATTCCCATTTTCACCCCATGATTCTTGGATCCATGAGTTCTGGCTATTAAAAAACAGCACCAAATATTAGACACAAATTCAGAGCATATATAACTTTGAATCTAGTTTCTATTCTGCAAGTTATTGCTACCTAACTGGTGCTGTAACCGAGTCTTCTGAAGGACATTCCACCATTTAATCAAGTCATATGTTTCAGGATGGTGAACATGGTGAGCCCAGTGAATTCAATGATGAGCATGGGCACAATGCTGCACTTCTTTGACTGTGAAGTGAGTTCATTGCTAGGAGCTATGCTGTGTGGAATAGCATAATGATGGATAAGGTACTCTCTTAGTCTATGAATGGTAGGTTTAGCAGAAGCAATATGTACAGGGAAGGAAAGTACATATCCAGAGAAAGTGTATCTATTCCAGTAACAGCCAACACTATCCGTATTAAAGTTCTCTAGAGGGACAGAACTAATAGCATAGACGTACATGTGAAGGGGAGTCTATTAAGAAGTATTGACTCACACTATCACAAGGTAAATTCCCACAATAGGCCATCTGCAAGCTGAGGAGCAAGGAAACCAGTGTGAGTCCCCAAAAACGAGGAAGCCAACAGTGCAGTCTTCAGTTTGTGACCAAAGATCTCAGAGGCCCTGGCAAACCACTGTTGTGAGTCCAAGTGTCCAAAAGCTGAGGAACTTGGAGTCTGATGTTTGAGGGTAGGAAGCATCCAGGATGAGAGAAAGACGAAGTCCGGAATACTCAGCAAGTCAAGTCCTTCCATATTCTTCTGCCTGCTTTTATTCTAGCTGTGATGGCAGCTGATTAGATGGCACCCAACTAGATTGAGGGTGGCTCTGCCTCTCCCACTGATTCAAATGTTAATCTCCTTTGTTAACACTCTCACAGACACACCCAGGAAGAATACTTTGCATCCTTCAATACAATCAAGTAGACATTTAATATTAACCATCACACTACCCATTCCACGATGGATGCAGTTCAGTGTAATCAAGCTACCACCAGGTAACTGACTGATCACATAGGAAATGATGTTCTCTTGGGGGCTCAGTGTTGGTCTCTGCTTCTGGGTGCTTAGTGGTGGCCATAGCCACGTTGGCCTTTGTGAGAAGTTCATGCTACTGTGACGATGAATAACCTCTATTCATGACAGCATGGCCACTTTGTTCATGAGCCTATTGGCTAGCAGTGGTCTTTGGGGAAAGAGGCTGACTGGTATCTGCAGAACAAATCATCCTATCCACTTGATTATTAAAATCTACATCTACTGAGGTCACGCTTTGGTGAACATTCACATGACACACAAATATCTTCATGTTCTTTGCCCATTTACAAAGGCCTATCCACATACGTCTTCCTTGTTTGTCTTTGTCACCAATTTTCCAGTGGTGTTCCTTTCAACTACTCGACCATCCAGCTAAAACACTGACTACAGCCTGTGATTTAATATATAATCACATATCTGGCCATATCTCCTTGCAAGTATAGTGCATCACCAGGTGCACTGCCCAAAGTTATCCCCACTGGGAGGAGTTTTTTCATCACTGTCCTTCAAGGATTGTTCAGAAAGGAGTTGTCCTGCTGTTGCTGTCCACTTTGAGGACAGCCTGAATATTATGCACAGTCATTTGTAAATCAGGCTTCAGTCTTCTCTTTGTTTGTCAATTGAATGTAAAGAACTCTCCACAAGGTTACTGATGCAGACCTTTCTGTTTTGGGAAAGAAAAGACAGTATAGCAGGAGTGGGGACCACGGGCATTTGAGCTACTTTATGTAATTTTTGCCTTCAGGACCTACTTAGACATGGCTATGTGTATACTATTTCTGTTTTGTTTTTGTTTTTTTTATGTACATTCCCAATTATGGCTCAGTAGGTCAGATATCACCCAATTCATGATGGACAGCTGAGGCTGTCTGGTAACTTGATGGCCCATAGTCAAGCATGTAGTTTCTAAGTCCCAGTGGCCAGCCAAGAGCTATGTCTCAAAAGGAAAGTCATTTTTGAGTTTATAAAGATTAGAAACAAACCAAAATGTCTGTAGAATATTGCAGTGATATAATAATATACCTTTAGATAAATTTGGGGAAAATTGGTTTCTTTCATATATATCAATCCACAAACATTTCTCATTTTCTAAGATTACCATAGATTGGGTGCTTCAACAACAACAACAAAAATTATTTCTCGGCAGGGGGCAGTGGCTCACACCTGTAATTCTAGCACTTTGGGAGGCTGAGGTGGCCAGACCATGAGGTCAGGAGCTCGAGACCAGCCTGGTCAACATAGTGAAACCCCTTCTCTACTAAAAATACCAAAATTAGCCAGCCGTGGTAGCATGTGCCTATAGTCCCAGCTACTCAGGAGGCTGAGGCAGGAGAATCACTTGAACCCAGGATGAGGAAGTTGCAGTTAGCCAAGACCGTACCATTGCACTCTAGCCTGGCTGACAGAGCAAGATTCTGTCTTTAAAAAGAAAAAACAAAAATTATTTCTCACAGTTCCTGTGACTGGAAATCTGAGATCAGGTTGTCAGTGTAGTTGGATTCTTAGTGAAGGCCTTACTCTGTCTTTATAGATGGCTGTATTCTCTTTGTATCCTCACATGACACACAAAGAGAGCAAGCTCTGCTCTCTTCACTTATAAAAGCTCTAATCTCATTCACAAGGGCTCCAACTTCAAGACCTAATTATCTCTCAAAGTTACCACCTCAGAATACTCCACACACTGGAGATTCAGACTTCAACCTGTGAATTTTGGAAGACCACAAACTTTAGGTCAGTAGAAATTTCCTTCATAGATAATATTATTATCCTGATTTCTAATGTCATCAATTGTTTCTGTCCTTTTTTCCCCACACCAACGTACAATATAATCTCTTTCATGTCAGGATTCTTTGGCTCAATATTAAGTTTTTGAAATTGACCTATGGTATTGCTTGTAATATTACTTTGTTGATCCTCAAAGTTGCATAATAACACACAATTTATTTAATCATTCGAACATTGGAGAATATTTTGTTTTTAGTTTGGGGCTTGTGAAATAACAAGAAATGTACATATTGGTCTCTGTCCTGAGTAGCTGACACAGAGCTCCTAAAATTTTGTAATTTCCTGAGCCACAGCAGTGCTAGAAGAATCTTCTGTTTTAATGTTTGGTCTCTGCCCCAGTTATTGAGCTCTCAATATCATTGTAGGTAGAGGTGCTCAGAGAATGGTTTGTTCTGACATGTGCTTCTTCACCCTGATTCCTGATACAAAACTTCTAAATCCCTTGGAATTTTCTGGGTGATTGGAACATCTCTTGTAGTGAGGCAACTCTTGCTGGGCTCCTGAAAAGCCTCAGTCTGGGGACTAGTTGACAGGGAAACATGTGACTAGTTGACAGGTGGGGACTTTTAGCCCCACCTCCTGAACTCCAGAGAGAAAACAAATGGGCTGAAAGTTGAGTTTATAATCAATGGACAATGATGTAATCAATCATGTCTATGTAATGAAGCCTCCATAAAAACGCAAAGGAATAGAGTCCAAATGGCCTTCCAAATAGATGAACATGTGGAGGTTCCTTAGGGTAGCAGAGCAGGCATGGAAGCTCTGTGTCCTTTCCCGTATATCTTGTCCTATATGTCTCTTCACCTTGCTGCTTATGTGTGTCCTTTATGTATATCTTACTAATAAACTGATAAATATAAGGAAAGTATTTCCCTGAGCTCTGGTGAGCCATGCTAGCAAATTAATCAAATCCAAGGAGAGGGTTGTGGGAACTCTGATTTATAATCAGTCTAGTCAGTCAGTAGGAAGCGTGGGTCACCACCTGTGTTTGCAAAGGGGAGGCAGTCTTGTGAAACTGAACCCTTTACCGGTAGGATCTGATGCTGTCTCCAGGTAAATCATCTCAGAATTGAATTCGAGGACACCCAGTTTGTGTCCACTGGAAAATCTTCTGGATAATTGCTTGGTTTGTTGGGGTGTAGTGGGGGATACCCATATATCTAGTGTCAAAAGCATTGGGTCATTGTGTAACAGTAGAGAGTAGGAAAGAAACCACTTTTTTTTCCAATCTTTAAGAAGGCTATTAGGACTAGTTATGCTACTAATATTATTGTACATGTCTTTTGTAAACATATAGAAATGTTTTTGTGGAAATATGTACCTAGGAGTGCAACCACTGGGTAATATGATATTTCAGCCCCAGTAGAAACCACCAAATATTTTGTCCAAATGTGTTGTGCCAAATTACATAGCAACAGCATTGTATAAAAATACCAGATGCTTCACCTAGTTTCTAACACTGTACTATTTCTTAATCACCACATCAGCTGCATTATTGATATCAATGTGAACATTAAAACAAGAATACTTTTGTAAAAATTGGGTATCTCTATTGACATTAATGGTTTTGAAGACAAGGTCTTAGACATCATGGACTGGAGAAAAAAATATTGTAAATTGACAATTACAACAAAATTGTCATATGAATTAGGGCAATCACGATCAATGCCTGAATTATATTTGCAGAATTTGGCAAGGTTGTTATAAGTCATAGATATATTTTTTCAATTTGTTATTGTTTTTAGAGATGGGGCTTGCTCACCCAGGCTAGAGTGCAGTGGCATAATCACAGCTCATTGCAGCCTCAAACATCTCAGCTCGAGGGTTCCTCTACTCTCAGCCTCCGAAGTAACTGGGACTACAGGCAGGAGCCACTTTGCCCAGGCTGATATAGATATTTGGATACAGCAAATTTTACATGGAGTTTGAATAATATGTCTCATTATCAATGTTATTTTAATAGTGAGATATTTAAATTATGTAGAGAAATGCCCTCATTCTTAATAATGTCTATTTATGTATTTAGCAATGATGCTACTTCATGTGATAGCTTACAAATGGATCATAGGCAAAGCATATTTTGTGGTGAACTTATAATTTTCCTATACATAAAGGCGATTTTAAAAGTTTTTTTAGAAAGAAGTGTAATATGGAAAGATATCTTCATAATTCTGAGAGAGTTTTAGTTTTTGGCAAATAGATACTAAAAACCATTTTCCACTTGAAATATTTATATATCTGTTTAACAAAAGTTTTTCAAGTAATCAGTGTAATTCAAATTAAACTCAAAGTAAGATATCACCACAAAAACATTAGACATACTGAAAATTCTATACAACAACAACAACAACAAAACCATAAATTATTGTGTCTCAGAAAATGACTGCAGCAAGATTTTCCATGGCACATCCTTTTTCTACAGCCTGCTGTATTTCTGTCATTGAAAATTGGATGAATATGTTTCCTGTCCTTGAATCTGTGTAGGAATCTGACTATTTCAGAAAGTATGTTATGTGATCTCCAAGCTTAGTTCATAAAAGGTAAAATGTTTTGTATCTTGTCATCATGGGGGACTCCCTTTTAAGACCCAAGCCCCATGTCATGAGAAAATCCACAGCACTTCCAGCATCCTTATGTATGTGTTCTGTCTGATATTCCCAGGTGTGAGCCCATCAGAAATTTACCGTCAACTCCCAAGTATTTGGGTGAATTGGCCTTCAAAATAACTCCTCAATCACAGCCTGACTGCAATTGCGTGGGATAACTCACACGACAAATGCCTAGCCAAGACCTATCAACTGCTAGAACTGTCTTACAGAATAGTTAAATACTTTTTGTTTTACCTACCATGTTTTGGGAAAATGTGTTGTGTACAAGAGATAATCAGAACAAGTGTTTAGAAGATGTAGAACAATAAAATTCATAAATTACTAATAAAAATGCAAAGTAATCTCATGACTATGGAAAATAGTTCAGCATCATCAAATCATTTTTAAGATACCAACATCTAGGATTCAGTATTCCATTCCATATAACATATGGTAAAAAAAATTGTACACATGTTTATTATATGTACTAACATTTTCAAACAGGCATTATTAATTACATCTAAAAATGGAAACACCCTAAGTTCATATCAACAATAGAATACATACACTATTTATAGAATAATATAATAAAATTCTATGAAGACAAATAGGTTAATTGCAACAATGGACAAACTTTTCAAACATAATATTAGCTAAAGAAAGAAGGTTCAAGAACCATTCAGCATAATTTTGCTCATATGAATTTGAAAAGTAGCAAAGGTAATTTATGTAATTTAGGGGTGAACACATAAGTGATTTTAGTAAATAAGGCAACTGTTGTTTTATTATTTAATAGCACCAAATAAAAATAACTAGTGTATTATTAAGAAACAAAATCCATCACATGCTTACAAAGAAAATAATTGCCATATTTTTAGTCTCAAAAATGTATATGCTTTCTTCATTGTAATAGAGTGTAATTAAAACCAGGAATAATTTGGATATATACATTACCATATCCTAAATAGTAATGATATTTAGATATTCTTTAAAATATTTTACCCTCTATCTTAAATGTTCTATGCCTGTGGCAGAGACTTCTTGATGTTCCCCAAATATCTCTTTTCTCATTTTCCTGATGAATAACAAATTACCTTAAAATTAGGCAACTTGAAGCAACAAATAATATTGTGCCAGCATCTGTGGGTGAGAAAGGCAGGTGTGCCTTATCTGAATCGTCTGTCTCTCAGTGTCTCATAAGGCTTCAATTAAGGTATTGGGTGGTTGTCGCTGTCTTCACAAGGCTCAACAGAGGGAGAGTCTGCTTTTAAGCTCACTTAGGTGGTTGTTGGCATGATTCAGTTCCTTGTGGGTTGTCGGCTGGAGGATGCTCTCAATTACTTGCCACTGAGACGTGTAAGCAGCCCCAGAAAACAGCAGCTTGCTTCATCAGAGAAAGCAAGTAAAAAAGCAAGAGAAGCAGCCAGACAGAGTTACCATCTTTTATAACCTAATCTCTGAAGTGTTATCTTGCCACTTTTGTCACTTTCTATTTATCAGAAGTGAAGTCATTAGTTCCATAAAAGGAGACTGAGATAAGTTTTGTTTCTACTCTCTGGATGCATATGATCCAGTAGTAATTGCAGGCAGGTATTGTAATTTTTGACTCAACGGCAATAGAAAATTTCAGTTTTCCTACATTTAGTAAAATATTTAACCATTCTATAGAGCAAAAAAGAGGTTAGAACAAAAACAAATATTATAAAGATGGAAACTGCTATATTATGTATTTTTACCACATTAAAAACGTTTCTATGCAACTTTTTAAAAGCTTTTTAAGAGCTAAACACACACACAGACACACAGACACAAGCTAAAAGCATTATGTTTGTTTGCTTTTCAAAATGGTTATGGTGGTTTTGTTTTGTTCATTGTTGTGGTAGTTGTTTTGTTTTATTTTTGCTTAAAATGGCTGTTTCTTCTGTCTCTATGTTAAACAATATGATGAAAAAAAAAGTTTTCCTGCTTTTGTGTTAATATGTCATGGTCTGGGACCAAAACTTTATATATGTCCCTATGTAAAATAATACCAAAAGTGAGAAATAAAAATTTAGCTAACTGTAATGGAACATACTTGCTCCTGGAAAATGTCTGTGAGTTAATTAAATGTCTTTCATATAAAAGTTACAGGTTTCCCATAAAGGGTCACTAGCCTCACTTTGCTCACCATTATAAAGGTATTATTTAATAAACATCCCAAACCCTAAAATTCTATACATCTTTCCCAAGTCTCAGCATTTTGACATCCACTAAGTACATGCTCAGATTTGTCTCCCATACAAATGTTACCTAGTAAACTTAGCTTTGCTCCATCAACAGGTTTCCTTGCTGGTCTTCTGAAAGGCTGATGGTCTTGTTACTTTCCATATGTTATTGTCCTTAAAACAAACAATCAAATACTGTAATAATCAATTAACTAAGACATTAGAAGCAGACGTTTCCTATTATGACACACACACATACACATTCACACACATGCACATACACACACACACACACACACACACAAATAACAGTAGCCTGGGGTTTACAAAACATAGTTTTTGCTTTAATTTGCTCAGATAGGAAGGACAATTCAGATAATTTGTAATCATAGATATTATTATCATTCCACTTACTTCAGAACATGTGATTATTTCCCTACCCAGTAAAATGGTAATTTTATAGGTTGTAACAAATATTAAATATTAGGTTGAGGAGACTAAGATCCAATCTAATATAATGAGACAGGACAAGCTCTTGTGACATAGGTGTTAAAATTACACCAGAAAAATGCAGTTTTGTTCTCTATCATCCAGTTCGATATTGAAAATCTCAAGTACTTTTGATCTTGCTTTTGGGTTTAATGATACCTAAAAGTTTGAGGAGATGCCTACTAATACACAGTTGAGCTAGAAATAGATGGAAAATGATATCTCTTGGTTAGTGACTGTGGTAATTCACAATAACATGGATATACATAAACCTATTTTAATACCTCTGAGTATCTTTTAACTTCTTCCCTTTTTCCTACTCTCCAAGAATAAATGACAAAACAAAACAAAATTTTTAAAAATGTATTTTTGAACAAAATATCTCTTATATTAAATATTATCTAAAAAAGTTGACCATTAGACATGTTACCAGTTTCCTATTAGTGTCAAAGGTAGAATAACATGAGTGGCAGCCAACTAGACAAAAATGGCAACACAGTCCAAAATATGTACAGACAGAAGAAACTGATGGTTACTATAATTAATGGAATAAAGAGATATGTAGGAACCGGGGGCTTGAGAACAATCTCTTCAGGGCCACAGGCAGCAGTTCTCTTTGTACCTGAGTATCCCATATCAAGAAATGTTCTAAAATGAGTAATTGGCGATAAAAATGCCCTAGGAATTTATAGGTGTTTTATTCTCTTTTTGAATATCGTAATAACTGATTTCGTATTCATGATGTAACTAGAGGTCTGATTCTGTTCCAAATGTTTCAGTGGTACTAATTATTTCTGAAAGTTCCAAGTGAGAAATTTCAAACAAAACTTGTAGGTGGTGCTCATTAAACCTGTTTTTAACTAGATTCTTTACAATCATCAATGGATCAAGATACATAGCATGCTGGTTAGAGAACTGCAGTGCACAATAGGTGAGTCTCATGGAGTTTTATCATTCCTATGTCTGTTTTCTTTATTTTCAGAGAACAAAAATAAATTTACATATATACAACATAGAAAAATGAACAAAATAATAGACCCTCTTCAAAACAAACTTCAAAGATCTTGTAATGTACTAACAATGACATATTTTCTACTTGAAAGCCTATTATGCTGAACAGATAGGGAATTTTGAGATTGAAAAGCTTCTGTAAATTCTAGTTAAAGATGATTTACATTTATCTTACAAAAGTGTAGCGTAATTGTTTATTTGAAAAGATACTTGTCAATGAATAATGTTCCCAAACATCACACTATACATGAAATCCAGTTGAGATAATTATTTTTAACCTCTAGCTTCTTTATGAAGTTAAATATCTTCATAAGTATTTTTAATTCTGTCTTTATTCTTGAAGGATTAAATGCATATATTTTAAAATATCATGATTTTTAACCACTTTAATTGGCTAATTGGCTAACAACATACTGTAGGTATAGTTTATTATTATCAAAAATGTTTGGTTTGGGGAAGTCCCATATTGTATCAAGAGGCTCCAGATTTGAGCAGAAAATATTGTTATACTTAAGATTTTCTCCAAATTATTATTATAGATACACAAAATATGTTAAAGGATATTCTACAAGACACAATTACTACTTCAGTGATGATATATCTCTTCAGGGATGATATGTCTCTTTTGTATGAGTGACTTGAATTCTTTAATACTTTAGTGTATATTCTTCTATTCATTTTGGAATAATTCCTAAATATGATACAATTTTTTTATAAATGTTGTTTATATTTCTTTCCAAACACTGATAATTTCACCTTTTGATAAAGAAATGTTGTGTTTAAATCAGTTTTAAAATGACCTGTCATGATAGTTCAATTAGTTGCCTGTGCCAAATTTTAAAATTCTAAATATAAGTTATATTAGGGTAGAAGCCAATGTTATAATCAATCTTGGAAATAATTTTTTAAAAAAGAAGTTTTTATTTTCTTCTGTTCCCAACATAGTGTGTATGAAGGCAAGCTGTGAGAAGTAGAATGTAAGAATGTGGAGTTCCTATCTCACTATCTATTGATTGACTTGTCAATTAATCTGTATCATCTATTCATCTATCCGTCTGCAGAGAATTTATTAGGCAATGTTTTTGTTTGTAACCTGATTTGAGATTTTCTTATTAAAAAAGTAATGAAAGTGAATTACCATATAAAATATTATTGAACGCATGCTGAAACTATATTACTATTAGAGTCTGTGGTAGTTAAGACTGTATAACAATATGACAAGTAAAAATTGTACAATGCATCATATTTAATGTAACACATTCATTGTGGATCTTTGAGATAAGACAATTACAACAGGGTCTAATATTCACTATGAGAATACATGATGTCAAAATCCTATGTTTTCAATCTTTTATTATTACATCCCATATAGATAATTTTAAGGACATTTTATGTAGTATATGGTAAAAACGTTTTTTTTCAAAACCATTTCGAAAACACTGTCAAGTTTTTTTTCCCTTTTTTTCAAAGATATGGTCCTGCTATGTTGCCCAGGCTGGCCTCAAACTCCTGAGCTCAAGCAATCCTTCTGCCTTTAGCCTCTCCGAGTAGCTGGGACTACAGGTGAATGCCACTTTAAAATGACTTTCTACTTCTTATACTCAAGAGTGATTCAAAGTAAGCCACTGGAGTTTACATCTGCCTTATTAGGTAACACACCATTTTGCATGACACAGTATACACCTAACATTTATTGAGTTTACTATGTATTAGATACTATCCTAAAGTGATTTATGAATATTTATTTCTTATGGAAACTCTGTAGAATAGATGCTGTTTTTACCACTCTAGTTTATAGACGGGGAAACAACAGAAAGTTTTGAAATCAGACAAGCGCAAATATTTTGTTTTTAACGAAAACATACTCATAGCTTTTTAAGTTTAAAAACGTAGTATCATTTCAAATGTGAGGACAATGGACAAACTGAATGGAAAACACCTTGGTTGGTAACAGTTTAAAATGCAGATACATGACTCCCAAAACAGCTGCACTGAATTAAAATATTTGAAGCATCCAAGGACCATTATTTTAAATTAAGCTCCCATGGATTCTTGATGTATTCTAAAATTTAAACATTACATTGATCTATTATGTGAGATGTGTTTCATTATGTTACCCAAATTTACCTTAAACTAATTCATTTCCATGGATGCTTGACTCCAGTCCCTATTTTTTACCTGTATGTTTTTAGTGGTACTTTTTTCACATTTGAAATTTGTTTCTCATAACTATTTAAATTTACTTTAGTGCTACTGTGAGTTGCATTGCTAAGAGAAGAAAAATCACAATTTTGTCTTTGTAATAATATATTGCTCTTTATCCTCGTACACCATCATGTATAACTTGGAAAAGCAAAAACAAGTGACTATTTCTGGCTATAGAAAATACATATCTAAAACAAAATGACTTCAATGATAAGTAAACACTCCACAAAACTAGTTTAATAACATGGTAATTATAATAAGTTAACTATATTTGATATACATCAAATTGAATGCTCAAGATGTCATCTTCCAAAGCCTGTGTAGAAAATCACACACATATCATAGCTAAAATACAAATATTTATCATAATGTTTAGAGTTTAATATTCAAAATAAAGTTAAAATTATTAAAGGTTAGAAAAATTTTAAGTACAGCTGACCATTGAAAGACTCAAACTTGAACTACACAGGACCTCTCATATACAGAAATCTTTTTGAGATTTGTAACAACTTGATAAACTCATGGACAAATCATGTAGCCTACAAATACCAAAAAATAAAAAAGTTAAGCATGTTATGAATGTATGAAATATATGCAGATACCAATCTATTTTCTCATTTACTACTATAAAATAAAATAAAAACATGCATAAACCTATTATAAAAATTTAAAATGTATCAAAACTTATGCACACAAATACAGACTACACATGTTACCATTTGCAGTTGAGAAAAATATAAACAAATGTAAAGATGCAATATTAAATCATAACTGCATAAAATTAACTATAGTACACACCAGAATACTGTAAGAATTTCTGTAGCCACCACCTATTGCTGTTGCTTTGAGCTCGAGTGTTGTGAGTACAATTTAAAACACTGTGTAACACTATTAATCTCCACATGAGCTATTCAGCTCTCCAGTAAATTGTGTATAGCAGGAAAAGGTGATCTGTTGTAGTTCTCTCATATTTCTTTTCCTGTTTAGTGCAATATCATAAACCTTAAATAACACCATGGGACCTTTATGAAGTGCCACTAATGATGCTGAAAGTGCTTCTAAGAAGCAGAGAAGTCATAACATTAAAACGAAAAGTTGAATTGCTTTATTTGTATCATTAATTGAGATCTGCAGCTCCAGTCTCCTACCATTTAAAGAAAAAAGAATCCAGTGTAAAGGCCATTATTATTATTTTTAAAAGAACTTCTGAACAGCAAAAGAAACTATCATTGGAGTGAACAGGCAACCTACAGAATAGGAGAAGATTTTTGCAATCTATCCATCTGACAAAGGGCTAAAATCCAGAATCTACAACAAATTTACAAGAAAAGAAAAAACAAACAACACCATCAAAAAGTGGGCAAAGGATATGAACAGACACTTTTGAAAAGAAGACACTTATTAGGCCAAGAAACATAAGAAAAAAAAGCTCATCATCACTGGTCGTTAGAGAAATGCAAATCAAAACCACAATGAGATACTATCTCATGCCAATTAGAATGGCGATCATTAAAAAGTCAGGAAACAGGAGGGTGCTGTGGCTCATGCCTGTAATCCCAGCACTTTGGGAGGCTTAGGCGGGAGGATTATGGTGTTAGGAGTTTAAGACCAGCCTGGCCAACATGGGGAAACACTGTCTATACTAAAAATACAAAATTAGCCAGGCATGGTGGCACATGCCTGTAATCCCAGCTACTTGGGAGGCTGAGACAGAAGAATTGCTTGAACCTGGGAGGCAGAGGTTGCAGTGAGCTGAGACCGGGTCACTGCATTCCTGCACTCTAGCCTGAGTGACAGAGTGAGACTCCATCTCAGAAAAAAAAAAAAAAAAAGAAAGTCAGAAAACAACAGGTGCTGGAGATGATGTGGAGAAACAGGAACACTTTTACACTGTTGGTGGGAGTGTAAATTAGTTCAACCATTGTGGAAGACAGTGTGGCAATTCCTCAAGGATCTAGATCCAGAAATACCATTTGACCCAGCAATCCCATTACTGGGAATATACCCAAAGGATTACAAATCATTCTACTATAAAGATGCATGCACACATGTTTGTTGCAGCACCATTCACAAAGACTTGGAAACAACCCAAAAGTCCATCAGTCATAGACTGGGTAAAAAAAAATGTGGTACATACACACCATGGAATACTATGCAGCCATAAAAAAGGATGAGTTCATGTCTTTTGCAGGGTCATAGATGAAGCTGGAAACCATCATTCTCAGCAAACTAACACGGGAACAGAAAACCAAACATCACATGTTCTCACTCATAAGTGGGAATAGAATAATGAGAACACATGGACACAGGGAGGAGAACGTCGGCCTGTTGGGGGGCTGGAGGGCTACGGGAGGCATAGCATTAGGCAAAATACCTAATGTAGATGAGGGGTTGATGGATGCAACAAACCACCGTGGCACATGTATACCTATATAACAAACCTCGTTCTGCACATGTATCCTAGAACTTAAGGTATATAAGAAAAAGGACATTAATGAAGTCATTACTGCAGCTATGCATGCCAGCAGGCATGAAAACCTTGCACTCTTTGTGAAATGCCTTTTTATCTTGTACTGAAAATGAAGTTATGTGGATATGAAATTGCTATAAGATAGGCATGACTACAAACTAATATGAATTGAGAAAAAGTAAAGTCCTCATATGACAACTCAAAGCAAAAGAATGATGACAAATCTAAAGCTGGAGAATTTAATGCCAGTAAAGGACGGGACAGTTTGATACTTTTAGAAAGAGGTTTGGCTTAAAAAAATAGCAAGATAACAGGAGAAGCAGCTTCTCCTGGCCAAGAGGCAGCAGACAAATTCACAGATGGCATTAAGAAAATCATTAAAAGAAAGAATATTTATTTGCCTGAATAAATTTTTAATGCAGATAAGAGTATTCTATTTTGGAAAAAACAGAGAAGCCACAAAGGATATTTTTAGTAAGAAAGGGACATGAGCATGAGGATTTAAGGTAGGAAGAGTAGGTGAATTTCACGGTTTTAAACAAATGAGATTGAGTGTATGATCAGAGCTGCCCTTATTCATAAAGCTGTTAATTCTGAAGCCTGCAAAGAAAAACATAAATGCCAGCAGTCAGTCTTTAAGTTGTACAACAAAAAGGCCTGGACAATGAAGACTGACTTCCTTCCTTCCTTCCTTCCTTCCTTCCTTCCTTCCTTCCTTCCGTCCATATATGCTTTGTCGCCGAAGTCAGGAAGTATTTTCCCAGTAAGCGACTTTCTTTTAAAGTTCTTTTGATAGTAGACAAAGTCCCTGGCCCTCCAGAACCTCAGGAGGTCAACCTGGAAGTTATCAAAGTGGTCTACTTGCCCCCAAAAACAATGTCTCTAATTCTACTTCCAGATCAATGGCCTAATAACCTTTGAATCTCATTACCCATATATTCTATGGAAATGATTGTTTTACTATGTAAAAGTCTGGAAGGTTTACACCATTTAAGAGGTCATTGTTCTTACAGAAAAAAAACTGTGAAAGTCATCAAACTTGAAGCAACAGATTTATGCTTTAGAAAACTGTGTCCAGATGTTGTGCATGACTTCACAGAGTTTATGAAAGAGCTAATTAAGAAAAACATGAAAGATATTATGAATATGGCATAAAAGGTGAGGGGTTTTAAGATGTGGATCTTGTAGACATTCTAGAGCTTGTAGACACAACAGAGCAATTAACAGAAGATGACCCGATGGAGAGGCGTGCTTCCAACCTAGTTCTTGACAATGAAGAGGAAGATGTAAACGAATTGACATTAAACAATCTCATTGTTCAATTATTCAGAATTGCTTTTGACTTTTTACAATAATAACTGAGTAATTATTTCAATTATTCAGAATTGTTTTTGACTTTTTTACAACATGGGCCCTTCTAAGATGCACACATTGTAGGCTAACGCAAATGGTTAAAAAGGATTGATACTGCATAAAAACATTTTTAAAGAAAAAAGCAAAAAGACAGGAATTACAATGTATTTCCATAAAATTAAAGTTAGGCACCTACCTCTCCTGCCTCCCCTTCCACATCCTCCACCTCTGCCATCTCTGCCACCCCTGAGACAGCAAGACCATTTCTCCGCTTTCTCCTTTTTGTCTACTCAGTGTGAAGACAATGAGGGTGAAGGTCTTTATGATGATACATTTTCACTTAATGAAGAGTAAATGTATTTTTACTTCTTTATGATTTTCTTAATAATATTTTCCTTGATCTTTTATTGTAAGAATACTGTATTTAAAACATATAACATAAAAATATGTGTTAATTGACTGTTTTGTTATCAATAAGGTTTCCAGTCAACAGTAGATTATTAGTAGTTAAGTTTTCAAGGAGTCAAAATTTATACACAGAGTTTCAACTGCATGGGGCATTCGGTGCTCCTAACACCTGCATTGTTCCAGGGTCTATCATATTTCATGAACTTATATATGCATATCTTAAAATTCTCTCTTTTTCATCAATCTGAGTAAAAAATGCAGTTCTCAAAATATCTACAATTATTTATGGGCTGCAACAGACAGGTGGTACTTAGAAGAGAAAGAACACAACTCATGACTCATCTCTGGGATGGGACAAGAACACAAATAGAAAAATCTCCGTTTGTGTCTAAATCAAGTGCTCTTTTCTTTTTGTGACTTTGCTTACGCATCTAAAGAAGTAGTATTGGAAAAATGTTCTTCAATAAAAAGTATCAATCAAGAAGTAAAAACCAGGCTGTTTTATTCACCAGCTTATTGCAAGTATCAACACAGGCAAATAATTAAACATCCCTCAATCTCAATTATATTATATGAAAAACGTATGGCAATATATACTATATGTGTTAAGATTATTATAAAATGAAAAAATTTATGAAAGCATGACAGATCTATAGCAGAAGACTCGCTTGAACCCAGAGGTGGAGGTTTTAGTGAGCTGAGATTGCACCACTGCACTCCAGCATGAAGGACAAGAGTAAAACTACATCTCAAGAAAGAAAAAATACAATTATCATAATAGTTTTAAACATAAACAAAGTATTTTTGTAATATATAAAGTCAGAAAAACTGTCAAGAACTAACCCTTTTAATCTATGATGCATCCTGTAGTATTGTTTATTTTGTCTTTGTTATGCAGAAAGTTGAATACCTACAAAATTAGTCTGAATAATGATTTTACATGTTGATATTCTATTATGTCTTTATGCATTGCACCACTTTTCAGTATGCAATGATTCTTCACATGACATACTGTGCCCTTAATTAAAATTTATTTGATATTAATAGCTGTCTTTCATTTCCTCATGCTTCCATTTATATAGATTTATCTATTGCTACTGTCTTATGTTGATAGTCTAAGCTTTATTTTGTTGTTCTTTTAGATATGTGCATTTAAAATATCATAAATTTAATGTATAAGTTTCTGATATTTTAATAGAATATTGTCTTGTATGCTCATATTTTTATAAACCATATTTTTCAAATCTTTGCTGTCTTTCATTATGAAAGTTTTGTATTGACCCCCACTGTTCCTTCCTTCTCTCTTTTCCTGTCTCTCCTCATAATTTTTTTCATTTTTTCCTTCCTTTCTTCCTCTCTCTGTACATTGGTTTTTTAATCAATATTTTATAATTTGGAAGAAGTATTTATTGGTTATTTTTTAATTAGTGTTTTGCTTTAAGTTTAATAATTTGAAATTATTCTTCTCACTTAAGAAAAAACAAGATATACATTGTCCTTCTGTATCATGAAAAATAAACTTTCATTATTCTATTTCACACAACTACTTTCCCAGATACTTCCTAATTTTAATTGTTAAAGTCAGATTTTATATTTTATTATGACAGTAAATTTTGATATGATTATAATTGTCAAGGTCAACACCAACAACAAAAATAGTTAAATAGTTAAACATTACAACCACTAATTACAAAGCTAATAAATGTTGAGCACTTACTATATGCTACATAATTTGCCAACTTGCTTTTACTTGAAATAATTGTGTACCTAAACTAATTATGTAAACTAAGAGTCTGATATCTCATACTCTATTTCATAAGATAGTAATGTTCAGCTAAATCTAATTTAGGATTATTTAATATTTTCATAAAGTTGTAATATATTTATATAATTTAATTGGCTTGATTTATTACTTAACTGCTTTCGAGACTCATAGCCAACAATTATGTTTAATATATTTTGCTCTTTTGAATATCAGCTTTATATCTTCCATCTAGTAAGATGAATACCCATACTTGTTACAGTGGATAAGTATTCAGGCATGAGCAAGGCTGGAGAGGGCTTCCCTCATCCCCCAACACACATATACTAGGAGTGTCAGTCGACCATCAGGTGATGGTCAGACAGTGGTCAAAGAATGGTCAGGTGATGTCTTCCTAAACTAATTGGTTACAGCCACTTCCAGGGAAAGGCAGGCGCCCAATAGATAGAAAACACCTGAAACTGATGATGGTGATCAGCAACTTCCCAATAAGATCTTAGGAGTTGGGATAGTGACCCAGTGGAAGAGTTTAACTGGTAAATGACCTTTCTCTAGGAATGCTGAACCCGTCAGAGAAGAACGCTTCCAGTAAGCATGCGTTCAACTCCAGTAAACACACTGCGCATGCTCCTCTCCCAAGTGCTAGCAGGCCACTGGGCGTGAGGACAGCCCAGCCCAAGGGAAGAATTAGAGGAGAAGTAACACAAGACCCCAGAAGTATGCCAAAGTATAAAACCACAAATCTAAGGGTCAAATTGTGCACTTGATCTTTCAAGTCGCCCAGCATTGCCTTGTGCTGGTCTGTGGGTTTCCCCAGGTTTCTCTAGGCCTGGTTTAACTTCATGAACTTTTCCTGCAGATTCTTTGCTGACTTGCGATGGAACTGAACCAGGCTACTTTCTTTCATATTTGCTCTAAAGCTTTTTAATAAACTTTCGCTCCTGCTCTAAAACTTGCTCGATCTCTCCTTCTGCCTTGTGCCCCTCAGTTGAATTTTTTCTTCTGAGGAGGCAAGAATTGTGGTTTCTGCAGATCCATATGGATACAGATTCACTGCCAATAACATACATCATACATTATATCATATCCTCTTATATGCAAAAGCTCAGAAAATATTCATTGCAGTAAATGAGTAAACAGCAATAAAACACATCTATTAAAGTAAAATGAAAAAGGAAAATTCCTTAAGAGAGTTTGAGATTTTAATAGATGGGCTAAAAAGATGTGGAAAGGACAGAGATAAAATGTATATACGCTTAGTATTATGGTATAAGAACATGGAATATTTTAAAAATTATTATCTTTAGGAAATGATTTGTCTCCAAATATATCTTAGTAGATGACGGGGGTAAACTGAGAGAGCAAACTTGGAGTGGTTTCCTCTGGAACACTTGTGTCTCAGCTATTAATGCCTATTAGCATCACCAAGATAACATTTAAATGTAGCTTTTTTCACTCACACCTAATTTAAGTAAATTAAATTATCTTTTCAAAATTGAGCACTACTACAGAGAGTCACCATAGTGAATACATTTAATGTATAAGTTTCTGATATTTTAATAGAATATTGTCTTGTATGCTCATATTTTTATAAACCATATTTTTCAAATCTTTGCTCTTTCATTATGCAAGTTTTGTATTGATCTCCACTGTTCTTTCCTTCTCTCTTTTCCTCTCTCTCCTCATAATTTTTTTGAGCTTCTTTTTTAATTTGAAAATGGAATCAATAATAATAAAACATTCAGGGACAACATTTTAATGACTAACAGCCACACTAGGTTGTGACTACTGTTTGTTTAGATTTCTTGAGAAAACACAGACACATCAGCATAAGATTCTTAAAACATTAGTTTGTTAATTTCAATAACACAGTTATTATAGTTGGTTAAACAGATATTGAAAATATCTGTAAAATTTTGGCACAAGGAATCTAAGGGACGACATGGTGAGGAGCCTCTTCACAGTAAAGATAGAAAAGCAAGACAAAAGCAGATTATACGGAGGCTTGTTTAAGTTATTACACAAATGGGAAGAGGACTCCTGTGTAGAATTATCTTATACAAGAATGTGAATGCATCATTGTTGTTTACTAATAAATACTTTTAGCATATCAAAAATTATTATTGAGTTTATATTGAAAGCTCATGCCTTGTCTGAAAAAATATGCTAATAAATCTACAATCTTGCCTGAAAATGTATTAGAGAAGACCCACTATGTGTAAATAATATATTTTCTATAGGTGATGGATCATAAGGGTAGAACATTTTAAAAGTGTGATTATGATTACATAGAAGGAAAATGGCTGATATATCTTCTTCAGTTTAGAAGGATATCAGATTTCTTTTTCTGTTGCTATTTAACTAGCATGAATTGTTTAAGTCTTATTTTAAATGACTGAGCAAAGTTGATATTTTCGAGGCTAACATGAAAAGTGGTATATTTGTCCCAGTGGGTCAGGTTTGAAAGGCAGTAATCAGTATAGAAGATAAATTGTGACTGCCTTAGAATTTGGCTAGAGTTGGAAAAACCAAAAAGAAACATAGATTAGGATTCTAGAAAAGCATCCTATAAAATTCACTTTAAATATTTACTACTAAAATACGAGCTCATTTTCCTTTTAACTAGGTAGATCCCCTATACCTTCAACATATGGGGCCTTCGGCTCAGCCTTCAAAATAAGAAATACACCTAAATATACATAAACATGTGTTAAGAACACTAAAACGATGAAGGAACTCTCAAGGAATATCTAGAAGCTGAAATTGCACTTACTGAAATTTTCTGCAGTTTTCAAGATGGCAGGCTCATTTCACATGACAGGTGCTAAAATTCAAAGGCATTTTCACCCTTCGAAATATGAGAATTATATTACCACAATTATCTCCTTGAAGATACATTGCTGTTTCTTGAGTTTATGTTACGAGACATAAACCTCAACAAAATCCAAATGTTTCTTATATGTATAAAATTTAGACAATTTTTTTTCTATTCTGTCTCCATTCTTGAAATTTACTGCATCTTCCCCACTAACCTCTAATTCCAGATGCTGCTGTCTCTGTTATAATCTTTGACTTTTAGCTACAGTATGGGTCTGTATTGGCCCATCTGTTTGCTTCTGAGAACAGTATCTTACTTGGAATCACTACTATAGAGGCTGAGACCTCTCTTGGTTACTATGTTATATAGGTATGAAGCTAGTTCTATGATTTTTCTGGCCTTTTGTAAACTGAAAATCTGTATGATTTATTTTTATTTTTGATTTTCATAAAATAGAACACATTTAGGGCTATGTCCCTGATAAAATAAAGGGTATTAGAATAATTTTGTTGTGTATTTGAAATTCAAGTTCGACTTGGTATCTTGTGTTTTTATTTGACGAATCTGGCAACTCTAGGAACACTTGAAAAACTGGTTGGTTTCAGTTCAAGTGAAGTGGTTACAATGGAGTGACACTGTTGATAACTAAGTTGAAGTTGAGCAATTAATATGTTTGTGTTTTTAAGCCTATCATTGAAAAGTCAATTGACTTATGTTTTATTTTCGCTCTGGAAATGTAATACTCGAAAATATACCTGTTTTGTTTTGTTTGTTTATTTTCCAACATTTGTTGTTTGTGTTTTAGAATGCATAATTTTGTTCATTTTTATTCTGGCATGTGGTGCTCATTACACAACCAGGTTGAGCTCTGTTGTAAAGATGCTCAGTGAAGAACTCCATCTATTAGTGAGGTAGAAATCTCCAGCAAGGTGTCCAGTCAAACTATGCAAATAATAACAATACCTATCAGCTTCTCATTCTGTGTGTCTTCTCAATTTTTTAAGAATTTGAACAGTACCATCTCTACTACATAAAGGAAGTAAAAAAAAGAATAGAAATAGGATGGAGTGTAATGCAAGGTCTCAAAAAATATAGGATACACTAGATTTTTTTAAAAATGATATAAACACAATGAGAGTTAAATGTGAAGAAAAAAAGCAGTCCTTCTTATGTTTTCTATTTTTGCTGTGTGGCAGGAAGTGACATATTTACTGAAAGGGAAGAAGTTTTGAGGAGCATGGAAAACGTTTAGAAAATAAATTCTGGAGAAATGAAGAGGTGCTAATTTGGAAAGAATAATTGACTTTCAGTTAATGAGTAGGACACAAATGAGTTGATGAATTAATTGTAATTTTCTTCTATAAATTTGTGAAATTTTATTTAGTCATTAGTATAGGCAAAGAAAATATACATAGAACTAATTTGAGATTTGAACATAAATTTAATATCATTGCCATGGAAAATCACCAACTTAGTGAGCATAGAATGTAAACTAGTTTGATACATGTAAAGCCTTCAGAAAGTTAAGGATCCATATCATTGAGGTGCAGGTCATGCCACCCCCAAATATGGCACCTTGGAAGTCATTTTCTGACCCTCTCTGACCTTTCTGTGTGTGAGCTGTACGTAAAATAGTCCTGTGACCTTCATTTCTTAAAAGTATCCAATAAGACTCTCATATGCCAGGTGTCCTGTCCTGTACCCAATGAGAAAAAATGCTGTACACTGACAGAGGAGAATCCGAACAAGAGGCCTTTCCAAGTTCCCTTCCCACTCCTCAGTTTATTAGCATTAAATTATATTCGTTTTGTCCAAACATTTTTTTTTCACAACTATACACTTCTTTCACTGGATTCAGCAACTTACAGAGTTTTCACTGGATCTCTGGGTCTTTATTTCCAAAAGATCACATGTCACATTAAACTGTGGTGAAATAAATTTGTTATGCTTTTGTTTTATTAATCTGCTTTTGATTTTACATTACCACATGTGAACCCAATGGTTCTCTCCAAGTATGGGTTGCATAACTGCCTTTAATTACTACTCTTTGTCCTCTAACTTAAGAGAATTTAGAACTCTGCCAGGGTCATCTCTACTTGGATCAACTGGTAATATACATTTTTGAGGATAAGTTTGTCACTTTTCAGTGATTTATTAAGTAAGTCTAGTCTCATTTTTGCAGATGGATGACTTCATATCCTAGTTTTCAGCAATGTCTGACTCTGGGATATTGAGATACAATTGTGGTTTACAGAGAAAATGTATATATTTTTGCTTATGCCAGTAGTTTACCAAATTTCTTCTTAGAACTTTTGGGAAACTTACCAAATTCCTTAGAAATAGCATCATGAAAGCTTATTTTCTAACATTATCTATATGTCCAAAATAACCTCAACACCAGTGAGAATATAATTCTTTTTAGCTCTAGAGTAACACTCTTTAATTGTCTCAATCATACTCTCTGATAAGGTGAGCAACAATACCTAGAATTGTTCCCGATACTAAGTAATGACAATGTACATTTATGGAATAAATTGTCATATCCTAGCATAAAGTACTTATAATATTCAGTTAGCAACTCATCATGTATACCTCATGATGTTTTTATATCATTGTTCAGTATTTTGCTTTTAAATATACCTTTGCAAGTATGTTTATTTTATGTATAGCATACATATAGCCATAATAGGTGAATAATCTTTAATAGAGCAATATGTAAAAGCATAGTTACATGAACAACATAATTATTGTTTATATTTATAAAATTTGGTACAAAATAAACCAATAATCTCTGGGTGATATAATGTATGCTTGTTTATTGCGACTAAATCATGTTATTTGTAAAATCCATTTGGAGCCCATTATCAAAGCACTCTGTAGATAATTTAAAATCCCAGCCCAACTAAATTCTCTGTTTTGAAAGAACAAGAAAAAATATAATTGATCTCCTCATCAGATGCAGCTTTCTCATCTATGATAAGACACATGATGCCCTTATCTGCTTTAGATGTGTTAAGTGATTTCCTCAGGCTTTGTGCTTTATGTTTTTCTCTTATGTACAAGACTCACCTTTTTGATTTATGACAACTAAGAATATAGACACTGTGTTTCTCTTCTTTTTATGCCTCTTTTAAAATTCTAAGTTGTATAGTTTTGATGTTCCTCTTTTTACTTGTTGCATAACAACTCAGTATCAGACAAGTTTCAAAGTAGTTAAAAAAAGACTATATTCTAGCAAACAGTTACTGCAAATCATAAAATATGTGTTCATGTTCAAAGTTCACAATAAAAGTTCATGAGTAAGGCACTGTTCAAACATATCCATGAAAGATAATTAATCAGAAATATAGTATTCCCTTCTTCTCTATTCCTGGGAGAGGGAATGTGGAGGAGGGAATGAAATTTGATCTGAAGAGCTTAATGACTGAGATTCTCTCCTGGAGTAGCATGTGTGTATGTATGTGTGTGAATGTGTTTCTTGGGGGTGTGTTTAATAAAGTTCTTGTTTTTTAAAAAAGCATTTATGTGTCAGTTCCTCTAAATGGTACGTCACTTTTCTCAAAAGGATAGAAAGTCTGCCAGGGTATTTAAGACACTCTTGTCTTCTCAAAAATGTCTGCTACATATTAATAAATCACTTCTAACTTTTTCATTTTCTCCACTTCCTCTTGCTTATCTTACTCTTTTCCTGAGAGTACATCCACTAGTCACATACACACAAATTTCTATGAAAGTATAGTTTAGAGCAGCTGAATGACTTGCTGTGGGTCAAATGTAGGGTTTTTTTGGGGGGGAGTGAGTTTTTCTGTCAAAGTTTCTTTGGGAAAAAACTAAATTTCTTGTAAACTATACTTTCATGGATAATACAGAAAATTTAGCAAGAAAAGAAATGTATTATTTACTTACCAGGAATCAGGAACTTGCAACATACACATGCCTAACATTTATCTAAATGTATTGCTTTCAGCCTTTTCTCTGAATTGAGATACAAGTTGCCAATCAAGTATACCATATACAGTATGCTGACTTTGCTACCTGTTGAGGACAATAACATTATTTTATAATATTTTCCATAAATGTCATAAAAAGAACAATTTTTCTATATGTAGTACAACAAAGATTTTCTGATTTTATGTTATGGGAAATGTCTTTCTAAACTCCTCAGTGTCAATGTATTATAACACAGTCAGTAATTCAAAATTCTGTGTGGTTTATGTTAGTTTATCTCCAAACTCATGTTAACATAAAAAAAACTCTGTAGTCTGCTGCTTTGACTAGGCCAGAAACTGAAGTGTTTTGTTGTTGAGAGTAATCAAAATTCTTCTAAGTATATATAAAGACAGAAACTATTCCCAAATAACATTTTATGTTATTTTATCAAAGTAGTTTTACAAAACACTTTGAGAAACTATGTGGAATTACACATTTCACTTTGATACTTACGAATGTAAAATGAATAATCTCATGCTTTAAAAAAAAGCCAAAGAGAAGACAAAGGAAATAGTGCAGAATTTGTATGTCAGATACATTTGTAAGTGATATATATGTACGTATACACACATACATGTAAATTCACATATACTTATATATATGCTTACATAAATATTTATGCTTGTACAAATATTTAAATATCTATCTAAAGCCAAAAGTCATAAGATATTTAGAATAATATATATGGATAATTAAAAATGTTCAAACCCAATAGTTTATGGAATTGACTGTAGAGACACAAACTTAGACCAGGTAGCAAAAACTCTGAACATCTAATAACTTTTTATTAACTTTTAAATGTGGTTCCTCTTTAAAAACTACAAGTTTATGAAACATTTATCCAATTTATTTCTACATATATTCATTTTATAATATAAATATATTAATTAAAGGAAGCCTAAATAAAACACAACACAAAAATCCACAATACTCTATTTGCTTTTCCTGTGAAAGTGTTTATTAGAAGTATCAGGGAATTCTCATTACGGTATTTAAGGGATTGGCTATTCTATTAAATAGATAATGTGTGGAGATTCTCATTTTTCTTAGAATTATTTTATTTTTATAACAAAGTCTCCTTAAATTATATTCTAATGAAGCTATATTTTGTAGAAAAGGATCTTCATAGAAATATTGGTATTCGTAATCCATTATAAGGACCAAGGTATATATAACCCATTTCAAAAGAATAATTTATTTAGAGCAAGAAGGCAGAATGGAAGGCTCCACCAATTGTTCCCCCTTCAAGGACACCAAGTTAACATCTATTTACACATAAAAACAAAACAAACAAACTAAAAAAAACACCTTAATAAGAACCAAAAATTAAGTGAGCACTCATAGTTCCTGGTTTTAACTTCATATCACTGACAAAGACACTAAAGAGATAGAAAAAAAGTCCTGAATCTCCAATGCCAACCATCTCCCACGCCTGGCAGTGGTAGTTTGGTACAAAGAGCATCTCTAGGCATGGAGGAGCAAGAACACAGCAATTGTGAGGCATTTAACTCAGTGCTGTCCTGTTAGAGCGAAGGGAAAACTAGACCAAACTCAGATGGCTCCTGCTCATGCAGGGAGAATTTAATCCAGCCCTAGCCAGAAGGGAGGTGCTGATCCCAGCAGTTTGAAATTCAGTGCCTACACACCTCACCACGAAGGGTCACAGTGCTCTTTGTCTCTAACTAAATGTGAAAGGCAGTCTAGGCCATAAGGATTGCAACTGTTAGGCAAATCCTAGTGCTTAAGTAGACCCAGAGACAATGCACTGGGGAAGAGGGGACACATGACATACTGAGTCACCTAAGGGCAACTAAGGGAGTGCTGGCATCATCTCACCTGTAACCCCAGGTTGCACAACTAGAGGCTCCAAAAGAACCCCTTCATTCCACTTGAGGAGAGGAAAGTGAAGAATGGGAAGAACTTTGTCTTGAATTCAGAATACTAGCTCAGCAACAGCAGGATAGGGCATCAGTCAGGATCATGAGGCCCCATTTCCAGGCAATAGCTCACAAATGGCATTTCTAGACACATCTTGGGCCAAAGGGAACCTGCTGCCTTGAAGAAAAGGACCCAGTCCTGGCAGCATTTATCACCTGCTAACTGAAGAGCCCTTGAGCTTTGAGTAACCAGCAGAGACACCCAAGTACTACATCAAGGCCTTGGGTGAGCCTCTGAGACTTGCTGGCTTTACATATCAACATAACCACAGGGAATAAATAGAGCACCAAGCAGTCTCTTGTGGTACATATACACAGTGGTACCATTCAGCAATAATAAAGACTGAGAGTCAGTCATTTGCAATAACATGGATGGAACTGGAGATCATTATGTCAAGTGAAATAAACCAGGTGCAGAAAGACAAACATTGCATGTTTCTATTTATTTGTGGGATCTAAAAATTAAAACAATTGAACTCCTGGACATACAGAGTAGAAAGATGGTTAGCATCAACTGGGAAGGGTAGTGGGGGACTGCATGGGAAGTGAGGATGCTTAATGAGTACAAAAAATAATAGTTAGAAAGAATGAATAAGAGCTACTGTTTCATAGCACAATAGGGTGTCTATAGTCAATAGTAACATAATTGTACATTTTAAAATAAGTTAAAAAATGTAATTGCATTGTTATTCAAAGGATAAGTGCTTGAGCAGATGAATACTTCATTCATCCTGATATGTTTATTTTACATTGCATGCCTGTATCAAAACATCTCATGAACCTCATAAATATATATACCTACTGTGTACCCACAAGATTAAAAATAAGAATAAAAGAAATAGAATAATAAATAAAAATAAAAATAATATCAGAAGAATTTATTCTAGAATATAAATAATAAATATGGGAAGGTAGGAGGAAATGAAATCAGGAAAAAAAGTTATGACCTAACTAATTTGATTTTACAAGTTTCTACTCTTTAAAGAAAAGACTTTTGAAGAACATGTGCAATATTGAAACCTGGAATATTTACATTGAATATTAATAAATTATAAAATGTAAAATCTACAAGAGTCACCAAGAAACCTCTATGGTCAATCTCATTTTTAATGTCAAATTGTATTAACTTATATATATAAAATATATGTAAATCCTTTATTTTAATTCATAGATTTAATGCTCATACAAATTAGTTTAATTCTTGATTATATAAACCATTCTCAATAATTTAAGATACTATATACAGAATAATTAAGATGATTATGCTGTTTAAATATTAATTTTAAATGCCTGATTAAATTAATAGTTTTGATTTCAGTTGTTTCATTAAACATTTGATGATGATAAACCTAGGAAATATATATTTGTAACAATTATATATATAGTAATATATGTAAATGGAAATACATATATATTGGAAAACAAGTAAGAAAATGTATAGAAAACCATTACATATGCATTTTTAAACTTTAAATAAAATATTTATTGATATAAATGAGATTATACTTTGAACAAAGCTAAAGCAAAACACTGAAAAATAAGCTATTGGAAAAAATAAAGAAAAGGATCATGAAAATTTGGTAATATATTTACCAATATGCCTCACACAATGCTGGTCACATATTATTAATAAATATTACTCAAAGTAATGAAATTTAAAATCATGATAGTTATTACTGAAGGATACAGATCAACAATTAATGTCACAGATGTTGGCTAAACGTACGCAACAAAAAACTAATTAACTTTAGGTAGAATAAACAAACAATGTTAATTTATCTACATATTGGCCAGCGATGTAACATAATGTTGGAAAGTTGTTATATTTTTAATAAATGAGCATTATAGAAATGAAATCTAAAAAAGATTATTATTATTGAACAATTGGGATCTTTATTTAATGCTAGTTCTAAATATAATACAAAGACTTCTGTTTTCTGGTTTATCATGCTATAATCTTAGATGTTGCTACTCCATTCTAACAATAAGTTAAAAGCTGAATAAACTGAAAAATTAACAGCTCTTCTTAGATTCCTCGTTGAAGTGAGATCGCAAGGCAAACTGCTGTCCCATAAATTAGAGAGCCAGACAGAACGAACAGAGAATTACAGCTCACCAGAGATAAAATCTTGAGAAGAAACCTCCACTAGAATCTAGGCTGGAGTGGAAAAACCTGAACTGTAATTGATAAATTTCTGGAGGCTCAGTGTTCCCTTCCACACTGCCCTAGCATAGGTTCTCCATGAGGGTTCTGCTCCTATAGCAAAATTCTGCCTGGATATTAAGGCATTTCCATACAACTTCTGAAATCTAGGTGGAGGTTCCCAAACCTGAGTTCTTGATTTCTGAGCATCCACAGGCTCATCACCATATTGAAGCTGCCAAAGTTTGGTGTTGCACCTTCTGAAGACACAGCCTGAACTGTGCCTTGACTCATTTTAGCCATGACTGGAGCACGCGGGACACAGGGCACCACATCCCTAGGCTGCACACAGCAGAGGGGGCATGAGTCTGGCCCAGGGAATCATTTTTCCCTCCCAGGCCTCAGGCTCTGTGATGGGAGAGTCTGCTGTGCAGGTCTCTGGCATGCCCTGGAGTAATTTTCCCCGTTGTGCTGATGATTAACATTTGACTTCTCTTTACATAGGCAAATTTCTTCAGCTGGCTTGAATTTCTCCCCAGAAAAATTGTTTTTTTCTTTTCCATTGCATTGCTAGGCTGCAGATTTTCCAGTTTCATGCTCTGCTTCCTCTTGAATGCTTTGCCACTTAGAAATGTCTTCTGCAAGATACCCTAAACCATTTCTCTCAAGTTCAAAGTTTCACAAATCTTTAGGGCAGGTGCAAAATGTCACTCCTATGAATTTTCCTTTTCCCAGAAGCATGTATCATTTACTCTTTTTATTTCTCCAGGAATAACGGTAATTCCTCTTGATGTTTCTTTTTATTTCCAATATTAACTGAAGTAATACTAACCTTAGTACTTACTATGGACATCAACATTAAATTTTTTGTTTAGAGATTATTTCACCATAGATTTTCTTTAAACAGTGAGGTGTTGGTTGTTTTGATGTAATGTAGCATTTTCTAACGTATTTTTTTAAAGTAGGATAGTATTCGATTTAGTAAAATTTAAGCTGAGACCTTAAAGATTGTTAGAAATTCGGGAAGTTTCATAGCATATGTAAAGGTTTTGGAATGAAAATAGATCAATTTGTTTCTCAGAGTGCAGAATGCACTTTAGAAAATATTAGACATTATTATGCACTTTCTCACCTAGCTGCACATTTAAAAAAAGAAAATTTGAAAGATTTTGTTTGCTAGTTTTTTCTTCAATAAAGATACCTTGTCCGTATTATTTAGCTAGGGAGAAGGCATAGGTATTTTAATTTTTAAAATGTTCTCCAAATGAAAGTAATAGTAACAGTTGTAGACTTCACTGAGAATTGCTATTTGATGGCCACTGTGCTATGTTAAATTTTAACTTTCCTTCCATCATCAGAATTATAGACAATGATGTTTTGTTGATTATTATCCATAACATAAGCCTAGATACTAACTGTAGATATCTAAAGTAAAGGTTGATTATAATCTAAGCACCCCAGTTATTTATTTACTCCTGAGGCTTCAAGAATAGTATTTTAAATAGCACACTCAAAGGTTCAGTTGGATCTCTCAAGTATTAATCTAAAATATCCATAATACTTAAGGTACTAGAATATGGTAAAATGCATTAATCCCATGGTTCCTCATGAAAAAGGGAAATGAATTTAAATAATTGACAGAATAGAAAATTAATGGAATATTTCGACACAGATATAAAGTAACTAATTCAAAATCTATTTGGTTATTTGAACATCAGTGTAACTAAAAATCAAATTAAACTTAGAAAATAAAGACAAATTTAAATATTTCAGGAATTTGTGTTCAGTTTTATAAAATTGAATTAGTGGCTAATATTCTCACATAAGAATATTTTTCAGTAATATATGAAGCAGTAAAACTGGCATTCTAAAAAATCGTATTTTCTTCTTCCATCTTGCTTTTCTTTTTCATCTCTAACTTGTAAAATGTTTTATTATCCCAAGTGGAAGATATCAGTAATTTCAAGTGTTATTTCATACTATAAATGAATACTCTGCTGGATTTCTAATGGCTGTAATACTTGGATTCCCAATGTAGAAAATGCTTGCTATTAGGTTGAAATTGTGCACACGATAAACAATAATGGAAGTTCTGTAGCCTTTGCCAATTTGAGCATCATTAAAACATTATTTCAAACCCCCAAATTAAGAGACTTTAAAAATTAAAAACAATAAATAATTCATAGTTCTGATAAATTTATAATATTGATTAATCTCCATATATGCCTCTCTTAGTGAATAGCAATAAGGATACATTTGTTTTCCACTATTTATTATTGTGCAAACTACTGTATATTATAGATCCTAAGTATCTGAAGGCAAATCAACAATGAAGAGATAATGAATAATGTTATGTATGCTTTTATTATTGTGACTCGTAATTGGTGGAACATAAGTTCCTGAACAATGAAGTGGTTCATTAACTACTTTTCATTTTAACAATATAACAAAAAGACCTGTTCATTATTTTAGAAAATTAAAATCTAGTCATTGGCTTTTGGTAGTCATGGTTTTCTAAAAGAGAAGACAGATGCCACGAGCTTAGAGTTAGTGTTCTGCACCAGTAATGTAATAGCCACAGCTCTGGTAATTAAGCTACCATTTAATTAAATTTATTTTATTTTAGAGTCAGGGATTTTTAAATTCAGATAGTTTGTTGTTGTTACATGGGTATATTGCATACTGGTGCAGATTGGGCTTCTAGTGTCCTTCCGTGTTGCTCTAAAGGACATGATTTCATTATTCTAGCTATGCAGTATTCCATAATGTATATATATACCACATTTTCATTATCTAGTCAATAGTTGATGGACACTTATGCTGGTTCCAAGACGTTGCTATTGTGAATAATGCTTCCATGAACATACATGTACAGTTGTCTTTTTGATATAATTATTTCTTTTCCTTTGGGTAGATAGTGGTATGGTTGTTGGGTCAAAAGGTAGCCCTGTGTTTAGTTCTTTGAGAAATCATCACACTGTTTTCCACAGAGGTTGAATTAACTTACATTCTGACAAACAATGTATAAGCATTCCCTTTTTCTGCATGCTTGCCAACATCTTTTTTTTTTTGATGTTTTAATAATAGCCATTTTGACTGGTGTAAGATGATATTTTATTGTGGTTTTAATTTGAATCTCTCGGTTTATTAGTAATGTCAAGTATTTTTTCATTTGTTCATTGGCCTCTTGTTTTTCTTCTTTTGAGAAATATTTGTTCATGTCCTTTGCCAGTTTTTAATGAGTTGTTTGTTTTTGTCTTATTGAGTTGCTTGAGTTTCTTGTAGATTCTGGATTTTAGCCGTTTGTCAGAGGTATAATTTGCACATATTTGTTCCCATTCTGTAGGCTGTATATTTACTCTGTTGATAATTTATTTTGCTGTGCAGAAGCTTTTTAATTTAATTGTCTTATTTGTGTATTTTTGTTTCTGTTACATTAGCTTGTGGGCACTACATTATAAATTATTTGCTTAGGACGATGTCCAGAAGAGTCTTTTTTCAAGGTTTTCTTTTATAATTTTTAGTTTCAGGTCAACATTTACATTTTTAATTCAGCTTGAGTTAATTTTGTACAGAGTAAAAGACGGAGTTTCAGTTCATTCCTCTGTGTATGATTAGCCAATTTTCTAGGCACCATTTATTGAATAAGGTGAACTTTCTTGTTTACTTTTGTTGACTTTGTCAAATTTCAGCTGTAAGTATGTATGCCGCTCTAGATTTAGTAACTCTATTCCATTGAACTTTGTGTCTATCTCCATGCCAGTGACATGCTGTTTTGGCTATGATAGCCTTGTAGTATAATTTGAATCAGGCAACATGATGCCTGTGGATTTGTTCTCTTTGCCTAAAATTTATTTGGCTATTTTATTGATTCCATATGAACTTTAGGATGTTTTTCTTTCTATAGTAAATAACCTTGACAGTTCGATAGGAATTCCATTGAATATGGAGATTCCTTTGTGCGGTATTGTCATTTTAATGATATTGATTCTTCCAATCATGAGCGTGGAATATTTTTCCATTTGTTTATGTCATGTACAATTTCTTTCATATTGCAGTTCTCCTCGTGGAGATATTTTACCTCCTTGGTTAAATATATTTCTAAATATTTTTTGTGGTTTTTGTAAATAGGATACAGTTTTGACTTGGTTTTCAGCTTGAATATCATTGGAGTGAAGAAACACTACTGATTTTTGTACTTTCATTTTGTATTGTGAAACTTTACTTGGTACGTGTATCAAGACTAGGAGTATTTTAGAGGAATCCTAAGGGTTTTCCAGGTATATGATCATGTTATAAGTAAACAGAGGTAATTAAACTTCCTATTTTCCTATTTGGATGCCTTTTATTTATTTATCTTGCCTGATTACTCTAGCTAAAACTTCAGTACTGTGTTGAATAGGAGTGGTGAGAATGGGTATCCTTGTGTTGTTCCAGTTCTTAAGGGAAATTCTTCCAACTCTTGCCCATTCAGCATGATGTTGGCTGTGGGTTTGTCATAGTTGCCTGATTATTCTGATATAATCAGCCTAGTTTGTTTAGAGTTTGTATCATGAAGGGATGTTGAACTTTATTTAATGCCATTCTGCATCTATTGAGATGGTTATATGGTTTTTGTTCTTAATACTGATTATGTAGTGAATCACATTTATTAATTTGCATGTGTTCAACTATCTTTGCATCCACGGAATAAAATCCTCTTGATCCTGATCAATTATCTTTTTGATGTGCTGTTGGTGAGGATTTGTTAGTAATTTGTTGAGGAGTTTTGCATCTATATTGTATTAGTCCTTTTTCACACCGCTATAAAGAAATATCTAAGATTGAAAAGGAAAGTTTCCACTTCCCTCCCTCAACCCATGGGGATGGTAGATTCCTGTCTTGACACATGGGGATTACAGTTTGAGATGAGATTCTGGGGGAACAGAGAGCAAAACCATATCATATGTTCATTTATTGTTGTATTCTTGCCTGATTTTGATATTAGGGTGATAGCGGTTTCATAGTGGTTTCATAGAACGAGTTCGGGAGGAGTCCCATCTTGATTTTTTGAAATACTTTCAGTAAGATTGATACCAGCCCCTTGTTATATGTCTTGTAAAATACATCTGTGAATTGATCTTTCCTGGGCTTTTTTTGTTAAAAAAAGTATTACTTATTCAGTTTCATTATTTGTTATCAATCTTTTTAGGATGTCTGTTTCTTCCTGGTTAAGTCACAGGAGGTTATGTAATTCCAGAAATATATTCATTTCCTCTAGTTTTCATAGTTTGTGTGTATGGGGGTAGTCATAGCAGTCTCAATTTTTTTTTTCCTGAGATATCAGTTATAATGTCTCCTTTCTTATCTCTGATTATATTTATTTGAATCTTTTCTTGGTTAATCTAGGTATCAGTTTGTAAATTGTATTTATTCTTTCAGAAAAACAAATTTTTATTTTATTGTTCCATTATATCTTTTTCCATTGTCTCAATTTTTCCATCGTCTCAAGCACATTTAGTTCTTTTCTAATATATGTTACTTATTTTCTTCTGCTAGTTTGGGATTTGGATTTTTTGTTTTTCCCGTTCGTTGAGGTTCAACATTAGATCATTAATTTGAGATCTTTGTGTCTTTTTGATGTGGGCATTTAATGCTATAAACTTACCTCTTAACACTGAGTTTGTTGTATCCCTGAGGTTTTGGTGTGTTGTGACGCCATTTTTATTTGTTTTGAAAAATATATTGATTTCTGGCTTAATTTTTTTTGGTTTTTTAAAAGGTCATTCAGGAACAAGCTGTTTAGCTTCCATGTACTTATGCAGTATTGTGAGCTCCTCTTAGTATTTACTTCTAATTTTATTGCACTGTGGTCTGAGAATATACTTGATATGCATTTACTTTTTAAAAATTTATTGAAACTTGCTTTATGGACAAGAATATGGTTGATTCCAGAGCATGTTCCATGTGAAGGTGAGAAGAATGTATATTCTTCAATTATTGGATAAAGCATTTTGTCATTGTTCATTATGTTCATTTGGTTTATAGTCTGGTGTAAGTCCACAGTTTCTTTGACGATTTTCAGCCTTGAAGATCTGTCTAGTGATATCATTGGGTGATATCTGTCTAGTGATATCAGTGGGTTGTGACAGTTGACCACTATTATTGTATTGATATCAATCTCTTAAGTCTGATAGTATTTGTTTTATAAATCTGGGTGCTCTGGTGTTGGGTGGACCCAACAATATATTGAGTATAGTTAAATCTTATTTTTTATTGAATCCTTTATCATTATATAATGTTCTTCTTTGTCTATTTTTAACTATTTTTGGCTTAAAGTGTATTTTATTTGATGTGAGGATGACTACTACTACTCATTTTTGCTTTCCATTTGCGTGATATCTTTTTCCACCCATTTACTTTGAGTCTGTAGGTATTTTTAGCCAGTAGATGTGTCTCTTGTATGCAGCAGATAGTTACATCTTTTTTGTTGTTGTTGAGTTTGCCACTCTCTGTCTTTTAAGTTGAGTATTTAGATCATTTACCTTCAAGGTTAATATTGACATGTGAGGTTTTATTCCCATCATAGTGTTGTTAGCTAACTGCATTGGGGTTTCAATTGTATAATTTCTTTATGGAATCTGCAAGCTTTGTACTTATGTGACCTTTTATAATGGCAAGTGCC
The DNA here is from genome assembly GCF_047675955.1 of Chlorocebus sabaeus. Classification (NCBI taxonomy): domain Eukaryota; kingdom Metazoa; phylum Chordata; class Mammalia; order Primates; family Cercopithecidae; genus Chlorocebus; species Chlorocebus sabaeus. The sequence continues at coordinate 64,944,977 of NC_132906.1, read as the reverse complement.
ATTCTTTTATTTTCATTTTTAGAACTCCTTTGAGCATTTCTTGGAAGGTCAGTCTAGTTGTGACAAATGTCCTTAGCGTTTGTTTGTCTGAGAAAGACTACTTTTCCTTCATTTGTAAAGCTTAGTTTGGCAGGAATAATTTTCCTGGATGACTTTTTTTTTCTTTAGACCCTGTATCTTTTCTGGATTGTAGGGTTTCTGAGGAGAAGTTTGCTGTTAGTCTGGTTGGATTGTCAATATAGGTGATTATACACCTACATATTATACACCTATATATAAAGATAATTCTCTCTTTCTGCTCTTATAATTTTTTCTTCACATTGACGTTGGATAGTTCTATGTATATATGTCTTGGTGAAGTTCTTCTTGCAAAGTATTTTCCAGGAATTAATTGCGCTTCTTGCATATGAATGTTCAAATCTCTCCCAAACCCAGGAAATTTTAAAAATTATTTCCCCAAATAGCGTTTCCATACTTTATACTTGTTTTTCTCATTCTGGAATAGCTATAACTCATAGGTTTGCACATTTTATATAATCCCATATTTCTTAGATATTTCATTTTTTTCTCTTTTTAAAAATTTTTCTCTGACTGGGTTAATTTGAAAGATCTGCCTTCCAGCTCTGAAGTTATTTCTTCTATTTGGTCTAGCCTATTATTAAAGCTTTCAGCCATATTTTGTAACTCCTTCAATAATTTTTTTTGTTTGTTTCCAGAATTTTGTTTGTTTTGTTTTATGGTGTCTATCCCATTCTTTCCTGTCCTGAATGGCTTTCCTGATTTCTTTGTGTAGATTTTCAGTTTTCACTTAGATCTCATAGAGCTTATTTAAAATTAATATTTCAAATTATTTATCTGATATTTTTAAATTTTCAGTTTGGTTAGAATTCAGTTTTGGAGAGTTAGTGTTCCCTTCTGGAGTGCTGTAGCACTGTGTTTTTTAGATTTGTTTGGTTTTGTTTTGTTTTTTGTTTTTATGCCTTCAGATTTGTTTCTTTGTTTTTTCACATTTGGATAAGTTATCTCTTCTTATGTTTCAATACTGCTTTTGCTTGGATAGTATTATCCCCCATACCCTCATCCAATCCCAAGGAGGTATAACGTATGATGTTGTGTAGGGTTCATTGACTTTGGTTCTGGGTATTTCCAAGGCAAACAGTCAGTATAAGATCTTTAGTTATAGATTACTTTTGTGTAGTGGCTTTCCCAAACGCTGGTTGTAGTTACAATGTGCTTGGTGTGTGAGCAGGCTGACTTCCTTCTGTGGGCCAGGATGGTGGAAGTCTTAGGAAACTCTGCTCCCCCAGTGCTTTGTGCCTCTGATTTCCTGTGTGTGGCGCTCTTCAACATCCAGGCCAGTAGGTGGCGCTTTTGGGTAAAAACTGCTCCGGCCAATGTGCATGGATGTATACTGGATCCTATTGCTAAGTCAAGCTTTCCCTGCCTCAGGCTGATCTCTGGAATGTGCAATGGACTGAGCTCCTTCCTTGCTCAGGCTTAGAGGAGAAGAGACCAAGAAGGGAAAAACCACACCAGGCAGGCCCACCTACAGTTTCCCCAATAGCAGGCAGCACCAGTTCCAAGGGAGTATCCAGTGGGAGTCTGTCAAGCATCCAGAGGTGTTTATAGAGATGGTGTTGGGTAACTTCCACTGCTCCAAGTACTCTGCATGGAAAGTAGTGATGTCTAATCTCCTAATCTAGAAAAGTGTGTGCTCCAAATGTCTTGAGATATGTCTGGACATTGAGCAAAGAGAGCACTGGTGCACCAGGATTTTACACCTGAAGGGAAGGGTGGCTCAGGATCTTGTCAGGTAAGTGGGTGTGCCAGATGTGTGGAAATATGACTTGGCAAGGAGCAGAGAAGCCATTGCTGCAATAAGATCATTGTGGTAGACAGGATGGATGACTCAACTCCTACTCCAGGGGGACAGGTGCGCTTCATGCCAGATAATATGCCTGGGAAGGAGTAAACTGCTGGGACAACAAGATCTCTGCATAGGAAGGGAGGGGTGGCTCAAACTTCTAACCCACTGGAGTAGGTATGCCAAAATGCCTGGATTTATGTCTGGGTGTGGAGCAGAGAGAGTAGTTATATTCCAAGTTTTTAGGGGTGTGTGTGGGAAGGGGATGAGAGCTCCAGTTCCTATTCTGGGAAGCATGTGTGTCAAAGGCCTGGAGATATGTCTGGGCATAGAGCAGAGAATGTACTGCTGTACCAAGGTCTTTGCACAGAAGGAAGAACAGCTCAGGATTTCCAGGTGAGTGTGCTGAGAGAGTGAGCAGAGTGTGCTGCTACACCAAGCCACTTCCTATAAAAGCATAGGAAGAGTGGCAGCTCAGGTTCTCCGGGTGAGTGGGTGGCTGGAAATATTCCCTGGAAAGGATTCAAAAAACTGCCACTGCAACAAGGTATTTGCAGGAGAAAGGGGGGCAGCTTATGCTAATCCAGGAAAGGAGGTATTTTCATTGTCTCCCAGCAAGGAGGTGAGTATCCAGTGGTGCAACAAGGTCTTTGCAGGAAAGAGGGAGCAGCCCAGGCAGCTAATCCAGGGAAGGAGGTGCAGCAAATACCTAGAAATATGCCAGGCATGGAGTGGAGGGTGCACTGACATTTTCCTCTTCCTAAAGAATGCTTTTTCCATTTGTTTTAGTAATTTCTCCAAGTTTTCTATTATGTTTTATTCCAGGTTGACAGATTACTAAGGATATACTTCTAGGCTGACATGATTTTTTTCAGCCTTTTAAAAACAACTTTCTACTATCTTTCCTTCATGGAGGAAATTTTCTCTCCAAACTTGTTAAATCCAAGATTAACAAGTTAATCTGCATCACCATGCTATTCCTGATCTACCATTGTTTTGCTATTATAACCCGTCCTGCTCCCCACCTTTGTAATTGAATGTCAGATTTAATTACCCATCCTTCCTATGTGTTTTAATCTGAATTTTGCCTTGTGTAACAAGTTTAATCTTTTTGATTTATAGTAATTTAATATGATAATGTGTAATTAAATCCTCTCAGGGCTTCAGTGATAGAATCTTCATATTCATACTAATTCCATTCTTCCACAATTGTTTTTGTTATTCCTGTATCTTCTTAATATAACTGTACATTTAAAAGTTACTGCTATTCAGAATCTGTGCTTTTTGTGTGTGTTTTGTGTATGTCTGTGTGTGTGTGTTTGGGGAGATTTGTAGATTCCACATATCTAGTGAATAATAATGATGGCACTGAAATTTAAAAATCATAGAAGGAACAGAGACACTTTAGGAGACTTTTAACAATACTTATCAAAAACTAGCTAATAGTTCACTGTAGACGCTTCTGGCACCATAAAAAGCCTTAGCATCTTCCAAAGAAAAGGTAACTGGCTATAGTGAATTTAGACAAATAAGTAAAGATATACTTCAACTCACACTTCCCACTCCACACTCCCCCTTCCTAGGATTCATGAGAGTGGAAACCAATTATATGCAAAAGTAAAGACAGAAAATTGAAGGAAGCATAATTTTGGTACTAGTTGCAGTTATTTGAGACTAAAGGGTTGTTTTCATATAGAGTCCAGAAAGGTGTATGGAATCTAAAAAAGCAATTAAAATGCAGAATAATAGGTACTATTTTGTGTGAAACTTATTCCTGGTGTGTCAAGAAGACTTCCCAGAGAAAGTCTTACCAAAACTAAGGACTAACAGAGAAATAAGAATTATTCAGGCAAAGAGGAGGAGTATTTGAAGCATGAATACCAGTATCCTTGAAAGTTTGCCTGAGAGAAGCTAAGACTGTTCATTGTCATTTGTTATTTATTTCTGTGTTTAATTTGTATTAGTTTTTAACATCAGCTTCCAAACTACTTTAAGAAATCTTTACTCACAATACCAGGCAATTTATCCTGCGCCTTTGTTAGTTTCCTTATGGCCCAGGTACTGATGGAAGATAAAATCACGAGGATTTCATGTTAATGAAAAGCAATGCAATTGGCTTCCTGTTTAGGGTAAATTCTCTGGTGGCATTATAACAACTGAAATGAAATCAGAAAGTATTCAGTGTTGAGAAAATAAACACTTTTGGTTTTAAATCCAAACAAAAGGGGTTGAGGCTTTCAAAAAGTAAAAATAAAAACCGAAAAAAAAAACCAGAATGATGTTCTTGAGAAAGAATTTTTTGTTTGTTTTGTTTTTAGTAACAAAGTCAGTAAAACTTGTGTACATGAGTAAGAGTAGGGAGTGGACTGGATGTTCTAACTTGGGTGATTGGGCATAGGGTAAGACCTTTGACTAATACAAGTTAATGTAATTTCACATTAACTTTGAAGACTCCCAATGTATAAATGTGTAGCTAATGAGAGGCCAAGAAGCTGTACAGTTAAGTGGTTCAAGCAATAAACATTAGAACAAGACTACAGGGTACAATTATCAGTTCTAACACATACCAGCATACTATCTGTGTACATTTTGTTCATATAACTTCACCTCTTTGTTCCAAAGTTTCCTTACTGGTAAAATAATAATAATAATAATACCAACTCATAGGGTATTATAAGGATTAAATGACTGTAGGTTTGTATGTGTGTGTGTATGTGTGTATATATGTATATAGTCACTAAGTACACCTAATTAAGTAACCATATTAAAATTAATTAAATGATTAAATGACTATATTTAAGTGACTATATTAAATGACTATATATAAATATATATAGACTCTATTAAATGACTGTATATAGACTGCATTAAATAACTATATATAAATATAATCATTTATGTATATGTAATCATCTAATATAGTCTATATATACAATATAGTCTATATATACATATACACACAATCACTAAGAAAGATACTTGGCATAGATATATTACTAGAAAGAAAAGTCAGAATTGAGGAAACAGAAGAAACCATCAATTTATTTGCACAATGATGCCTCATCAGATGGATGGTCTGCTTCCCTTCAAATTATCATTTACTTACTTTTCAGCCTCTTGGCAATCCCTCCAAAAACAGCAACTATTTCAAAATATAAAGGGAGTCAGAAGATTCTTGGGACCAAAAAACCATTAAGAGTCCCTTTAATGGTTCTCTTAAATATTTATAAAAGCTATTTACAAATAAATAGCTTGAGATTCCATAGATATAAACATTGAAAAGTTAATCACAATTGTCCAAAAAATTTACAAAATATTTATATTTTTAACATTTAAGAGAAAAATCTTCACTTTCTTGAATAATTAACCCCGGATTGTGGTTGAAGAAAAAGTGAGTTTCTGTCTAGGGAAAGTCAGAAATCTTGAGTAGAGAGCACCTAGGGCTGCTTTTGTCCTGAAAGAGGCTTTTGTGTTAGTAGGTAGAACTAAATGTCAAAGAACCATGATATTTTAACCTCAGGCTTACTAAGAGACTAAGGAGGATGCTGAGATACCTCTTTTCTTCAAATAATCACTTTGAAAAAATCCCAGTCTGAGACCCTATGGAGGTACTATGAGCAGCTTCAGCCCCTCTGTTCCAGACCTGACTTAGCTTGTAACCTCTATTATTCAACACATTCCGCACTTTAAGTTTTCGTTATGTCTTAAATAAAGGATTAAAGCTACACTTCAGATGTTTATATTCTTGCCTGCACAGAAAGACCCATGTCCCTGACCCACATCACATTTGCCACATTATGACATCAAGCATCACTTTTGTGTTCTGCAGCATTGGAATAACATATCCAAAGTGTTATTAAATTAGATTAGATACCAAAAAGGACAGTATTTCCCATCATACACCCTAAGCTCGCTAGATTCAGTGAATACAAATTCAGGATACCAGTTAATTTTGAATTTCAGATAACCAAGGAATACTTTCTTAATAAAAAATAAGTATGCCCAAAGCATATTTTGAATGTCTCCTGAAAGACGTAATTGATTATCTGAAGTACGAATGTAATGGGGATACTGTATTTTACTTAGCAACCCTGAGGATTTGGCAGGCTCCTGTGCTTCAGCACAATTGGCCCAGACCAACTTTCTTTCAGCCAACAGAGTTCCTTTATCCCAGTATGTATCTTGAAAGAGCACTTAATGAAGTGGAATTTTTTATGAAAGTATTTGAAAAACAAGAATACTCCTCAGTGAAAAGCAAGAAGGAGTTTAAAGCATTGACATGAGACAGAATGGGCAACTAGGCCTACCTTATTGTTGGGTACGCGTGTGCGATTACCTGTGGGGCCCAGGGGCTGTGAAGGCCTCAAGGACTAGCATACTGGAAATGTTTTAGGACATATTCATTGCATCAGTTAATGGTTACATATTTAGCAACAGAAAACAGACCAGGCACAGAAATAAATATTGAGGAAAAGAAAATAAGTTCATTATAATAAATAACTCAACCTTTATTAAAAAAAAAAGAAATTTTTGAAGTTAGAAGAAAAACCATTCCGTAGTTTGAAACAATATCAATAAGGAAGAACAGGCCAAAGCATAGAGATGCTCCTCAGCTGCACTGTGAGATATGGAATTTCAAATCTTAATTAATTTAAATTTGAACAGCTTCACGTGGTCAATGGTTACTGTATTGGCTAGCACAGGTCTAACATACTCCAATGAGAAAGCAATTACAGGCTTACCTTGGGTTTCCTCTCTCTGAAGAACCGCAGGCCTATTTTGCTTTTTCCCTGTAACTCTTGGAAAAGATGCTTTATTTAATTTGTTAGTTGTGTACAGGGAGAATGCTATTCTGGTACGAGAATTACATTATTAAAAAAATATCCATTATAATATAATTGAAATTTTATTGAAATTATAAATCATCTAGAGTAATTTTGTTTTCTTTTTAATACACATGTAACATGTATATTCAAATATATATGTTGGGAACACTATTTTTTCTTTCTTATAAGATTTAATTAATCAATGTCATAAAGACCATGCATTGTGCAGAAAATAATAAAATTTTCTACCTTTTAAAAAAAATAATTTCAGATTTGTTACTGTTTGTGCATTTCAGATTGATGGTTAAAGGCAAAAAAAAAAAAAAGAAAAAGTATGCTAAGCCTGAGTTTCCCATAGTTGTGCTTTTTGAGATTGAGATATTGTCTATTCTAATTTGTATATCAAGTCAGGAAGTTGAATGATTTCTAAAAAAATATGTTATTATTTTTGCTGCTCCCCTCCCCTTCCCCGCACAAAGCTACAGAGATCTTCCAACTGTATTCTATTCCCTTCTGAAATTTTGATTAAATTCCTATATCAGGTCAGGAAGTTGAATGCTTCCTAAAAAATATTTTATTATTTTTACCCCTCCCCACCCTGCACAAAGCTGCAGAGATCTTCCTACTGTATTCTTTCCTTACATTCTGTATTTCTTCTTTGATAACATTTATCTGTAATTATAATTATGTATTTTATATGTGATTTTAAATTTCCATGTCAATGTATGCTTTATGAATTCAAATGTTGCCTTTCTGTACACCATTACATATTAAATATTTAATTTCTCTAACATGCAACCATTGTGTAACTTACAGGATGAGTAAATAAACAAATGATGACTAAATAAATTAATGGATAGACCGATGAATAAAACTGAATGCTTTAGGAGCTAAATCATGCTTTCAGCTCACTACAAGACTGAAAATATTTAGAGCAAATATTCTAATTATTCTAATGACATTTAAAATGGCCATTAAGAGAAGTACAAATCCCAAGAAATTTCACGTATTAGAGTTGTGTTATTTTGATGCATTCCAAGGCCAAAGTGGCTGATTTAGTATCCAGCTGTTAAATTCATGTTCATAAAAATTTCAGCTATTGCTCAAGACTTACTTTCTTGATGGACTGGACACTATTACTGTAAATTTTAACCAGTTACCTTTTACTTTTATGGCATGAGGACTGTGCACTAGGCTTCTATCTAGGTTTTAGCTTGAAACCATGAAAATATGTGTCTTTACCTTCAATATAAATTTCCATCCTATCTAACAGCAACTACAGCCTAATTTGAAATAAGACACCTAAATATGAAAAGCGTCTCCCTTTACAGAGCCTTTATGGCACCATGAAATTGTCTTTCAAAAGCTAGTAGTGTCCTATGCATCTTCTTGACCTTTCCAATAAAACTTGGACTAAGAGTAAAAGTGTTTGGATTTGGGTTCAGTTTAATGGTATTATGAATTAAAGATTCTGATATACTCAAAAACAGCTTTGGCTCTGTTGTTTCATTGCTTTGTAAGTTCCCATAAGGAAATACTACTCAGGGTACAGGGATAAGATATAGGAAAGAAGCAATGGATCACCTAACAAGGAAAACCCACATCAAAATCTGGGCTGAATATTGTGACTTATTCCAGAAGTCTGAGACCTGTTCCCAGTATGTAACTTTTATTACCAATTTTGTGTTTTTAACCATACCCTGATGAACTACGTGGAATGAGCAGGAACATGACAGAGAAAAGGCCAGGAACCGATACAGCAGAGTTAACTGCTCCTGTTGCTTGGATTACAGAAATGTCTGTTCTAGACAGAAAAGTACTACTGAACTCTTAATGGCAAGGCTACACATATAAAGGGAGAAAAAGATAAATTATTAATCTCAACACTCCTCACTGTTTAAAACTGTTTAAAACCGTTATTGATACCAAAAATGAATGCATCTAACTCCAATTTTATAACCTAAAATGACAAATTATTTTGTTCCCCAAATATTTAATAATTATAAAATCCTTCAAAACATATAAATGTGATGGTTTCAGTAGTGTAACTAAACAATGGTTTCACTTATCTGCCCCTATATAACTAATTCTTCATAGCTTACTGCTTACAGACCTATTGCCACCAAAAATAGGTTATATGTGAAGTCATCATATGAGTACTTGAACTGATAGCATACATGATACAAACTATATATGTACATATATATCTAACACATACATATCTAACACATAAATATGTACATATATACACATATATTATTCATGCTTTTAGATAATGTTACTGTTAACAATCCTTCTTATTGGATTATTTTAGCATTGGAAAAATGTAGTAGACTTTTTTTTGTATTTTCCCAAAATACCTAAAATTATCATGTGTGAGTACATGTAGGTGTCTGTGGCATGTATGTAGGATGTTAATGAGGGGGTATGTTAACAATATACAGAGAAAAAGAATATGGAAAGTAGGTCTCAACTACTTGCTGAGTCACTGGGAATAAATAGTAACAGAAAAACTTTGAGGTATTTATGCAGTGAATTCCAAACATTGTATTCTATAATAGCAAACACATTCTAAGATTTGCAAGAAGTTTATTTGAAATAGTGTTCTTTAATGATTTTTAAAATTTTGTTTAAAACTGAAAACAGATGTTTAAATACAATAGATGTTGTTCAGGTGAAGAGTATTTGGAATAAACATGCCAGTTCATTATTAAGATTATTTTGTCATTTCTCATTACAGAGAGGCTCAAAATTGATTATGAAATTGAAATTTACATGGAAGCTGTAACAATATTCATTTATACTGAGTATAACTTTTGGTTCTGAGAATTATATTTGCAAATTAATGTAAACTCTTAAGACTAATTTTCTGTCAACAGCATTCATTATCTGAGCAATTTTTCAGTGTGGCCACAATTCATAGATATCTCTGATTATTTGCTCCCATGGATAGTATACTATGGAAAACAATAAACTAACTTGTATAAACTAATAACATATTTAAAAGACAAGATAGCAGAATGGTTGAAAGTCCAGATTGTCTTGTCAAGCTGTGTGGATTCAAGTACTGCCTGAATAATTATGTGAAATGCTTAGAACAATACTTGCTTTGAAGAGGAACATGTTAAATGCAGGCTACTGCTTAATCTTTCACGGGTTGAATGAGTGAACAAAAAAAAAAATCCTTGAAAGAATGCCTAAAATAGTCAGCACTTAATTAATATTACCTATTGTATTAGTTTACATTAGTTCCCATAGACACATCAGCACAAATCGGTGGCTTGAAACAACAGAAATTTGTTTTTTCACAGCTCTAGAGTTCAGGAGTCTGAAATGAAGGTGTCAGTAGGATCACACTCCCTCCAGTGACTACAGAGTAAAATCTGTTCCTCATTACCTTCAAGTTCTGGTGGCTGTTGGCATTCTGTTTGTGGTCACATCTTTCTGCTTGTCTTTGCATTGCCCTCTTCTCTGGGTGTGTGGTGGTCTAATCTCTGTCTCTCCTGCAGGGATATTTGTGATGACATTTAGAGCCCACCCAATTACCAAGGATGGTATACTTTTTTTAAGGTTGTTTTATAAAATACATCTGTACAGCCCCCTTTTCTAAATAAACTGATATTTGCAGGTTCTAGGGATTAGGACATAGGCATAATTTTGGGAGCCCTAACAGCCTACCACAGTTGCTAAGATAATTGTTTGACATTACTTAGTATTTTTCATTATACTATACATCAAATTTTACATAGCACTACTTTTAAAATAATTTTTTGATGAATTAGCACAAAGTGACATAACATATGCATGAGTTTAGGCTATAGCATGCAAGGAAATAAAAATAGGTTTTATTAAATTTAAACTTCTAAACTAGCATATTTCTTCATATCAAATTCTCGTTTCATTTTTGTCTTACTATATACTTACATGAATCAGTTTATATTGTAGATGCTTGTTGTCCACATTAGAAAAAAAGATGATAAACTTTGAAAATAACTAAAATTGTTGAGACCTTTTGAATCATATATACATTTCTCCACTGTTTTTAAAGCATGTATATACAAGGTTTTAAAGCCATGTATATACACGTTTTTGAAAGAGGTATACGTGGTAATACTACAGTATTGTTAATTTTCTATAGTACTTGACACTCTACAAATGAAAGAAATTGATATGGTTTGGATCTGTGTCCCCACCGAAATTTGATGTTCAACTGTAATCTTCAATATTGGAGGATAGGCCTGATGGGAAATGATTGATTCATGAGGGTGGATCCTTCATGAAGGGTTTAGCACCATCTCCTCAGTGCTATTGTTGTGATGGTGGGGTCTTAGGAGACCTGGTTGTTTAAAAGTATGTAGCACCTCCCTCCTTAGATGAGCCTGCTGCTTCTTTGCATTTCACCATTATTGCAAGTTTTCTGGGCCCCGCCAGAAGCAGAAGCCACTATGCCTCCTGTAAAGCCTGCAGAATTGTGAGCAAATTAAACTTCTTTTTTTATAAATCACCAAGTCTCAGGCATTCCTTCATAGCAACGTGAGAATTGACTAATACTGTAATATATGTAAAGTAATAATGAAAATGAGTCATTTTCTTACTTCTGGGTCTTCACATGCCAGTTTCACTCAGGTATAACACTTGCTTAATATGTAAATTTTTCAGTGAATTACCTTCTATTGAATTATAAAGCAGCACTTGAATTTTAAATGTCAGAGAAATGCTAAGTATCATATAGATTGGAGCCTGTGAGTCTCTGAAGTTGTATCATTCGTTTTACTCAGAAGTACATGTTTACTGAGGAGAAATTTCAGAATATTCACCAGTCTCTACAGTGTTAGTAATCCAAACATTATAAAACCAGAGCTGTAAAGCATCCTATAAGTGAGCACGTCAATTTTTACAGTGGGATACAAACATAATTATTTCATTCTTTCAACAACTTCTCTTTCCAAGTAGATAAATATCTATGTGAGTTGTTGAGATGTTAGGGGATTAGTAAATAATAGCCCTGTCTCTGCTGAGTTGAACAACTGAGAGTGAGATCTTAGAATAAACCAGATGTATATCAATACATTGTTTATATTTCTGACAAAGCTGTTTGGAGTATGTAGACTTATCCTGTGATGGAGTGAGTTTGCTAATAGTCCCCCTGAACACAACTGCTTACCTTAAAGCCTCGTATCTCTGTTATGACCACAGAACCAAGCTTGCTACATATACTGAATTGTAGAGGACCACTGGCAGGGACTGAGCTAAATATGTTCAACTCTTTCTTCCAAAGACACAGATCAGATAACTCACATCTCCAAGGGAAGGAGGGAGTATGTGTGGAGATAGTGTTAGAATAGTTTCTTTAAGGAAGTTCTTACATATGGTAGCCTGTGGCACAGGGTTCAAGTAATCATTTTTACCATTCCCCACCTATTTTTCTCATATTGTATTTGGCTTAAACCTTAAGTAGATGGGGAGAAGATTATCATCTTTTGGTACATTATGGCTTCTGTCATAGTCTTAAATTATAAAGTGGGATTTTTTTTGACAAGTATAGAATATGCTGTCTCACACTAGAATGTAAATAATGTCCTCCAGACCTCAAAAAGAGAATTTACTTTTCTTGTGTATTCACAAAGACCCAAATAAATAAAAGGTACACATAAGATTTATACAATACTTACTCTAACTACTTCAAACACACATACACACACACACATACACACTTGTAAAATTTTAAAAAACACACAAAAAAATGCCTTGTCCCTAGAGAAGCTATACCAGGAAAAATTATGTCCCCAGAATACAAGGTTACTGAAAACCCTTGTTACATGTGAGAAGACCTGTGAATCTTGGATTCAGCTTTACCAGTCAATCCAAGTGAGCATAGTTCATATCCTAGGATTTTAAATTGACTCAAAAACAGCCAGAGGTGAGAGTTTGTGGCTATTTCAGTTATTTGGGGTGTGAACACACCTTTGTCCTTATAAAGTCTTCTAGAGCTTTTCAAAAATCCATGTGGATATCTCTTAGGCAACTGTCATGTGACAAGATTTTTCATTGATTGTTTTCAAAAAATGCTCTAGAGATAGGGCTTCTCTCTTGATGTGAGCTCTGAGTTAGGTCAAATCATGACAACATCCTGCAACCAGTGCTTCTCTACGGAGGTAACAGGCAAGTCAAAGAGTGAACCAGCTCTAGCTCTGGGACTTTTTGAAAAACTCCAAATATGGTTTGCCTTGAGCTGTAGCTAAAAGTCTGTTTCCTGAGTTACTGTAATTGTGACTTTGCCAGTTTTTAAGGCCACTACAGAGATATGGAGAAAGCAATGGAGTAGGTCAAGTTATATGACTATTAATCCTGTCCTGATGTTCTTGTTAAAGTTCTCAGATTTTCTCAAAGACACATTCCTCTTGTTTCAGTACTTTGTTTAATTTCCAGAGTTCCAACAATCTTGACTTTGACAGTTTGTTGCCGATATTTTTGTTGCTTTTATCAATGTATTACTGGAGGTTCTCACTCTGCCATTGTAAGTGTCTCATCCCCACTCTGTCTCTTTTTCTCTCCAGTGAAATTCAACATTTTTTTTAAATCACAAGGCAAACACTGCTCCATTTTCTAACTGGGGGAAATTAGTTACATTTTCCAATGTGCAGTTGAATATTCTTCCACTATTGACTGATATTAGATCTATTAAGATTCCTACAAATAAAAGATAGGAAAGACTTAATATTCCCAGATGCTTTTATGTGTAATCTATATACATTGTAAACACTGATCTATAATAATTATAAATAGATAGGAGGAATAAATTTAAGAGATCTATTGTGCAGCATGGTGACTACAATTAGTGACAATATATTGTATTCTTGAAAAATGCTAAGAGATTAAAATATTAAGTGTTCTCACCACAAAAATGATAACTGTGTGAGGAAATGCATTTGTTAATTGGCTAGATTTAACCATTTTTTCTTTAATGTAGATATGCTTCAGAACAATATGTTAGACATGATAAGTACATATAGTTTTACATGTCAATTTAAAAATGAATAAATTAGCCAAAAAAAATGAAAAATAACAAAATTGTCATTGTCAACTAAAAATATTCTGAAAGACTTTCTTATCCCTATCTTAAAGATAATAAAATTTTACACCCAGAAATGTAAAATTTTCTAATATCAGAAGTGCTGAGTTGTAAACTAAGCGTGAAATTCAACTTGGCTGACTAAAAGTATATTCTATTAAACAATGGATCACACACACTCTTTACATTATGCGTTTATTTACAATCTGTGTCCTACAATAAAATGTTATCTGGGGAGTTGCAGTAACATTTTTTATTTATATTTATATCTCCATTGTCTCTCATAGCACCTTCTACCCTGTATATAAAATAGGAAATTTTGAATGACAGAATAAATGAAATTTGCAATTTCTCTGAGTCTCCAAGACTTACATTTGTAAAATGAGAGTTAATTAGAGATCAAATGCCCACCATTGCCAAAAATATTAAGTCAGTGTAGATTTCTGTGATGGAAATTGGATCATCACAGTGACACCAGAGAAAATTATTCTTGCTGGAGATGGTTTGAGGTAGAGAGAGTTTGATGCTTAGAAGACTGGCTAGAATTGTGTAAGTTTACAGTTGAGAATGTTATACCAATGTATCTCTCCTAAGAGAAATTTGGACTGTTCCTCAAAAGTTAGAGGGGGACTAGTGCTTATGGATATCCATTTGTGATGTCTATAGGTTTTATCATTAATAATAATTTCTCAGAAAAAATATTGAGATGCTTTATAAACTTTCCAAATCTAGCTTTTTTAGTATTATTTTACCATTTATTATATAAACCTAATTATATTTACAAAATGTCACCTGATCAAGAGATATATTAACATATTTAAATTTAAATTAATATTTTGAATAATAATAATAGATAAAAAGGGAAAAGATAGCCAAGTAGATGCAGTCAGGAAGTGCTGCTCCCATGGAGAGAGACCAGATTATGGCTTAAACTACCATAATTTGGGAAGATCTTCACAGAGAAAACAGAGCAGGTGAAGAGGCAGTGTTGAAGCCCAGACTACAGAGGAAGAAACCCTGCATGGATTACCCAAATACCAGGGCTAGTTCCCAGTCCCTGACAGTTCCTGGGAAATGGGTGAGTGAGATAACTGAGGGACAGTTCATTCTCACAATGGACCTCTGAGAGTTTAGCAACAGGTGACCCTTTATCACGCACTGATCTGTGAGCTGTCAGGGAGATCTCTGACAGGAGCAGGGAGAGATCAGCCATTGGATGGCACAGAGCCTGGGAGCTTTTGTGCAAAGGGCAGTTCCAGTGGACAGTGGCCATAGATGCCCATCTCACAGGTTTACCCATACCCCTCTGGGAGCTGTGGGCTCCAGCCAACCTCTGAGCCCAGAGAGAGCAGGGCAAGCTTCACCATGGGAGTGGGGCACTTCTGCTCTGCAAGACCTCCTTCCTGCCAACAGTTCCCAGGGGCCATGCCTAGCTGCCCTGCAGGAGTGGATTGCACAGCTACAGCCCCTGCAGGTAGCTAAGCCTGAGTCAGTTGATTCACATATGCACTTTCCTGGGAACCCAGGAACACATCAGATCTCCCAGCACAGCCAGAAACTGAACTTGAGCCACAAGATGTCCTGGCGCCTCCACGCCTGCAGCAGGCAGCTCAGAGTATGGAACCAAGATCTGTGACTGGTACTTGAGTTGGGGAGGACCTCTCACATAACATACTGAGAGTGATGAGACACATGGGTTCCTAGGCTGGGGAAGGAGTGGAGCATGCTTCTCTCCACAGGGCTGGTCCAAAGAAGGTGTGGCATATCTCTGCCCAAAGGGCATCCTGAATCTTGTAACACCTAACAAAAGAAATGTGGGTGCAGCACTGGTGATCAGAGGATCTTCCTCAAGGCCCAGGAAAGGATCTGGTGAGGGGGTCATCCCCCACAAAGTATGAAACAGCCCAAAGGCTAGGTATTAACTTAGCTACTAGCCACTACTCTTCAGCACCATCTATTGAATCACAGCCCAAACTACAACACCAAAAATTATCCTGCCAATGTACACACTTGTGAAAACAAGCACAAGATTTCATCCACACATAAAGATCCCATACAAAGCCCTGGCCCTCTGAAATCATCCATAAATAAAGTCAACTAATTACACTCAAACTGTATCACAGTTAAAGAAACATCAACTCTCCCAGATGAAAAAGAAGAAGAAACTCTAAAAATCCAAAAAGCCAGAATGACCTCTTACCTCCAAACAAGTCCATTAGCTCTCCAGTAACGGTTCTTAATCAGTCTGAAATGACTGAAGTCACAGACACAGAATTCAGAATCTGGATGGCAAGGAAATTCATGGAGATTAAGGAGAAAGTTGAAACTCAATAAAAAAAAAATCAGTAAAATAATCCAAGAGTTGAAAGAAATATTCATTTTAATAAAGAACCAAACTGTACTTCTAGAGCTAAAAATCTCAGTACAAGCATTTCATAATACAATCAGAAGCATGAACAGTAGAGTAGGTCAAGCTGAAAAAAGAATCTCAGAGCTTGAAGACTGGTTCTTTGAAGCAACGCAGTCAGACAAAAGTGTTAAAAAAAAAATAAGAAAAATGAATAAACGCTCTGATAAATCTGGAATTACTTAAAAAGAAAAAATTAATCTATGACTCATTGGCATTCCTGAGAGAGAAAGAATGAGAATAAGCAACTCAGAAAATATATTTGAGAATATAATCCAATAAATTTTCCATAAGCTTGCTAGAGGAATTGACATGCAAATCTCAGAAATACAGAGAACTCTGGCTAGATTCCATACAAAATAACCATTCCTAGGGCACATAGTCATCAGATTCACCAAGATCAATGCAAAATAAAAAATTTCTAAAGGTAGCTAGCAAAAATCATCATGTACAGAGGGAATCCTATCAAAATAGCAGAAGACCTCTCAGCAGAAAACTTATAAACCCAAAGGGATTGGGGTCCTATTTTCAGCATCCCTAAAGAAATGAAATCCCAACTGAGAGTTTTCTATCCCTCTGAATTAAGCTTTATAAGTGAAGGAGAAATGAAATTATCAGATAGCAAATGCTGAGGGAATATGTTTCATCTAGATAAGCCTTTCAAGAGGTCTTAAGGGAGTGCTAAAAATTGAAACAAAAGAAAAATACTTGATACCACAAAAACACAATTCAGCACCTACCCCACAGGCAATCAAGTCCACATAACAACCAACTAACAGCAAGATGATGGGATCAAAATCACACATATCAATACTAACACTGAATATAAATGGGCTAAATGCCCCACTTAGAAGATATAGAGTGGCTGAATGTATAAAAAGACAAAACCCAACCATCTGCTGTCTTCAAGAGACCGATCTCACATGTAACATCACCTACAGGCTCAAAGTGAAAGAATGGAGAAAGTTCTGTCATGCAAATGAAACAAAAAACAGCAGAAGTAGCTATTCTTATTTCAACTAAAACAGATTTTAACCATAAAATTAAGAAGCAAAATGAAGTACATTACATAATAATAAAGGGTACAATCTAACAAAGGTTTTAGAAGCCTTAGCTGTCCTAAATATATAAGCTCCCAACACTGGAGCACCCAGATTCATAAAAAATGTTCTTCTTGGCCTATGAAAAAACTGAGACAACCACACGATAATAGTGGGAGGCATCAACACCTTACTGACTGTGTTATATGGATCATTGAGGCAGACACCTAGCAATAAACTCTCTACTTAAACTTGATATTTGACCATTGGGCCTAATACACATATACAGAAAAATCCACCCAATGACCAAAGAATATGCATTCTTATCTGCAAGTGGAAAATGTTCTACAATCAATTGCATGCTAGGTCATAAAGAAAGTCCGAATAAATTTTTAAAAATCAAAATTATATCAAGCACATTCTCAGACCACAGTACAATAAAAATAGACATTAATATCAAAAAGATCTCTCCATACTACAGAAAGACGTGGAAATTAAACAACTTGCTCCTGAATAATTCCTGGGTGAACATAAAAAATTTTTTAAATTAATGAAAATAGGAACAATTTGCCAAAATCCCTGGGATATAGCCAAAGCAGTGTTGAGAAGAAATTTTATAGCTCTAAAATACCTTCATTAAGAAGTTATAAATTTGCTTCAATTAAATTAACTCTCAAATTAACAATCTAACATTGCACCTAAAAATCAAGGAATAAGAAGAACAACCCAAACTCAAAGTTAATAGCAGAGAAGAAATAACTAAAATTAGACAATAACTCAATGCAATTGAGATGGAAAATCCATATAGAAGATCAATGAAACCAAGAGTTGATTCTTTTTTTAAAAAAAATAAGCTTCATAGATGACTAGCTGGAATAACAAAGAAAAAAAAAGAGAAGATTCAAATAAGTACAATAAAAAATGACAAAGATGAAATTACAACTTATCCCATAGAAATACAAAAGACCCTTAGGGAGTACTAAGAAAAATTCTCTGCATACTTATTAGAAAATCTAGAAGAAATTAATAAATTTCTGGAAATATAAATGTCCCAAGATTGACTCAGGAAGAGATTGCAACTCTGCATAGACTAATACCAAGTTCTGAAATTGAATCCATAATAAAAAGCCTACCAACCAAATAAAGTCCTGGACCCAATGGAGTCACAGCAGAATTCTACCAGATATACCAAGAAAGACTGGTATGAATCCTACTGAAACTATTTCAGAAAGTCAAGGAGAAAAGACTCCTTACTAATTCATTCTAATTCATCAGCCTACTACCAAAATCTGGCAGAGACACAGTGAAAAAAAATTTCAGACCAATATTGTTGATGAACACAGATGCAAAAATCCTAAACAAAATACTAGAAACTAAATTTAGTAGCACATCAAAAAGTGAATTCACCAGCATCGAATAGGCTTTGTTCCTGGGACGCAAGCTTGGTTCCACATATGCAAATTTATAAATGTGATTCATCACACATAAACAGAATTAAAAGCAAACAACATATGATCATCTCAATAGACAGAAGAAAAACTTTTGATAAAATCAACATCACTTAAAGATAAAAGCCCTCAACAGACTAGGTATTGAAGGAACATACCTCAAAATAAGAGTAATCTATGACAAACCCACAGCCAACATCTTATTGGATGAGCAAAAGCTGGAAGCATTCCCCTTAAGAACTCAGAACAAGGCTATTCAACATAGCACTAGAAGTTCTAGCCAGAGCAATCAGGCAAGAGAAAGAAATAAAATACATTTAAACAGAAAAAAAAAGTGTCAATATATCTCTTCACTGACTATATGATTCTATACCTAGAGAAAACCAAGGACTCTAACAAGGGCTCCTAGAACTGATAAATTATTTAAGCATGTTTTCTGGACACAAAATCAATGTACATAAATCAACAGCATTTCTAGACACCAATAATATACAGGCTGAGAGTCAAATTGAAAACATGATCCCATTTAAATAATAGCCACACAAAAACTGGAATACTTAAGAATATATCTAACCAAGGTAGTAAAAGAAATGCAAATAAAAACCACAGTGAGAAACTCTCCTATGCCATCAGAATGGCTTAACATTAGGAGAAATACCTAATGTAAACGACAATTTAGTGGGTACAACACACGAACATGGCACGTGTATACATATGTCACAAACCTGCACATTATGCACATGTACCCTAGAACTTAAAGTATAATAATTTTTAAAAAAGAAAAAAAAATTGCTCACAAGACTGCGGAGAAAAGGGAATGCTTATATCATGTTGGGTAGGACTGTAAATTAGTTCAGCCTTGTGGAAAGGAGTTTGATAATTTCTTAAAGAACTTAAAACAGAGCTACCATTTGAACCAGCAATTCCATTACTGGGGATATACCCAGAAGAATATAGATCATTATACTAAGAAGACCTATGCACTTGTATGTTCATCACTGTGCTATTTCTAATAGCAATGACATGGAATTGATTAAGGTTCATCAACAGTGGATTGGATAAAGAAAATGTTGTAAATGCACAACATGGAATACTATGCAGCCACAAAAAAGAATAGAATAATGTCCTTTGCAGCAATACGGATGCCACTGGAGGCCATAATCCTAAGTGAATTAATGCAAGAGCAGAAAACCAAGTACTACATATTCTCACTTACAAGTGGGAGCTATAAACATGGACATAAACATGAGAACAATAGATGCTGTGGACTACTAGAAGTGAGCAGGCTGGAAGGGGAGACAGGGATTGCAAAACTACTTATTGGGCACTATGCTCGCTACTTGAGTACAATATGCCCATGTAAAAATCCTGTACATGTACCCTCTGTATCTAAAATAAAAGCTAAAATTGTATAATAACAATAATAAACAATTGTTAACAATGTATCTAACATTTCTGAAGCACCTACTACATGTCAAGAAATATTTTAAGCATATTAAAAGTAACATCTTACAGAAACCCCAGGACAACAAGATGGTATTTACCCCCTTTTACTTATGAATAAAATTTTCCACAAAGTTTAAAAAGTTTTTCTAAACCCATATAGCCAGTAGAAGGTATAGACAGAGACACTTTAATTCTAGAGACTACCACATTAACCATACATGAAACAAAGGAAAAACTAAATCAAAATTGTATGAAATCAAGTCAGTGGGTTGTTGCTTGGTTCAAATTCCAGAGAATCTCTTGTTTTGTTTTAATCTTAGACATGTTGGAGATATGATTTAATGCAAACAGAATATTGGTTCTTAACTCATATGGGGATATAAATCTTGATTCTACCAATTATTAGGCACTTTGGGCAATTTATCTAAACTTACTGAGCCTGAAATAACTTGAAAATTAAATGCCAATGTAAATATTGACCACCTAGAATTCTAAAGGGGATTCTACAAGATAATGAATCTATATAATTTAATTTAGTAATTGGAAAATGACGAACAGGGAAAAACAGCTGTTTGTGTGTCTGTGTGTGTGTGTGTGTATGTATGCATCTGTGATGCATATGTGTGTACATCATGAATTCAATATTTTGACTTTGAGCAGTTTATGTGTTTAATATTTTACCTTCCTGTTAGTGGCTCTGTACATTTTTGATGAGGTGAGCCCAAAGTAGATTTCTGCTCACATTAAATACATTTGATGCAGGCTGACATAATTCTTTCTTATTTACCTATTCACTGCTATAACACAAAAAGCTCATGTATTTCACAGATAGTCACTGCTGACTATCCATGCTACTTTCACAATCAGCACACATCATAACACAGTTTAATGTCACTATTTTTAAAGTTTCAACCTTGGCCTGCTGTGCTCCTTCTCTATATCCTTAAATTCTATCTATGTCCCTAAAAGCCAAGATTAAGCGTCAACTACTTAATGCCTTACTTGTTTGATATTCTATGCCAAAATGAATTGTTGGATTTCTTTTGGACTCCTACCAAGTACCATTTAAATCTATATCTTCCTATAATCAATGGAATAGTTCATATATCTGTTTTCAATGGGATTAAGTGATACTTATCGGCAAGACAAGGTGCTGTGAATATTCAGTCACCAACTACCACAAATTCTTAATATTGTAAAGATTAGAATTAAGTAAATGCTGGATAGATACCTGTTGGTTTAAAATATAGACTGAGGCCAGATACAGGTAAGCTTATGCAAGGAGCTGAAGCATATAATTTTTACACTCAGTATCCCTTTGGGAAAGTGGCTTTGTTCATTTTTGGATATCTTTCATGTAGGAAAATGATAGTACACTGGAGGGGAAAATCATATTGCGCAAGAACTGCTGTAAGCATTACTAATACCTAACTTATTTCCCTGCAATGGAGGGTATGAAGTTATGCATGTGCATATTTGTGAGGAGATATGTTTGTAAATCTTTGAGCTGACAATAAAATAGAGAGCTCTAAATATATTTTGGTGCATACCTGGCATTTTCTGTCTGAACTCAATAAGAATGTAAATGAAATTGCACAGTCTGCGTATAAATAAGCTGTATGCATAGGCTTGGAATATATATACTGAAGTCATCAGGAAAAAAAGAAACATAGTAAATAAGTTTAATATTTGACTCTTAGACCTGTGGAAATGTCTGAGAGTGCAAAATGTCATCTTTAATGTGGTTTACACAGACTCCATGATATCCAAAGATGAATGTCAAGCCATGGGCGAATAGAAGTAGCACCTAAAAGGAGAAAGGTAATATCTTTACTCAAACATACTTACATTCCAGTTATGACTGAAAATAAAACATCACTGAACAGACTGAAAAAATAACACAGTAAGAAGGTAATATAGTTTTTGTCTTCTTGTTACTATAAAATGTCAAGTTCTTGTTGTATATACAGTATGCACATACATATTGATAAAAGGGGAACATAGGAACAGAAATGGTATTAAAGTAGCAGAGACATGAAAGAGCTTATTTTTAACTCCAATCCCATTTAATTCTAGGCAACTTGTCAATCTCAGAATAGATTACTTTTTATGCTTCACCATATATTTTAGGAAAAGTTTCTCTAATTCATAGCTGTATCTAACCATGAAAAACCGCCTAGGTAGAATCCAAGCCTATTTTATGTAAAAATGTTATTTAGATATTTGGATTACATTTATTTTCAAAGTGGTACAAAGTGGGTTATTGTTTTATTTTGAATAGTTGATAAATATTATGAGGAAAGCAATGATAGCCTTAAGGTCATAAAGATTTGTAAAATATGAATAAGAATGGCCTCTATTTGTATTAAATTATGTCTTTGCAACTCTGTTAGAAGTAACAGGGAGCAGATTAAAGATTCGAGGCACATACGTTCTCATTAATCCTATAAACTCATCCATTTCTAAAATTTTATTTAAACCACATCTAACACAAACATCCCTAACTTTCACTTTGTCAAAGTCTTTGCCTCAAAATCTTAGAAGGAACTAAATAAAGTTGCCTTCTTCATTTAGAGAATCAATTGTTATTTCATATTATTGACACAACTTTATAGTCACTGTATTCTTGTAATTGTATACATTATATTTAAAAATATGACTGTTTCATTGTTAAATGTCTACTACATTGTAATATCTTAAAACCAATTAAAATACATAAATAGAAGAAAATTATGTCTGTTGTCATAACTTGGTATGGTATTTTGAATGGCTTGGGATGAAGGATCAAATGAGGCAAAAGGTATCATTTTCTTAATTTCTATTTTTCTATCATATTTTTATGTGAGGTTCTTAAAATTCATTGGTCATCATTTTCCACATTTCTAGTTTATTAATTACTCATTTTTTTTCTATTTTTCTATAGAATATTCCAAACTCTTCATACTGTTTTGCTAGTGTTAAATTTGAAGTCGTTAGTTGCAAAAATGTAAAATGTATGTCAGTGGAAATTAAGCCATCATATTCAGAAGATAAAATGCTTCTGCCCCAAAATGGAAGAGGTAAAGTTTAATGAAATAGAATATATTTAAGTCTATCATTATTATAGTCTTAAACATTCAGAATTGAGGCAAATAAATGGAACATATCTCATCGTATGTATAGACACGTATCCAAGCATCTTTGAAAAGCAGAACTCTTTAGTCATAATTTTTTTTCTGTATGAAAACGATTTCTTTTCTAAAGCCAGTGATGCTATAATTTTAAACAGACCATATATGGTTTAAGAAAGGAATGTAGAGAAACCGGATTCAGCATTTTTTTCCAAAGTGGTAGTCAAGTCTTCATTGTTTCTTTTGCTGTTGAATAAAGCTGAGGACAATGGGTAAATCAAGTGCACAAGGAGTATGTGCATGTGTATTTTATACTCATATATAGAGGGTTTACATTTATAGTAATTTAGAAATTCTTAATCTAATTGAAAGAAGAAAGAAATCAGTAAGTTTGGTGAATAGCTCATCACAGAAACCTTATACGTCTTAGATCTCAACTTGGTCAAAGTTTGATAAACATTAATACTTCTCATCCATGGAATAAGAGAGCAAATAATTAAAATATTTGTTGTATTCTAGTTCTTATTTCTTTTTTCTAAATGAAACAGAAATGACTCAGGTTTAAACTTGATATATAAAGAACTTGGAAGTTGTTACTTGTGTCCTTAGGACAACAAGAAAAAAGACATCGTGCAAACTGAAAATTAATGATTGTTTTTTGACCCATCAGAGAAGTCAAGTCACTGTGAAACCACCATTGCAGTATCTGGAGATACAGGTGAATGTAGAGAGTCACAGGTGGAATAGGCTCACCCAAAGAAGTAGCTGTTGGAGTCATAGTCAATTGGGTCCTACCCTGTAGAAGTATCTAAACAGTAATTTTGTTGAATATTGAAAGATGAATGTGGGCTAATACAAGAGCTGGGAGCTGCAGAGGCACGCATACTTCCCTGGGCTTTACATCTGAAAATCATGATGTTCTATAGGTGAAGTGCCAAGAAGGATCCCATCATGGTTCTGACAGGGTTAGCGAAGGGTAACCATTGTAAAGGAAGTATTCCTAGAGTCTTCTCCATAACATTTTCCTGTTTCACCTAAGGAATAAGGGAAGGCTGAGAAGCACTGTGAGTGTCACAGCCTCGGGAAGACAAGCCTATTAAGAGAATGATAAGAGACATCGTATTACAGACTATCTTCCCTCCACCATACCTTAGCACCACACAAATGGAGCTCCAATATAGCAGTGTGTTGAAGCTGAAACAGTTGTGAGACACACATCGTACCTGAAGAGGAGATTTTAGGGAAAACATAAGATACAAGGGAGACAAAAACCAGACATTAGAAAAATTTGAAGCTATCAGGCACCCACAGCTACAAACATTAAATTCAGCCCAATTCCTAGTCAGATAAAATAGATACCTTATGGTAAAAACATGTTTACCATAGTTTGTATTTCCAGACACTTCATGTCTGGCTTTCAATAAAAAATTACAAGGCTTGCTAAAATGCACATAAAACACTGTCTGAAGAGGCAAAGCACCCATTAGAACCAGACTCAGACTTGGCACAGATGTTGGAGTTATCAGACAGGAAATTTAAAATAACTATAATTAGTATGTGAAGGGCTCTAATGGACAAAGTAGATAAAATGCAAAATCAGATGAATAACATAAGCAGAAAGGAACATGAGAAAGAGTGTCAGTGGGAATGTGTAGAAATTAGAACCCTTGTACACTGTTGGTGAGAATGTAAAATGCTGTCGCCACTACAGAAAACAGCTTGGAAGTCTCTCAAAAATTAAAAATAGAATTACCATATGATCAGTAATCCCAGTTCTAGTTATGTGTCCAAAAAATATGAAATCAATATGACAAAGAGTTATTTTTACTCCCGTGTTCATTACAGTGTTATTCACAATAGCTAAAATATGGAAACAATCTAAGTTGTCTATAAACAGATGCCTGGATCTAGAAAACATAGTATAAATGTACAATTATATATTATCGAGCCTTAAAAAAGAAAAAAAATCCCTGCCATTTACAACAACATGGATGAACCTGAAGGACATTATGGTAAATGAAATAAGTCAGCCAGAGAAGGACAAATTGTGCATGATTCCACTTATTTGAGGTATCTTTAATAGTCAAACTCTTAATAACAGAGAAAATGGGGGCTGCTAGGGCCTGAGAAATGGGAGAAACAAACAATTGTTAAAAAAAAAATTGTTTCAGTTATGCTAAGTGAATAATTTCCAAAAACCTGTTGTACAGTCTCTTTAGTTAACAATACTGTATTATATGCTTCTAAACTTGTTAAGAGGATAGATTTTATGTTAAGTATTCTTAGAACAAAACAAGAAAAAGCAAAATGAAACAATCAACTACATCAACAAAAAGGGCCACAAGAAAACTCTGGGAGGTGTTGTTATGCCTGTTAACCTAATTGTAGATGTAACATTATGGGTATTTACATATGTCCAAAAATGAACACATATGTCATCACAATTTTCATGCATGCATCATCAAAATCAGCACATTGAATATGTGTAGTTCTTTGTATATCAATTATGCCTCAAAGAAACTTTTAAAAAACTAAGAGGTTATGATAAAAATAAAATACATGGTAACATAAATGAAGAATACTGTTTATGGTCTTATTAATAGATTGGACATGATCAAAAAAAATCTGTGAGCTTGAAGATAAGCTGATTAAAAAAATTCTCAGTCTGAATTGCAAACACAGAAATGTGTGTTAAAAAGAGAACTGTGATACTACTTTGAAGGGTGTGACATAGGCATAACTGGAACACTAAAAGAAGAAGAAAGTGAGAATGTAGTAGAAGAAATATTTGAAGTAACAATGGCCAAGAATTATTCAAAATTAGTTACAAACATCAAACTGAGATTCACAAAATTAGAGAGCTCAGAGAATAAATACTAAAAATGTAATTGTGGGAATATTATATTCAAACTCCAGGAAACCAAAAACAAAGAAAAAAAAAGTCTTAGAAGACAGTATGTAGAAATAAGTGTAATACATAAAATATAGAAAATACATAAGAAAACATCTTGACCATAGAGGAACAAAGGTATGAATTGCAGACTTTTCAACATAAACCATGCAACAAATAAGTGCTAGTCAAATATTTCATGTTAACAAAATAAAATAAATAACCTAGAATTATATGTAAATGAATATTTCCCTCAAAATCGAAAAATAAATATATGCATTCTAGAACAGACACTGAAAGAATTCATTGACAACATACCTGTACTATAAGAACTGTTAAAAGGAGTCCTTCAGACAGGTCAATAATATAAGTCACAAACTTGTGTCTACATAGAAAAATGAAAGAGAATCAGAGAAAGATTAAATGAAGATAAGGTAAAAACTTTTTCTCAATGTTAAATTATGTAAAGAATTCCTGTGTAAAATAATAATAGCAATAGTAATGCATTGAGTAATTATAGCATATAAGTAAGTGAAATAAGTGACAACAATATCAAATGGTCTGGAGAAAGAAATTAGGGGAAAAAAACTATTGTATAAGGTTATAATCAAAGACAACAATACACTCATACATACATACATACACACACATACACAAACATCTAAAAAGACAATTAGAATAGGTACGCTCAGAAAGCATATAAAATTGAAACGTGAAACACTCAAAACAAGGGAAGGCAGAAAGAGAAACTGATCGAAAGCAACAAATGGAAAACAGCTGCAATTATGGGAGATACTAATCTACTTATATCGAAATAGTAACTTTAAATGTGAATAGTCTAAATATACCAATTAAAAATAGAATTTGTTCAGCTGTGGATAACCTTTAACAACAACCACAAAAGGTAGAAATTGTTAGGATGGATAAAAACAAGACCCACTGTGTGCTGAGTACGAGCATCTCTTTACATATAAAGAGATTCATAAGTAAAATTAAAAGCACAAAGAAAAATATACCATACTAACACCAACTAGAAGAAAGCTAAAGAAATTTTATTAATTCCAGACAGGGAAGTCTTTAGAACAATGAAAATTATCAGGGACAAAGAAATCCATTACTTAATATGTGAGAGAAAAAACTGATTAAACTCCAAGGGGAAAAAACACAGATACTTTGTTACAGTTGGAGATGGTAACACCTCTTCTTTTAATTAAAAAATAAGTAAGAACATAGTTGACCTATATAGCACTATAATGAACTTGACCTCTTTGACATTTATAGAACTCTTTATTTAATAACAATCACATACTTATTATTACTGAGATTTCATGAAACATTTATACACATAGACCATATTCTGGGCCACAATACACACCTGAAAACTGTGCATATATTATTGTTCTATTATAAAGAAACATGCATGCATATGTTTATTGCAGCACTATTCACAGTAACAAAGATGTGGAGTCAACCTAAATGCTCATCAATGATAGACTGGATAAAGAAAATGTGATACATATACACTGTGGAATACTATGCAGCCATAAAAAAGAATGAGATTATGTCCTTTGCAGGAACATGGATGAAGCTAGAGGCCATTATCCTTAGCAACCTAATCAGGAAAAGAAAACAAAATACCACGTTCTCCCTTATAGGTGAAAGCTAAATGATGAGAACACTCGGACACAAAGCGAAGAACAATACACACGGGGGCCTATTGAAGGATGGAGGGTGAGAGGAGGGAGAGGATCAGGAAAAATAACTAATGGGTACTAGGCTTCACATCTGGGTAATGAAATAATCTGTATAACAGACCCCCATGATGAAAGTTTACCTATGTAACAAACCTGCACATGTACCCCTGAATTTAAAAGTTAAAAAATAAACAATCTAAAATCAATAATATAAGTATTATGTACTAAATGCTAGAGTCCTTGTAAGATTCATATGTTCAAACCTTAAACCCATCATAACTATGTTTAAAAATAGGGCTACTGAAGAAGTACTTAGAGTTAAACGAAATCATAGGACTGGGGCTTTGATTCAGTAGGATTAGTGTTTTTACAAGGAAAAACACCACAGAGTTCTCCTTCTTTCTGTGACAGTGCACAAATAAGAGGTCTACTGAATTTGTGCTAATTTGTTAGAGTAATCATAAGGACTTAATAAAATGAGGAAGTAGGCACACTTCTCCTCCAACTGGGAACAAATAAAGCTATCTTCTCTGACCACCTCTTTTCAGTATGATATTAGAAATCTTTTCCAGTGCAGCAAGGAAAAAAAAAAAAAAAAGGAAATAAAAAGTGTACCAACAGGGGAGAAAAAATGAGAATGTCTTTGTTTACAGATAATATAATTATTTATATAGAAAATCCCCAAGCTCTGTGTGTGTGTGTGTGTGTGTGTGTGTGTGTATCCTGACATTAATAAGCAAGGATAGAAAAGTTTCAGGATATATGGTTAATATACAAAGTTAAATTATTTCCCAATATATTAGTAACAAACAATTGGAATTTGATATAAAGCTAGAGGCTACTAAGATGTGGTGATATTAAAAATAAATAAAAAGGAAAACACATCGGTAAAGTCACAGAATAGAGATCCTAGAAATAGAACCACATGAATATAGTCAATTGATTTTTGTCAAAGGAGAAAAAACAATTAGATAGAGATAGAATAGTCTTTCCCACAAGTAATTCTGGAACACTTGGCAGCCCATTAGAAATGAGCAGATACCTTATCCCTTTCACAAAAATTAACTGATAATAGATCTGAATGTAAAACACAAAGTTATGAAATTTCTAGATGAAAACTTAGAGGAAAAATTAGACAACCTTAAGTTTAGTGATGAGTTTTTAAATATACCACCAAAAGCATGTTCTGCAAAAAGAAAAATTAATGGTTGACTTTATTAAAATTTAAAACTTCTGGTCTATAAAAGACACCGTCATAAGAATCAAAAGAAAGGCCGGGCGCGGTGGCTCAAGCCTGTAATCCCAGCACTTTGGGAGGCGGAGACGGGTGGATCACGAGGTCAGGAGATCGAGACCATCCTGGCTAACACGGTGAAACCCCGTCTCTACTAAAAATTACAAAAAACTAGCCGGGCGAGGTGGCGGGCGCCTGTAGTCCCAGCTACTCGGGAGGCTGAGGCAGGAGAATGGCGTGAACCCGGGAGGCGGAGCTTGCAGTGAGCCAAGATCTGGCCACTGCACTCCAGCCTGGGCGACAGAGCAAGACTCCGTCTCAAAAAAAAAAAAAAAAAAAAAAAAGAATCAAAAGAGAAACCACAGAACAGAAGACAATATTCTCAAAACATACATCTTATAAAGAATTGGTATAAAATAGAAAGGGCATTGGAAACTCAATAAGAATAAAGCAAACAACACTATTAAAAGGGATAAAATATATAAACAGAAACTTCACCAAAGAAGATATGCAAATAGAACATACATACATAGGAAAAAATAGCATCATTTGTCATTAGGAATCTGCAATGTAAAACAGCAATGAGTTACCACTACACCCTTAATAGAATGGCTAAAATCCAAAATATCGGACAACAACAAATGTTGGTAAGGATATGGAGCAAAAGTATCTCTCGTTCAGTACTAGAGGGAAAACAAAATGATGATAAAATTGGAAGAAATGTTGACATTATTTTTAAAAATTTAAACATCATCTTATCACATAAACCAAACTAATTTGAAAAGTCATGTCCACACACAAAAACCTATGTGTGAATTTCATTTCAGTATAATTTACAATCTTCAACAATAGAAGACAAAGAAGGCATTCCTCAAAGGTGAATGGATAAACAAATGGTAGTACATCCCTACCATGGAAAATTATTTAATAAGAAGAAGAAATAAACTGCTAAGCCACGTAAGTATATGGATGAATATGGAATACATATTGTTAATTGAAATTAGCCAATCTGAAAACACTGCATATGGTATAATTCCAATTACATGACATTCTGAAAAAGGCAAATATATAGATATATTTAAAAGTTCAGTGCTTGCCAGGGATATAGGGGAAGAAAGGTGAGGCTTAATAACTGCAACATAGGGAATATTATAGAGTGATGAAACTTCTGTGTATGATGCTGAAATTTTAGACACATAAGAGTTTGCATTTGTCAAAATCTATAGAATTTTAATGCACAAAATGTAGACCTTAGTGATTACAAATAAAATTATTCAAGTGATACTGAGATCCCAGGAGGTCATACAGAGTGTCACAAAACAATCTAAATGTAGTCCAAATAAATGTATGAATTTATCTCACTGAGATGAGGTGGCTGGGGGAAAAGGTGCTAATCTAAGTAACTTTGGATACTATTTGATAATGGAATAGAGTTGGAGATATTGGTAAGACTTCATTTTTACCTGAATATAGGTACATATTGTTACATATAGAAATATTTATGAATATGTGTATATACATGTTTTATTAGGCACACATATTTGCTTGTTTGCATTTTTAACTGACAGCCCCTGAAAGCAATGCCACATCAGTAGCAATGAGCACATCTAGAATCTAGATTCTAGGATTGGGGTAGGAAATGTACAAGATAAATCTGAAGCATCCTGCAGTTCTAGAAATTTAGGAAAATCTAAATAAGGAAATCAAACACATACACTCAATGATATATAGCTTTCTACGTGTTAACAGCCCCTCTACCTAGAGTAATTGCCTAGGCTCTGAAGTTAGTGTGTCTGGACTATCAGGTGAACCCCATCCCCGATATTCATTGTGGGTTCTTTTCTATTTCCCTGAGTGTTGACTGGTTAGAGAAATAAAGGGAAAGAGTACAAAACACAGAAATTTTAAAGCTGGGTGTCTGGGGGAGACATCACACATCAGCAGGTTCCATGATGCTCCTGAGCCATAAAACCAGCAAGTTTTTATTAGCAATTTTCAAAAGGGAGGGAGTGTATGAATAGGGTGTGAGTCACAGAGATCACATGCTTCACAAGGTAATAAAATATCACAAAGCAAATGGAGGCAGGGTGAGATCACAGGACCACAGGACAGGGCAAAATTAAAATTGCTAACGAAGTTTCAGGCATGCATTGTCATTGATAACATCTTATTAGGAGACAGGGTTTGAGAGCAAACAACCGGTCTGACCAAAATTTATTAGGCGGGAATTTCCTTGTCCTAATAAGCCTGGGAGCACTGCGGGAGACCAGGGCTTGTTTCATCCCTTTGCCTAAGACCGTAAAAGCCATCCCTAAAGCGGCCATTTTAGAGGCCTCCCCTCAGGGTGCATTCTCTTTTTCAGGGATGTTCCTTGCTGAGAAAAAGAATTCAGCGATTTTTCTCCTATTTGCTTTTGAAAGAAGAGAAATATGGCACTGTTCCGCCCGGCTCACAGGCAGTCAGTGTTTAAAGTTATCTCCCTTGTTCCCCGAACATTGCTGTCATCCTTTTCTTTTTTCAAGGTGCCCAGATTTCATATTGTTCAAACACACATGCTCTACAAAAAATTTGTGCAGTTAACGCAATCATTACAGGGTCCTGAGGTGACATACATCCTCCTCAGTTTACGAAGATGACAGGATTAAAAGATTAAAGTAAAGACAGGCATAGGAAATCACGAGGGTATTGATTGGGGAAGTGATAAGTGTCCATGAAATCTTCACAATTTATGTTCAGAGATTGCAGTAAAGACAGGTATAAGAAATTATAAAAGTATTAATTTGGGGAACTAATAAATGACCATGAAATCTTCCCAATTTACGTTCTTCTGCTATGGCTTCAATCAGTCCCTCCATTCGGGCTCCCGGACTTCTGGCAATGCTGGACCTGAATCTGAATCTCCTTCTCTATCTAAATAGTGATGTTGGAAAGTTTGCTCAATTACTCTGTGCTTCATTTCATTTGCATAATTGGAATAATAATGTTTTACTGCACAGGATTAAATGAATATTAATGTTGATAATTTTTATTAGTAGTGCAATGCCTTTCTCAAAAAAGTCTTAAATAAATTTTGTGACTACTATTTATATCTTTTTTATAAGTTTGAATCATGCTATATAGTGTTGTAAAACCCAATTTTTCAAATTAATGTTTAAAAATAAATACTAAGTTATTTGTAATATTTTAAAAAGCAAAAAAAGTACATAAAAACATTTGATTTTCTTTTAATAATTCATATTCTTATGACTACATTCCATGCAAGTTGAAACCAACTTTTTCTATTTTTCACTAAAAACTTCCCTACTATAAGGGCAAGGAAATAAAATTCCATTTCATGTCAGTCCTAATAGGTACATTTAGTAAATGCAGAATACTAACTTTATTATTTCAAAGGATCTTGTTTGAAAGCCTATTTAATTTCTGTTTGTAGAATTAAGTTACCATTATTGTGCTGAGACTAACAGAGTAGCCTAAAGAAAACTGCCAGGAGGTTAATCACCAAGTTTTCTTGAAAATCAACAACTTATTTTTTTCAGCTGCCTTTTCCAATAAGGAAGCCCTTAGGGTATTTATTGCATGAGGAACATTACTATTGGCACGTTTTTATTTTCTCTGAAAAGCTCCATATTCCAAATGAAATTTACTTCTTAAAAGAAAAAGTAAAACACATTTGGAAATCACAACCAAGCACTTCTAAAATAACACTTTCAGTTCACAAATACACTTACATACTTAAAAATGCTGTGAATTTAAAACTAAAGTTACCTGTATTTGTTTCAAAGGACAATGCATCATTACATGTTTTAAGTATAATTTGCATTCTTTTCTCTCAATATAATAACCAAAGCTTTGAAATACAGTATGCAAATCAATTTAAAAATTCAACAAGAAAGTTGAATTTTATGATTAATTAACATTCTGAATGTTTTTAGGGCATATAAAAGAGGCTACCTATTACAATGATAGCGTTCCAATTGTATCTAAAGGTCTTTTAAATGTGTTATCACTCAGTACATTTTCCGTGCCCAATAAAACTTGGTTATTGGTGGCAGTACTTTTACCATTAATATCCTGAGCTTGGCTTCCCAATGCTTTTTAACAGTTCTCCAGGCAACCACTCTCAATATATTATCCTTAAGAGTCAGGACAAATTTTATTTATCATTCTGTATTCCATCCAATTCTTTCTCTGTCACACATACTTCTGAGGATGTCATCATGATTCTGCTTGGACATTTCCAGGAATGAAGAAATCATTACAAGATACAACAACATCATCCATTTGAGGAAAGTTTCATATAGTGAAGTATTATTTGTTAGTTTAAACCAAAAGGAACGGAACCATTATTTCCCATCACTGAAGCAAATTCACTTTCTTCAGATAATTAAAATAAAAATTGAGTCTCTTTCCAAAAAGAGTAAATTTACTGCAAAGGAAGCTTGAAAATTTTGTAGATGTGTACACACAGGAAGTAAATAGAAATGGCTCCACGAGCTTGCTAACCTTGGCAAATTCTGCCTGTATCTCAACAGATAATGGTGAATTACACAGTGAAGAAATTCATCCCATGAACCTACACAGTACAGTATTGAAATAGGAATAGGCTAATCACAATAACAATAACGACAAGTGGTCAGGACAAGAGGATCACTGGGCCAGGTAATTTTGAAATGCAGGTAGGCAAATATTGCTAAGTCTTTCTACCGGGAAAAAAGAAAATATTCTTTTCTTTCTGGATCTAGTGCTCCATGGGAATGGCCTCCAAATTCATCACTGTGTATCATGCTTGCCTCATTTTCTTTGATTCGGGTTCTTTCCTTTGATATAGAATCCCTCTTTCACAATAAATGTTCATCTTTTATTTCTCAGCCTGTTTCTTAACAGTAGAAAGTTGGAAGCCTGAAGTCCTTTTGCTTCCCCTGATTTTTATAAAGTTTTTAAATTGTCTTTTTCTTTTTACTCTAAGCTGGTAGTCCTTTTGCCAGTATAACTTTATTAAAACTTTATAAGTTTCTTATATGTCTGTTGTGAGTTTATTCCATGTTCCAAAAGCCACATGTATATTATATCTCTCTATCTTCCTTTACATATCAGGCTGATGAGAGGCAACACCCTTAGGATTCTTAGAAGCCCTTAATAAGATTCTTAAAGCTAAAACCTTGATTCAACTTTTAATACCAGATATTTCACTTTGTGAATCTTTACATGCAAAAGACACTAAGGATTTGAGTATTATTCAGGAAGACCTAGATCTTGTCTATTTTCTCAAATTTTGGTTGCAGATTAAAGAATTTCTTTATTAGATCATTTCTCTCCTTATTCCAGGTTGCTAGGGTCAATCGATTGACATTTAGATTAAAACATTCTCCCTGACGCATTACTCAGATGTTCAATAATTTAAATACATATTTCATTTTTCACAATATCACAGAAAACCGTTTTGCTAATTGTTTTCTTTCTCCAAAATGTTAAAACATATTTTTCACCACTTCTCCAGTTGTTATAAAGTGAGCATCAGTTTTTCAACATATGCTAACAGTTTTCCTGCCACATTTCCAGCCTCTACATGGTTCCAGCCAATGCCAGGTGGTTTACATTTTTGTCTTTCCGACTTAAACAAAAATTATGAATTAATTCTCATAGCTCCACAGGTTGTCAGAGCCTGTTTTCTGATGTGGGCTGGTTCAGCTGGGGCCAGATGGTCTCAAGTGGCCTCATTCAAGTTTCTGGGATAGGCAGCCTGGTTGGTGTGAGGGAAAAACTTTATTCACATATCTTGTGATTAACTGTGTCAACTGGGGCAATGGCTAAATGTGTCTCATTATTCAGTAGTCGAGCTCAGCTTTTCTCACCAGCTAGAAAAAGTTGCTAGTGCAAAACAAGCCAAGTCTGTTGGAAAGCAGTTCTCCTTGGGCTTCCTCAGTAACACCAATCTGTTGCTCTGGCCTTTGATGGCAGTTATCTTTTCAACTGTTAAGTGAATGGCATATATATTGGGGTTTTTGCTTGGCAGCAACCAAATTTGATTTATTATTTTTCTTAAGTTAGGTAACTCTTGTAACAACCAAGTAGAAAATTTCAGAAACCTTTCAGAATAAAGTTTAGTTTCCCCTAAAGTCATAGTATGAGCCAATGGGAAAGAAAGTAAACATTTTATTCCAAGCTGTATTTCAAGGACAAAAAAATTCCATCAATCCCAGTGCCCAGATATCTAGAACTTTGGAACTTTTCACTTGTGACTTTTTAAGTGAAGTATGTAAGTGAAGATCAGCATAGTCCAGTATAGCATAATGAGAAGTACTCAAGCCAGAATGGCAGAAAGATTACGTTTATTACACAAATATCTGAGAGAAGAGGACAGGCTGCATCATAAGACCCACAGCAAGGGAGGTGGGGGATATCTAGGATACAGGAGCTTAACCAGTATGTGGGAAGCAAGAGGGAGAGATGGTTTCCTGTGGGCCAAAGACTTTATTGGGGTCTAGGGCATTATAGAGGTGGGTTTCCTATGAGAGGATTGGTTGGATAATTTAAAGGGAACTCAAGGCTAAGCACAGAAACTCGGGTTACATTACCTGAGTTATGTAACCCTGGTTACGTTACCAGGTTCACCAGGCCTAAAGCAGAATGAAGGTTATCAATGGTTTAGGGTATAGGACCTTATCTACCTAGCCATGAAAACGGGAATT
Organism: Chlorocebus sabaeus; assembly: GCF_047675955.1. Taxonomy (NCBI): domain Eukaryota; kingdom Metazoa; phylum Chordata; class Mammalia; order Primates; family Cercopithecidae; genus Chlorocebus; species Chlorocebus sabaeus. The sequence goes on along the minus strand of NC_132906.1, from coordinate 64,909,257 downwards.
ATTTGGAGACTGCCTCCAAGTATGCAAGTCAATGGTGACAAGCCAGGGATAAGACAAGAAGATGAATGCTGAGGTAATATTAATACAAACGAGAGTTATAATACCAGTATAGCTTCTGAGTCTGATTACAACAAGAAAGACAGAGTCCATTCAGAAGGCATAGATACACTTAACCACTTTACACTGAAGGGGGGAAATTTGCTGGACAATATAGGAAGATGAAATTATTATCATTTATGAATAATTACTTAGATTTTACCATATTACCTTATTAATAATAACACTATGATGTAATTAATGTATATTTATTTTGTTTTCAAAATTTTGTTATATCCAATATATTTGTCTATCTATTAAAAAGGTCTCATTTTTAATGTTTGGGTAAAGTTGAACATGCTTATATATTTTACCTATACTTGAAAAGTATTGATTCTTCTCTTTACACACATAATAACTTTGAAAGGACGATGCCACATAAATCATGTATATTTTAGCTTGGTCATATTGGAAAACAGCTGAAAACTCTGCTGTATAAAGGTAATTTTGTTTTTTATTTTTCCCTGAAAGTCAAAACATTTATCAGAATATTGATAAGAAGAGAGTAAGGTACAGCATTTTTTTACACCTACATTATGTAATAATATGCTCATAATAATTGACCCTTAGGGAAAGCAAGTAGTCTGAATATGCATGAACTATTGTGGAAGCTATTGACGAATGAGAAAGGAGAGTGCCGTGGCAGACACATTTAAGTATTTAAGACCTTCAGTTCATAACCTCTGTGGGAGTCATTTGATTTATGGCCTTTATTTATCCCTGAATGCTTTACTTAACTGCCTAGAAATGTCTGGTTCCTAATCTTGCCAAAAAAAAAAAAAAAAAAAAAATCCCATTTTATTATTTTGCAAATTTCTGTTTGTGTTTTCTGATTGTATTTGTAAGGATCTGTATATTTCTTCTTTGCAACCACTCCTAGTTTTTAGACCCCCAATTATGGTTGCTTTTTTAAATCAGACAATTATGTTTGGTATTCCTGTGTATTTGAAGCTACATTTTAACCTTAGCTTTTTCTGTTAAACATTTTCAGTAGGAAGTTATTTGAACTTTACTGTGCTATAAACACATAGATGAGGAAAATAACTTTTAAAATTACCTTTAGAAATGCTTAGATATTGTAGGTATAAATAAATGTTTTTCTTAACTGTAGCTGAAGATACTGCTTTACTATCCTGAATTAATATCTTCTCTTCAAATGGATATCTCTATTTGAAAAAAAATGAAAAGATCCATATTGTGCTTAAATCTGTCATGTTCCAAAGAGCTTTAAAACTAATGATTGTGGTGTTTAAAAGGCACTGTTATCAAATATCAGAAGATAGGGTTTGTTTGTTCAAGTTTAAATGCGGCATGTACTATTGGAGAACTGAATTTTTTGCAAACGTTAAAGAAAGACATGTTGGGCTCAAGATTGCTATGCCTACAAGTAATTGAGATTTCTACAACTTTACAAATATGACTTCTAAATCAATTAGAAACTAATTAGGACATATTCTCTTTTTCATAAATGAAAGCACTAGAAATTCAGTAATATTGTTTGATCAGTCATTTTGGATTATTGATATTCTGTGTGCAAATGCTGAGATTTCAGTTTGCTTGAACTTAATTTAAAAGGCATTTATTTGATAAAATACTGGTTCTTATATTAAACTTGTTGCTGGGATTTAGGGGAATATTTTACACAATAAAACACAATGCAATTATAGAGTGTTTTTTTTTTTAAATAAGCCTCATGATTTGAGAAAGTATAACTAAAAAGCAAGAATTGAAGGTTCCAGCTTTTAATATGTAGCTAAATGTGGTAATATACAATTGTTCATAGAAATAGGAACAGGGCTGATCCTAGTCGTTTGAAACTGTCTCACTTGTATCAATAAACAGACATATGTTCCACTGAATTTTACCCCAACCTTTGTTTTTTTCTTACTCACTAATAGCATTAAAAGAACGAACAGAGCTATTAAAAGATGAAGAGTGAATGTGATATAAGAAATTGTAAAACTTTGGTGCATTACTCACCTACATGCTTTTCTGTATCCAAATCACATATATTTGTATATATCTTACCTTTCTAAAATTTTGTTTTTGAATGTGCATTTATGCTAAATATGTATAAATAAAAATCACAAAATACATAAAGAACTTTATTTTAAAATTATATGTCTCATGAACATAACTGACAGAAATATTTAATAATACTTGAGAAATAAAAAGGATGACAGAACAGAGGAAATTCAATGAATTTAAATTACTGTTTTGATCTTTAATATTTATAAATAATATAAAAAATAAGGTGATATTTTTAAAGTATATATGTGTGCTTTTCCATAATAGTTATGATAAAGTTATAAATAATTTGGTCTTTTTAATTGAACCATTCTACAAATTGGTGTGAGAATCACACACACAAAAGTACCACACTCACACTCACACACGCATACAAACACACGAAAAACTGACTACTTTTTATTCTGGCTTACAGTGGAAGAAAACTTGTGGTTATTCAGTTTTTGACCTGTGCAAAGTTTGCCTAGTTTTTGTCTAGCCACAGGTAAGCTTGCTCATTGAAAGTATTTTTGTCCAGCACCACTGAAATGAGTCCTTGTCCTGCTAATCAAGCATTTCTAACTGTACGACCCTTATTGTTTCAAAATGCTGATTCAAATATCTAATTGCCAGTGTGAATGCAATTCATCTGAGTCATTAGATGACGAATTTCATAAACAGCAGACGTGTTCAATCTACATGGTGTGGTATAGTAACAATCTGCCTCATTCACTTTTTAATTACCATCTGTTTTTACTGATGTGGTAGAATTTGCCAATGTCATATAAATGACACCTGGGGATGCTTATAATTAGCAATACTGTAAGTGGTAGATTATTATTAATGACGTATTACATATATATTCAGGATGGCTCTTAAATTTTGGAAATTTCATTATTGAACATTATAATTATTCCACTTGAAAATTATGCTTAATATTAATCACTCAAATCCTTTCTTTTTAAATATTGTCAGATTTTGTTTTCATTTATAAGAAATTAATGCACATCTAGTACCAACATATCATGTTTTTAAAATTGTGTTATTCAATTAACGCTTGCAGAGTATGTAGGTGCCTGGCCTCAAATAATGCACTAAAGATATAAAAATTACTATCAGTTTTTTTATATCTTTATAAAAAACTGATAGCCCTTACTATCAAGGAATTAATATGTTTGTAGATTGCAGATAATAATGAAATCAATTTATTTATAATTCAGGTGTGAGATATGAAACAGGCAATTTTGCGAGCATTAGGGTAGTAGTCAGGTGCATCTTCTTAAAGAAGGTGATAAATAAATGAATCTTCCTAACATAGGTGATGTTAGGTGCCAACTTGACTTGGCTATGGTGTCCAGTTATTTGGTCAAACATTAGTCTAAATGTTGCTGTGAAGGTATTTTGTACATGTGATTAATAATTGCAGTTAGGGTTGGGAGCAGTGGCTCATGCCTGTAATCCCAGCACTTTGGGAGGCCAAGGCGGAAGGATCACGAGGTCAGGAGATCGAGACCATCCTGGCCAACATGGTGAAACTTCATCTACTAAAAATACAAAAATTAGCTGGGCATGCTGGTGCACACCTGTAGTCCCAGCTACTTGGGAAGCTGAGGCAAGAGAATTGCTTGAACCCGGGAGGCAGAGGTTGCAGTGAGCTGAGATCACACCACTGTAACTCCAGCCAGGTGACAGAGCAAGGTTCCATCTCAAAAAATATAAAATAAAAAATAAAAAAATTACAATTAGTTAATTATGTTTATTTATCTGTTATCTATATGAGAGAGATTTATTTGAGAAATTGTTTTATATAATTGTGAGGGCTTGGATTCTGAAATCTGTAGTGTAGGTCAGCAAAATGGAAACTCAGGCAGGAATTTTATGTTACAGTCTTAAAGCAGAGTTCATTTATTTTACAGTAAATCTCAGCTTTTTCTCTCAAGACCAACTTATTGGACGAGTTCCACCCATATTATGAAAGGACATCTACTTGAAGTATCTCTCTCTCTTTCCTTCTCCCTCTATGTATATATCTCTCTTGATCATGTGTAGGGTGAGAGAGAGAAAGAAAGACTAGAAAACAGAATCAATACGATAGAGATATACACACACACTCACACACACACACACATCCTGTCCTGGATAACCCAAACTGATACAGATTTGATCCTGAGAAGTTAGGGTACTGCTGTAACAAATACCTAAAAAGGAAAATGGAGAAGTGGCTTTGGAATTGAATAATGATAGAGACTGGAAGAATTTGAAGCATTTGATAGAAAATATGCAGATTGCTTTGAAGAGACTGTAGAAATATGGATGTTAAAACAATACTGGTGAGGGCTCAGAAAGAAGTGAGAAGAGATGTAGAGAAAATTTCTACTTCCTTAGAGAATACATATATCATTATGAACAGAATATTTTTGGTGAGGGATATAGAAATAAGAAATATGATATGAAAATTGAAGGTGATCCATGTTTACAGTGGCAGACAACTTTTCTGAAATATATTACTCAAAGAAGATATGATGTAATGTTAAATCCCCAATACTAAAAGTGTGATCTTACTTAGAAATAGGGTTATTGAAGATGTAATTACTTACATTAAATTAAGTAATAATGGATAAGGCTGGCTGCCTAACCCAATATGACTGTGTCCTCCTAAGAAGATATCCATGTGAAAACTGAAAGCCACACACAGAGCCACAAACCCTAAGGCAGAGCTTGGAGTCATGAAGCTGTAAGCCAAGAAACACCAAAGATTGCAGCAAACAGCCAGAAGCTAGGAAGAGGCATGGAAGATATCAGTACAGGTTTCATAGGAAGCAAGGTCCCAATGACACCTTAAGCTCAGAGTTACAGTCTCCAGGACTGTGTGGTAATAATTTATGTTGTTTTAAGTTACCCAGTTTGTTGTACATTGTTAATAACAGCCTCAGAAAACTAATACAATTTCAATGCTATAGATTATTTGAAGCTACATGCAAAATAACAAGTGAATAGTAAAGTCACGAATTTCTGAGAGAGACATAAGGGTAAGAAAATTCACTTGAAAGGTGTTATATATTCTTTATCTTCAGCAGGTAAAATAGAAGCTATCCTTAGTTAAGACAATTTTATACCTGACAGGATGACACCAGGTTCTAAATTTTTGCCATCACAAACCAAATAAGCAATCTATAGAAAGTAGTTGTAAAATGTGAATCATTAAAGCTGTCATTGTTGGGGTAGGGGTACTGGTTTATAGTCTAGGAAGAGACCAAGGGGCATCAAGAAATACGTTAATGTAGCAGTGCTAATCATTTTGATATGTATAAGGACCTATAAGATAGCGTGTTTAGATAATACACATTTCCACTCTAATATATTTTGTAGAGTAACCATAGAAAATGGCATACTTCAGGGCTCAGCTGTCCAATTTCTCAGTTTCATTTGTTGCTGACAAATGTAACTTACTGATGTTCAGCTGAAAAGATGAATGGCTTGGACCATTCATAATGGCTTCAATCACATGTGTGAAGCTTTGCTGAAGACGGTTGGGAGAAGGCTACATCTGGCTAGATCCTTCTCCCTGTTCATGTAGTCTCAGAGTTTGTCAGTCTTGTCTTTCTAGATGGGGATTTGAGATCCTTACACAGAACTGAGGGCTCCAATAAAGAATAATTAGAAGCTGTATTTTTTTTTAATACTAGGCCAGAAACTCTCACAGCATTTCTTCTGTACTCTACTAGTAAATAAGAGATATGCCAGCACAGATGGAAGGAGAGGGGAATTAGACACATTTCAATTGGAGAATGTTAAAGAGTTTGTGGTCATTTTTAATCTGATATAATCTACCATCTGGTCACAAATTCTTTTTCCATGTTTCACCCTTCTCCCATGACCTATAAAGTTTCATATTAATGTGTTATCTTCCCCTATTTCAGGAAATCACATCTAAATCAGGTCCAAGTATGGATGAGTCTCCTTCAGTATGATCTCCCATATGTATGATTTTTCTCAATATAAAAACTTGTGAACTGAAAAACAAGTTGTGCACCTCTTATATACCCAATAAACAACAGTAAGGCATTCATAGGATAATTTAAATGGTTACTTTCATTAACATAGCAGTGGCTCTGAGTGATGTTAGGCAAATAGTAATCATTGATTCACTGCAATGCTGAAATCCAGCTAAGCATGTGTTGTCAATCCCTTGATTAGGGTTTATTCCTCCTCTCAGAGAAAGAATCTGTATAGCTCTTGGCTTCAGTTTCTGAATTTTGTTTCCACTTTATGAGTCATCATTTATTTTTTCATAAGAAATAGCCTATGTTTCCAGGTAAGTATATTTGGACTGCTTCTAATTGTAGTACATGCTGGGTTTGAAAGGCTTCTTTTTATGTTATGCTAGCTCTGTATCTTTTAGTTCAAGATTATAGCATACCTTTTAAAAGATTATGAGCTTCTTGTATTGTACTTCACTTCATTAGTCAAAAGTCACACCTGCAATTCTTTCTGAAACAGTACTTCTCATATATATTGAGCTGCAATACAGGGTGTTCTGGAAAAATACCCTTAATATCTTAAAACAATTTTGCCTTGTTTCTGTAACACTGTTAGAAGTCCTTTTATCTGGAAGAGAGATTCTAAGAGTCATGCCTTAATGCTGTTAAGGCAAGAGTCAAGAAAATGTTTCTATGTCTCAAACTCCTGGGGAATTGACCAGAATACTTTCCTGCTTGCCTCCAGAGGCCACATGAAGTGTACCTATGATTTTCTGCAGTGCAGCAGGGATGTAGCTGAGAGTAAGATGACAGTTTTCTTTCTTGGTAAGCACCTTTTAATATTTCCAAAAGATTCTACACATGTCTTTCATGTGACTTTGGAGAAGTAGGTGTACCTCATAGAGAATAGAGGATATTGACACATTATTCTCAATTCCACAATTTCCTTAACAATATTCTTTCATATACATTTCTAGGCTGCTTATATGCAATCAGAGATGAGTAATGGATATATATAGTCAAACATCTGTGTGGCCTGTCCCATAATAAGGAATCTAAGGATGCTACTAGCATCAGTATTAGAACTTTTTTTAATTTTTTTATGCTTGGCTTTGAGGTATTTTTTTTTATTTTTTTATGCTTGGCTTTGAGGCTTTATCTTACCTTTCTGGGACCACTGAAAATGCCACCTTCAACACTCTCTTACATACTTTAATATCTCCTTTACCTTCGTCAAATATTATATTATAAGGTGACTACTTTGGTAATCAAATATAGTTTGTGATATGCTTAATTATCTTCTTCTAACTATAAAGGGAATCTATAATTTGTTGAGTAATGCTATGCATCATGAATTGTTGTAGGTGCTTGCATATGCATAAACACAACAACATATTTTCAAAAGTCTTATTAATATTATATATGCAATTATATTTCTACTTTATGAATAACAAGGCCATAGATTTGGAGATGTTAAATTATTACTAAGGTCATATAACTCCTAATTATCAAAGCTAAACGTTTTTCTCTTTACCATATTAGTTCATGCAATTTTAAATTTAAAGGATTTGCTTTTAAATCATGGACAATTTGTGTGCTGAAACTTGGTTTTATACTGAGGTCTTCTCTTTTTTAAGCAAAATCCTCTGCACCACACCATATGAATCTGTATTTTTTTTTTTTCATATTCAGCTGTGTGAATAGCAATGTAACTAGAATTAGTTTCAGGGTATAGCAATGCCAGAGATAGTAGCCAACTGTGCAAAAAATGATAGATAATGACAGAAAACGGATGGCAATTTGCAGGATACTGGTTAAAGGACATTGGTTCTCTTCTTTTGATGAATATGAGCTCAATTTTAGGATGTGCAGAAAGAAAGAAGTGAAGTTTATTAAGATCTCACCGAAATAAATGCATTGTGTTAAATGTTTCTCCATCTACCAAAGAAAAAAAATTCACTACTGTTTTTGTAGGGAATATATATTTCTTTAACATGAAGGAATAAATTTTTTTATACATGAATTAAATTATTTCTTTGAAGATTCTATGTGCCCATTTTCTTGAGAGGCCATATAAAGAAATATATATTATGTGTTTTACAATAAAATAGCAGAAAACAATTTGAAAATTAAAAATATGTTTAATTGCATCTTTCAGTAAAAGTCTGATGGAAGAAGATAAAGTCAACAGTTTTGATTTTGTATATTTCATGATATATTTTATGTATATCATATATCTGATGTGATCTCTTTTGTATATCACTGGTGTAGAACAAAGCATCGGAAATATTCTAATAATAGTACTTTAGCTCATCAGAGGACTATAAGTCAAGATATAGTTGAAATGGAAAAAAACATATTTAATGAAAGATATCAGAGCAGCCAGTAGGTGAAAAAAAAAAAAAAAAAAAAAAAAGAAATCCAAAATGCATTACATTACTAAAATGTCTGTCAAAGAGAATTTTAAAAACTAAGGGTGCCAACTCAGCAATGTCTGCCACTACAACAGAAGGTCCAAGCACTGTGTTTTGAATAGAAATATTTTGCCCACAAAAAGTCTACCTGGTTGGGCACTTGAACTCTACCATTACTGTATACAGTGACAGAGCCCTATTAGAGGTATTTCTAAGACATGAATATAGCAATTTATTCTATGGAAAATATTAGCAGAATGTTTTATCGTGTTTTTCAAACCAGAGTAAAGGAAGATTTCTTATCTTTAATGCTACAGATTATAAACTCTCTAGATATTTAAGCTTGCAATCTATGCTCCAAAACATTGTCAAAAAATAGAGACTTTATCTCAGAGATATCAGGGAGGGAAAGGGTTACTCGAACAAAAGAGAAAAGATATGAAGATATTATAGGACAAAAATGTGACCTAAATTTTAGCCAGGAAATAGAAGATACGGGAAATGGTTGGAAATAAGAAAACCTAAGCTACAATAAAGTAGTCACAAGGAAACCTGGGTATGCTTACATTTGTGTTTTATATATTTCATTAAAAATACACCTTTAGACCACTCAAAAGGACTAAATAGCTCACACTCCTGAAAAAATAATAAGGGAAGATCTACAGGTAAAAAATAGAGTTATGTTCTTTCTGCCATGCCAATCATCTTAAAAAGCTGTAATTGGATGTCTTTTCAAGATTCATGATGTGCGATTTCCAAAATTTCTCCTTATTTTCATGTGGAAATTTGAAATATCATTAAAATATATTTATATGCTAAAATATAAATATATTTTTTAGAATTTGAGACAAAAATCCTGAAAAAAGTATGTTCCAAAGAAGCAACATTTGCCAACAGTTTATTCTAAAATTTAATTATTTAAGTCTTCATATGTGGCATTTATACTAATACACCACTGAATGAAGTTAAACAACTAAAATGAAGCTTACCACTCAATAGCTGTCTTCCAAAACAAGCCCGAAATTGTATCAACCAGCACTCTTTATTTTGCCCTGTGGGTGTTGGGTCTCAGTGAAATGATACAAAAAAATGTCAGTATTCTGGCTTTTGTTATTTATCTGATTAATAAAAGTCTTCATTTCTAAACTTGGAGTGTTACATATAAATATCCATGAAATTCTGGCAGAGTAAATTGTGATTTTGCAAAAAGGGACTCTTAGATACTTCATAGTTTTAAATTTCTACCAGATTTTAGTTATTCGCATGTGTTTTTATCTAGTTTAATAGATATATTTTCTCTGAGGGCAAAATAATTTTTTCAGTTATTTTTATTATTTGTGGGGAAAAAGCAGAGTATATTACTTATATTCTTTTTTTTTTAATCCTCATATTCTTGGTGAAAGGAATTTGCAGACAGAAGCCATTAGCCTAAGGTTTCATTTTAAAAACTGCAACTTGAAAATAGCTGAAGATGTCTACTTCATAAGAGACCAAGAAATTAGAGATTTTATAGGATAGAATTTGAAAGGTAAAATTCAGTTTTATTTTGGAAATTGTTTATGGTTCTTTGATGGTGTTGGGAAACTGAGGTTATGTTAATTATAAGACAGTCTTTAAACACAGCAAACTGAGTTCCTGGTTCAAGCAGTTGTTGATCAGTTGATTGGTCAGTTTAGATTAAGCAAAAGGAATTGAGGGAAATAATTTTGGCTAAACCTTGCTAAAGTCAGTGTAATATTTATACTTCCTTAGCATCTTTCATATTATCTCATTAGTAGTCCTTTCCTGATGTAAATTCCAATCAAAGTAGTGGAAGTTCATGTGTCTTGAAATTTTTGATAAATGTATAAATGGAAGAAAAGACAATGAAAAATTTGGATAGGATTGAGATGAGGTAATGTCTCTGAGAAAATAATGTGTTTCAAAACGGTTATCATTCAGGCAAAGGGCAAATGTCTGTTTGTCCCGCCAAAATAGCAATAATGGTGGGAACTTTAAAGAGTAGTGGGTAGCAATAGTCGTGATTCCAACTGGCCAAGTATTCTTAATAAAGCAATGCAAGAATATCTATGAAATGGTGGTGAAGACAAGATGACATAATAAAGATTTTAATTACTATATTTTAAACAACACAGACCTAGGAATTATTTAATTGGTTAAAAAATGAATTACCAACATTTGTGATAATTTATTAAGCCTTTATTTGGAAACCTGTGTAGTGTTATAGATGTTTAATGATGGTGTCTTGTAGCCACAATATTTTGTAACAAAGTGAAAGTATATGTTGCATAACCTAGAATTATATTCTGACAAGTGAGTAAATTGGAAAATATTCTATATTTATCTTTATATTTATTCTAAAATCATTTACTAATTGCTTACTCTGTGTTAAGCACAGTGTTAGGTAACTGAGAAATAATCATGCTGTCCAGAGTAGGTAAAAAGCCATTTATATAACTTTTCAATTAAAGGTTATAATGTGAGAAACATTTTTATTAAGTTTTGTTTTGTTGTTTACAAATTAATCAAGTATTCATCTCTTTAAGTAATGTAAGAAACTCAAGATAAAGTAAGCCATTTTAAAGGAATGGTTATGTGCATACGCTGGGTAGAAAAAGATGATCACTCGTACGTATAGGTCTCAAGCAAATAGTACTAAAATGATTGGCACACAAATATTTCATGTATGTAATGGATAATGTCGTAACTATTTTGAGTACTCTAAACATGTTCTTGGCCATTGAAAAGGATCCCTATTAAAACCAGTTATATGGTAGCATATTAAGCAATTTCGTATTAATTTTATCAATTTAAACAGTAATTTTTGGTCACTTTTATTTATATAAAAATAGAGTATAATGCAAATTATAGACTTAACCAACAATTTCAAGTGTTTTCATTCCTTTATAAATATGTGACTTGACTTGGCACCCTAAAAGTTTTTTTTTTGACCTGTTAGCTGTTAATTATTATAAAAGTTATTGCTGTATATAAGTTAGATTTCTTTCGTGGTTTCATGTTCATTTGTTAATAAAAATACATTAAAATTAAATGTGGTTACTTTTAAAAATCTTTAAATCAATGGCGGGAGTTACAGAAGATACAGTTTCTCCATTAAAGTATAGCTGTTTAATAATTATATACTTTCTGCAAACAGAAAGAGATTAAGTTAAAGGGTTTTATTTTAGCTGTAATACTATAAATTATTTTTGTCACTAAAGAAATTGTACATGAATCTATGAATTGGTTTATTTGTGCTTATGGGGACTTTTCTTTCAAAAAGTTTATTTTAATCTCATAACCAATTTCTCTTTTTCTTCCTCTTCCTCCTTCTCCTGCCTTTCCCTTTCTTTCTCTCTGTCTCATAGGCAGAATGAATAATGTCCCTCCCCTTCCAACATGTTCATAGCCTTATATCCATGCACCTGGGGCTATGGTAGCTTACCTAGCAAAAAGTACCTTGCAGCTATGATTAAGTATTCTGAAGAAATTATTCCTCATTAAATCTAATAAAATTACATGAAAGTGAGTCTATTTCTTAGCATAGGATTAGGAGAAACTCCTAAAGAGATCTGAGAGAAAGAGACAGAGACAGAGAGATGATGAAACAAACAAACAAACAAGAAAAAACAAAGATCAGAAAGATGCAACATTGCTGGCTTTGAAAATGGAGAAAGATGTCAGGTAGCATGATGCACCCAGCTTTGATGTTTTTGTTTAGGATTGTCTTGACTATTCGGGCTCTTTTTTGGTTCCACATGAAATTTAAAGTAGTTTTGTTTTTTGGTTTTTTTCTAATTCTACAAAGAAAGTCACTGGTAGGTTGATGGGAATAGCATTGAATCTATAAATTACTTCAGGCAGTATGGCCGTTTTCATGATATTGATTCTTCCTATCCCTGAGCATGGAATGCTTTTCCATATGTTTGGGTCCTCTCTTATTTCCTTGAGCACTGGACTGTAGTTCTTCTTGAAGAGATCCTTCAGATCCCTCATAATCTATATTCCTAGGTATTTTATTTTCTTTGTAGCAATTGTGAATGGAAGTTCACTCATGATTTGGCTCTCTGCTTGTCTATTATTGGTGTATAGGAATGCATACAATTTTTGCACATTAATTTTGTATCCTGAGACTTTGCGAAGTTGTTTATCAGCTTAAGGAGTTTTCAGGCTTGAGAAAATGGGATTTTCTAAATATACAATCATGTCATCTGCAAACAGAGACAATTTGACTTCCTCTCTTCCTATATGAATATCCTTAATTTCTTTCACTTGCCTGATTGCCCTGGCCGGAACTTCCATTACTATGTTGAATAGGAGTGGTGAGAAAGGGCCAAAACAGCATGATACTGGTAAACAAAACAGATATGCAGACCAATGGAATAGAACAGAGGGCTCAGAAATAACACTATACACGTACAACCATCCAATCTTCAACAAACCTGACAAAAACTGTTTCTGTTTATGGATCCTTTAGGAATCATCACACTGTTTCCCATAATGATTGACCTAATTTACACTCCCACCAACAGTGTAAAAGCGTTCCTATTTCTCCACATCCTCACCAGCATCTGTTGTTTCCAGACTTTTTAATGACCACCATCCTAACTGGCGTGAGATGGTATCTCACTGCAGTTTTCATTTGCATTTCTCTAATGACCAGTGATGTTGAGCTTTTTTCATATGTTTGTTGGGCACATAAATGTCTTCTTTTGAGAAGATTCTGTTCATGTCTTCGCCCACTTTTTGATGGGGTGTTTAGATTTGTTTAGGTTCCTTGTAGATTCTGGATATTAGACCTTTGTCAGATGGATAGATTGCAAACATTTTCTCCCATTCCTTAGGTTGCCTGTTCACTCCGATGATAGTTTCTTTTGTTGAGGAGAAGCTCTTTAGTTTAATGAGACCCCATTCGTCAGTTTTGGCTTTTGTTGTCATTGCTTTTGGTCGTTTTAGTCATGAAGTATTTGTCCATGCCTATATCCTGAATGATATTGCCTGGGTTTTACCATTTGACCCAGCAATCCCATTACTGGGTATATACCCAAAGAGTTATAAATCATTGTACTATAAAGACACATGGACATGTATGTTTATTGCAGAACTATTTGCAATAGCAGAGACTTGGAACCAACCCAAATGCCCATCAATGATAGATTGGATAAAGAAAATGTGGCACATATATACCACGGAATACTATGCAGCCATAAAAACTAATGAGTTTATACCTTTTGAAGGACATGGATGAAGCTGGAAACCATCGTTCTCAGCAACATAACACAGGAATGGAAAACCAAACACTACATGTTCTCACTTATAAGTGGGAGTTGAGCAACCAGAACTCATGGACACAGGGAGGGAAACATCACACAGTGGAACATGTCGGAGGGTTTGAGGAAAGGAGAGGGAGAGCATTGGGACAAATACCTAATGCATGTGGGGCTTAAAACCTAGATGACGGGTTGATAGGTGCAGAAAACCACCATGGCACATGTATATGACAAACCTGCACGTTCAGCACATGTATCCCAGAACTTAAACTAAAATTAAAAAATAAAAATAAAAAAAATAGAGAAAGATGGCCACGAGCCAAGAAATGTAGTTTATCTCTAGAAGCTCCAGAAAAACAAAGAAAAACAAAAACTATCTTGATGAATAAGAGCTAATATTAGAAACAAATGACATTGAGATAAAAGTGACATTGAGAAATGATTTGTTACCTTAAGACAATTCAAGACTATAACTTGGTATGAGGTCATTAGTTACAATCTATTGTAGGACTCTTTAGATATTACAGAGAAATGCATCCAATTAAATTGATTTCTTGGCATATTCTGACTCCATTTAATTTCCCCTTTGCTTCTCATTTCTCATTTCATTTTTTATAATTAATTTGAGATTTTATTATTATAATAATCTATCATTTAAACATTTTGTGTGATGTATATTCTGAAATTTGTAAAGGTTTATTAACTTAAAATACTGAATGAAATATTTAGGTGCAGAAATTTTAGGATTCTAGAGATTATGCACAAATATACCTATAAAATATTATCACAAATAACCCTTGATAGTATTTTATATGTCAATCTAGTTAATTTTGCAAATATAATTTGAAATAGAAACAAAGGGTTTATAAATTTAAAATATTACTTATGACTCCACACAGCATTTTTGATAAATTAATGTTATCTTTCATGTGAGTTCCCATTCACTTTATCTTACCCTCTTGTGATTAGAAGTAGTAATTTGCCTGACACTAGATATGTGGTGGTCTATTTTCCAATATTCATTCTGTAATTCTTCAAAACCACACGGGTGTCCCACAATTCAACTCAATTCTGACACTAACTGTACAGAGTTAGCACTCCCCCATAGGTTTAGGGGTCAGCCCCACAAAAAGCCTACTCCTACTTCAAAAGTCTCGATAGGGTCACCAGGTGATATGGTCTGGGTGTGTCCCCACCCAAATCTCATCTTAAAATGTAGTTCCCATAATTCTCACGTGTCGTGGGAGGGACCTGGTGGGAGGTAATTGAATAATGGTGGCAGTTACCTCCGTGTTGTTCTTGTGATAGTGAGTGAGTTCTCATGAGATCCGATGGATTTTTAAGGGGCTTCCCCCACCACATATTTCTACACTTCTCCTTGCTGCTGCCATGTGAAGAAGGACATGTTTGTTTCTCCTTATGCCATGATAGTAAGTTTCCTGAGGCCTCCACAGCCCTGCGGAACTGAGTCAATCAAACCTCTTTCCTTTTTAAATTACCCAGTTTTGGGTATGTCTTTATTAGCAGCCTGAGAGCTGACTAATATACCAGGCTACCTGCATTTCTATCTGTCTTGGCTACAAATTTAGGGGTTCCCAGAACTCCCTCCTCAGGTTTAATAATTTTCTAGAATGACTAATAGAACTCAGGAAAGTGTTTTACTTACTGTTACTGTTTGTTTATTTTTAATAAAGAATACCACCTAGAAGCAGCCAAATGGAAGAGAGGCATAGGCTAAGTTATGGAGGCAGGAGTGTGGAGCTTCCATGCCGCCTCTGGGCACAGCAGCTAAATCTATCACACACACAGCAGCTGTGTGTGTTTTCTGTGTGGTGTGTGGGGTGTGTGTGTGGTGTGGCGGGTGTATGTGTGGTGTACATGTGGTGTGTGTGATGTGTGGTGTGTGTAATGTGTGGGGTGTGTGGTGTGGAGGTTGTGTTCATGGAGGATGTATTTTTACCTCAATGTGTTCATCACCCTGGAAGCTTTCAGAACCTCATCATTTGGGGATTTTTATGGAGGTTTCCTTATGTAGGTATGACTGATTAAATTTTGAACCACTGGTGATTGAAGATCTCCAGCTCCTCCACAATCCCTGAAGATTGGAACGGGGATGGAGCTGAAAGTTCCAACCGGTTAATCATGTCTTCTTCTTTCTGGTAACCACCCTCTACCCTGAAGCTAACTAGAAGCCCTCATCCACCAATCATTTAATTACAAGGCAAAAAATAAATAAAGTCTCTAATTCATCTTGGGTTGATTTTTGTATATGGTGAGATATAGGGATCCAGTTTTATTCTACATTGCCTATCCAGTTTTCCCAGCACCACTTATCAAATAGGGTGTCATTTTCCTGATTTATATTTTTGTATGCCTTGTCAAAAATCAGTGGGTTGTAAGTATTTGGCTTTATTTCTGGATTCTCTACTTTGTTCTATTGGTGTGTGTATCCATTTTTTTACCACTACCATGTTGTTTTGGTTACTATAGTCTTGTCGTATAATTTGAAGTCAGGTAATGCAATATTTCCATACTTTTTCTTTTTACTTAAGATTGCTTTGGACATTCAGGCTTTTACAAATATTATATGAATTTTAGGATTGCTTTTTCTAAGTCTGTGAAAAATGATGTTAGTATTTTGATAAGAATTGAATTCAACCTATAGATTGCTTTGGATGGTGTGGTCATTTTTATTATATTGATTCTTCTGATCCAGGAGTGTGTGATTTATTTTCATTTGTTTTTGTCAGCTATCATTTCTTTCAACAGTGTTTTGTATTTCTTCCTGCAGAGACCTTTCACTTCCTAGGTTCAGTATATTCCTGGTTTGAACTGAGATATTGATTTGATTCTCAGCTTGGTTGAGTTGTTGTTGTTTTATAGTAGCATTACTGATTTGTGTGCATCAATTTTGTAACCTGAGACTTTACTGAATTTGTTTATCATGTTTAGAAATCCTTTGAGGGAGTCTTCAGGGTTTCTAGGAATACAATGATATCATTGGCACACAGGTAGTTTGATTCCACCTTTTCAGTCTGGATGCCTTTTTTTTTTCTCTTGTCTAATTGCACTAGCTAGGATTTCCAGTACTATGTTGAATAGAACTGGTGATAGTGGGCATCATTGTCTTGTTTCAGAATTTCTAAAAGAAAACCTAGAAAAAACACTCTTGACATTGGCCTAGGCAAATAATTTGTGACTAAAACTCCAAAAGCAAATGCAACAAAAACAAAAATACATAAAGGAAACCTAATTAAATTTAAAGACTTCTGCACAGCAAAATAAATAATCATCAGAGTAAACAGACAAACCACAGAATGGGAGAAAATAATTGCAAACTAAGCATCCTAAAAAGAATTAATACACAGAATCTCTACAAGGAACTCAAATCAGTAAGAAAAAAAATAATCTCACCAAAATAGGGAAAATAACATGAATAGACATGTAAAGTATACATAGAAACAGGGAAAAAAATGTACAGTGGTTACCAGGGATGGAGAAAATAGACAGAAGTTGGTCAAACTGTGCAAAATTGCAGTTAGGTGGGATAAATAAGTCTAAACACATAACATACAGCAAAAAACTAGAATTAAGAATATTGTATTGTATGCTGGAAATTTGTTGAGAGTAGATTTTAGGTGTTCTTACCAGAAAAATAAAAAAGGTAACAATGTAAGGAAAAAAAGTTAGTAAAATAGAAAAGATACTTATTATTTAAGAGATTCTACAGGTTTTCAGAACTCTGTACCAGGAACCAAGGAAAATACTGTGTGTGTGTGTGTGTGTGTGTGTGTGTGTGTGTGTGTGTGTGATGGAATTTAAATAAGAAAAAGGATTATGAGTTACAGCTCCATTGTGATTTTTCATTTCTATGTACAACTTTTAATACAGACCTCAAGCATTTTCGATTTCATAATAGAATGCCGATCAGAACCAGTTCATGGGAATGAGAGTAAATTTCTTGCCATAGGATTATAAACACATTTTTGCATAATTAGTATTGGGGTCATACATATCCAATAAAGAAAAATCTACCAACCTATCAAGATTAGTACAGTTTGATGGCCTCAATAAACCTATTGCAAAATAATCCAGTATTCTCTTAAAATACAAGTTATTTAGTATTACTTCTGTTTAAATAATTAACTTAGAAATAGCATTTGCTCTTTTCTGTAAGTGGAGTGCAAGGCTTTGTAATGAATATTTGTGTGTGTGTATATTTGTATTGAGGAGAAGACCATGTGTCTATTGTTAAAATGGCTTAAAATGGCTTAAACATCTTTTATTCATGGTCAGTGTATGTGATTTTTATGAAATTTTCTAAATGCTGCAGGTATGTGGACAAATGAAATACAATCCCTGACCTTAAAGGGCCGATAATTTAACAAAAATAGTTTTCTTGTTTATTGATGAACTCTTTTCATTAGTTGATGAAAGCTGACATTTTTCTTCTGAAAATTCACCATGGCCCCAGAAAGTCAGAATGGTTGATTGCTTTCTCTATCTCTATTGTCTCCACCAACCCTCTAACACACTGCAATGCCTCTCCTTTCTCTCTTTGACTTGTATTTTGCCCAAGGTAGTAAGAAAAATCATGAATGTTTCAAACATGTTATTTGTCTTTTCTTTGTTGTTGTATTTTTTGTATAGTCAACAATGTAAGAGCAACAATTGGATAACTGAATCTTTCGTATGAACTTCACATCTGTAATCCGAGCACTTTGGGAAACTGAGGTGGGTGGATCACTGGAGGTCAGGAGTTCAAGACCAGCCTGGCCAATGTGGTGAAACCCCGTCTCTACTAAAAATACAAAAATTAGCCATGATGTTGTGGCATGCACCTGTAGTCCCAGCTACTCAGGAGGCTGAGGCAGGAGAATAACATGAACTCAGGTGGTGGAGGCTGCAGTGAGCCAAGATTGTACCACTGCACTCCAGCCTGGGCAACGGAGGGAGACCTGGTCTCAAAAATAAAAAAAGAAACTCTGAGATGGTCCAGCAATCTGTGTTTTAATAGGCTTTTCAGGTGATTTGGATGCATATTTCCTTATTTCTCAAGATCTTTTCTGTTTCTCACTCAATTTATAAATCAAAAATACGTTAACCCTTTTCCAGCTTTTTTAGCATAGTCAGCAATAGGCTAATGTCTTCATATTCTAAGTGAAATTACATATTTCCTCATAAATCTCATAAATTAAAAAAAAATCCTTGCTGGACATTACCTTTCTTGTTAATTCATCCAAGTTTCTAGGCGAGAAAAGCAATTGTACAGATATCGATATATTTTAAAAATTACACATGTGCTTTGTAGTTAAACAAGTTTTAAAACTTACAAGCTGACTGAATGGTGAAATTTTTTCAGTTTCCTATGTTAATGATATTATCACAAATTTCTATCCATGATAGAATTATTAGCATGTCAATTATGCTTTGTAATTTCTAATATCGATTTATACAATTCAATGTCTTGGTATTTAAAGGTAAGTTATAATAATTTTTGTATGCATTTATTTTTAACCTATATTCTAGAAATTAGCTACATAAAGTAGATGTTACTGTACAGGTGAAATAATTCACCAAATTAAATATTGCTCAGTTGTAAGCTTAACAGTATAAAGGAATGATGTGTTACCCATTGTAATATTTTAGAAAGTAAAATTATAAAGAAACTAAAGCTTTGTTTACAATATTTCTTGTGCTATGATTTTTAAAAGTTGAATGTTTTCTTTCTATCATGAATTTTCCCGAAAGAAAATATTTTTAAGGAGGAAAAAGTAAATAAATAAATATTTGTTTTCTGGATCTCTAAATGATAGATTTCAAGAAATTTATGAATTGTAAAGTTGATCTCTGTTGTTTTTAATCTTCTAGTTACTTGTAAATCATTAAAGTATTTGGTGCCTCTTTTTGTCCCTCGTTGTCTTTTCTGCTTAATCTTCTATTTACCCTAAAAGGGCAAAATGCAACTGCAGAGAGAAATTACACTTGCTGCAAAAATACTGTTGAGATGTGGCCTTAACTTAGGTATTTTTGTAGAAACGACAGCTCTGTAGTATTGTTTGAATGACTGTTTAACTTCCTTTCATATTACAATAACATAATAGTCAAATTAAACATAATGATGCTTTCTTCTGCGCCTACTTGGGTTTTCATTCTGCCACTGTAGCTACTTCCATTCAGGCACCTAAAAGTGAATTATCACTGCTGATCTTCAACTGGCTATGGCCAATGAGAGTCATTTATCAAGTGATAAATGTGCCCTTGACCAACAGACATAGTTTGCTGATACAGTTACTCACTCAAATCTAACAGAGATGAGAAATGTTTGCCATCAGAGTAAAATAAAGATGTAGGATTATTTCCTTTGTGAAGACCACATATAGCTTGTGGAGTTTTGACATTTATAAGAAGTAAATCTAGGAACTTTTGAGGGTTTTAAAATCACTTTTACAAAAATTGCTTGCTGTTTACAAGCCCCTCAGAGTTTGAAATGATCAGATCATGCAGAGAAATGATGCTGTAAGTGAATGAAAGACAACCGAAAACCCAGAAGCTATGAAATACTTCTGACTAATACCACCCACAAAATCTGTCCTTTCCAAACTAGTTTATTACATTATTTTATTTTATTATCACTATTTTTTAGGGATACTTTGACTTGGTATAACAAAATTGAGAGATTTACCCACAGTCACATTAAAGTTTTGGGAAAGGCGAAAAATAATGTAACTGCACATACAACATGGTATCTCTACCATAAATATTTCTTGCTTCTTTAATCTCTATTCTTCATAGTCCATTACTACCTTTTTAGGGGACAGGGGCACATTTACAGCCTTTTATTATAAATGTGGCAAAGGAGAAGCCTGGACAAATATTCTTTCTCATAGAAATACCAATAGAAAGTACAAAAAGGCTAAGTCTAATATTTTGTCTTGTTGCTAAACTGTGCAGTAATAAATAAAACTCAGTATGACTGTAAATAAATTAAGAAAAATATAAGAAAAAATGAATTCATTTTCAAACAGACTTTTTTAAACACTAGAAAACTATGTTCTGCCTTAAAACATATAATTCCCCCTTCATTCCAAAACTAGTGCCAATGCCATACAGTATTTGATACTTACGGCCAAAATTCTATCTACACATCAATACAAAGAATTTATTTTTCAAGATTTTCAGAGGTCTGATATTGATAATGTTTCTTTATGAATTCAAAGTTTAAAGAGAAATTTCAAGATAAAAATGTATTATAAAACCGAAATATACAGAATATAAAGTTATTTCAAATTGGATTAAATTGTTTTCTTAATGTACCAAGAATATTATTTTATTAACATTTTGTAGCATATTGCAGAACAAAATTAATGAAGTAAATTCAAATTATGCTGCATATTTATCTAATAAATACTAATCAAGACATTTTCTACTTACATAAAGTAATTTTTAAAAATAGTATTATTCAAATAAAATACTGCCTCAAATATGTTAATTTTAAAAAATTATAATTTCTACTATACAATTAATTTGACTTAAAGCATCTCAGTGGAGTACAATCAAACAAAAAAAAATCCAAAATTTGCAAATTAGCACCTACTTTGTTATCTTATTTTAAAAATTATACTTGTCTTTCTTAATACTACATATTCATATAAACGGATTTAAATTAAACATATGACTGATATGGAAAATAGCCAAAATGTTTTACTTTCTGTAAAACAGTGTTATACAAGAGTAAGATGTATGATCAATTTCTATATATAATGATAATTATTAACACCATCGTTATTTGTATTTTTTTGTATGGGTAATGTCTGATGGAATAGACAATCTAATAGAGATGATTACCACTTTCAGACTAGGTTGTGATGATAATGTAAGATAATTATATTTTCCAAGCCATTCACTTCTGATTTTTCTTTAGTGTGTAGGAAAACTGTAATACAATTAAAGAAAAAAGAAAACACAAACAGATAAATTATCAAATCATCTTATGTATCTACATTTAATTAATCTGATTAACTTCTGAAGATACCCTCTTTTATCCTTTGCAAACATTGTATTCCTACATACAATTACTAGAAAAAAATTGCTGCATAAAAGTGATTGAAAATTACTCAAGATCCTATTTTGATAATATATTTTTATTTTATTTTCTGGAAAATCTTCCAAACATGATTTGATGATTATTTTTCAAGTTTTCCATATTATCAGTTTTAGTATGTATTTATTTATGTTATAGGTGGGTAATGTTTTCACTCATTTGTTCTTTCTTTTATTCCATGACCCAAATAGCTGTAACAGGACCCAAAAGTGCAATGAAAAGAAATAGCCAAATGAATGTGTTATCAGAGTATAAATATTTTATACCATATAGCATATTTATGTGTTTAGAAAAATATTAAAATATTATCTTCAAACTTTTCACTCTCTGTATCTAATATCAGTGGTTTATTATACTTCCTGTCTCTGCTACTTTCCTGTAAATTCATACTGTTATCATTAAAACTTATTTACTGGACTGCCATTGCATTATCTGTAACATAACAAAAATGTATGTCTTATACAGTAAAGTTTCTAATCTAACTAACCTACTGATAGTGTCAGAACTGACCCCAATATATTCCTACTACATATGCTCATTTATTTAGAAATACAATTTTTAAAATTAAGTTGAAGGATAGGAGCATTCCTAAGCTTTAAGTTATATGATTTTCAAAGATGGAAAGGAAGTCTAAAAAATGCATGAATGTAAATTTAGGGGTGAAAATAAAAATTATTATAAATCTCTTATGAGTAGAGTTATGGATGTAAGAGTCATCCATTAACCTATAAATGCCCAATTATATATATTTTTCTTATTTTTACACATAATATTTTTATCCATTTCTATCTGATTGAAATAGTATGTATTATATTTTCAGTTAGTACTTCTGTGATTGGAAAAAGATGTAAAAAGGATTACTATATGAAATGCATATTTTCCATTAAATAAAATTACTAAAATTCAGGGTTTTTTGTCTCCAGACAGAGGTTATTAGGAGAAAAGAACTTAATTAAAAAATTAATTTTATCTTCTAAATTTCAGGTTTGAACAGTGCATTTATTTTTAACTTGTTGAAAAAACCTTGTGAGGCAAGAGTATGTCCTTATATCAAACAAAAAACTGACAAAAGTTAAACAACTTGTTTCAAGATGCAATAAAATGGGATCAGAATTTTTTTTCAAAGGCTATAATTATGTCGTTTTTATTTTTTAAAAAACAATAAACATACACAAGAATGCAATGTTACTTTGACTTAAACCTGACAGTTTTTATGGAGTCAACCCAGAATAAAATCTTTCAAATGATCCTACATATCAAACCACCAAATTTTGCTAAAGTAGTTCATAATGAACTCCTACTTCCTGATATATTAGTGAATAGATAGTCTGACGTACCTAAATTGAAAGTAGAAAACAACTACGTTGTAGACAGTAAAACATTGGGGGGAAAAAAAAAGCAAGCAGTATTTGGCTCGTAGGGAGTACCTGTTTTGGCCACACTCCAGCACTGTCAGAACCAGGAGAGATGACTCAGGAAAGTGTCCTTAAACACTCACTAAAGCCTATGATGCTTTGAGGGATACAGCTCAAATCTCCTGAAACTCTTGAGAAATTTAGTTTTGAGACGGAATGAAGCATATTTTCTAACTTGGAGCCTCTTGCATTAAGGTTAGGACTTTCTAAAGTGGCAAAAGTGGCACTTGACTTCAAAAAAAACCACATGAAAAATGTGAGAAAAAAGAATATCTTGTTTGATCTATCTGTAATCACTATCTGTGTCTTCTTTGTTTCCATTTTTTAAAAATTTTACAGCTTTTCAGGGCTTTCAACTTCAGGCCATAGCCTTAGTTCCTTGTAATTTCAGCAAATAGGAAAAAAATCCAATGATTCTAATTAAAGCTAGAATAAATTAGAAAAAGGTTTTGCCTCTGTTTGGTTCTCAAGAATAAAGAGTCAAGAAATTAAGAATTAAGACTCAAGGCCAATCAAAGGCTTTAAGTTCCATGAAGTTATTTGTTATCTCCACATTTTACTGTTAAGTCTCCTGGATCTACCAGGAAGGTTTAAAGATAAAATGGAACACATAATTCACAGGTAAAATAGAATCTATTTATTTATTTATTTTCCAAAGTAATATTCTCATTACGTATCAATGATAACATTGTATTTCATTATTCAATAGGTTAAACATTGTGTTAAGGAGTCAAAATGCTCAATATTGTTAAGATGTCAAGTTTTCCCCAAGTTGATCTTTATAGTCAATGTATTTTCAATCTAAATCTCAGGAGGCTTTCTTGCAGAAATGGAAAATTGATTACACAATTTATATGTAAATTCAAAGAACATAAAGTACCAAAACCAGCTTTGAAAATGAAAAAAACAAGAACAGTTGGAGGACACATAACACCTGAGTTCCAGAATTAATATAAAACCAAAAGAATCAGCACAGTGTAGTATTGCCATAAAGATAAACAAATAAAATAATAGATCAGGATAGAGTCCAGAAATAACCCTCACATACATGGTATAATAATTTTTGGAAAATGAGCAAAGGTTATTTAATAATTTCAGGATAATTTCTTAAATACCGCTAGAAAAATTAGACAATCATCTGCCAAAACATTAATCTTGATCACTACTCTATGTAAAATATCAAAAACAAACAAATGAACAAACCAAGAAAAAAAAAAAAAAAGAAAAAGAAACACTTAAAATTGATTAGAGACCTAGAAATAGCAAAAATTTAAAACTTAAAGCAAAAGAGAAAATGTTAACAATTTTGAGTTTGTCAAAGATTTTGTAGATAGGACACAAATAATATAAAGTGTTACAAAATCAACAAATAGATTTCATATAAATTGAGAAATTTTATTCTTAAAAGATATTAAGAATGAACAAACAAGGTACAAACAGAAAGAAAATGTTCCCAAAACAGTGTCTGACAAAGTACTTATATCTAAAATAGCTAATGAACTCATAATGTGATAATAAGGAGACAAAACTCAGAAAACAAAGAAAATGTGTGAACACACACTTTGGTAAAGAAAATTTACAGATGACAAATAGGCACATAAAATGATCCACAACCTCATTAGGGAAATGCAAATACAAAATAAAATGAGATACCTCTAGAAAGAAAACAAAGGGAAGCGGCAGGAAATAAGGAAGGAAGGGAGGAAGGAAGGGAAGAAAGAAGAAAGGAAGGAAGGGAGGAAGGGAGAAAGGGAGGGAGCGAGGAAGGGAGGGGAAAAAAGAATCAAGTGCTAGGAGAATGGGGATTAACTGAATTTTTTAATACAGGACTGGTGGGAATATAAAATGGATATAACCACCCTATAACAAAATATGTACTTTTCATACCATCTACCTATTCCACTTCATAGTGTTTACTTATAATAAATAAAAACATATCTCTACACAATGTCTTGCACATAAACATTTATATCAGCTTTATTTGTAACAGCCAAAACAATGATGAATGAATAAAAAAATTGTAGTGTGTTAATAAAATGAAAACTATATAACAATAAAAAGAATCAAACCTTGAAACTGCAAAAACATAAATGAATCTCAATTATATTGAGTGAAAGAAACTAGAAAAAAATAGATCCACTCATATAAATCCATTTATTATAGAAAACATAAATAATCAATAGTGACAGAATACTGATTAGTTATGGCCTGTGTAGACCCCGAATAGTGTGTGAATAGTACATTACAAAGAAGCACTAGGTAATATTGGTTGATGATATTTTTCTATTCTTTGTGGTGATGATGTTTTTAAGTTGTAAGAATCTATTAAAATATATACTCTCGCCAGTTGTGGTGGCTAACACCCATAATCTCGGCACTTTGGGAAGCTGAGGCGGGTGGATCATGAGGTCAAGAGATCGAGACCATCCTGGCCAACACGGTGAAACCCTATCTCTACTAAAAATGCAAAAAATAGCCAGGCATGGTGGCACGTGCCTGTTATCCCAGTTACTCAGGAGGCTGAGGTAGGAGAATCACTTGAATGCGCGAGGCAGAGGTTGCAGTGAGCCAAGATCGTGCCACTGAACTCTAGCCTGGCAACATAATGAAACTCTGTCTAAAAATAATAATAACAATAATAAAAATATATACTCTAAATGTAGGCAGTTTATTGTATATCAATTAAATGACAAATTCATAGAAAAAAGAATAAATGTATCAATTTTAATTTGTGACTGAATTATCATAGCAAAAACTATATCTAAAATATCATTTATGAGAATTTGTGTCAAATATTTTTAACTTATCAGATTATCATTTAAAATAGAATAGGTAAATTGTTAGTTCATTAAACATTATTTCTTCATTAATTTTATTCGTTTTTTGTGGCTTTTCTACTCACAATAATTTCTTTCAAACCTTTCAATGTGTCTTATTATGTTTTAGGTCTTATTTGTTATCTTGTCTTAGGGAGAATATTAATCCTTTGTTTCCTCATATTTAAAAATTTTAATTTTTATCCACCTCATATTTTATTTTACGGGGTTAAATATATTTGATTATCAAAATGGTAGTCTTCTTAAAATTATATTTTATATTGATCTTTTTCTTTGAGAACATTCTTAGAAATATTGTATCCATTCCTGTGTGATAGCCTCCAAACTCAGATTCCAATAACATATTCCATCTGTACATGCATGATACTACTTCCACTATTAAAAGGTAATCTATTTCTCCCCTTAAACTTTGGTTTGTCTCATGACTCCCTTTGACCAATAGAGTGCAGCAGAATTGATAGTCTGAAACTTTCCAGCTTGCACCTAGTATGTATTATATTACCTTTGTCAAAATTAGGCAACCAGTGAGAAAATTATTTTGGTGGCTGGAGATAGTTAAAATTGTTACGAATTGGTGGGACAATTACTGAAACTATTACAGAGACAGAAGATACAGAATGTGCCAAAAGAGCTTACGAATTTGAGTAAGATAGTATCTGGTTAACAGTTATAAAGTTTCTTTAGCTTTGAAGTAGATGATCTCTGGTTTACTTTCACAGTCAGTCTTTCCTTTGAATTTGAATTAGACCTGTGGCTTGTACTGATCAATAGATTACAGAAGTTGTGATGTTCAATATTCCATAACTTCCAGGTCTACATCTTTAGAAAATTGGCAGCTTTCATATTCTGTCTCTGAGTGATTGGAGGATCTTAATGAAGAGAGAGTCCAAGAAGTTAGAGAGCATCTTGGATTTTCAGCCCCAGTTGAGCTTCCAGGTCATACAACTACATGAATAACCTTAGATACACCAGCTGCAAGTAGTCAATTTGCAGAATCATAATAAATGACAGTGCTATTGCTCTTTAAACCTTCAAAGTTTAGGAGTGCTTTTATTATACAGAAATTGGTAACTAAAAGGACTGAAACCACAAAAGTAGTTTCTGTCTTTTGTATCAAAAATTATTAGTATTTTCACTTCATTTTTCTTTCTATTCACCTGTTTTCTCCTCATAATTTTCTTATTTCTCCCATCCTTTTCCTCCCTTCCTCCCTCCCTCTCACATTCTCTCATTCTTTCTTTCTATTTTACTTGATAATGCTTTTGAAGCCTCAGAGCCATTATTGTTGTACTAATATTGGCTTCAACAGGGAGACTTTAACACACACACACACACACACACACACACACAGAGTATATATATTGGCGAGGACTCTCTCCTTTACCAAATTTTAGTCAAGGTCTTGAGAACTTTCTTTTTAATTAGGCCTCAACATTGTCCTGGAAACCCTGGCCTACAGAGACCGGTTTTAGGAGAGAATCTTGCTAAGCCAATTATCAAGAATCTCCCACCTTTACTATGTAATCAAATTCATCATCCCTCATTCTTGGTAGTTCAGCCTTATCCTGCCTTCATCAAACTTGTTAAGCCAGTTTAGCAAGAGTCTTGGTATCTAATCAAGTTCCTCTGAACAATTTTTCTATCCATTGACCCTCTAGCTCTACTCTTTAGCTACACATTTTCAACCATCCTTGATGTGTTTAGAGTAACAACCTTTACTCCTCTGCAATAGTCGTGAGTCCTGCTGCAATAGTCTTGAATAAAGTCATCTTTGTTGTTTATAACAAGAGTCCAAAGCCATATGTATATTATCTTTTTAGCACACAGATTGTTTATTTGAACATCAAAAATAATTCTTATATTTTAAGGTTCCTATTTGTGTAAATTAATATCAATATTTTGCTTTGTTTTGGTTTTATTAAACTCATTGTTATTAACACTTTGAATATCATATATTTGAAAACTTCTATGTATTTGTTTCCTTCAAGTTCTCTATATTAAATTTTCTAAACGTAATAAATACTAACAAGTGGTCTAATTTTACCTTGTAATTTTTCTTTTCTCTCTTTTCTCTCTCTGTCTCTCCATATAGATATATGACGTATATGTGTATTTTGAAATGACATTTTAATTTTCTATTTGTATAGCATTCATTGAATTATTTATGGACAAGATACCTACTTTTGCAATGAGTCAGTGTTGCATAACTTTTATGTTTCATACTTGTTATGGCTTGAGTGTATACTGTTCATATTTCCATATGATCAAAAAAGTAAAAAATCAGAACTACATGCAAAATTTTATCAAAGTAAATTGTAATATTTTGTTAATGCCTGCATATTTTCTATAAGTTAAACATTTGATATGTTTGAATTTTCTCCTCTGGATAATGGTTAATATTTTACAAAGACTAAATTTCAACCCAAAATTCATATAATCATTGTTGATATATAATTTATATGTCCCTTTATTAGTTACTTGAAAAGAAATTTGTTCTTAAAGTGAAACAAAATAACTACTGATGTTGACTGCTATATTCCATATGTAGAGAATTTAAATGATGCAATCTTGAACAACATCATTGTGTTATAATATGGATTTACTATGCTATTACAAAGAACATTAATGACACACATCTGATAGATCATTTCTGGGAAGTGATTTATGTTACTTTTTGTTTATTTTATGTGGAAAACTCACAGTGTCACTTTTCCTTTAACTACATTTGCTCTTTTATAAAAAGCTTCAACAAGCTCATCCTGAAAACATTGGATGTGAGATATTTTAACTTTCTAAAAATGCTGAAAGAGTAATTTGGCAAAAGAATATCAAAATATACAAACAACCTTTGGCAAACTGCTCGGGTCCCCTTCCACACTGTGGAAGCTTTGCTCTTCTGCTCTTCACAATAAATCTTGCTGCTGCTCAAAAAATAAAAATAAAAATAAAATAATAAATAAATAAATCTTAAGCATTTGAGCTAAATCCAGAGATGGAAAACATATTCTGTAGCTACAGTTTTATTTCTGACTATATGTGGAGCGCAAAATGAAGATGTATATTGATCAAGCTACTGGAGGACACACGAAAATTCCCCCTGGTTGTTGTTATAGTATAATGAATGCCCATAGTTCAGAACGCATTATAATGCTCCTCTGAAATATTTCCTGTCATGACACGTATTTTAGAATCATATTATCTTAGGTTACTTAGGCTATTATGACAAAACACCATAAACTGAGTGTCTTATAAACAACAGAAATTTATTTTTCATAGTCCCAGAGGTTAAGTCTACAATCAAGGCACCAACAGATTCTGGGTCTGGTGAGAGCTCATACTTCATGCATAGATGGTGTTTTCTTGTTGTGTCCTCACTTAGCAGAAAGGGGAATCTTTGTTGTGTCCTCACTTAGCAGAAATTTCCATCATAAGGGCTCCACTCTCATGACCTAATTACCTCCTGCATGCCCTACCTCAATACTACTGCACTGGGAATTCAGTTTTGACATATGAATTTTGGAGAGACACAAACATTCAAACAACAGCAGATACCTATTTGCAATTTTTATGTCATAACATTCTACTATGTTACCTTTAGTGAAAAGTGGCAAGATTATTTTAGTATATAAATATATAGAAAGCAAAATGAACAATTATATTCATTTTCCATTCAACAGGTAAATAATGTGTACATACAGACATAGAGTGTGGAATCACAGACGTTGGAGACTTGAAAGGGTGGAGTGGGTAAGAGGAGGTGGCTCATGAGAAATTACTTAATGCGTACAATGCACATTAATTGGCTGATGGATACAATAAAAGCCTAGACTTCATCACTACGCAATATAGTCACCTAAAAAAACTGTATTACTACCTCTTAAACTTACACAATTTTTTAAAAAGTAAAATTAAAAAATCAAAACATATAGAGGTGGCTGGACAATTAAGGCCAATTCTCTAAAGATTTATGACCAACTCCCATAATTCAATAGAAGTTCAAAAGGGAAGAGCATAAGTAATCAACTGACCACTAGAAATGTCCCCTGAGGGTACATCGACATGAAAACATTTTTTCTCAAATTTGAATGGGGAGAAATACTATGCTAGATGGGAGCAATAAAACAATGTAATAATTTCAAGTCATTCATGGTTTTTGAAGGCCAGTCCAATTAGATGTTAAGTGCAAGGTCCTCAACTTTGCTGCCTGACCTTGGATAACATTTTCCACAGATTTTGAAAATTAATATATATGAAATGAATATAAGAATGATTCATGTAGGATGGTTGTGATTATTCGAGTGAATGAATGAGAACATACTCCGTATCATGAAATGGCATCACTAAGTATAACTATTATAGTTATCATTACTTCTGCTTCTACTACTAATGAGTGGGAAATTAGAAATATGATTTTTCTGAAATTAACCTAAAGGCAAGAGAAATGATGATGCTAGTATTAATACTGCTAATAATCTATACCAACTATTGATAGATTGTTTTAATTAATTATGGTCTATTGGTCATGGAAAATATGTTGCTAACCTTCATGTTTTCATTTTTAAGTGATAGCAAAAGCTTTCTCTGTAAGTAAAAAGTAAAATATTAAAAGTCTAATCTTCAAAATGCTTTCCTTTACTTAATTTTAACTAAGCATTGGCATTAAATGCACTGATGCCATACCATGGTTATGACTAAAATCTGAAATAATGGTTTTGGCTAGTCTGAATTAACACTACAAGTTCCTTTAATTTTTGTAAACATTAGAAGATAAGAAAGCATACCCACCATAACTTGTGTCTATGAATTATGTTCTGTATAACCAACTATTAAATAATTACAATAAAAAACAATCATTAAACACTTTCATGTGTTTTGGAAGAAAGTTTTTCCATGATCATATTGTAAAGTGAATCTGGAGGGACAATTTCTCCTGTCTTGCTCTAGCAAAATAAATAAATAAATTTCTGTGTCATAGTTCTTATACATATTAGCCAATTTGTGCATAAATACGTCTCTTTTTTCATTTTTTAACAGCCTAAAAGTTATTAAAATGGCAAGTAGATTACAAATGATTTTATGTTTTTTCTTTAAGTTCCTAAATCACATATAACTTTATTTTTTTCTGAATTATTTAAGAGTAACCTACTGAGATGATGCCCAATCACACCAGTAAAAGTCGTTGTATATAGTTCTTACTAACAATTATATTCCAGAAAACTAAAGTAAAACATAAAGATCGAGATTTTGTATTTATGTATTATCACCATCCACTCCAAAGACGCATTCAAATTTCTTCAATTATTCTAGTATTAATAATATTCATTCAAAGAGAGGGATATAATTTTAAATGAAACATATGCATTTATTTAGGTCATTTTAGTTTTATTTGACCTGCAAAAGGACTTTAGTCTTTCATTGCTTTTGATGATCTTGACACATGGTAATATTATTTTTGTAATTTATTTTGTCAGTTTTATTAAGGTGTACCTGACAAATAAAAATTGTATATAATTGACAAAGTGTTTTAAAAGTATGCAGCCTAATGTCTTAATATTCACATATATTGTGAGTAAATAACATAATTGAGATAAATATCATATGCATTATCTCACATAGTTACATTTTTTGTGGTGAAAATATTTAACATCTACTTAGAAAATTTCAAGTATGCAATATGTTGTTATTAACTATAGTTACCATTATGCACAGTAGATCTTCAGAACTTATAACTGTAAGTTTGATATCTGAGAATATTAAAAGCCAGTAATTTTGTATACTCCCCTTCAATTTGTGATCTTCAGATATTTCATCATAATTAGATTTAGATTAAGCATCTTTGACAGGAATCACAAAGAAGTGATACCATACTCCTCCTATCCAGTCAATCAGGGCCACAGCATTTGAATTGATTTCGTTACTTATTTATTGATTCTGGGCCCTTGATTAAGATGACACGTGCTAGGATTATTCA
This sequence comes from Chlorocebus sabaeus, assembly GCF_047675955.1. Classification (NCBI taxonomy): domain Eukaryota; kingdom Metazoa; phylum Chordata; class Mammalia; order Primates; family Cercopithecidae; genus Chlorocebus; species Chlorocebus sabaeus. Next base: position 64,877,163 of record NC_132906.1, on the reverse strand, counting down.
TTCTAAAGTTATTCTTTCTCTCCCATTTCTGTTTGTTCTAAATAAGTATTTGGATGGTGATATTATGAAATAGCTCATCATACTTTCTATGTATTCACTCATTATTTATATTAGTATAGACTCATGAATTTCTATATGATTTAAATTAATTACTATTGTTATTAAAGGCTCAAATTCCACAGTGAGTATCTCTTTCAGTTGATTTCTGTATCTTTGGATATGCACCCCTTGTTCTTTGAGCACTTTTTAAAATTTTCTCTCACAGAAAATTCTCCAATCTCATTTTGTACTTCTAGAATCAATCATTTCTCCAAGGACCCCTAGATCATTTCAGTGGATAGTAGAGAAAAGAAACACAAATCTTGGTTATACATGTACTCATTGCTATTGGTATGACACTGTACATAAAAATATGGTAGTACACGGAAGTAGAGATGTATTTGCACACATACCTGTATGTACATGTTCATATTTATATTAATTTTATATTGATATATTGAAATCTCTGAGCTCACACTGTTATCTCCAACTTGAATCCAACACTACAGGGTTTACTTTAATTTTCCCCATTTTTCTCCACATGTTTTCACACTTCTTGGGCTCCAAAACCCAATAATGAATTCCTCCCCATTCATTTGATGTTTCATCACCTTGACGTGTGCTATGGCTCCCTGCTCTAAGCTACAAGCCCACCAATAACAGCCTGCTTACTCCACTTGTTCAATGATATCACAAGGTGAACTGCAGCTTCCTCATATGGATATCATTCTCCCCCAATTCTAATTCCAGTACTGTGGGCTGAGCAGCCACTGCCATTTCTACCAACTCCTCTGCCCAGTATGGATTTTCTGGATAATACTGGTTTGTGACCAACAGCCCTTGTGAGGCTGTCTTTTTCCTTTGAACACTGTTGTCACCCTACTCAGAGTCAGACTCTGGGTGCTGGAGCACCATTGCTTCTTATCAACACACTCACACACATAAGCATCTGCTCTGCTCAGTCCCACCTAGTAGCCTTTGAACTAAAATATTCAGGAAGAGAAGGAGTAAAAGACAGAGGATAGAAGAGAAGAGAAAAAAGAGAAGAGGAAAAGGCAGAAGAACTCCAGCTTGTTTTGATAGGTCGTATCACATATTATAACAACATAATTTACAGAATGAGCCAAATATGAAATCTCACAAAAACAAACTCAACAAACTCTTAAGCATGGCACGAACACTGTGACCTACTGTCTATGAATATTAGATATTTTGAAGAATTGTCTCCTAGAAGATGCTATTTTAAATCAAGTTTCTCCTACATTATTGTTATTAAATTAAATGTTTATTGTTATAAGGAAATTTTTGTATCATAAGTTTAGAAAGTAAAATTCTTGGTAGATAGAAATTTAAAGTGAGCCTACAGTTAGACTCACTTTAAACTTACAGTAAGTTATATGTTTAAGTTATGTTTTAATACATTTATATAAGTTTATTATTAAAATAGTAATATAAAGACATAATCATTTATAAATATATTGTGACATAAATTATCAAATTAAGAAGCATACACTATCCATACAGGCTAAGGAGCTAAATAATTTTCATGACCTTGTCATAATATTAATGAACTTATTTTGAGGATTTATAATCTTCCATTGATTTATGTGTCTATTTTATAACTAGTTTATTTTGTATTAACTTGGATAGATTTATAAAACCATTGTCCATGTTATAAACCCAGTGTAATATTCTAAGAATTATAAAATGGATAAAGATAATACATAGACTTATCTGTCATTGTAAGATGTCAATAATGCTGGTCAATAAGAATTAAAAGTTATTTGAGAAGCTATAACTGACCATAAAGTATTTAGATGAAATTGAACCACATCAGGCCATATGCAGAATAAGCCATTTGATAGCAGGTTTATATCTACTATAATTTGAGAAGACTCCTAAGGTAGAGTTGAAAGTTAAAATAACAATAGACTCTATATAAGATACAGCACTTAATATAGTAACTATTTTTGGAAAATAAGGTTCTAAAATTGAAGTGTTTAAAAAGGGGACTTGCCTACCTGCCATGATGAATATGAGTAAAATTATAAAGAAAGACTCACCAAAATGCTTGTCTCTGGTATGCAATTATAGACTATCAAACTTATTTGAAACCTCAAAAAATATTAATTCTCTTGTCATAAATCGAAATCCAGGAAAAAGTACTAATAATTGTGAAATTCAAATTATCAATAACATAATTTTGAAAATGCATTTATTTAAATATAAAAATAACAAAATCTGACAGAGCCATCTGTTAGTATTTAACTCCAGATGATACATTATTGGTAGGATTTTAAGGGGATTCTATTTCTGAAGGTTGTCAATATTGTGTACTCTGCAACTCAGCAATTCTATCCTCCAGTATATAACAAAGAAAAATTTTGTCATATATACTTTGTGATACATTTCCAAGAATTTGCATGGCAGTGCTTTTCACAATAACAAATTTCAGAAAAGAAACACAATTTTCATTGGCAGGGAAATGAATTAGTGAACAAAACAGAATATTATATTGCTGTTAAATGATTAAGGCAAAGTACAATAGGAATGAATCACAGATATTTAATAGTACTAAGTAAATAAGTTAAGACTCCCAAAAATGTACATGCAAAGTAATATCCAATTTCCAAGGTTAAAAAAAATGTGTGTTTGTATGTGTTCATATACACATGTACATTTTAGTAAATATGCAGATGCATTAAAACTATATAACGCTGTTGGTAGAAATGTGAAGTCAAATGGCCATTATAGAAAATAATAGAAATTTTCCTCAAAAAAAATTAAAAATAAAACTACCGTATGATTCATCAATCCAACTACTGACAATGCATTAAAAACAAATCTATACTTCAAAGAGATATGCACTCCCATGTTTATTACAGCACTATTCACAATAACTAACACATGAAGAAATATGTGTCCATCAAAAATTAATGAATAAAGAAAATATGGTACACATGCAAAATGGAATACTATTCAACTGTAAAAAGGAAGGAAATCAAGTCATTTGCAACAACATGGATGAACGTGGAGGACATTATTTAAGTGAAGTAAGCTAAGCAGAGAAAGATCTCACTCGTACATGGAGATATCTCATAAAAATAGAGACTAGAACGGTGATTACCAAGGAATAGAGTGGTGGGGGATGAGGAGAATTGGTCAAAGGATACAGAATTTAAGAGATCTGTTGAACAACATGATGACTACAGTTAGTACATTGCATTCTTGAAAAATGCTAAGAGTAGAAGTGTCTTGCCACAACAAAATAATAAACTATGTGAAGCAATACATGTGTTAACTATCTAGATTTAGTCATTTCACAATGTATGTATACTTCAAAACATCATGTTTTATGCAGTAAATACATACAATTTTATCTGTCAATTAAAAAAAGAAAACATGACAACTATATAACCATGATTGCAGGGTTCAGCAGTTTCTCAAGTGAGATGTCAAGTGATAATGGTGCACAGGAACATATCAGTTCAATCCCTCAGCGAGTTTACTGGCACTCACTAATTACTGAAAACTAGATAAACAACGTGAATACATAAGTACAAAATGACCATACACAGATTTGAATGAGATTATGGCATAAGCAAAAGATTGTAATAATTTCAATTCTAAGCAACTGAGGTCCATATACTATTACTACTACTACTACTACTAATAATAATAATAATAATAAAAGTATACTTATTTGTATTAAACCATTTGTGACTACAGCAGTCTCAGAATATTAATAAGGCTTTTTGTGTGTGCTGGGTTTTTTGTTTTAGTGTTTTTTATTTCTGATTTTGTTTTTTGATACAGGGTCTAGCTCTGTCACTCAGGCTGGAGTACAGTGGTACAACATGGCTCACTGCAGCTTCAACTGCCAGGACTCAAGCAATCCTCCCACCTCAGCCTCTTGAGTAGCTGGAACTAGAGGTGTGTGTCATCATGCCCAGATAATTTTTGTATTTTTAGTAGAGACGGAGTTTTGCCATGTTGTCCAGGCTGCTCTTGAACCCTGGGCTCAAGTGATCCTCCTTCCTCAGCCCCACAAAGTGCTGGGATTACAGATGTGAGCCACCACATCCATGTTAATGAGTTTTTTAAATAGATGCTTTATTGTTTTTAAGCTTTTAAATTTTAAAAGTGTTTAAGAAAATAAAAATTAGGTAAATGAAGATGGTTAATCATACATTAAAAAAAAGAGAATGCTTAAGACCGAATATTTGATAGCACAATTGGGTGACTAGAGTCAATAACTTAACTGTACATTTTAAAATAACTTGAAGAGTGTAATTGGATTTTTTTGTACCTCAAAAGATAAATGCTTGAGAGGATGATACTCCATTTCCATGATATGCTTACTTCAATTTCATGCCTGTATCAAAATATCTCATGTACTTCATAAATATATACACTTACTATGTACCCACAAAAACTAAGAAAACAAAAAAAAATAAGAGTATCTTAATTATAAAGAGTAAATAACTAAGTCTCTAATTCATTTTAGATTGTAGGAGAGAATGTAATTTCTGAAATTAAAGCACGATTTAATTTAATTTAATTTAATTTAATTTAATTTAATTTAATTTAATTTAATTTTTGAGACAGGGTCTCGCCAAATTGCCCAAACTAGAGTATAGAGGTATGATCAGCTCACTGCAGCCTGGAACTTCTAGAATCAAGAGATTCTCCTGCTTCAGTCTCCTGAGTAGCTAGGACTACAGGTGTGCGCCAAGTATACCAGCTGTTTTGTATTTTTTGCAGAAATAGGATCTTGCTATGTTGCTCAGGCTGGTCTCAAACTCCTGGTCTCAAGCAATGCTCCCACCTTGGTTTCTCAATAGATGGGAGCCACTATGCCAGGCCTCATGGTTTAATAATTATTTAATCAGTCGGAATGACAGAGTTAAATGGGGATAGGAGTACCTTCATGCCTGTATGGCTGGCAGTGATGAATTGTAAAGTGTTAAGGAGGTGAGCAGTGAATTAATATAGGAATGCAAACTGGCATGGGGGCTAGGTGAGTCCATATGATAGGATGGGGGTACAAGTTTAGAAGAGGGTTGTTAATTTGAGCAAGGAAATATATACACATTTCCAAACTGTGCTAGCACTAGGTTACATACTGGGGAAAAGTTTAAATGGGTAAACATGTTGAGAATAATGGGAGAATGCCTTCTCTTTTCCTGAAAAGGGAATTACAAATACAGAATTCGAGAAATCAATGTGATCATTGATTTTGATAGATGATGGAGATATAGGTAGATGATAGATAGACAGATAGATGGAGATAGATGATAGATAGATGATAGATAGATTGATAGATAGATAAGAGACAGATAGTAATGTACATGTGTGTGTGTGAAGTTTGCTCTTTTCCCTGTAAGAGCATGAGTACAGCAACATTAAAAGAGCAATAAACATACTGAGGCCAATATCTGTTTCCAAAAATCATTCTCCATAACTGTCCATAAAATAGGACACTTTGAAAAAAATACAGGTTCCAGTGCTGAGAGAGAGCAAATACAAGATAAGACTGGAATATGTTTTGTGCCAGAAAATAAGGAAGAGCTCATAAAATGATCAGGCCATGATCAAAGTCACAAAAAGACAGCTTAAAGAATTCCCATGGGCCAAATACTGGACATTTTGAGCATCAAAATACTAATGGTCATAATTTTATAAACCAATTAAAATAGAAATTTATTATAGTATGAAAAAATCCCTAATTTAGATGAGAAAAAATGACTCTCTGAGTGCCTGAGTAGTTCATTGCCTCATCAGACCTGCAAATGTAATACTGAGTCAAAAAACAACAAAAACAAATTGAGTGCACCACAGATATGAATGCAACAACAGGTTTCACTTTCATTGTTATCATGAAGCCAGAATTGAGATTTATCCATAATCTTGTAAAGCTCTCAAAGCTATTTTAACTTACAGAACCATTAAGTTTTGGGGCACATGAAACAAATCCTGAAGAGAAAGAAAAGCTACTGTGTGTAACTGTTACTTTTCAAACAGAACAGTCTTTAGGTAAAAAGTATTGTTTATTAATGCAATTGACTATTATTTTTAACATGAAATGTGCTTCCAGATATTTACACTTGGATCCCTTCTCAAATTGAGGATTATAGAAGACTAGGCCTGTGATTGCATTAGACATTAACATAAAATACACTGAAGTTGATATTGATTATGGGACATAATATCTACAGATTCCTATGACATTATTCAAAAATAAATGTGTCTGTGCTTGGAAAGAGATACATAGACAAATGAGCAACATGTTAATATAAGTAAAGGGTATACAGGCGTTCTCTATACTGCTTTACAACTTCTTTGTAATTATGAAAGTATACTAACAAAAATTAAACTTGTTATATTGGTATTCATTTCCCTAACAATTTCTTTCACTGAGTGGAAGATTTTTCAGAGACAATTTACACAAACTAAAGCTGGTAAGCAAGGAATAAGGATAAGTTTGGTATATACATTTCGTGTAATCCTCTTGGCAGGAAGAATCATTTCCAGATCATTTCAGCTGAGCTGAAAATAGACTTCTGCTGAGCATTTCCTAGGTTACACTGCCAAAACATTCTCCTTAGCTCTGGTGGCTTGATGTTTTACTCGTGCTATCTTCTACTTTGTTGGGATTGAAAAGAAATGATATTTCATATCACTGATACCCCACTGCGTTCAGCTATGAGAGCAGAATGGTGAGCTTAAGAGTTACTAAAATAAATGTTAATTGATTGTTACAGAATTTTTTGCTTATCTAACTTTAAAATGTGTGTATGTGCATGTGTATGTACATACTTGAAAATGTCCAAGATTATGGAACAGAGCTTTTTGCTATCATAGAAAGTAAAATTCATGTGAAACCTGAACTAGAGCTCTCAGTATTATGAATGATAGACTCCATCTATCCAAGATGACATGTAGATAAACATTCATTTTCACATATTCCTTTTTCCTCAATATCAGGTTTTTTATTGCTTGTCGAACTTTTCACCTCCACTATTTACTTAAGGGCTTCATTAATATTAGTTTATCTCACTTTATTTCTATTCCCATATTAAACACAGAGATGGAAAAAATAAAGCTTTATATTAAGCAGTGACCAAAAAAGAAGGTCTTAATTATATCTAGTTCCTTTTCGGCCTCAACAAGGCCATTTTTAAATGCAGCAATATTGTTTATCATGTTTAATACTGTCTTGAGGTTTGTAAATATGATAGAATCTATGCTTCGTCTATCCATTCAAAGGAAAAAATAAGAACCATGCACATTTATGCAGATAGGCAAGGGGAAAATAATATCATAGTAAATTTTTGTGCATATTTTTAGAATCAAAAGTTAAACATTAATTTGTAAAAAGTCAATGCTCCAAAATCGATAAGCAACTGATTTTACAGAATGCTTTTAATTGAGCTATGAAACATATTTTGTTATACTCTGTGTGTTTGTGTGCTTGAAAGGAGAGTTTCAATGAAAAATGACCAATGTTACTTTTAGTCAACATGACAGGAGTAGTCTTTAATAATGAGACTGGGAAGTAAAACACTTCCAGATGCCTTAAATTGAGCCACCATAGACTTTGCGTATTATAAATATAGTCTGTACTTCAGTTTTTAGACAATTTTTAAAATGAAGAATTATACAATAAAAATACCAAATCTTGGACTAAAGCTGAGCATTTTGGAATGATAAATTTCACTTGGAGATTACATACCAGAGCAAAAATAATTTTAAATATAGCATCTGTCCTTTTTATAACTGTATTTTATATTTTGTTACTTTATTGAGTAGTAAGAAATTTATATGATTTCCAAAATAAAATTATGTATAAGTAAAGTGTTTTCATTTATGTATTTCTCCCTCAGTCCTTTCAACTCTGCTCCTACCTATCCATGTTGGTAACCAATTTAATTAGTTTCTGGTTTATCCTTCCTGCATTTCTTTTTATAAAAATATGCAGATAAATGAATGTTTTCTTATTTCTCCTTTTTTTAACATAAAATGTCAAACATTTTATATGCTCTTTTTTTGTACTATTTTACAAATAAAATTTCAATGAGTATCATCATGCAGATGTGTTTCCTATTGAAGATGATTGGATTTAATGATAAAATATTTACAGATTTATTAGATGTTATCAAATTTAAATGCATAAGGTTAAAACATTTTGCATTTCTAAAGCAATATACGAGTGCTTAGTTCCCAAATAAACATACTGTTGCACTTTTATTTTTGATCAACTATGAAAAAGAGTTGCTCAGGATATGTTTAATTTTTATTCCTCTTATTATTTATAAAGTTGAAAATATTTCCTATATTAACAAGCAATTTTCATACTTTGTGAATTATTATTATGTGTTCCAATTTTTCTGCAACGTTTCTATTTCTTCCCCTCAACATTTGTAGGGTGCTGAGGATTGTTGATATGGGTTAATTATTTGTGATTAATGTTGCAGGTGTTTGTTTGGCATTTGTCCTTTGACTTTTTAATTGCATTTTGCCCATGTTAAAAATTGTAAAAACTAATTTCAAGTTATAAGTCATTTATTTTATGTCCTTTTATGTTGGTATCCTTATTAAAAACAGTTCTGTATATTCAGATTAGCATGATGAATTCACTTATATTATCTTCTTGTACACACAAGTGTCTGCGGGTGTTCAATTTTTAATATTTAGATTCATGGTACATTTGGGAAATGGTGTTTTATTACTAAAATATAAGATGTAATTGTGAAAAATAAATATTCATCAACTTCTTTTTTCTTAATGGATTTTAATCAGAAATTGATATTGGGTGTTTAATGTGTGATCATCGTTATACAGATAACCATAAAATTTTCACCTTTGGTTTATTGATGTGATAAATTAATGATTTTCCTAACATTGAAATAAACTTGGTCCCTAGTAATAAACCTTTTTCCCATATTGTCATATTGTATCATTTAATTCATACATTTCATTCTATTACTTTATATTTTATTTAAGAACTTTAAATTGATCTGCATTTGTGATATTGGTTTGTAATTTTCATATTCATGTGCTATCATTAGTGGTTTAGATATCAATGTCTGTTTTCATGCTGCTATGAAGAAATACCAAAAACTGGGTAATTTATAAAGGAAAGACATTTAATTGACTCAGTTACCTATAGTTGGGGAGGCCTCAGGAAACTCACAATCATGATGGAAGGCAAAGGAGAAGCCGACGCCTTTCACACAGGGCAGCCCTAAGGGGTGAGTGCAAGCAGGGGAAATGTCAGATGCTTATGAAATCATCAGATCTCATGATACTTACTTATTATCATGAGAAAAGCATGGGGAAAATAACCCCCATAATCCAATTACTTCCACTTGATCCCACCATTGACACATGGGGATTATTACAATTCAAGGTGAGATTTGGGTGGGAACACCGTTGATAGAGCCAAACCATATCAATATCATACTGATTATACAGGAAAAAAAAACGCTTATTTCTGATGTTGTGGAAAAATTAATGTATTTTGGGGATTACATGTTTATTAAATGTTTGCTTCGTAAGATTGTAAAACTTTGGGGTTTAAGTGTGTTTTTTGTTTGGTTTTTATTTTTCAAATTACTTGTATTGTTTTAATTTTTTCATACAATTTTATTTATATTTAAGGTCATGAATTATCCTACAATTATCACTATATACTAAAATATAAAATTTAAAGTATTTATTATTTTTTCATGTTTTGTAACTTTTTTACACCATAAATATATGTAATGTTTATTTGTCAATTAAAAAATAAAAGTTAAATACTGTATAGTACTCACTTATTTGAATATAAAGTTTTTTCTATTTGTTGCCCTGCAATATGGAATTTAGGTCATTTAATTTTTTTATAATTTTTTATTTCAATAGTTTTCATGAAACAGGTGGTTTTTGGTTATATGGATAAGTTCTTTAGTGACCATTTCTGAGATTTTCATGCACCTGTCACCGAGCAGTATACACTGTACCCAATGTGTGCTCTTTTATTTCTAGCCTCCCTCCTACCCTTCCTCCGGTGTCCCCAAAGTCCATTATATCATTGTTATGCCTTTGCATTCTCATAGCTTGGCTCCCACTTATGAGTGAAAACATATGATGTTGGTTTTCCATTTCTGAGTTACTTCACTTAGAATAATGGTCTCCAATTCCATCCAGGTTGCTGCAAATGCCATTATTTTGTTTCATTTGATGGCTGGGTAGTATCCCATGTTGTATGTATACTACATTTTCTTTATCAGTTCATTGCCCAATGGACATTAGGCTGGTTCCACATCTTTGTGAGTGTAAATTGTACTGCTATAAACGTGCATGTGCAAGTGTCTTTTTCATAGAATGACTTCTTTTTCTCTGGGTAGATATCCAGTAGTGGGACAGCTGTTTTGAACAGTAGTTCTACTTTTAGTTCCTTAAGGAATCTCCATACCATTTTTCATAGTGGTTGTACCAGTTTACATTCCCACCAGAAGTGTAAAAGTGTTCCCTTTTCACCACGTCCATACCAACATCTCTTTTTTTTTTTTTTTTTAAATTATGGCCATTCTTGCAGGAGTAAGGTGATATCTCACAGTGGGTTTGATTTGCATTTCCCTGATAATTAGTGATGTTGAGAATGTTTTCATATGTTTGTTAGCCATTTGCATATCTTCTTTTGAGAATTGTCTATTCATGTCCTTGGCCTACTTTTTGATGGGATTATTTATTTTTTTTCTTCCTGATTTGTTTGAGTCTCTTGTAGATTCTGGATATTAGTCATTTGTCAGATGTATACGTTTCAATATTTTCTCCCATTATGTGGGTTGTCTGCTTACTATGCTGATTATTTATTTTGCTGTGCAGAAGACTTTTAATTTAATTAAGTCTTATCCATTTATTTTTGGTTTTGTTGCATTTGCTTTTGGGTTCTTGGTCATGAACTCTTTGCTTAAGCTAATGAGTTTCTCCAATGGTATCTTCTAGAATTGTTATGGTTTCAAGTCTTTGATACAAGTTTATTGTCCCTCTGGAGTTGATTTTTGAATAAGATGAGACATGAAGATCCAGTTTTATTCTTCTACATGTGGCTTGCCAAATATCCCAGCATCATGTAATGAATAGGGTGTCCTTTCTACATTTTATGTTTCTGTTTGCTTTGTCGATGATCAATTAGCTGTAACTATTTGACTTTATTTCTGAATTCTCTATTCTGTTCCATTGGTCTACATGCCTATTTTTTATACAAGTGCCATGCTGTTTTTGTAACTACAGCTTTGTGGTAAAGTTTGAGGTCTGGTAATGTGATGACTCCGGATATGATTTCTAGTTCTGTGGGTTTTTTTCTAGTTCTGTGGGTTTTTTTCTAGTTCTGTAAGGAATGGTGATAGTACTTACATGGAATTACATTGAATTTGTAGAGATTGCTTGTGCTGTTTCAGACTTTTTGATGTAGGTATTTAGTGCTATAAACTTTCCTCTTAGCACTACTTTTGCTGTATCTCAAAGGTTTTGATACGTTTTGTCACTATCATTCAGCTTAAAGAAGTTTTTAAATTTCCATCTTGATTTTATTGTTGACCCAAAGATCATTCAAGAGCAGATTATTTAATTTCTGTGTATTTGTATAGTTTTGAGGGTTCTGTTTGGAGTTAATTTCCAGCTTTATTGCACTGTGGTCTGGAAAAATACTTGATAAAATTTTAATTTTCTAAATTTGTTGAGATTGTTTTGTTAAATATCCTATGGTCTATCTTGGAGAATGTTCTATGTGCTGAAGGAAAGAATGTATATTCTGCAGTTTTTGGGCAGAATTTTCCATAAATATTTGTTAAATCTAGTGTTCTAGGGTATAGTTTAAGTCCATTGCTTCTTTCTTGACTTTCTGTCTTCATGACCTCTCTGGTGCTGTTGGTAGTGTATTAAAATCCCCCCCATTATTGTGTTGCCATCTATCTCATTTCTTAGATCTAGTTACTAATTGTTTTATAAATTTAGGAGCTCCAGTTTTAGGTGCATATATATGTAGGACTGTGATCTTCTCCTACTGGACTAATTCATTTGTCATCATATAGTGTCCCTCTTTTTTTTTTTTCTGTTGGTGCTTTAATGTCTGCTTTGCCTGATACAGGAAATGATACTCCGTTCACTTTTGGTTTCAATTTGTGTGGAATATCTTTATATTTACCACGGGTTTAGTGAGTTCTTATGTGTTGGGTGAGTCTCTTGAGGACAGTAGATACTTGGTTGATGGATTTTCATCTATTATATATTTAACAAGTGGCATATTTAGGCTGTTTATGTTCAACACTAGTATTGAGAAGTGAGGTAATGTTCTATTCATCATGTTAGTTGTTACCTTAATACCTTGTTTTGTCATTTTGTTTTTGTTTTATAGGCCCTGTGAGATTTATGCTTTAAGGAGGTTCTATTTTAGTATATTTTGAGGTTTTGTTTCAAGATTTAAAACTTCTTTTAGAATTTCTTGCAGTGCTGGTTTAGTAGCAACAAATTTTCTCAGCATTTGTTTCTCTGAAACACACTTTATCTCTCCTTCATTTATGAAGCTTAGTTTTGCTGGGTACAAAATCTTTCGCTGACAATTATTTTGTTTTAGTAGGCTAAAGATGGTACCCTGATACCTCTGGCTTATAAGATCCCTGATGAGAAGTCTACTGTTAATCTGATATGTTTTACTCTATATGTTTTCTGATGTTTTTGTCTCACAGCTTTTAATGTTCTTTCCATTGTCATGCCTCTAGATAACCTGATGCCTTTATGCCTAAGTGATTATCTTTTTATAATAAATTTCCCAGCTGTTCTTTGAACTTCCTGCATTTGGAAGTCTGGATCTCTAGCAAGACCAGGCAAGTTTTCCTCAATTAATTCCTCAAATACATTTTTCAAACTTTTAGATTTCTAACCTTTCTCAGGAATACTTTTCCTCATCTTTCTCAGGAACAACAATTATTTTTAGCTTTGGCCATTTCACATAATCCCAAGTTTCTTGGAGGCTTTGTTCATTTTTAAATTTTTTTATTTGTCTCTGTCTGATTGGGTTTATTTAAAAGCCTTCTCTTTGAGCTCTGAAGTTCTTTTTTTCACATCTAGCCTACTGTTAAAACTTTCCACTGCATTTTGTTTTTCTCTAAGTGTGTCTTTTATTTTCAGAAGTTGTGATTTTTTTATTCTTTATGATATCTGTCTCTCTGGAGAACTTTTCAACCATATCCTGTATTTTTTTTTTTTTTACAAATTTAAGTTGTTTTTCACATTTCTCTGGTAGCTCCTTGAGTAGTTTAATTAGCAACCTTTTGAATTCTTTATATGACAATTCAGAGATTTCTTCTTGCTCTGGATCCGTTGGTGGGAGCTGATGTAATCTTTTCAGGATATTAAAGAACCCTGTTTTGTCATATTACCAGAATCACTTTTCTGATTCCTTCACCTTTGGATAGACTATTTCAGTGGAGAGTTCAGAAACCCAAGCCCTGATGTTCAGATTCTCTTGTCCCATGGGGTGATCCCTTGATGTGATGCTCTCCTCCTTTCCCTAGTGATGGGGCTTCCTGAGAGCTGTACTGTAGTAATTGTTATTGCTCTTTGGGGTCTAGCCACCCAGTGAGGCTACCAGGCTTTGGATGGTGCTGGGGGATATCTGCAAAGAGTCTTGTGATGTGATCTGTCTTTAGGCCTCCCATCCATGGATGCCAGCACTTATTCTGGTACAGGTGGCAGGGAAGTGAAGTAGACTTTGTGAGAGTATTTTGTGTGCTGGCTTTCTTGAATGCTGGTTATACTAGCAGTGAAGTTGTCATGTGGACACACTCAGGAACTCAGGTTAGCCAGGATATTGCAGGCAATGGAATTAGGTGTTGTCTTTTCTTTTCTATGATCTTGGTTATTCTATCATGAGTGCAGTAATGTCTTGAGTTGACTGGCCTCCAGCCAAGAAGTGGTACTTTCAACAGAGCACCAACTATGATAGTAGTAGGGGACCCTAAGCTTGACTTAAGATGGCCAGGGTAAATATTTTGAATTCTCTGTCAATGGGCAGTGCCATTAAGCTCCCAAGAGTATCTGTTTTGTGCACAGCTACAAAGTCTGAAATGGAAATTCCATCAGATAGGGGCAGGGTTAGGCAGATCTAGGCTCAAACTCTTCTTGGTTAGGGCTTACCTTGGCCACTATGGGGAGTGGGGGGTTGTTCTCAGGCCAATGGAGTTTATGTTTCTTAGGCGACCTTGGCCACCTCTTCTGTATTATATAGTTCACCAGAGAAGTGAGAGATAGCCAGTAGTGAGACGTCTCACCCGGCTCCCATGCAGCTGGCAAGGTCCGTCTCATTCCAGCGGCACTTTGCTCAAACCTTGCCTCAGGCTGTGAGAAGCCTCACTGAGAAAGCAAACATGGCTTTTGCACCCAGCCCCTTCACATCTGCCCACTCCATCAGTGGTAGCCCCTGTGTTCCTGTACTCGCTCACATCTGTAGCATCTTCTGCTTGTCCCCTGGACTTTGCTCAAGAAAATTTGTGCCCAGTTGAAACTTTTGCCTGATTCTCTTTTGCCTGGTACTCAAATGCTGATTTTCTTCTTGGTTTTATTTGTCTTGTCATTATTTCCATTTAAACACGCTGTTTTAGTTGAGTCTCATAGAAATAACATTTATTTGGGTTCCTCCCTTTAAAACATTTTAAATGTTTTAAATTGGTGATTTGACTTTTACATTTACTCATTAGAGAATATAATTATTCCAATGTTTAAATTTTATCTAAAAGTATAAATGTTTGTATTTTAAGTATACTCGTTAGCTTTACTCTTAAACCATTTTAATATGTGTAGTCAACTGTTTCTATTAATCATTTTTTAGCTTATATATTTTTATTGATATACTTTGCCTCATATTATTATTTATATCATAATCAATAAATATATTTTTTTCCTGTTTTGTCTCTTATTTTCCAATATTTTGGTTTCATTATTTCTATATTGGCAGTAAATAAAATATGTAAATGGTTATTATTCTATCTTCATTCTGACTTATGGTCATATTTTAGATTTAAAATTAAACATTTATTCCTGGAAACACACAAACTCCCAAGATTGAATCTGGATGAATTTGAAATATTTAACATACCAACATTGAGTTCCAAAATTGAATCACTAATTCAAAAAAAAAAAATCTAACAACAACAACAACAAAAAAAATCCCTGCATCAGACAGATTTACAGCTGAATTATTCCAGATGTATGAAGAAGACCTGGTACCAATTCTACTGAAACTATTCCAAAAAAGTGAGGAGGAGGAACTTCTCTTTAACTTATGCTAAAAAGGCAGCATCACCCTGATGCCAAAACAGGGAAAGACACAGTGAAAAAGGAAAACCATAGGCCAATATCTCTGATGAACATGGATGCAAAAGTCCTCAACAAAATACTAGCAAAGTGAATTCAGTAGCACATAAAAAAGTTAATTCACTGTGATCAAGTAGGTTTTTTTCCTGAGATCCTAGGTTGGTTCTACATATGAAAATCAATAAATGAAATTCACCACATAAATAGAATTACAAACAAAAACCATATTATTATCTCAATAGATGCAGAAAGAGTTATTGATAAAATTCAAAATAACTTCATGATAAAAACCATCAATACCATAGATATCCAAGGAAATACCTCAAACTAATAAAAACAATCTTTAACACACTCATAGATAATATCACACCGGGCAAAAGATGGAAGCATGCCACTTAAGACCCAGAACAAGACAACAATGCCCATTCTCACTACTGCTATTCAACATAGTACTAGAAATTCTAACCACAGCAATTAGGCAAGGGTAAGAAATAAAAGGCATCCAAGCAGAAAAAGAAGCCAAATTATCTCTCTTTGCTGATGACATGATCTATAGCTAAAAAACCCGAAGGACTTCTCCAAAAGGTTCCTGGAACTGATAAACAAAATCAATGCACAAAAATGATTAGCATTTTTATACACCAACAATTTTCAAGCCAAGAACCAAATCAACAATGCAATCCCATTTACAATAGCCACAAAAATTAAAATACTCAGAAATACATCTAACTGTAAAAAGGAGATAAAACATCTCTACAGAGCACTGCTGAAAGAAATAGACAACACAAATGGAAAAACATTCTATGCTCATGGCTCTTTTAATTTCACATCTGTTTATTTAATCAATTTGAAATGGATTCATATTTAAAGAGTATCTTCTCAGTGCAAAAAATAATCTTTTAGTGGATGATTTTAGTTTTCTGAGGATGTTGGAGAAGAAACTCTGCAGATTTTTTTCCTTGTTCTCCTGGATTTTCACAACATACATTTACTTCTATTGCTTTTATTTTGTCATAACATCAGTGTAAATAGATGGCTAATGGTGGGAAGCAAGTTTCTCATTGTTTGAGTTAGAAGTTACATAGAGGCTATATGGTAATATCCATGAGGTGATACATTAAAGTTGGATATCTCTGTTTAAACTCAGGTAGCTTAATGTGGAGACAGATGGTTATATGCAGAGATATTTGCAAAATGCACATACACATAGCATATACACAGATATATTTTTTGAATGGTTTTCTGAAAGAAGTAGCAACACCCTAGTAGCAATAAACTCAAATATTGGTCTCTAACATAATTCTTTAATTCAAGAATCCAGGAGAGATAGCGTCATTCAAAAATGGCTGCCAAAAGACTCCTTGGGGAAATGTCTGATTCTCGGGCTGGAGCAGAAAATGTAGAAGTTGAGCTTAGAGTAAAAATGGAAGTGCTGAAAACCAAACAAACCAAACCAAACAACCACACAATGAAAAGTATCAAGGAGACCAGAGTCTGCCAAATGAGCTCCCGAAGAACAGAACTAGGAAAAAAACTAAGCAAGGAAATTAAGTAATGTTGAATTTTAACCCAAATTGTAACATAAATACCCATGAAGCCATGTTTACATAAATACATAATCAAAACCAAGCACTCAATAAATAAATACATGGAAAGAAGAGACAAACTTCTAATAATTTATGTAGAGAGTTTGCCCTCAAGGAGGAGCACAAGTTTCCACTTCTTAAATGTAGATTGCACATAATGACTTCCTTCCAAAGAGTACAGTAAGGGGAAGAGGGACATTACACTAAAAAATAAGACAAACACTTTATCAGCTAAGTGGTCAAAGTCAACCGTCACAGCACACTGATGTCATGCAGCTTTGATAGAATTAGATAAAAATAACACTTAACCTCTGTGATTCCTACAACTTAGAACTCTAATTTAATCATATTAGAAACATTAAAGAAACATTAATTGAGGGACATTTTACAAATACCTGGTTAGTACACCTAAAAGCTGTCAAAATTATCAAAAATGAGAAAAATCAAAGAAGCTATAATAGCCAAGAGGAGTCTAAGAGACCATATGTCTAAGGGTAATGTGGAAATCTAAACGCAACCCTGGTTCCAGAAAAGAGACACAATGAAAAGCTGAGTAACTGAATAACTTGTGAACTTAGTTAATAATGACACATCAATATTGATTTATTAATTGTAATGAATGTTTGATACTACTGTAGGACATTGATAGAGAAAATGACATGTGGTATGGGAAACTTTATAATATCTTTTTTTCCTATATATGAAAACTTTTTGAAAGAGTAATGTTTATTAAATTGAAATGTAAACATATTACTATTTTCTATTCCACTAGTATATGACTATAATCCATTCCCTAGTGAATTTTGAGATAATTATGTAGTCCTGACACAGATACTAACATAGTTTGGCTCTGTGCCTCCACCCAAATCTCACCTCGAATTGTAATAATCCCCACATGTCATGTAAGGGACAAGATGG
This sequence comes from Chlorocebus sabaeus, assembly GCF_047675955.1. Lineage (NCBI taxonomy): Eukaryota > Metazoa > Chordata > Mammalia > Primates > Cercopithecidae > Chlorocebus > Chlorocebus sabaeus. The sequence continues at coordinate 64,859,260 of NC_132906.1, read as the reverse complement.
AAGGTAATTAAATCATGGGGGTGGGTTTTTCCTGTAATGTCCTCATGATAATGAATAAGTCTCACAAGATCTGATGATTTCATAAAGGCGAGTTCCCCTGTGCATTCTCTCTCTTCCCTGTTACCATGTAAAATGTGACTTTGTTCCTCCTTTGCCTTCTACCACAATTGTGAGACCTCCTCAGTCATGTGGAACTGTGAGTCAATTAATCCTCATTTATTTATAAATTCCCCAGTCTTCAGTGTGTCTTTATTAGCAGCGTCAGAACAGACTAACAGCAAATTGGTTCCAGTAGAGAGGGGTGCTGTTATAAAGATACCCCAAAATTTGGAATGACTTTGGAACCGGGTAACAGGCAGAGATTGGAACAGTTTGGAGGGCTCAGAAGAAGACAGGATTATGTGAGAAAGACTGGAACTTCCTAGATACTTGCTAAATGGCTTTTTGACCAAATGCTGCTCATCTCAGATGGAGATGAGAAACATGCTGGAAACTGGAATAAAGGTGACCCTTGCTATGTTTTAGCAAAGAGACTGGCTGCATTTTGCCCCTGCCATAGAGGTCTGTGAAACTTTGACATTGAAAGAGATGATTTAGGGTATCCTACAGAGGTGATTTGGGTGCTGTTAAAAGCATTTAGCTTTATGTATTCACAAAGATGTGGTTTGGAATTGGAACTTATGTTAAAAAGAGAAGCAGAGCAAAAAAGTTTCAAAAAATTGCAGCCTGATGATGGAGTAGAAAAGACAAACCCATTTTCTGAGAAGAAATTCTAGCCAGCTGCAGAAATTTGCACAAGTAATGAGAAGTCAAATGTTGATCACCAGGACGATGGAGAAAATGTCTCCAGGGCATGGCAGAGACTTCTGCAACAGCCTCCCCCATCACAGGCCTAGAGGCCTAGGAGGAAAAATGGTTTCCTGGGCTAGGTCAGGGGACCCCCTGCTGTGTGCAGCCTAGGGTCTTGGTGCTCTGCCTCCCAGCTGCTCCAGCCATGGCTAAAAGGTGCCAAGGTATAGCTCAGGCCATGACTTCAGAGGATGCAAATTCCAAGTCTTGGTAACTTCCATGAGGTGTTGAACCTATGGTTTCACAGAAGTCAAGAACTGAGGTTTGGGAAACCTTTGTCTAGATTTCAGAGGATATATAGAAATGGCATCATTGAGAAGCTCTGCTAGGACAGTGTGGAAAAGAAATGTGGGGTAGGAGCCACCACACAGAGTCCTCACTGTGACACTGCCTAGTGGAGCTCTGAGAAGAGGGCCACTGTCCTCCAGACCCCAGAATGGTAGATCCACCAACAGCTTGTACTGTGCACCTGGAAAAGCAATAGACACTCAACACCAACCCATGAAAGCAGCCAGAAGGGGAGCTGTACCCTGCAAAGCTACAGGAGTGGAGTTGCCTGAGGCCATGGGAGCCCACCTTTTGCATCAGCATGATCTGGTTGTGAGACATGGAGTCAAAGGAGATCATTTCTGAGCTTTAAGATTTGGCTTCCCTGCTGGATGTTGAACTTGCATGGGGTCTGTAGCCTCTTCATTTTGATTAATATCTCCCATATGAAGAGGATGTATTTACTCAATATCTGTACCCTCATTGTGTCTAGGAAGTGACCAACTTGCTTTTGACTTTACAGTCTCATAGGCAGAAGGGACTTGCCTTGTCTCAGATGAGAGTTTAGACTTGGACTTCTGAGATAATGCTGAAATGAGTTAAGACTTTGGGGGATTATTGGGAAGGCATGATTGGTTTTGAAATGTGACGACATGAGATTAGGGAGGGGCTAGGGGTAGAATGTTATGGCTTGGCTGTGTGTCCCTACCCAAATCTCCCCTTGAATTATAATAATCCCCACATGTGGTGGGAGAGACCCACTGGGAAATACCCGAATCATAGGGGCAGGTATTTCCAGTGCTGTTCTTGTGATAGTGAATAAGTCTCACAAGATTTGATGGTTTTATAAAGGGGAGTTCCACTACACAAGCTCCCTTGCCTGCTTCCATGTGAGACATGGCTTTGCTCCTTATTCACCTTCTGCCACGATTGTGAGGCCACCCCAGCTCTGTGAAACTGTGAGTCAATTTAACTTCTTTTCTTTATAAATTACCCAATCTCAGGTATGTCTTTATTAGCACCATGTGGACAGACTAATACAGATGCCCACTGTTTTAATTTTCAATTTTTTCAAATATTTCTTTACTTGATGTGAGGATTACAATTTTTGGGAAACAAATTTCAAATAGAAATGGCTTATCACCTTTTACTACTTTCAAAAATAAAAACTTCTGACATCAAGAATTTCTTAGGTTTTTATGGGAAAACAAATAGTACATAAAATCTATCATTTTAGTTGCAATGTTATGTATGACAACTTATAAAATGGACATATTCCCTATAGAGTATGTTTGCTACAACATTAAGCTTTGCTAAATACTGCATGCTATTTGTCATGTTTCGATTAGTGAAATATACAAAACATGGATGATACTAAATACTGTAAGAATTAGCTAGGAAAGATATTACACAAATAAATCATATCTAAATGTTTTGTTAGAGTAAGACAAATAGCTTTATAAAACTATTTCAATAATGTACCATATGTTGATTTGAGTACCAAGAATAATAATGATTTGTAAAAAGGAAATTATACATGAGTCACTACCATCCCTTGAGAAATTAAATATCAAAATATTTTTGAGTCTCGTGTATAACTTCAACTCCCTGTACTTTTTAAAGAAGAACCTTATGATTTTGTATTTATTCAAATTTAATCTCTAAAGTCTTTCATATGAGTAACAAATCAGTTTTGTGTTTCTAAACAAAATTAGTAGTTAGTTACCCTTTAATTTTTTAATAAAAATGCATTTCATACTCAGAAGAAAAAGTTTATTGATCAAATTATTAGACATGTAAGAAAGCAGCATATTAATCAGTGGTTACTTTTCAAGCATTACCTGTTGGAATGACTAATGCTAATTTAAATAGCTATTGTCTCACTTTTTAGACATCAGAAGTGTTTTTAAATATCCTTGACATAGAGATAAAATTCCTGCTAGTTATTTGAATCATCAATCAGTATCTTTGTATACACACACACACATGCATGCACACAACTATTTTTCTTCAAAATGCAACACAATTTTTATAAAGACATTTGCTTGATACAGGTTGATGGGTGCCATGATTTTTTAAGTAAACACAATTCTTTATGGTTTTTCTCCTAAAAAATGAGTCAATAAATTATGATATGTTTTGTATATAGTTTACTTTAAAATAGAATCCAATTACGAGAAGGGAAGAATTTTACGTAATTTTCAAGAATCAAGTGCTGTTGCTTGTTTGGCTGCCTTTTAAAATATTCTCACAAACTTTCTTAACATCATTGAAAAATATAAATAAAGTCTTACCTCATGAAGAAAAGTCATTATTCCTTCAGACTTATGTGTCATAAAATTCCTTTCTCATGCTAAGCTTCAGACGTTCCTGCATTAGGGTTAAACATAGGTCTTAGTTTGACATTTTGTGAATAACAAAGATCACACCTTTCATGTGACAAGGCTTATTTGAAGAAAATAAGTACATATCTTTCTTGACTTTCAGTTAATTATCTTTAGGTAAAATTTTTCTACATTCGCCTTCCCAAAAATTGAACATATTTTTCTCACAATTTTATTTCTTTTATATCTGTTTAAAGATTGTGGTGCCCTTAAACATTTATGTTTGATCATGAGAACTATAAACATTATAAGTGTTAATGCTGTAACTACTTTCTTTAAAAAAACCAAATAAACAAAAAGCACCTTCTTTTCTAAAATATCACAGACAAAGTATAACAAGTACTTATGGAAATAACAGGGTCAAGATCATATGACTCAAAATATATGCAACCATTAAGTTTGGCCTAAAGCTGCCTCCTTGTTATTACAGCCTAGAAGTTTCTCTGTAAATAGGGAACTGTAACCTAACTGAATGTGTAAACAGACAATAGCTTACCCTTTCACTGATCACTGAATTTCAGTCAGTCACAGGTGATCAACTGTCCAAACAATGTTCAAATAACAAAAAGTCAAACTATACACAATCCAATTATTTTGGTACCTCACTTTCATTTTTTGTACCTCACTTTCATTTTCTGCACATCACTTTCCTTTTTTTTGTCTGTAACTCTTCAACCGACTGGCAGAGCTAAAGTCTGTCTGAATCTATTCTGTTTCAGAAGGCTGCCTGATTCACAAATCATTCTTTGTTCAGTTAACCCATTTATGCGTGAGGTTGCAATTTTTTGAAGTTTTGCAATCAGACCTTGATGATGACTTTGAGCAGTAAGATATAAATAATTCCCATACGCTTAGCATTCCAGTAATGGAACACTAGGCACAAAAGAGTTTTAAACTCTGTTGAATTTAATTTGTCTGAAGTTTCTCTTTTAACAGATGGTGTCAGAAGTTCGATCTGGACTAGAGTTTCTAGAGACTCACAGGAGCCTTAAGACCAAGCAAGGTGTTCGCTGGACCCATTGTGTCCATCACTCTCTCCCAGCAACTAAGCATTATGGGTAAGTAGTTGTCTCCAAGCTCAACAATTTATGTTTTGAGTATCTTAGGCTTGTTTGAATAATTTTTTAAAAATCTGAAATGGGTTTGGAAGTTTCAACAAAAATTAGGCTAGATCCAGGATTAGATGGATTTGATGAATAGCTGGATTGGATCCCATTACAGACCTCAGGTGTCTGACTGGGTCAGACAGAAAGTGGCGGTAAATGGCAATATTGCAGAGGTGTGGATTCTATCTTTCAGAAATTCACAGGAATTTTTTTTTTTGTAATCTATCTGCTGTGTTTATTTTTCTTGAATTCTTCAGTAGAAAAAATATCATAGTCTTAGTTGATCAAGGATATCTGACAGCCAAAATTAAAATTAAATATAAAAATGGAATTCTTAATTTCTGAAGAACTAGTTACTTCACCTTCTGGTTATGCCCATATTTACATGTGCAAGTATTAAGGCCCAGAAGCAGCAAACACTTTTAGAAATGGTGAAATCTTACTAAAGGTAATTTAGAAATTACAGTGGAGTATTCCAAATGAAACACACCGCCCTTTAAGAAATGCACTTAAAAATGAGAACTTCCAAGTTAGTCTTCTCCAGGCATGCCTACTGATATGCATAAACTTTTAAAAAGAATATGAAATTTTTATTTCCTTTTTAAAAGATTCTTTATAAAATGAAAATAAAAAGCTTAAGTGACTAATAATAAAAATCTGATCTGCTTAACTTTTGGATATTAGTTACTATCCTGCCTGAAGTTGCAGAGAAAGCTATGGCGGATAAAGTGTTTAAAAAATATATGTCTTCAGGTAAAGTAGAGTTGCTTCTTTTTCCGAACTGTCCATGCTGATCCAGGCATAAAGAATGCTTTATTTGCCCTATGTTTTAGTAGACTCTATCCGGAGCCTTTTTTTTTTTTTTTTTTTTTTTTTTTAATTAAGGAAACAGTAGCTAAGTTAAAGAAAACCACCTATTGAAATAAACAGTTCTCCAAAATACCTTTCTGACATTTACCTGTCTTGAAATCCTTCTTTAAAAGAAATTTGCAACTGTAAAGAAAATTTTAATTTGTAAGGGTGCCAAAGAGGGAAGACTGGGTTGAAATTCTTACCATTGTTTGAAATTGACATAAAAGTCCTACTTTTGTTCAAGATGCTTCTCTCGGCCATCTCATTTTAACTGGGCCTTTATGCACTACCTTTTTCCATGATTTGAATAAATGATTTTTCAAATATTTGAGCAATATTTAAAGCTAAAGTGTCAGCTATGTGCTTTTGAGATACAAATTTTCTACCTTGTAACACCTGAATCATCCCTTTAGAAATTTAAATTTAGTATTGTTTAGCTAACAATTGCTGAGGCCAAGGAAACAGGTCATTTGAGAATTGATAGGCTGAATGGGGAAAATAAAAACTATTTGAAAACTGGCAAATGAGAATTCTTTGTAACAGCTAAGATCTGCCTCTGTTTGTGTATATTTATATAGGTGTTACCTGTGTATAACAATATTTGATAGAAATAGTTTTGAAATTCTTGGTAAACTAAAATAGAAATGGCTTCGGAATTATCAGTTTAACGTAATTCAGACATTTTTGCATGTGTCTGCTGGTTAGACAGGTTATGTTGTCTCTGCTATGTGTTTTACAGTTAGGCAGGTTTATGTTGCCTCTACTTTGTGTTTTAAGGTCATAAAACTGCTGCTTCTATAAACTTTTTGATACTTGCTTGATATAATTGGTAGTCTATGTTTTCAGTATTGAGCTTCTTGATTCTAGGGTCAGGACAGGTGGCCAACATGAGTCCTGGGAACATGTCCTCAGTGAATTCACTACCAGCTGCAAGGGAAAGTCAAACCCACTGTGACTCCTTCCTCTATGGTCCAACTTTGCCTCCTGGGCAAGCTGGGAGGGCTTGAACCCTCCACACATAGTCTTTACAGCTTTATCTTCTGTCTTAAGTGCTATAACTGGTGAGTAAATTCAGCACCCAGATGTGTCTTGCCCTCCATAAATATCCTAGGTGTCATATGGCTACTTGAGACCTATAATGACTGGGGAAGACATAAGGGAGAGTACCTGTGTCATAGTTTCCAAATATTTTTCACTTTTCAGTAATTTAAAATCTTAAAGTCATGTTATATTAAATAAAATAATAGATAATTATAAAATTTCTAAGTCATTTGTAATTAGTGAAACATTAATTATTAAATATGTTTCAACTGACATACTTTGTCACCTAATTCTTCTATGATCTAGAAAAACTAAATATATCTAGATCTGTTAATAAGCAAAACATTAAGGAAACATGTCTTTCTAAAATATTATGAAATGGCTTTCATCTATAAATACTGATATAAAACAGTACATAATTACTTCCTATGTTTTCACTAAAAATTAGGTTTCCTAAGAGTTAAAATTGTAGTTAATATGTATAATTAAAACTACTAGATATAAAATATTCTATATACAAAACATGCATTACAAAGCAAGTTACCCTTTTGGTGACAAAAGTTGTAAAAGCATGACAATGTGTGTTTTTGAAAAAAATAATTTTCTCTAGTTTCAAATTTACTTAAATATTGCTTCAAATTAAAGAAATGAAAAGATATAGATAAAAAATAAAGAGTTGGAAAGAGAAAGAAAATAGAACAAAATTTTGTAAGAGATAACAAAAGGTTTTTAGAAATCTTGTGTGGTCAAAATAATGACTGAGATTGGCTTATTAGAGTTTATTAAATTCGTTTTAGAATTGATAATACATTAATACAAAGGTGAAAGTTTGGTTTTCTCTTTTAAACAAGAATTTTCATGTGGCACAGTTGTGACAGTAGAAGATTTTTATTCACATTTTGAGTAAACTGCAAAAAAAAAAAAAAAGAGAAAGAGAGCAAAAGAGAGACAAGGGATAGAAAAACAGAGTCTGTCTCAGGCTATTTTCCTCAGCTCTTTCAGTTGGAAAATTGAGTCTCCTATCAAAGAATAAAAGCTTTTGCTTTTTAAAACATTTTTTTTTACCACTTTGGCTAAATGAATGGCTATTATTTAGTCACGTGATTCTATTTTGTCATGTGACCTGTGATTCTATTTTGATTATTTTAAGGCTTTGTAAGAAAAAATGTTTAACCTTTTTGAGTTATGTTTCAATGAATATGTTATTAATGTATGTCCTAATGCTGTATGAGATTCATAAAATTTTGACATATCTTGGTATATTTTATTAGTCATAATTATTATAATTATGTTAAATTATTGTATAATAATATAAAATAACCACATTTTCGTGTCAACTGTGTTTTTAACTATGACCATTTTAAGTTGTTTCTACAGTTAGTTGCTTAACTCTGATGTAGTTTCTGTAAGTTCTTCACAAGCAGGTAGAATTTTATGGTATTATTTCTTCAAAAAGATTCATGGAAAATATGGAAAAGGCGCTGACAAGCACTCTTGAGTACAGATTTTCCGTAACTATGAGATCATATCTTTTGGTTTGAGTAAGAATTTCAAAAACTCCAAGAGACTGATTGGTTCATAAATCTGCTAACCAGAGTGGTACAAAATTCAGTTACATACAAGGAAATACCCTGCAAGATTTCAGCCAGCATTAAAATTGTTAAAATATGCAGTTTGGATGAACTCCATGGCACAAGTCAAATTAGCAATGATAACCCATTTATTAAGCAGTGTTAGGAACCCGAATTAAGGTAACAAAATTAGTATTTAGGAGCATACAAAACCAATGTTAAGAATGGACTCATGGAGAGTCAATTGTTTTTTGTTCAATTAAACTCTGTAAAATTTAATTTGTTTAAAGTTTTTCTTTTAACATGACTAAAAATCGATCATTCGAAAACCACATAAACTTATGTGAATTTTAATGAGAGCACGACCAACACCATAAATAATCTTATTTTAAATAGCGCCGTTGGATCTCCATTGGCAATAACGTCTGGGACCACTATCATTAAATATTCTGCATCTTTAACTTGAAAACTTAAGCTTCTTCCTTAGAGTTATAGGTTGTTTGGTGGCATATTCTTCCAATAGAGACCAGTTCCATCAAAATTTAGAATTTGATATGTGGCATAGCATTCATTACCAATCGATATTGTAACTAGAAATGGCTTTACATTTTCACTTTCTGCACTGTCAGCACCAAAATTTACTTAAAGTTTTGGCAAAAATAGAGTAGCTCTTGAGGCCATTACTTATATAAAGACTATATAAAGAATTCAGCTTCTGCAGAAATTTCAACATTTCTTTCTAAAGATTTTTATATATTGCTTAGGCTTTCTTAGGAAAATGTCCCTTAATGATTCATAACTTTCATGTATTATGAAAATTACCTATAAAGTAATGCTACAACTACATAATACTAGCAACACTGTGGAATCGGATATTGCACAACATAAACTACAGAAACAATATAAATTATAGTATAACAGATTATATTTAATATTTTTGTCTGTTTTATACATTTAAAATATAATACAGCTGACTTTTACAAAATGTTAGTAATTTTACATCTACTGACAAATTTTTTCTGAGGTTTTTTAAGTACTCACACCATTGATTTAGTTCTGGACTTCATAATCTCCTCCACTACATTTTTATTATATTTTGGCTAATTCTTTCAAATATTTTTATATTTGTTGAAAATAAATTATAATATTTTAATAATTTGGTCTTATATCACTTATTCAAATTCTTCTCACATGTTACACATTTTACCTTGAGCACTAGTTTAATTTCTTAACTGTTCCCTGCACATTATCGTTACAGTATCTTCAAGACATGCTCCAAGGATAACCTAAATTTAAGCTGTCAGGATAATTTACCTGTAGAATTGCATTTAGGATAGAGCAATAATGGCACAAATAAACATAAATTAATTTTCTCAAATAAATAGGTACTGAGATATAAAGAACAGCCTAATTTATGAGCACTGTGAAGAGAACATTGAACCAGGTTTGTTCTATCAGCCTCAAACCATGTAATTTTATAATCAAAATTACCTTTTAGTACAAAATGGTTACAGGAGCATTAGCCATCACATGTGCTTACCAGACAGCAGGAAAGAAGAAAGAGAAAAGGATAAAACGTACTTGTTATTTAAAAAAATAAAAATAAAAAAAGAATCCTATAATTTTCATACAACATAACAACACTTCTTTAATGAATACATAGTTATTTGGCTACAGACATAAAAGAAGTTGAAATATAATGTGGTAAATTATGTTTCAAATACCACATTGAATTATATTTAGTAATAATGTAATTTTGGATTCTATAGGCATAAATGTGAATTCCATAAATCTTTAATTTTATTTCTTTAAGTTTTTGCATCAATTGTGCATTTACTTTTTTTTTTTTTTGGCACTTTAAAACTTTTCATTTATTTCTTAATTGCATAAGTAGCAACTCTACATGTTCTTCTTATTAAAAAATGTTAAACTGTATAGATAAGGCAAAGTCTCCAATGACATCCATCTAATCTCAGTGTCTTCTGAAAGAGGTACAGCAAACTGATCACACTGGTTTCATCTTTGTTTCATCTTCCAGATCTTTCTCTATACACTTACATACATATATAAGTCTATATAGAAGCACATCCTTTGGATGGTTTCTTTATATAGACAACATCATACAGTACCTTTATGCGACGTCATTTTCTTTGTTTTCTCCCTTAATCTCGGTGATTTTTCTGTGTCAATGCAGCTCTATCTCATTCTTCTTAAACTGCTCCACCTAACTCCTTAGTGCGAGTCTACCAAGATTTATTTAACATTCCTTATTTCCTTTTGTATTTGCTTCTTTTTGCACATGTATGGTACCCTACAGAAATACACCCAATATGCACAGGGATAAGTATACAACTTGCTGTTTTGTCCAACTAAAGATTTTAGTAAAGAACAACTTTCCATATACTCTCCCCACTATTTTGTAAAATAAAATATAAAAGAACAAGTCCATACTTATGAAGAACAAAATTACAGGGAAAAAAAAGAAAAAAGCAAACAAAAGAGACAGTCTTCTCCCAAGAAAGGATGGATGGAAGCCCTACTGCAGATCACTGAAAATTTCATCAGAGAGGAGCTCTGGTGCAAGAAGCTGCTTTGAAGAAGCATCGCTTAAGTCTCACCTCAGAAACAAGTGAGCTTTTCTTCCATCAAGTCTTCTCACTACCAAAAACAGCCTTTAGCATGGGACCATTTCCTAAATTGTGGTTGGTGTTCCCAGGGGAAATGTCAGATGACTTGATGAGGTGGCACACAAGTAAACATTCTCCAATTTAATAATTATATATTAGTTTAATATTTATTACAGAAAAAAGGATACTTAATATCTACTGCAAAAAACATGGGTTGACTGAAATAAAAAATATTTAGAATCAGATCTGCATGTATCGACATGAAAAAAAAAAAAAAAGCAAGGTTCAAGTTAGTGCTCTCTCTGTGACCCAGAGCAATTTCTTTAGTCTATTTGAACTCCGGTCTCCATCTCTAAGATGAGGTCAGTAATATTACCTCACTGGAGTCCCATGGAGTTGATATGAGATGAAGAGTAGAACGTGTCTGGCACATAACGAGATGTGAATACATGTAGGGTTTACTCCTCTTTTTCTACTGTTTTCTCTTCCTCCCTCAGGATTTTCCATCCCAGAGTTGGAATCTAGAGTCCCATTCAGACAGAGTTTAAAAACTTTGTTCATCAAAATCTTGCTAAGGTGTTAACTGCCAATGATGTATTTGAATTGTAATCGTGCAAGTTCTGAAAGTCAACTAATCTTGTGCAAATAAATGAATCTCTAAGACAAATACTGTTTCCTTTATGTTGTGAAAACTTGCACAATAATCATATATCCTTAAGACGTAAAAATATTTTTTCATGAAGTGAGCTATTTTCCAAAGGTTGGTTTTTTGAAAAGTTACCAAATTTCTTTTCTCAGTTTATTTATATTTTCAACTTCTGTTTAACTCACTTTGAATTTTTTTCATTTTCTGAGAAAATTCAACATGGCAATCAAATGCTCACATTTATTACCATGGAGCAAGCAATATCCTCCAATTAACATATAGCAAGTAATCTCTTATAATTTTAATTGTATATTTATGTATATTTAATTGTATATTTACTTATTTTATTGTATAGATTTGATTGTAGTAGTTTTGTATTCATTTTCATAATTTGAGTAAGAAAGGCTATAACAAGCTTCTGGGTCTTTCAAGAACCAAATCTGGATTTGCATTAAACTGTTTTTCCCTTATATGTAAAAAAACACTACTTTTATGTTTATCTTTAGTGATTATTAGTCTGTTATTTTTCAAAAATTTTAATTGAATGCTTTATTTTCCATTTTAAATATCACCAGTGTATTCATCCAAGTGTTTAAAACCATGCTCTTCCATTCTTCACAAATCCAGCGCATTGCTAATCTTCCAAAAGTATCACTGTTTAAAATTTTTGAAGCTTGAATATTGTACAATCGACTTTCCAAATTGACAGGTTCTGCGTTTGCAGATTTAGCCAACTTTTGAGCAAAAATATAAAAAAAGTATAAAAGTAACAACATAACAATAAAAACCAATACTAATAAAAAAAAACCAGTATAACAACTATTTACATAGCATTTATGTTGCATTAGGTATTATAAGTAATCTAGAAATGATTTAAATTTGTAACAGAGTTTGTGTATATTATATGCAAATATAATACCATTTTATGTAAGGGACTGAAGGATTTGCAGATTTTGATATGTGTAGAGGTCCTGCAACCAATCTCCTGCAAATACCAAGAGACAAATGTGTGGTAAATTATCTTGTCTTCAAAGAAACTATGCATAGTTAACATAAGTGCAGGTTTACTTTCTTCGTACTACTTACATAGAGCTGTTCTGTAGCTACCATAAAGTATATACACTTTAATTTACACCTTTATTGCTTTTTTTTAACTCATGAAAACATTTCCCACAAAATTTTTATGTAAAAAAACATTCACTTGAAAGGTAAATATAGCAAATAAAATTCTATTCAATTAAGTTGGTGCCTATATGTGTTAAGAAACTAAGTTTTCATTCCAGTTATTATTATTATTATTATTATTATTATTATTACTTTTGAGACGAAGTCTCACACTGTTGCCCAAGCTGGAGTGCAGTGGTGCCATCTCGGCTCACTGAAACCTCCACTTCCCAGGAGATTTAAGTGATTCTCCTGCCTCAGCCTCCCAAATAGCTGGGACTACAGGCATGCACCAGTATGCCCAGCTAATTTTTGTATCTTTAGTAGAAGTGGGGTTTCACTACGTTGGCTGTGCTGGTCTTGAACTCCTGACTTTGTGATCCGTCCACCTCGGCCTCCCAAAGTCCTGGGATTACAGGCGTGAGTCATGGCGTCCAGCACCGGTAATTACTTTTAAACTAAGAAATCTATTTTCTCCTCTTTGCAACATAACTACACATATTATCACTCTTTTTAGATATAGCTATCTACATTCAGTATAATTCTTGACATTAATCTATTTTCTAACCAAACAGTGCTTGCTTAGTCATTTGGTCATTTGATTAAATTTTAAAGCATAGGTAACTTTCCAATACATTTTATCAAAGTCTCTTTGATCTTTCCTAACTGAAAAGGTTATGCAGAGCCCATTTACAACAATGGAAGGATTCACAAAAACAAGAGGTAACATATCACGCTCCTGAGCATGAGTGGTCAAAGAGAATTTATTGAGAAAATATACTTATGCCCTTCAGATTTCACCCTTATTAATTCTTCAGCATTTATAAGCTTTATTCAGCAGATTCATTAATATTTTGTTTTAGTTGAACAAGTGGGAATTTGAAATGAGCCATTTTGGAAGTAGCTGGACAAAAGCCTACTTTCTTCAGTTTAGCCACATTGCCCTTCTTTGCATATCAATGGCCGCATTTCTCATTTTCCCCTGTGTCAGGCAGCGCTGATGCAAGCACAAAGCTTCTTTTGAATTAATAGAAGATGAACACTGGGGTCAATTTATCAGACCTAGAAGGAGAGAAGAAATGAGCTCAACAAGCCGAGGAATGATCTGGAATACAAAGACAAGAGCAAAATGAGATTATACTAGATACATTGCTTTATATTCTGTTTTGATTCTAATAATCAAATAGCTTTTACAGCTTTAAATTTTGATGATTCCTTTTTATTTTTTAGGAACTTAAATTAATTGAGCATATGTAAAGAATAACATATTTGTTTATAAATAATTTATTTGGTGATCTGTAGATAATAGAAAAATAAACCATTTCCTCTTATATAAACAATGATATGTAAGAAATGTATTCTGAAGAATGTTTCTTGCTATATTGTTTTAAAGCAGCATTGTTCAATAGATACATAATGTGACACAGATGTAATTAAGAGTTTTTCAAGAAACCACATTAAGAATAATTTTAAAAAGCAGATAAAGTTAGTTTTACTAATTTATTTTATCTAGTATTTTCAAAATATTATTTCAAATGTAATCATTACATGAGTATTAATGCAATATCTTGTATTTTTGTTTTTACATAACAAGCTTTCAATGTTGATGATGCTTTTTATATCTGATAGCATATTTTAAGTGCTCAATAATCATATGTAGGAATGGCTTATATATTAGGTACTGCCAGGTCAAGAGAAATAGACCATTACAATGATAATTGAGAATAATCTTTTGGATGTTTTGTTGAATGTAATCATTTATGAACTCAAATATTTACTATATACTGGCCGGGAGCAGTGGCTCTCGCCTGCAATCCCAGCACTTTGGGAGGCCAAGCCTGGCAGATCACCAGGTCAGGAGTTCGAGACCAGCCTGATCAATATGGTGAAACCCCGTCTCTACCAAAAAAAAAAAAACACAAAAATTCGCTGGGCATGGTGGCGCGGGCCTGTAATCCCAGCTACTCAGGAGGCTGAGGCAGGAGAATTGCTTGAATCTGGGAGGCGGAGTTTACAGTGAGCAGAGATTGTGCCACTGAACTCTAGCCTGGGCGACAGAGCGAGACTCTATTTCAAAAAAAAAAATTTACTGTATGTTTAGTGACTGCTATGTCATATAATCTGTATAACTAAATATATATTGAGCCTTTGCCATTCTGATTATGTGATAGTATCTTTATTTACCTTTATTTCCACAGATTATCTTTTACCAAAATAAAAAACGAAACCAAAAATGAAGCCCCATATCACTGTATTGACCATTGGAGGCATTTATGTCTTCCTTTTTTGTATCTATGTAGCTCAGTTCTTATAAGAATACTTGTTTGGGAAATAAATTTATTCAAAGATTTTTTTTTTCAAGAGCTAGCTAACTTCATTACAAACTACCAGAATTTATATAAATTGTTATCAATCTCTGCACCTCTGAAAGCTTAATTGTGATAATGATGATGTCATAATTATAGTACCAACTTCATAGATAACCTGTGTATCACAGGCAGAATCCTAACCCTCCCCACCAGCAAGATGACAAGTTCTGATCCCTGGAACATGTGACTATGAGAGACATCTCTCCCATGATTATATATTATGTGGCACAGTTGACTTTAAGATAGGATATTATCCCAGAGGCCTGGCCTAACCATTTGAGATTTTAAAAGTGGAGAATTTGTTTCCAGCTGATGACTGAAGAAGTCAGAGATTCAAAAGAGGAAAACGATTCAATGTGCCCTTGTTGCTTTGAAGATGGAGGAGGTCACTGAAGAAGGAATGACATATAGCCTTGAGGTGTAGTAGCAGACGTTAAACTGACAGCCATCAATGACACTCCTGTAAGAAACTGGATTTTCTCAACAACGTGAATAACCTTGGAAATAGATTCTTCCCCAAAGCCTCCAGATAGAAGTGACACCCAGTGAGTGACACCTTGATTTTGCTTTATATTGGTCTTATGGGACCTGGAGCACACAACCTAATAAGGCATACCGGATTTATCACTTACAGAACTATGAGAAAAAAGTGGTATTGTTTTAAGCCAGAAAATTTGTGGTAAATTATTACAGCAGCAATGGAAACCAATATACTATGTGAAAATATCTTGCAAACATTAACATGTTTTCTAAATTTTAGGCATTATAATTAGAACATATAATCCATTGGATCCTCTGTTTTATTTAAATTCTTTGTACATAGATGAGCCTGGTCTGTTCTATGACCAAATGTAGTATTTCTAAATACAGTACTTCCCGCAGTTTTCCAATTTGTATGTTATCCTTATTAACATGAACTATTTAAGAGTAATAACAAGCAAATGCTAATCAATTACCACTGTGGAATAGCTCAAATAGTCTAATCTAATGAATGGGATATAGTAGAATAGCATTAACAACATATCTACTTTATTTTCTATCCCACATACCATAGCATGGGGCAGGGTGATTTTCTTAATAAATAATGACAAGTAATTCTGATAAAGACACTGATAATTAAATTATGGTGGCAATATTCAAAATTTAAATTTAGGAGACAAATATACTTCAAAATTAATGTATTTCTATAAAAGGCTGTTTCATAGTACTTTTCAAAATCAATTGAATATTTTATTAATTACAGGTATGTCAAATATAATAATCATTATTCGAATATTCAAGACCAGTGGGTGAATATTATGAATATTAATGATTTATAGTGAAATTTAGTCTTAGTGACTATGATTTTTTTAAAAAAGGCTTGATTTGGCATAATACATACATTTTAATATACAGGTATAGAATACATGCTCCAGATAGTGTGCTGCAGTGGTTATTTTTCATGTGAACACACACACGTTTTCTTAGGTTATGGTGTCAATTTGGGTCCCCTGAGATGCAAAAGATGCTAACATTAGATGATCAAAAGAATCTTGAGGAAACACCTGTGAAGGTGAAGCGGGCAGGAGAAGAGACAAAGAACCTTCAGAACACAATTCAACCCTGATAGCTGTTGAAATAAGATAAAGAAGAAAGAAATGAGAGTCAGTGCCCTGGGTTACAATACAGGTCTCTGAATATTTTCGACCTTCCAATCAGTGGAGAGTTTCAAGCAGAAGTCCGTTCGAGGACTTCCATTGTCTGTATTGCTGGACTCTGTAATCTCCTCCCTTGGTGAATATTTAAAATTTTTGTGTTATTATTACCACACTCTCTTAATTACTACAGATTCATTATAAATTATTTTCTAGGTTTATTGAGGAATAATTGTCAAATAAAAATTGTATATATTCAAGGTGTACAACATCATTCAATCCACATTTATATTGTGCAATTAGTACCATAAACAAATTAATTAACACAGTCTTCACCATACCCAGTTCCTGTGTGTTTGTGTGTGTGTATGCATGCGTGTGTGTGTGTGTTCATGGTGAGGTCGCTTAAGATCTGTTCTTTTAGCAAATATCCAGTAAACAATGCAATATTATTAACTATAGTCACTGTACTGTAGGTTAGAAAATTGGAAGATGTTGGTTATCCAACACAAACATATATCTGGATATCTGCTGTTATCAGTTCTCTACTTCTTTTTCTTGTTGTCCTACCAATCCTGGCTATTTACATTGCTATGTGAATTTTAGAATTAATTAATTAATTTAGAATTAATTTACCGGCGACACAGCGAGACTCCATCTCAAAAAAAAAAAAAAAAAAAGAATTAATTTACCAATTTATGCAAATACCCAGCTGATATATGGCTAGTATTTCATTCAAGATACAGAATAATTTGGGGAAAATTGACATCTCTATGTTACTGGATTTTCAATACATAAACATGAAATAATTACCTTCCATTTAGTTAGATATAATTAATTTTCTCCTCAGTAATATTTCATAGTTTCTTGTATAAAACACTTGCATACCTTCCACTACACATATTCACAGAAATTTGGGCTTGTCTTTATTTTACCTTGCTTGATAGTGAAACCATTCTCTAATAAACATCTCCCAATAAGTATTATGAAATACAGATGAGAATTTCCATCCTCACAACAGTGGGAGTACGAGATCTATATTCACTTGCTTTTTGTTGTTTCTGTTAATGAAAATGTCCAGCTGATAACATAGGTTGTGGTCCACTGTGTATGTGGTGATAACACACTCAGAATAAAAAATGAAGATATTATTGAAGAATCCCAATGCTACGATTATATATTTATCTCCAAAGTTAAATATATATTCCTCATATCAGAAATGTGTGTAGATCAGTCAAATTAATAATTGTTTTCTCATGTGCAAAAAGCTGTTCATGAAATAGGTCGAGACAAGCACAAAACTAAAGATATATTATAAACTAGGTGAAATCTTTATCCCCTAATCTATCTCCCTATTGAATTGAGCTTAGCTAATTCTTCCAATCAAAGTCACCCATAAGGATAATTTCTTGAAAATGATGTGGTAGTATTATTTAAATAATTCCCTGTCTGTGTTCTAGAATGTTGTAGATTGCAGAACTATAAACTCAATTCTGTTATCAAATTCATGTTAGTATATGTCAGTTGTGAAATTTCTTTTTTTAGCCACAAATAAATTAAAATTATGAACAAATATGTTTCTTCAAGAGCTCATCTGAAAAAAAATGTTGGGGTGACTACATAAGAATCACCTAAGGTACTTCTACAAATATGTATTTTATCTTTATTCCCTTTACCCAATCTGATTTAGTAGATAAGGACAGACACAATATTATATAAAAATGCCCAGGTGACTTTTCTATGTGGCTTGACTGGGGAACAGCTGTGCATTGTTCCAGCTATACAATATCATTAGTGTTATCGCTGTAGAGCATGGAAATATGCAGTACAGAAAATTAAAACCATAATATTAATTTATTGTCAATGGACATAATTATTTTCCCTAGTTATAATCAGACTTCCTACTTTAGGGACTATAGCCTAAATGTTTGCCAATTAAACAGTTACAGCTCTTTTAGCACTTCTCCATATACACTGATCTGAATAACCCGAGTCTTTTATGTATCCCTTTTTCAAAAGGCCAAGAAATCAATAAGATTAAACAAGACCTGTCAACATCCCTTTTAATTGTGTTTGAGCAAAACTGTTATTTCCACAGTGCCACTGCCAGACTTGATTTCAGAGACCAATAAATGAAGATATTAAAAAGTTAAGAGAAATTATTCAAAATTTCATTTTCAATGGATACATACAATCCATTCAAACAGGTTATTCTGAGTCTACAACTGAAAGATATACTTTGTTTGGAGAATTATCCTTTCCTCAAATTTAACTGTGTCATTGCTCCCTTTAACAACGGGAAGAATACAAATGACATGATCCAACTTGTATTGAGAATCCAAATTCATACACTCCCCTTTCTCATTGACAGGAATAACTGAAACATATGTCTTTTCATACCATGTGGAAATATGCAACAATATTTCAGTTCTTGATTTTTCTTGGCCTTTACTAACATATTTAGCTACTTCAATTTTTAGTTTTCCATTGATCCTTCCATTTCCAGTATATAAACGTTTTGAAATAAGTGTGGATTTTGCACGAGACAACTCCTCTCTTCCATTTTCTTCCGTTTTGTGAGGAGAATGCTCTACAGTTAATGCAGGAAATATTAAGGAAAGGCCATGAACTTGGATTTCCTGCATTCCAAATATTTTCTACTTACTTTTTTTTTTTTTTTTGAGACAGAATCTAGCTCTGTTGCCCAGGCTGGAGTGCAGTGGTGCACTCTCAGCTCACTGCAACCTCTGCCTCCCTGGTTCAAGTGATTCTTCTGCCTCAGCCTCCCGAGTAGCAGGGACTACAGGCGCCTGCCATCAGGCCCGGCTAATTTTTTTGTGTTTTTTAGTAGAGATGGGGTTTCACCATGTTAGCCAGGTTGGTCTCCATCTCCTGACCTTGTGATCCACCCACCTTGGCCTCCCAAAGTGTTGGGATTACAGGCATGAGCTACCACACTTGGCCTTCAACTTACTTTTTAATATGAACCTCTTTACTGTCCCAGACATTCCATTTCTAGTGCCTTCCTAATTGTTCTCTAGCCCATTTATTTATTTTCCTAGCATATGCCCCCAGATTTGTGTAGTCCTCTTAGTGGAAGATGGGAGTTCTTTGGTTTTCAGTTCTATGAAAAGTATCCATTGTTCAAGAAATTGTAATCAATTTTATCCCTTAAAATTTTCTTCAAAGTTGCCTTCCTTCAATAGCTCAAATTCTGACCCTGGCCTACATTAAACCTTTTGTGTTTCTGTCTCATTCCCTTTTAATGCTTTTCATATTGTATATCTTTCCTCAGCTAGCCACCTCATAGCTCATTTCATTTATACTTCCCTATCTATATTTGGCAGGTGAACTGGACTTTCACTTAGAAAAGGCTTATTCACTTAGCTAATGAAATAGTCATAAATTAACAGGTTTAATTTAAAAAAATTGCAAGATTATGGAACATCTAGTTTACTGCATCAAATTCGTATCTCTCAATCATTATTGTAGAGGAGGTGGCACATGTAAGAAGAAAGTAAATTTTAAGTGAACAAATGAACATATGATATAATGGTTTTCAGCTCTACTAACAGGCTAATGTTCCCATTCCCTGCATCCTTATCCTCTTGCCTGATGAACTAACCCTAATCCACTTAATGCAGTTGTAATTATTCAGACTTGAGTCAAACAAATGTCCAAAGGCTGACCCTGACATCCCTTTGTTGTGTGACTTTTGGCAAGTTACCACTCCTGAGCTTCAGTTTCTTCATTTATAAAATTGACCCAATGATAGTATCTATGCCACAGAAATGATGTAAAATAATATATGTGAAAATATTTATCCTGGTAACCGAATATGGTGAACACTAAACATGTTATGTGCTATGGCCAAGCCCTTGCGACCCCTGTGACCCACACGTACACCTCCAGAAGGTCTCCTGGAGCCAGAAAGTCTGGGACAACAGAAAAACCCCAAAAGAAGAAAAATAGCTAGTTCCTGTCTTAGCTGATTAGCCAACCTTGAGACCTTCTACCATTGTGACATGCTCTACCCTAACTGATCAATCAACCTCCTGACACTGTGCCCTGTGACCCCTCCCACCTTGTGATAATGTACCTTGTGACATTCTTCCCCTGCCTGCAATAAACGGCCCCTAACTGTAACTTTCCACTGCTTACCACTGACCTATAAACCTAGCTCCAAACCCACCACCCTCCGCTGACTCCCTTTTCGGACTCAGCCTGCTCGCCCCTGAGTGAATAGACAGCCTTATTGCTCACACTTAGCCTGTCCAGGTGCTCTCTTCAATTAGACACATGCATAACATTTACTATATTCGGTGAAAATTAGGATTTGTTAGACATTTTTCTTTACACTTAACATATAGGCTTGATTTTTATTTCAGTTTCTTTTTAACATTGATTAAATAACCTTATTTGAAATTGTGTGTTGGTTATTTATTCTAGTGAATACATGAAAAAATTTTGGATAGTGACATGTATATTTAAAGAAAAGAGATATGTGATTTCCAACTGATACAATTATTAGATCCAATATGACTTTCTGCATTAAAAAAACAAAAACAGAAAAACAAACAAATGATCTTCATTGAAACTGCATATGGCTTGATATTTGGAAGAACAGTTACACGTATCTTCAGATTTCTTACCCAAGTGCCACTATTAAAAAAAATCATTTGTGCTTTTTCCCATATTGTTAACCTATATCATTTTGCATTAATTTCTCTGGCATTTGTTAGGCTTAAAAGACTTTGGAACATAGTTTCAAGGTTTGATTTTATTGATATGTTTACACAATAAAGCATCATTTAAAATATCATTAAATAAGACAAAAACTTACATTCCTCTCTTTAGAATCTCAGTAAATGTGAACACTTGAGAGCTTGCCATTTATGATTAGTATTTCATGGTACATCAAGTAAGCATCCTTCTTCACAAACATAATAAGTTTCCAGCTAGTGTATGTAATACCTATAAAATCTAATGTGGCTAATGAACAAGAATAAAATAATGGCAATCTATGGGAATAAAATAAAACATTAAACAAAGGTGAACAATATATTGTAGAAACAGGGACACCTTAGAAACAAGGGCATAATTTAAAGTTTAAAATACAAAAATCATGCAAAATAAATGTGCAGGAATATGCACTACCACTTCTTTTAATTTTGATTTAAATAAGAAATAATGCTTTCTTGGAAGATAGGCAAATAGAAGGTTTAATAGATGATTATTATGATGAAAAATATTATCGACTGTGATACACCAATACAATGGCACATGTTCTGTGAAATAATGAGATGGGAGAGTTCCCTTGAACCCTTGTAGGACTTGTAACCGGCGTGGCTTGATTACTTGGCTAGTCACTGTGCTCGAATCCATCATGGGATGGGGAGAACTCAGGTGAGCAGGTATCTGGGCCAGGGTGAGCACTTTTGGGCTCCAGCCCCACAGTAGCATCTAGGGGTTTGTTACAATTAATGCTCCTTTAGCAGTTGCTGTCTGCAGATGGCTAAGTGTTAACCAGCTCAGTGGAGAGTCAAGTTGACAGCCTTTTACACCCTACCCTCTTGGTACCTGGGTTCTTGTTAGGCATCCAGGAAACACCAGGTCACGTGAATGGTTTGAAAGGTGATGAATGTGGAGGATTTTATTGAACGGTGGAAGTGCCTCTCAGCAGAAAGGGAGCTGGAAAGGAGATGGTGTGGGAAGAAGGTGATCTCTGAGTGAAGCTGCCTCTATCTGTAGTCTCCAAGGCTCAGTTGTTTCTTCTCCTCTAGAGGTTCAGTTGCTTCTTCCCTTCTCTCCTTCTCTGCTATGCCACTCTGCTCCTCTGGCAGTGAAGCTTGGGGTTTTTATGGGTACAGGGTGAGGGGCATAGTGAGCCAAAGGGCAGCAACACTCAGGCAAGAAAATGGGGATGTGAAGGATGTGAAGTTCTCATTTAGGGCCACGGGTTTAGGTTTCAGGGTGGAATCTTTGCCAGAGACCCCGCCCTCTTTTACCCAGTATTTCCCTGTCTCCTATCCATATCAATAAGAAGTTAAAAAGATTGCTAGTTGGAATCGGAATTAGAGATTTGGATGGAAATGTAAAATAAAAAGTAAAAGGTATTTCAAAAAAGGTCTTTGTAGCGTGTGCATTTTTCTCCTATTGGGTTTCTTTCTAAAGTTTTTTATTTTTCCCCCACTAAAGGCAAATTTTCTTGTAAGTAACAGCTGATGAACATTGTTTTCTTGTTTAGTCTAAAGTTAGTTTCCGGGGAAAAAAGCATTAGGTTGTATGAAACATAATACATATGTCAATGTTTTTCCCTTGCCTAATAGCTAAACTGTACTTATTGTTGATTTTTTCAGACTGTTTGCCGCTGCTTGCATCTCCTCCTTTCAAACATAGTGGTAATGTATATTTGAGAAATGTACAAGACTTTTTTGTCTAAGAAAAAAGGAAAATAAAACTCTTTCTTCAAAAGGAAGAAAAAAAGTGGCATCAGAAAATAACCTTTTGCTGTGACTACATATTCAAAATGGAAACGAAGTTATCAGCTTATTCAGGTACTGCAATCAAAATGAATATAAAGAAAGTACACACATTCTAATAGCTTCAGTGTCTTCTATGTACATTTTATTCACTATGAGCAATTTTTTCTGATTTTTTTTCCCATTGTAAAAATTTATGTGCTGAAAAAAACAACTTGCTCTTACTATAAAAATCAAAATAGAGAAATAGTAAAACTTAGTGGGAAACTTATGTCTTTTAAGGACAGACAGACTTGGGCTTGACTCATATGTGGACCAATCTTGAGGTAGTGACCTTGGGCTAGTAATTAAACCTCTTTGAATTTTGTTTTTCTCATCTATTAGATTGGGCTAGTAATACCTACATCTTACAACTATGGTGGAGTACTGTAAGGATTAAATGTGTTGAACTTGCTTGGTATGCCTGATAGATTTAATGTGGATGAATGCTACTTAACATGATGAATATTTCTTTGCTACTATGTACATAAGTTAGTAGTTGGAACATGGTAAGCATTTGGGATATTGTAGATATTGGGTTGTGATAACTCACTTTTTGCTCAATTTCAATATATTTTTAAAATTAGACATATTAGTACAGAGATTCATAAGGAGACGTGTCATTCATTTTTCATAGAGTGGTTGAATGACAACTAACTTCTATTTCATTATTATTTATTTGAATATACAGCATAATGGCATAATATTACATATATCTTGTAACATATAAATCTAATCCTGTTACCAACCTTCTTTGAAACCTAAAAAGATATTTTACTGCCTAGTTTAAACCAAAAATAAAATTTTGGGCCCCTCAACCAATTGAATGGATCCCCTTCTTGGCCAAGGAGACTGCAAAGGTACCTGAAAAACTAGTTCAGGCCGTGATGGAAATGGAGGATTGGACATGCCTCATTATGCCCTTCTCCCTTTGGAGTTGTGGAAGGAAAATCAATCTCGGTACCCTAACATCACTAACCCAAAATAAAATGTCAGGCTGGGTACTGCTTCAGGCAAACCTGCCTCTCATTCTATTCCTATATAAGATAGTTACATAAAAGCTACATATCTGCCTTACAATTTGCCCATGAGGAAATTCCATGTAGACAAAGGATAAGCAGAACACAAAGTCATCCCTATGCTCACATGAGACAAATGCATATGCAATTACTTCCTTTGCTCTACTGTTTCACTAAGCCAGACAAAAGCACAAATGACTATTTTTGTAAATTGTGTATTCAGTGAAAAGTTAATCAGAAACTAAAAATAATGCAGCAATTTGCCTCTTATCTACCTGTGAGCTGGAAGCCCCTTCCCCACTTTGAATTGTCCTGCCTTTCAGACCAAACCAATGTATATTTTACATATATTGACTGATGTCTCATGTCTCCCTAAAATGTATAAAACCAATCTGTAACCTGACCACCTCGGGCACATATTGTCAGGACCTCCTGAGACTGTGTCACAGGCACATCCTTAAGCTTGGCAAAATAAACCTTCTAAATTGATTGAGACTTGTCTGAGGTACTTTTTGGTTTACAGAGTTTAAACACAACTGACCAGCATTAACATTAAAACAAATCATGAAATCCACCTATGGATCCTCCTATGACCTGGAATCCCCAACTTCTAGATGTCTGGTCTTTCTGGGCCAAATAAATGTTTATCTTACATGTGTGGATTTGTGTCTTTGCCTGTATCTTCTATCTCTCTAAAATGTATAAAACAAAGCTGTAACCCAAGTAGCTTGGGCACATATTGTTAGACTCAGAGCTCCTGAGGCTGTGTCATGAGCCACGGTCTTTAACCTTGGCAAAGTTAACCTTCAAATTGATTAGGATGAATCTCAGCTTTTGGTTATACTATGGAATAAAAAACCAAATGCTTAAGTATTAAATGCCATGTTTTTCATTCTTTAGCTCATATAATTTTATTTAGTCATATTTCTGTGTTTCATTTACTTATTCTTTATTATTTTTGTTCCTTCCTGCATTCACTTATTTTCTTGAATTTAAATATAACTGAAGTTATTGTAAATTATATATATGATATAATGCAGCAAAGCGTAACATTCTCTTCTAACACCTTCATTGCTACTTCCCAGAAGAGACCAATACTGTAAGTTTGTTATACACTCCTTTGGAACCTTGGCTTTATTTATGGAGTCAGAAAATATCTTAAAATGTTAATTTTAGCTGCTTATTTTCCATACTTACTTATATATGCTTCTCATAACCTAGGCGTCCACAATGCAAAAGCGTCAGTTATAGCAGAAAACTAGTAAATAAGCTTCGACTATTTTTGTTTTTTCATTCAAAATAATCTCTTGAAGCCCTCAGCAGAAAAAATAAATAAATAAGTCATTTAAGTTAAGAGGGACATCTTTTTTTTTTTTTTTTTCATTTGGCTGGTTGGGAGAGAGGCATCTCTTAATAATCAGACAAGAGGTGAGATACGGTATATGGGCCATAATCTCATAATAATAAACTTATACCAGTTAATGTGCTATTTGATAAATACTCTGTTTTGATTTATTTGAAGCACCTGGTAAGATTGCACTTCCAATCTACCTTGTAGGTTTATGGGATTTTGTGGCAAATGCTGAGCAAGGAACTGAATGTGCTGATGGAATAGCTCTTTTTGAGGCCAGCATCTTTAAATAATTAATGCCAATATTGACAGTGACACGAGACAGACACATTCCTAGGCAGACAGGGATGAGTCCCTGGTAAAACCTGACCTTCAAGCCAAAGGCAGTTTAAAGCCTGAACACTGAGCTGCTAGTTCCAGATAGAGTTCACATCAGAGTTAGACCTTCTATCCACAGCTTACCTTCTCTCTCTTGATTGGTTCCTTCTGGATGATGCTTTTTAACCAATCCGATGGTGATTTTTTTCAAAGACCAACTATAGACCAATCAGCACACATTCTCCCATTGTAAACCCAATCAAACCCAGACTCAGCCTCAACCCGCTTTCAGGGTGCCTTCTCACAGTTGAGAACTTTCCTTCTGTTGCTCAATAAAATTATTCTCTGCCTTTCCTACTCTCCAGTGTCCACATACCTTATTCTTCTTGGTCACAGGACAAGAACTTGGAACTTATTGAGCTGTGGGAGGCTGGATTGAAAGAGCTGTAACACACTCCTGCTCGCCCGACTACAAGAGAGAGCTATAACACGCTCTGGCTGAGCTACGAGAGTGAAGAGCTGCAACTTTTCTTGGGGGCTCAAACCTTGGGACTCCCCAAGCAAGAGCTGTGACACCCCTTGGGGCTCGGCGATTGCTGATTGCTGGCATCTCTGAGGTTTTGGGCACCAACACCTTCCCCTATTTTAGACTCCAGTGCCCTGTGCAGAAGCCACTCAAAGCATGCCTGATTCAGCCTCAAGCTGAGCATAGAGCCAAGGCAGTCAAGGGATCCGGGCCAGGGAGTGAACTGACTGCAGGCTGCTGGGCTGAGCAGACAGAGCAAGTCCAGGTGGCCCTAGAAAGGCCAGGGCAGAGGCAGGGGTGGCCACAGAGATTTCCAGCTAGCAAAGTGGCACCAAAGGAATCCTGTAACAATATGAGACCCACCATAGTCATCTTTTCTTTTTTTTTTTTTTCCTTTTGTTTTCTTTTTATCTGCCAGGACAATTGGGCATAATACAGATGAAGGCTGTTCTATCGTTTTTTTGTTACAGAGTAATGATGACAGAGAAAAGAGTCAGCTGACCAACAATGAAAACACAGCCAGAGCAGAAAATAAACCTTTGTGGCAAGTGACTGAATTTTGTTGTTATTACAGAAGTATTGCCTAATAACTTCCAACTAAAACAATACTGCAGATATGATTCTTCTGATTTATGACTTTTGCCTGAACGATATTATGGTTGTTTAAAATAATTCACTTGGGGGACATGTGCAGTCATTATATAAAAGCAAGTTGTGTATAGAGATCTCATTTTGTGACATAATAGTTGCATAAAATGAGAACACTCTAAAAGTTTTGTTATACTGTACTCAGTTTCATAACCGTAAATAAATTATGTTTTTCACAATGTTATTGTTATGATGATGGAAGATAATTAATTATTTTCTTGTATATAGAAACACCTAACCACATTAGGCAATACAGTAAAGCCTCCTGAATATGTCAAAATAAGTACTTCTTATTTGTCACCAACCATCTATTTGAATAAATATGGCCAGTCATGAAACAGATAAATTGAAATATAATGAATATTACTGCATACAATATTTGTTACATATTTCATTCTGTTTTTCCACAAAGGTATAAACTAATACAAATCTGGCACAGTCAATACATTTTCTCAAATGTTAAAGTATTTATTTATCCTTGTAGAGCATTTGAATATAAAGTTTCTTCTCATTTCCTGAGTTCTTCACTATGATGCATTTACAAAAAAATTACTGTCAAAAGCTTCATCTGACAAGAGTGACTTGGAGTGGTAAAATTCTGCTACAATATTTATTTAATGATCTCTGACACCTACTCAGAGCAAGTGTTTTGGAATATCCCAACACTTGCTTTTGAATCTCCCAAACTGAAGTCTGACACTTATTAATGAGTTATTTTATGAATGAATTTTTAATGAGATTTCTAATGAATTATTTATTTTCTGAATCTGTATTTTTCACATAGGAAATGAAGAAAAATTTCACTAACTTAATGTGTTAGTTACAAAACTGTCATCTAATAGGTCTTAATTTATCTGTACTCTATAAGTTGCAAAAAGCAATCTTTATTTTCTACATAGTATTGCTTACATCAGTAATTCAATTAATATAGCAATTGCTACTCCTTATTGGCTGATGCTGTCTCAGTTTTAATACTGTAACTCCCAGAAACCAAAGAAATTTCTATAACTCAGCACACTAAATAAGTATCAATAGATATTATGTGTTCTTCTCTTTAAGAAGCCTTAATTTCACATATATATATAGTACTGTACTGACTGAATTTTATCTCTCATTAGGCTCTTGCATGTGGCCCCTCATTTTGATAGCAAAATAATTTATTTTAACTTAAACCTGAGACTATTCTGATCATTAGTGCTTTGCCTAATTTTCAGCATCATTCTTTCAGAAGCTTGATTTATGATTGGAAAAGGGGCCTGCATTGTGTGTTAATTATTCATATTTGAGAAAACTCATTTTGAAAGTGTTTATTTTTAAGCTAAGAGAAGTTAATTTACAAATAATAATATATTTAATTGATTTTGAGCCACTTTGCCTGGGGTGGGCTCCGGGAAGAAGTACTTTCAGAAATGCTCAATTGATTTTATTATTATGCAAATTTGAGAAACTATGCCCAGGAAGATAATCATTTTAATTTTTAACAAATACACTTATATTATTTATTTGCCATAAAAGTGTCATAAGAGAAATGTTGCCCTTGTTTAAAACACTACTTAGTGATAAAGAAGAACAAAATTTTGTCAGCTGTAATATGGATTAGCTTGTGGGCTGTTAAGAGAAATAAGACAGGCACACAAAGATAAGTATCACATGTCCTCTCTCCTATGTGGAAGCTCCAAGAGCTGATTTCACAGTAGTAGAGAGTATAATAGTGGTTACTAGAGGCTGGGAAGGGAAGGGTATGTTGGGCATAGCTGGAGATTGGTTAGTGAACGTAAACGTACAGCTAGATAGCAGAAATAAGTTCTCATGTTCCATAGCACTATTTAGTGACTGTAATAAACAACAACCAATGGCATATTTTCAAACAGTTAGAAGAGGAGATTTGAATATTCTCAACACAAAGAAATAATAAATGTTTGAAGAGATGGATTGCTAATTACTCTGATTTGATTGATACACATTGCATATAGGTTTTGAAATATCATCTTGTACCTCATAAACTATTACTATTATTAGTAGTAGTAAACTTGTACTATTATTGTCAATTAAAAATAATTTTAGAGAAGTTGTCAGTATAATACATTAAAGATGTTTGTCGACTCCTATAAATGCTCTGAAAACATAAGAAAATGTATAGTTTGTTATATTGGTCCTCTTATATCCTTTTGAAAACACAATATTTTGCATTCATAAAATAATAAAACTTAAATGTGAACATATATACATTTCTGCTGTTTTCATTTGATTCATATCAATGTCGAGGAGAACTCATAAATTTGTACATGACTTTTTGCCGCATGTCTTGGACACTAATAAATGATTTAAGACAGTATAAAAATGCAACTTATTTAAATAAATAAACACTAAAAATAAGCTCTCTACAATTTCATCATTTCCATTGATATAACAGAAAAAACACATATATTCCTTTTAGATTTGTTCTTTGTATGCTGAATATTATAGAGTGAATATGAGGCTTTGTTTTGTAAGGAATGTGAGGTTTCCTGGGCTCTCAGACTTACACTATTAAAATAAAGATAGTACTGGCCAAGATATACAAGAAAATATGATAAATAAAATAATAGTCTTATTTAAAAATGAAACCAACATATCTTATGAAGTGTGATATCAGGCAAGATGCTTTAGGCAAACACATGGATACTTGTAACTTCAAATTTTTCAGGCTTTATTAATACAAAATTTTATTCATTAAAAATCTTTCTGTTACTTTGTTTTTCTCCCTCCTGTTCACATACACACAAAAATTTCTTCTGGAAGAATTAATTCATATTTCCAATATATCTAGTGAAATTATTAAACATAGATCAATAAGGAAGAATTTATTACTCAGAATAAAAGTACATTTAGTTCTTTATGTGGCCAAATGCCCCTAGGGCAATTTCGCTTTCATAAATATTGGGTAAAGTATTTAAACTGTTGCATAAATTGACATCTTTTAGTTTCCTCCCAGCCTCATTTTAATCCACATATTTCAAATTCAGTGCTCCTAACAAATGAGATACACTTTCTGTCTCCTAAACATTCATAGTCTTTTTAATAAATAATTTACATTTCTTGCATATACTCTTGATATTTTGCTCTGATGCTTTACGTTATTGTTTGTGAACTAGAACAGCGATTATAAATATAGTACTAATGAATAAGTCTATCGAAATCATTTTCTACCCAAGTGACACATAAAATTTATATATGTTATATTTCTATTAACTGAAAACTTCCTAAAAGACATCAGAAATAAAACTGTTGATTAAATAGTTATTTGTATTAGTCAAATATTCTTTACATCAGAAAACCACAGAGACAGTGTTCGTGGTATCTCAAATGGGTGATGCAGAAGGAGGATAATGATAAAACCTTAGGGCCTAAAGTAAGACATTTTAGGATGGCTCTTGCATACCAAAGGACTAAGTGATGTTGTGCAGACTTTTATGCAGTTTTCTTTCTTTCTGTTTTTGTTTTATTTTTATTTTTTTAGATGGCACATTGAAGCAAAAGTCTTCATGTAAGTCTTGATAAGCTGTTCACATCATTAAGAAAGCTATTTGAGGGAGTTCATAGTTTCAACTCTGATCACCACTTTTTCCCCCTGAAACAAGTAGCTAAGATATTTCTTGTCATTTGCAGTAATTAACACAGGCCAAATAAAGCATCCATGATTCTAGTATTGTTTCACAAAGACACAGAAACAAATGTTGCTTTAACTCTCTTTGGTGTAATGGTAATAATTCTATGTGTGGTCTTTTACCTAGTATCTATTGACTTAATTTAGAATAGCAGTATAGACTAATGTTTGGACATCTCCACTCTTCAGTCAAAAGTGATGTATTTAAATCCCAACAATGAAACTAAGATATGTGACCATGGCAAGTTACTTAAACTCTTTAAGATCATCTCTACTATTCTGAAAACATTCGCTGTAATAATAAAATTTTAAAATATTGCATATGTATTATTCATATAGACCATGAAACATGGCAACTGCTTTAAGTATTAGATAATACATAAATAATATTTCTAAAATTGTTGTAACCTATTAGTGTTATTAGCATAGGCTGTAGTACATGGTAAGTGCTGCTTATTACTAGGTAATATATATACATATATTATATTAATATATAAATGTGTTATATCCCACTAGTGTTATATTTTTGCTTTTTAAAATTATTGCACTTGTTGCACACATTAATTTGTTTATATGAAACATATAGGACTGTTATTCTTAAAACATGTGCCACCATTGAACAACTAATAAGTAAACAGTCAACCTGACACTAATGAGAAAAAGGAATTAGTTAAAAGTCTATTTCGTATGTGTCACTACTATGATATCAATGTTTGCACCTCGTAAATGATAGCTATATGACAGTAAAAATGATGTGGATTTATAAAATAGTGGAATTGGTTTTAGTTATTTTAAGAGTTGAAATCTCCAAAAAATGGGCAGATTATTCCAGGTGCATATTCCATAACAGACACCTCCACAATGGGGGAGTAGAAATAAGAAAATGCATGGTATTGTGAAGCGATAGCTTAAAATTTTGTTACAAAAATGAATTGAATTATGATGTCAAAGGGAAATCAGATAGAAAGCACAACAATATTACCTGGAATCTGCCAGATTCTTCTACTCTTCCCCCAAAAAATGCCTGGCACATACTATGTGTTCCAAATAAACATCCTCACTGTATTAGTTTTCTAGGACTGCCATAACAAAATACCACTGATAGGGTGACTTAAAAAACAGAAATTGGTCAGGTGCAGTGGTTCACACCTGTAATCCCAGCTTTTTGGGAGGTCAAGGAGGGTGGATCATGAGGTCTGGAGATCGAGACCATCCTAACTACCACAGTGAAACTCCGTCTCTACTACAAATACAAAAAATTAGTCAGATGTGGTGGCACGCACCTGTGGTCTCAGCTACTTGGGAGGCTGAGGCAGAAGAATTGCTTGAACCTGGGAGACAGAAGTTGCAGTGAGCTGAGATCGCACCACTGCACTCCAACCCAGGTGAAAGAGCAAGACTCCACCTCAAAAACAAAAACAAACAAACAAACAATCAACAACAACAGAAATTGATTTCTCACATTTCTGAAAGCTAGAAGTCCAGGTCAAGTTGTTGGTGGGTTTAGTTTCTTCTGAGGCCTCACTGTGTCTTTCCGTGGTCACCTCTCTGTGCATGTACATGTCTGGTGTCACTGTGTGTACAAACTTACTCTTCTTAAAAGCACATCAGTCACATTGGGTTAGTCCCACCCTACAGGACTAATGTTTACTTATTTTCCCTTTTAAAGACCGTATCTCCAAATACGATTACATTTTGAGGTACTGAGGTTTTAACACTTCAACATATTAATTTGGAAGGCAGTGCACAATTCAGCCCAGAACACGCATCCTCCTTGTTTTTAAAATAACACTAAATGGGAAGAAGGAAAGACTACATTTTAGCGGGTCACAGTAGCCAATGTGTCAAAATAAAACTAACACAAAGGATACATCACTGCAACATCTTGGTAGAAAAAGAGTTTCCAAAAAATTAAAAGGCTTTAGACAGCTGAAATAAAAACAACACTTACTTTCTCTGACTACTATTGAGAATATTAGTATTCTAAATCACTTCTACATGTCAATCTGAGTGGTGCACAAGATTTCAGTATTCACTTTATTATGAATAATCTAGATGGTCTCGTGTCCATTGATGTTAATTACCAAGGCAATTATTCTGTTTAATTTTATCAAATTTTTATGGCTTGATTTCTACCAGTAGTATTTTTGATAAATTGTGTTATATGTCTCTGAATTTTCACCAAGATCTCAAATGTGGTAAATGGTTTCTATCTGAAGATATCCTGGAGACATCCCTTAAATTCAGCTGATCATCTTAACAGGATGCCTACAGAGTGAACATGACATTTTGCAGTACAATTCATGTTTTAAAGTCTTCTCTTATACAATGCTACAAAATAACTACATGAGGCATTTTCTTCAGTGAAATACATATCCACATAGTGATTTCATGTCAGTATCGAAGTATTAATATGGAAGTTCAATTATATCAGTTCTTTACGATGTCATCTTAAAAATTATTTAGAAAGTACACTCTTGACCCAGATGGCAAAGTCCTGAAAATGTAATATTAATGACTCCTTTAGGATGCTATTATTCTAGATAACATTTATATTTTTGAGTATGGCAGATAATGGTAGTGAGAAGTGTAACTACATTTATGCCACATTTGTTTGAATGCCTTGCTTTAGGTAATGGAGGTTGTCAGAAGAATAATTCCGGCATGTATTTCAAAGCTTTGAAAGGGCTGAGTGGGCTTCACTGGTTTCATTTCAAGAGAGAAGGAAAGTCTCATGGCACATGAAGTGCTGGAAACAGGAAAGCTGATATCAGATAACATCATTATACAACACAAGCAGTTCTGCTTATCTGTTCTATTTCAAAGAGTCAGGCTATATTCAATTGATTGAGTATGATTTGAACTGAAGAGAAAAATTGCATGGTTGTATCCCACCCTTTTTCTTGACTTTTTTTTTTTTTTGCACTAGACTACAGTTTAATAAAAAGAAAAAAAAATCAGTCAAATAGACATTAGACACAGCAATATTTTATATCTACAAATCATAGTGAGATAATTGCAACCTAAATCAATGTAGCAAAATTTGGTGAAAAAAGGTAAAATCACAAATGTTTAACCACAGTGATTCCTGACATCTTTCTGCTGAAATGGAAAAATGATACAAAATCAGGAAAGAATGTTTTGAAAGTTATGGTGAGAACATTTACAAATTTTCTTTCTTAACTTTTCTCAGGAAGAAACAAATGTCTTAATTTGTAGTGTTATTGGTTTCCCTGGTGAAGTATCCTTATATATTTTGCCTAGGGAATCATTACTTGTCTCCCCAACTTCTACAGAGGAAAAGAAAATTAATTACAAATGACACATTTAGAAACCATTATAAAATAAATCACAAAGAGGATAATGTTAGTGTGAACGATGAACAATTTGAAGATCTGGTAAAATAATCAAAATTGTAAATTATCTTTTCTATTTTAATATTTATTGAAGTATTGAATACATACAGAAAAGGGCAGTCATTAGAAGAACACAGTTTGCTGAATTGTCACAAATTAGACACACTTATATTATCCATGAGATCTCTTTGAATAAAACAAATCTATTTGCTTTAAATGAATTTGTTTCCACTTTAGATAGCTAGACATATGATAGAATTAGTTTTCTCTTACTGCATAACAAATTGCCCCTGAAAATTCGTGATTTACAGCAAGAATAAATGTTTATTATTGCTTACAGTAGGGGTCTCCAACTCCCGGGTCATGGACAGGTACCAGTCCGTGGCCTGTTAGGAACTGGGCTGCAGAGCAGGAGGTGTGCAGTCAGTGAGAAAGCATTACCGCCTGAGCTCTGCCTCCTGTCAGATTAGCCACAGCATTAGATTCCCACAGGAGCACGAACCCTATTGTGAAGTGCACAGGCAAGTGCCCTAGGCTCTGCACTCCTTATGAGAATGTAATGCCTGATGATCTGAGGTGGAACAGTTTCATCCTAAAACCATCCCCTGCTGTCCGTGGAAAAGTTGTCTTCCACAAAACCAGTTCCTGATGCCAAAAAGGTTGGGGACCAATTTTTGGGTTGGCACAGTCTCTATGGGTCATAGTTATAAAGAGACATTAGCTGACAGTTTTTTCATGAGGCTGTGCTTCGATGTCACCTGTGGCTTTAGTAAGCTGAAACTTCTTTTAAGGAGTCTCACACATGGACAGCGTTGTGTACTTGTTATTAACAGAGATCTCAGTTCTTTCCTAAGTGAGCCTCATTACAAGTCCATCAAAATATAATCATGACATTAGGTTCCGTGATCCAGAAAAGCAAGAGTGAAGCAGCAGTGTCTTTTATGACCTGGTGTTACTTGAATAATATTCTTTCTGTCCTAGAAATTGTCCCTTATTAATATGAGTTCAAGGAGGCACAGATCATTGATGGTCATCTTTGAAACTAACGTATTTAAGTATAAATAAATATACACCTATGCATTTGAAATCATGCATCTTAAATAGAACCAAGTGTTTGCGAATATATGTTTAAATTAAAATGCAGACACTTATAGAATAAAAGAGCTTAGAAATTCAGGGAAAGTTGCATGAAAATCTTATGTGCCATTTGTCTTATGTTCTGGGGAAATCACATAATATCATCGTTTGGTCTATATTTAATCTAGATGAAATTTAATAGTCTTAAAATAACCAAAAAATTTGCACATATCGCCCATGGGAGTTAAAGGAAAAAAAATCTGTTAAGGATGAGTATGAAGAAACGTTTTAAACACATTTTACTTAGAATAGTTAAAATCAATATGCAAGAATAGCAGATATGCCTCAATTCAAGCGGCAGGGATTTTCAAGGACACAGATATCAAGAGAGTTCATTCCAACAATCTCCAGGAAACAAACTACAGTGTTAATTTTTTTAAATAACGTTACTCGACCACAGAATTAACACCATAAGCATCATTATTTGCTTAAACCAGTCCTGTGGGTTGGGAAACAAAGGAAGATTATGTCCTATTTGCCTGATATACCAGTCAGAGTTTATGATATTTATATTTTTTATAGATTTATATTGTTTACTTGTGAGATGGTGCAGTTGAGACTTTTTTCAAACCATTGAAATACACTTCATAATTTAATCATCTAGATTAAAAACTTTTTGCTTCATGTTGCTGGTGTAGATTTTCATTAAAACCTTAGCGTTTGTAGCTGGTATCGCCTTCACTACACTTAAGAATACAGTGGATGATCTCTTAGATGATATTAGAAAACTATATTGTAGAAAACCTTTTGGCAATTAATAATATTTCCCTATGATAAAATTAGTTTTAAAATAGAAAGTTTTGCATTGAACTTCATTAATCATATGTTACCATTATGTATAGAATAGAAACAAAATCCTTGAATATAATTTTATGAAGATGTATTTATAAAGATCACTTTATCTTTTTCAATTAATCAATCTCTTTCTCTCACAGACACAATCTCTCTTCATGTAGATTTAAAAACAATATATAAAATATATTATATAACAAAATGTATATGTAATTGATATAAAATACATAATTATATATTACCTAAGCACATGTATAATGATGTCTATGTATTATAAATTAATAGGTTATATTTAAAATTTACCTACAATATATGCATATATAGATTATAAATTGATAATTATGTATATAGATTATATAGACATGAATGGGTGGATGGATACAGAGATAGATAGTTGAGAGAGAGTAATAAGAGCTACAGTGACAGGTGTTGAATTCCCTAAACAAAAATGGTTTGAATTCTAAATTGATAATTCTGAAATACCAGAATTTGTAATTGGCTTATCAGTTATTACTATGTAACAATTAGGTTATAAAATTTCATCCTATCAATTAATTGACATTGACTTCTTTATTCTTCTCCATCTTTTTTATCTCATTATTTCATTAATACAGATAAATACATTAATCTGTATTTAATTAATTGCTGCTCTTACATTTTTTTCTTCTATTTTCTGTGTGTTTGTTTTGCAATTCTTTCATTAACTTACTAATTTGTGTGTTTGATTTGCTATTTTTTGGTGTTATTTTCATATAGGAAAATATATATATAATTCAACTGAAAAAAAAAAAAAACCTGCAATATGTATAACTTTCTTGCCCTTGGTTAACAAATTAAGTTAAACAGTCAGCACTGTTTCTGCAATCTGACAGGACTGCCCTTGCTATCACCCACCGTGTCCCTTGGCTCTGTCCTCTGGGAAGTCTTGCCTATTAGTCTTCTTGGCCCTTCTGTGTTAGACATCAGGAAGATAGTCTTCCTAGAGGATTGAATTTTTATAGTTCTTCCTCTGTTTTTTTTCAGTTTAGAGTTTATGGGATTGAAATCATTACATGTTGTAAGGAGTTTCTTTGGCGAGATAACCCAACAAATTCTTATCTTAACAACCTTATGGATTAATTACTTCAAATAAATTTTCCTGCTGAGTAACTACAGGGAAACATTTTTTCCAGACAAACCTTTATACTTGAGGTTCTCATCCTTTATTATCTGGCCTCATCTTTGCTTGTCTCCTGGCCATTTATTTAATGTCTTTTTCCATGAAGCAACTCAAAACTATCTTTGTGATAGGAAAAGGCGGGATCTTTAACACAAATTTTAGTAATAAGAGTCATGGGTATCCTCTATATCTCTTATTAGTTTTGGATCACTTCCACATATTTTTCTTCATTTTTTCAAATTAATTTTTTTAAACAGAAAATAGAAGACATATTGCCAAATAATTATTTCTATATGAAAAAATAGATAATAGCAGGACAGTTTTCACAATTTGTGTGTTCTAGGACAAGATGGAAATGTGGGGTTCCTTGTTCAAAAATAATTTCACAACAGCCATGGAAAAGCCAAGTATGAAGACCTTCTAAACCTAGGACCCTGTGAGACTGCACAGGTTGTATGGGCAAGAAACCAGCCCTGAGTAGAGGTCCTGAACAGGAAAATCTTATTTATTGTGAGAGAAGTTTTGAACTTTAAAATATTTAGACAAGGAATTTTCAAAACTTCATTGTTTGAGTAGTTATCACATTAATAAACTTGAACATAAAATTGGAATTTGTTGTTCAGCTTGTTAAGATATTTAAGTTAATGTTAAATAAGAAGAAACAGTCATAGGCAACGTCACCATACCAATTAGCACATTTGTAATAAGTGTCTAGATTGGACAAATGTCATGATTGTTTCTAAAATTTGATAAAGGTCGAGTGAGGTGGCTCACGCCTGTAATTCCTGCATTTTGGGAGGCTGAGGCAGGTGTGTTGCTAGATCTCAGGAGTTTTGAGCCCAGCCAGGGCAGCAGAGTGAAACTCTGTCTCTACAAAAAATACAAAAAACATTTTCTCGGCATGGTGACTCGTGCCTGTAATCCCAGCTACTTGGAGTTGTGGGGGCTGAGGCAGGAGAATTGCTTGAGCCCAGAAGGCCAAGGCTGTGGTGAGCTGAGATTGTGCCTCTGCACTCCAGCTTGGGCAGCAGAGTGACAGCCTGTCTCAAAAAAATAAATAAACAAATAAAAATAGAATAAAATTTGATACAAATAATCATTCTTCTGATTACATATTTAATTTGTTTATTTCATAGCTGTATTCCTTAAACATAATTATCTATATTTAGCATTTATGACACCAAATCTTATTACATGTGACATTAAATTTTAATTTCGTCTATGAAATTCTTAAAATACATTATCTTCAATTTCTGGATGTCTTTTGCTTAGATAATAAAATGGAAAGTAGGTTTGAAAAACAGTGATTACACTTTTAATTTTAAGTTTAAATTGTTGACTGTCTAAAAGTACTTATTACTTTTGGTGAGACTACCCTTATTTAACATTTTCACTGGCATGCTAATAATTTTAAATCTTTAATAATTGTCTATAAATTTAAATTATTCCAGAGGGAAATAATTCCAGAGGCTTTATGTATAAAGTATATAGTACTGAGGCTATTATAAAAACAGAATTATTCAAATTAGTAAGTATCCACTGGCCTAAAATAGCATATGAGGTCATTAATAATGAAGCATAAAAACATACCCAATTGTGGCCGGGCGCGGTGGCTCAAGCCTGTAATCCCAGCACTTTGGGAGGCCGAGACGGGCGGATCACGAGGTCAGGAGATCAAGACCATCCTGGCTAACCCGGTGAAACCCCGTCTCTACTGAAAAATACAAAAAAATCTAGCCGGGCGAGGTGGCGGGCGCCTGTAGTCCCAGCTACTCGGGAGGCTGAGGCAGGAGAATGGCGTGAACCCGGGAGGCGGAGCTTGCAGTGAGCTGAGATCCGGCCACTGCACTCCAGCCTGGGCGACAGAGCGAAACTCCGCCTCAAAAAAAAAAAAAAAAAAAAAAATACCCAATTGCTTAATTCCCAGCAGAACCATATATCTAGTTTTATTGGCTCTATGGTATGCAAATCTCTTAATCACTAAGATAATAGTTTAATTGATGAGATTCATTTTAAACTAATAAACTAATTTATACTACATTTAATTTTGACTCTTTTGTATTCTTATAATCTGTTCTGTCCTATACTTTGTGACTATTCTATTTCTTTCCTGAAATGTCTTTTATGGTATGAAAATAGTAAGGAAGCATTATGTATTTACATAGACTTTTCCTTAACTACTTTTCTTATATATATGCACATATAAATGTGTGTGTATATCTCTGTGTGTATATATATATACACACACACATTTTTAACACCATTTTATTTTTAAGTGAAGCATGCTGAGCAAAAAATTTAAAAGAATTTTACTATTAAAAAAGTTATCTTTTGAATTTCTAGAATAAGTGTCAGTGGAATCTCCATTCAAAGTAACTTCCATCTGATATAACCAAGTGTAATAGAAATAAAAAAGATCTTACAGAAGACAGAACCAAAGATCAAGAAGAACAATGATAAACGGTGACAAAGAGAGTGAAATAAGAGTCTGACAAAGAACATTTGCTCCTCTAAGACCTATATTCCTTTTAATATGTATCCAGTGAGGTTTTAGAATCCCATATAACAAAGACGCATAAGCCTCTCTCCTTTTTTGTCTCTTAAATATCGTGTGTGTGTGTGTATATGTGTGTGTGTGTATGTATATATGTGTAATGTTTCTGCTCAGTTCTCTCATTTTTTATATTTTATATTGCACATTTGTGTGATGAGGGACGATAACGTTTTTTTTCTTTTAGTTTTCAGGTGTCCAGAGCAAAGGAAGCCATGTACATCTGACATAGAAGAAATCACAAAACACCTGGGATCTTGAGCCTAATCCTAGATATGCTGATTAGGTGAGACTTTTGGGATTGGGTAAAAATGTTTCATACATGGGTGAGGAGGAAACCAAATATTTGATGGCCAGAATGACAGAATGCATTGGTGTTCAACCATATATGGGTCCCATCTTGAAAAATGTCATATGATAAGGTCAGGCTAAACTATGTGACATATCAGCCAGAAAAACATAAGAAAAATGACCTTCTGGGCAGAATTTAAACCACTGACACTTATTTTTTAAAATCTTTTTTTTTCCCTTGACTCTGAAATACTAGAGTTGTATTTCTATGGAACTTATGGTGTTCCTTAGATATACTGATAAATCCACTTGCCAACCTATAATGGACATAAAACCCAAACGAGACACTATCACGTTAAGTCACTGACATTTGATTGTGCCTTTTTTCCCTATAGTTTAGCCAGGATGTGGATAAAATCATCTTTTTTCAAAACTCTCATGTAAGTCTCAGTGTATTAGATCAATTTCTATGATAAATCTATCAGATTGGTTCCCACTGTGAACTAGAATTAGTATAACTTAAGAAGGGGTTAATAAAAGGACTACTTTGAAATTAAAATTCTCTAAAAGATATATCACAGTACACTAGAGCTACTAATAACACATTCTCTTAGCCCGAACGGGGAGATGCAATTGTAGTTACCAGAAACTGGAAGGAAAGAATTCAATGGAGAGAACCAGCTGGAGTGGTGGTGTCAACAGCCAGGAAGAGATAAAGCAACAGAGAGAACTGTGAGAATAACAGTTCTCTATTCACTGTTCTCTCTCCCTTTAACTTTCTGGTAGCTCAAACTGGCCAGTCTCTCTTAACAGAGAAGGGTGGAGAAGGTAAATGAAGAAGTAAGCAGAAAAGTTCCAGTTCAGTGAGCTTCAGTCAGCTTTTTTGATTGACCTGAAAATAGCAACATTAACAAAGTCAGAATGATATTGCAGAAAACTAAAAAAAAAAATAAAATAAAATAATAAAACAAAACCAATATTAATAAGAAGATCTAGGTTACAAGTTTGAGGAAAAAATAAAACAAGCAAGATGGGAAGGTGGAAAGAAGTCAGGTATTAAAGACTAAAGACTTAAAAACATGTAGTAGAGCTGATGCTAGTGTCAGCGTCTGAAGAATGAAATATACAATGAGGATTATCAAAGGAGTAAAAGTACAATTTTTTCTCTATATATGCTTTTCC
This sequence comes from Chlorocebus sabaeus, assembly GCF_047675955.1. Classification (NCBI taxonomy): domain Eukaryota; kingdom Metazoa; phylum Chordata; class Mammalia; order Primates; family Cercopithecidae; genus Chlorocebus; species Chlorocebus sabaeus. The sequence continues at coordinate 64,818,253 of NC_132906.1, read as the reverse complement.
AGAGGGAAATTATTTCCTGTTCAGTGGACATTGTTCCCTTCACTACTGCTCACATGCATACACAGGCTCATATTCATACTAGATAATTACATTTCCTCAAAGAGTACTTAGTTTACTATTACATGTTCAGACATACATATAAATTGAAAATAATGTCTTAAAATAGTTAGGTCAAAAGGTTCCGATTGTGTACAAATTACTCAGATTTAGTAACTCCTACAGATTTAACTCAAACTGAATTTGATTTGGAATATCTATAAAAGAAACCACGTCTTCTTCAGTCACTTCTCTGAGTACAAAATGAAGAAAATGTTTGTGTTATTTCTCACATATTTTACACAAATAGATGACATTGTTCTGAATTTTGATTTTAACCCATTAAATGATTTACTCTTCTAGTAAAATCTATTGCTTGTTCAGTGCAGTGGCTCACACCCATGACCCCAGCACTTTGGAAGGCTGAGGCAGGCAGATCACTTGAGCACAGAAGACTAGCCTGAGCAACATGGTGAAACACCGTCTCTACAAAAAAATATAACAAAATTAACTGACTGTAGTGGCTTGCACCTGTAGTTCCAACTACTTGGGAGGCTGAGGTGGGAGAATCACTTGAGCCTGGGAGGTGGAGGTTGCAGTGAGCCAACATCACACCACTGCACTCCAGCCTGCATGACAGAGCAAGATCCTGTCTTGAAAAAAAAAAAGTTTCATAATCTGAAACATATAAATTATGGTCTGTTTAATTTTGTTGTTTCTCAGAAAACTCATTCCTCTCTCCTGTGCTGTTAAAGGGTGTACAGACATACCATGTTTTACTGCATCTTGCTTTATTGTGCTTCTCAAGTATTGCATTTTTAAAAAAAATTGAAGGTTTGTGCAATCCTATGTCAAACAAGTTTATGGCACCATTTTTTTTTTTCCGACAACGTGCTCACTTTGTGTCTTGGTATCACATATTGTAATATTCACAATATTTCCAATGCTTTTATTATTACTGTATCTTTTAGGGTGATTTATGTTCCTTGCTCTAGGTTGTTACTATTATAATTTTTCTGGGGCACCACAAAATTATATGATGTTTTGGGGCGCAGTGTAAGATGGCAACCTTAATCGATGAATGTTGCGTGTGTTCTTACTGCTCCATAGACTGTCCTTCCCCTGTTTTTTACTTCTCCTCTGGCCTCCTTTTCCTAAGACAAAACAATATTAAAATTAGGTGAATTAATAATCCTACAATGTTCTTTAACTGTTCAACGGATGGGAAAGGTTGGATGTTTTTCACTTTAAATCAAAAGCTAAAAATGATTAATCTTAGTGAGACAGGCATGTTGAAAGCCAAGATAGGTTGAAAGCTAAGACTCTTGCATAAAATAATTAGCCAAGTTATGAATACAAAAGAAAAGTTTTTGAAGGAAATTAAAAGTGCTAATCCAGTGAACATATGAACGATAAGAAACCAAAACAATCATTGCTAATATGGAGGAAGTTTTAGTAGACTGAATAGAAGATCAAACCAGCCACAACATTCTCTGAATGTGAAGCCTAACCCAGAGCAAGCGCTGACACTCTTCAATTCTATGAAGACTAAGGAAAGTGAGGAAGCTTCAGAGGAAAAGTCTGAAGTTAACAGATGTTGGTTCATAGAATTGAAGAAAAGAAACCATCTCTATAACATAAAAGCACAAGCTGAAACAGCAAGTGCTGATGTGGCAGTTTTACAGCAAAGTATTTCGAAAAACCAGCTAAGATAACTGTTGAAAGTCACTACACTAAAAAACAGGAATTTCAGTGTCGACCAAACAGCCTACTATTGGAAGAAAGTGTCATCTAGGGCTTTCATAACTAGAGAGGAGAAATCAATGCTTGGCTTTAAAGCTTCAAAGGATAGGCTTACTCTCCCATTAGTAGTTAGCGCAGCTGATTGCAGCTAATGCCCATCTCCCATTTAAAAATTCCTAGACCCTTAAGAATTACACTACATCTACTCTGCCTGTGCTCTATAAATTGAACTACAAAGCCCAGATGACAGCACATCTGTTAACAATATGGTTTACTGAATATTGTAGCTCACCCTTGAGGCCTGCTACTGAGAAAAAGAATCCTATCAAAATATTACTACTTATTGACAATGACTGGTCACCCAAAAGTTTTGATGGAAACATACCAAGAGATTATTCTTGTTTTCATGCCTGCTAACACCACATTTATTCGAAAATAACCCTTGGATCATGGAGCCATTTCAACTTTAAGTTTTACTATTTAAGAAATACATTTTGTAAGGCTGTGGCTGCCATATTGATTGCTTCTATGGACCTGGGCAATGAAAACTGAAAACCTTCTGAAAAGAATTCATCATTCTAAATGCAATTAAGAACATTTGTTACTGGTAAGATGAGATTAAAATTTCAACATTAACAGGAATTTTGAAGAAGTTCCTTCCAACCGTAACAGATTACTTTCAGGGGTTCAATGCTTCAGTGGAGGAATAACTGCAGATGTGGTAGAAATAGCCAGAGAACGAGAATTAGAAGTGGGGCCTGAAGGTGTCACTGAATAGCTGCATGAAGGAACTTGAAGGAATGAGAAATTCTTCTTATGCATGAGCAAAGAAAGTAGTTTCTTGAGGCAAAACCTACACATGGTGAAGATGCTGTTAACATTGTTAAAATGACATCCAAGGATTTAGAATATGGTGTAAACTTAGTTGCTAAAGCAGCAGCAGAGTTTGAGAGGATTGACTTCTATTTTGCAAGAAGTTCGACTGTGAGTAAAATGCTATCATTTTCTTTATTCATCCATTGATGGACACCTAAATTGAATATTATTCAGCCATAAAAAGAATGAAATTTTATCATTTTCACGACATGGATGGAACTAGAAGACATTATGTTAAGTGAAATAAACCAGGCACAGAAAGACCATTATTTCATGTTCTCACTCACATGTGAAAGGTAAAAAAATTGAACTCATGTGCTAGAAAGGAGAATTATGACTACGATATGATGGCAAGTTTAGTGGGGAGTTGGGGGTAAAGAGAGGTTGGTTAATGGGTACAAACATACAGTTAGAAGGAATAGCATTAAGTGTTTGGTAGCACAAGAGAGTGACTACAGTTAACCATAGTTTATTGTGTATTTCAAGATAACTAGAGGAGTGAATTTGTAATGCTCCTTACACGTAGAAGCGATAAATGTTTGACATGACCCCAATTATCCAGATTTGATCACTATGCATATATTTGCTACAAGCATAATATCATATGTGCTTGTAGTAAAATATCACATGTACTACATAAATACAGGTAACCATTATGTTCCAATAAAAATGCTGCCAAATGACATTGCATATTACAGAGAAATCTTTCAGGAATGGAAGAGTCAATTAAAGAGGCAAAATTTGTTGTTGTCTTAGCTTAAGAAATTGCTATCGCCATTCAAATCTTCAGCAACCACCACCTTGATCTGCCAGCCGTCATCATCTTGAGGTAAGACCCTTCACCAATAAAAAGATTATGACTGACTGAAGGTTCAAATGACCATTAGCATGTTTTTGGCAGTAAGTTTTTTTAATAAGTTTTATTTTGTTCTTAATTGACACCTAATAATTATGGGGTACAGTGTTATGCAAGCACTTTAAAACTACAGGCACATCTCAAGATAAAACTACAGGCACATCTCAAAGATATGGTGGATTCAGTTCCAGATCATCACAATAAAGTGAATATTGCAATACGGTGAATCACAAAACCTTTCTGGTTTTTCTGTGCATATACAAGTTGTTTGCACTATAATGTAGTGTATTAAGTGTGTGATATTATTACTTTTAAAAATAATGTACATACCTTAAGTAAAAATGACTTTAATGCTGGAGGAAGGGAAAGATGGTAAAAGGTTGGTCAAGAGGTACAAAGTTAAAGTTAGATAGAATAAATAAGTTCTGGTGCGCTATTTCACAGTGACTATATTCAACAATATGGTGACTATAGTCAACAATATAGGTGACTATAGTCAACAATAATGCATTACCTACTTAAGAATAGCTAAAATAACATATTTTGAATGCTGTCATCACAAATAAATGGGAAGTGTTTGAGATAATGGATATGGTAGTTATTTTACTTGATTATGACAAAATCTGTATGTATTCAAACATAACAGTTGTAACAGTAACAGAAAAATTGCATTTTTACTATAAATTGTTGAATTATTTTGAAAATACTCAATTTTAGGAAAATATAATGAAATATTTAAAGTAGGTGTTGAAATTTGTGGTGTGAAATATAAAATATGTTAGGATACTGAATTCATTAATTAAAGAAATAGAAGAGGCAGTATTTTAATTATACAAAAAGTTTTATTTTGAGAGTTTTATACATCTTTAAAATTTTATCATGAAGACCTAAAGGTAAGAACTATATCTTCTGGATTGTTATTGGCACAAAATACATTTCAGAGAGATCAATAAAGTTTTGACCTTGAAATTGAGAGATTTAAGTGAATTAAGGTTATTTTTTTTTTTTTAATCTTTTACTTTTTTCTTTTTTTATTTTAATGAATTAGACAAGACTTCTCAAAGTTTGACGAAAGGAGTGATTACAACAAGTATATCTGCTTTCTTTTCTGTCTTCTAAAGTGCCTCCATTATGTGTGTTTGCTATAGGGTTTTTGTAGGTAAGCTTTATCAGTTTGGAAACCTCTGTTTCATAAGACTTTTAAATGAGAATGTATTGACTTATAAAAATGCTTTCCACTGTCTACTAACATAATCTTCTGAGTTTTCGGTGTAACTTTATCTTTGTGAATAAGATTTATAGATCTTCTAATGTCGAATCATCCTCTAATATCTGAGATAAAGTCTGATTATGATGGCTTATTTTAAAATATATGTTGGATTTTAGTAGTCAATATTTTATTTAGGATTTTCATTTATATTCATAAGTAAAGTTGGCCTATAATCCTCTTTCTTTGATGTGTCTTTGTATGGTTTTGCTATCAAAGTTATACTTTTTTCATACGAGTAAGACAACTTTTCTTCTTTTTCTGTTTTCTTTGTGTGTATGTGTGTGTGACAACTTGTTTAACATAATGATCAGTTTTTATTTGAAAGTTTGGTAGCAAACCTGTAAAACCTAGACCTGGCTTTGTGTAGGTATGAGGTTTAGAGAGAATTCTTTTTATTACTTTCTAAATTTCTTTTTCTTTTTTTTTTTTTTTTGAGACGGAGTCTCGCTCTGTCGCCCAGGCTGGAGTGCAGTGGCCGGATCTCAGCTCACTGCAAGCTCCGCCTCCCTGGTTCTCGCCATTCTCCTGCCTCAGCCTCCCGCGTAGCTGGGACTACAGGCGCCCGCCACCACGCCCGGCCAGTTTTTTGTATTTTTTAGTAGAGACAGGGTTTCACCGAGTTAGCCAGGATGGTTTCGATCTCCTGACCTCGTGATCCGCCCGTCTCGGCCTCCCAAAGTGCTGGGATTACAGGCTTGAGCCACCGCGCCCGGCCTCTAATTAAGGTTATTAAGCATTTTTTTTACAAAGTAATCATAGAAATTGTTTGGCATATATTATCTGATCTGAGATCATGTTGACACATATTTAGCATAATATTATGCTTCCTGACATTATAAACAAAGATGTAACATCTGCTATCTACCAGTTTTTTTTTTTCCATTGTGTTGTCAATCCATAACATAACATGGAAGATGACATCTATCTTCCATCCCTGATCTACTTGTTTCCCAAATTGCTTTCTGAAAAGTTGCCAATAATATCCTATGTATTTTCTTCAGCATTATCTCAATAATTGTATCAGCCTTATAACATTTTAAAAGGGTTATGTCTAGGCATCGTAGATATGGAATCAATAAATTGAAAGAAAAAATATTAACTTATGATCTTGTTGTATTCTGATTTACATTAAATATATTTGATTTTACATTTTATTTGTTAAATGTTTTCTAATTTGTAAACATAACATTTAAACATATGATCAGCCAGAGGCAACCTGGTTAATTAAGTAGTGTTTTAATGTAGAAGTACAATGGCTGTCTACGCATCCCTCATTACAAAGTCCAGGTACCAAAATAGTATTTACTACGCCCAAATGTTCTACTCCATATACATCTTTCCGAGGACTGTATCAACAGATATAGACTACTGTTTCTCCTTAATATCTAAATAGAGCAGCTTCATGCTATATACACCCAGTAACTCATCATTAACCATTTCTTAATTGTGAAATAATCTTCGTTCTCTCTCAGAATATTAGCATTTTAATGGAAGTATTCAAAAATGCATTTGGGTTGTGATTCAGGGATAGATTTTCAGGATTTATTGCTGTAGGGGTTTAGGAACATGATATACTGCTTTCCCGCTGTATTCATGGGGGATTGGTTCCAGTATGCCCACAGGCACCAAAAATCTGCAGATGCTCGGTTGAGTTCCTTACATAAAATGGCATTGTACAACATCACGTCCTTTGCAGCAACTGGATGCAACTGAAAACCATTATCCTAAGTGAACTAACAAAATCTCAGAACCAAATACTGTATGTATTCCCTTGTAAGTGGAAGCTACACATCAGGTGCACATGGTCATAAAAAAGGGAACAACGGACACTGGGGAACACAAGAGGAGGGAGTAAGGGACAGCAGTAAGGGTTGAAAAGTTACCTATTGGGTACTGCGCTCATTATCTCAGTGACAGATTCATTCATACTTCAAACCTCAGCAACATGCAATATACCTTTGTAACAAAGCTGCACATGTACTCTCTGATTCTAAAATATTAATAAAAGTTGAAAAAAGGAAAATAAAATACAATGGTTTTATATTTTTATATAAATCATATCCTTTTGTATACTTTGAATCATCCCTAAATTAGTTATGATATCCAATTTAAATTTACATACATAAATACTATGTAAATAGTTGTTATACAGCATTGCTTTTTATTTGTATTATGGTTATTATTGTACTATTATTTTTATTTATTTTTTCCTGAATATTTTGGATAACGTGGTTGGTTGAATGCACAGATGTGGAACCTGTGGATACAGACAACTGACTGTACATCATTAAATGTTCACTCTATTTATATTTTAGTTGATTTGTACTAATTTGCCAGTAAAACAGTTAATCAAATGTAGACATTGCTATAAATATATATATACTCAGGAAAGACTGAAATAAAATATGCCTGTGCAACCTGAAATATTCTTTCCCATTAATGACATTTTAATATCTTATTCTCTAAGCTAACACATAAAACATCATTCCATGTTTCTTACCCGAGTCTTATTTTCAGTATTCTGTTTTATTTTGTTTTGTGATACATTTAGTTGCATGCATGGTGTCTACCAGATTGAGATCTTATTAGCATTTTCACCTTTGAATCCTGGTATCTAAGATCTTGCATGTTACTGTCTCAACAAACATCTGCTGAGTTGAATAGAACAAAAATAAAGATTAAAATAGGTTTCTGCTGAAAAAATTTCTAAAGTTTAGATAATTATTTTTAAAAAGGAAACATAGAATGAGTAAGTCTAGGATCTTTCAGTTTATGTATTGTGCCAGTTTAACTTATTTGTTAAATGTTTTCTAATACATAAAAATAATAACTTGCTGAAGGGCAGGATAGACTCTTCCATGTAAAACCAAATGCTGTGCATTGAAAAGGTTAATAATTGCATGGAAAATAACCTTAAAGGTGAAGCCTTACTCTGCTATTTAGTATTTGCAAATACATCAGCTTATGTAAACTCTTCCAGAGACTCATTCAAAATGGATAAAAATGTGATTTTACCCTATTTTATATTCTCTCTTACCCATATTTGTTATAAATTTATATTTAAAATATAATGGGTAGCATCAATATTGACTCTCATCACATAGATTCCAGCAAATGAGCATTGTTTTGGTATACCTGATAGACACCTACTTGCATGCAAATTAATATCTCTGATATAGTCCTGTTTATGTTAGTTTTGTATTGCTCTTGTTGTTTACTATTTCTGAAATATGGCCACGAGTCACAAGGTGCTGTTGCCTTAACAAGGTATGTTTCTGTTAATAATAAAGAATCATGAAATAGCAGTTCAATAACACTCCCTTAACAATGACTGTTGGCAGTCTTTAATAATCTAAAATATTATTTTACATTCATCATTTTATTCAAGAACATAAATTTTGATGAAGATTCTGTGAATATGCACAGATGTCTTCACTGGAATCAGGTAAAATCAAAATCATTTTCAAAAGTGATGGTATTTAAATTCCTGTTTGAAACCAAAATATTTACATCAGAAATTTAAAAGAAAAATATGCATCTCGTTGCATTTCAGGAGGAAAATGAACCAAATTAAGAATTACCACCACAAGGAAAGAGGACCGAGAGAGTCTTCAACTGAAATTTAAGTTTTAGTGTTCTATACTCCTTTATATATATGCTCCTCTATACTTCAAAACGGTGCCCAATTTCTGGATTCCATTATCTTCTTGCCAATGTCTTTTGCAAGCCTACACAGCAGGACTTCTCAAAAAATGGTCTGTATATCACATTTGGTTCTCAGAGCCTCACATTCAAACTTCAGGTAATTTGGCATTTATTTTAAAGGAAAACATGATAAAATAATATTCATATGTATTACTCAAATTGAAATATGTGCATAATCATGCTTTAAAGTAATTTTACTCTAATTATCATGCTCTGAACATAGATGACACCCTAAAAAGAGGTGCCTAAACTCATGTAATGTCAGACAACATTGGGAAAAGCAAAATGTTGTTCACATCAAAGAGGCAACATGGAAGTTTTAACTATAATATAGCTACAGAAATATAACTTATTCTTAATTACTATTTTTGAATGGAACACAAGCCATAAAGAACATCATAGTTCAAAACTTCATCTAACATTTGTTAACAAGATATTATTAATATTTTAAAGTATAATTATATATCACTTGTTTTATTTACATTTCTCATAGTAAGAACACATTTTTAATCCAATAAAAAAGATGAATAAAAACATATAGATTTTCAAAAAGGGATAAAACAAAACATTATAATCAAAAACAAATGTAATATTTATGTAAAGTTTTTGTAAATGTATATGCATGGATACAAGTGAATCTAGGAATAAGAGAGTATGAAGTGATAATTAAACTAAAATAGTAATATCTGAAAACTAAATTATGATAGACTAGAAATACAAATATGTACCACATTGTCCTTATAATATTGTTTAATACCCTTTTCAAGAAAAAGCCCATCATTCTCTATGATATCCAAGTTTTATTTTATAGGACAAATGCAAAATAATATTTTCCAAATAAAAACAATATATAAGCTAAAAGGGATTTTGAGACAATGTGGATTATTTGGGGAGGAAAAAGATCCACTATGTAATGACAAAACTGCCAAGTCAACAGAAATACTTGAAAAGCCTTAACTTTTTATGTGCCAAAAATATTACTCTCAAAATATATAAGAAAATGATGGTAAAAGTATAAGAAGTTGAAAAGTAAATCATGAGAGAGATGACGATTTTAGCTTACTCTTCCAATTAATGACACAGTGAGCTTCCAAAAAGTAGATAACATATTCTCTTCTCGAGATAAAATCAAGCATACAACCAATGGCAGAGTAAGTAAATAGAATTTTATCAAAAATAATGGAATCATATAGAACTTTGGTAATCAAAGATAAATTCTATTCACCACCTCCAATTTTACGCTTTTCCTGCCATATACATCCCTTCTGCAGGAAACATAAATGCCACAACACAATCTTAACACTTTTTATTTACATACAGTTGTCTCCCAAAGAAATTAAGAGGAAAAAAGTACCATTTAATATTTTCCTGCATATTTATCATTTTTGATCTCATTATTCCTCTCTCTAAATTCAAATTTTATTTTGATGACTTTTTCTTTAGCTGAGACCTTTTTTTTTTTTTTTTTTTTTTTGAGACAGAGTCTCACTCTGTCGCCCAGGCTGGAGTGCAGTGGCCGGATCTCTAGCTGAGACATTTTTACATAGTGGGTCTGTTAATAAATATGTATGTATTTAGTTTGTGTAAAAATTTATTTTTATATATAATAGATAAAATTATATGCATTTAAAGTGTATGTTGTAATATTTTGATATATGTATATGTTGTGCAATAGCCAATGTGATTATCTGTTTGTCTTTCTCTCAAAGTTTAGGAGCACTGATTTTCTCTGGGACTTAACTTTTCTGTTCACTCTAAGGATTGTTTTTCACTTTCCCATTTTTCCAGTTTTTTATTTTTTTAGCATAGAATGGAACTTCTAACCTTCTTTCCTACTGAATGGAAAACTACAAGTTTGAGAATATATTTTTAAATTAAAAAGTTACATTTTTTAATCTTTCATTTTTTGCCAAATTATATTTTTCTTTTTAATTTTTATTCTAACAATATTTATTGTAACTTTATTAATCTTTGTTGACTAATTCTAAGATTCCTCACATGTATGGGTTTGTTTCTATGATATGATTTATTTCCTACTTATTTGTTAGATGTCAAAGGAATTTTGCTGCTTTACATGTCAAGGAATTTTTGATAGGATACCATACATTATGCTGCTATATTAACATTTTATCATTTTTCTGTAGGAGATTTTGAAATTTGTTTGGCGGACACTTAAGTCATTTCTGAATCAATTTGATCCACTCAAGTATTACTTATAAGCTTTATTGATGAAACATAGACTTTATATTCATATTTGACCTACTCCGAAGGCATAATAATTTCTGGGATCTCTGCTCAGTGTCACAAGTATTCAATAAAATGTCTCCCCATTTACTGGTAGAAAATTGAATGGTTTCCAAATGTATTCATCTGTTCTCACACTGTTAATAAAGACATATCTGAGACTGGGTAATTTAAAAGGAAAGAGGTTTAACTGACTCACAATTCCACATGGGTGGGGAGGCCTCACAATCATAGCAGAAGGCGAGTGAGGAGTAAAGTCGTGTTTTACATGGTAGCAGGCAAGAGAGCTTGTGTAGGGGAACCACGCTTTATAAAACCATCAGATCTTGTGAGGCATTTACCATCACAAGAAAGACTCATCCCCTGATTCACTTACTTCCTACCTGGTCCCTCTCATGACACATGGAAATTATGGCACAATTCAAGATGAGATTTGGGTGGGGACACAGCCAAACCACATCACCAGGTCTGCATGAACTCTTTAAAATAATCAAAGAAGTCACCAAATACTTTTTCAATGCCTGGCCTAACAGAGTTTTACTCTATTTATGTTCAGATTAGCATTCTGTCAAATATTTCAGTGAATTACATTTGTACATTTTTGGAACTCTTTCAGTGTTTTTTTTCTGCTTACCTCCGATACTTGAATTCACAGATTTCCACTATCTTGGCCTCTCATTTCTTATTCCTCCTTCCTCTGCTCAGCAAGACCACTGGACTGTTGTCGGGTTCCCAAATCTTGTGCTTCAGTCTGGAAACTACCATTATGCAAAAATCTAGGTATCTCATAGAACTCACTCAATTTACTTATCTTCTCTTAGAAGATTAAAATTATGATTTAGGAGTCATGCAGCTGGAGGCTACAAGATTCTGATCTCCCTAAACTGCTCCTAAGTTCAGTGCTTGAGCTATTTTGCAGATCTTGCACTTGATTGATCTGCTGGCACCATCCAGACTGATAAACTGGCTCATCTGATCTTGTGGCCCCTACCCAGGAAGTGACTCAGTGCCCGTTTCCACTCCCTGTGACTTCATTTCTGACCAATCAGCACTCCTGCCTCACTGCTTCCCACAGCCCATCACGTTGTCCTTAAAAACTCTTCTCCCTGAATGCACAAGGAGACTGATTTCAGTAATAATAAAACATCTCCTGCACAGCTGGCTCTGTGCGAATTACTCTTTGTCTATTGCAATTTCCCTGTATTGATAGCTGGCTCTTTCTATGCAAGGTGAACCCTCTGGGCAGTTGGTTACAGGAGATCACCTTCCTGATGGCTTATTAGACTTTTCCTGCATTTACAAATCATTCTTCATAACTATACTTCATTTATTAGCCACCTCCTAAATTCTGTCTTATTTTCTTTTGCTTGGTGGGTGATAACTTATTTATTTTATTAGAAGAGGCAAAATGTGTGATTCCATTTTTAGCAAAACATTTTTTCTTAGCATTTTAAGCAATAGGTACTTTCTAAGTTTATATAATTTAATAAAAGCCATATTAATGTCTCTGTTGTAAGTGTGTCATTAACTTTGATTGATAAAATATTTGAAGAAACAAAGTAAAATGGAGACACTGGCATGAAGGTAAGGGTCTTGTAGTCAAAAAGCAAAATATTGTTATTCTTCAGTAGTGAAACACTAGAGAACAGTTTGAAGTTGCCATCTGGAGTAATAATAAGCTCAGTAAAATAGCAGATGTCAAGGCCAGTTTCTCCTAGTCAAAACCAAATGTAACAAGTAACTCAATTTTTCACTGGGGGACAATTTGTTTTAGGGGAACTTTTTTACTTTCTCACTGTCCCAAATCTCTCATTTGTATTTCCCAAACTGCCCTAAGTGCAGTTATCATCTCCCTCGATGATCTTTTTCTCAATGTAAAAAAAAGTACTGTGTTATTGAAGACAGATTGTTGTTAAACCAATCTCCCTCCTGTCATAATCTCTTTAATTGCTGAAAATGACTCATGTGGGAAGTGGATTTAAAGTGAGGTGAATATTGCCATATCTAACAGAATAACAATTTCACACTTTCTTTCTCTTTTCTTTAAATTCATTTGGAGGCTTTTCAATATCATAGGTTCATTAATCTTTCAACACAGGTTGATTAATCTTAGATTCTTTTCTAATATAGCACATATGATTTTATACTTTAAACAAACCTGGGATTAGTCTCACAATCTTACTAAAATAATTTGCAAACTTCTTACAGACAACCATAATATAAACACTTTGGCGTAATTTCAAAAATCACCTATTAACACACTTTTAATTCATGTTTTAACTTCTGGTAACAAAATTTAGGAAGTATTTTTAGATCCTCAGATAATTTACTCAGATCCCAAGCTATCAAAATAACTCACATAGAAATAAATTTGTCAGATAATAACTATATTTATTCATTAATTAACATATCTACTCAATGTTATTCACTGAATATCTTCTACATCACATCCAACTGAAATGACACATAGAATAAATAAAAACAATTTGCAGTATATTAAAAATAAATTATACATTTGGATTTATTACATATCTTTCTTGCAGCTCATTGCCTTTTAAAATATCCTCAATACCTTTTTCACATGAGGCAGGTTGTATTTGAGTCCTTGAGTATCCTTGTATCTAAACTAAAAATAAACTTAAATATGTATCTGAATGTAAAATGTATTTTTCTTATTTGATCGGATTTTTTTCTTATATGAGGCCTCTCTATAAGGATCTCAAATTTTCAGTGAGTTTACTAAACATAAAAAGCAAAATTTTCTATGACTCAGTCATTTCATATTTTTTGATGAGCTATCTTTTAAAATATAATTTTGCATTGAAAATAAAATATTACTAATGAATTTTATTACAGACATTTCCATAAAATGTATAATTAGGGTTCTTAGCATCCATATAAAAAAGATGAATGTAAATCAAAGCTCCCATTCACTATGTCATCATGATTTTAATAGTACAAAGAGTTTATTCATCTATTTACTTACATGAATAGTCAGCTCATATATCTGTATCATTGGAGGGAAAAGATTTGGGGAGTGTATTTTAAGTGGTAAGCTAGGAGATATATATTTTGATTTTAAATCTAGTCACTACAAGATAGTTTTGCAGCAGATTAACTGTTCAGAATTTTTTTTTTTTTTTTTTTTTTGTAATTTCCCATTCAATTAGCTAGTTTTCACTAGTTTACTGATTAAAAGGGGAGCAGAAGTTTACTCACTAGTGGGTAAAGCAGTATGGAATGTATTCTTGACAGTTTATATTAGGAAAAATTATGTGTATTATTAATAGTAAAAGTTAGAGTAATTTGCTTACATGCTCAAAAAAAGTATAATGTGAAAATATTCTATGAATCTATACATCTTCCAAATATTTAATCCTTTTCCTTGCTTGCACTTTTTCCCAAGTGTTATCTCATTTCTTTTGTATCATTTTTATTATAGTTGCATGATAAATATACTTTTAAAGGTAACTAATAAAATATGTGAATTTAAAAAATAAGCTGATGTCAGTCAAATCAATTACAAAAAAAAAAGGAAAATACATAAATTAAAAGCATCTTAGAAATGTAAAATTATCTTTTTAAAAACATGCATTTCCTGAAACAGGTAAAGCACCTTAAGTATATATGAGGCAGGAGAACAGGGCCTGGAGGCAGGGAACCTAATGCTGATTCACACTGACTTCTTACAAATAGATCAAAAAGAAAACCCCAACTTTCCACTCCCAAATAACAAAAGAACAGAGGCTATTCCCTTTGCATCTGCCCTCCTTTCTGCATTTCAGATGAGAAATGGAAAGTACTGCTGATTAGTCCCCTCCTGCAGCCAATCAGACTGGTTATGGGGCTAATCTTTATCACCATATGGGTGTAACTTTGTAACTTCACTTCGGCCCCTGATTGGTTACCTTCTGCCACCAATCAGACTGGTCACAGACTACTCCTTCGTTTACATAGGGTGTAAACCAAGTAACCAATGGGAAACCTCTAGAGAGTATTTAAACCCCAGAAAATTCTGTAACCAAGCGCTCTTGAGCCACTTGCTCAAGCCCCGTCCCACTCTGTGGAGTGTACATCCATTTCAATAAGTGTGTGTTTTCATTGCTTTATTCATTCATTGCTTTGTTTGTGCATTTTGTTCAATTATTTGTTCAAAATGCTAAGAACCTGGATGACTTATAGTCAAGATCCTCCAACAGTAACTTACACCATATACCCACAGCCCAATTACCTTCCACTACAAATTTCTAATTACTTCCTAATATCAATAAAATTTAAATTAGACAACTAAACTTGGATATTACTACAGAAGTCTATCGAAAAGTTATATTTATTCTAAATGACTAATCTCATAATTTCTGAATTATCAAATTTTACTCAACAAATACAAATTATGTTTGTGGATTTTTTAGACTAGAGAAAAACCGACATGCTTTTTTGTAAATATTTATAGACTCAGGAGGTACATATGCAGGTTTGTTACATAAATATATTGCAAAACAGTGAGATTTGGGCTTCTAGTAAACTCATTGCTTGAATAGTAAACATTATACCCATAGGTAAATGTTCAGCCTTTGCTACCCTCCCATCATATGCTTTTCTTAAGCATGAATAAAGTTGTTAACTTTTAAACCTACTAAATTGTAGTACCCCAAGCTTCAATAAGGTATTTCCTCTTAACATTTTGAAAAAAAACATTTTATCTACGGATGATTTTGTTTCTTTTGTATTTGGAGTTGGTATGAAAAGTTGAAGCAGAAAAAGATTCAGTAGATACCAACAGCATTGTTCACCCTCTCTATGCCCTTTGTCCTGGTTGTAGATGTAACCTTATAAGTACAGTTGTGTGTCAAATATAATTTGACACAGATCAATTGATATAAGGTTTTTATCTATTGATATAGGTTTTTGTTGTGAAGTTCAACCTTCACTTCATACAGTATTTATATTAACCTTACCTGTGCTTTAAACTTCTATCATTATTATAGCATTACTACTAGTGTGGACATTTAATAGTTTTATATTTCAATGAATCATATGTATCTTAATAGATTTCCCTAATGTCTCTCTAACTGAAAAATATATGTTCTCTAATTTTAAAGATAATATTGCCTTATTTTTTGATGTTGATTATACTAGATATCACAGTTCTTTTTAGTTATTTATTTTATATTTTATTGATTGATTGATTGATTTTGAGATGGAGTCTCACTTTGTCACCCAGGCCGGAGTGCAGTAGCACGATCTCAGCTCACTGCCTCAGCTTCCCAAGTGTCTGGGATTACAGGCGTGCACCATGACACCCAGCTAATTGTTTGTATTTTTAGTAGAGAGAGGATTTTGCCATGTTGGCCAGGCTGGTCTCAAACTCCTGATCTCAAGTGATCCATCCTCCTTGGCCTCCCAAAGTGCTGGGATTACAAGTATGAGCCACCTTGCCCAGCTGATTTTTTTTTTTTTTTTTTTGAGACGGAATCTCACTCTGTCACTCAGGCTGGAGTACAGTGGTGCGATCTCAGCTCACTGCAAACTTCGCCTCCTGGGTGCAAGTGATTCTCATGCCTTAGCCTCCCAAGTAGCTAGGATTACAGGCATGCACCACCACGCCCAGCTAATTTTGTGTATTTTTAGTAGAGATGGGGCTTCACTGTGTTGGCCAGTCTGGTCTGGAATTCTTGGCCTCAAGTGATCTGCCTGCTTTGACCTCTCAAAGTTCTGGGATTACAGGTGTGAGCAGTACCACTGTACCTCATCCACATTTCTTAAATATTAAGATGTTCTAAAAAGACCTGACTTGGAAAAAAAAAAAAAAAACCCTCTCTTTATTATTTAAATTAATTATCAAGTAGCTATATGAATATATACTGGATTTAAAGTACTTGATAAATACAGCTTATATCAAGAAAAATATAAAATAATAATGCTTTCATATCCATTGACATATCTTCCTTCCACTATATACATTCCTTAGATGTGTGAATTCTCACCAATATGATACATATTGTTCCTGTTTTGTTTCCAAACCTTATATACGTAAATTTTAAGTAAATAAAAGAGTACAATACACATTTTAAAAACATAAATGAACAATTTTAAAGATTGTACTGTGATGTTCCTTAATTTTTGACTAACAGTTAATGAGATTTGCACTCCATCCCCTCCTGCAACACAGACACACACACACACACACACACACACACACGCACACAAAAATATTGTGATTACTTTAGATTCTTCAAGACAGGGAACAGTGTGTGTGTTAGCAGCTAGTCTTAAAATAAAACATATTGAATTTTTGCTTTATTGAATCAAGAGAAAATGAAAATTTCCTAAAGTAACTTCATTTCATTCAATCTGTAATGTGCTTTTGAGGGATGGAAAACCTGGGAGAAAGTGGAAGTAAAAAGGTTGAAATGATGTAGTATAGAACTTAAGATTTACAGTAAAGAAAGGCTAAACAAAGAGAAAGGAGACAGATTAAATGCTTTAAGAATGACCAAGCATGGTGGCACGTGCTTGCTGTCCCAGCTACTCAGGTCATCCTCCAGCTGTGGTGGGAGGATCGCTTAAGCTGGGGAAGTCCAGGCTGCAGTGAGCCAAGATTGTGCTACTCTATTCCAGCCTGGGTGACACAGTGAGAACTTGTTTCAAAAATAAAATTTAAAAAATGAAGTGAAATAAAATAAAACAAAACAGTCAAGGAATTGGAGATCTCTGAGTCTGAAACATAGTATAGTGTGAGTATTGAATATATGTTACAACATTGTGCATAGAAAATAAGTTTTGGCTAGGCCAAGTTCTGAAAATTTTAATATATAAAAATAATGTACACTTTATCTTTTTATTTTATATAATCCATTAAAATTTCATAAAATTAGCAATTGGGGAAAATGGATACACAGACACAAATTTATACCATCATATATCAAATCTGTAATGTATTTATGAAATTCATTTATCGCAATTTCCAATGAAATGTTTAGCAATGTCACCCACTGCTATTTGAATACCTTCTGGATTTCTGAACAAACAGAAATAAACAAATCATTCACTGCAGAATGTTTTCTCATTGCTATCTTAGATTATTTTAACTAATTGCAATGAGCATCAAAATATATTTATTAAAGAGTCTACCTGTGGAGTCATAGACGTGTGATTTTGTAAAGCATATTCAAGATTGGATGTCGAGATCAGATAATTTTAATATGAGTGATATTTTGCTTCATTTAGAGAGATGGTTTCCAGAGGGTAAAAAGTTATATTTAAAATCAACATGGTATTGTATTGTACTAACTATACCATGGGGATTATATATGAGTATTCACTATGAAAATCATATGTGATACTTATTTAATCCCTTAAATCAAGAAAATACATCTTTAAAAGCTTAAAATATTAGATAAACTAAAACTTGTAGAACAAGGTAGATTGAAAAACATATAAATTTTAATTATTTTGTTGAATTTTACTTAATGTTTTCATTTAGGAGATCTCCAATATTGTATGTTAACTTGCTTTTGTATAGACACTGCTTAATATTCTCTTTGTCCTCAGCAGATGTTATGAATTAGTTAAGTAATAAGACATTTTTAGTTAGCAACTATACAATCAATTTTCACTTTTTTCCATAGTTATAAATAAATTTGAATGGGTTCAATTTACACAATTTCTCAACTAGAATATATTGCTTTAGATGGATTTTCACACCAACATATTCTTTAGAGAAAGGTACAAATTAATATGAGTATAATAAACTATAATAATTAAATTAATTTCTTCATCAAAGAGAGAAAACAAAAGCTGACAATTTAAAACAATTTCATGTGGCCGGGCGCGGTGGCTCAAGCCTGTAATCCCAGCACTTTGGGAGGCCGAGACGGGTGGATCACGAGGTCAGGAGATCGAGACCATCCTGGCTGACACGGTGAAACCCCGTCTCTACTAAAAAATACAAAAAACTAGCCGGGCGAGGTGGCCGGCGCCTGTAGTCCCAGCTACGCGGGAGGCTGAGGCAGGAGAATGGCGAGAACCAGGGAGGCGGAGCTTGCAGTGAGCTGAGATCCGGCCACTGCACTCCAGCCTGGGCCACAGAGCAAGACACCGTCTCAAAAAAAAAAAAAAAAAAAAAAAAAAAACAATTTCATGTGATGCAGATTATTCTAGCTAAGCAGTAAGGCAGATGAGCTAAGTTACTAGTAGGTTGATATAATTCAAAATAACACGTAAGAGAAAGGTTTCAACTGATAAATAAAGAGAAAAATGTAGGAGGAAACAATAAGAACAAGAAGCCAGGGAGTCATCTGTGACTCAGTGCATAGTAAGATGGCAAAGCTCAAAATAGAGACCCAGAATGACTCCCACTGGATATGTTCAGTCATATCCCAGACAGAATTAGCATTTCTCTTGAAACATAATATGGCATAACACAATATTTTATAACAAATATTTATAAATATGGAAGGAATCTTATTTTTTCAATTTCTTTCTTTTCCATCTTACAATTTTGTTGTTTTAAAAGTCTTGCTACCTAATGTTTTTTGCTTATTGTGCTTTAGTATGCAACATCTTCTCCTGGATTCCCTATGTTTTTTTAAAAATATATTTTAAATACCTCTTTAAAGTATGAGCATTTTCCAAAAATATTTCAAAAACATATTATTTAATTATTTGAGGAAGTATGTTGATTGTTTCATCACTAACTCAGTGAACAATACAATCTCTGGCATGTGGAAGCTACCCTGACTAATATCCTCCTATAAAACCTCCTAAATTATACTGTCCTGTAAAACTGTAATACATTTAGGAAATTAACATTGATACATTATTACCCATTAATCCAAAGTTACCCTTAAGATTTCACCAATCATCTTAAGGATGTTCTTAATAGAAAAATAATATTGTTCAAAATTGTATGTTGCGTTTTGTTGTCATGCCTCTTAGTTCACTTTAGCCTGGACCAGTTCTTCTGACTTTCTTGAAGTTTCAATCTTGTCACATTTGTATTGTACAGAACAATTATTTAGCAGCATGAACTAAACATAATGTTTGTCAGATGGCTGTTCAGTTCATGATTAATACAAATTATACATCTTTGGAATATGACAGGCATGGTGCCGTGTTTCTATGCCCACATACTACTACAAAAGACACAGTTTCAATTTATTCAATTATTAATGTCAAACACTTTGAATGCTTGATTAAAGTAATGTCTGTGATGCTTCCACAATAAAAAGTTACTTTTTATTTCCACATTAATTACTTTGTGCAAGGTAATTTGTTACTTTATTAATATCCTGTTCTCACTTTTGTATTTATTATTTATTTACATCAGTATGTGCCATGATTTTCTATGTGTTCAATTGTTTATAACTAATGTAACCATTTACTCTGTTGCTCAAAATGTACAAACTTGGACAGTGAGAGTCCTTCAAGCTTCTGCTGTGTCACCTCACCATTTGAATAATTCTTTGTTTTTCTGAAACGGCACAAAGTGACAGGTTCACTTCGTATTGCTGCTATCCCAACTTTAGAATAAGTCACTTTTCTAAGAAGTAATAGTTTGTGTTAATGGAAAATTATATGTACAACCCAGCGTTTGTGTCTTAGGTTTGTTTATGTTTATTAATTTGGGGATCACAGCTCTTATATTAAGCTCTCTCTTGCATAGATAAGAAAAGTATGAGTAAACATGCAGAAACATATATTCATATATTAACACAGACAGATTTTTCATTTCTATATTTATCTATACATATTAATAAGTCATAATTTAACAATGACATTTCCCATTCCAATTTAATACTTTTAATTTCAAGGTTTATTTATTCTCATTTTCACCTTTTCTAACTGTGACTAGCCTGGCTCCATTTATATTTAGTTTATTGAATTATTTGAGAAATTTTTCCAAAGTTACCCAGTCTCCCATTATTGCTGTTATCCTCTTCCCCACGTGAATACACTATATATATATACACATATATATGTATATATATATATTTAGTTTTTTGAGACAGAGTCTTGCTCTGTTGCCCAGGCTGGAGTGCGACGGCGTAATCTCGGCTCACCACAACTTCTGCCTCCCAGATTCAAGCGATTCTTCTGCCTCAACCTCTGGGGTGGCTGGGACTAAAGGCGCGCGCCACCATGCCCAGGTAATTTTGTATTTTTAGTAGAGACAGGGTTTCACTATGTTGGCCAGGCTGGTCTTGAATTCCTGACCTCATGATCTACCTGCCTCATCCTCTCAAAGTGTGGGATTACAGGTGTGAGCCGCAGCACCCGGCCAAATACACTTTAGATTTTACTAGGACTCTGATACACACTTGGGCCACTACCAACACCCCCATTAATATGGTCTGGATATTTGTCCCTCCTAAATCTCATGTAAAATGTAATCCCCAATGTTGAAGGTAGGGCCTGGCAAGAAGTGTTTGGATGATGAGGACAGGTCCCTGATGGCTTTGTGCTGTCTTCCTGATAGTGATTTCTCATTAGATCTGGTCAATGAAAATTGTGTGGCACCTCCCACCCCACTCTCTCTCTCTAACTTCTATTTTCACCATGTGACATGCCTGCTCCCCTTTTGTTTTCTGCCATGATTGGAAGATTCCTGAGGCCTCCTTAGAGTAGATGCCAGAACTGTGCTTCCTGTAGCGCCTACAGGACTGTGAGCCAATTAAACCTCTTTTCTTTATAAATTGTCCAGCTTCAGGTAATTCTCTATGGCAATGCAAGAATGGTCTAATACATGCAATGAATTATCTGTTTTCTGCCTCCCTGCCACTTGGATACAGTCTGGACAGTGAGTACATCAAAACTCTGTACTACGACCTTTGCCCTCACGGACATCCTTATCATTCTCTCATGCCCTATCAGACACCACTTCTGTGTAGATTCCTCCTCACCAAGTGTGGACTTTGATACTTCATGACAGGGCAACTCATGTATGGAAACTGGATCTGAGATAAAAGACTTTAAAAAAACATACCTAGACCAATAGCCAGAGTGCCAGGATTATACACTCTAGTTTTCTAAGCCCTAATTCCCACAGGTAACTTGGGGGGGTGGGAGGGATTTTAAAAATGCACATGTGATAGATGACCTTATAGCAGAGGAACAAGGGTTGAGAGAACAACCCTAATTGCATAAGCATCAAACCCTGTAGAGAGCAGCAAATAAGCAAGACCTCGTCTGAGGAGTGAGCATTTAGAAGGTAGTTAGGCTCTGACTTCCCTGACTTATGTAGTCCAATCTCAATCATTACAGAAACTACTGATTATCAGGAAATGGATAAGGATTGCAGTCTGGAGTGCTCAGAAAGAATGTGCCATCATGCTTAGGGCCCAAGGCAGACGACCTCTGCCAGCAATCACCTTAACATGCTTGGGTTCTGAAACTCCATACCAGGCTTTACCCTGGATGTACACTCGCCTGATTCTGCCCAGGCTCTGACACTCTATGGTAGGCAGGCCTTGCTTTCATTTGAGTGTCTTTTTCACCTAATTTGGCCTCTGACCCCTGTCCATGCCAATTCATCTTTTCACAAACATGCTTACTTTGCTCTGCCCCACTTCATGGTATTGGGATTCATATTTCAACATAAAGAGCAACAAAGGAGACTTGTGAGGGAAACATGGTAAAAAGTGAAGGGAATCAGATAAAGAATGAATAAGAAAAAGGACGAAAGAATGGGAAAGAGGGAAGGAAAAAGAGAAAGAGGTCGAGAGAAGAGGGAAGAAAGAGAATGTGGTGGGAATAACTTTATATTTGTTTAGAATGGAGCTCTGGATAGATATGGCTTTGCACAATCTTGGCTAAACACATTTATTTTTTTTCTCTCCAAATTTTCCATATAGTGTGTGTGTGTGTGTGTGTGTGTGTTGTGTATGTAGTAATAAGCTGACACATGCATTCCCCTCACCAAAGATGTCAATTTCTAATTCCTTGTACTTGTGATTGCTACCGTACTTGGAAAAAGGGTCATTCAATTTTGAAGACATGATTAAGTTAAGGATTTTGAAATGAGGAGATTATTTTAAATAACTCAGGTGGGACCTAAACACCATCACAAATGCCCTCATAAGAGAGACAGAGAAATTAGACGCACAGAAGTGGAGAAGGTCATGTGAAGATGGAGGCAGAGACTGGAATAACACAACCCCAAACCCCAAGGAATGACCGAATCTACCAGAAGCTGGGAGATGCAAGGCAATTATTCTCCCCAAGAGCCTCCATGGGGAGTGTGGCCCTCCCAACACTTCGACTTCACACTTCTGGCTTCTGGAACTGGGACGGAACAAATTTCTGTTGCTTAAGCTGCTGTCTTTATAATAATTCGTTACAACAGCCCATATAGTTTACAGGGCTATTGTAAAAATTATTATATCATAATATATCACATACATGATAATTATATATACTCATACAGTTATAAAATATTATTATTCACAATTTTACATAATTATTGCCACTTAGCAAAAATGTATTTTTTGGTAATTGTTATCAAAATGTATTAATTGAAATCAGTGTTTTTTTAAAAAAAACTCTTAAGCATTTCACACAACTTCAATTTTGTTAGTTTCCTACTTTGAAGGAAATTTTACTACTTTCTTTGAAAGATTCTGCTTTATTTAATGTGACAAGATGTATCCTATACAAGGATGAGTAATACTGCTTTACATTAACAAGGATACAGGGTGACATGAAGAGTCATATGTAAATGTGATGGGTACTTTAACTCTTAATAGACGATTCTAATTCAGTCAAAAATATACTCCCACATAAAATATGTCGAATGAATGTGCGCTGGGTGTGTATGTATGTCCATGAGTGCATGCATGCAGCTATTCTGAGATTGAAAAGGTTTTATCAGCAATCAATTACCAGGTTCATGAAAGTATGTCCAACTTTCTAAGGTTGATTTCCAATTGCAGATAAACTTAGGAAATGAAAAATCTTATGGCTGTCTTCTAAGCAATGACATCTTATAAAACTAAAATTTGGGAAATATAATAATTTGTTGATGTCCCTTCAATTTATTTGAATTTTGATGAAATAGAATAGTCTGATAAGTTGGGAGACCACGTTTTGAATTCTTATAAAATAATTTGCTAGAGTTGTTCATAATGCTATACATTCTTACATTTTAATTTGATAAAAAAAAGGGTCAATCTTTTTAAAATATTAAGTAAGCTCATCTTATATGTACCTGAAAGGACATTAAATTTCACTTACGTATTTTATTTATTACTTCATCTGTTTATCCATCAAGAGATACTTACTGAGTAGATATTGAGTCTTAGATATTACAACAAAAATACCTAAAAATGTAAAAAAAGAGAAAACTATTTTCTTTATAGCAGTCATATTTTAAAAAAAGCTTGACATAATCTGTGTAATTAACTTGTATGATATATTAACATAAATAAAGGAAAGAAAATATAAATAGTTGAAATTGAGACAGGCGTAAGATTTTTGAATGGTCAGAAAAATCCTTCATGGAAAAAGTGAGCTCTGAGTAAAGACCTAACTGAAGTCAAGATAGCATTTTAAGGATATCTGAGGTCAGAGCAATGTAGAAGTGCAAGTAAAATATTGATGAATTTTATATAAATGCTTGGTTTTACACTCTGTTCAAAGTAATTTAACTTTTTTATTTCAAGTATTGAGCAATATTCTTCTCTTTTTAAAGGGAGTAACAAGGAAGGATGAACAAGTCCTACAAAGTATACTAATTCTACTAAAACAAAAGCCATATTCTGATTTATTTTAAATCCTAGATATACAATTATATATCAATATTAATCCTTACATTGAGTATACACTATAAAAATAGTTAATAAACATGGAACCAAAAGGCTAAAATATAGTCTAAGGAGCACCTAATGTGAAAAATTGACCTAAATTTAGTATGTAATTGAGATTTGAATATGTTAACATTATTTTCATGATTAGTTCCCAATTATCCTTACATAAACATAGATGATAATTTATTGTTTGTTCCTAGGTATTAATAATGTACTAAATAAATATTATTGATATTTAAATGGAGAATATTATTTAGAGTTTGTTATCTCACATAAACTCATTATGGAGTTTTCTGAAGACTTATTTTAATAGGTATTTTATGAATATAATAATTACCATCCTAAGTTTATTTTTTTGAAAAATTACAGAAATTTATTGGTTTTCCTACATTTTTACGCATTTGAGTTACATTTAATTTGCTCAGGGACATAGATATCTTCACTTTCCTGATCATTTAGAGGTTTATTAACATTACCTATTTTGCAGGACTCTCTGTAACCAGTTTTCTAATTGTATACCTTCTAACTTTCTGACTAGAACACAATTTCTCATTGCTAATGATTCAGTGTAGGTTCATGCATTTGTCTAGTTTTCTTTCCTGCTGCATTGATTGAACTCTTGCATACTGGGAAGATACTCCTTTCCTCAGTCCTGCAGGGCTACTATTGAGTGGAGCTGTAATTCCTTCATTATTAACTCGAGTGAATAGCAGAATAATGTGTGTAACTATGTGTAACTAAAGCCATTTTTTTGTAAACTTAGCCTACAGTTTATTATAAGTAAGAGCCCATAAAGCTATAGTTCTAGTCTACAAGAGTTGCCAAATAAGTATGAGTAGGTGTCACAGGGTCTGATTTAGTTGCTTATCCAACTATTGGTACCATCAATACTTCATCACTTGTCTCTTTCTCACAGGCAGAGGCTACAAGGTGGAGTAAATTGTTCTTCCTCTTGCAGAGGGTTTCTTGATAGGTACTTTTGAAAACAAAATACACAAATGAAAGTCAAGGCAAATACTTATGACCCTTATGATCAGACTGTGTAACTATATATTGTATGATTTTGCATTCTTTGCATTCACAGGCTGGCATGTCATTGAGTACTAAGACCTTATTTTAGTAATCTATACCAACATGTTTATATATATATGTGTGTGTGTGTACATATATGTATTTATATGTGTAAATACTATATATGTAAAATATATAGTATTAAATATTAAATACTATATATGCAATACATACATATTGTATATACATTAATATACATATACATCATGTATATATGTATATGTGTATATATACATACTAATATATACATCTATACTATTTACTATTTAATACTATACATTTTACATATATAATATTTATATGTTACATGTATATATAGCATAATGTCTGTACATATACTACATATAGTGTAATATATCTAGTTTGTGTGTATGTGTGTGCATGTGTGTGTATTTAAAGGACAAGAACCTAAAGAAGAAAAACCTCAAAGAGGGATTAGAAGTCTATGACATATCAAGATACCCTCTGCAAGAGGAAGGACAACTTACTCTATCCTGCAACCTCTGCTTATGAGAAAGACCCAAGTGCTGAAACATATATACACACACACACATTATATATATATACACATTATATATATACATTATATATAGTTAATTCATTTTTTACTCAGTATTTTAATAATAGGCTTGTATTTTAACACTGACTTAGCCATATTTTTATTTATAGAACAATTTTTCTTCACCATACCCTTATTCTCTGCCTCTTGCTTTTTTCAACTAAAAATCATTTTAGCAGTGACATATAAACATGTACATTAGGTATTGAAGAAATAGCTTTAATTCATTTAAATAAACTATTTAATGATGAGAATTTGTTGTATTTTCAAAGAGATGCTTTTTTAATAGTAGTATTTTGTGTTTTAAAGATATAGATCTTTTCTATAACTGCTCCCCTTTCACTGCTTATGAAAACAAAATTGCTTTGCAAAGTTCATCTAAGTTCATCTACTTAGAAACACAATTCCATTTTTTTCTTTGTGTATAAATAATCTCTAAGAGCCTGGTTTTTCACATTCTTTGAGAACCAGATATATGACACTTTATTTACATAACAAAACAGTCATGAAAGCTAACCCTAGTGAGATTGTTATCCCCTGGGTGACTAGTACCAAGTTAAATAAAGGAACATAGTATTTAACATATTGTATCTAAATATACAAATCTATAAAAATGGATGGAAAATTGAGTCACCAGCAGTAATATGTAAACACTCATGACTCACTCTCCATGCTGAAATTGTGTTTGGTATAAACTGAAAAATTAAGGTTGCTAATATTAAAGTTCAGCACAAAGCAAACTGAGGTGGACATTTTTAGTCACCTCAAAAGTTTGATGATTAATGCCATAGAGAGAGATGAATACATGGAGCCCCCATTTCTTGTAAGATATTGGTGATTTGGAATCTCTGAAATCAAGTTATATAGCACCTGTCTATAAGCAGGGACAATTTATACCTATGCTAATTCATAGGACTCTATAAAAAATGGGTTTCTAGTAAGTCAATGACATGAGTTATACAATGTCAAATGATCATTTTTCACCTTAACGTAAGTACAAGAAGCAAATTCTCTACCGAATTCTCCAAAGTTATGTGAGAGACCCCCAACTGGTATATTTTGGGAAGTGGAATCTCTAATACAGCTTGAATAAAAATACTGGATGGTACTAACATACCATTGAAGGAATGAAAAAAAGAATCCAGAACAACAAACGACTATCCATGAACCATATAAACTACTACAGATCAAAATGTATGTTCTTTCTGAAGTAACAACTTGAATAGGCAGATAGATTATGTCCTTTCTACCCATACTTTTTCTATATATTGGGGAAGTCTAGTGGGTCCTGGTATCAGTATTCAAAGCTATTAAAACAGATATAAAAATCCTTTCCAAAATTCAAAGAAAAGTTGTCCTTTGAACAACTTTATTTTTAGTTGCATTGCAAATAGAGAAAAACATATGCATAAATAAACAACCATTTGTATCACTTTTTAAGCTACACATATTTCAGTTATCCTGCAGGGTTGTATCACTGCAGAAATATTTTTATAAAAAGAATTGCTTTCTATAACCTTTCTCTTCAAGGTGAGATGAATGGACCAGGGCCAACCAGCCTAGGAGCTTGTTAGAAATGCATAACCTCAAGTCCTGTCTTTGGATTATTGAACACAAATTGGCATTGTAGCAAATCTGCCAGTGATTAAAGAAGCAATGCTGTATACAAAATTAAACCTGATTTATTTAATATGTACCAATTAATCTCAGTCTGATATTTTATCCTATGGCAAGGTTTAGTAAATGGCTCCAGTATGGGAAAACATCATGTCCCAAAAAAGCTACCTTATTCATTATATTTAATAAATAGAACAAATACTTTTTCAAGTAATTACTGAAAAAGTGACTTTATCATTCAATTATTATAATTCGGAAAAAAAAAATACAGTAAAAGGTTAATCAAATTCAAGTCAGTGGAGATGATAACTTCCGATGCCTTGAAATCTAGACATGGCAAATCCTGTGTTTAGATGACTGACTCCAAACATTTTTTAAAACAAAATGTGCCTATGTGACATATGTGTCACCTAGTGTTTGACAAGAACATGAATTTAAAAGACTGGCTTATACAATACATGTTTTGATTGTCACATTATGGCTGCTTTAGCTAAAACTCACATAGCTGTTAAAAATTTTAATATGTATTATCCACTTTAGATAAAAGGCACTATATTTGGCAAGGGAAAAATAATATCAACATTCGCAAAGTGTGAGCATTCAAAATAGGCCATGCGAAAGAAAAAATCTTCCACTTCGATTTTGCTTTGACAAAAAATTTCTGCTAGACTGTTTAAATTGGACATTTTATTTTCAAAGTAAGTCAATCAAAAAATAACAGATTCAAAGTTGTTAAAATATTTTATCTAATGCTAACAAATGCTGGAAAAACTATGCATTTTTTTCTTTAAAAATGATCAAAGAGAGGGATCTGTTTTTCTTTTTAGATAGAAAATATAATATAAAATTCCTACTGGTATAAACTATCATGAAAGTCTTCAGTCCAGAGACTGTAGATGATCTGAAACAGTTGTCCAGCAAAGAAAATAAAATCACACCCACACATACACACACACACACACAAACACACCACACACACACACACACACACAATCCTTCCTAGAGAGCTTTAGTTAGACTTCCAACATTAATGTGAATTGTTTTTAGTTTTGTTAAAAGTGAAAATAATATATGATACCCACTTTCATTATGTTTACTATAATTCCAAAACACTTTTACTATTCTCTTCAATCCTTCCACTATTAAACAATATGTAGATTTCTCTAAGTTTGGGATTGGAGTGAACACTTAACTATCCTTTGGAAAGTATAAACTGTCTTCCTTTTTTGGGGTGATTATATGTGTAAAATATTACATCCACTAATAAGATTTATCTGCCTAATATTTCTCTGCATGCCTAGGAAAAGATTTTAAAGGCAATGTTAACACAAACAATATATATTTGATGAATAATGAAAGAATGAGTTTCTGAAATCAGGTTAACAACATAGTAAATTACACAGATTATACCAGCTACACCAAGAAGAAAGAATAGAAACCCAATGAAATAGTTTGAATAATCCAATGAAAAGGAATTAGAATCAGATGACTAGGATATTAATCCTAACAATATTTTTTTTTTAAATCTTTTACCTTTGGCATTGAACAAATAATTATTCTACTTCTTAACGGTGACATATTGTTGTTTTAATAAAAACTAAGTTTAAATTAATATTTTAAAATTTTAAAATTAAAAAATAGTACTGTTAACATGTAATTGACACCATAAGCTATATTTAAAGTGCTCAATTTGATGTGTTTTGAGATTCACGCTTCTGTGAAATCACAGTATAATAGATATATACCCTTAACTGACTTTTGTTGATCTATTATCTCCTTTTGGGAATGAGTGAGAATGGGGTTTAGTTCTATTCTCTTTTTATCACTCCTATTTTGGGCAGATATAAATTTGTGTATTCTACCTAGTGTTTTAAAAATTGTAAGAATGTGTTTAATTATCTAGTAATAGCCTATTTGCCACCTTTGGAGTTGGCACAACTTCTGCTTAGATATTTACAGGGAATTATGTTTATTGAACATGTAAAGGTGTATAAATATTACCAACTAAACCCTAACTGTTGAGTTTACAAGATGCTTTTAATGAAAACAAATAATAAAATAAATTTCTAAAAATAATTTCATCAGATCTAATTTCCACAGGTAAACAAATTAATATTGGGTGAATTAAGAAATTTTTGAAATGATAAATGTTGCCTTTTTTTTTTTATTTTGGCAAACCAAGATTAAAATACATCCATGTCTCTACTGATCCCAAAGTATTTTGAACTAAAGTGTAAGTGTATATGTTGTAATATTTTAAGTTAAGACAACAAAATAGTACTCTCCAATGTCTGACAACTACTGATGAACAATGCTTGTTTCATAGAATTTAATTTTTCAATACACATATTTCTGATGTCTTCATAGTTAGTGAAAAATATGCATAAATCTGAGAGTTTGTGTTCATTTTTATAAAACAATGTTAGCAATTTATTTTAAAAAGTAAATGGTTTAATTTCCCTTCGGTATTCAAATCAGAGGAAATGGAAGCTAGAAAAAATAAATTAAGCTTTGAAAAAACAAACTATTTTACTTACATTTGACTATTAAAAATAGATGATGATCTTCTCTATAACAATGTAATTGTAGTGTACTTAGATACTAGAGATGTGATGTGTAGTCATTGTCAGGTTTTGATTTTGTTTATATTATTTAATTTAACATTCATTGTGGTCTGTGATTTTATGTTTCATCTTCTATTTACTTTCATATTAAGGTTTCTTAATTAAAGTAATTGATTAAAACATTTTTTATTTACCTAAATTGGTTAGCTGAAAAACAACTGCATTTTAAAAAGTATACATACTTTTAATATTCTATTTTTAGATCATACTACAAAGTACAAAATTATTTATAGTGACAAAAAGCAAATCAGCCATTGCCCAGAGATCAGGGGGTGCAGGAGAGCCAACAGAAAGCGGTTAAGCAAGGGGATGTAGGCCGGGCGCGGTGGCTCACGCCTTAATCCCAGCACTTTGGGAGGCGGAGGTGGGCAGATCACGAGGTCAGGAGATAGAGACCATCCTGGCTAACATGGTGAAACCCCATCTCTACTAAAAATACAAAAAATTAGCCGGGCGTGGTGGCAGGTGCCCGTAGTCCCAGCTACTCGGGAGGCTGAGGCCAGAGAATGGCGTGAACCCGGTAGGCGGAGCCTGCAGTGAACCGAGATAGCGCCGCTGCACTCCAGCCTGGGCGACAGAGCCAGACTCCGTCTCAAAACAACGACAACAACAACAACAACAACAAAACAAGGGGATGTGGCAACTTTTGGGTGTATAGATATATAGATATATTTTCTATCTTGCTTAAGATAACTGGTTTCACAAGCGTATATATATCAGTGAAGCACGGTAAAAAAAAAAAAATACAGTTGACTCTTTAACAACACAAATTTGAACTGTACAGGTTCATTTCTATGAGATGTTTGTTTACATCTTTGCCACCCCTGAGACAGCAGGACTAACCCCTACTCTTCCTCCTCCTTAGCCTAATCAACATTAAGATGATGAGAATGAAGACCTTTATGATGACCCACTTCCACTTAATGAATTGTAAATACATTTTCTTTTCTTTATGACTTTTTAATACATTTTCCTTTATATAGCTTACTTTAGTATAAGAATGCAGTATATAATATACATAACATAGAAAATATGCATCAATTGATTGTTTATGTTATCAGCAAGGCTTTCAGTGAATAATAAGCTATTGCTAGCTAAGTTTCTTGGAGTCAGAGTTATCTATGATTTGTTGACTGTGCAGAGGCCAGTGCTCCAACCCTGCATTGTTCAAGAGTCAACTATATGTTCAAGTTTTTGCAGTTAGAACTTTCTTCTGAACAAAGAAACTTACGACCTTGGTGAAAGAACAAGCCTTGGAAGTTAAGAAGGATTGAAAGCTAAAACTCTTAAGAAAGTTTAACCTTATGTGTTTGCCTTTTAAATGGGGATAAAACTTGGATGTTAAAAGTGGGGGCCCGTCCTATCTCCTGCTCCCCACCCTCAAAAATCTTTACTTACACTCCAAACATTAAGAATACAGGGGGTCTTCCCTTTCTTCCCTAAGAGAATTTGCACATACTAGGAAGACTGGATTGTCCCTCCTCTCGCAGCGGGTGAGAACAGGTCTGCAAGCTGTCCTATATACACTTTCAACTTTCTAATTTCAGGGTTCCTATCTTTTGGTATGACTCTTACCCATGCAAGCCTGCCTCTCATCTCATCATCGTAGAATGGGAAAGAATGGTAGCAAGAGAACAATGTAATTACTGCTGTAATTCTTAATAATCTGTCTTTGTCCTGAAATCTTGCATTTACTTTCACAGCAATTTTAAATTATCATTAAAAGTTATTAAATATTAAATATTTAAATTATCATTAAAAGTTATTAAATTGTTTATTTTAAAAGTATATTGTTCATTAAACATCAATCACACTTCAATAAAAGTGTAAAATAACAACTGATTACAAATGCGATGGTGATTTATTACTCACATTTTGGCCTAAGTAGAGAAAGCAGAAAATATAACCCAGTGAATTTTTCAAGGCAATCTAAACAAAGCCAGCAAACGCATTGTAATACCAGTACTATATTGATATTTATCTTTAAATTTAATTATACTGTTCTCTTTATAGAAAGTATAGCTCTTCCTTGGCTTCATTTTCTCTTGTATTTTCTGAGGGTGCTCTATCATAATTACTGGTGGAAAACTCATTCATGAAATGGAATTTCTCAAGAAATCCAGCATTATCTGCTTTTCTTTTGCCCACCAATAAACACGCTATCATGGATTTTTAAACTAATTCTATTTGACACTGTGTCTAGATATGGCCAGAGATAAACACATTAATATAGCCATTTGTTCATTAAAAATTTATTGAGCTCAGTAGGATTTCCAGGTGGGGTTAATAGTGTGTAATATATTTAAATATTTTTTTAAAATACAGTATTTTTATCTACCATACCCTCACAATTTACTGGAAGAATAACAAAGTTTATTATTCTTATTAAAGAAAGTCATAGAATAATAAATTTTGGAGGGATTTTTCAGGTTGTCTAAACTCACTGCTTCATTTTTCAGGTAAGGAAACACTCCTATACATACTTCATTTATTTTTTTGTATGCTCAGGCACTGAAAAACAAAATTATGGGTGAAAAGGCAGTTAGAGTGAACTGAAAGAATAGCTGAACAATATTTAGAAACCCTCACAAATAGATAGATTGCTCCCTAATTCATCCACAACAAGCACACCAACATCATTCCCAAAACTGCAACAATCAACTTCTCATCTCCATATTATGTTGTCAATGTTTCAGACTATTTGCTCATTTCTAATACCTATTCCTTCTTATTCCATTGTGATAGAATCCCTAAATATTATATGGACACATGGGTACCTGGAATAATGAATTATTTCTAGTCCCCCTTTGAGTCATTTCAGTTCATGTAACTAAATTTCAGTCAATGATACAGAAACACTTTATCTGAGGAGCTTCCTAAGCATATCTAGTATGCTCCATTTAGCTTCTAACTAATTTTTTTCCTTTTTCATTCTTGCTGTTCAGATTCTAGGCATACCATGTTGGGATGAAAAAACAATCTTGAACAACGAGTCAGGACTCAAAAGTTGAAGCTGGCTGAGAAAAACATATCTATGTATATCAACATGTCTATGATGATCATGAACCCACTATACCTGCAATAAAACTATTCACATGGGATTTTATGTAAGAAAGAAATACACTTCTGCATAATATTTTGGATTTTGTGTCACTGTCAGCTTAATGTAACTTCAGACAATACACCCTTTGGTATCTGGAAGTGGCTTACTGCATGTAGAAAAATCTGAAAATTGTTTCATTAGCTTATTAGAAGTGAATAGTCAATAGGCAGCAAAGAATTGGAGATTGTAAACTGGAAATAAAATAAGTATTTTTATGATTAAAAAAAGCCCCACCACCATCACCAACATATAATTAAAAATGACCATAGGAGCCATAATTTTTGACAAACAAAGCTGTGGTTATGAGGAAGCTACAGAAAAATATTTAGTTCCGACATCTATTAGCCAAATCCTGCCACTTCCAGAGAAGTCCTATGAAAGAGATAAATTAGGGCTATATCTAGCTATAGTTCAATCAAATAATGGAACAGAGCACAGCCTTAGTAAAGAATAAATTATCTCCCTATGAAACTGGAGAGCATTATGCTAAATAAAATAAACCAGGCACAGACAAATACTGCACAATCTCACTTATATGTCGAATCTAGAAAAGTCAAATTCATAGAGGTGTAGAGAAGGATGGTTATCAGAGGCTGAGCGGTAGGGATGAAAATACAGAGTTGTTGGTCAAAGGGTATAAAATTTCAGTTAAACAAGATGAATAAGCTTTGACATCTTTTGCACAGCAAGGTGACTATAATCAATAATAACATATTCAATACTTCAAAATAAGCAAGATAGTAAGTTTCAAACATCTCACCACAAAAAATGATAATTGTGGTAACGGGTATGTTAATTAGCTTGATTCACTCATTCCACCTTGTCATACATATATCAAAACATCATATTGCACTGCCTAAATGCATATGATTATGATTTGTCAATTAAAATTACCATTACTTCCACATTTTGGCAACTGCATATTGTGCTGCTACATACATGCATGTCCAAGTATGTTTTTCATAAAATGACTTCTTTTTCTCTGAGTAGATATCCAGGAGTGGGATTGCTGGATCAAATGATAGTTCTACTTTTAGTTCTTTAAGGAATCTCGACACGGTTTTCCATAGTGGTTGTACTAGTTTACATTTCCACATTTAGTGTAGAAGTGTTACCTGTTCACTGCTTCCGTGCCACATCTATTATTTTTTGATTTTTCGATTATGGCCATTCTTGTAGGAGGAAGGTGGTATCTCGTTGTGGTTTTGATTTGCGTTTCCCTGATTATTAGTGATGTCGAGCATTTTTTCATATGTTTTTTGGCCATTTGTATATCTTCTTTTGAGAATTGTCTATTCATGTTCTTAGCCCACTTTTTGATGGGATTGTTTTTTACTGCATAGTTTATTATAATTATCTTCAAGATAATTATCAAATAATTATCTTCAAAAATGTACAAATATGTTATTTTTTGATCTAATACTTAACAAATGTTAAATAAATTGTAAATATGTTGATATATTGATAGGATATAATTGTAATCAATTATTAGAGTATCATTTATCAAGGAACTACATTTATCAAGGAGTGTTCAAGCTTCTGACAAAACTGATGTGCTCTATGTGATTTTTTCTGTGTGGTTCCAAAGCATTAGTGAAAATTCTGTCCAGACGTCCCTGGTCTCTTTTTTCAATTCTTATCTGGTCATCAGTTTCACCTACCTAATCGTTAATTTCCACCAACTCAATAGCTTCTGGGGTAATAGGCTAAATTGTCTACAATGACCTGGATTTCAAAAAGAGAAAACCTAGTTTAAGTTACCTAAATTTCAGCCTTCAAATATTGCCGTCTTTTCTCTTAGTGCCTACATATCATGCGGAAAAGGAGATGAGCTAATGACATAAACAGAGACAAAAATATTTTATGTTTTTTCCCAAATAACTTATATCTACGGGAGGTTGTCAAAACAAAATTTAAATCTTTAGATTTAAATGTCCTCATAATATTTTTTTGGCTTGTGACTCTGAAATTTAAATAATATACTTATATACATAGTGTAATATATTTTTTATTTACATATTTCTAAATTACTGAGGAAAATTTTTAAGAGCTGGGAGGGTGGGGACCCCATCTCATTAACTGAGTATATTAATTCATTATACCTTTTAGAACAAACATACAAAAGATAACACTACTTAGTCACAATGGGTGTAGGAGAAAGTCGCAATTTGTAAAAAATCTCAAGATCTTTATATCTACC
Organism: Chlorocebus sabaeus; assembly: GCF_047675955.1. NCBI lineage: Eukaryota > Metazoa > Chordata > Mammalia > Primates > Cercopithecidae > Chlorocebus > Chlorocebus sabaeus. Next base: position 64,782,544 of record NC_132906.1, on the reverse strand, counting down.
CTTTGAAGAAGCTATTCTGCTAGGGTAGTGAAACATCAAATTGTGAGTCACTAGATCAGTTTTCAACATGACTTACTGTTTAGGGTTTCAAACTTCGATTATAAACTTATATACTTTTAAGATATGTTTCTTTTTACACTTATGTGGCATAAAAAGCTACTTACATTTTTATGTGAAGAAAAAATGCAATGAAATTTTATGATAGAGATGATAGAAATTATTGATCAAAGCAAAGACTTCCACTATTTCAAGTGAATTGTTGCATAAAATATTCCACTCAATATAGACATGTACTAATCAAGCACACAGCTAATCATAACCAAATATAAAACAGACATCTATATTCAACAGTTGACAAACAATCTTCATGAAAAGAGTTGAACAGAGAAGCCTGGGAAAATGATGATATTATTATATAAAAATAATTTCAGCTTAGTCCAAAATAATAACCTGTTTTAAGATCAGAGTAATTTTAAATCTATCAATCATTTTCTCCAAAATAATTTTATAAATGTGTAATTCTTCAGCCTTTATAGTGAAGACTTAATGTGAAAGATCAATGAGGTACATACCATCAATCTGTCTTGTTTTCTTGAATTTAGTTTATTGCTTATATTATCCTGATATTCTAGACTCTAACTGTAGAGGACTACGTGCTCACAAACAGGGTGTTCCCAATAAGTCCGGCTCTTGCAAACGAAGTCAGGGAAAGGTCAGAAAAACAACAATGTGTCTTGTGACTTGGTAACGTTCCACGAACAACTGTATAAAATAAAGCAGAGCGCACCATTCGTGGCGGCCGCCATGTTTGTCTTGTCTTGTGTTGTCTTGTGTGTTCATTCCTTTGTTTAGGAAACACGCGGACCCCAACATCTGGCGCAGCGAGCAGGGTCCGTGGCTCCAAGAGAGCAAGGAACCGGAGGGGGAACACCCCAGGCAGGTAAATAAAGAAAGGGGGACCCACGGGAAAATTATGGGGAATTCCACCTCTCTGGCCTCTGAATATTTGCGGTTACTCCAGGGACTGTTGATGTCTATAGGAGTAGAAGTAAAAGAAAAGACTTTGAAGCGATTGTTTGCCCATGTTGAACAACATTGTTATTGGTTTCAATATCAAACCAAAGTGCAGTTAAATCGAAAGGAATGGTTACAAGTGGTTAAAGTCCTGCGTCGAGCTCATCAGCGAGGGCAAATGATGCCTCTGACTTTGTGGACTTTGTGTAGTTCCATTACTCAGGCATTAGAGTTACTTGAAACTGACTCGGAGCATGGCGATACTGCCACAGGAGGTGAGGCATCTGAAGCTTTAGAGAGGAATGATCTTAGAGAGGAACATGTTTATGCCCCGGTTGTTGAGGACAAAGAATTGGTAAAAGAGCTAATGCCTCCTTCATCTGAAGGAAATTCTGATTTGCAGCACATTTTAGAGATGTTACAACAGTTGTTAAAATTGCAAGGTGCCGCTGCTCCTGTTTCTCCTATCTCTCCCCCACGAGCCTTCCCTGTTACCTTCCCTTCTGCTCCTTTGGAAAAGGACTTCCCTTTGCCTCCACCTCCAACCTCTTTGCCTATGTCAGGTCAGGTTTTCTCTGTGCCTCTTCCTCCTGTAGGAGAAAAGAAGGACTCAAAGGAAAAGGATGATTTCGAGGTATTAGATTTATTCCCAATAACACCGGCTGCTTTCGGCCCCAATGCTCAGTTCCCAAACGGTGGCCTGAATATGACTTTTACAGCCCTACAATTTAAATTTTTGAAAGAAATGAAAGCTGCAATTTCTAATTATGGACCTCAATCATCATTTGTCCTTTTCCTTTTTAGTTTTCTTTACAATGAAAGGACTAATTCAATTTCCATTTTTTTCCCCCACTGGAAAAATTTCAGGTTTTCATGGTAGTATAACTATTGTATAAAAACATGAATTTTGAGTAGGATCAAACTAAGTAAATACTGGTCTTAATAATGGTAAATTTGCATAATTATTTAACTTTGAATCAGATTCTTCACGTAGAAAGGGGGTGCAATAATTCATATCTAGCATACATTTTTAAATGAAGGTTTATTGAACTATAACATACTTATGGAAAAACGCCTAAATAATAAGGGCCTGGCTCAATGAATGTTAATGAATTAATAATGTGAACTCATCCATGTAACCATGATTCAAATGGAGAAATAGAATACGAGCAACATTCCAGAAACCACCTTATGCCCCTGACAAGCCATTAACCTCCCTCCTCCCAAAGTGCAAATGCTGTAATTATTTACACCATCCCTGATTAAATGTTGCTAACCTTGAACTTCATGTATAGGCATCATAGCATACAGCAATTTTTACCTCTGGTTTCTTGCTTAACATTATTTTTAATTAATGTGGCTTAATGATAGTTCTCAATATGTTAGGTAAGACCTCTCACTTTGTTTTCCTTTTGCAAGCTTGTCATGGCTATTTCTGACCCTCTCCATTTCCGTATGGTTTCTTGACACACATTTTTAATCCTCCTAAAATGACTAGACTTTTATTAGAATTGCATTGGATCTATAGATGAACTTAAGAATATATCTTTTGAGACAGGACTATTGGGCATTCTTCCATTAAATTAGATTTGCTTTCCTTTGTCTCGACAATACTTTGTAGTTTAATTTACTTATTTTGCACATCTATTATTTAAATTATTCCTTTGCATTTAGTGTATTTGATACTACTATAAATTGCATTGTTACATTCCATATTCTTTTTTGTGCTGCAATTAAAGAGTATACATTATATTTACATATTTACTTTGCATTTCTAAATCAATGTATCTGTGGATTACTATTTTTTTCTATGACCGAAGGCAGTTTACTTTAACATATTTAAATTCTTATCACCTTTTCTCACTTTTTTATATCTTGTTGCCCTAATCCAGGTCTCTATTACACTGGTGAATGTAAGTTGTGAGAATAGGAATTGGCTTTTCATCCTGAATCTCAAACATGCAGTATTTCCCCCTTCAACATAATGTTTGCCGTAGGTCATTTTTGTACTTTATCATGTAAAGTGGTTACTCTCTCCTGGTTTACTAAGGACCTTACCGTCTCCTGCACTGAATGAACATGCTAAGTACCTTTATGTTGTATCAATTTCATAGGTAACATTAGTTGATGTGAATATTAAATTGAAATTTTAATACTGAAATTAGTGCACATTAGCTCATGGATATATTGAATTTTACTTAGTCACTAGATAAAGGTACCCATACTTTCTTTAGGTTATTGTTATCAATATTCAAAGTGATAATGGCCTTCAGTTTCACTTCCTTGTAATGGCCCTGTAAGATTCTAGTATATAGGTCGAGTGATGTCATGGAATAATTTATGCAATTATTTCTGTAATATTGATGTAATTTATTCATCAATTACATGGAATAACTCACTGCTAAGGCATCACCCATGGTGTTTTCACTTTAAATGATAAATTTAATACTTTTGTGACTTGTCACTTATATTTTATGTCAGTTTCATAGATTGCAATTTTCTATGTTTTTGTATTTTATTAATATTTAAATTTATTTTTATGAAAATATAGTGATATCAGATTTTTATTTATGATATAGATCTTTGTGTCTTCTTTTTTGAGGGGTCATTTATCAGTTCCACCTCTAGTTTTATTCTAAATATAATTATTTAGTATTAATAATACTAGTCTTTTCAGAAAACTAGCTTTTAGGCTTTTACTCTATTGTGTGTCATATCACATTTATTTCCACATTTATATTTATCAATTTACTCATTCTCTTTGTGTTTAATTTTTAATTTCTTGATCTAGATTTTTAGATTATTGATTTGGGGGCTTTGTTTTCTTCTATATGCACTTCAGTATTAATCTATATATGTGAGTTTAGATGTTCTCCACAAGTTTTGTATGGCATGTCTTAATTACTATTCAGTTAAAATAATTTCAAATTTAAATGATGTTTTTAACCTATGGGAACATTACATGTGTACTGAATAATTTTCAGAGAGGATTTATTAATATTCTGTGTGGCTATCTATAGCTCAGTTTCACTATGTTTGCAGAACATATGTTTGATGATGTCAGTACTTTGAAATTTGTTGATATTTTTTTATGGACCCACACATGGTCGGTTTTGGTAAATATATAAAACACTTGGGCATATTCCATATGCCCTTAAAAATAAATATTGTTTGCTCATTGTGAGTACATTGCTCTTATTTTCTATATACTATTCTTTAACATTTCACTGTATCAATTAATAGAATTATTTGTTGAAATCTTGCAATAGGATGGTTGATTTCTCTTTTTAGTTCTATTAAATGTAGAGCTATTTACTGGTTCTAAAAAATTAAGACTACATTAACTCATATTGCCCTTTATTTTACCTCTTGAAATATTGTCACTTGTGATGTTATTTGATGAGAATTTTTAATTACATGATAAACATTTCAATATTCATTTATTGCTCAGTATTTACATTTACTAACATATTTTCCATGTTTGTTAGTTGTTTTCATTCCTTTTTCATTTTCATTGTTTTACATTTCTATTGCAACTGGAAGCACCTTTCTTGTCTCTGAAAAACATATTTTCATATGTTTTAGAATATAAATTTGATGTTAGTTATTTCCTTTCACCACTTTAATTATGGAATGCCATTGTTTTTGTACTTTCATTGTTTCTGTTGAAAAGCTAAAGAATTATCTGTATGTACTCCTTTGATATTAATGTGTACTTTTCTCCATTTGCTTTTATGATTTGTTTATTTAACTCTAGTTTTTCACAGTTTTACTAGAGGTTTCATGGGGCTGCTCTACAGGTCAGAATGCAGGCTCCTTCAAATATGGCTGCCTTTGTGTTATTGTAGTGTTTTCACACAGGATCATCGTTTTATGTTTTCACACAGGATCATGCATTATAGTTTATAAACATTTTTTTGTAAGGGAGGGTTAATTTTTATCAATTGTATAAAATTATAAGAAATAGAATCTTCTTAAAGATTTTACAGGTGGAAAATTAATTCATATGTATAAATTGAACAGAATCTCTAATGAAAGCAATAAATAACAAAATTTTTCATAATTTAGACCAAAATGCATTATTTAAATTTACATATTAACTAATTACAGATAAAGTCTTTATAATCATTTATTGTTATTAATATTAATTTTTAAATGCCATTTTTAATAAAAATTACAATATCCCAAAATTTTAAGGAGCTACTGATATGTGCTTAAGATAATGAGTTTATATGTTTATGGAAAAAAATTGGTTATCAGATGAAAAATGATGGCAGAATTATAAAAGTAAAGTAAGAATTTCAATAGCTGTAATAAGATGGGGTTTTATTCTTATCACTGATATTAAACTACTATTTGTCTTCACGAAAGGGAAAAAGTTTATCTTATATAAGACAGCAAACAATATGCATTTATTTATTTATTTACTTTTAGAAACAAGATCTCACTTTGTTGCCCAGGCTGAAGTGCAGTGGCATGGTCATAATTTATTGCCTCCTCAAACTCCTGGGATGAAGAGATCCTCTTACCTCAGCCTCCTGAGTAGCTAGGACAACAGGCACGCACCACATGCTGTCTAATCTTTTTACATTTTGTTTCTAGAGACTAGGTCTCACCATTTTGCTCAAGCTTGCCTTTGAACTCCTGGCCTCAAGCCATCTTCCCACCTCCGCCTCCCAGAAATGTTTATTTTAAATAACACTGACTTAAGATCCACATGCATTTTAAGTACATATTCAAAATGTTATTTTAAAACAAAACAAAATGTTTGTTTATTTACAAAGGGCATGAACAATTATTTGCGTGTTAAATAAATCTTTCTTGATATTACAAATCAAAGACATTGAAAATAAAGAAATAAGACTCATATAAATGAGTTTGTTTAGTTGCCATAGAAGTCCCTTTTTTGTGTGTTTTGAAGTGGATATAATGTGTAATTTATTAATGCGGTATTTGTAAAACTAATGGTAGAAATTGCAAGGTATAATTTTGTGGATAGTCAGATAACAATTAAAGAATATAAACTGATACAACCACAAATTAGAATGTTTTTATTTTCAATGTATTTATTTACAGAAATTGTTTAATCAGTTTAACTTTTCTTTGAAATCAAAATACACATAAAAAATTCAAAGTATTTCTTCTTAGTGGTTATCATAATTCACTAATCTAAAGGTAATATCTAGAATAGTTAACATATAAGTTATCAACAAATATTTAGTCATATCCAACATCAGAATCATGCTCACTGATGCAAATACAATGCGTTTTATGCCAGTGAATGAAGTAAGAGGATCAAGAGAGAGAGAAAATAGGAAATACAGACAGACAGAAAGAGAGACAGGGAAAGAAGGAGGAAAAGCAGCAGCAGGAGGAGGAGGCAGAGAAATAGGAGAAAATATCAAGCATTTCTTTAATATCACTGACTCAGAGTACCAAATAGAATTCTTAGCACATTAGAATATTAAAAAAAAATAATAACTGCTGTCAGAATCCTAGTGGGCTAAATAAAAACAGATGTTAGCAAAATTGTGTTCTCATTCAAAAAAACTGTAAAGTCAAATGTATTTGTTCTTATTTGGTTATTTAAATATTTCAAATACATGTAGATGGTTTTATGCTGAAAATCCTAGCTGATTTTTCTTTAGCTGTTCCCGGTTTGACTCCTACAACAATTCTATATTTATTGTTACTCCTACTTGATAAATTGTGCTAGCTTCCAAAGTATGTTTCTTTCCCATTTGTGTTTCAATTCCTCGTGCTTCTAGTCATTAAATTTTCTTTATATATACATACATGTGAAAAATCATTTAGGGGTAGTACATTATCACCATCTCTAAAATAATTTTGAGTGCAAAAATAGCCAACTGTATTTCTTAATAGCAATTTTCAAGATAATATGGTATTTCCTTAAAAAAATCAATAAATACAAGCTTTTATACATGGAAAGTTTAAATTAAATGTTTTTTGTTTTGTTTGTATTCTAATTTGATCAGCAAATTATATGTGCATCTCTCATATTTGTATTAGCAGCAGTTTCTTTGCATATGATTCCATGGGAAAGAGAATAAACATGTTACCTTTCAGCTCTGGTAATAATATTTTACTAGTATAAATGCATGAGTGAACTCGAAAATATCGTGAGTATTTCGGATTTCTAGAACTGATAGATTCATTGTTAATAATGAATGCAAAAAAATTAAGCGTTTGTGATCATTATGTCCAGAAGTGTCCCAATAATTATGTAATATATCCACTGGTCATCCAGAATAAAGGCTGATATACTCCATTCACCAGTTTTCCACTTTGAGTGGATAACTAGGCAGTAATTAAGGTAATAGCCATGAGAAGTTCATATATAAGTGAGATAGTTAAAAGATGTAAAAGTTTAAAATCAATTTCACAGAAAAACAATATTAAGGACAAGTCATTTAATAAAGAGTTTTCACAAAGATTGTTCATAAAGACTAATTTGCCAAATTCACTTTCATCAAAATTAAAATGATTGTAAAATAATGGAAATAGTCTCAACTTTTAAAAGCATTTTTTGGTGTCTTTCAATGTATTGTAATATTCAAACTTTTGCTTAAATCACTTTATTAAATAAAATTGAAATGGTATTTGATTTAGCAAAATTATAATTTAAAAGATGATAGGGTAATTTTTTTTTTTTTTTTTTTTTCTTGAGACGGAGTCTTGCTCTGCCACCCAGGCTGGAGTGCAGTAGCGGGATCTCTGCTCACTGCAAGCTACGTCTCCCGGATTCACACCATTCTCCTGCCTTAGCCTCCGGAGTAACTGGGACTACAGGCGCCAGCCACCACGCCTGGCTAATTTTATTTTTTTGTATTTCTGGTAGAGACGGGGTTTCACCGTTTTAGCCCGGATGGTCTGGATCTGCTGACCTAGTAATCCACCCACCTCGGCCTGCCAAAGTGCTGGGATTACAGGCGTGAACCATGGTGCCCGGCCGACAGTGTAATTTTAATTAGTATAAATTAAGAATTTACATATTTATGTATTCTAAAATATTATTTGCTTCTATTCACAGTCCTTGGTTTATAATTCATCAAATTCATTATTTTGTGTACTGGTTATTCTCCTAAAGGAATTGTACACTATAAATTGCTTAGCTTCACTCGCTTCTTCAGAGAATTTTGACATAGAGCAGTGGCAGTAGCTAATATTGTCTTGTAGAATGAGGAGTTTGAGGAGCCCTTAATGTTACGCCCATTATGTAGCCACCACCCCTGCTACAACGACTACCCTATTCACTGGTACCTTACGCAGGATCTTGAATGACAATGACAGTGTCTGGAGAAATCATCTTGGTCATCTGATGATGAAAACTAATATTCTTTTGCAGTAAATCCTTTCTTTAGGTATTTTTATGCGATACAACAGTCACAACCTATATTACCATTCCTGTACGTCTACTCATATGCCGCTTTTCCAGGCTTCTAAACCAACATTTATCTCCCGGTTTCTCTTATCCCTAATTACTAGCCAATATGCCAAACCAGTTGGCTTTATTTATGATTATTTGCATATCTTTACTTTGAAGAATCTTTATACATAAAGCGGATGACCACATACAGACCTCAGAGCAAACCAAAATTTTTTAGAATCGCATGAAACTATAGTGTAGTTATTTTGTGATAAAGGTCTAGTCATTGATCATTACAACAAGGTGACCAATCCATGTTTCTATTTTTTTCAGCTATTGTAACAAACACCCATGAGACAATACTTGTGAGCAAGTGGAGAGGTATCATTTTAGCGATGGTAGGTTATATATGGTTCTTGGGTGTGAAATATTTGTTAATGCTGTTAGATGAGATCTCTGAACTTTATGAAGCCTAATTCCAGTGGAACAATAAACATCTTAAGATTAATTGGTGCTGCGCCCAGCAAACCCTATGGTGTGATGGTTTTGATGTTACCACATTCATGAAGGACAGTTATGGATAAATAGTCACTTGGCATGCTGTCCCATAGTTACATATTGAGTCTCTATCAAGAGTAAGTCTAATAACAGGCACTGCTTTCATATGGTTATAAATCTCTGCGGCAGCAATATAACTTTGCTCTAGACCCCTAGGATCATAAAGGTGACCCTTCTATTGGAACTTTTCAAAGACACCACCTGTTACAATTACCTGCCACAGAGCATTTCATATCAGGACCACTTGTGCAACACTCTGAAACTGTTCTAGAAGCTTATTTTTCTCTGTATTTAACATGCTTCCATCAAAACTCAAAGCAGCCCTCAAATTGCTGCACCTCTTTTTTAGTTGCAGAAGATACAATGTGAAATAGTCTTTTTCTTTAACTTGAAGGTGATAGACCAACATTTCTCAGATAACTGTATCCCTAAAATCTTCTTCAAGATGGCGGAGTCCTGAATCATTGTAGACTGTCTACCATGCTTTGAAAAGTTACAAGAATTTCTAGAATAAATTCCAATATATGTTTATCAGGTTGAACTAACCAAGCTTATAAAAATAATGGGCCATCAAAATGTTCTGTGAACTTTTGAATGAATATGTACCTTAAAATTATAATGTGGAGGACAGCAAAAAGAGTTAACATTGTGCTGAGTCAAGACTGAAATTGCTCACTTGTCTGTATCCATGAGAAGAAGGATTAACAAGAATGTATTTTCCATGTAAATACCCACAGTCTACCTTCTATAAGGTTATATTGATTCTACTAAAAATGTGATTCTACTAAAAATTATTATATTGATTCTACTATAAATATACCTGCGAGGTATAATTTAGTTTGCCTGTTAATTGAGGTTACTGAAGTCCTCCTTGCCCACATTGATCAATTATTTTGAAAAATAGCTTTATTGAAATAAAATTGATCATAACAAACTTCAGATACTCAAACTTCAGATATTCAGATATGCAAAGTATATATGTATACATATATATATATGTATGTAAAGGAATAAAAGGATAGAGATTTATGTATTCAGATATGTAAAGTATATATGTTTATATATATATGTATATACATATAGACTGTTGTAAAAACATCACCACAATCAAGATCTTGACCTCATCCATTATCCTCATGAGTTTTCTTCAAGCTCCTTTGTAATCCCTCCTTAACACACCCCTGCTAATTCCCCGATCACAAGCAACCAAAGATTTACTTTTTGTCACTATAGATGTTTAGAATTTTCAGTTTTATATAAATGGAATCACACAGCATGTGTTATTTATGCTTGGTTTCTTTCACTCAGCATAATTGTTTTGAAATCAATACACATTTTGCATGCATTGATATTTCATTCATTTGTATTGCTCAACAGTGTTCCATCATGTGCGTGTACTACAATGTGTTTAACTATTCACTTGTTGATGGGAATTTGGGCTTTGTGGTTTTCAGTTCTGCGTTATCAAAAATAAAGTTGCTATGGACATTTATTTATAATCCTTTTACAAAAATATGCAATCAAACATAAAAGTATGATTCTCTCCTGACTAAACATTTTCAATAATGGTGTATCAATTACAGCACTAATTTTCAAAATTTGAATTTCACGCATGGAAAAATTTATTATACATAAAATTAAGAAGGAAACCCAAGAATTTTCCATTTCTGTTGCTGAATTAGAGTTAGAAAATAGAACCAGTAAAAATTAAAAATTTAAAGAAAAACTGCCAGTTGTTATATTTCACATATCTTAAAAAATAATATTAAACAGCAACAAATATAGAAAATATAATATCTCAAAATATACAAAACTAAAAATTTATTTAAAGTAATTCTCATTAATAATAAAATTATTACGTTTTCTTATTTTTCCATAAATCACCAAAAAGCTCATGACAGACTAACAATGGCAAAGGAATTGGCTGGAGTACCACTGACTTACAAGATGTACTTTATGTGCTTGCTAGAACACAAAATACATACATCTCTATTCTTTCATTCCTGCTTCTTTTTCCCATTAAATCTACCACTTCCTCAGAGTGTATTTGTATATACATCTGTGTATTTCTTGTGCATACATTATAGGCATACACATATATACACAGAACACACACATACATATATACACACACATACATGGTTTTCTATTCACATTTTTTACTCTCAGATTTATTTATACTGTCCATAATCATTTGCACTCATTCTCTATATTGTTTTATTCACAAGCATAACTATATGCATCTTGTAATTTTTTTATAGTTTTCCTATTACCTACATAGGTTTTTCTGACCCATAATCGTCAGTGTAATTTTAATCTATGCTTCCTTAACACTTTACATTTCTGTACATATCAAAGACAAAAAGTAAAAATGCTTTGGTAAGATATTTTCTCATATACACACCTGCTTTACAGATTAAAAGCCCCTGATATAAGAGCATGGATTCTGTAAAAAAAAAAATAACATTATTGACTAGAAGAGAACTTAGAAAAATATAGTATTTACCAAAAGGATTTTCCTCAAAAGTCAGAAATGGTGTATCATTAAATTAAACTTTTGGGAAACATTATTTCATCTTTTGTTATAGGTTGAATTGTGTCTCCCCGCCAAAATTGTGAAGTCCTAATTGTTATTACCTCAGATTATGACCTTCTCTGGAAATAGAGTCATTAGAGATGAAATTACTTGCTTTAATATAAAGTAACAAGCAGTAAAATAGGCCCTTCATTCATTATGAGTGGTGTCCTTATACAAAGAAGAGAGAGAGACAAGACATATGGAGAAAACACCAGGTGATGAAGAGCACAGAGATTGGAGTGACACAACTGAAAGCCAAGGAATGAGAAGAATCAATGGTATGATGGTTAATATGAATTGTCAACTTGGTTGGATTGAAAGATGCAAAGTATTGTTCCTGGGTGTGTCTGTGAGGGTGTTGCCAAAGGAGGTTAACATTTTTTGAGTCAGTGGACTCAGTGGACTCAGTCAGTGCAGGACTGTAAAAGGCAGTCCTCAATTTGTGTGGGTCTGCCTTTCCCAGTCCACTGACTCAATGTAATCAGCTGCCATAATGACCAGAATAAAAGCAGGTAGAAGAACGTGAAAATACTAGACTGGCTTAGTCTTCCAGCCTGCACATTTCTCCCATGCTGGATGCTTCCTGTTTTCAAACATTGGACTCCAAGTTCTTCAGGTTTTGGACTCTTGGACTTTCAACCACAGACTGAAGGCTGCACTGTTGGCTTCCCTGCTTTTGAGGTTTTGGGACTGGCTCCCTTGTTCCTCAACTTGCAGAAGGCCTGTCGTGGCCCTTTAGATATACGTTTATCCAATTAATTCTGTCCCTCTATAGAACCCTGACTAATACAAATGGAAACAACTAGAATCTAGAAAAAAGTTACATGAAATACCTAGAAATAAATTTAACCAAAGAAATGAAAGATCTCTATACTAAAAACTATAAAACACTGATGAAAAACTGAAAATACAAATTAATGGAAAGATATCCCAAGTTTATGGATGGAAAACAATAATATTGTTAAAATGCTCATGCTACCCAAAGCAGTCTACATATTCAATGCATTCTCTTTCTAAGCACTAATGACATTTTTCAGGAAAATAGAAAAAGAATCCTGAAATTGGTATGGAACTACGAAAGACCCTGAATAACTAACACAGTCTGGAGAAGAATGAAAGCAGCTAAAAGTATCATATGACCTGACTTCAAAATATACTACAAAACTCTAGTTGTGAAAACAGTATGGCACTGGCACAAAAGCAAACACATAAATTTCTAGAACAGAGTAGAGAACCCAGAAATAAATTGAGACATTGATGGCCAACTGATTTTTGACAAAGGTGTCAAGAACACACAATGGAGAAAGAAGTGTCTCTTCGGTAAATGGTGTTGGGACAGATGGGGATGCACCTGAAACAGAAAGATATAAGGCTTATTTCATATCACAGATGGAAATCAACTCAAAATGGATTAAAAACTTAAATGTAAAACCAAAATTATGAAACTACTAGAAGAAAACTGGGGAAAGTTCTATAACCGATCTGGGAATTGACTTTCTGAATATGGCCCCAAAAACACAGGCAACAAAAGCAAAACTAGACACATAGGATTACATTAAACTAAAAACGTTTTGCCCAGCAAAGGATATAATCGATACAGTAAAAAGAAGACCTACAAAATGGTAATAAATATTTGAAAACTATACATCTAAAAAGGTGTTAGTTCAAAATATATAAGGCCATTATGTCTTTATATCAAAATATATATACCTCATAAAAATATACAACTATATGTATCCTTAAAAATTAAAAATAAAAAGCAATTTTTAAAAAGGCCATCAGTTTTATCAAAGCAAGACCCCACCATTACACCCTCATTTAACTTTAGTTATCTCCTAAATATCCCATCTCTAATTACAGTCACATTGGGGAATGGAGCTTTAACATAGGACTTTAGTGAGAAGGAACAATTCAGTCCATAGCAGAGAATAAATATAAGTTTACTAGTGCATATATATATACACACACACACATATACATATATATGTACACACACCTACATATATATATGTTTATATCAGCCAAATAACTCTATAGCAATAAAATAAATAACTGGATTTTAAAATGGGCAAAAGGCCTGAATAGACACTTCTGTAAAAAAGAAATACAAATGTTCAACAGGTATGTAAGTATAAGAAAATATGATGAACATCACACATCAGGGAACTGCAAATTAAATTCAAATAAGATATAACCTTATATCTGCTAGAATGGCTACCATGAAAAAGATGAAAGATAACAAGTGTTGACATGAATGTGGAGAAAAGGGAGCCCTTGTACATTGTTGCTAAAAACTTAATTTAGGGCAGCCAGTATGAGAAACAGTACGGGAGTTATTAGAAAATTTATAAATAGAACTACTACATGATCCAACAAGTTCACTACAGGATATATATCCAAAGAAAATGAAGTCAGGCTCTTCAAAAGATATCTACACTTCCATATTTATTGAAGCATTTTTCACAATCGTCAAGATACGGAGTCAATGTGAATGTCCATCGGTATGTCCATCAGCAGATACATAGGTAAATAAATGTGATATGGATACATAGTGGAATATATTTAGCCGTAAAAAGGGGAAATGTTGACTGGGTGTGGTGACTCATGCCTGCGATCCCAACACTTTGGGAGGTTGAGGTGGGTGGATCTCCAGAGGTCAGGAGTCCGAGACCAGCCTGGCCAACGTAGTGAAACCCCGTCTTTACTAAAAATGCAAAAAATAACTGGGCGTGGTGGTTGGTGCCTGTAATCCCAGCTACTCGGCAGGCTGAAGTAGGAGAATTGCTTGAACCCAGGAGATGGAGGTTGCAGTGAGCTGAGATCACACCACTGCACTCCAGGCTAGACAACAGAATGAAACTCCATCTCAAAAAAAAAAAAAAAAAAAAAGAGAGAGAGAGAGAGAAATCTTGGCATTTGCAATAACACAGATAATCTGGAAGGACATTATGTTCAGTTAAATAAGCCAGGGATAAAAAGACAAATACTGCGTAATATCACTTGTATGTGGAATATAGAAAAGTTGAACTCACAAAAAAGAAAGTTGAGTGGTGCTTACCAGGGGCCAGAGAAAGAAGGTAGAAGAGGGAGATGTTGGTCAAATGGTACAAAATTGCAGTTAGAAAGAATAAGACCCAGGGAACAACAGAGATGCATGGTGACTGTAGTTAATAACAATGTTCTGTATATCTGAAAATTGGTAAGACAGTAGATTTTAAATGTGCTTACCACCACTAGGCAATATATCCATATAACAAAGTTGCACTTGCACCCCTTTTACTTATAAGTGAGGTGCTGTAAATGTTAATGAGTTTTATTTAGTAATTCACAGTGCATACATATATTAATGCATCACTTTGTACACCATGAAAAAAATATGTGCTATTTTTTTATCAGTTAAAAACAAAACAGAAAAAGACTGCAGCTTCAAATACTGCCTCTGTTTTCAGCCTGCTGGCCTGTCCTCCAGGTATCAGATTTGTCAGCCCCCACATTCAAGTGAGCCAACACATGAGTATCAGAATCTATGAAACTGTGACAGGCTCACTTGTTCATTTCAAAGCAGGGTAAAATACCATGTGGGCTCTTTACTCAAAGTATTTCTGATTTATTCCCATGTCTCTGGTCTAGATATAAACCTAATTATACCATTAATATAGAAAATATGATTACTTATTTTTAAATTTTGTAAAAATCAAGAAAAGATTTAACAATGATTTGTTGAAAGAAATTGGCAAGGTAATCAGAAAGGGATCATTCAAAAATTATGTTCAATTTTATTCAAAAGCATTATTTTTACTGTTTTTATGAGGACAATGACCTTAATTTTTCCAGTTTATGTTTGGTCGTGGAAGCATATATATAAAATAAGTGATTGAGGGAAAATAAGAGAAAGCCAAAGTGTTTGGCCTTTGAGCTATCCCATAAGTTATTGATTAAAAATTAGTAAGTCAACTAATATGGTTTGGCTATGTCCCCACCTAAATCTCATCTTGAATTGTAGCTCCCATAATTCCCATGTGTTGTGGGAGGAACATGGTGGGAGATAATTGAATCACGGAGGTGATTTCCTCCATACTGTTTTTGTGGTAGTGAATAAGTCTCACGAGATCTGATGGTTTTATAAGAGGTTTCCCCTTTTTCTTGGCTCTCATTGTCTCTTGTCTGCTGCCATGTAAAAACGTGTCTTTTGCTTTCCACCATGATTGTGAGGCTGCCCCAGTCATGTGGAACTGTGAGTCCATAATTTCCTTATAAATTAACCCAGTCTCAGGTATGTCTTTATCAGCAATATGAAAATGAACTAATATATCAAATATCTGAAATTACCAAATGACAATCAAATGAAGGCTGTCTTACATTTGACCAACATAGAAGAGTCTCTTTGGTATATTTATATAATTTTCTGACATTTATAGTTTTCACAATAGATAATCTTTGGAGGTACAAAGGCATTGCCAAGTGTTTGGTCTAGAACTGAGTCATTTAAAGTAAGACACTTTGTTATGTGGTAAATATGGTGATATTAAACAATTATTAAGGAATAAAACAAACAATAACGTATTTTGTTTAAAAACAATTGTATTTTGTTCAAAAGCATTTTAAATATCTAAAGAAATAATATGCTGCCAACTTTAAGAAATTAAATTAAGTTTATACTACAGAAGCATTTCAAAACAATGTTAATAGTTTCCTTTCTAGCTAAGAACTCTTCAGGGCTAAGTATCTTAGGTGACGACCCTTCTAGTTCTTATCCTCAAACCATTTCCCCCACTCTCTCACTACACCTCAATTTTCTAAGCAAAGGCTGCTAAACTGTGACCTAATTGTGTTGCTCCTAAATCCTGTTCCATAATTAACACAAAATAAGATCACCCCATCTCTTCTGATAATTTTAATTGTGAACAATTCTCACAAGAAAACTGATGTTAAATATTGTGCACGGTATATGCCTCAGTGCTGTAATGCTGCTATAGCAAAATACCTGAGATTGGGTAATTTATAAGGAATATAAACTTATTTGTCACAGTTCTGAAGCTGGAAGTCCAAGATCAAAACACTGACAGGTTTGGTGTCTGGTGAGAGCAGTCTGTGCTTTCGAGAAGGTGCCTTGAATGTTGTGTTCTCTGGAAGGGACGGATGCTGTGTCCTCACAGGACAGCATGGTCTGGAGGGCAAAAGGAACAAAGGAGTGATGATCCCACCCACCTCTTTTATAAAGTTGCTAATCTCATTCATGGGGATTTTGCCTCCAAGGTCTCACCTCTTAATACTATCACACTGACAATGAAGTTTCAACATATGAATATTGGAGGACACAATCTTATCATTTCAGTGTGTGTGTACATGTGGATATGTAGTCATATGTTTTTCTTTCCCTTTTTTGCCAGTCTTGATTTTTTTTTTTTTTTTTTTTTTTTTTGAAACAGAGTCTCGCTCTGTCGCCCAGTCTCCCAGATTGGAGTGCAAGTGGCACGATCTTTGCTCGCTGCAAGCTCCGCCTCCCGGGTTCACGCCATTCTCCTGCCTCAGCCTCCCGAGTAGCTGGGACAGGCATGCGCCACCATGCTTGGCTAATTTTTTGTATTTTTAGTAGAGACCGGGTTTCACGGTGTTAGCCGGGATTGTCTCTGTCTCCTGACCTCGTGATCTGCCCACCTCGGCCTCTCAAAGTGCTGGTATTACAGGTGTGAGCCACCGCGCCTGACCTTGTCAGTCTTGATTTTTTTTAAACATGTATATTCGATGGCCTTTGGAACTGATTTACTGCCTTTCAGCAATGATTATTATTGCATACAATGAAATAATCTATATTTATTACTCTACTGTTATATAAGGCTTAATTTATACTTCTCTAGCATACTATAGTGGGATACCCAGATGAGTAAAAATTAGAAATCCTAGACTCTACAGATTATGAGCTTATTCCTTGTCTTTTAAAAAGAGTAATGAAATGAGAGAGTATAAAAATTATTTTTATAAAATACAAAGTTGCATAAAATTATGTGCTACTACTATTACTGCTTTCTGTATAAACATTGACCTCAAAATGCTGTTTTAAGAATGAGAAAAGCTTAAGAATGGATTTATAAAAACATCAAGTAGATAATTTATTTGACTTATTTAAAAAGTTTCCCCAGCCTTTCAAATAAGTGTAATTTTTGTTTATTTGTTTATTTTACACATACCTAAACAGGTAAAGAATTTGACTTACATTCTTGGAACCAACATAAACAGATATTTGACATATTTATTTGAAATTTATATGTGAGACATTTTATATTTCTGTTTAGACATTCCTTTAAGATCAACTCTAGTGAATACACAAATCTATCTATATCCAAATTTTTATTTCTGAAAAGCTCAAATGGAATAAAGAGCTTATTATTAGTAGCAATAACATGGGAATCCAGAAATTTTAAAGGATAGAATACTGCAGAGGTTAGAGGCAACAAAAAATATGTTTTAAATACAGTAATTAAAGTAACGATAAGCATCAGTTTAACTGTAGGTGACAAGAAGCACAAGATAATACGCTGTAATACTATTCAGCACTGTTGGTTTATAATCCTTTTTTGTATGTATTATAGCAAACAAGAATTTTCCAAGTGTAGAATTCTTAACCAAACAGCTTAGGCATTTCTCCAGGAAGTGAGTTGAGCAGATTGTGATGATTTGTAAAACAGAATCCCTGCTGAAACTAATTTGTACTTAAGATTCTTTTCAGGAGAAAAAGTTTTTCATTTATAATGTAATTGCATGTAAAATTCGTGATAATTGAATTTCATAAAACTGCCATTAATGAGTTACCAGGACATTTTTTGCAACACCATGCTCAACACGGTTTAATTTCAGGAAATAATAGAAAAAGTTGTATTTTGCCCAGATAATTTTTTATAGGCATATTACATTATCTATTATTTCTATATTTGGTCAAAGAATATACAATGAAAAAAAAACATTGAAATTGGGTCATTAATTACATTGCATAGTCCATTATGAACAATTAAAAAGTTATTCCCAAACTTAATATCAAACTGATATCAGTTTATTTCTAGAAATGAATAGTGAGGACCTCAAAAGTCTTCCTTAATTGACATTACTTTATTGCCAGTAATCTTACAATCTTTAGTTAATCTGTAGCAGTATGAATTGTTAAAAGAAATTGTTCTCCAACTTAGTGAACTTACTGTCAAATATTCCTTAATACGTACTTTTACTTAATAAGTAATTCATTTCAAATGACTTCATATAATTAGAAACCATAGACAAAGCAGCAGAAAACTATGTTTTCTTAAGTTATTTTCCCCTATATTCATGTAATACTTTTATATATTTGGGTTAGCCCTAACTTTGATCAAAATCAGACTATTCATGTCTAGCAACAAGCATGTAACTATAGCTTCATGAGTATTCTAAATATGTTCTTAATATTGTGAACATGTTCTGTATTCTATAATATGGCAAACTCTGTTTGTGATACATTAAATATCTCTCATCCTATAGTGGAATATCATTTATAGTATATATAAATGCATGTATATATCCATTTATGTGTATATAGTTATGGAAGTATGTGTGCCTATATACATGTATATGTGTGTGTGTGTGTGTGTATGTGTGTATATAATGGCAAATTATGATTATTTTAAGAAACTTTTGGAACATTTATGGAAAATAGTATTTCAGAAAGGAAATCTCAGAGATTTTTAAAAATTAATAAAGTACATATTGCATTTGCTGATCATAATTTAATGGAATATGGAACCAGTAACAAAAGATAGCTAGAAAAATCTAATATGTTATAAGAACAAAAACTTTGTCAAATTAACAAATAAATAGGCTGATTTTTGTTTTGGACATTGACAAAGATGATCTTAATTTTATTCTCAGCTTGACTAAAGTTTTAGACCAGTTACTTCCTGACAATAGGCCCCCGACCTCCCTTTCTTTTTTTTTATTTTTTAACTAATTAATTAATTATTTTTTGAGACAGAGTCTCACTCTTGCCCAGGCTGGGATGCAATGGCGTGATCTTGTCTCACTGTAACTGCCGCCTCCTGGGTTCAAGCAATTCTCCTGCCTCAGCCTCCCGAGTAGATGTGACTACAGGCATGCGCCACCATGCCTGGCTAATTTTTCTATTTTTTAGTAGAGACAGAGTTTCACCATGTTGGTCAGGCTGATTTCGAACTCCTGACCTCAGGTGATCCACTCTCGGCCTCCCAAAGTGCTGGGATTACAGGCATGAGCCACTGTGGCTGGCTGATCTTCCCTTCTTTAGAGCATTTACTTTTGAAAACTCACAATTGAAATTCTTTCTCTGTCCCTTGGGGGTGTAAATCTTCCCCCAGCCTTTTGCCAGTTTTGCTCAGGGATGTCCTTCTCAAAGACCCAGGAGCCATCTGTTTGAAATGTAATCATCATGAAGGATAGAGTCCCTATTTTTCTTCTCTGTGGGAAGGTAGGATCCTAACTGTGATAAACACCAATTAGCAAACTCAGGTGGCCTGTTCATATTAAACCAGGTTCCCCTTAACCTTCTCTGGTGGTTTTTCACTAACTTACTCTACTTACATACCATTCATTTAGGGGAAAAAAAAGTTTTCTTAAAAAATGTCTCTATTAATTCTTTATATAGACAACTCAGTAACTCCATTTATTTGTTGTAGGAGTTAATCTGGGAGGGTTAGGGCAGAAATTTCTACATTTGCAATCATATATCTAAGAAAAACAATTTTATTTATTTAATTTCTCTGTATTCTTTCATTTTTTAAATTTCTTGGCTTTCTTGTCAAGTCATAACTTCCAAAAGTGTCTTATAGAGACATGTATAATTTTTCACATGATATTTATTTGAAGGTACTCTTATGAATCAAACTAAGAGAATTCCATTTCATTTTCTATTTACTATGCCTTTTATCAAATGTTTGTTGGTGTGTATTGGGATAATCAAGAAACTTTTCTAATTCAACTCATGTAATAAATTATATTGATTGATACTTTTTCAAATGTTTAACTACATTTCATACCTATAAAATCTCCACTTTAGTTGAATTTATTATCTCAGTATATTTATTTTTCCTTTATGCATAATATTTTATATATTTCGGGGGTACATGTGAGCATAGAATGTGGAATGATCAACTCAGGGTATTTGGCGAATTCCATCACCTTAAATATTTCTGAGTATCACTTCCACGGGTTGGTAACATTTTTAAGTCCTCTCTTCCAGCTACTTAGAAATATAAAATAGAGTGCTACCAACTATAGTCACCCTAGTCTGCTATAGAACATTACAGGTTATTTATTATATCTATTAATTTCTACCCATTCACCAAATTTCATTTATTTCCCCCTTTTGCCCTCACACCCTTCCCAGACTCTGGTGTCTGTCATTCTATTCTCTATTTTCATGTCATAAAGATTTTTAGCTCTCACATATGAGTAAGAGTATGTGGTATTTGTTTTTCTGTGCAAAGGCTATCTCACTTAACATAATGATCTCCAATTCCATCCATATTGCTGCAAGTGTCATAATTTTATTCTTTTTATGACCAAATGATATTTTATTTTGTACACATACCCATTTTCTTTGTCCATTTGTCCATCGTTGGTCACTTGGGTTGATTCCTATATCTTTGCAATTATGAATAATGCTGTGACAAATATGTGAGTGTAGGTATCCATCTGAAGTACTAATTTATTTTCTTTTGCATGGATACCCTATAGTGGGATTGCTGGATCATATGGCAGTTCTATTTTTAGTCTTTTTTAAAGAAAATATGTTGTTTTTTATATTTGTTACACTGCATACATTCCTGCCAACAGTGAATAAGGGTTTCCTTTTCTCCTTATCCTCACTAGCATCTGTTATTTTTTTGTCTTTTATTAATAGCTATTCTAACTGGGATAAGATAAAATTTCATTTTGGTTTTGAGGCATTCCCTTGCTGCTTAGTGATGTTGATTATATTTTCACATACCTGTTGGCCATTTGTATGTCTTCTTTGGAGAAATGCATATTCATAGGAAAAGGTTGACTCTACTCTTTTTTTTTTTTTTCTTGTTTTGTTTTGCTTATTGCTGTACAGATAATTTTTAATTTAATATAGTCCAATATGTTTTCATTTTGGTGTCTGCTTTCAAGGACTTTCCCATAAAACCTTTAACCTAGACCAATGTCATGGAGTGTTTTTCCTATGTTTCCTTTTAGTAATTTGATAGTTTGAGGTCTCATGTTTAACTCTTTAATTCATCTTGAGTTGCTTTTTGTATATGATGAGAAATAGAGATTCAGTTTCATTCTTCTGCATATGAATATCCAATTTTAATTCATCTCGAGTTGCTTTTTATATATGATGAGAAACAGAGATTCAGTGTCATTCTTCTGCATATGAATATCCAATTTTCCTGGCACCATTATTGAAAAAGGCGTCGATTCCCCCAGCATATCTTCTTGGTGCCTTTGTAAAAAATCAGTTGGTAATAAATACATAGATTTATTGTTGTGTGCTCTATTCCATTCCATTAATATATGTGTCTGTTTGTATACCAATACCATTCTGTTTTGATTTCTATAGCCTTGTAATATATTTTGATGTCAGATAATGTGAAGCCTCCAGCTTTCTTATTTTTGCTCAGAATCGCTTTGGCCATTGTGCCTCTTTTTTACTTCCATAAGAATTTTAGGATTTTTTTTTTTTCTGTGTCTGTGAAAAATAACATTGGTGTTTTGATCAGGATTGTATCAAATCTGTCTACTGCTTTTGGCTGATATTAATTTTACTGATATTAATTATACTCATTTTACTGATATTAATCTTTCCTATTTGTGAGCATGAGACATCTTTTCATTTTTGTTCTCTTAAATTTATTTCATCAATGCATTGTAGTATTCATATTTCTGTAGAGATCTTCAACTACTTTGTTAACTTTATTCATAAATATTTTGTTTTATTTTGTAGCTATACCATTTCTTCTTGACTTCTTTTTCTGCTATGTCATTATCGATGAATAAAAACACTACTGATTTTTGTATGACAATTTTGTATACTACACATTTATTGAATTTACTTATCAGCTTTAACATTTTTTAGGTAACGTTTTTGTTTTTTTTCTAAATATAAGATCATGTCATCTCCAAAAAAAGAAATAATTTGACTTACCCTTTTCTAATTTAAATTTCTTTTGTTACTTTTCTGGCCCAATTGCTCCAGCTAAGACTTCCAGTAGCATGTTGATTAGGAATGGTGAAAGTAGGTATCCTTGTCTTGTTTCAGTTCTGAGAGAAGAGGCTTGCAATTTTTCCCTATTTAGTATGATGTTAGCTATGGGTTTGTCATATATGGTGTTTATAATTTTGAAATATATTTCTTCTATATCTAATTTGTTGAGAGTTTTCATATGAAGGGATTTTGAATTTTATCAAATGCCTTTTCTGTGTCTATTGAGATGACTATAAGGTTTTTATTGTTCGTTCTGTTAAAGTGATGTATTATGTGTATGGATTTGTATATGTTAAAACATTCTTGCATCCCTCAAGAAGTGTCATTTGATAATGCATGATCCATTAACTTTTTTTATTTGCTCTTGAATTCTGTTTGCTAACATTTTGTTGAGAATTTTTGGTTTGTCAATCTAGCAGTTTATCAATTTTACCTTTTCAAAGAAGCAACTTTTAATTTCATTGGTCATTTGTGCTGTTTTTTTAGGTCTCTAATTTAGTTCTGCTCTGATCTTTATTATTTCTTTTTTTTCCTGCTAATTTTGGATTGGTTTGTTTTTGCTTTTCTAGTTCACTGAGGTACATTGTTAGACTGTTTATTCAAAATCTTTCTGTGTTTTTCAGGTAGCATTTATTGCTATAAATTTCCCTGTTAGTACTCCTTTTGCTGCATCTCACAGGTTTTGAAGTTGTGTTTCCATTTTCATTTCTTTCAAGAAATGTTTTGAGTTCCATTTTAATTTCTCCATCGACTTAGTGGTTATTCAGAAGCTTCTGATTTAATTTCTATGTTTTGGAAAGTTTCCAAAATTCCTCTTGATAATGATATTTTATTTTTATTTTTAGTTAGTTGTATTCAATTTTGGTCTGAGATGGTATTTAATATAATATCAATGTTTAAAAAGTATTCAAAAATTGTTTGTTGGCCTAACATACAGTCCATGCTGGAGAATGTTCCACGTGCTGAAGAGAAGAATGTGTATTCTGTAGTGGTTGGACAAAATGTTTAGTTAATATTTGTTGGATCAATTGGTCTAAAGTCGAGTTTAAATCCAATGTTTCTTCATTGATGTTTTGTCTACATGATCTGCCTACTGCTGAGAGGGAGGTGTTGAAGTTCCCCACTATTACCATATTGGAGTCTATCTCTTTTTGTATCTAGTAATATTTGCTTTATGAATCTGGGTGTTTCATGTTGGATGCATGTATACTCAGAATTGTTATATTATCTTGCTGAATTTCTTTTTAGTTATATAATGATATTCTTTGTCTTTTTTTTTTTTTTTTTTACAGTTTTTGGCTTAAAGTCTGTATTATCTGATGTAAAGATAGCTACTCCTGCTCACTTTTAGTTTTTGTTTGTGTAAAATATTTGTTTCATTCCTTTACTTTCAGTCTCTATGTGTTTTCACAAGTAAAGTGCATTTCTTGTAGAGAGCATATGGTTGGATTATGGTTTCAGCTCCTTGCAAGCTCTGCCTCCCGGGTTCATGCCATTCTCCTGCCTCAGCCTCCCGAGTAGCTTGGACTACAGGTGCCTGCCACCACGCCCGGCTACTTTTTTGTATTTTTAGTAGAGACGGGGTTTCATCATGTTAGCAAGGATGGTCTCGATCTCCTGACCTCGTAATCAGCCTGCGTCGGCCTCCCAAAGTGCTGGGATTACAGGCGTGAGCCACCACACTCAGCCATTTATATCTTTTCAGTAGAGAATTTAATCCATTTATATTGAAAGTTATTACACAGAAGCTTTTGTTCCTATGGTATTGTTAATTATTTTCTGGATTTTTTTTTTTTTTTTTGGCACAATCTTTCTTTCTTTTTTTTTCTTTTATTGTTTGTGATTGTGGTTTGGTGCTTTCCTACAGTGGCATTATTTGATTCCTTTCTCTTTCTTATTTCCTTTACCATTAGGTTTTATATGTTGATGTGTTTTCATGATTGTAAATGTCATCCAAGTTTAGGACTCCTTTGAGCACTTCCTGCAGGAATAGTCTAATGGTAATGAGTTTCTTCAGCTTTTGCTTGTCTTAGACAGACAGTTCTTCATTTATAAAAAATAATTTTGCTGGGAATAGTACCCTTGGCTGCCAGTTTTGTTTTGTTTGTTTTTCTTTCAGTATTTTGAATATGTCATCTCATTCTCTCCCAGGTAGTCTGATGGGTTTTCCATTATACATGACTAGGTGAATTTTTTCTTGCTGTTTTTAGAATTCTCTCTTTGTCTCTAACATTCATCCATTTGACTATAATGTGCTATAGAGACAACCTCTTGGGAATTTATTTGTTTGATAATCTAAGAGCCTCCTGTATATGAATATCTCTTGCCTGAGTTGAGGAGTTTTTGTCTGCTATTTTTTAAATGGTTTTATTTTTTTATACCTTTGATATTTCGTCACACGCTGGGATCCCAACAATTTGAATATTTGGTCACTTTATGATGTCTTATATATTAGAAATGTTTGGCTCATTCTTTCTATTATTTTGTTTAATTTGTATCTGACTGGGTTATTTCAAAACAACTGTCAAGTTCTAAGATTATTTCTTGCAGTTGACCTATTCTATTGTTAAGGTTTTCAAATGTATTTTGTATTTTATTCAAGGAATTTTCACAGTCAGCATTTTTGTTTGCTTCTTTTTTATGATATCTATATCTTTGGTAAATTTCTCATTCATGATTGTGAATTATTTTTCAGATTTATTTGCATACTTTTTCAGAATTCTTTTATATTTCACTGAGTTTCTTTAGAATTAATGATTTGAATGATTTTTCCCGCCATTTTGTGAATTTGTTTTGATTAGAATCAAAACTGTTGCTGGAGAATTATTGTGTTCCTTGGAGTTTCCACAATTCCTTGATTTTTATGATTCCTTTGTCCTTATGTTGATATGTGTGTATCCAGTGTAACACTTGCTTTATCCCCTTTTTTGAATTTGCTTTCCTAGTTGAGCATTTTTTTTTTTTAAATTATGAAGCTATGGTGTTGGTTCAGTAGGGTACTTTGAGTTTGATTCTGAATACATGCAATAGTTTAATCTCTGGATAACATCTTTGGCTGTAAGTGGCATTAGTGGTATCTATGATTTCCTCAGTGGCTTAGAGTTCTGTTATTAGTGGAAGCTGTGGTGCAGGTTTTCTGGGAAGTGGGACACCCAGGTAGGCTAGTCTTCAGGCCCCAGTGGTGGGAGTGGTGGGCTGATCATGGCCGTCTTGCTGCCCCAGGGTGGCACACACTATCACCAGTAGTGGCGCCAGGCAGGCCAATCCGTGGACCTTCAGGTGGCTTACTCTGATGCTGATAATTGCAGCAGTAAGCCAGGCAGAAGGAACAGTTCTCAGGACCATGGGCAGATGGTGTGCAGTGGCTGTGGCATAAAGGCCCTTTGGATTCCAAGCTGTGTACACAGATATTGGCAGTGGCTGTGAATGGCTATGCAGGCAAGTCTCCAGGCCTGCAGGTGGTATATGCAGCTAGATGCCAGTTGTTGTGGCAGTGACTGAGTCGGTAGACTCAATCTCAGACTCCTGAGATTAATGTTCAGGTATCCATAGTGGTGGACTTGGCTGGGCAATCACCTGGCTCCCACTAGGGTCTAGGATTGTAGGAATTCATGGTGGAAATCTCAACTGTTGTGGGTCTCTAGCTTACGCACAACAGGGGTAAGTATCAAGCTTACTCTGGTATGGGGGTGAGTGTCAAACCAGGCCAGACTGATGTGTCTTTAGGTCCCCTCATGGTGTGTACAGGTGCTGGCTCTGAGAGGTAGAGGGGGAGTGATTCTCAGGCCACTGGAAGTGTGCTTGGGTCAGAGGCAGCAGCATGGCTGGGGCCTGCCATTGGGGCAGGCAATGCCACCTTCAGTGATGGCAGCCTAGGCTAACAGTAGAGAGTGCATGCACCATTCACACCTCAGTCCTCATGGCCCTCACATCCAGATGCAGCAGCCATGGTCACTCACACCTGAACCCCAGGTCTAGCAGCTTGTGTTTCTCAGCACCTCAGACCCATCACCACAGGACTCCAGTACAGTGTACAGCATGTTGGATGTGCCATTCTAAAAAGGTACCTTGCTGAAGCTGTTTAGGTCTCAGGAAATACGTGGAACCCAGGGCAAGCTTTCTTCCTTGGGCCATGTCATCACAGATTCTCCTAGCAGCTCCTTATATTAGGTTCAGGACCTGCAAGGCTCAAAGTGCTCGCCCCTGTCTAGGAATATAGAAATTCATGGTGGAAATGTCAACTGTTGTGGGTCTCTCGCTTACCATTTCCTTGTACCAGGGAGTCTCCCTCAACTCTCAGTTCATCTCAGCCAGGGAGGCAGCCTCACTTGCTTTTCTTTCCTTGTTTTAAGTATTGTCTGTCATTTTTTTGTTGTTGTTGAATTCCAGTGTTCCCTCTTGTATGATCTATTAAAAGTGTCTCTATCCCTTTATACGTATCATTTTATTTTGTTTTATAATAATTTGTTTTCAAACTTTGCCTTTACAATATGGATTGGCATAAAACTATTTGTTCTTGTAATAACCTTGTTAAGTATTACAATTATAATAATGGTGAATTTGTAAAAAAGTTTCCAGCTGGGCACGATGACTCATGCCTGTAATCCCAGCACTTTGGGTGGCTGAGGTGGGCAGACTTCTTGAGGTCAGGAGTTCGAGACTAGCCTGGCCAATGTAGTGAAACCCCGTCTCTACTAAAAATACAAAAATTAGCAAGGCATGCTGCTTTGTGCCTGTAATCCCAGCTACTTGGGAGGCTGAGGCAGGAGATTTGCTTGAACCCAGGAGGCAGAGGTTTCAGTGAGCTGAGACTGTGCTACTGCACTCCAGCCTGGGTGAAGAAGCGAAACTCTGTAAAAAAAAAAAAAAAGATGTTCCTATTTCTCCACATCCTCTCCAGCACCTGTTGTTTCCTGACTTTTTAATGATCATCATTCTAACTGCTGTGAGATGGTATCTCATTGTGGTTTTGATTTGCATTTCTCTGATGGCCAGTGGGAATTGAACAATGAGAACACCTGGACACAGGATGGGGAACATCACACACTGGGGCCTCTCATGGGGTGGGTGGAGCGGGAAGGGATAGTATTAGGAGATATACCTAATGTAAATGATTAGTTAATGGGTGCAGCACACCAACATGGCATATGTATACATATGTAACAAACCTGCACGTTGTGCAAATGGACCCTAGAACATAAAGCATAATAATAAAAAAAAAAATAGTACAGCATAAAAAAAAGAAGGTTCTGATATTTTTAATTTCCTGGTAAAGTTTGTGTGATAATGGTGCTACTGTTTTTCTTAAATGTATTTGATAGTTCTCTTGTAAATTCACCAGGGCCTGGCATTTCCTTGGTGTTAATAATTTCAATTGTAAAAACTATCTATTTAATGGATGCGGAACTATTTCCATTTCCTATTCTTATTTTTTTCCAGTGACTTGGCCATTTCTTCTACAATTTGTTGTTTATTAAATATTGTTATGAGAGCTTATTGTCACAAAGATGTTTATAAAGTACTTACCCAAAAATTTAGAAGACAATATTAATTATCTTTTTAATCTTGATTTATTACTTTATTCCTTCTGGTGAGACAACACATTTTCTTTAGTTCAGGTTTTCGGTATTTGTTGAGACTTATTTTATGGGTCAAAAAATGATTACTTTGTGAACTATTCCATATGCACATCAAAAAATACGTATCTTGCTTTTTGGGGTTTAATGTTTAATATACATTCTTTAGATCAATTGTATTATGCATGTTTTCCAAATCTATATGCTTTATGATTACCTGCATGTACTACTACTTATACAGTGACATATTAGAATCTCACAATGGTTTGTGTGAATTAATCTATTTAGCCTTTTCTTTTTCTAACTTTATATAATTTAGATATTCTTTCAGGTATAGAAATATTTTAAATTATTGTATCATTTCACTGGATTTCATTCCTGATTATTGCAAAATTTGCATATTTGTTTCCTATAGACTTTGCTTTAAGGTATTTTCAGATATCAGTCAGCTCGTTTTGGTCAGTCTCATTGTGTGTATACACTTATATAATATAAAAATTTTTCTGTTTTCTTACTTTCAGTGTTTCTGTATTCTTATAATAGTGCTTTAATATTATGGTGTGATTGCATTTCTATTATAGCACCTCATTGGAAGTTCTAATATTTTTGACTTTTATTTTTGTCCTTCAATATTTTTAAGATGATGTTTTGATTTTGAAGTTTAGTTGTTTCATAATTTGTCCACCATTTTTATTGTCTTCAATTCACACTTATGGAAAACTAGAAATTTTTTCTCTCT
This sequence comes from Chlorocebus sabaeus, assembly GCF_047675955.1. NCBI lineage: Eukaryota > Metazoa > Chordata > Mammalia > Primates > Cercopithecidae > Chlorocebus > Chlorocebus sabaeus. Next base: position 64,753,465 of record NC_132906.1, on the reverse strand, counting down.
TCAGTTCAATCCAACATGCATCTATGGCCTACTATTCCAACAAAATATCCCTTTTCTTGTAACGAATGACTTCTAGATTTTTACTCCACAGAGCAACTTTTAATATGCATAAATTTTGATAGTTTCCCACTATTTGAAACAAGTGATGTCCTTCTTTCATGAAAATCTCTCTTTTAGTTTTCATGATATCTTAACCTCTCTATTTGGGCCACTAATCAATTTACAGTTTATTATTTTCACTTAGCGCTTTCATATCTCAAATCAAGTCAAACAATCCATTATTTGTGATGATTATGTTTACTAAGATGGCACACATTTAATATAATATCCGACTATAATCTCATTGATGGCAGTTGTATTAGTCCATTTCTATGATGCTAATAAAGACATGCCTGAGACTGGGTAATTTATAAATGAAAGAAGTTAAATTGACTCACAATTCCACATGGCTGAGGAGGCTTCATAATCATGGTGGCAGGCAAGGAGGAACAAAGTCCTGTCTTACATGGAGGTGAAAGGAGCTGGGCGCATTCCTCAGCCCCGGGCTCAAGACTCCCTGAGCCTAGTACAAACACATTCCATCCTCCCATCCCACCACATATCGCCATATATCTCTCAAACTCCCTGAGCCCAGTATAAACACCACCTGGAAAGCCTCCGATAAGGAGACAGCCGTTCAAGGTTCCACTGAAAGCGCGGGAACCAAAAGAATTTCTTTGTTCCCCTGTAACTTTCGGGCTATAAAAAGCAAACGCTCGCATTGTTCGAGGCCCTCTCTTGTATGCTGTAAAATGGAGGGACCAGGTTCGAACTTGTAATAAAGATCCTTGCCGCTTGGCTTTGACATTGGACTCTGGTGGTCTTCTTTGGGGAACAAACGGTCTGGGCATAACAGAGGCAGGCAAAAGAGAATGTGTAGGAGAACTCCCCTTTATAAAACCATCACATCTCATGAAACTTTTTCACTATCATGAGAACAGCATGGGAAATACCCTCACCCATGATTCAATTACCTCCCACTCAGTTTCTCCCATGACACGTGGGAATTATAGGAGCTACAATTCAAGATGAGATTTGGGTGGGGACACAGTCAAACCATATCAACAACATCATTGGCTCTTTGGGATACTATCCTATAAAAATGTCAGATGAATATACATAGCATTACATTTTATGTTAACAATATTCAAATCAAGGTACTTAACCTCAGATTATCTAATTAATTTTGATTAATTATTAAGTGTCAAGTCAGATTCTAAACTCTGTTCTGAATTAAATTCAGGGCAAACTCTCAAAATCTCTTCTACATCCTGGTACTTTCATAATTGGACAGTGCTGTTATAAGTGAGAACAAATGAAAAGAAATAAAAGGAGAAAGAACAGAATAAATAAAAAGAGAAAGAACAGCTAATCCAAAAGCCAAATATAGAAGCTTGCATAAAGTAGAGAAATTGGAAGAATCAGGAACAAATAAACATTCTTTAATTCATTTTTTTCCACAAATGAAGAGTTTACCTCAGTTATAAAGAAATAAGACAGCACATTTAAAAAGTTACAAGAAGGCTGGGTGCAGTGGTTCATGACTGTAATCCCAGCACTTTGGGAGGCCAAGGCAGGTAGATCACAGGATCTGGAGATTGAGACCTTCTTGGCCAACATGGTGAAACCCCGTCTCTACTAAAATATAAAAAATTAACTGGGCATGGTGGCGTACGCCTATAGTCCCAGCTACCTGGGAGGCTGAGACAGGAGAATGGCTTGAACCTGGGAGGCAGAGGTTGCAGTGAGCCGAGATCACGCCACTGCACTCCAGCCTGGAGACAGAGCAAAACTCCATCTCAAATAAATAAATACATAAATTAAAAAAAATAAAGCTACAAGAAGATGAATGGTTATAAATTGTAATGCTCCTACACACATTATGTCAGACTGAGTAACTAAATCACTGAATTGTATTGCTGTTTCTTTTTAAGAGATTGATCTATGATATAAAATCAAATTATCAAAACAACAGAACATTATTCATATTAATAACAATCATAGATTTAATTTTAGGTCTTACTGGAATATTTGAAGAAAAAAGTAATCCATTTGCTGGGTTTTTTTTCTTCAACATTCCTCCAAATGTATTTTGAAAAAATTCACACATTCGAATAAATTTATTTGTACTTGAAACTATTCTCAAGATATCAGAATTCTAGTATCAGAAGTTTGGTGTCAATTCTAAATAATAACATAAAAATACTTCGACCATAACTATTAAACAAAATATTGTAAAGAAAGTGTTGAAAAATAGAAAAGCTAAAAACAGCACCAAAAAAAACACACTATCTCTCTTTTTATATATAGTCTATATATTTATAGACTATGTACATTTATGTAGACTGTTCTTTTCTCATTTATATTTGCAATATCTTAAGTTAAATATTAATGTTTTAGTCTCCTTATTTCTCCTTCTTCCCTTAACTTTTTTTAATCTAATCCTCACACACTTAAACATACACACCTATGCGTTTGCTTTAAATATTTGAGGATGTTAACTAAGGCTGACTGCTAAGCTCATCTTAGTTTATATCTAGCATTATAATACTATTGATAATTTCCAAATCATTTACATTTATAAATGCTTATAAAATACTCAAGAGAGAAATCCTCAATTATACTCAGTCACGAGAATGAACCATACAAGTTTATGTTGCCTTAGAAATGACACAATCCCAGTTGTCATGAGCCTACATTTTATTTTGTAAATCATACATATATGTGTTTATTAGTAAAACTAAATACAGTTTTTAAAACATTTCACCTGAAATATATCTGTAAAGAAACAACAATATGGAAGGGAAGTCACTGGACTAGGATCATGAAGTGTTTTCTAGAAATAACTTTGATATTATTTATTGTCATAACATTTGGTGATTCATTTAACCTTGATGAAGCAGTCTCCTTAGCTATGACCTATACCAGATGGTCTCCTTAGCTTTTCTCTTTTTTTGACATATACTATTTCAGATAGCAGTAATCTAAGTGTTCATTGTTTTATACAATATAATCCACATTTATTTTTCAGTTACACATATCAAAATAGGTGCTCAGATTTTGTTCTCAGTCACATATTTTCAAATGAGTGCCCTTGTCTTCTGGAAAGGAAGTAAAGATCTAACAGAAACCTGCTTTGAAGAAGAGAGTGACCCATAAAGGGAAAGTAGACATGTATAATTATAAACAGAAATTATAATAATAAACACTTTTAAAAAACAAGTGTCAAAACATACTTTTAATTTGCTACTGATTCTCAAGTCGACAAAATATTAAACTCTCATTTTCCTTTTCTAAGCTAACAGAAATCATTATTCTCCAGTCTCGTCTGTAAGTTTAGAAGATCCATATAATTGAGATTAGCCAGTGGAATGTGAGGAGAAGAAGCACGAGTCATTTACAGGCCACAGCAATTAAAACCTGTGTGCCTAACCCGTGTTGTCTCTCCTCCAGGCTTTGAACTGTGAGGAACGGCTTCATGTGACAAAACCGTTAACAAGGGGAACTCATCTCCCTGAGGAACTGCCAGGGAGGGCCAAGTGACCTACTTTTCACTGCGATATGAGTGAGAAGTAAACTTATTCTATAAAGCCAAACTTGCACTTCATTTTAAAGTAGGCATAACAAAGTAAAATATAAAAGCACCTAAGGAATATAGTCAATGAAAATTAACACAGGGAAAAACCCTGCTTGGAATTCTACTCTAACGTTGAGGCAATGTGTACTTTATTCTGCACAACTCTTTGAGATTTTGAGGTGAGGAAATATAGTTTTGCTGTTTTTTCTTTGTTTTTATTTTTTAAATACAGTGTTTGCTATACTTCCAACACTTTAAAAAAAAAAAAAACCTCCATATTATTTTCTGCTCTTCTGTGTAATTTCTTGGGTTCCCTCAAATACTTTCCTCTTCATTACCACCATCAGTATTCATTCTCATAATAGTATTTTGTAAATTTTGTACTGATATGAAATAGAGACTGCCATCTGATGGAGTAGTGAATGGGTATATCCACTGTCAACGTATTATTGGATAGTTTTATGGAGAGGGATTTTTGTTTGTTTGTTTCCATAAGAAAGAATGGGAGCTGTATTACTTGCCCATGTTATTGGAACTCCTACATAAATACACACTTAATAGGTTGGCTATAGAGTTATTTGCTACCTGGAACTACTCAAATTCTAATTTGCTCCAATTGATAAAATTATACCTAGTTTCTTACTCTTGCTGTCATTTTCTCATTCAAATTTTGAATATGGTAGCCATTTCTGTAATAGAATTTTATTTTGTCAGTGAGAAAAAGCCCTATGAATATCATATTATTTACAATAGATAATTATAAAACGAATAGTTCCATTCTTAAGGCAAAACAAGTTATTTGAAAGCAAAAATATGTATGCCTACTATGAGGGCTGAGTAAAGCATCTTAGGTGACACATCTATGTCATAAATATTTGCTACATAAAAGATTGAATGACAATCCAATTTAAGCAGTCTATTAACTGGTTAGACCATTCTGCCACTGCTGCCTGTATTATTTTATTTCAGACATTTCTACACATTACAGGCAAGTAAATAAACCTGTCCCTCCCAAGTTTAAAACACACACATATTTTCAGTTTTCCTCAAGGTAGAGATGGAAATCTTTCCATCATATATGAGTCCTGCATAGTCTTTTCCCTGTGGATACCTCAATTCTTCAGTCTCTCTTTACTCTCATGCTGTCTCTGCAGCAACCACAATAGCCTTTCCATCATCACCCATTATTAGTTGTTTTTATTTATAGATTAAAAGAAAAACACTTTTTCTTTTATCTCTGACTACTCACACTTATTCTTTAAATGCCATCATGATAAAATTAATTTCCCAGAGTAGCTATTTTGGAATTCTCTCTTTGATTTATAAGATTACACAGTCCTTGCACATTGCTTTATCACACTCATCATATTAACTTTTCTTTTTTTTCTGATTCATTCATCAGGTATTATCAGCATTTACCCTTCATTAATATATAAAATACTGTGTGTGTGTGTGTGTGTGTGTGTGAGAGAGAGAGAGAGAGAGAAAGAGGATTATAAGAATTATTGAGTAACAGAAATATAGACAAAGTCTGAGACGGATCTACCACTGTACATAATAACAAGAATAGCTACATTTTACCCATAATCCTAATATATTATAATTTAAATAATTTATTATAATAAATAAAATAAAATAATTTATCATTTAAATATTGTGACTTAAATATCAACATATATTTCTCTTTGTGTAGAAAGAGAAAAAGTATAAAATTTTACCCAACATAATGAAAAGGTCTAAAAATGTTTTATCATTACAATTTGTAAATATTTTATCATATTATTAGTTATTCTTTATCCTATTTATACATTGTTTTATATCATTCTATTTAATAATTATTGAAATTGCATGACTTATTTTTATTTTTTTTTGCCTTTATATTATTTATAGATAATATTTATAAGGCAAAAAATTTAAAAAAGAGAAAAGAAAAGGAGAAGTTAAAAAACAAATTACTATTTTTTCTTTTTTTTCCCATTTTAAGAGCATAGTTAGAAAGTTTTTGATGTCTTGAAAATCAAAAAGAAAAAAGAAAAAACAACTGAGAGATAATGGCAAAAATTCAGAAATTCTGTAAAAATATATAATATATCTGAATTTTCTACCTAAAAAAAACTGATAGGTCTAGAATTGTATTAAAACACTAATACTAAGCATAATGAATGTCATTCTATACACCCTATATATAATGTAATCCAATAAAAAACACATTACATTGAAATCATTTCTGGTGAAAGTTGAAATTTCAGACAACCTCACGTAATATATCTTGCAGCTAATCAACTGCCATAGATACATTTATTATTATTCTATCATTTCATATAATTCATGCCAACATCACAGGCTAAGAAACCATGCAACAATTAAAAAGTAAATAGAAACTAATTCTATTTATTTTCTTTTCTCTCTCTCTCTCTCTCTTTTTTTTTGAAACAGAGCCTTGCTCTGTTGCCCTGGCTGGAGTGCAGTGGCACAGTATCGGCTCACTGAAACCTCTACCTCGCTGGTTCAAGTGATTCTCCTGCCTCAGCCTCCTGAGCAGCTGGGATTACAGGCATGCACCACCATGCCCGGTTAATTTCTGTATTTTTAGTAGAGATGGGGTTTCACCATGTTGGTCAGGCTGGTCTTGAACACCTGATCTAGTGATCAGCCCTCCTCGGCCTCCCAAAGTACTGGGATTACAGGCATGAGCCACCGTTCCCGGCCATTCTATTTGTTAATTTGCTCTACTCAGACCCCAGTATTTGAAGTATCATTTTCAGCACTTTCCTTTTTCTTATGGTCTGATGTTCAACCTCTTTCTAGAGAACTCGTTGATTTTTTTCTTCCAGTCCCACATTACATTAATAGAGTCCACCTCCTTCACTTCCTTCTGTTTCTTAGATACAAAAGCTCAGATATCAAAATTTTACTTAGATCCTCTCAAGGCGAAGGGGCGCAATATCCAGGAAACCCGAAGTTTATTTAGTAAACCGAACAAACTTAAACAAATAGTATTGAATTGAATCCAGATTTGGATATTTCCATGCTTTTTAGTTACTGTGAAGGTATATATCACTTTGCCCAAGAGAGTTGCAATAATCATATATTTTGGGGAAAATACGAGTAGAACAGAATAATAGGGAGAACAAATGAAAAATTATGTTAGTAGTCCAAGAAAGAGTAGGTTGCCAGCAGTTGAGGCAAAAAGAAATTAATATATAATTGGGAGGGGAAAGTGCAAGACTTTATAGTATGAGTTTGGATGCTGAGATGAGGGAGGGGAATTGTCATGGCAGATTCCTTCCTGTTTAGTAACTAGCTAAACAGTACTGCCAGTTACTGAGAGAACTAGAACCAGGGGATGAGAGTGTGTAGATAGAGGAAGGAGAAGTTTAATAATAAAGAAATAAGCAAATGCTGAAATACATGTGGAATGAAGGAGTTGGTTTAAAAATGAAAGATACCAGAGTAAGTGTGTATTTGTATGGAAATGTCTAGAAGAGAGAAAGAGGGGGAGTGTTAATACAATATATTCAGGGAGGGGGTAACTTAAATTTAGTCCTTATCATAGAGAATGTTATATTTTAAAGTTAAAAAAAGTTAAATATAACAAGGGTCAATTTAGGGAATTCTCAGTCTCTCTCTCTTGTTCTCTCTTTCTCTCTCTCTCTCTCTCAGCTGTCCTCTATTCAGTATTAAATCAGCAATAAGAGATCAAAGACCTCAAAATTGGAGCAGACAAATCAGAAACAAAGAATAAGAAAAATTGAGGCAGACAAAACAATTTTCTTGTATGCATTATGTTCAAGTGTTTGCATGAACATAATGCATACAAGATAATGAGGTGTTTACAAAAAAAGTAAACTTAACTAAAATCTTCAGAGTTCAATGTAAAAAGCCCAGGTAGTTAATCCATTTTACTGTAGCAATTTAAATTGTTATATTCCCCCTTTTATTAATATCTCATCTTCATGAGTCTGACCTTTGAAAAAAAATATACCAAGGTCAGTTTCCTGTTACTGCGTGGGAACGAAATACAATGTGAATTAGTTATGCTAATAATTTTACAAGTGTTCTCTTTATTTTGATCTTTTTTTACTAACGTAACAGAGACCAATTCTACTGAAGGTGATGTTGCCAGTTTTATATTATGTACTTTGTACTGTGCAAAAATAGACTCTGGAGAGCATACTGAGGTTCTAATATCTGTTTAGTATTCATATTTATGTTTCTAGTGGTAAAAATAGAAACAAGCATAAAATGTTCATGAGAGTAGTGGGAACTCAAGTTATCTTTGTTTCTTATCAAAGAGAAGAAAATTTTCAACTTATGTTTAATTCAGTCCACTTTTGAGATAAAAGTCATACTAGGACAATTGGCATTAATTAAGAATCTCCTGAGCAAAAGGGCATCTATCTTTAAGGTAATGAAAAGGCATTGAAATCTCCTAGATCTGAATTCAATACTATCTGAACAAGTTATACCTGGGGTCTTTCAAATAGGCTTGTGGGAGAAAATACAAAAAGTCCAATAAAATCTGAACTTCAACTAAACAATAAATTTTTTTTGTGAGTTTGACTCAAATATTGCATAAGCATACTAGGAAATCCTAATTGAATATCTGAAATTCAAACTTAGTTGTGTGTCTTGGATTTTTATTTATTATGTTTTTCAAAACTATTACAAGAAATCTCAGGAAAATATTTTGCGGAGATAATAGTTTGCAAAATATGGAACAGGAAATAGTCAATGACATCTTGACGGACTTTTTGGTATGATTTATATCATGAATACTTTAGCTATTAGAATCAAAACTAAAAACGCACTAGCAATAACATCTTTCTATTTAAGAATTCAATTATTCCATTCACTTGGTTTATTACGTGTTCTCTGCATTGCTGCACTCTTAGAAATTCATAGCATAAGATAGGTCTTAATTATGACCAAAAAATGGGCAGATTCAGTGAGTACCAAAAAAACATGCTATATTAATATTCTGGAATATCCTATTTCAGAGAAATGTGTTTCTAGAAATAGCTCCTAGACACGAGTGTCTTTTTTATTATTTGAATTATATATTTCATTACTATAGGGCACGATTCAAGCCATCTTAATAAAACATTAGCAGATCATTTGATTCTAATGTTCTGAGATGTGCCAAGCCTAACTAATTTGGTTAGGGATCCCACGCTGGTCAAAGTAATACAGATTTTTATATATTATACCAATAATATAAAAATCACTTTTAAAAATCCAAAGAATAGAGTTATAAAAGTAATAATAATAATAATGAAGAGTGAAGTCATAGGATTTTGGATGTAGCCTACCTTATTTTGTCCCCAATTTTTTTTAGACTTTGAAAACAATGTATATTTGTTTGATTAATTCTAAACTCTTTTCTGTCTTGTGAACAGGCCACATGCATCCGAAACTGTGATTAATAGACATGATTTAACTGTTTCAAGGTTTTTTTTTGAATATTCTACTAACAAGGCTAGTGGACTAACTTGACTCTTTCATATTGTGGAATCTCAAATTGTTCAAACTGCTAAAATGAATTTAGAAAAAACTCAGTCTCAGCAAATTTACCCTATTCTATTAGAGAAAATTTTCACTGGCAAAGTCTGTTTTATGAGAATTAATATAGAAATAATTTCAGACCAATTTGTATGAATAAATACAGTGCAAAGACAACTATAAATGTCATAAACAGAGAAGCCACATTACTTAATATTGCCTTATTTGATATAATGTGTCAAAAAATACTGCCTGAACTTTGTATGTGTTAAACATGCATTTTAAAAAATAGAATCATGTATGAATCAATATATTTATTTAGCAAGCTTAGATAGAGACTGTCTCTTTAAGAAAAAAATTATTTGAGATGATGTGCTTAACTATTTTCTGTGTGCATTGGTGCCAAACTATCACAGAGAATCTACAAAGTTCAGATAAGAAGAAATTATTTTGACTCTCTAGTCTTCTTGTTTATGTTTAATTTAATTAAACAAAGCTAGTCTTTTTTTAAAGACTTTGTTTGTTTGTTTTAGTTTAGTTAAAAAAATTAAAGAGCAACCAAATTAAATTATCAAAAAGGTCTTATGTAAGTGTGAATTATAACATGATTTATTTAATAATGAATATTGGACCAGTCTAAGACTATTTTACAGAGAACCTTACTTCATTTTCTCCTTAAAAGTGACATGGTAAGGCCAGGCAAGGTGGCTCACCCTTGTAGTTCCAGCACTTTGGGAGGCTGAGGTGGGCGGATCACAAGGTCAGGAGATTGAGACAATCCTGGCTAACACAGTGAAACCCCGTCTCTACTAACAATACAAAAAAAAAAGAGAGAGAGAAAAAAGGCTGGGCGTGGTGGTGGGTGCCTGTAGTCCCAGCTACTTGGAAGGCTGAGGCAGGAGAATAATGTGAACTCAGGAGGTGGAGCTTGTAGTGAGCCAAGATCGTGCCACTGCACTCCAGCCTGGGCAACAGAGAGAGACTCTACATCGAAAATAAAAATAAATTTAAAACAAATTTAAAAAGTGACATGGTAAAAATCTGCTCAGGGAAAAAATGTGCTTCTTATTTATGCTTCTTATTTAATATAAAACCAGCTATATATATTTACTAAAAACCAACTATGTTTTTATATTTATTTATTATTTCATAAACTAAAATGTCTATTGAGTCCCAGTGCATCACTGGTACCACTAGAATGCAAACTGCACCAGTACCCTTCACCACTGGCGTGCTTGTGCATGCCTAAACATAGTTCCTATTACCGTCACCTTGAGGAAGTATATTGACACCACTCCCATCAAAGTATTGTTACCAGTGGACTAGAAACATCTGGGTCCCTCCAGTACAGTGGGTACTTAACTTCTAAGAGCCAGAGAACAGAGCTGTGGGGTTGATCCCAGCTACCCGGGTTTGGAGCATGCAGTCCAGGAGAGATGTACTAAGCCTTGGCTATTTGAAATAATTGAAAAATAAAGCCAGTTGATTGAATTCAACTTGTATCACAGTCAAACTTGCAAGAACACCAAAGAATATAAAAGGAAAAAGCACCATCTAAAGGACAGCAACTTCAAAGTTTAAAGGAACATTGGCCCACACAGTTGAGAAAGATCTAGTGCAAAAGCCTTGGCAACTCTAAAAGGCAGAGTCTCTTCTTACCTCCAAAAGACTGTACTAGCTCCCCATCAATGGCTCTTAAATAAGCTGAAATAACAGACACAGAATTCAGCATCCAAATGAAAATGAAGACTATTGAGAGTTGGGAGAAATTTAAAGGAATCTATGAAATCCAGTAAAACAAAATAACCACTTTAATAACAACAAAACAACTGATCTGATAGAACTGAAACACTTGCTAAAATAATTTGGTAATATAGTCACAGATGTTAACAGCCTAGTAAGCCAACCTGTGGAAAGAATCTGAGCTTGAAAACCAGTTATTATTTGAATCAAAACAGTCCAATGCCAATAAAGAAAAAGGAAGGAACAAATGAACAAAACATACAAGAAATACAATATTATGTAAAGAGGCTCTACCTATGACTCATTGGCATCCCTGAAAGAGAGGAAGAGAGAGCAAGCAATTTGGAAAACATGTTTGGAAATATTATCCATGAAAATTTACCCAACCTCAACAGAAAAAATGACACAAAAATTCAGGAAAATCAGAGAGCTCTCTTAAGATACCATATAAGATGGTCATTCCCAAGACACATAATTATCAGATTCTCCAAAGTGAATATGTAAGAAAAAATATTGAAGGCAACTAGACAGAAGGGGCAGATCACCTCCAAAGGGAACACCATCATGCAAATGATGGACCTTTTAGCAGAAAATCTACAAGACCAAAAAGATGGGGGCCTATATTTATCATCATTAAAGAAAAGACATTCCATGAATATTATATTCAGCCAAACTAAGGTTCATAAGCAAAGGAGATATAAAATTGTTGTAGATAAGCAAATTCCAAGGAAATTTGTCATAAGACCTTCCTTGTAGGAGGTCCTTAAGGGAGTGCTAAACATGGAAACAAAAGACTATTAATGGCCACCACAAAAACACAGTTAAGTGCATAGATCATTGACTAGAAAGCAACTGCCCAATCAAGTCTACATAAGAACCAGCCAACAGCACAATGACAGGATCAAATCCATATTAATATTAACATTGAACCTAAATGAGCTAAATGCCACATTTAAAAGGAACAGACTAGCAAGTTGGATGAAGAAAGATGACTTAACTCTATGCAATCTTCAAGCGGTCCCTGTTCCATTCAATGCCACCCATAAGATAAAGGTAAAAGTTTGGAGAAAGTGTATAAAGAAAACAAAAAACAACAACAAAAAGCAAGGGTTGCTGTTCTTATATCAGACAAGACAGACCTTAAACCAACAACGATCAAAAAGAACGCAAAAAGTCATTACATAACGATAAAGGATTCAATTCAACAGGAAGACTTAATTATCTTAAATATTAAGATATCCATCAATCCATCACTGGAGCACCCAGATTCATAAAGTAAGTTCTTAGAGACCTACAAAGAGACCTACATAACCACACAATAATAGTGAGGGACTTCAACAGCTCGCTGACAATAGTAGACATAATCATTGAGGCAGAAAACTAACAAAAATATTTGGGACCTGGAGTAGAAACTTAACTAAATGGACCTAACAGACATCTACAGAACACTCTACTCAACTATAATGAATATACATTCTTCTAATTTGCACTTAACACATAGTCTAAAATTGACAATCCACTTGGCTATAAAGCAATTCTCAACAAATTAAAAACAAATAAACCAATCATACTCTCAGGTCACAGTGCAGTGAAAATCAATAGTAAGATGATCTCTCAAAACCATACAATTACATGAAAACTAAACAACCTTCTCCTAGATGACTTTTGGGTAAACAATGAAATTAAGACAGATATCAAGAAACTCTTTGAAACTAATTAAAACAAAAATACAAAATAACAGAATCTCTGGGACAGAGCTAAAGCAGTATTAAGAGGAAAGTTTATACTGCTAAAAGCCTACATCAGAAAGTTAGAAAGCTCTCAGATTAACAATTTAATACCTAGAGGAACTGGAAACAAGAGCAAAGCAACCCCAAGGCTAGCAATAGAAAAGAAATAGCAAAAATCATAGCTGAACTGAATGAAATTGAGATACAAAAATCTGCACAAAAGATAGACGAAACCAAAAGTTGGTTTCTTGAAATAATAAATTATATTGATAGACTGCTACTTAGACAAATAAAAAGAGGATCCAAATAAACACAATTAGAAAAGACAAAGGGAATATTACCAATGACCCCAGAGAAATAGAAATTGCCATCAGAGAATATTATAGACACCCCTACACATACAAAACTAGAAAACCTGGAAGAAATGAGTAAACTAATGGACACATACACTCTCCCATTGAACAGACCAAAAACAAGTTATACAATTGAATCGGGAATAAAAAACCCACCAACCAGAACAAGTACTGGACCAGGCAGATTCACAGTCAAATTCCATCAGGTGTATAAAAAAGAGCTATTTCAATTCTTACTGAAACTGTTACAAAAAACTAAGGATGAGGGCAAGTCACCATCATTCTGATACAAAAACATGTTATTTCAGAGACACAACAAAAAACCAAAAACTTCAGGCCAATATCCTTGATAAACATAGATGCAAAAAATCATCAACAAAATCCTAGCAAACCAAATCAAGCAGCACATTAATAAATTAATTCACCACCATCAAGTAGGTTTTATCCATGGGATTTAAGGTTGATTCACATAAGCAAATCAATAAATATGATTTATCAATCACATAAAGAGAATCGAAAATAAATACCACATGATTATCTCGATAGACATAGAAAAGCATTTTGACAAAAATTCAACACTGATTCATGTTAAAAACCCTCAGAAAACAAGTAATCAAAGGAAAATACCTTAACATAACAAGAGTCATCTGTAACCCCCATCCAGCATCATACTAAACTCGCAAAAACTAGAAGGAATTTCCTTGATAAATGGAACAATGATACCCATTCTCACCACTCCTCTTCAGCAAACTGCTGGAAGTCCTAGCAAAAGCAATCAGGCAAGGGGAAAAAATATAAGGTGTCCAAATAGCAAGAGAGGAAATCAACGTATATCTTTGCAGGAGATATGATTCTATACCTAGAAAATACCATAATCTCTGTCCGAATCCTCCTAGTTCTGATAAACAACTTCAGCAATGTGTTGAGATACTAAATCAAAATATAAATATCAGTACCATTTATGTATATCAAGAACATCCATGCTGAGAGCAAAATCAAAAATGCATTTTTATTGTAAATAACCACAAAAATAATAAAATATCTAGGAATACAACAAACCAGGAAGGTGAAAGATCTTGACAACAAGAAATACAGGATACTGCTGAAAGAAATCAGAATGACACAAACAAATATAAAAACATTCCATGATTTTGAATAGAAAAAAAATCAATTTGCTATAATGTCCATACAGCTCAAAGAAATTTACAGGTTCAATGCTATTCCTATCAAACTACCAACAATGCTTTTCACAGAGTTAAAAAACTTATTCTAAAATTCATATATAACCAAAAAAGAGCTAGAGTAGCCAAAGAAACCCCAAGCAAAAAGAACCAAGTTGGAGGCATCACACTATCCAACTTCAAACTATACTAAGTATGCAAAACAGCCTGGTACTGATATAGAAACAGGTACACAGGACAATGGAACAAGTCAGGGAAACCAGAAATAAAGCCACCCACCTACAACCATCTAATTTTTTACAAAGCTGACAATAATAAGTGATAGGGAAATGACTCCTATTTAATAAATGGTGCTTGGATAACTGACGAGCCATATGCAGAATATTTAAATTGGACTCATTCCTTTTACTATCTATAAAAATAAACTCAATGTGAACTAAAGACTGAAATGTAAAATTTAAAATTGTAAAAGTCCTAGAAGAATCTAGAAAATGCCATTTTTGGCCATTGGCCCTTGCAAAGATTTCACAGCAATGGCTCTAAAAGCAATGGCAACAGAAACAAAAATTGACAAGTGAGACACAATGATACACTTTAGCTCTGTGTGCCCAACCAAATCTCCTCTTATAGCTCCCATAATTCCTATGAGTTGTAGGAGGGACCTGGTGGGAGATAATTGAATCATGGGGGCAGGTCTTTCCTGTGTTGTCCTTGTGATAATGAATGGGTCTCACAAGATCTGATGGTTTTTAAAAATGGGAGATTCTCTGCACAAGCCCCCTTAATTTAGCTGCTGCCATCCACATAAGATGTGACTTGCTCTTCCCTGCCTTCCACCATGATTGTGAGGCTTCTCCACCCACCTGGAACTGTAAGTCAAATTAAACCTCTTTCTTTTGTAAATTGCCCAGTCTTGGGTAAGTCTTTATCAGCAGTGTGAAAATAGAAACTATTGCAGTAAATTGGTACCAGGAATGGGGTGCTGCTAAAAAGATACTTGAAAATGTAGAAGCAACTTTGCAACTGGGTAACAGGCAGAAGTTGGAACAGTTTTGAGAGCTCAGAAGAAGACAAGAAAATGTTGGACATTTTGGAACCTCCTAGAGACTTGTTGAATGACTTTGACCAAAATGCTGATAATTATATGGACAATGAAATCCAGGCAGAGGTGGTCTCAGATGGCAATGAGGAACTTGTTGGAAACTGGAGCAAAGGTGACTCTGGTTATATTTTAGCAAAGAGACTGGTGGTGCCCTGCCCTAAAGATTTGTGTGACTTTGAAAGTGAGAGAGATTATATTGGATGTCTGGTGGAAGAAATGTCTAAGCAGCCAAGCACTCAAGAGGTGATGTGGGTACTGTTAAAGGCACTTTGTTTGATAAGGAAAGCAGAGCATAAAATTTCAGAAAATTTGCAACATGACAATGTTACAGAAAAGAAAATTCCATTTTCTGAGGAGAAATTTCAGCCCACTGCAGATATTTGCATAAATAACAAGGAGCCAAATGTTAATACTCAGACAATAGGGGAAAGGTCTCCAGGAGGGGCTTCCATGAAGACATCAGAGGTCTTCATGGAAGCCCCTCCCACCACAGACTTGGAGGCCTAGGGGAAAATATTTTGAGTACCAGTCTCAGGGTCTCTGTGCTATTTGCAGCCTAGGAACTTGGTAGCCAGTCGCTCTAGCCGTGGCTGAAAGGGGTGAACATAGAGCTAGGGCTGTGACTTCAGAGGGTGCCAGCCCCAAACCTTGGGCAGCTTCCACATGGGGTTGAGCCTGCAAGTGCACAAAAGTGAAAAACTGGAGTTTGAGAACCTCTGCCTAGATTTCAGAAGATGTATAAAAATGCGTGGATGCCCAGGCAGAAGTTTGCTGCAGGGATGGGGCCCTCATGGAGAAACTCTGCTAGGGCAGTGCAGTAGGGAAATGTGGAGTTGGAGCCCCAACACAGAGTCCCTACTGGGACACCACGTATTGGAGCTGTGAGAAGAGGGCCACTGTCCTCCAGACCCCAGAATGGTAGATCCACTAACAGCTTGCACCACTCAACTGGAAAAGCCACAGACACTCAATACCAGCCAATGAAAGCAGCTGGGAGGGAGGCTGTACCCAACAAAGCCACAGGGGTGAAACTGCCCAAGACCATTATAAACCACCCCTTGCATGAGAGCAACCTGGATGTGAGACATGGAGTCAAAAGAGATCACTCTGGAGCTTTGAGATTTGACTTACCTGCTGTATTTGGGACTTGCATAGGACCTGTAACCCTTTGTTTTGGCTAATTTCTTCATTTTGGAATGGCTGTATTTAGCCAATTTTTGTACCCCCATTGTATCTAGGATATAACTAAATTGCTGTTGATTTTACTGGCTCACAGGCAGATAGGTGGAAGGGACTTGCCTTGTCTCAGATGTGTCTTTGTACTGTGTACTTTTGATCTAATGCTCAAATGAGTTAAGACTTTGGAGGACGGTTGAAAAGGCGTGATTAGTTTTGAAATGTGAAGATACACAATTTTGGAGGGGCTGGGGGAAGAACGATATGGTGTGGCTCTGTGTCCCCCACACAAGTCTTGTCTTATAGCTCCCATAATTCCCATGTGTTGAGGGAGGGGCCCCATGAGAGATGACTAAATTATGGGGGCGGGTCTCTCCTGTGCTGTTCTTATGATAGTGAATGGGTCTCATGAGACCTCATGATTTTAAAAAATGAGGGTTTCTTTCCATAAGCCCTCTCTTTTGCCTGCTGCCATCCACATAAGCTGTGACTTGCTCCTCCTTGCCTTCCACCATGATTTTGAAGCTTCCTCAGCCACGTGGAACTGTAAGTTCAATTAAAACTCTTTCACTTGTAAATTGCTGAGTTTCCAGTGTGCCTTTATCAGCAGCATGAAGATGGACTAATACACTCAACTAAACTAAAAATCGTCTGCATAACAAAATAAACTGTCAACAGAGTAAACAGGCATTTACAGAATGGTAGGAAATATTTGCAAACTATGCATTCAACAGAGGTCTAATACCTGGGATCTATAAGGAATTAATTCAATTTAATGAGTAACAAACAAATAACTCCATTAATACATAAACAAAGAACATTAACAGAGACTTTTCAAAAGAAGATATATGCATGGTAACAAACATGAAAACATTCTCAACATCACTAGTTATTAGATAAATACAAATAAAAACAATAATGAGATATTATTTCACACCACTCAAAATGACTACTATTAAAAAGTAAAAAGTAACACATATTGGCAAGTTTGTGGAGAAAGGGAACACTTTTGCACTGCTGGTGGGAGTGTAGATTAGTTCAACCACTGTGGAAAACAGTTTAGAGATTTCTTGAAGATCTTAGAACTACCACTGACCAACAATTCCACTACTGGATATATATTCACAGGATAATAAATAGTTTGACCATAAAAACACATGGATGCATATAATCATCATAGCACTATTCACAATAGCAAAGATATGGAATCAACCTAGAGGCCCATCAACAGTGGGCTGGATAAAAAGATATGGTATACATATGCCATGGAATACTATGCTACCATAAAACATTAATTCATTTCCTAAAACATGCATGAAGGCAGAGACCATTACCTTAACCAAGTTAATGCAGAAAACAGAAAGTAAACACTCCATGTTATCTCTTATAGGAGGGAGCCAAACATGGGCACAAAGATGGAAACAATAGACACCAGGGTCTAATTTATGTTTAAGGGTAGGAGGAGGGTGAACATTGAAAAACAACCTATAAGGCATTATGCTCATTACATGAGTGATGAAATAATTTTACACCAAACCCTGATGAGATGAAATTCACTCATGTAGCAAACATGCTTATGTAACTACTAAATCTAAAATAAATATTGGATGAAAAAAAGTCTATTCAAATGTATTTATGTGTAACTAAAAATGTGAGTAAAAATGTTACTACAGCCCAATTGGGTTCTTCTGATTTACTGCAAAGAAAAAACTAATACACTGAGACAGAAGGTGTTGCAGCAGACAAAGGAATTAATATTTGCAAGGCAGCTGAGTGAGAACATGAGATTTCTCAAACCCAGCTCCCAGGGAATTTGAATACTAGGGTTTTTAAGGACTATCTAGCAGGCAAGCAGCTAGGGAATGGGTTCTAGTGATTGAGTGAGTTGGGGACGAAATCATAGGGATGCCAAATCTGTCTTTGTGGATTGAGACAGTACCTTTGTGTGAGTCACTAGTCTGGGTGGCATCAGTTGGTCTACTGGAATGAAAGGTCTGAAAAATATCTTTTTAAGACCTGTCTTAATTTTCAAATTAGTGATGTTATCTATGGGAGCATTTGGGAAAGTTACAAATATTGTGACCCCTGGTTATGTGACTCCTGAGCAGTAAACAGTTACAAAATGCAACCTAGGAAATACGGAGTTTTTACTGTTTATGCCTATGTCTTAGCAGACTTCAGGCTAATACAATAATTTTAACCTTGTGAACTTTTATTAGTTTTACAAAGGTATTTTCAGTTTCTGAACAGGGAGGATCTTAGCTTTGGGAACGGATTATTATCATTCTTGCTTTAAAGTTAAACTATTAATTAACTAAATTCCTCAGCTAAATTATAAACTAAATTCCTCCCATAATAGCTTTTGTCTATGCATAGGAATAAACAAAGGCATTTAGCTCATCAGGTTAGAAAAAAGTTTGAGTCACTTATGTTAGATTTCCCTCACTGGTATAACTTCGCAAAGTCAGCTTTAAAAGGAAATGTTTCACTTTATAAAGATTTTTATGAAAATAGTGAAATAAGTGGTATTGTAATGCCAAAATATAATTTGAATAGTTAACAATGAAGGTTAAAAAATGAAAATTATACACACACTCATATACACACACAAATACACCCTTATTTCGTATATTAAATGCAATAATTTTATTATGTATTGTAATTTATTTTTACTTAATGTATTTTGGAAGGTTTTAAGAAAGTATAACTGCCTTTGCAAAAATCATAACTGAGAAAGAGATCTGACCTAACCAACTCCATCTTGCTTTTAACTTTTAAGCTGCCCTTGTTCATTTCTAGGCGTAGGTTGAACTAACTTTCCGAAGAACTTAGTTTATAGTTTAGCTTTAAAAGAAAGAAAATAACAGCCCTTTCTCAAAACAAATTATCTTTCTGCCTGGGGACTAGACTGCCTTATCAGGACTAACAATTAAACCACAAGATTAGAAATTACGGTTTAGGAGTCATGTAGCTGGAGGCTTCAAACCTAACCAAATTGCTCCTGGGGATAACATCATTATTGTAAAACTTAAGATCAATGCTTGAGATATTTTGCAGACCCTGCCCTTGATGGATCAGCTGGCATCACCCAGACTAATAAAATGGCTTATCTGGTATTGTGGCCCCTACCCAGGAACTGACTTAGCACAAGAGGACGGCTTCAATACCCTATTATTTCATCTCCTACCCAACTAATCAGAATTCACAATTCCTTCATAAAGCTTTTTTTTTCAAAAAAGATACTTTGTGTGTTTGAATTTTAAGTAAAATAGATTTATATTTCATGTACAAATATTTAGGGTTTGTTAGTATTAAATTTTATAGTCCTGTATTTTAACTATATTTTGATCACAAAACTATGGTACTTTCAAATTCTTTGAA
Organism: Chlorocebus sabaeus; assembly: GCF_047675955.1. Classification (NCBI taxonomy): domain Eukaryota; kingdom Metazoa; phylum Chordata; class Mammalia; order Primates; family Cercopithecidae; genus Chlorocebus; species Chlorocebus sabaeus. The sequence goes on along the minus strand of NC_132906.1, from coordinate 64,733,681 downwards.
GAAAACAGTGTTTAGCCTACACAGAAAAAGTTACCTAATAACATTCTTTTCTATTTTAGAATTTGATTCTATTAAATCCAATCATTTTAGCTCTAACACGAATTAGACTGCTTGTAGATTATCATGGCATTAAAAAATAAAATGCAAGTTAATGGGGAGCCTTGACCTACTTACCATGTTACAAAACTGGAGAATCAGTGAGAAAATTAAATTTCTACCTGCTACATAGAAAATGTATATTATTTTATGTCTAAGAGTTCATGGAATAAAAGTATAAATGATCCTTGACAATCACTTTCAGAGTAAAATAATTACACCAATTTATTTTTTCTTAATTTAATATAAAATCACATTACTACATGCATAATAGAAACTAATGTTAAAATTTAAGATTGCATAATATCTGTGACTTATTTATATTCTTACTTCCTCTCTAAAACAAAATTTCTTATCAGTTTATCTCTTCTACAGGAAGACTGAGAGATTAACATAAGAATGCCCTGTAAAATAATGATAATATGTTTCTTCTATATTTCAGAATATATCTAATGCTAAGAAAAAAACAAACAAAAAAAAAGCAGAATATAAGAAACTATTATTTCTAACTATCTGCCTGATCCCAAATGTCAAGTATAGTGAGATAATTCCCAGTCTAGTTGAAATCTCCTTTGCAAAGATTGTAACTGTGAGATAAATCTAATACTGATAGCTGTAGGAGGTTGTCAAATGCCCAGGCAGACAGGGACATGTCCCCAGTGAAACCCCACCTTCAATCCAAAGACAGTTTAAAGTCTGAAAGCCAAGCTACAAGTCAATTTCACAAACCAGATTGAGAACCTCTCTTCCCATTTGACATGCTTTCCTTTGATTGATCCTTACCCCTCACATGTTTTACATATACCTATTCTTCCCTAATTGGTTTTTCACACTGTTGTGCCCACCTTTGAGTGGCGCCTTTTGTTTAGCCTTTTTTTTTTTTTTTGCATACTCACAAACCAATCAGCACACACTTCTCCATCTGAGCCCATAAAAATCCCAGACCCAGTCACACTGTTGGGGAGACCACCTGACTTCAGGTGGGGGACCACCCTTGCAATCCTTCTGCACTGAGAACTCTACCGTCACTCAATAAAATTCTGCTCCACCCACCTCACCCTTCAATAGTCAGTGTAACCTCATTCTTCTAGGACACAGGGCAAGAACTCGGGAGCCATCTAATGAGAGTATGAACTATAATACAGATGGGCTGGGGCATGCCTGGCCCAGCTGTGGGGTGAACACGAATTACACAGCAAGTGCAGGATCCAGGATGGTGCACAATAAGGTGGAGCCTGGTGGGCTGAGTGGACATGGCACCTCCTGCATGCGGCCGAGCAAGGCCCTAAACAGGGACATTGGCAGCCATGGAATTCTCCAGCTGGAAATGTGACCAAGAGCATTCCTGCATCAGGAATCCCAGGGCTCATCTAGGATTGTTGGAAGCATGAGTAAATGAGGACCTATGACTTTTCACTTTTCTGAGGCTTCTTATCCTCAGACATTTTTTTCTGAAGGCAGATAAACCACTGAGTATCTCTCAACCAATTAAGAAGCCAATGAGATGACTGCAGAGGAGGTTGTCACCCACTCCCATCCCTCTTGGTGGTTGGAAATGTCAGCTTTGTTCCAATCCAGTCTTTTCTATGGCATCTTTCTGCTTTCCTCCAAGACTGCCATGGTCCCCGTCATCTCTTCTTTTATAATGTTAGCATAGAAAATAATGTTCCTTTGTGGAATGGACACTTGGCTCAGTCATCAAAAATGTAATTCAGAACAACGTGACTTCCATCTATTCTCAGCAGCAAGCAGCATGCGTGATTAAGAATTTTTTTTTCCCCCTGTTGAAGAAACCCATTTACCTGGAGCAAGAAGCTTTTCCCCCACGCCCCTTTCTCACCTGCCCTTAAGCTTTTTTTTTCTTCTCTCCACCATGTCAGGAGTTAACATAGCCCTGCGAATACAGAAAACTTTTCTATGTGAGCGATTATTTCCTTTTGGAGAGCATCTTACTAGGCTGGTCCCCAATTCTCAAGACTCCTTTTCTCTCCCTGGTTTGAAGAGAACCTGGTTCCACAGCTTCTCCTCAGCATTCTGCTTATGATAAGGAAGCAATGAAGGAGTGACCCCACCAGGCACTCACTTTAGTTAGGCAAGGCCCAACTGGGAGTTAAGTTAATAAGTCCATGCACCCTCTTGAGGCATCTTTTTTGTCCCAAACTCAATTCTAAGCTTCAGGTTGAAGCCCTGGAAAGGAAAACTAGTTCTGAGGGACCCAAAGGTAGAAAACAATTTTTAAAAATTGAGTAAGGTATGCTCTTGTGAACAAAATTTAGAGCATATTTGTTTCTCCAGAAGTTGGAAAATATTTGTGAGTATTCTTAACTTATGGCAATATAGTTGTTTGCATAAGTACAGTAAGAATCTATTTTCTTTTGCAACAAGGTGTAATTGGAGAAACTGGTTATTTTACCAGGCTTTGACTGAAAGAATGTGTTTCCCTTTAAGGAATCAAGCTTGACTTGCAGAGCCAATGAAAGCCCCTTGGAAAAACTGGCCTCACATCTTGTCTACACAGTCCCTGTACAGGGTTCCTAACCTGTGGTGAGTAAAGAATGTCACTTTCTAACAGTCCCAGGAGCCCCAAGTTATCTTGGGACCTCAAGAAAAGAAAAATTTACCCAACTCATAGGTATTTGAGGGTACAAATCCATGGCTGGGCTCAGCTTTAAAAAGTCTTATCTGATATTCCTTATTGAACAGAATTTGAGCAGAGCCAATTTAAAAGACCTATATGGGCCAGGTGCCATGTCTCATGCCTGTAATCCCAGTACTTTGGGATGCTGGATCACTTTAGGCCAGGAGTTAAAGACCAGACTGGTCAACATACTGAAAACCCATCTCTACTAAAAATACAAAGATCAGCTGGGTGTGCTGGTGCATGCCTGTCATGCCGACTACTTGGGAGGCTGAGGCAGGAGAATCATTTGAACCTGTGAGGCAGAGATTGCAGTGAACTGAGATCATGCCACTGCACTCCAGCCTGAGTAAGACTCTCAAAAAAAAAATTAAAAAAAAAAAAAAACTATGTGAAAATAATTAATCTTGCTGTACTTTATGTAACTAATCTAGCAAAGTACAAGATTGAAGTTTATTTTGCAAACAAATCAGTCCTATCTTGATTTGCTTTTGACAAAAAAATGAGATCTGGAGAGAGAAAAGTTGTGTTTCAAAACTTATCATGCATTGTCATTACATTCTAATCTCATTAATTATTTTTTAATTCTTGTCTGCATTTTAAACTAACTCTGCTTATTCCTGATAACCAACCAGTAATCTCTGGCTGGGTCCCCAATGTTAAAATTCGAATCAATATTCTAGTTCTGGACAATTATCCTCAAATCCTGCCAGGTGATAGGGGTAAATGGACTGCCCATAACCTGGAGGGTTCTTTTTTGGAAAATAAGACCAAGGGAGTTAACCAATGGCAAACCACATGCACCCAAATCTTTGCAAGAATAACTATAACTACCAGTTATCAGGGCATGTTCACAGTTTCAGGACTTTTGAACTGTCCTTACCCCCTTGTTTTGTTTAGGTACAGGTCTTCTGATAACCTGATGTGTCTTCTTACCTTCAGGCCATTGACCTCCAAATGACCAAGCAACTGGAGCCTTGAACAATGGCTGCCTTTTACCCCGGGAGACACTTAGTTAGGCCTCTGAGGGAGATCTTCTTACCCTTTACCCAAAACAGCATTGTCTGTCTGCAGGAAGCTGTTAAGAGCGGTCATTTTTATTCTAATGGCTGTTAAATGTACCTCTTGAGAGTGGGGAATGATAGCAGCAGGAGGCAGTCAAATGCCTAGGCAGATAGGGGTGGATCCCCAGTTAAACCCCACTTTCAAGCCAAAGACAGCTTAAAGCCTGAAAGCCAAGTTATAAGTAAAATTCTGCGGACCAGATTGATAACCTCTCCTCCTGTTTACCATGCTTTCCTTTGATTGCTCCTCAACCCTTACCTATTTTACATGTACCTACACTTTCCTAATTGTTTTTTTACACTGTTGTCCCCACCTTTGAGTGGTGCCTTTGTTTTGGCCTTTTTTTATATACTCACAAACTAATCGGCACACACTTCCCTATTTTGAACCCATAAAAGTCCTGGACCCAGCCACACTAGGGCCTAGAACACCTGACTTCAGGTGGGTGACCACCCTCATGTCTCCTCTCTGCTGAGAGCTGTTCCGTTACATAATAACATTTTTCTTCACCCACCTCATCCTTCGATTGTCAGTGTAACCTCATTCTTGGATGTGGGACAAAAACTTGGTAACCACTGAATACGGGTACGAGCTGTAACACAGATGGACTGGGGCACCCTGGGCCCTGCTGTGGTGCGTGGGGGATCTGAGCCGGTGTGCAAACCAGGTGCAGTCCAATGGGCTGAGTTGATGAGGCACCTCTGCATCAGGCCCAGGGCTGAGTGAGGCTCTGGGCGGGGATGTCCCTGGTTGTGGAGTTCCTGGCTGACAAAGTGACCGAGAAAAACCCTGTATCAATGTGACTGACATTGTTCGCTGGGTTTCCTCATTCCTAAGCATACGTCAAGGTGATAATGGGAGGAATTTAGTTTATAGTTTAACTTTGAAGTCCCATGTCTATAGAACCTTCCCAATTGGAAAAACAAAATAGAAAAGAATAAACGCAACAGAATATTCAAGAATTGTGGAATAATTTCAAAAGGCATCAGATATGTATAATTGGATTACCAGAACTAAAGAGAAAACAGAAGAAATATTGAAAGTAATCATAACCAAGAATATTACAAAAGTTGTGATTGACACAAAAAACAAATTCAGAAAGCTCAGAGATCATGAGCCAGGATAACCAAATTTTTTTTCAAAAATATAAACCTATGTATATCATATTCAAACTGAAGAAAAATAAAGACAGAGAAAATTTTTAAAGCAGGCAGAGGGAATACAAGATTGTAATTTCAGAGGAACAGGCATAAGAATTGCATAAGACTTTTCAATATGAACCATACAAAAAGGAACAGTGAAATATTTAAAGAGTTAAAATAACTATAATTTGAAAAACAACCCAGACTTCTATAACCAATAAACTTATCCTTCAAAAGTGATCATAAAATAGATACATTACCAGATAAACAAAAACCTTGATAATTTATTGTCAGCAATCTTTACTGTAAACAGTGTGACTAGAAGTTCTTCAATAGAAGGCAGATAATGAAACAAAACACAACCACGAGGAGATACCTTTTACACACACTAGAATCAGTATAATCAAATTGATGGACAATAGCAAAAGTTGGCAAAGATATGGAATACTTAGAACCCTGACTCACAGCTGGGGAAAATTTAATATTTTATATCTACTTTGGAAAACAGCTTGCAATTATTCAAATAGTTAAGATTGAAATATGATTTAGCAGTTCTATAGGTGGAAATATAATTTAAAAATAAGATAATTAAAAACACAAAGCTATGCATAAGCTTGTAAACAATATTTATAGAAGCATAGCACTGTCATAATAGACAAAATGGAAGATAAACAAGGATCATAAAGTGATGAATGAATAACCTAAATGTGTCATAGTTAAATGATAAAATGGGATATTGTTTGGCAGTAGAAAAAAATGATCCCTCAAAAACCTAAGAACAGAAATACACTCAACCGAGCAATCCCATTACTGGGTATATACCCAAGGAAATAAAAAGCACTGTGTTATAAACACATACACATGTATGTTCATTGCAGTACTATTCACAATAACAAATACATGGAATCAACCTAAATGCCCATCAATGGTAGGCTGAATAAAAAAAAAAAAAAAAAGATACATACACACTTTTTGGAATACTATCTGGCCATAAAATAGAATGAGATCATGTCCTGTGATGGTTAATATTAAGTGTAAACTAGATTGGATTGAAGCATGCAAAGTATGTTTCTGGGTGTGTCTGTGAGGGTGCTGCTAAAGGAGATTAACATTTGAGTCAGTGAACTGGGAGAGGCAGACCCACCCTTATTGTGGGTAGGCACCATCTAATCAACTGCCAGCCCAGCTAGAATAAAGCAGGCTTACTGAGTGTTCCGGCCTTCATCTTTCTCCTGTGCTGGATGCTTTCTGCCCTCACCATCAGACTCCAAGTTCTTCAGCTTTTGGACTCTTGGACTCACACCAGTAGTTTGCCAGGGCCTCTTGGGCCTTTCACAGACCGAAGACTGCACTGTGTGCTTCCCTGCTTTTGAGGTTTTGGGACTTGCACTCATCTATTACTGGCTTAGTTGCTCTTCAACATGAAGACAGTGAATCATGGGACTTTAGCTTGTAATTGTGTGAGTCAATTCTCCTTAGTAAACTCCCTTTAATATATACATATATGCTATGAGTTCTGTCCCTCTAGAGAACCCTGACTGATACCTGTACTTTGCAGAGACATGGATGGGTGGAGCTGGAGGCCATTATCTTTAGCAAACTAAAACAGAAACAGAAAACCAGATACCATGTGTTCTCACTTATAAGTTGGAGCTAAATGATGAGAACACATGGACACAAAGAGGAAAACAACACACACTAGGACGTATCAGAAGGTGGAGGATGGGAGGAGGTTGAGGATCAGAAAAAATAACTAATGGGTTCTAAGCTTAATACCTGAGTGGTAACATAATCTACACAACAAATCCCCATGACACAAATTTATATATATATAACACACTTGCACATGTACTCCTGAATTTAAAATAAAAGTTAAATAAAAAAGAATCTCACAAAGTTCCACGTTAAATAAAATAACAAAAAAAGAATGATGCATACTACAACATAGATAAGCCTTTAAAATAGTAAGCTCAGTGAAAAAAAAGACACAAAACACCACATACTATATGATTTCTTTTTATGAAATGTTTGGCATGTGCAAATTCATAGAAGTAGAAGTAGATTAGTAGTTATCAGGGCATGGAGCTAAAGGGTAATTGAGAATGATGGTTAATAAGTTTGGGTTTTTAGGGGGATGATAACAATTTCTTGCAATTACTTAATAGAAAGGAATGATACTTGCAAAATCTTGTGAATATGTTAAGAACTCATAATTTGTACACTTTTAAATAGAATAATATGAAATGTGAATTATGTCTCAATAAAACAACACACGTAAAGAGATACCACTGTACACCTATTAGAATGCCTAAAAAATAAATCTACAATTATAAAATATAATAATTTATTTAAATTAATTATATTGATTACAACTGTTTTAAGAAGTGGAATGGAAGCCCAAACATTTATTGACAATTTGTAGCAGTTTCATCAATTATCATGGCATGAAATGGTAAGATTACACAGAATTATACAGAATATAGCCTTTTCAAACCAATTTTTAAAAAGAAGCAATTATCCTCTTCTATATTATCGTGTGGTAATTAACCTCAGGAGTCAACGCTTCTTATATTCAGACAGCAATTACTGTTTTTAATAACTAGAAAATAGTTCCTTTACATTATTTGGCATGTCCACATGAAGAGACAAGCTGCTATTCTAGTTGCTGCAAGTTATGTTGAAAAATTTTGCCTTGTGGATAGGAAAGTCCATTAACAGCACATTAGAGAAAAAGAAAACACAAAGGAAAAATGTTGCTGAGTATACCTCAAATAAAATGTTACGAGTCTACAATTAGAGAATAGATACTTTTCAAAAATGTTTATTTATATAACACATTTTATTAGCTCAAAAGACATATTTTAGGATAAATTCTTTAAAAATATTTAATGCTAATGGCCTACACACTAAAATATAATCATATTTGTCTATCTATTTTGTTGGAGGGACATTTCTCTTGCTTGAAATATAGTCTTCACATTTTTCCCTAATTAATTAATACATGATAAACATTACCAGTATCCAAAAGATATAGAACCAAAGGTCAATTTTATTTTCCAAGCAAATATTATACATGTTTTTAATTCTAATGATTAGATTGTTTTAATAATAGTAATAATTGGTTTTTTAATGCATTCATTTGTTTCTAAAGTCATTTTAAAATCATAAATCTCAATATAATGAAAATTCATGCAAATTTAATAGAGCGTTATACAATGAAGAACAAGAATTATTTTACTTTAAAATTTAAAATACAATAAGAGGAATTCAATGTTACAGATATGAAACTTGTGAAAGTCCCAATTTTCATGTCTTTATGCTCAATAGTCATAGCTTCATATAATCATATTAAAACCCAAATCATTGAGGACAGATTTGTAATAACATGGGTCTGCTTACATGCAGAATCCTTCATTTTATTTATTTATTTATTTATTTATTTATTTATTTATTTATTTTAGAGACAGGGTCTTACTCTGCTGTTCAGGCTGTATTGCAGTGGCACGACTGTGGCTTACTGCAGGCTTGACCTCCTGGATTCAAGTGATCTTCCGATCTCAACTTCCTGAGTAACTGGGTCTACAGATGGGAGCCACCACACCTAGCTAATTTATAATTCTTTTTTTTTTTTTTTTTGGTAGAGACTAGGTTGCTTCTAGCTGGTTTTGAACTCCTGACCTCACACAATACACCCCACTCAGCCTTCCAAAGCCCTGGAATTAAAGATGTGGGTCACTGTGTCCAGCCTTCACTTTATTTCTTGCTCTCAGTTGTCACCAAAAATTGAGAACTATAAAATAAATCTTCATTTTTGTTTACTGCATTCGGTTTATACATATTCCAGGAAAATGTTCATTTTACATAAAAAGCACTTTCAGTGAGCAGAACACTGGATTTCTGAATATGCAAGGTTAATAGTTGATTGATATTTCCTAGTATAGCAATTGTCTTGTATTTTTTAACTTGCATTTTTGTAACTCACCACAGTACACTTGAGTACTACTTAATTAATTAGCAACATTTATTATATTTGTAATACTGCCATTTTAATTACACAGTTGTTTTAATAACACTGAATCAAGAAATTGTTATGGTATAAATGATAATAACATTTCAAAAATACAGTTTTAACTGATTCTTTATTAGAATGTATCTGGTGATATTCCTAGGAGTATTATATGCAACACATCTTCTTAGCATCGATATTTCATTAAATTTAAAGGTAAAGAAATGGTCAAAATAACTAATTTTTTCAGAGTTAGAGTACATCATCAGAGTAGTAACATAATGCAGGAATATTTAGTCCCTTAATATCCAGGAGAACCTTATTTCTATGACGAAATTTTTCAAAATGAACCTTTCTATTAACCATGATGTTGAAAAGGAAAATTCAGTATAATTTTTAAATGAACACAGTCATTAGTGCACATAAATTCTGGTATCTAATTTTACAGGCTGTTTAATATAACTTTTGTTATAGATTTATCAATTTTTGTTATTCTCAAAACTGACTATAGATTTTTAAACTTTAAAACTATATAAATTATTATATTGGAAAACCTAATTTGGTTCATTCATACTTTTTGAAAATTAGTCCTTGTTCTTTTAGCACAAATGTAAAAAATTATACATCTATTATCTGGTGCAAAAAGTCTTGTTAATTTTAAAATGTATGCTTATATTATGGTTGGTAAATAGTTCTTATTATGTGTATGGAATAGCCGTGGAATACTCTATTGTTTATCTTTGCAAGATCCTATAATTAGTGAACCCCAGTTTTGTTTGGTTTTGGAACACAATATACAGATAGAACATTTTTTATCCAAAATATTTCGGACGAGAAGTGTTTCAGATTTTTTATTTTTTCAGACTTTGGAATATTTGCGTATACATAATGAGATGCTTTGGGGATGGGGCCAAAATCGCAACACAAATTTTTTAAATTTACATTTAATATTCAGATTATATGCATAGCCTGAAGGTAATAATATAAAATATTTTAATTTTTTTTGGCATAAAATGAAGTTTTAACTGCATTTTGACTGTAACCCATCGCATGATGTATGATGTAGAATATTCTATTTGTTTTGTCATGTCAGCATTCAAAAAGTTTTGAATTTTGGAGCATTTAAGATATCAGATTACTTTATAACCTATTTTCCAGAGGTGAATCCACTTCTCCTTATTATTCTTAGAAATAATATTGTCCAGCTTACAAACAAGATTGTTTAACAGTTTCACAACAAAAATAACTGCATTAAGAACGATAAATGTAAACAAAATACTCCAAGTGCTTTATATGAAAGTGGATTTTTCTGATATAGACTTCACGTCTTTATCTGTGCAATCAGAAGGAGTTCTATGTTGTTTTTTCTGGAAATTGAAAATAATAACGGGAGCAGCAGCAATAATCTTAATTTGATGAGAGAAGCACTAGAAGTAAAGCTAGAAGGGTAACAGATACAATTAACAGATATCTAAGAGACAGCAATTAAGAAAATGTCTCCAGTATCGTTTCTCATTTAAAAGTTGTATATAGGCCAGCTGTGGTGGCTCACACCTGTAAATGCCAGCACTTTGGGAGGCTGAGGCGGGTGGATCACCTGAGGTCAGGAGTTTGAGACCAGCCTGACCAGCATGGTGAAATCCCGTCTCTACTAAAACTACAAAAATTAGCCAGGCATGGTGGCTCATGCCTGTAATCCTAGCTACTCAAGAGGCTGAGGTAGGAGAAACGCTGGAACCCAGGAGGCAGAGGTTGCAGTGAGCCGAGATTGGGCCATTGGACACCATACAGGGCAACAAGAGTGAAATTCTGTCGCTAATAATAATAATAATAAAAGTTGTATATAAAAACAACTTATTCACAAGCTCTTTATTTGAAATATTTATACCTATAACCAGGTTACATGGTGCTGAATATTATAAAATATATGTGTGCTTATATATAATGTGTGTTCTTCATAAGAGTAGAGCTGAAAAATGTAAAGCTTAAAACTTACAAGTATGCATGTTGCCTAGACAAAATAGAACCAAATAATCAGTATTTAACAAAATACATTTAAGACAATATGTATCATGGTAAAAATATTTAATATGATATATATCATAGAAGGTTAAATTGGAAAATGAAAATATAATATTTAGAAAAATATGGCAAGATAACAGAGAGAAATACATATATTTCTCTTTAGTAAGAAAATTCAGATCAAGAAACTTTCATTTGTCACATACTGCATTTGTTTATTAAATGTTTAATATCAATGTCATGATTAGTTACCACTCAACCATGCCACATACCCACATGGGTGTAAAGACACACAAACTCTTTTGGATATGAATATTCTACCTCTTACTTTACTAAGCATTTCTCTTAAAACAATGGTTTTATTTAATTAAATAAATTTGTTTAGCACATATGCGCAGTATTTGCCACTTCTTTGGTTTTTGAGATAGAAGAACACTAACTACAGAAAATTCTGACATTAAAGATAGCATAATCTTCCCAAGGAAATTTTAGACTCTTGAATTACAAGTTATTTTTTCCAGGAAATGCATTAGGTATAGACTGAAGATTTGATGAACTATAATACATATTTTAATGTCTCTAGCAGATTTTTAGTAGACAGAGTTATTTTTTCCAAGTTGAATACCTCTGCCAGAGATTGATTTGGGACTTCTGACCTTTAATTTTCAGAATAAAGAGCAGGAAGAAATTCAGTTATCAAAGCAAACATGAGATGAAATGATGAAAGCAGATGTCTCTAAAAATCAGTATACCAAGATTCTGAAGAAATAAAATACACTTAGATATGCTGATTTAATCAAATATATTTTGAGGCTATTAAGATTTTTGTTTTATTCAGAATTGAACTATCATTAAATCTCAATAGAAAAAGAATGTGGAAAGTAAATATGAAGAACCTGAAAATATAGTGTTCATTAATGTTAATTTATTAAATAAAAATGTTAGTTAAAGGAAGCATAAAGTTCATAATTAATAATTGTAGCAAAAACTTAAATAACTGTAGCTCTACATATTCAGAAACTATACTTAGTAACTAATCTAATAGCATATATATAATTTATATTAAAAACATTCAAGAAACAAGTAATTTACATTTGCAATACAAAAGTTAGGGAAAAAAGAAAGCAAAGTTAATTCTATGATAAGAAACATAAGAATATACTTTTTAAATTAATTGCATGAGTTGATCATTTCCTTTCCAAATGACCAAAGTTGAGAAGTTCATTAATCCCCAAATATATTTGGATAGTACATTATTCAATCCAAAGGCTATTAAAATGTCTGTTTGATTTAAAAGTCAATTAATTGTAGTAACTACAAGTTTTTTAAAGAGTTAAAGTTAGATTAATCATACTGAAGATTAAAATAAAATATATGTGATGAAAGAAGTATATTAAATAGTTTTTGCATATCACACAGGTACCTATTAGCATTGTAACTAATACTCCTTGAAAAAGGAAAACCCATATAAGCCTACTGAACAATTTTATGGTTGCTTTCCTCATATGTGTACCTTCCTATATATGAGTTTTGGTCAAATGTTATTCCTAAATTTGAATATTTGGCTAGCATAAGAAATAAATCTCCATTTCTGAGACTCAATGAAATAAAATACACACATGATTAATTGTTCCATTCAATCACATCCTAGTACCAGAGATTCTATATATACGTCATATATAAAAAAACATATATACACATATACAATGTATATGTATTTGTATTTCTTATATTACAGGATTATCTCTTGTGTTAGTCATGTGCATGTTTTTATCATATTATCCGATGTTATAAATGTGTAATTCACAATATATTTCATATTTTTAGGTTTACTCTACTTATACAAAAATTTTAACAAATATATTTTATAATAGAACTGGTATAAAATATATTTTTCTAATTTTGAGTTTTTCATCCTTAAAGAAGCATATAATTGAGAAGCATGAATAAACAGTATCTAGTACTCAGTTTCTATGCTATGTTTCTTACTTATTAAACAATTTAATTATTTTCTAAATTTTGATAGATTCATGTTTTATAGGGCCAAATGATAGTTTTACAGAACATTATAGATTAAATGTTCAAACTCTGGCATGTTACATACATTAGAAATGTAATATTTATTGAATGAAAGTATAAAAATCTATAAGTGAATACACTAATGTATGAGATTTGTCCTAGACCATAAGTGACAAGAGAAAACGTATTCTGTAAATATGCATTTAGGGAATTAAGTAATTTAGAAATTCAGAAGATTTTCGAGAAAAAGAACAGGTGACAAACTTTCAATATCTGTAGTGAGTAATCTAGGAGAACTACATTAGAATAAGAAACTGTTTTGCCAGACGCGATGTGGGGAACTCATCAACAGAATTAATCAAATGAAAAGAGCAGAATTAAAACACTTATGATCTTACCACGTAGAACCAGAAACTTGAACATGAGCAGAGACATGTGGCAAGTCCAGTGCGATGCACACATACGCACCCACATTCCGGGTGCACATTCAGAGAGCATGAAGAGAAAATCTACTTTCAAAAATGGCCATTAAACTGAAACAAGGCAAGGCAACTGGGATTTTATTGGGCAGTAGAGTAATGCCGTGGGATAATGAATTCCATAAATCTAACAACCACTTGGGAAATAAAACTAAGGCTCTCATATAGACCCACTAACATTTATGTCTTATCTACTTTCCTCTGAGATAGAATGTTGTGACTTTATATCTAGTACTGCAACACATATTTTTGGGTGAGAATGATTAAGATGATCATGAATGAAATTTTACATAAAAAAACATATTTTAGGATTTCTGTAAGTGCAACTATTTTCTATGTATCATTATTTCTCATGAACTTGCTATTATTTTTAATCTTTGATAGCATAAATTAGGGACATAGATATAATCAACACTATATAAACAAGGTCTTCATGGAAAGCAATCAAAAAGTAATGAACTCATGAAAAAATTAAGCAGTCCTATATATTGTTTTGTTGGCTAATTTTATAAGAAAATGTGGGTAGGCCCTGGTTATTGGTTGTTTGATCAAATGACAGTCTAGATGTTGCTGTAAAGTTTTTTTTTTTTATGTAATTAACATTTACATCAATAGACTGAGTAATTCAGATTATTCTTGTAATGTGAGTCGACCTTATCCAATCAGTTGAAGGCTTTAAGAACAAAGACTGAGATTGTCCAAAGAAAAAGAGATTCTTATCAAAACTGGAACCTAGAAACCCTGCCTTAGGTGCCACCTTTTGCTCTAAGTGCCCTAATCATTGGGAATTTACATGCAAGACTATAACATCAACTATTCAAATTTTCAGACTTTCAGTCTGACCTGTGGAATCACACAAGCCAAATATTTAAAATTTAAAAAAATTCTATAGAGAGTACATGACAGCTAGATGAACAGATGAGCGACCAATATTGGTATAGATATGAATTTATATATATCTTATTGGTTTTCTGGAGAACCTTGGCTAACACAATTGGGCACACAGATTCACAAGGATATCAGTAGTAATAGTTTTTTTGGTGCTCACAGAATATAAAATCATATGAAGCTCTTATTTTTAAATAATAGAAAATTATTTATTCACATCAGTATATTTTTAATGGCATCACTATATTTTAGTTTACATTGGACACACTGTATTTTAGTTTACATTTCTGAGACATTTTTTAAATTTCTATTTATTTTTTTCCTGTTAAAAATATTTTATTGTATATATTTGTATCCGACATAATGTTTTGATATACACATCCATAGTGTAACAAATAGTATAGTCAAACAAATTAATACAGCTCTCATCTAACATAGATTTCTTCTTTTTTGTGTGTGGTAAGAGTACCTAAAATCTACTCGCAATGAATTTCCATTATACTATACAACATTATTAACTATAGTACTCATGCTGTACAGTAGATCCCTAGATTTATTCATTTTGCATAACTACAACATTGTACCTTTTGATATTAATTTACCCATTTTCCCACTGTCTTTCCTCTGATAACCACTGTTCTATGTATTCAGCTATTTTTTAGACTCCCCATATAGATGTAATTATGCAGTATTTTTCTTTATGTGTCTGGCTTATTTCACTTAGTATAATGTTTTCCAGTTTCATCCATGTTGTCACAAGTGGCAGAATATCTTTCTTTTTTAGTGCTTAATAATATTGCATTGTGTACATATACAAACATTTAAAAAATGTATTCATCTGCGTATAAAGACTTACACTGAGCTTATATTTTGGATATTGTGAATAGTGACACAATAAACATGGGAGTGAAGATATCTCTTTGACATATTAATGTCATCTTTTTGGATGTATACCCCATAGTAGGATTGCTGTATCATACAGTAATTCTATTTTTTAATTTTAAGGAACCTCCATATTGTAATCCATAATGGCTAACCAATTAACATTGTCAGCAACAGAGTCCAACAGTTCCCTTCCCCCATACCCTTTCCAACACCTGTTATCTTTTATCTTTTTTATAGTAGCCATTCTAACAGATGGGAGGTGATATTTCAGTGTGTTTTTAATTTGTAGTTTTTCTGAATGTTATTGATGTGTTCCATATACCTGTTGGCCATTTGTATGTCTTCTTTTAAGAAATACCTATTCAGGATCTTTGCACACTTTTAAATTGCATTATTGGCCTTTTGCTTTTGAGTTTTGTCAGTTCCTTTTATATTTTGGATATTAACTTCTTATCAGATGTATGGTTTCCAAGTATTTTTCACCATTCCACAGATTGTCTTTGTTGTTTTGAGGCAGAGTCTCACTCTTGTCATCCAGGCTGGAGTGCAATGGTGCGATCTTGGCTCACTGCAAACTCCTCCTCCCAGGTTCAAGTGATTCTCCTGCTTCAGCCTCCTGAGTAGCTGGGATTACAAGCATGCACCACCACACCCAGCTAATTTTATTCTTTTCTTGTATTTTTAGTAGAGACAGGGTTTTGCCATGTTGGCCAAGCTGGTCTCAAACTCCTGACATCAAGTGATCTGCCTGCCTGGGCCTCCCAAAGTGCTGAGATTACAGGTGTGAGCCATGACACCTGGCAGATTGTCTTTTAATATTGTTGATTGCTTTTAGTGTTGTACAATTTTATTTTAATTTGATGTTGTTCCTCTTGTTTACTTTCTCTTTTGTTACCTGTGCTTTCGATGTAATATCAAAAAATTGCTGCCATGGCCAATGTCAAGGAGCTGTTCCCCTATTTTTAGGAATGCTATGGTATTAGGTCTTACGTTTAGGTTGTTAATACATTTTGAATTGCTTATTGTATACGGTATGTAATAAAAGTCCAATTTTATTATTTTGCATGTGGCTAAAGTTTTTCAACACCATTTATTGAAGAGACTATCATTTCTCCACTGTGTTTTCTTGGTGACCTTGTTGAAAATTAGTTGACCATATATGGTTGAGTTTATTCTGTTCTATTGGTCTATCTGTCTTTTTTGTTAAGACAATACCATATCATTTTAAGAACTGTATCTTTGTAACATAATTTGAAATCAAGACGTGTAGTGCTTCCAACTTTTTTTTCTCAAAGCTGTTTTGTTTTGGCTATTAGAAATATTTTATAACCCCATACAAATTTTAAAATTGCTTTTCCTATTTCTGAGCAAAATGCCATTGAAATTTTGGTAGGAATCACATTAATCTGCTTTTATTTTTGTCTACTGCATTTTTTTTTTCCTGGATTTTTCAAACATGAGCCTGAATGATGTTTTCACAAATGTAAATGCTTATTTAAGAACATTTAAGTTATTGGTGAGTGAGGTGACATATTTTTATTTTGATGTTTGGTTTTCTTCTCAGGTTTTGTTTATTTTAAATTTGTCTCATGTTATATACTTTCTTACTAAATTAAAGGCCTCAGTCTATGACAGTCAGGATCACAGCTGATTGAATGTAAAGCCTCCAAATCGTCTTAAAACCATTAGGTAAATATGTGGTATTTAATGAATCATTGCAATGAAAAAGGTTGCACATCAGAGGAACCATTGTGCATCTCCCCAAAGCAAGAAAAAAAAAAATTCTTATAGAGTATGTGGGTATATTGAGAATTAGTTGACATTTCAATGAAACAGTGTTTTGAGAAGCTCAAACAAAGAAAGGTTGTGAATATAGAGATAATAATTAGTTCTGGAATGCAAATTGGTCCTGCGTTCTCTTTCTTCCAAGACTTTGAAGTTAAGATTGACGTGTAATGTTATGATCAGAAAACGGGTTTACCTGGGTTTTAAATCAAAACTCCTTTACTCTGTCAAAGTGACTTAGATCCTTCAAACATGGGGACACTTCTTTCTTACTGACAAAATTTCAAACAGCAAATTTTATGATAATCTATTTTAGAAAACTGTATTACCCCAGGAATAAGAAAGCAGTAGTCTCTCAAAGAAAGAAATTGTTATGACACTTTACAACTACAGTGTGTCCTGAGAGATACTGGTCCCTGTCAACTTTGCAGTTGGTTTTTCTTGGGTCTTTTATTCCTACCTGAAAAATGACAGGACAAAATTTTACAGTCTAGATTATTTTTCAGTTTGTTAGGAAATACCTAATTTCTTCACCAGATCCATCTGTAGAACTCAAAAGGAAAGCATTTCTAAATGAAAGTATAATATTGTCTCCTAATATATTTGGCACGTCCAGTTAAGACTAGGAAAGTCTGTAAAAATCCATACCATCATAAAAAATGTAAAAAAAGTTTTGCATTTTATAAAAGAGATTTTAAAGAAATCTTATATTACAAGGCAGAAAACTCTGTAGATATGTAAGGAACTCTAAATGATTATAAAGATACTTAAAGTACATCATAATATATATCATATATTATGATATTACAGTGATAAGCAATGACGAGTATAGGAGAAAGATGAAATTCTGTGAGTGTAGAAGATACTAAACAAATATTCACATCATTATTTTTTCCACCTGTATCTTACTGAGAAGTAATGTGATAAATATAAAAAGTTCATTCTATGACATTTTACAATTGTTTATAACATATCAAGAGTCTGTCTAAAACTATAATATACCAAGTTATTCCCAAATCAAGACAACAATGAGACATCCATTGACTTACAGGTGGACTGCAAAAATTGAAAATCCGATAATTTCAATTGTTGCAGCACACATCACATATTATGTACATTTCTGGTTGGAGTGTAAAATGATGGAATGGTTTTGGTAATTTGATTTGTGCTATCATTTGAATTTGAATATTCACATATCCCCTGCCTTAGAATTCTTCTCCTAGGGATATGTCCAAAATAAACTCTCACATTTAGAAGAGAAAATTTGTGAAATTGTATTTATAGAAGCCATATTCATAATGTATAAAAGAAAATAAGTAACAGTTTAAATGCTCACTAATAGTTGACTGTCAAGAAAGGATGATATATTCATCTGTAAAATATTACACAACACTGGATTTCTTGCAGTTCTTCACACTAAAGGAGCTTGATTTATCTCAGGTCATTTTCACTTTAAGTTCCCTCTACCCAGAATAACCTTCCAGATACTTAGCTGGGTGAATTTCTTACTTCTTTTAGGTTTCTTCTCTGTTGTCTCTCCATTGGAGAGCTCAGTCAATTCTAATATTTTAATTATTTGTTTGAATTTTTACTAATTTTCTTTATAGGCACTATCTCTACCTAACCTGCATTTTTGTTTATTTGTCATATGGCTGAGAAAGCCATGTGCTTCTTTTTTTTAGTTGCTATATATCCAGAGCAGAGCATAATTCAAAATATATGAAGTCTTTGATACATTATCATTAAATAAAATGGTTAATGATTAATAGATGAATTAAATGCATTACGTTACTCATTTTATAAAGAAAATTGAATTTTTTCTGTTAAGTATGTTCAGAAAGGCACAAAAACAAAATATATTTGATGCATGTTAAATAATGTAATATGCAAGGGAATTAGAGGAAAGGAGAAATTAAGGGAAAGTAAAAACACAGTAGCATTATTACAGTTCACTTTGGTGGCAAGACAGACAATACCAATGAGATAAAAAACTTAAGAAAAATATAAAATACCATATATAAAAATTTGATAGAATGACTATAATAAAAAATTGAAGTTTATATTTAAGAAAATTGACTTATTCAAAGGGAATACAGGACATATGGATAATTAACAAAACAAAATATATTGTCAGAGTAAGGAAAATAATAATATATTTTAAATCATTTTTATTGTATATATTTGTGAAGTACAACATGATGTTTGGATATAGGTATACATTGTAGAATGATGAAATCAAGATAATTAACAAAATAATGGTACTCGGCTGGGCGCGGTGGCTCCCACGTGTAATCCCAGCACTTTGGGAGGCCGAGGCAGGCGGATCACAAAGTCAAGAGATCAAGACCATTCTGGCCAACATGGTGAAACCCTGTCTCTCCTGAAAACACAAAAAAAATTAGATGGGTATTTCTTGTACTTTATAAAGAAGTATCATGTTAGTTTTATGAGAAAATTTGAGCAAACATTTAAAAGACGATAAATTCTACCCATGTCACTGCACAGTTTTTTCAATATTAGATTTTGTAAAATATAAAAGAGAGATATATGCCTTTGAGTATTTAATGATTTTATAAATCAATTTAAAAAAATTATAGAGTACTTTGGGAGGCTGAGGCAGGCGGATCATGAGGTCAGGAGATCAAGACCATCCTGGCTAACATGGTGAAATCCCGTCTCTACTAAAAATACAAAAAATTAGCTGGATGTGGTGGTGGGCACCTGCAGTCCCAGCTACTCAGGAGGCTGAGGAAGGAGAATGGCGTGAACCTGGGAGGCAGAGCTTGCAGTGAGCCGAGATTGCGCCATTGCACTCTAGCCTGGGCGACAGAGAGAGACTCCATCTCAAAAAAAAAAAAAAAAAAAAAAAAATAGAGAGAGTAGATATTTTAACTGACGAACCTTCCTAACCTCTGCCTTCCAAACTATAGTATAGTTGTAAATTAGCATGTTAGGAAGATAATGACTATAAATGAGAAATGTTTGCACATTAAAAAGTTTAAAATAAATTTATAAAATTATATATTTTGTATTTTATATAATTTTTAAAATTATATATTCTTGAGATATGGCAGACTTTTTAATATACTTTTTTAATTAAAAATATGCAAAATTTCACATCACTTATTACTGATCATTATTTTATTTACAACACAAATTTTTCTTAAACTTACTTTAAAACACTAAGTGATACACTTTCCTAGTATAGTTTTAAATACATTAAAGATTACTACAATGTATCTATAGCCACTTAATGCTTCCCAATATACATAACTTGTTCAGTTTTAATTGTACGTAAATTAGTTTTAAATGAACAAAGCAGAGGTATCAATATGAGACTATTTTCTCTCTTACTTTTTATTCCAGAAATACATCAAGATAAATGTACATTAAAATTGGCTTTTATGAAGACAGATTTCACATATATTAGTTCTACTTTTGTGCCACCTAAAAAAATGGAACTATCCATACAACACTAACAATTCAGGTGACTAAATACAGCTTTTCTATTACAAAATTCCTGGGTCCACTTTCTGCCCTACCCTTTGCTCTCTCTCCTTGACATGAATTGTATCTACAGCACATGAAATATTGGCATGCTTGCCATGTTTGACCCTTGACTTATCCATCACTGTACGGAAATTAGGTTTCCAAACTATATTCCCAAGGGTCATATCTGGGCAGGAAAGAACAAATGGGGAACAACAACTTTCTAATGAAAATGTAATGCCAAACTAGTCTGAAAACAGAGTCATCCTGTGAAAGAGAAATGATTCAAACAGCAGGAAAAATTAAACTTAATCAAACACCCGAAATCTTACCTGAGGCTTCAGTAATCAGAGATATATGACCAGGTCTTGTGTAAGACATTTACATCTTTATGAATTTGTTTCTTTATTGATTAGTTTTTCTTTATAATCTGAAATGTAAAGATAATCTAAATTTCTCAAGTATCCAACCGTAGGTTTTTAAGTATTTCCTAAATGATATTTGACTTACCACTGTATTTATAATACTGCCCTAATCCTAACCTATGCAAACTCATGTTTGTTAAAATACACACATAAATACATGCCCCAAAATACATGCATACACTCACACAGTTTTTCAGTATAGCTAAATTATACTTATTCTTAAAACCCCAGGGAAAATTGCTTTTCTGCAGTTCTTTTAAAATTCATAGTTCCAGCCCTTAACTCTGAATTACTTTTTTTCTCATTTTACATGGTCTACCACAATTGAATGCCTTTTTTTTCCTGCACGTCATTGTGTTTTTTTAATTCTTAATGATTAAGAAATGGTCACTCAATATACAATTTTAAAAATATGCACATTGAACATCAGTTTAAACATCATGTGTGAATTTGAAATATACATCCCATTACTTACTAACTGAATATACCCTGGGAGGTAAGTCTGTGCCATTGTTTCCCCATTTGTAAAAGGGTGTAATAAGTGGAACTGCTCCATAGGATTGTCATGAAGATTAATACAGATTAAGATTAAGAACAAAGTACAGCAAAAAATATTATATATTAATTTTAACTTAGCATTGTTAAGATATTAATTAGCCTTGTTAAGATTCTTATCTTCGGTGAATTAGTCTAAAGCCCCCGTTTTGTCCCGTTTAATTTTTTATGCCATCCTCGGGAAGTCATGCAGAAGCAGGAATTACGCCTTTTCACACTCAAAACCCTACATGATTTGAATCTGTCCCACAAAAAGCATGTTGAATACATAATTTCCAATGTAACAGTGTTGGGAGGTGGGTCCTAATGGGTGTTGTTAAGTCATGAGGGTGCCACTCTCATGAATAAATTAATTATAAAAGGGTTTGAGGTGGAAAGTTTAATCTCTTGCTCTCTTTTGCCATATGATTCTTTCCACCATGTGTGATGCAGCAAGAAAGCCCTCAACAGATGTAGCCACTCCATCTTGGACTTCACAGACTTCAGAACTCTAATAAATACATGTATTTCCATTATAAATGACCCATTCTGGTGTATGCTCTTATAGCAGCACAAAATGGAGTAAGACATCCCTGAAACTGTCAGCATTTTTAGGGCTCCACTGAACACATGTTTTCAAACCTGCCAAGTCACATCCTAGCTACAGATTACCAGGCTATTCATCTTACTTTGTCCTCAGGTCATGCTATTGCTCTAAATACAGACTTCATTTTAGAGGAGGGCATGAGAATCTCCTGGGAGTCATGTAAATTTGAAAACACCTTTCTTCTCTCCTCTCTTTAAACTTTCATGTTTACTGCTTAAGTTTTTGTCTACCATTTGTTTTCTAAAACTCACAGATTTGTTTTCTAAAACGCCACTGCATGCCTGCTTTGTCCTCTACTTGAGACTCAAAGGTCACAGATAAAGACTCAAAGGCAACAAGCCATGGCAGACCACATCACTCTATGATAATGATATTGTCCTTCAGAGAAATAGAACATGCCACTAATAGAAATATTGTCCTCTCTCTCATTTATCTGAGAGTCTGTTGTCCTGTTCTCTAATTTATTCCCTGTCATTTTCTTGAATTCCAGACTTAGTACACTAAGCTAAGATTTACTTATAAAATATTAGATTCAAAGTTCATAAATGTTGAAGAACTTTTAATTTAAAAAAAACATAAAAAATTGTTATTTTAATTTTGACTCCCCTACAAAGGTTATTGTTTAAAAGAGTTTTTCCTCTTTATCATTAGCAATTTTTAGATCTGGATATTATATTCCATTAAAAGCTGGACTTGGTAGGCAGAACTGAAAAATATTCCACATCACTTTGCTATGAGGACTAATGTTTATAAATGCATCCACTATCAATCAGAATCTAATGAGTTTTATTACATAATAAAAACTAATAAAAACACATACAATATTTACTAATGCTAGACACTGGTTTAGCTTACATTTACCATTTTTAAATTTTTTTTACAGTAAAATTCTGAAGCAAGTATTTTTATCCCATTTTTCTAAAGAAGAAACTTCTCAGTGAGTGATTAATAACTTCCTCATTGACACACAGCTGAGCAAGTACATGGCAGAATCAGGACTTCAGCCTGTGCAGTTTCACTTGAGACTCTGCACAGTTTTTTTCTATACTCTGTTACTTGACTTGTATTTCCTGATTTTCTTTAAACAAAATGAAATATAATCTCTAAAACATAATAGAGGCAATTGAAAGCCAACTGAAATAAAAAATCTGGAAGTTCTTTTACAATATTAAATAGCTTCATTATATTAAATGTTAATATTTACACAAATCAGTAAAATGAGTTCTTCGTTCTCTTTTTCTTTTTTTGTATAAAATCCAAATGCACTGACTATTATTTTAAAATCCATATGTAGAGTATTAAATTCTTGTATATACACTTGAGGATAATTTACTTTTTTATATAACACACTGAAAATTATTTTTTATAATCAAAAAATAAAAATAATTTCTG
Source organism: Chlorocebus sabaeus (assembly GCF_047675955.1). NCBI lineage: Eukaryota > Metazoa > Chordata > Mammalia > Primates > Cercopithecidae > Chlorocebus > Chlorocebus sabaeus. Next base: position 64,710,209 of record NC_132906.1, on the reverse strand, counting down.
TTATATTTTCTGGTGCACTTAGTTATACTTTAGATAAAAATTAAAAGCAGAAGAAATCTGTTGCAAAATGCAAAAATGCGCTTAGTACTTTCTGGATCAATGAAATTCTAAGGAATTATTATACATTACTTGGTTATTGATGAAAAAATGTCAAATATTGAATAATACATGTAGTGTGAGCTTCATTGCTATGTAGCAATGTGGATAAACTTCAGGACTTCAGTAAAATCACTCAGTGTTTAAAGGAGAAAACTTTAAACAAGAAGAAAAAAATATATATTTATATATGTAACATATTTGATATATATATATGCCAGAGGAGTTATAGGAAACTACCTGGAGAATGTTGCATACGAACTGCATTTTGAAAGAATATTAGGGTTAAAAAAACCTGAAGTTTATAACTGGGACATAGATTAACTGGAATGCAAGACAGCAGTGATCCTAAACTGATGTACAAAATAAAGAGACAAGTGGAGGAATCCTTCTGGAAGCAGTGAAACCAAATTCCTGGTGAGTTGAAGAGGGTCAAATAATGGAAAACTTTGACGTTCTTGCAGAAGAGTTAACATAGGAGACAAAGGATATCAGAATATGCTACTCAAAGTATATCTGTTTGGCATATGGACTATTTTGAACTAAAGGCCACCGATAAACAGCAGACCCAGAAAAAGCTCTTTTCATTCCCCTAACTGCCTAAAAATAGAATATACATTTTCTGCTTTGTAAAATAAGTTTACATTTATAAAGAAAAATCATATTTTTGGAAGTGTCTCTGTAACAGAAAGAGCTATTCCCAGAGACAACTGTTGTTGTCTGCATAAAACAACCCTTATTTTCTACTCATTTCCTCCCTTCCTCTTAGTACCTTGCCTTCTCCTCTGGCCAGAAGCCCCAAGCGCCTTTTCCTATGTTTAACAAAAGCTGTTATGCAAATCTCAATTATCTTGTTTCCTCCTGGAGCTGTATTTTTCTTTGTAACTCCTATACATTCTTACATAATTAAAACTTTTTTTTCAATTAATCTGTCTTTTGTCGGTTTGATTTTCAGAACAAAGCCATTGAAACTGGAAAATTTAGAGGAAAAAGAAAATATTCTCTTACACTACAGAGTAAAAGAAAGAAAGTTGTATAGTTTTTTACAACTGTGATTTGTAGTAATCTGATACAGGTTCAAATCAAGGTCTGCCACATATTAACTGAATAATTTTGGATGATTTATCTAACCACACCATAAGTCACAGAGAGAGTAATACTAACGTTAGGTCAGATCTTTCATCTCCTTAAATACAAGAGTTTTATATATTTGTTTGTTTGTTTGTTTTTGGTAAGAATTTTTGCTGTTCTTTTATATCATGAAAAATAGAATTCAAAATAATTAAAAGCAATGTAGATAAGAAAAAAAGACTTTTTAAAGATATTATACATCTAACCACTCAGAAAAAGAGCTCATCATCATTTTTTTCCTCTGAGCATTTTTTGCTGACATTTTTATATCCCCACAGAAACATGTAGAGGGACATTTATAATTAAAACAGTCACTAGGGCTATTATTGAAAGAGTGAGAGTTCACTAAGTCTATATGTGAGGTGTGCATATGTTAATGGTTATACATGTGTATATAGTTGGCCAAAAATATAGCATAAATTACCAAGGAAACCAGAAACAGAGTTGATTCTAGATATATAAATGCTATTTACATTTATAAAAATATCTAGAACAACTTTAGTTTTTGCAGGATATTGAGTTAGTGAGATTTATTTAAATTTTATTTAGACTTCGAGTTGAAGGTCACTCTTGCGTTCACACTTGGAATTCCTGGCTGTGGGAGTGTGTATCTGTGTGTGTCACTTTATGGACTCATATCCTTTTTTCTACATGAAATATTGTAATTATATTTTAAAATATTATTTTCTATTATATGCTGATGCTATATATTTTTGATAAAATAATTTAAACTTATAAACTATCATCTACTGGGCCTCTTCTAAAATATTGATTAACACTTCTAAGGTATTCATTATTTCAAATTATCTGCACAAAAATCTCACAGGTTGCATTATTTCAAATTATCTACACAAAAATCTCATAGGTACTTTTTTAATAATACAGACAAAGATAATGAAGCTAAAAAAGATTTGTATTTGCCTTAGATAATATAGATAGTAATGTAGAGGATAACATACTTCTAAAGTTATGAGTGTAAAGTTTATTTGATCATACATCTATATTATTATGACAAAAGTTAAAAATTACATTGAGCATGCAAAGCATTTGATATAAAATTAATATTATATATTAATATGTAAAAATATAAGTTATTGTATTGCTGGAACATATATTCTTTAGAATGATATGAATGATACATGAACAACTACTTTTTAAGAGAGGCCATATAAGTGAGGGACAAATATATAAAAATTGTTCCATATCACTAATCATCAGAGAAATGCAAATCAAAGGCACAGTGAGATACCATCTCATATCAGTCAGAAACACCATCGATCGTTAATAGATCAAAAAACTACTGATGCTGGCAAAGCTGCAAAGAAATGAGAATGCTTATAGACTGTTGGTGGTAAGGTAAATTAGTTCAGTCACTGTGGAAAGCAGTTTAGAAATGTCTCAAAGATCTTAAAACAGAACCACCATTTGACTGAGCAATCCCATTACTAGGTATATATTCAAAATAAAGTGAATTGTTTTACCATATAGACACACACACTTGCATGTTCATCACAGCACTATTCACAATAACAAAAGCATAAATAACAAAAGAGTGAATAACATAAATAACAAAACAAAAACATAAATAACAAAAACAGTGAACTGGGTAAAGAAAATGAGGTACATATATACCATGGAATACTATACTGCCATAAAAAGAACAAAATCTTGTCTTTTGCTCAGTACCTGGGTAAAGGGATCATTTGCACCCTAAACTTCATTGTTGCACAACAAAACTAGGCAACATACTTGCATATGTACACCTGAATCTAAAACAAAAGTTGAAAAAATGAAAATAAAAGATTTAATTGAACATAGAGTTTAGAATAAAAACTACATACATTGAAATGTTAAATAGATAGAAATTAAAATAATGTTTTGCTAAAAATTTTTAAATTATGTAAACTGAAAATCAAATTCTGAAAAAATTGTTTTGGAAACATGTCAGTAACTACAGTTCAATACTTCTGCATAGACAAATATAAGATATTAATATTCAGCATCTTCAAAGGCCTCAATAAATAGAGGGATATATTATATTTGTGGATGAAAGAAATCAACATTTTAATTATATTAATTCTCCAGAATTTAGGCGCTTTTTCTTTAGACATCTATTTACCTTGAAAATGATTAAGCATGTTATTTTGTCAATGTCAACAGTTCTGTTTCCTTATAACTTCACATGTTGGTTTTAAAACTTACATAGGTATCTAAAGTTGTGAATAGAGCTGAAATGAAATTTGGAGAAGTAGCACAAAATGGGAAGTATTTCTCCATGAGAAATGCAATCTTCTTATAAAACTACATTTATTTAAGAGATCATAGTTTCTGTGAAATACTACATAAATAGATTAATTAAAGGAAATTGGAGGAATCCAAAAACCAAAATCTACTCATACACATATAAGATATAATATTGTAGCATAAAGAAATATTTGCAGAGCCAGAGGGGAAGGACATTCTTTTCAAAATTGTAGCTAAGTCAATTTGGTAGCAATAACTGGGAAGAGAAGAAACATGACCCATATATCACAGGATACATGAAAAACAATCAGTAGAATTGCAGATCTAAATATGAGTGGTAGAGTAATAAAGTTCCTGAAAGATAATATATTTTTAAATGCTTTTATGATCTTGGGTATAAAAAGACTTAGTAGCCAGAATATAGAATATATAAAATGTAAAAGAAAAGATTGAACAATTATATTCCATTAAAATTAAGATACTATGAAGAGAATGGAAGCCAAGTCATAGTGTGGGAGATGATATTTGCAAGATATTAAACTGGCAAAAAGTTTTTTACCAGAGTATAAATAACATCTACCAAAGAATAAGAAAATGATGACAAATAAAAGTAGAAAAATGAGCAAGAAATGTGAACAGGCTATTCACAACCTATATATTAAAATGGCTGAAAAAGAGGCTGCTCAATTTCACTATTAATATACATAATATAAATTAAAATCACAATGTGATCTTACTACACATTCGTTAGAAAGACTAAAATTTAAAAGGTTGATTACTGCAGTCCTGAGAGTAATCAAGGATATGAAGCATTGGAAATAAAAATGCTTTTCACGAAGAAGTTGTAGTTGGAATGATCACTCTGAGAAATAATCTTGTATTATCTATTAAAAATGGAAATACCCAGATCAATGCTGTTCATTCATATATAGTCTACATAAATGGGCATGTAGACATGTTCACCAAAAGACTCAAATGGATATATTCATGGAATGACCATGTGTTATTTTCTCAAAGCAAAAATAACCCAAATAACCACTTACTACAGAAACAGCAAATAGGTTGAGGTATACTCTTGGTTTTCAGCAGTAATAATGGTTAAAATACAGCTACAGTAAGGAAAATAATACCATTGAAATATAGTTCTGCAAAAGTCAAATTATAATAATGGTGACAAAATAATTACCACTGAATAATTAAAGTTTTGGTTAATTTGCAGATGTAAGAGAAATGATAGATTTCTGAAGTGTTCACAATGATTTATTCCTTAATCTATTAGTTATATATGTGTTTACTTTGATATGAATCATTGAGCATTGCCATGTTTTTTCATGTACATACTAAAATGAAATAGCTAAAGTTATTGAAAGAATAAAATAAAAATAACCTTTAGGTAATATTGTTATTAAATTAAATAATGCATTTTTATTTGCAAATAAATAATGTAGGCTCTCATAGACTTGTGATTTGTAAAAAAGTTGATCAATTATGTATTTCTTACTTGACCCAGTAATGGGTTTCTGTCTTCTTGACCTCTTCTCTGTATAGATAATGCTGTTATAAAAAGATGTAATCACTTGAATATAGCTTTGTGATTATTTTTAACAGAATGTCTCCTTCACGTAAGCAATGACATAAATTTATATATTAAATTTGGAAATATTGCTTAATAGTAGTATCACAACAGATTACAGTGTTCACATCAACTAAGTGTTCATGTAGGAATTCGCAGTAAAGTATACTGTTAGAAAAATGTTAATTAAGAGACAAAAATAGAGCTCGGGCGCAAAGATGGCCGAATAGGAACAGCTCCAGCCTCCAGCTCCCAGCGTAAAGGACATGGAAGATGGGTGATTTCTGCATTTCCAACTGAGGTACCGGGTTCATCTCACTGAGGTATGTCAGACAGTGGGTGCAGGACAGTGGGTGCAGCCCAAGGAGCAAGAGCTGAAGCAGGATAAGGCATTGCCTCACCCAGGAAGCCCAAAGGGGAAGGGAATTACCTTTCCTAGCCCAGGGAAACTAGGACACACAGCACCCGAATATCGGGTCCCTCCCACCCTCATATTACTCTTTACCAAGGGTCTTAGCAAATGGCACACCAGGAGATTATATCCGGCGCCTGGCTAGGAGGATCCCACGCCCACAAAGCCTCCCTCATTGCTAGCACAGCAGTCTGTGATCTAACTGCAAGGCTGCAGCGAGGCTGGGGGAGGGGTGCCCACCATTGCTGAGGTTTAAGTAGGTTAACAAAGTGGCCAGGAAGCTTGAACTGGGTGGAGCTCACTGCAGCTCAAGGACGCCTGCCTACCTCTGCAGACTTCACCTCTGGGGACAGGGCATAGCCAAACAAAAGGCAGCAGAAACCTCTGGAGATGTAAATGTCCCTGTCTGACAGCTTTGAAGAGAGCAGTGGTTCTCCCAGCACAGAGGTTGAGATCTGAGAACAGACAGACTGTCTGCTCAAGTGGGTCCCTGACCCCTCAGTAGCCTAACTGGGAGACATTCCTCTCTCGGGGCAGACTAACACCTCACAACTCACATGACTTAAATTTTAGACCTAATACCATAAAAATCCTAGAAGAAAACCTAGGCAATACCATTCAGGACATAGGCATGGGCAAGGACTTCATGTCTAAAACCAAAAGCAACGGCAAGATAAGCCAAAATTGACAAATAGGATCTAATTAAACTAAGGAGCTTCTGCACAGCAAGAGAAACTACCATTAGAGTGAACAGGCAACCTACAGAATGGGAGAAACTTTTTGCAATCTACTCATCTGACAAAGGGCTAATATCCAGAACCTACGAAGAACTCAAACAAATTTACACACAAAAAACAAACAACCCCATCAAAAAGTGGGCAAAGGATATGAACAGACACTTCTCAAAAGAAGACCTTTATGCAGCCAACAGACACATGAAAAAATGCTCATCATCTCTAGCCATCAGAGAAATGCAAATCAAAACCACAATGAGATACTATCTCACACCAGTTAGAATGGCGATCATTAAAAAGTCAGGAAACAACAGGTGCTGGCGAAAATGTGGAGAAATAGGGACACTTTTACACTGTCAATGGGACTGTAAACTAGTTCAACCATTGTGGAAGACAGTATGGCAATTCCTCAAGGATCTAGAACTAGAAATACCATTTGAACCAGCCATCCCATTACTGGATATATACCCAAAGGATTATAAATCATGCTGCTATAAAGACACATGTACACATATGTTTATTGTGGCACTATTCACAATAACAAAGACTTGGAAGCAACTCAAACGTCCATCAGTGACAGACTGGATTAAGAAAATGTGGCACATATACACCATGGAATAGTATGCAGCCATAAAAAAGGTGAGTTCATGTCCTTTGTAGATACATGGATACAGCTGAAAACCATCATTCTCAGCAAACTATTGCAAGGACAAAAAAACCAAACACTGCATGTTTTCACTCATAGGTGGGAATTGAACAATGAGAACACTTGGACACAGGAAGGGGAACATGACACACCAGGGTCTGTTGTGGGGTGGGGGGTGGGGGGAGGGATAGCATTAGGAGATATACCTAATGTAAATGACGAGTTAATGGGTGCAGCACACCAACATGGCACATGTATACATATGTAACAAACCAAAAAAAAAAAAAAAAGCCACACTCAAAAGGACATACCTCCAAATGTTAACAGTGATGATTATCTCTGGGTGGTAGTTTTGCAGGTCATATTTTTTACTTTCTTCTTTATGATTTGGTATGTTTTTTGTTATCGGAGGAGAAAAGTGGCCATTTCATGAACTGAATAAAAATGACTTGGTCACACTCATTTTTATTAAAAATTATAGCTCTGAAAAAAAAAGAAACAAAAATAAAACTTTAATAGTTATTATATTACTATGATCTTTTCCCCCCAAGTTTCAACTCACTCATTTGCTAAGTGTCATGGACACAACCTTATTAACTGCAATATAATTTACTTCTATCTTTTCACTAATTTTGCATGCTGGAAAGAGAAACTTCTGTATTTATTTTATTTAATTTGGCTTCCAAATGATTAGGTGACAGTGCAGCTTAGAGATGGCTTGGAGATAGCTTGAAGATCAGTGTAAAGTTTTTTTAATTGCTAAAACTTTCGAGGTATAATAGGCCTATTAGGATTTAGCTCTGGTCATAGGCCCCTGGGTCTTAGGTCTTGGGGTTGGGGCTTTGGGCAAGAGATCATACCTAAAGGGTCTACGCATTTTGGGAGACCCAGAACCAAATTCTTCACTTGAAAATAATATTTGTACACTAAAATTGACCTTCTCAGCAATAGCCACATTTCAAGCACTTTGTAGTGATATGTGGCCACTGGTACCCTATTGTACAGTTCAGAATGTGGAATATTTTTATTATCACGGTTCTATTGGACAGAACTGAAAAATTACCTGTCAGACAAATACATTCATGTTAAATCTTTTGCCATTAAAAGTAATGGCAAAACCCAAAATTGTCAACTTAATAAACTAAAACTTATCATTGTTACTACTCAGTTGAAAAGCAGTCACCCAGGGATGTGCTAATTTTGGGTTAACTTTGTTGGATATGAGGTTGTACCCATTTATGCTCATGCACTAAAGGGAATTTGTAATTGGCATAGTCACTGTAAAGAGCAACATTAAAGTTGATTATGAGCTGAACGGAGTATAGTAAGGTGAGATTTAGAAAAACTAACAGGATATTTGTGTGGAAAATTGAAATATGATGGTTGGAACTTTGTATGGTGTAATTAGAGAAATATGTTATCAAACTTTGAATTAATGGTCTGATTTCAAGGCCCCACATGTACGTAAAAAAGCATTGAATACTAGAATTTACAATAATGGAAAAAAGAAAATTTGTCATCTAAATGATTACGTGTTGCAATCAAATAGAGATGATTTTGAACAAGACCAGCTTTCTCATGTAATAGCAAGGACAGTGGTTCTACTAGAAGGAGATAAAAGTATTTCAGAAGGTTTATTTTGTTTCTGGAAAAGCAAAAGGCTATAAACAGTAAATTACACTAAAATTAGAAATTATTTCACCCTCTGTGGTTGTCTTTCTAAGTTGGTAATTGAATGTTCATTTCGAAAGATGTTACATTTTCTGATTCCCAACATGAAATTGACAGTGTCATAGGTATAACTAATAAGTGTCTGCCTGTTGTAACTCCAGTATACATACCTGAAATCATAAAATATAATCACTATTTCTTTGCAGAGAGAGTTTCAGAAATTATTCAGGTCTGCATATGCATTTTAACAACTCACATTTATGTGAGTGCATGTAAACATATCTGTCATGTAAGAAAATGTGTCAAAAAGTTTAGCTTTTTCAAAATACATAGTTTTTATTGTGTCAATCTGTGTAATTACTAAAATATATAGAATATGTCTAAAGATAAACTTCTACTCAACTCTATGGCTATGGTATTAATGGCATTTTAAAATATGTTTTTATTTCTTCTATTACCTCTTTCTCTTTTTTTTGGCAGTCTAAGCATTTTGATGCAAAACACAAAAGCACATTATAAAAAAAAATCGATAACAATGTAGCCTATAGCCAAGTTTGTCTAATAAGAAAAAAACCCAAACTGTGCAATTTCTTTAAAAATTCTGCCAAAATAAACCTTTCTGAATATTTGTTATTGTTGTTAGACATGACTTCAGGGAGAGGAAGCTTTCATTTGTGTGCCAGTTGCTGACAATGTGAGAGGTTAACACTATACACTCTCTTGCAAATGCATTGTGATTTTCTGTGAACTAATGACTGCTCTTTGCCTCACAGCTTTTCTTCCCTCTCTTTTTTTTTTTTTAAAATCAATCTTACCAAAGTGAACACAGTCTTATTGCCTTAGGGAATTTACTTTACTTATAACCAAGTGAAATCTTTGTATTCGTGGGTTCATTTTTATAACCAGGTTTTGTGAAAGATTGACATGGAGAGTTTATCAAGCTGAAACATTCCTCGGTCTCTCTCTTTCTTTCTCTCTCTCTCTCTCTTTCTCTCTCTCCTCTCCTTCCACCCAAATTTTTCTCTATTTTTTAAAAATGTTATTTTATATTTTTTACTAATGTGTTTTAGACAGAAGGGTCCAATTCTTTAAAAAGATTAGTTCAAGACATACAGGCCACCAACTGATCTTCAGAAGCTCAGGATGCCTTTCTACGGGCGTGGAAGAAGTAGAACATTCCCTGCTTTTTGAGTATTCCTGTCCTTTGTATAAGCTGTCCATATTCCTGTATATTCACCTAAAAGCATAGCCTAGAGCAGACCTCAGCCTGTCATAGATATTATAAATTCATGAACTGAGACTAATCATAACTCTATTCATCCAACACATAACACCATAACAAAACAGGAAAGGTAATATTTAACAATTTGAAAATACTTTAACACCAAATCAGGGTTGCAACAATGTTTCATATTGAGGCAGAATTTTAAAAGTGGCAAATATTTTATATTTGAAGCTACTTTAGGGATAAGATGCTTTTATAATTTTCAATACACAAATATTTTCATCAGAAATATAGATAAGTATTTATTACAGTTCACAATACAAACTATTAGGAAGTTTAATAAAAACAAAATTATTGGTGGGTAGTTTATAGAAATGAAAGAAAGCAGACAAGAGCATGAACCAGGGCAACGCCTGTGATTTCAGGGAGTAACTCAAGGTTTGTCAGTTTTTGGTTCTGATAGCAGAAGCACACACACATACACACACAAAAATTATACACAAAACTATAGTACCAATTACTTTCTCTACATAGAATATTTGATTCAAGATTTAATTCCCAGGAGAAATATTATTCTAGCTTAAATTAAAATCTATTACCTATCACTATGATTAACAGTTGCATCAGAAACAGAGTAAATGAAAGTGAGTGTTAAATACACAAGAGAAATTTAACGAGCTATTATCATAACAAGGGGTAAGATTTTCCCACAAGCAAGACCAACAGATACATGTGTTCTACTCATGACTTGCTTGCTCTCACATAGGTACACTCTTACATTCCTAGAATTTTATAATATATCCCCTAAACATAATATATTGTTATTATGACATGCAATCTTAACATAAGTACAACATAAATAGAAAATATAAAGTTATAGGTAAGAATTTTTAGAAAATAATGTATGTAGATATAAAATAAATTTAGTTATGGAGTAAATGCTTGGGTAAAAGTGTAATCATAATAGGTGAGATTAGACATGATTAACTTTGAACATGTAGGAGAACAAATGATTTTAAAATTATATTTGATTCCTTAAATATTTTGTATTCAATTATTTAATTAGGTTGAAAAAGTCAAAAAGAATCATTAAGCTATAATGTAAAATCTGTTTTTGTATTTAGAAAAAATAAATTCTATTCAGGCTTTATCCACTTAATAACTGTATTCCCACTGGAAAATTTAAATTATCTAAATTTCTGTCTCCCAAGCAATAAAAGAGAAATAAAATAAACCAATATTATAATCTTTTCCTAAAATGAAAAAAATTTATATATGATGCGATTTAAATGATGAATAGATGGAAAAATGGCATTATGTTAAACATTTAAAGCAATAATCAATATTGGAAGGTGAAAATTTAGTTCATTATTGAGTTAGTAAACATAGTCATGTGATTAAGAGTTGGAGCTGAAATTTTGGTTGTGAAACTCTCTGCTTACCAAATAGTATCAACATAACACTCCCCCTTTAACATTGCAAAAGACTAACAGGCACATATATTTCAAAATCTCCATAGAATGTGCTGTTTTTTGGCTTTGTTTCTTGATTTAATTCTTTTGGACAGAATATGATCATAATAAATATTTTAAATTAATTTAATATTTTGAACATCTCTGTTGATCCAGAAATAACTTGGATTGTTTAAGCACCTACCATATGCAAGATATATTTCTCGATACAGAAACACAATTTTGAACTTTAAAACAGACAGGAGAACCTTGTCCTCTTGAGGTATCATTCTATCGAAAAGGAAAATAGATAGGAATAATAAATAATAATGGTAAATATAATAAATCGTAACAAATATTTTTAAATTATAAATAATATAAAATTGCAGAGGTCAAACAATGAGATATTCTGAGGGAAATGGTTACAATTTTAAATAGGATGTTCATGATTTCACTTGTTGAGGAAATGATAGTTGATCAAAGACAGAGAGGAATTGAATTAGCACTATGGATATCTAGAAGGATATGTGTGGTAGAGATAAAGCAGACACTTTGAAACCCTAACATGAACTGCTAAGTGATAGAAAACGGATTTAGAATTCAATTTGTTTGATTTACTGGATGTGTAGAGAAGAATAGCCTAAATTGAAGTAACACAAAGAATAGCCAATAAACAAGATGATTCTATTTAATGTTTTTTATAAAGAAAAATCATTTTGTACTTGATAAGGCTGGGTGATGACTTGCCAGAGAGAAAGAGAGGGATTTTCTAGTTCTGTGGCATGCCACTGCCTTTTTGGACTATCTCAAATGCCTTGGTTTGATGCAGGTTTTAAACTAATTCATAAATATATTATTTGTATTAAATATGCATGGAGATAAATCCACTACAATAGTCCAATGTATTACAAATATAGTTTACAATTTAAAAATGCATACTAAAGCTAACAAAAATGAGAACTATTTTTATGAGCCTCTAATAAAAAAATTGAAAAGCTGGAAATCCTATTTCACCAAGTATTCTTCCATTTTTTTTTCTTTTTTTTTTGTTTTCTTTTACAAGCAAACTTCTAGAATGTTTCAAATAAAATTCTGGCTAATCAAATGTTGAGTAAAGTGTTTTAATATTATGATAAAGGATTATGCTATTAAGCATGATATATATATATTTTCAAAATTAATGAGATCCATCATTTGTTTTATTTTGTGGCTACATTAATTCCTGAGTCTTTTATTTCCCACTCAATACTAAAATAGATGATAAACAAATTTTGTCATAATTTTTAATTCAACCTTTTCTCATGTGTCAGGATCACTTTAGAAAAATATGAATTTTCACAATAATACCTAAAGAACACATTTTATTTTTTCTTACCAAGTGTAGCTACACTAATTATTATAAAGTGAAGATATTAAAGAAAATGTACACTACTTGACAAATCGTAGTAAAATGGACTCAATATTGTTGCAAAAATGCTATTTTAGACAAATATTTTTGAAAAAACCATTCCACAAAAACATTTTTTAAAATATATATTTTCCTATTATGATGTACATAAATTCCTTGATGGTCATTCCATATCACCCATAGGATAATGTCATATAGAGCTTCTGTACTTGACTTTCTAGTATTGATCCCAAATAAATACATTAAAAACCCAAGTGTCAAAGAAAGCTTGAGATCTGTTTTATCTTCCAAAGAAAAAAGGTTAAATTTCTAGACTTTGTTGTTAGCATTTTGATTACAAAAGAGGTCTTTGGCTGGGTGCGGTGGCTCATGCCTGTAATTCCAGCACTTTGGGAGGCCGAGGCAGGTGGATCACAAGGTCAGGATTTCAAGTCCAGCCTGGCCAAGATGGTGAAACCCTGTCTCTACTAAAAATACAAAAATTAGCCGGTTGTGGTAGTGGGCGCCTGTAATTCCAGCTATTCGGGAGGCTGGGGCAGAGAATTGCTTGATCCCTGGAAGCGGAGGTTGCAAGTAGCCTAGATCGTGCCACTGTATACCAGTCTGGGTGACAGAGCAAGACTTCGTCTCAAAAAACAAGCAAAAAAAAGTCTTTCAAACTTCCAACCAATATATAAATTGTTCTAGACTAAAATTAGTCAAAAAATGAGATACAGATTTATATATCACCTGCTTTATTTACATTTATAGAGATACAAGGCAATATATTTATTTGTATAAGAATCTTAATGTAAAGATTGTTTATCGAAAGACATAAGGGAATCATTTCGAATGGTAATTATTAAGAGAAAAATGGTTAGTTCTGGGCTGTGGACTTTACATATGGGACCTTTATCATATTGCCGCAATATTCTTCAATTTTGTTTAAGTGTTTTCATCGCAAAGAGTTGCTGACTTTTGTCAAACATTCTTTATGCTTTAGTTAAAATAATCATGTAATTTGTGCCCTTCAGTAATTTTCTATTACTGCGATTTGTTATATTGATTGATTGATTTTCAAAAATTAAATGATAATTTTTTTCCAGAAAAAAAAATCATAATGGGTCATGGTGTAAAATATATTTAATGCGTTGTTAAATTGCTTTGCTAGTCCTTTTCTTTTTTTTTTTTTTTGTGACGGGGTTTCACTCTTGTTGCCCAGGCTGGAGGGCAGTGGTGCGATCGCAGCTCACTGAAACCTCCGCCTCCCTGATTCAAGTGATTCTCCTGCTTCAGCCTCCGGAGTAGCTGGGATTACAGGCACGCACCACTACACCTGGCTAATTTTGTACTTTTAGTAAAGACAGGATTTCACCATATTGGCCAGGCTGGTCTCTTGACCTCAGGTGATCCATCCGCCTTAGCCTCCCAAAGTTCTGGGATTACAGGAGTGAGCCACCGTGCTCGGCCTTTTGCTAATATTTTATTGCGGATTTTTTCCGTCAATATTCACCAAGTGCATTGGTCATCATTTTCTTTTCTTATAGTACCTTTGTCTGACTTTGGTATCAGAGGAATCCTGGCATCATAAAATAAGTTTGAAAGATCCCTCCTCTTTAATTTTTTGGAAGAATTTGATTAGGATTGGCATCAATTCTTCTTTAAATTGTTTAAAAATATTATATATATGTATATATATGTAATAATATATATATATGTAAAAATGTGTGTGTATGTGTGTTTGTGTGTGTGTGTGTATATATATATATATATATTTTAAGAGATGAGGGTTTCACTATGTTGCCGAACCTGGTCTCGAAATATTGTCCTTGAGGTATCCTGCCCAGTTGGCCTCCCAAAGTGCTGGGATTACAGATGTGAGCCACTGTGCCCAGCTCTTTAAATGGTTGGTAGAATTATTCAGTAGAGACTGTTGACTTTGGTCAAGTATTTTATAGGTCTCTATTGTTTAGGTTTGGTTTCTAAAGTTTTATTTATTTATTTATTTATTTGGTTGAAGCATGTATTCATTTCATGTGTCTGATATTATTATTTCTTTCTCTCTTTTTTGCTGTTTTAGTACATGTGAAGAAACCACCATTTCTCCCAGTTTTTAGATATTAGTTTATTGACTTCATACCTTTACCGATAAGTTCATTTTGGGGACCTCTCAATCCTCTTCTGGTTATAAACTGGTTTATGAAGTTCTTATATAGGTTTTCTGGATTGTACATTGTTGTTAAGTAAGTGTCTCTGTTGGGGAAAAAAATCTGGGGCTTCCTATTCTGCCAATTTGCTAATATGACTCTGAGTTATTTTCGTTTTTATTGGTGAGTTGTAAGATTCACTCATTTATACTCTGTATATTTCATTCTATGAATATTCCCTAAGGATGGCTCACTGTGCCAAAACTTTGTGTGCAAATAGTGTGGTTTATGCCAAACACCAGCTTTTCGTTTGAGGGTCTAGAATGTTGGCACATGCTGGGCAGAGGATAATTATGTGACAAACTCCCATAAAACACTGGGCACTGAGTATCTAACAAACTTCCAGCAACAGTATTTCACATGATAATCATAATTAATTGCTGGAAAATGTATTATGCTGTATTTTCCATTCAATAGCAGATATTTGAGTTATACCTAGATTTTGTTTTTCAAATGACTGCCATTGGGTACATTTTTGGTGTAAACTTTGCATGGCTCATATGACCTATGTTAATCTTGGTTAAATATCCAAAATTAAAATTGGCAAATTGTTTTCTAAAAGTGTTGTATTAATTTCTACATTAAAAATGTTCTGAAGATCCTGATTCATCCACTCTAAGTCAAAGATACTTTACTGTCAGTCTCTTTCATTTTTCACCAGTCAAGTGAACTAAAAATTGTAGTTTTTACTCATTATTTGCTTATATGAAATAGTAGTAATTTTCACAATCATTTTATGTGTTGAGATATTTTTTCTCAGTTAAATGCCTGTTCACATTATTTATTCATTCTTTTTAGAAATGGATTGAATTTTACATTAATGTATATAAGTCTTTAAGACTATTTATTATTAGTTTATTGTTTCATAAAAGAGGTATGAGAGGGAAAAAGGTTTTCATATCAAAGAGTTTAACTAGGCCCACAGGAGATAATAGGCCTCTGACAGGTTCAATTTTAGGAGAAATTCTTAACTAAGAACTGTTCTTTGCTCACCCTTGAGATCTTCACTCAAAAAACAATGATTTTTGTTGATACAAAGGGGTGAGGTAATGAGAATTTGTGACGGGAACAGGCATGCACAACCAATAAATAACAACGAGGATACCATGCAAAGGCGCCTTTTGAATAACAATACTACTATATTAGATCTGATTTTACTAAATTGAGGCAACTGTTTCTAAAACGTCTGTTTTCTAAAGTACCACCTTTATTTTTTTGAATTTAATAAATTATTTCTGCTAACTCATTTGCAAAAGAAAAGCACTAATTTCTTTCCAATGCCTGAAAAAAAAAAAGCTATGATGATATTAAAGACTCTTGAAAATAAGAAGTAGTTTGGGTAATATAAATAATAACAAAATAGCCTTCTACCTACCTCCTAAGCCAGGCTGTTGAGAATCTGCTATACTTTGTTTTCACAGCAATTTTCTACTCTTTATATTCAGTAGATAATTAAGTCCATGATCATAAAGAATACATTATTTGGGTCAAGATCCATTTAAAAATATCTCCTTTTGCAAGTAAGTTTTGTAAGTTAATTTTACCATAGCACTCTTAGTACCTTAATTCTAATAATTACTCAAATCTGAGGGTTATAAGACAAAATAAAATAAAAAAAAAAGAATGAAACACATTTGCTTAACAAGAATATTGGCTGCTTCTTTCTATTAAATTGCCCCAGTAAAGAATAAATGGGCACTTCATAATCATTTAATCAGGAAAAGAGTATTTTATTTTTGCCTCTTACCTCACAAGTTACAAAATAGTGACTTTAATGTTACTGTTCACTTAATTATGTCAACAATTAAGAGAGTGTTAAACAACAACCCATAACTTGTCTTGTTGAGTTTGATTCATTTTACTAGTTTTCTTCTATTACAACAGGTTCCTTTAACTATTGCGGTACAAGCAATGATACAATGAAATATAATAATAGAGATGCTGCTGTTTTGATTGGGTAGGCTGTAATTTAATTAAAAATAAGATTAAAAATAAATTGCAATATGCAATTTAAATATATTTAATTGATTTTATTTATATTATATTGTACTGTATTTTGAGGATTCAAAATTATTATGCTGAACTTGGACTTTGTTTATAGACAGTCGCTATTTGAGTTCTGCATCTGGTATTTCTGAAAACAGTGCCCTAGGGGTATTGTTTTAATCTCTCTAGTCACAATGTCATCATTGTTATAGGGGGTATTAATTATATAATAGGAGCTATGGCTTAAAATTGTGTCTCAAGATTAAAACACAATAATGAGATAAAACACATAAAATACCTATCAATGACAAGTTAATTACTTAACAAAAGTTCACCATAATTATATATATTTTTCTGCTTCTCCTACTATTATTTAACAGTTCCCTTGCATCTAAAATACAAATATAATCACATCAAATCTCTACTTTAAGTAGAGATCTACTTAAATCTGCAATCTGTTTTCATCAGGATTGTATTGGAGGAGGATAAATTTGTTTTTACATGATTGAGTCTGATCTTTTTGTTAAGAATATTGATAGCTTATAAAAATAATAATATTTACCAACATTTTAAACAATTTACTAAGATCTAGAAACTGTATTAAGCATATTATAGACAATTATCTCACTCAATATTGACAAAAAGATATGAAATTATTGATAGCCTTTACTATTATCATTTTAGCTGTGAACAAACTAAGATATTAAATAAATCAGTCCTTTTGATGGTTACCTAACTTCAGCATATTTGTTTGTAACCTCTCACTTTGAAAGGGAAATATTTACAGTAGAAAGATGTTTGCATCCAAGTGAACATGCTTGCATGTTCAGCTTGCAAGGTGGATTGACTGTCTACTTTATAAATGACAATTGTTCAAATAAGTAGGAGTCGTAAGTAGAAATTATTTAAGAAATAATTGCCATAATTTAACCAAGAAAAAGACTAACTCTGTACTTCTGTTTAGTCTGATAGTCTGAGCTAACAAAGAAAGGATATTTTCTCATTTTACACCCAAAGAAATACCAAATCAAATGTAACACATGAATTTATGTAAAAACAGACCAGAAACATTTCCACATTCCAGACATTAAAACTAGATTGGCAAGATACACTAAATCTGTATGAACCATCAGTGAATAGGAACTGAATGTAGGAGTTAGCATCTGAGGTTATAATCCTAAAAAGGAATGGGTGATGACTCTTTCTTTCTTTGAACAACCAGAAGCTGGGACTAAACATAAAACTCTACTCCATTCATTTGTGAGTGAGCACTAGATTTTTTTAAATTATGCTGTCTAACCACACACACACACACACACACACACATACACAAACACACACAGAGGCACACCACATCCTTTTTATAGAATACCATGTGCATGGCTAAACTTTTGTCTTATTCGCTGAGACCAAAGGAAAATAACATCTAAGAGTTTTTAACATTTTTATTTTCTGAAAAACTGGGTAGATGCTGATATCATCTACCAAGCTAAAAAATGCAAAAGATGCTCAACAAAAAAACCATAAACTCAGTGTTTTGGCCCAGGTGGATTTACAGATGCCTGCACATCGATTGTGTTAGCTAAGGCTGTCATAACAAAGTACTCTATATTGAGTGGCTTAAACAACATCAACACTTTTTAAAAAAAAATGTTCTGGAGACTGGGAGTTCAAAATCAAGGTGCCAATTTGGTTCCTTAGGAAGGCTGTCTTGCTGGCGTGCAGAGACCTGTCTTTTTAGTATATCTTCACATGATCTTTTCAGCAGTATGTGTGTGCAGAAACGGAAAGAGCAAACTCTCGTGTTTCTTCTTATAATGGCACTAATCTCATCATGAGAATCTCACACTTATGGCCTCAACTAGCCCTAATTACCTCCCAGAATTTTTATCTCTAAATACTATCATATTGAGGATTGTGGCGGCAACATGTAAATTTTGAGGGAACACAAATATTCAGTCCATAGGATCAATATACATTTTCCTAAGAGAAAATATATATTCACTGACAATGGATTTTTGTCATGCCTCAAGAGTTGTGTGTTCCATTTGTTAAAATAAAGGCAATTTGCAGACAAACCAGAAACAGCAATATTTTTTCTTATATTAATACATCCATTTAAAAGAATTTGAATGCCCATTATGTTCCAGCCACTGTCTTAAGCACCAATGAACAAAATATACAAAGATCCGTGATCTAATATGGTTTTTCTGGTAAAAAGAGAGATAATAAACAAGAAATAATACATAAATAAATTAAATGATATGTTAAGATATGAAAAAATATGGATTATTATAATTTTTGTGTTAAAGGATAATGGAACAAGCTCTTATAAAGCATAATCTCATTTTCCAGTGGTAGGTGACTAGACAGACAACTGTATGGTAATGTGTCATGGTTGGTGGAAATACATAATGAGACTGGAAGTATGCATGAGGAACTGAGACTAGCTCACTAGAACAAATAATAAATGCTGCCTGAGATAGATGACACTTTATAGAGGAAATAAAATAAATTAAAGATGGGTTTGCCTTTTGTTAAAAACAGAAGACCATTTTTAGAGTAAAAGAGAAAAAAAATACTATAAACAAAGTCACTGAGCAACACAGGTGCCTAGCATTTTTTGTGGAGCTGAAAATAGCTCAACACATAGATGTTCAAAGACACATGCAGCTAAGAGGGGCGTGATCAAAGGGTCCTACATCCTACATTATGGAATTTGAATTTTTTCCTTAAAGTGTGGGAGGTTATTAAATAAATTTCATATAGAGAGTGGCATTATCCTCTTTCTCATGATCATTATGCATCTTTGGAGGGATTAATTGGGGAAAATAATAAAAAGGGGAAAGCTACCGATTTATAATGCTATTATAAGAATCTACTAGGAGATGAGAAAAAAACTAAACTAAGGCAATCAAAATGGTAATAGAAAATATAGAAAGATATAGAGATATTTTGTCGTGCAGATTTTAATGTGTAGAGTGATTGGACTAAGTTTAGAATGAAAGTTCAATTTCAGTTTTTTAATACAACTGGGAATGCATACCCTACACATTTTCTTGTCCAATAAATAATGACTTTAGTAAGTTTATTGAGTAATGAGTTTGAGATACAAGGTGGTACATCTAGATTGAAACACTCAGGAGAGACCTTTGCTAGAGATATGTATCTGTGAGATATCCTCAAATGGTATTAGATACTTTGAAATTATATCAGAAAAACTATAGCTATATATCATAAGGCAGGGAGACAAAAAAAAACTCAAAGCAATATTCAGTGTAATATGTAGTGGGAAGTAGAATGGATCATGCAGGTATTCGAGGATTATGTGTTATAAAGGCAAAATAAAGAGTGACTATGGAGTATCATCAACACCAAGAGAAGAAAATATTTCAAAAACAGTAGAGTGATTATTTTGAGAAAATGATGTGAAACTATATGTACATGAGGCCTGTAAACATTCATAGGATTATCTAATTAGAAAATATTCAGCAGTGATGACACCAGAGACTTGGTTATTATCAGGTTTTCTTCATTCAATATATTTTCACATTGCATCAAATTATTGGTCTTAAAACTATTTAGATTATATAATTTCTTTTCTCTAAAATGTTAAATGGTTTCCTATTTCATACAGAATGAAGCACAAATTAGTATAACATTAAATCTCTTTTATGACTTCACTAACACCTTACTTTTTCCCACTCTTAACTTTCATTTGCATACCTCCATATTCTACTTCCACCATAACAGGGAACTTTTCATTCTAATCAACCTTTTAAATAGACTGCTGTCTTATCTGTGAGTGTTCTCCCATACCCTTGAGAGCACCTAGTAACCCAGTTCAAATGCTGCCTCCTCAAATTACTTCATTTTATAAAATGTAAAGTGAATATTCAGAATTCTTGATTTTTATTATATTACTAGAATTTTTCATTTATTGTAGTATACTTTAATCATCTATGTGTTTTTTGTCTCCTTCTTTAGCACAAATATATTCATAAAAGCAATTAGATGATATTGTTTCCTCTATGACTATCGTCACCCATGAGTCATGAATTGCAAAACTAAAATTTGCAACTTACCCAAATGTAATGTGGACTCCTTCATTTGTTTTTAAAATACAAACAATTGATGCTGGTTAAAACATTACTAACCATAATATTAATTTAGTTGAGTTTTGGTATTAGTGAAAATTTTATATTCATCTTCAACTTTTTTTCTTTTATGTATTTATTATTGTATATGTTACTAATAATGGTGAAATAACACACAACTTTAGAGAGCATAAAATTTAAGGCAATATCAATAATTTAGCTGAGCTTCACTTAGATGATATTGAAAAAACAATAACCCAGAAGCTTTATTTTCATTTAAATTTAATCAGGAATTTGTTTTATCAAACACCATTTTCTTTGTAGGAAAACTGCAATACTGTTCCCACTTAGCCACTGCAATACTCATTTGGACCACAGGAAATCCAAATATTTTTGCCACCTCCTTCAATTTATTTGCAGTTTGCTCCATGGCAAACCTGTTTCTATATTTTGTGTTACTCTTCAAATAAAATATATTTTGCATAAACACATGAAAATCAGCTTGTTTATGTTCTCAAAAATAATTCCTCATTGGAAGAAAACCCCATTCTCCATCTCTTAAAATGCCCCAAACTTAAGAAGTGTTTTCCTTGGAAGCAACCACCTCTCACTATAAAAAGAAATTTTTTTTTATCTTGAAGAGATGTTTTTACTTCCATGTTCATTGTAGCACTATTCACAATAGCCAATATATGGAATCAACCTAAGTGTCCACCAGTGAATAAGTGGATAAAGAAAATGTGGTATATGTACACAATGAATATTGTTCAGCTTTAAAAAAAAAAAGGAAATCTTGTCATTTGAAGTAACATAAATGAATCTGGAGGACATTATGTGAAGTAAAATTAGCTAGGTGCAGAAAGATATTAAATACTGCTTGATCTCATATATGTGGTGTGTAAATAGTTGAGCTCATAGAAATGAAGAGTAGAATGGTGGTTACCAGAGGCTGGGTTTGGGAGGACTGAGGAGATGTTGGTCAAAAATACAAAATTTCAGTTACATAAGAAGAATAAGTGCAAGAGATCTGTTGTACATCATGGTGACTACAGTTATAACAATGTACAACAATGTATTGAATATTTGAAAATGGCTAAGAGAATAGATTTTGTGTTCTCATCATGAAAAATGATAAGTATATTAAGTAATCCACATATTAATTAATTTGAAGTTGCCATTTTACAATGTATACATATATCAAAACCCCGTGTGCTACTTCATAAATATATACAAATTTTACTTGTCAATTACAGTAGTTTTTTAAATATTAAAAAATATTTTGGGAAGGAAAAACCATAACCATTTGTGGTGGATTGTTAGCAAAGTGATTATATTTTGTTTTGCTTTCCTATCTGTACCTTCTACAATATTAACCTGAAATGCTGTTCCTCAGGAGGTGATTTGCCTACACCTTAGACTGGGTTTGCCTTGAGAGTTGCTTTAAGTATAAAATGCAATGAGACCAAAGCATGTCAGTTCTAAGATTAGACTAAGCATTCCACACTACCACTTTTTTTTTTTTTCAAAATCCTTCTCCCTGCCATGGGAATCAACTTGGATTAATCTACTGGAGGATGAGAAACCACACAGACCAGAGTTGAGGCATTCCAATTATCCCAGTTGAAGTGTCTAACATGTATGAGAATCCATCCAAGATCAGCAAAAGTCAAGCCCTGGACCCACATCTGGTCACAGGTGCTACAGAAGACCAGATGAGAGCAGGGCAACCTTTAAGCTGAACCAACTTAAATTGCTAAATTATACAATTGTGAGTTAAGTATGTTGTTGTTTTAAGCCGTTAAAGTTTAAGTGGATTATTTGGCAGCATTAGCTAACTGATACACTTTTCATTCTGCCATGAAGAAATGATTAAGTCTCAAGAGACCACAAACACTTAATTTACTGCAAGATCACACATAATAACTTCTGTACCTTTGCCAATCTTAGTCTTATCTAGACACTTAGTGGTCATGGTAGCAGTGAAATAGGTAGTTTGAGGAGACTAATGCAGGTTCTATGTTCTTCCTGTTTTACTCTTGAAGAATGTATGTAACTTTAATTTTTGGTGGCTTACTGGCAGGTTTCTTTGGAATGCAAAAAACGTGTTATCTCCTTCTGCCATTTTCGAGCATTTGTTATAATTAGAATAAGAGTGACAAACTCAATATACTATTACATAGACAGAATTCTTTCTCCAGCTATAATATCCATCTTTTGAAAATCAACTCTAAAATTTTGAAACACAAATACATTATATATACATATGTGTATGTATATTGTGAAAGTTTGTGAAATAACATTCAAGTGGAAACATGTACCATTTAGACAATAAGTACACATTAAAGCATCTGGTTAATACAAAACTCTGTTCTGGGTCCCTTTCCAAACACCTAGGATCTCTTTACTCCTATATTGTCTTTGAGCCATTAGAGATTTTTCAGTCTCTTCTAAAATAATGCCCTTTCTTTAAAAAGTCAATTTGCTTCTTTTGAACTTCATTAAAGAAGTTCGAAGGAGAATCAGAACCAGAATAGCACAATCACAGGAAATGTGGATTGCATACTTATTGGTTCTTTTCCATGTGCTTTAAATGTGTTAATTTAGGTCATACCATCCTCACAGTCATTCTCCAGCACAGAAAAATTTATTATATCCATTTTACATAAAAGGATAAAGAAGCACACAGAGCTTAAATAACTTTCCTAGGCCACACAAATGGAGCAGATTTTGAATCCAGTTAATTTGATTCTAAAATCCCACTCTTTTCTCACTATGCTATACTGCCTATTTTAATCTAGCTTCTTTTATATGTATGCTCCTCTTTGAATATTATACCTACATATTCTATGGATGGCTGACAGTAAGAAAGCTTTTTCTCTAAAACGTTAGTTCAGAAAAAAAAGAACCATTTAATATTTGTATTCCTTCATGATATTTTATTTTATTAAATGGTCTCTCAATTTTTTTACTAAAAAATTTTTTTTGGCATGTATAGTATTATTTGACATAAATAACATTGTTTGGCTTAATGGCTTTTGTTGGAAAACTCATGAACAAGTCTTTCATAATTAGCTTAGGAAGAAATTTGCTAAACAGATACTTTGTCAATATTGGTAATGTATAGCTACAGGAGGAAAAGAACCAACTATTTTAATGTTAAGTAAAGCATTATCTATGGCTTCAACTAAAATGTTCATTAACATATTACATATATTTTTATATACTCCTGTATCTCAAGTAAACTGAGAAAAAGTGAAGGTGAATTGCAGGATAGCTGTATTATATGACTCCAAAATACCATTTTTTATCATGATCCATAGCCTGAAAAAGAAGGTATTAAATTTGAATGCATTTTTTCAATAAAAAATGAAATAGAAAATGTTATATATTGATTGTGTACGTTTCTTTAAAACATAATTTATTATTACATTAACTAAATAATAAATGTGTAAACTGAATTAGATTTACTATTTTATATAAACGTTTGATAACTGCATCTGTAATACAGCAAGTGTTCAACCATATGCATCATTTTGGCACACACAGCCTTAAACAGTTAGTGTTCATTTTGATTAGTTGTTGTGCAAGCAGCATCCATCTGGCTTTTTGACTTTTTGACTTCTGCTTGCTTGTTTTCTTTCTTACTTGTTTGTTATGGTTTGATTCTTCTCTTTGGAAAAACAAAGAAAGATTACCTTGATTTAAGAGTTTTCCATAGACACATTTGAAATGGCATAATAATAAATAGACGTATTATTTTGAAACTTAATTTTGAAAAAAATGCATTTCATGAATCCATTTACACATCATTAAATACAGAGATGTGCAACATAAACTTAGCTTAAAGCCCATAATAATATGCTATTCAATAGCTATACTAAAATTTATTAACTATTATGGCAAATCTAAATTATATTTATGTGTTTTCTTACATAAACTATGCCATTACTTTAATATTTTTACTTATATTAATATTTTATGTGAAAAAGTTAATAAAAAACACAAAGAAGCATGGTATGTATATCAGTGGAATTATTTAATTTTAGTAGCTCTGGGGAAACTATGGGACAAAAGGAGTCGTTGAGAACAAAAATGGGTAGTGGAGTCTGGAGCCCATAAAATAAATCTTTAAAGTTGATTTTATTAGACCATTTCGTGAATGAGGGTGCAAAGCACTAAAGAGTTTAAAGCACTAACCCAAGCTAATAGGTAGTGAATGTCAGAGATAATATTTAAATTTCTTACTCGTGTGATTTTAGAACAAATATATTCAACCAAAATCAACTTTTTAAGAATCTTGTTATACTAATATTAAGTTTTATGTAAGATGTAGTATTTCCAAAAGTCAGAAATGAAGTATCTGGAGAGGCAGAGATAATTATATTCCAGAGAAACTAAACAATGTAAACACTGTGAAGGACAGGTGATTGTTCAACTGCACTTAGTTACTTTTGCTTCCTGACACTTGAAAGACAACAGGAGATGAGACTGGAAAAAATAATTTATTAATGATAATGTTGCTAAGAGCTATCGTGCATTGTTTATCATGCAGTAGGTAGGCACAATATAAAAAATAAGTTATATTATTGGGTTTCACAGCAGCAATTACATGAAGTTATTATAATCCAAAGAAAAAACATTTTTTTTTAGTTATGATTAAATAAGTCTCTATTAGCCAAACTAAATAAAGTTTCCCAACGTTCATCTCTTGGTTGAATATGTCAAAATGAACTTTTGATTTTCCTTATCTTTATCTGATTATCTAATCCCTCCTCTTTATAACACAACAAAGTTCATGTAGCATATAAAAACTTTTGAGGCAAGAAGTATCATAAAATGCATTATTTTTATTAAGTTACATCATTACACCACCTGGAACTTGCTCATGTTTCCTTTTTTTTTTTTCTTTTTTTTCTTTTTTACTATTATTATACTTTAAGTTCTAGGGTACATGTGCATAACGTGCAGGTTTGTTACATATGTATACCTGTGCCATGTTGCTGTGCTGCACCCATCAACTCGTCAGCACCCATCAACTCGTCATTCACATCAGGTATAACTCCCAATACAATCCCTCCCCCCTCTCCCCTCCCCCCTCCCCATGATAGGCCCCGGTGTGTGATGTTCCCCTTCCTGAGTCCAAGTGATCTCATTGTTCAGTTCCCACCTATGAGTGAGAACATGTGGTGTTTGGTTTTCTGTTCTTGTGATAGTTTGCTAAGAATGCTCATGTTTCTAAAATAAACTCCTTTTACTTTTAAAATCAGATTTTCACAACTTTTACTCCAACTTTTTAATTTCACAATTGAAACTTAGTTTCTTAAAAATTAAATGCATTAGAGTACTTTGTACGCTAATAATATTCTCAAATTATGTCAAAGACACAGTTTCAGGAAGTTAAATTTTATTTAGTAAGTACCTAACAAACACTCACCAAATACTCAAACATTCCTAGGAGTTAAAATTAGCATTTTCAAATAGTTGAATATATCTTTAACATTTGGAGTTTTCAATATGGGGGAAAGAGGTGAGACATTTACGTAACAGAAATCTACATCAGAGTGATTTAATATTTAATTAAATATTTTAAGTAAATAATTTTGAGAGACATGGATTTTTTGTTTCATCCCATATGCATTTATTCCTATGTTCCATCTTTTTTGAGAATTGTATTCCATCTTCTTAATGGGACCATATGTTCAAGTCCTCTATGTATCTTATTAATTTAATAATCAGGTAACAAAATATGACCGTCTAACTTAGGAAATAGTTATCTATCATGTTTGAGAACTACATAGCTGATTAAACTGACCATATGGAGGTATCGTAGAGTCAAATTAAACTTCTCTAATCATATTTTTAAAAATCAGGGTCTGCATCATTTAACTTTGATTTATAAAATAGAAGAATCTGTACTTCCTGTGATAGTGTGTATCTCAAGTAGGATAAATAAACTGCAAAATAATTACAAAAATAACGCAGAAGTATTCCTTTAACAATAAAACATGCTAATCTTAGGGTTAACTGAGGCTTTTAAAAAATTAAAAGCAAAGTAAGAAAGATATATTTAAAGACCTAACATGTCAGTTTTAGCATAAAGCTTTATTTAAATACTTCATTTGAAGCATATTGCTTCTACTTCTTTCCATATGCACTTTAGATATATACAGTATGTGAACATTGATTTAATTAAGCAGATTATTTTGAGATGCTGAGTCATAAACTGAGCTATTTGGGAAGAAAAATGAGCAGTAGACTGGTATGTCACAGCTATTTAAATCAACTTGAGAATGTTTCCCTTTGAAAGTTCTCCCAATTTCTTATCCAAAGCTAAAAGGTAGATTGATAAAATTAATGTTTAGGAAGATACATTACTCATTTTTTTCCCTTTAACTGAATGGATCACAATCCCTACCAAGAACTTAATTCCAAAGAAGGCGAACATTGTCTTTCGCAACATACAAAATCAAAGGGAAATTACAATTGTAATAATGTTTGTGTGTTACTCTGAAAAACTAAGTTTGAGAGAAAAATAGAAGAATCGACAATTTCTCCTGGCTGAACAAATGCTAAATTTCATTACAGGAGAAAGAGCATAAGTAAAAGAAGATACAAATCAAACAGTTATTTGACCCTTGCTAAGTCATCCTTGCTTCAGTGACACACTAAAACCAGAGCTGGACAATAGCTAAAGCAGTAAAAATGTATTTTATTCTGGACTATAGCAACAGAGAAAAAGAGAACCCAGAACTGGAATCAATTCCGAATTCAGCATGCACAAGTGGGAACTCACAGCCAGTGAGCAGGGTAGTGGTTGGTGACTGAAGAATTACTCAAACAAGGAAAATTGGTGGAAATTCTATTTCAAAAATTATTATTACAGGTATAGAAATCAGGAAAAACTCTAATGCAAAGATAGTAAAATGATCATCAAATACTAACAAAAAAAAGTCATTACTTACCAGGTCCACAGTAATATATTGACTCTGGCTTCTGGCATATTTCACCCTTTTTAGCTGTATCTTTAAAACCCAAACTTATCTTTTCAATACTTTACTTTTGAAACTTTTCCAGTTTTGTTTCTGGCTCATTAAAATTCTGAAACATCTCTGACTTAGACTAGTGAGAATTTCCACGTCACTGAAATCAATGGACATTTCCATTGTTATTGCACTGTCACAGTGCTTAGAAAGTTCTTATGCACTCTCAGATTTAATAACCATCTTAAGGCAGATAAATTATACATTTTACAATAGATGTTAATCTCCTGATTACTCCTCCAAATAAATTTTTGAATTTTCATTAACGCATAACATTAACTTTATCAAAACCTAACTCATGGCTTCCTACAAATCTGGTCTTTTGGGCTGAATGATACCTTATAAATAGCTTTACTATCTATGATAGTTTATAAATTATTCATGAATAATTCATGCTACCTCTCTCTACCAATTCTTTCTTAGTTCATCATTAAATTGCTCCATTTTATCTCCAAAATAACTCTCCAATCACTACTCTCTCTTTCTGTCCGCTATGACTTTGCAACTTATCATAGTTCATGTAAAAATTAAAACTCTGAAATAGCAAAATACATATTCTACATAAAGTATTTCTCTACTTTAAAACTCTAGTTATTTGTTCATACTTTTAGTTTATGCAAACAAATGCAGCTGCCTGATTGTGAAAATCTCCCACAGTCTTTCTTTATAAAATAAAATAAGAAGATAAAATAAAATACCGTACCTGCACCAAGTGAGAGATTCTTTTGTAAAAAGTAAATAAAGTTCTCTGTGTTTATGGAAAATGCTCTAAGTCATAGTTATTTCATCTTGGACAAAATGTTTAGTCTTAAGGATTTTCAGTATTACTTTCTGCTAATTAAAAATGATTTTACGTACATTGTAAAGAGGACACAAATCTGTATCTGAAAATTTCTAAGAAGACAAGCAGCAGTGAAATGTTAATATGACTTAGATATTCATTTATTAACATGCCATGGACCTGAAAACTAAAATAGTAAATAATGCCCAAATGGTAAATAATAACTGAGGGAATATTAAGTGCCAATTCTACAAATGATGCTTTGCTTCCTAGAAAACAGCAGCACAGAACATTACATATAATCCTGAAAGATACTGGATTATCTTCAATTCCTGATTTTTTTCTTTAAGTTTCATATCTACTTCATATTTGATAATCAAGTTTGCTAATTTCACCTCTGAAGGGTTTTGTAGAAATGCTCCTTTGTTTTTCTCTGTCAAAGTAGGTATTTTTGATGTTCTTCCATATTGATGTATTTGTCAGTAATTGTTTTAGTTGTTCTTTATTGCTAAGTAGTACTCATTTTAAAAAAATATATATCAGAGGCTAAATATAGAATCAACATTAAGGAGATGTTCAGAACAAGAGTAAAAGGAAATCTTAGAGTTACAATTGTGCAAAGAATATGTATGACAACTGCTCCTACTTAGAGCAATTTGAATTGTAATTGAAAGCATTTCCTGAAGGTGATTCAGTTATTGAATAATTGATGCACACAAGAATATTTTGAAATAGTATTAGTTGGCAGTAAGTTATGCCTGTATTAGTGATAAGTACATATAATGTAGGCAAATAAAAAGGCCAATAATAGAATAAATTAGGTAAAATAAAAGTTTGCATGGAAAATAAAAGCAATAACTATTTACTACATAGTTTAATTCTAAAAAAATTTACATTGTCATAATAATGGAAACTACAATGTACAAATGAATATTTATAGCAAGGTTCATAGGAATTTGAAGAAGACATGAAATATAAATCTTTGTATGATGATAAAATGGTAAAGGTGAATGTTTTTAGAAAGAGAAGAAAGAGAATGAAGACAAAAATATTATTTCTTGTCAAATGTTACTAGTGTCCAAAACTAAAAAATCAAAAAATGTAAATGTAAGCATATTATGCAGATGTGTGAAAGAAAGTATCAAATCAACAGAAGTTTTGTTGTACTTTTCTTCGGGGGACGGTAAAAAGGAAACGGACTACATTGTCCTCAAAGCAAATTCTCTAGAACTTCTCAGAACAGTTTGACTTAATATATGCACACGTTTTCTGATCATCAGTCATGATGAGATGGACCCCACTCAGACATACACTTAAATGAGTTTAACTATGAAGACCAATGATGCCAAAAACACATTAAGAGGGTATGAAGAGATTTATTACTCACATATTGAGGCTTTCTGGGGAGAGCTGGAGACGCATTCAAGCCAGCCTGAGAGTGGCTAATAATTCTGAATATTATGATTAGGGGGTGAGATCTGAAGCCAGGACTTGCTTGATTTGAAATTCCTGACAGCACCAGAGGAAAACCATATAGGCTTTCTTATGGGCTTTCCCAGATGTGGGGCAAAAGAGGAAATGATATTTGTGTGTGTGTGTGTGTGTGTATATATATTTATAAATAAATATGATTTAGTTATAAATATACATACATAAATGTATATATATAAACATATCTATAAATATATGCACATATATGTATATGTGTGTGTGTGTGTATATATACACATATTTAAAAGTGCAAAACAATGGAATTAAGGTATCAGATGTAGCTGTTGTAAGCAAACGAGGAGATATTCAAATAATGGTTGGGATTATTAATATTATGTGATATAGAATATTTTTGTTAATAAAAGCATAAAATGTCCCTTCTAGATTTGACAATAAGCAAATTTATTGACATTATGAAGATTGTTTCAGCAGCCATGGGATGAAGAATTAATGAGAAATAAGAAATATAATTCATTCCTTTTTCAGTAGTTTTTGTTTTGCACATGCTTTGTGTACATAAAGAGGATCACATCATGAAAAAATTTGAAATATCTAGATATAAAATACTTGAAATTTCTTTAGTGTTACTATTCTGTTATTCAAATACAGATGATCTTTGAACAATGTGGGGCTTAGAGAAGCCAAATCCCATACATAGTCAAAATTCTGTGTACACTGATAACCTACTGTTGACCAGGAACCTTACCAGTAGCAAAGTTGATTGACACATATTTTGTATGTTACATAGATTACATACTGTATTCTAAAAACCAAGAAAGCTAAAGAAAAAAAGGTTATTAAGAAAATCCAAAGGAAGATAAAATATATTTACTATTCATTAAGTGGAAGTGGAATATCAGAAACATCTTCATCCTCATTGTCTTCATGTTAAGTAGGCTGAGGAAGAGGAAGAGATGTTTTTGCTGTCTCAGTGGTGATTAGAAGCAAGAGAAAATCTATGTATATATGGATCTGTGCAGTTTAAACCTGTGTTGCTCAAGGGTCAACATTATTTATTGTGTGACTTCTGTGTAACAAAAACTCTTACAAATTATAAGGATATATTACTGATGAACCAGATACATTATAGAACTTCATAGGTTGTGATATGGAGAAGGCATTCGTAGTGGTGTCATTTAAAATATTTAATATCTGGGGATATAACCATGATATAACTCCATATTATATTTTGCATTGGAGATACAATGTCATAATCATGCTTATATATACCCACTCTCATACCCTACAAAACTACAGACAAACCTCAAACTGTGGTAGAGCTGTGGATGATTTTGTCTAAGTCTGTAAACTTTTTTGTATATTTTTTCTAATTTTGAATAAATACGTTTTATAGTAAGAAAATAAATGATTATGTATGCATATGAGTGCCTATTTTATATATATGTATTTTCTTACAAATATAAATATGTATAGGATTCCAGCATGTTATAAAGCATCTCAGGAGTTCAAAGTAATATTCTAACTAGGGTGGAAGTTTGTAGCAATAATATGCAAATACATGTAATTAGAAATTTGTTTTTCTGTAATGCTCAAGCTGAATCACAATTTATAGCTGAACCACAGCATATAAATTTATGCATACAATGTCACTTGTTGATTGTGTTATGAAACATTTTATTTTTATGTATAAAATTGATAAATATGTATGACAAAATTGGCCTCTGTACTGTTACTTTTGAAAGCAAGGTTGTAAGGTTTTCATTTTTTCTAGAAGTATTCAATTTTTCTACCCCTACCAACACAACGATGTCTCTACTTCTGCAAATAAGTTAGTATGTACAAATTCATATATCTATAAACTCAAAGAATATTTTCAAGAAATGCATAGCAGTGCATGGTTATTTATGAATTTTAAAATTGATGTTTATGTTAGAACAAAATAGGTTTAAATTTCTGTTTGGTTTTTAGAACCAAAATAAATACAAGTAAATTAAAAAGAATTAAAAAAGAAACACGAATTAATTAAATTAAATTAGAAACACGATTAAAATTAAAAAAGAAACACGAAATAGTAATATAAATAGCAAGATGTTTGTTAAAATGATCATGTATTTTATTCTAACACTGAAGAGCACTATTTTCAGTTTCTTATTGATTAATTAAATTACATATAAGCAACTACATATATGAAGAAATTAGGACTTATATTGACAAAACATGCTTTGATTATTGTAGATCAAAATTTTATCTCCCTGTGATATGAGACAGCAGAAGTGAATTAGTGAAAATTGTTCAAAGGTAATGAAGAAGAGATACATTTTTAGGCTAAGTAATAAAATATAGAATTCATTGTTCCCCTCCTTTCGTGAATGTGTTGGGTGGACCTATTTGATCCTAATGAAGGAGTAAGCAGTGAGGTCAGAAACTAGGGGACAGAACAGTTTTGAAACCTCACTGGGCAAAGATAGTGAGCTAAAAATATGCAGAAAAGAGAAAAAATTCTTTACTGTGTTCAGCAACATAAATAGGTTTGTTTTAAAGATAAACAAAAAAGTATTTGCAATAGAATTACAGTAAGTTTATGTATGCATCAAGGATAGGAGCAATCAGCTTTCAAAGCAAAACAACAGCAACAAAAACAAAACAAACACAACAACAACCACCACCAGAAAATCTTTGGAACTTACTACTTCATTTTTTTTTTTTTTTTTTTTTTTTTTGAGACGGAGTCTTGCTCTGTTGCCCAGGCTGGCGTGCAGTGGCAAGATCTCGGCTCACCGCAAACTCCACCTCCAGGGTTCGAGCAATTCTCTGCCTAAGCCTCCTGAGTGGCTGGGATTACAGGCACCTGCTACCACACCTGGCTAATTTTTGTATGTTTAGTAGAGACAGGGTTTCACCATCTTGGCCAGGCTGCTCTTGAACTCCTGAACTTGTGATCCACCCATGTTCGCCTCTCAACGTTCTGGGATTACAGGCGTCAGCAACCATGCCCTGCCAGAACTTACAACTTTTTATCAACTTGCACAGCAGTAGGACAGCATATATATACATATATACACACACACACATATATGTGTGTGTATATATGTATATATATATAAATAAAATATACACACAAATATATGATATGTATGTATGTATCTATCAGGTATGTGTGTAACTCCATACACACGTATATTCATGCACACACACACAAACATACACATACACACACACATACATATACTGGTAAGTCATACACAAATGGATTATTTTCTTTCCTCCATTGTGCTGATCTGAATTGAGGAAAAAATAAAAATAGGTGTTTTTCACAACATAAGGAATTGGGAGTTGAGGTTGTGGATTAGGTCTGATAATAACAAAAAATCAGTAAACCACTTAACTTTTTAATTTGTCTTCCAAACTTGCAGCACACACCTCTTAAATTTAGGGAATTGCCTCTTTAAAGTTTAAGAAAATGTGTTGATATTTAAAAGGCAAGAAAAATGGAAAATATATATATTTATGGCTTCTTGAGTTTAAATTTATGATTTTGATAATAAAACCTGATATGGTCAGGCTTTGTGTCCCCACCCAAATGTCATCTTGAATTGTAATCCCTAGGTGTTGCAGAAGAGACCTGGTGGGAGGTGATTGGAACATGGGGACAGTTTACCCCATGCTGTTCTCATAATAGTGAGCGAGTTATCACAAGATCTGATGGTTTATAGGGGGCTCTTCCCCCTTTGCTTCTTTCACACACTTCTCTCTCCTGCTGCCCTGTGAAGAAAGATGTGTTAGCTTCCCCTTCTGCCATGATTGCAAGTTTCTTGAGGCCTCCCCAGCCATGTGGAATTGTGAGCCAATTAAACCTCTTTACTTAATAAATTACCCAGTCTCAAGTAGCTTTTTAAATCAGTGTGGAAACAGACTAATAATGCAAAGCCAATTGCATGTTTCATTGATTTCTATCAAATTTCTCCTAGTTCCTGTCTAAGATGGGGTTGTCTTATCACTGGAATAGTTTAGCACTGTGCTTATCTCCAGGAAGGCCTGAAAATTTGTTGTTGATCCTTTGCCAAAATAAAGATATAACTTTATCCTATAAATTTTATAGGCTACCTATACATTTTGATATTGATAAAGATATATTTTGATATATCTTTATAAGATGGATCACTGAAACTAATTTCTCCTGTCTAACTGAAACTTTGTACCTTTTGCCTAATATCCTCCTTTTGCACATTTCCTTCTTCTTTCCCAGTCGCAGGTATCTACCATTATCCTCTCTGTTCCTATGAGACTGACTTTTTAAAATTTGTATACAAAGTGAGATCATGCAGTATTTGACTTTCTGTGCCTGATTTATGTCACTTAACCTGTCTTCCTGGTTCATTGACATTGTCACGTATGACAGGATTTCCTTCTTTTTTAAGGCTC
This sequence comes from Chlorocebus sabaeus, assembly GCF_047675955.1. NCBI lineage: Eukaryota > Metazoa > Chordata > Mammalia > Primates > Cercopithecidae > Chlorocebus > Chlorocebus sabaeus. Next base: position 64,675,654 of record NC_132906.1, on the reverse strand, counting down.
TATAGTAGTCCATTTTGTATATATACCAAAATCCTTTGTCTGTTCATCTGTAATGAACAGAGTTTGATTCCATTTCTTGGCTATTGAGAATAGTGCAGAAGTAAACATGGGAGTGCAGATATCTCTTCAACATACCAATTTCAATGATTTTGGATATATCCCCCAAAGTGGGCTCGTCTGATATTAATTCTATTTGCAATTTTTTGAGAAACCTCCATAGGTTTTTCCATAATGCCTGGACTAATTTACCTTCCCACCAAGAGTGTGCAGGATCTCCATTCCTCTACATCCCTGCCAACAATTATCTTTTGTGTTTTTGATAAGTCATCCTAGTAGATGTGAGGTGATATCTCCTTATGGTTTTAATATGCATTCCCTGATAGTGATTTTGATAATTTTTTCATGTCTATAGGCCATTTGTAGTTTTCTTTTTAAAAGAGTACCTGTTCAGATCCTTTGCTTATTTTTTAACTCAGATTGTTTCCTTGTTGTTAAATTCTTTGAGTTTCTTATATATTTTATATACTAACCTCTTTTCAGACGTATGACTAAAAATCTTTTCTCTCAATCTATAGGTTGTCTCTTTATTCTATTGATTGTCTCTTCTGTTGTGCAGAACTTTTTTGTTTGATGAAATCCCATTTGCCTATTTTTGTTTTTGTTTTCTGTGTTTTGGGGGTCTTATCCAAGAAATTATTATTTAGACTTGTGGCATGGAGCTTTCCCTTTATATTTTTTCCTAGCAGTTTTACAGTTTCAGGTATTATGTTGAAGTCTTTAATTCATCTTGAGTTAAATTTTTATGTATGATATGAGATAAGGATCCAATTTTATTCTTCTTCGTGTGGCTATCTAGTTGTCATATTTATTGAAGAGACTGGCCTTTCCCCATTGTGTGTTCTTTGTACATTTGTGGAAAATAAATTAACCACACGTGCATGGATTTCTTTCTGGGCTTTCTATCCTGTTACATCAGTCGATGTATCTGTTTATATGCCATTACCATGCTATTTGGCTTAATATAGCTTTGTAGTATATTTTGAAATTGGGTAGTGTGATGCATTGAGATTTCTTCTTTTTGCTCAAGATTGCTTTGGCTATATGGGGTCTTTTGTGGCTCCATAGGAATTTTAGGATTATATTTTTCTATTTCAGTGAAAAATATCTTTGGAATGATAGAGATTTGCATTGAATTGACATATTTGACATCATTTCATGATAAAAACACAACAAAATAGGTATAGAAGGAACACACCTTCATTCAATAAAGACCATTTGTTAAAAACCAATAGCTAATATTATACTCAATGATGAAAAGTTGAGAGCTTTTCTTTTAAGATCAAAAACAGGACAATGATGTTCACTCTTAACACTGCTATTCAACATAGTATTGAACATCCTAGCCATAGCAGTTTGGCAAGAACAATAAAAAAAGTCATCAAAATAGGAAAAGAAGAAGTGTAATAGTCTCCTATTGTTAAGGACATGATCTTCTAAGTAGAAAACCCTATGAAGTCCATCAAAAACTTTTAGAACTGATACTTTGAGTAAAGTTGTGGGATACAAAATTAACATACAAAACCCAGTAGACTTTCCCTACTCTAACATCAACAATCCAAAGAAGATGTTACAAAAATAATCTCATTTATAATAGGGAAAAATACTTGGGAGTAAATTTGACCAAGGAGATGCAAAATGTGTATACTGAAACTACAAAACATCAGTGAACAAAATGAGAGATGACACAAATAAGTGGAAAGATATCTTGTGTTCATTTTAAGTCTTTTGTCATCCACAGAGGACATCCAGAGTTGTTTTGCCCTGATGTTTTCTGAAAAGCTCTTGCAATAAGCTAAAGGCCAGATTACTTACATTGAACACAAAGAAACTTTCTAAGAAACCCATAGTATTTCAAGTATCCTTGGGTATAGCCTTTTGATGGAATTGCTTTAAAAAATTGACATCATATAGGTGGACTCATTCAGGATTTCTGAACCTCTGATAAAAAACTTAATGGGTTTTTAGAACTCCTAACCCAAGTTCAAAAACATATTTAACTACATGTAATAGAGTACACTGGTAAAGGTTGCTTATATACTTCGTATTTTATTTTGAAATAGTTTTTGTGTTGGTTCACAGTATTGCCAACTCATAATATTTATTTTCTGGACATAAGAAATCCCCTTTTCCTTTCTCTTATGTTCTCTCTGACTGATAAAAATCTAGTAAATTATATTTTTATAAATAAATTTGAAACATTCATCTTTTTCTCCCTGCCTGACCCCTTCAAAAATCTGAAAATATACAGCATTCTTATTTTCATGGAAATAAAATTATTTGCATATGTCCAATAAGAATCTTTCTTCTTTATCAGGGACATAATTTAAAACATGGGTTACACTACCAAGACTTTTACTTGAATGTTACATTTGAAACTGATTTATAAAAACAGACATGATCAGACCATTTTAAGGAACTAAAGTTGACTTTATAGAGCCAATGCTTACAAAGCCCTTTTGAGAAAACTAGCCTGATATTTCCCAACCTTACAGGTAAGAAAGGTCACTATCTCACAGGCCAGTGAAACAGGATCATTTGTAAACTTGGAAAAGGGGAATTTATCGAAATCTATATATAATGTAGACAAAGCCTGAAGACAAATTTTTGACTTGGCTTCCCACTCTCTAGAGGCTTTTAAAGGTCCATTCTGAGATTCCTTATAAAATGTTCCATGAAACAGACTTTAAAAACACCTTTGTGGTCAATTACTCTCATGCAGCACTCACATAAATAGCCAGGCAAAATTTAATGGAACCAAGTTCTGTGTACTGAAGCCAGATAACTTAATATAACTGTCAAAATACTGTGCAACAAATTATGCATAGGTTACCTTGGTGCTTGGAGCTGCTACTACATGAGCCACTCAAACAATCTCCCAGAAACCCTCCACCTTTCATACTCTGCTCTGCAAAATAGCCATCACTGTGATGCAGTAGTGTACACCAACACCACGACATTCCGACTCCAAACAGGGAAATTCATCAGATTGCCTCTGGTGTCCTCACGTCACTATCTAAAGGAACTTAGAGCTCAATGCCCAGAAATCTTCTCAACCAACTGCCCTTTGGACTCCAGAACTAAATTTATATTTTGCTTCAACCATTAATCCTCATTTTCCTTTTTGTTTCCATAGAGATTCCTCTTACAAAATGCATGATGATTTGTATAGTTCACTAAATCTCTTCCACTATCAAGTCTCAACTGATGGTTCAGATGGTCCTTAATAAACACAAGGTGATAAAATGAGAAATGGACTCATCTCATTTGGAGAAAATAATGTCCCCTTCTTTCCTTGAATAAGATGGAATACTTACAAAGATTCTCTTTTTGACCGCATACTAGTCAAGTTCCTCCAAGTGTTCTTTACAACTAAATAACAACCTTGGCCTGTAAAAAAATTAAACAGTAATAACCGAATTTCTAAAAGCACAAATCCACATTCCTGTGATGACTCCAGGTCAGCTTAAAGCTCCTGCCTAAAGGCTGCCAAAAGAATTCACCATTTATTTCAGCCAATAATGGAAGACAGGGCCTCTTCCTCCCAGTCACTGCTGGAGGGTAGGAGCCTACCTTTAAAAAGTGTCAGTTAGCAACCTAAGATGGGTACACATGAAACAGTCTCTTCTTTGAATGTACTTTTTGTATTTTTTTTTAACTTTCCTGACTTATGAAGTCCCCACTCATCCCTCCTTCCTATTCCCTCATTCTCTCTTTAAAACACCCAGTCATCTCTCTACAAATCAAAGTTGAGTTCAGTTCACACTGAAGTATTTTCTGTATTGCAATAGTGACTAAAATCTGTCCTTACCTCCTAAAATCATTGAACTTGAAGTTCAGAACTTTTTACAGACAGCCAGTGCTAGCTTGTCTATGTTACTTAGGAATGTGCTGTTTTCTGCTTTTTACCTGGTTTAACCGGTTACACAAATGGGCTTTGTTATATGAGCAAAGAGGGGAAAGGCCACTGTAAACTCTTGCCAGGGCCCTACTGAAATGGAGATTTCCTCCATACATACTTAAACCACATATTTTTAATTCATAAAGAGGAATCACGTTTTTTCTAACTGAGAATAAATCCTGAAATATAATTTTCATATCTTCACTGATTGCCTGAGATCTTATTCTATGCTGATACACAAAAATCTTTGTCAGCACCTGTTGGAAGTTTTTGAATCTTTTCAAATCTCTCTCATTCTGTATAACTGGTACAGCTCCCAAAACTTCCTTTTTCCATATAGTGCTCTCCACCCTGACCATCGAGAACATACGTCACAAAGCCTCACCCACAATTCTGGTTGTCGAGCATGCTCAGTTTTCTGAATGGAATCTTTGAGGATATACTTCAGTACACCTGATTTCTACCTCTGGAGCAACAAATTCAAGTTGAAGAATCTAATGCAAGTAGACGATGCTAAAGATATCTTTGAAATCATGCCAGGTGGTGTGTAATCTAATAATAAAGGCTGTGTTTAGTTTCACAATAAATTTAATGAACTATTACTGGCAAAATTGGCCTTGAGGTGCCAATATTTTGAAATAGGCTGGCAATTCTTACACTTTTATTAAAAAGTTCATTTTGCATTAGTGCTATTTTACATCTTTTAACTTCTTAATTATATTGGTGCTGAGGTAAATATAGTTATCTTTTAAAAGAATTATTTATTAATTGAATTTATGTAAATGTCCCTAAAATATGTTGCTAGCTATTTTGTTTTTCATATTTTTTTATTTAAAATATTGCACTAGGATAGTAAACATTATTTGTAAACTTAATTGGTATTTCATGTACCTTCCCTAAAATACATGTTTTCTGAATATTATTTTAGAAAATAATTTTTGTTCTTCAAGCCAAAAGTTTTTTTATTCAAAATTGATTTAGTTAACTATATCATGACCACTTAACCTCTGTGATAGTACATTTGTTTAATGCAATTTTGGACCACTATTCTAGCCATAGGCTGGAGCCAGTTTATATATGAATTACTGTTTTGGACACATGCAAGTATAGTGGGTCAGAAAGTAATTTTTATAACATTAATCATATATCTGCGTCTAATGTTCAATTTTTTTGTTTTAGTTAATGAAGGTTAAATTGCAAAAAAAGGCACCTTGTCTTTAAATACCTTTCTTCTAGATCCAGTAAATTTTACTATTTTCATCATGAAAATACCTGACAACTGAAAGCTTATTTCAAATTATTTATGAAACAAAGATACATTGAACTTTACTTTTTATTTTAAAATTTCATTAGACTATTGAAAAAAAGCTGTAACATATTTAATTCAGCTTATGTTAACATAAGCACTTATAAAGCATATCTACATAGCAGAAAAAAATAATCTGCAAGATGAAGTATTATACCAAATATCTTTCTCTCTCCTCAAAGGTGTTACGGGGTCTATGGGAAGATTCCAATGTATTTTGGTTTTCTATGCTTATAGATGTATGTTTTGCCTTGTTATTATTACTGTTGTGCTTCCTTATGGAGAAATGATCTCTTAAGATTACTCAGATAGTCATTGTTTTATTGTTAATGGTGAACAAAAAAAGTTAAGCTAATTGCAACTAGAAACTCACTAGCAATGGTGAGAGGAGACTAAGGCACCATCAATCTAGCTTCAGAAAATGCAAACCTGGAAAAGCACCTGCACAAAAAGGTAGAAGTAATGCATGGGAAAATGATATCTATTTGCAGTCATGGGTATGAATTCGTTTTAATATTTTTTCTACATTCTACCTAGATCCATATGGATTTTCCTGTTTTGCTCTGCATTGTACTTGCTAACCAAATTGTTTCTATTATTTGTCTAGATGTTTTGCTCTATAAATACACTGTGGACCAAAATATTTCAAAAAGCTTGTAACACTCAGGTAAAAACAAAACAAAACAAAACAAAAGAAAGAAAAACCTCACTGTAGAGCTGTAGTGGGACTGCCTCCTGATACTAGAAGAATAAAAGCTCAGCTATGCTTCATGACAATGATCATTTCCCTTGAAGCAGATGTTTTTTGTGGATAGCAAATTTGGAACCATTTTTCTCATTCACTTTGTGGAATCCCTGATGGCAGCTTCCTAAACACAAGCAAATAGAATAATTTAAAGTAAGTTTTAGTGGTGAAAAGTGAGAAAACTCTTCAAAAATACAATAAAATTAAATCCACACTTACATTACTCAGTATGATTAATGGACCTTACAATGTCCTTGCAAACAGCCTCTACTATGTTCTCTGTTTACTAATGTTACATAATTAGCTCTTTGCACCCGCCCTTGCTCTGCCCTTAATAGAAAATTTACATTTGTCAGTTGGAAGGCTTTGTGCATAGTGCAGCAGTTTCACTGAATAATATCCTTGATGAAGCAGTAAACATTATTAATTTTATTAAATCTTGACCCTTGAGTAAACAGTTTTTCATACTCGATGTTATGAAATGGATATTTTGCAAACAAACAAACAAACAAACAAACAAAAAAAAACACTTCTGCTGTATAATGGTTATCTTAAGGTAAACTCACTTTTATCATAGAGGTACTTTTTCCTTGAAATAACCACTGATAATTAAGCAATGATTATCTAGATTTGGTTATTAATGTACTTTTTCTTAAATGTGAATAAAATTAATCTCTCATTTCAATGAAAACCACTATGCTTTTACCAATGATGAAATTTTTGTTTTCAAACAAAAATTCAAAATTTTTGAAAGCAGCTATCTGCTACTGTGAGCTTGAACATTTCCCAATACTTACTTCAAGTGATGAGATTATTGATATTAACAAATACGAATGTTCTAAGTGTTGAAATATATCAAAATGTAAAAGAACTACATTATTTGGTGAACCAGTATTTTCAAAATGACCAAAGTATGAGGTTACAAAACCATGCATGAATAAAAGATCTAGCTGAAATACAGGACTGACTAATGGTTTATAATCTAATGGACTTTGAAAAGTTCATTTATACATTTCAAGATGTTATGTGGTGAATATTCTTCAGAAATTTTTCTATCACTTGTCAAATATTGATATTGTTGAATTTCAGATAATCCATAATTATCTGAACTGTGTTTAAAGTCTCATTTTTTTCTATATATTTACTATATTTCTATCTGTTCTAGGGCAATTAACTTTGTATATGAAAAGCAAAACAACAGAATTCGTTAAGTCTGCTGAAACAGATTTGAGACTCCAACTGTCTTAAAACAGAGATTAGAAATGTGGGTAACTATAAAAATGATGCCACTTTATCATTGATGTTTTTCATTATTTAAAAAATATTATGTTTATATTATTCTGTAGCGTGTTTATCATGGTTATTCTTAAATACCTAAGTTAAAAAAATGAAGTTTCTCTGTTTCAATTTACATGATGGTAAATATTAGTAATATAAAAACATTTTTAAAACAGACTTTGAGATTTTCCGTTTTAAAAAGCGTAATATGTGACCAAAAAGTTTGAGAATCACTATCATAGTGATCACTATCATTGTAAAGTAAGCCTGGACGCCTCCTCATTATATGTGACTATTTTAAAAAACAAACAAACAAACAAAAAACCTACCCAGGCTTGTTTTGATTTATTTAATGCACTGTAAACCAAATTTCTATTTAGGCATTTTTCCTTTAAAAATATATAGAAGTGATATTTACTATTATTGTTGTTGCTGCTGCTGTTGTGAAGATTAACTTTATATAATTGTTCACGCTAGATAAGGCAGTGGTTTGTTGTTTGAGAAGACAGATCTACTGTTTTTTTCCAAAATCTGCTTATGAAACATCTGGCTTCTTGAATATAGAGAGCAATTTTAACACTTTGGATGAAGAGATCAATTAAGATTCCTATTTTTTTTTTAACCATTGGGAGAGAATCCCCAGAGAACAAAATAAAACTATTTTCATATCTTAACCAAGGAGGATTTGAAGTATTTGTTTCCTCCTTACAAAGAGCAATTTGCACAAATGTTGATCTTTTCTTCCAAGTGGGAATTAGGGATAATATTCTCATACTTCTCCCTTCCTACTTTCACTTCAATTTAGTAAATCCTTTGAGGCTTTGTAATAGCAGACTTCCAAAAGATGGTATTGTTTGGGGATTTTCTACGTTGTATTAGCAATGGATTTTTTATTTCAGCTTACTGAAAATATTTTAAATAGTTGTACGAGCAAACCCAGAATTAAATGTAATAGTAGTTACCTTGACTCTAAAACTAACCAACACAAAAAAAGTGTTATTCCTGCCAGTAAAGTTTCATTTGTGAATAAAAGTAAAGATCTTTTCCGGCTAATCTTTAGGATCAATATAAGTCTTTCATATTTCTTACATATGTAATTTTGAAGATCCTCTCCTTTTAGGGGTGTGAGGTGGAGGAGCAATGGCCCTTTAGTCTCAAAGTTCATCTGATAGTGAAGGGACTTTGTCAGTGTCTTACTGTTTTCCTTTTTTTTCTCTAATAAATGTAAAGTCTGGTAGTGAGAATAGATTTTTAGTTACCATAGTTTGTTCTCTGTTTTCAGCCTACTTGGAAGTTCCCAACTCTTCAGAAAGCTTCTGAGGAAGCTTTTCCATCTTTCCATCTCTTTCTTTTAGTAGCTAAAAATTTAGAATAATCAAATTCTATAGAAATGAAATTCTGAAGATAAAAATATGACATATTTAGGAAGAATTCTGAAATGCTGATTAACTAGATAAATATTATTTTGTAAAGTTGTCCTGCTATTACTATAAAGCCTTGGCCATGTGGTATAAGTATCTTTATTAAGTTTTAACAAACTGTATGACCAGGTACCATGTATTTGCTTGTAACGTTTCGTATGTAAAATACCTTAAGAATATTATATGTATTTTATTTTCTTACAAGTATGTCTATGTTATGTTCGAATTTGTGTGTGTGTGTCTATTCTAACAATTAACTATATTTGTAGTTCTAATTTTATTTCTTCTAGTTTTTCTGTGTAGAAGAAAAGCTAATAGCTGAAACTTTAAAATATTTCTTTTAAAAAAATATAAGACTACTATAACATTTGCAACACTCAAGCCACAAATGTTAAACTATTTTTTGTTGACGCTTAAGGGAGTCATTCTGAAGAATTTGAATGTATCTTGACAATGGCTCTCCATAATTTCTATTTACTAATTGTGTGGTAAAGAGGTATATATAGTATACTAGTAGGGCAAACAAAGGGAAAACACCCGCTTACATGAAAGAAGATAAATTCTTCCCAGCTTTACTGATGCAAAAGCCCTTCATTTTGATATATTCAAATATGCACTTGGTACATGTAGAGTTGTTGTTAAGCTGATATGTGATTTGCTTTCTCTCCAGACTACATAAGAGAGAGTCATGAAAAAGTTATCCTTAAACCATTGTAGTTTCTCTATTTGATATAGATATTGAACACATAACTAATTTTTCTGAGCCATAATAATTACAAATTCATAATAGTTATGAGCATTTTAAAAATATAATGCATATAAAAAGTAACTTTGAATATCATATATAAGTAAGAACTACATAAATAGTACAGATAGAGAAGAAAGGGTAGGTTTTAATTATATCCACAGAAATGTCAGAAATCTACTTGCTGAAACAGCTACGGGGTTCTACCTCTTGATCAAGTGACTTGTAGAAACAGGAGAATTAACTAAATGTTTTATTTCCTGTAAGTACCCAAGAAATGTTCCAGAGCACAATGAGCAGGCATGTAGATAACAAAAGCATAGAGATTAAATCTGTTGAAGTATTTTTCAGATTTTTTTAAATCACTGGTTTATTTGGATTTTGAAATAATGAAAGTACTTTAAAATATACTTAACCACTATTGTGTATGATCTTATTGGGTTTAACTCACTCTGATACTTTTTTTTCTGAGGTCTTAGTATATTTTTCTCATGGAGTTCTTTAGAGCATGCTTTTTGAAAAAGGATACATGGAGAAAAACACAAATAAACAAGTAGAGAACAATAAATGCAAATCCTTATAAAGTGCTCACATATGAATGACTTCTATATGGATGATCTCCACCAATTCTTACAATAACCATTGATGTGGGAAATATTAAAATCTATCATTTACAGATAAAGTATGGAAGAGATATAGAGTTACTAGCTCCAGATTGATAGGAACAATCTTGTGGTCCCTGGCAAGGAGGAATAAACACCCTAATAATACAGAAACTAGAAAAAATTATTTCGGCAGAATTTCCCTTTTAACAAAAAGCAGCTCCAAAATAATTTCTTTCCTAACAAAGAGCAACCTGAAAAATTGAGCTACAAACATAGATAAGCAAGCTGAAAGTTTGCATGGTGGAAATGCCAGCAGCTGTACCAACAGAAAAGGGCTACCTGGGAGCCAGCCATGTCCAACATGGAGGCTCCATCTTCCCTTTTATTTGTTACCATGTGTACAGTAAAGAAACAGGCAACACGGCATTGGCCAGGTAAAGAATCCATCTGCATAATAAAAGAATGGGGGTAAGGGGCAGCTTTTTGTGCCTTATGCAAATGGCACACCTAGCCCTAACCACTTTTTGGCCCCCTATGCAAACGGCACACCGGGTTCAGGCAATCTTTCATGCCCTATGTAAATCAGATACTACTTCCTCAAGCTCATGTAAAATTCCTTGCACTTCACTGAAGAGGTGGAAACCTGCTCGGGACCCCTCTCTCTGCAGTAGACAGCTCTCCTCTTTCTTTTGCCTATTAAACCTCTGTTCTTAACCTCACTCCTTGTGTGTCTGCATCCTTGATTTCCTTGTCATGACACAACAAACATCAGGTATCACCCCAGATGATGAGGCCACTTTAATAAGAGCTATGGGGCATCTCAAAAAGGAGAAATTTTAGAAGGGTACTTATAGGATTTTTGGAGGTAGATTAGAGGATTATGTTGGCAAGCACTGTTCAGAATTGGAAAATTGAAGGGTCATGAAACAATAAAAAATCAGCCTTATTTAGAACACATGACTCTATGTGGAGTTACGCTTATTTAGGTCTGTGTATGGTATTAATTTGGACTTAGTCTCTGATCAAGGTTTGGGTTGGTGCAGGTTTTCTATTTTCTGAAAAATGTATAGTTCATTTTGCAAGCTGTGGTTTCCATTATCAGTATTCCCCTCACAGCTCAGATTCCAGCAGAACTTTTTTCCCCCTTAGCAAGTAAGTAAAATTATTTCCTGAATTCTAAAATTAAAGAAATTGGGGCAGAGGCAAGTTATGTAATAAGAGTGAGATTACACAGTAATGAGAGATTGAGCTGGCTTTGAAAACGGAAAGTCGGGCTTCAGTGTCTATGCCAGTAAACAGCACACTCTATGGCCTTGTGTAATAAGGAGAAGAAGTATGATACAAAGGAGCTCTGTTGGGGAAAAACAATAACAATATAACATGTCTGTCTTATTTCAGAAAATTTAGCCAAGGTGAACTGTTATAAACAATAGAAATTAAAATGCTCCTATTCGGTACCTTAGTTGCTTTTCATTCCTTATCTTACTTGGTGATTTTGCTGCATAACCTTTGTGAAAATCTCTTGGGGTTGAAACAAATATATTGTTGTGCTGAGAATACTTTGTCTAAAGTTCACTGTAAGTTTTATGAGAGTTTTTACTACAAAACACAGTTTCAAAAAATACTCGGATTATTGAATTATATAATCAAACATTGTATTTTAATTCAACTTAACAGTAATAGGGCAGAATTGACATAATACCAAATGCACATCAAAATTTGATAAATAACTCCAATTAAGAATAAGACGCAGATAAGCACTTTTGCTATTCTCTACAGTATTCCTTTCTGGAAATCTATTTTAAACTGGAGTAGCCCTAAACATAAGGGAGCATATATGGTCTGTAAGCATAGTTTTTACCTGTAAATTGCTGTGACTTTTTTTAAAAGCTTCCAATGCCATCATCTCGGTTCCTCTAAATCAATACTTTTATTACTGTATTTATGTCAGCTTTTTATCACTTGCAAGCACTCTCTCAGAAACTCTGTCAATCATATATGTGTGTGTGTATCACCTTAAAAATAACATTTTAACCCCTTTGTTTGCTTTTGAAAGATATGTGGCAAATTTTACTTGAATAAAAGAAGTATTTAGGTAAATTTTCAAATATGAATCTTATTCAACCTTTTTTTCCTGTGTTGAACATAGTAGATTAATACTCAACATTTATTTCATTCCTCTATGGGTGTAGATGTTTTTCAAAACTTTTCTAATACAACTCAGAACACTTTACACAGCAACTGAAGTCTCACACAGACAAACAAAAGACATCTGAAACTTTTTATCATTACATATAATAAGCTTTAATATTTTTCATTCCATACTTTGCTATTCTGTTCTTTGTACATTTATTTTGAATGTGTTGGAATTCATTCATTATTTAAATGCTTCAACTTAAGAATACACTTCTAATATGCTTTCTTCTATTGCTGAGACCAGAAAACAAAAAAAGAGAATAAAATATTTATGTATGTACCCACTTTTACAAACTCACATACTGTCAATTTCTTTGAAGTTATGCTTTCAGGTATAATCCACATTGTTCAGTTATATTTGGACTGTAGAGGGGAGCATGCCATAGCAAATTCTGTTGTTTCTTCCTTTTTTCTACTTGCAACCAGGGCCATCTAGAAAGGGCGTGGGACATCCATTTTAGGACAAAGTAGATATGGCGTTTTTCTGTAGCCATGAATAACAATCGTTTTTTATAGTGTCATTTTATTTCTCATCCAACTTCTTCATGGTATAAAATTAGTGAATTTCTGAAGATGAAACCTTCCTAATAGTGTAAAACATGATGGCTAATGTTATAATAATAACATAATATGTATAAATATTTACCAAAGGAGTATAAAACTATAATCAGAAAACCAAAATTGTTGAAAGAAATGTATTGGGTATCAGACTTAGTAACTGGATGATGAAATAATGTGAGTATCTGGATGATGAAATAATGTGTACATCAAACCCCTGTAACACAAGTTTATCTATATAACACACCAGCACCTGTAAACCTGAACCTAAAATATTTTTTTACAAATTTAAAAAATTTGGCCAAGCGTGGTGGCTCACACCTGTAATCCCAGCACTTTGGGAGGCCCAGGCAGGTGAATCACCTGAGGTCAGGAGTTCAAGACCAGCCTGCCCAACATGGCAAAACCCCGTTTCTACTAAAAATAAAAAAAAATTAGCCAGGCATGGTGGCAGGCTCCTGTAATCCCAGCTACTCGGGAGGCTGAGGCAGCAGAATCGCTTGAACCCAGTAGGCAGAGGTTGCAGTGAGTTGAGATTGAGCCATTGCACTTCAGCCTGGGCAACAAGAGCGAAACTCCATCTCAAAAAGAAAAAAAAATTCTAAAAGATCCAAATAATTGAAAAGTCATAACACGTTCATAGAGCAGAAGACAGTATGGTTTAAATGGTAATACTCCCAAATACATCTATAGATTCAACACAATCCATATAAAATCCCATCAATCTTTGCAGAAATTTATAAGCTGATCCTAAAATTTGTATAGAAAATGTAGCAACCTAGAATAATCATAACGACTTAGAAAAGAGCACATTTGAAGCAGCTTTTTAATTTAAAAATTATTACAAAGCTAGTGTTCAAGAGAGTATGGTATTGCCATGATGATTAAAGATCAACGGGATATAATTCATAGTCAAGAAATACACTTTATATTGATGGTCAATTGATTTCAACAAGGGTACAGAGACAATTGAATTAAAATAAAAATAGTATTATGAACAAATGATACATTCATGGATACATTCATGGAAGTGAATGAAGGTGGACCTGGATCTCATAACATCTATAAAAATTAACTGAAAAACAAACACCTAAATGTAAGAACTAAAACGCGAAAACTGCTAGAATAAAACAGATTTTTGGCCTTGAAGAAGGCAATGGTTTTCACATATGACAATAAAATAGCAAACAACAAAGGAAAAGCTACATAAAGTGGACATCATCAAAATTCAAAAATTAAATTACTTCATACAACACCATCAAGAAAGTGGAAAGAAGGCACTGAATGGATTTTTTATGTGTGTGAATCATTTATATATTGATATAGAACTAGTATCCAGAATACTAAACATCTATTGAATTACAAATTTTTTTTTTAATTCTAATTTAGGAAAAGGGAAAAAGATATAAATAGCCATTTTCCAAAGAATGTATAATACAAATGTATAGTAAGCATATGGCAAGATGCTCAACATCATTTGCCATCAGAGAAATGCAAATCAATCCAAAATGAGACACTCCTTCATATCCCTATATATTGTGAAATGGATAATATAAAAAAGAAAGATAATAACAAGTTTTTATGAGAATGTGGAGAAATTGGAATCTTCATACACTGCTGGTGGGAAAAGAAAAGGATTTACCTGCTTTGGAAAAAGTTTGGCCATCTATCCAAAAGGTAAACATAGAGTACCATATGATGAGGCAATTTAACCACTAGTTGTATACCAAGAGTATTCAAAATATATACATCCTAATAAAAACTTGTACACAACTGTTCACAGAAGCATTACTTCTTATAAACAAAATATAAGAACAACCCAAATGTACATCAATTGATGAATGAAAAAGCAAAATGTGGTATATCCATACAATAGGATATTTGTTTTCAAAAACCAAGTGATAAAGTAGCTATACATCTTACAACATGGAAGAACCTTAAAACCATTGTTGAAAATGAAAGAATGTAGTGACAAAAGATCACATATGGTATCATTTCATTCATATAAAATGTCCAGAATTATGAAAATCTATACAGACATAAAATAGATTAGTGGTTGATTATGGCTAGGGCTTGGAGAATGGAGTTGAAAAAATGACTGCTAATGGGTAAATATTCTTTTGGTAGTGATGAAAATATTTTAAAATTGGATGTGTTGATGCTTAAACAACAGATATACTAAAAACATAATTTTACTCTTTGGATATGTTTATTGTTTATCATGTGACTTATATCTCAATAAAGCTGCTGTTAAGAAAAAGAAAAAAAAAAGTCCATGACAGTGATACAGCCTTTCTTGAAAACTGATTCTATAATCTGTTTCTCTTGGTCTTCTCTTGATTTTATCTCATGTATACTTTAAAAATTATATTCTATCTTGAAATCAATACATTAAATGTGATTATATATAATTGGACAAACTGCCATATTCACTGTTTTTTCAACTGTATGTTTTATTTGTTGTTTTTTAAATATTAACATGTAAACCATAGAAGCAAAGAAGGATAATAAGATCGCTTTAGATGAGAAAAAAGATTTTCAGGGCATTATGAAGTTCACTTAACTTGACTCATTTTTTTGTTTTTCTCTTTATATACTCTTCTTAGTTGTATTGATTTATTTTAATCACTGCCAAAAAATAAGTGCTAAAATGCAAAACATGGAATTACAATTACTGTTATGATATAAACCATAAACTCTTTCACCTCTCATCATGATACGGGGCAAAGATTAAACTATTATAACAGAAAGTCTATGGTATAGGTAAAATTGGAATATGAGTACTTCGTAGAGTTTTTAAGAAAAAATTATATAATACACATAAAGTTCTTACTATCAATGTTTGGCATATGTGAGATCATAAAATATGTTTCCTTGGGAAAAATTTTTGCTTGTGTATTTCTATTTTTAGTAATAGAAGTGAACTATCTAGACTCTCCCAATAAATTAACTCATATGCCTATTTTTTCTCTGAAGTCTAATATTTGTTGAGATACTCAGTTGAGGTAATAATACACTGAGAATACTCCTATATAATAAAGATAAACCATCTCTAGCCTCATCTGATTAAATATACATAAAAACACCCAGGAAAAATTGTACTAAGAGAATTCCATGAAGCATCAAATGAGCAAATAAATAGCATCCCCTATTTACATCTAATCTATTCCTCTAAACTATAAATACAATTTGAGTGTTATTTCACTATTGCAATGATCAATGCATATACAGGTAATTTTCTTTTTAATCCTTTTAAGGAAAATGCAATGTAAGTCCTCAACAATGTGTAATCTGGTACAGAGATTCTGATTAACACCTTGTATTTACGTAAGAGAATCTAAATGATAAATTAAAATAAAATTGTGATGGAATCATCCAAGATATACACAAAGTTAACAATGCATGTTTATGTGTTTTATTAAAATATTGCCTACTGTAGCTATTTATTCATAAGTGACATTTATTTTCTTCCAAATTTTATACTAATTTCATCTTCAAAAGTTATTTTCAGATCTAGTTAGCAGAATTAAAAGTTATTTAACTACAATCTGACAACAATAACATTATAACAAAAAATTTTTTTAACTTTCTAATATTAACTTTTCAAAGCATACTATATTTCTCACATCCAGTGAATTTCTTAGTTACCAACTTCATTCACTTATTTACATATTTATTTATTCATGTAATAACTCTAAATAACTCTATATTTATTGCTTATTATATCTTATGAACACTTCTTTTCACAAGTATTAACATTTTTAAAGAAATAGATATATATGAACCTGGAGAGATTGCATTAAAGATGCAATTTATAGAAATTAACATTTCCAAACTAGAAACTGATAAGTTCTCCATGAAATCATCAGCAAATATTTAGGTCTTTAAAAAAAAACTTTCACTCATTTGATAACTTGTGATGTTTTAATTTCATCTATATCTTCTTTCCACATGGATTCTTTTGTCTCTCTCTAATCATCTACATTATACTGGTATTTATTAGAACTCTTCCTTAAGTCTTATCCAATTCTCTCATATAAAACCATGGTTCCCACTGGTCAGCAACAAAGGGATTCTTTCAGAATTGTAGACACCTATTTACCGGTTTTTGAGATTTAACCACCAGAGGTGTTTAAATACAAAATGACTACCAAAAAAACCTCCCTCATTTCCCAACTAAATGTTTCTATTAGCCAGTTCTTGCTGCACTAGAGATGATGAAAAGCATAGTGGATTACAACTTTGATCCATTATTCTCAGACCTGTACAGCTGTGAGACAAGATCTCACAGATCTTTTCTGCTCATCTGCTGGGCTTGTTCATGCATCTCGAGGTCAGACAGAGTTAGCTTTTATAGTCTGGATTGGCTGAAGTGACCTGGGTGCAGTGGCATAAAGGGTTGTACTGAGAGCCGTTAAACCTGGATACAGTAAAAAAGATGTTGTTAGAAAAATTAAATTTAGTAATACAACCTACTAGAAGTTGATTTGCTTTTAATTGTCACTAGGAGCCTGTAACTTTAAAACTCGATTAAGTACTCATATTCCATCTTTTCCCACACCAAAGACTTTCTGATTATAATAGTTTAATCTTTGCACTGCCTCAAGATGAGAGGTGAGTTTATGGTATGTGTCATGATAACAGTAATTGTATTTCCATGTTTTGACTTCATTCCAATTAATTAATTGAAAAATTAACATAGGTCAAAGCTGTTTAGTAGAACTTTCTATGATGATAGAAATATTCTGTAGTCACACTGGTTAACATAGCAATGCAAAGATTTTTCAAATTGTGCATTAGAAAAGATTCTACAAAACAAGAGATTTCTGTTTATAAACAAACAATAAAGCATATGGCGCATACAGCAAGAGAAACAGAATCCAAGCAAGCATTGCGGTTCTGAAAGACATC
Organism: Chlorocebus sabaeus; assembly: GCF_047675955.1. Lineage (NCBI taxonomy): Eukaryota > Metazoa > Chordata > Mammalia > Primates > Cercopithecidae > Chlorocebus > Chlorocebus sabaeus. The sequence continues at coordinate 64,657,931 of NC_132906.1, read as the reverse complement.
TTATGTGACCGCTTACCAGGGTTTTTATTTGTACCTAGCTTGTGCTCTTGTCACTGAATTGAACCACCAAGGTGTGTGGTTCTGTGTGAAAAATCCTGGATTCCCCTGAACTCAAAGCAGATGTTTCCAAGATTTTTATACTCTTTTGGTCCTTAAGTCAGGTTGATAAACAGTTAGGTTTATCAGTTAAAAGTCATGTTAAGCCAGTTAAAAACTTGTAGGAAAAAGCAAAACAAAAGAAAAAAAAACCACTATCTGGAGGTAGCCAGGGAAGGTTCAGTCTTTAACTGCACATAACAAATCTTACTGATTTTATGTTGGCCAAGAATCAACAAATAGACATCCAGGAATCTCCCGAGATAAATATTAGTGAGTTTTGTTCAGTTCGTTGTAAATTAACCCTATCTTCCACAGAGAGCCACTAAGTATTGAGTATCAACTTGATTGAACTGAAGGATACAAAGTATTGATCCTGGGTGTGTCTGTGAGGGTGCTGCCAAAGGAGATTAACATTTGAGTCAGTGGGCTGGAAAGGCAGATCCACCCTTATTCTGGATGGGCACCATCTAATCAGCTGCCAGCATGGTTAGAATATGAAGCAGGCAGAAAAAAGTGAAAAGAGAGACTGGCCTAGCCTCCTGGCCTACATCTTTCTCCTGTGTTGGAAGCTTCCCACCCTTGAACATCGGACTTCAAGTTTTTCAGTTTTGGAACTCGGACTGACCCTCCTAGCTCCTCTGCCTGCAGATGGCATATCGTGAGACCTTATGATTGTGTGAGTTAATACTTAATAAACTCCCCTTTACATTTGTATCTATTCCATTAGTTCTGTCCCTCTAGAGAACCCTGACTAATACAATATGGCTATTGAACATTTGAAATGTGGCTTGTGGGAGCTGGAATTAAATATTATTTATTTTTATTTAGTTATAATCAGTATAAATTGTATTATAATGTGGTTATCTTACTTTTTTCATTTTGGAAAATTTATCTGCAAAGCTTTTTGTTGTGGTTGGAGTGAGTCATAAATTTGGTTACTTCTTACACATTTAAAGATGTCCAGGCTTGATATCATTAACAATTTTTCCAAGCATAGATTCTAAGCTATAAATCCATTATATTTTCCATAATCTTCCCTTTGACTCTTGGCTCAGGATTTTTAATTATAAATCATCTATGGGCAATCTTTTGTAGCATTTAAAGAACCGAAAAAGAAAAAAAAGAATAACTGTCGAAATACTAATGATCTGTATGGACAAATGAGATACTGCTTTAACAAATTTTGGTTTACTAAACATTCCAGCAAAAAATTGTTAATAATCATGTTTAACTCTTTACTTCTTTTCACTATTGAGATTTAAACTTTGTTGAAGTTCAAATCAACAGACTGACAAATAAAACAATTAATTTATTGTTAAATATCTATATTTCCTCCTCTGTTAAATTAGTTTTTATTGGATAAATATCTATAAATGTTTTAATTATTTTTTAAAATTTTTATTAGTAATATCAAATGTTTTGGTGAGACTAGTCAAATTAATCTTACCAATTACACTTGATTACACTAAATTGCAGTTACATTTTGGTTATATATATATCATTAAAAAATTAAATCAGTTATAATTAACAATAGTATTTATTGATCTTCTTAACAAAAACAGCTCTGCTCATTTACCCAGTGCTGTCACAGATTGGGCTGTAAATCAAGGAGAAAAACTATTCAGTTTATTCCATATTCAAATTCTTTTTTGGACATACCTGTATTCCTTTTTTCATATTAGGTTGGTAAATTTAATCATTTCTTAGGGTAATGTCAGATGGGCAGAAGTCAAGTCCAAATATAGTTTTGTCTATGCATTCTAATATACTTTAGACATATGCATGTTACACATGCCAAAAAGATTCCCATAGGCACCATTTCTGGATATTGAGACTATTAGAAGAATGTATATGAGCCTAGAAATTGGCCCTGACCCTGATACTGACTTCCGTATGCTAGTTATTCTTCATATTGATTATTTCCCTCTATCTGTACCTCTCCACAACACGCACACACATTGGACTATAGGCATTAAGTCATATAATACTATGAGAAGCCAAGAATTCAACAGATATTCCATCTGGATAGATCTCTAGATATGTACACCATATCTAGACATCTTTATCCACAGGTCTTCACTGAAGTTAACAGTTATACAGTAATCTTGAGTTTCTATTACTCAAAGTAATTTTGGGTGCACATATAACAATTCCTACTCGTTACCTTCCACAGGAGTCTTTTCTAATAGCTATAAACTGTATAATGGAAATTGAAATACAAATCAACTTCAGAATTATTCCAAGTGTTCACTACAAAGTGCCGTCAGTGTCATTAAGACACACTACATAGATGACTCCAGATTGAATAATTAAATTCATTGGGACCATCCTGGATCTTCAACTTCAATCAATAGAAGGAAATACCTTTGCCTTTATAAGCATCTGTAAATGCCGCTCAGAGATAATATCTAGTTCAGAACCTTTCACAATGCACTAAGGTAATACTGTTTCATTTTTGAATGATCTATTTATTTGTTCCCTTTTTATGAGAAACCATTTATCCGTCTTTCCATTTGTCATTAGTTTTCATATAGTGTTCCCCATCCTGAGGGTAGGACTATCAAGTTCAGTCAGAAGACTGTCATGGAACTGACAGTATTTTCCCCTTCAACTATCTCTAGTCATATGTAGTCAGATGGCATAAGTGGATGCCACCTTGCTTCTGAGTTACTTTCTTGTCTAGGGGCTGTGGGCAGTTTTAGGCACTCTACTTGGTTTTCCTTCCATAATGGCTATTAGTCTCTGAATTAAGAAATCTGATATGAGTTTTGGCAACTAGTATGTATACCCATTGCACCTATGCATTCAGGGATAGGAAAACAATCACAGAGTAGTTTCACAGATCCCTGGCACACATAGAGAAATAGCCTCCAGAGAGGACTGTATCTAACACGTGAGGAGGAGTGCATTATGTCATTCCATATCTCTTGGTGTCAATTGTAAATTTGACATAATATTCAACAGGCCTTGTGGGTCTGTGTTTCCTCTTTTTCTAATTTATGGTCACTCCAGTAAATAGTTACTGATTCCTTTGTAGAAGGATTAAGAATATATATTCTATATACTTGCAGTATGTATTATGTGATTCTTCCCAAAAGAGGTCTAACCTCCCTTTATATGATTTCGGTGTGAAATGAACACAACTCTGTAAACTTGTTGATGCTCTATGATCTTCTATCATAGCAATTATTAGTAGTTTTATGTTTGCTGGCTCTTGATTCTTTTAGATTATTTAAGACAAATGGCATCTTCATTGTCATTCCATCCATTAATATCATGCTGTATTATCTATTACCAAAAATTTCTGTGGATTGCATTTTCTCTTTGTCATTCTTGCCTGGTACCTCATTTTAGTAATTATATCCATCTTGCCACTGACAATAAAATCCATGCGTGAATTCTGCTATTACAAAATCTTGTCACGCCTATTGCTATTAGTGAGCACATTAGTTCCATGGCAACATCTTCCACTATAGTGCCTTTATATAGAAGAGAGTCATCACTTGACTTCTCAACTACTCTGGTGCTTTTTTGTTTGTTGCATTCTTCACTATTTTAGAAAAGAATGTGTATTCTCAGGCTTGCTGGAGAACAGAGTCAGCCACTGGTATTTTTTTTTTCTTAATTTATAAAGAAATACTAACACCATTTAGCTTTCTGACCCTCCCTCCCACAACATTCTGCAAAAATAGCCCCAATCTCTTTACAACATTCACTGTAGGCTATTGTTTTCTCAAAGATTCAAATGTATCGGATATTAGATTTTGAGTCAAGGCTGAATGCTCCCATATCAGTAGCATCTCTCTAATACCACATGGCATCTCTGTGCAACATTCTCAAGACCCATTTTCATACACTTTCTATGGACTCCTACAGGTGGATAGTAGCCAGATCCTGCAGTTCTTTCCATAAGTAAATTATTTCCCTCATGGTTAGGACTGCACTTCTCTGATTAGACTATGCTTAGACTATGCTAAGAACCTAGTTATCCGCCAAAGAGTAAAGCAGGATAGTGACTTGAATCTAAATAAGGATATCATCTCTGGAGGTATTTGTCGTTGCTGAGAGTGCATAACAAAATTTTTAGGGAGCAGGAGCCTGTTGTGTTCTAGCAAGGGATAAAATGCTACATCTGTCTGTTGTAATATATCTCCTATTTGCTGAAGACTCCTAACTAACTACACCTATTCGCTGGAGACTCCTAGCAAACTAATCCAACCACTTACTACCAATAAGGAATCATTCATGTCAACTGACTTCAAAATACAATATCTACTTCCGAGGTGGTAAATTCTAGGGTTACTTTTAATACCAATTATCTTAGATTGAGTTTTTCTAAAAGAAGACATTGAGACTAGGACTAATGTACAGACAAGTTTATGTGAATGATGGTCGTCTCCAAAAGGACAAGTAAATGTGGAAAGTCAGACCAGAAATGTAGTAATGTTAAAGCCAATAAATGTGTTAATGAATAAGATGTTATTGGGTCATGTGGGACTCCATCCTTTTGGGAATTTCCTGGGTACTATGTTGAAATACATCGGAATTACTTCCCATTGGATAGGAAAGCTGAATATGTATCCACCAACCTCCATCCATCACCGTACCTGGTTTCCTTGGGTGTTAAATTCTTGGTATACCAAGCTGCCCTACTTGCATTGGAAAAGCCTATGCAGTTCTAGAAAAAGACTCCGGAAAAATATGTCAAAATACACAGATGGATGAGATTTTAAAACTATAAATATAGCTGATATTTTACAACTTACAGTGAAATCAGAGGCAGGCCAAATAATATGGAGTGGGCATCAAAAGGGTCAGCTACAACATTAACAAAACATTTTCTGGCAGCACTTTTGTAACCTCAATTGAAAACAACACAAATTTTCACCAACAATAGGATGTGGTATATTCGTACAATGGAATACTATTGATCAAAGAAATTGAACAAGTTATTGCCAGTGACAACCACATGAATGAATCTCTAAAACATAATGCTGAGAGAGTAAGTATAGATAAAAAAGAATGCTTACAGTATAATTCTGATGATAATCAAATCCTATAGTAACATTTCACCCATAAACATAGTAAATCATTATTGATGTAATTGATTATAGAGTTTTGAACTAATTTCACTGTCTATATTTCTCCTGTCGTTATATTATTTTAGAAGTATCTATAATATATCCTGGGAAATATTCTAAGCACATTTACATAATTGATACTCAGACATTTCCCAGAAGTATACAAGGCCAAGAAAATTGTTTTCTTACAGAAAATCCCAAAGACCATTTCACTATACAAAAACAAAATCTAACTCTATTGCTAAATAAATTGCTTAATTTATAAAAGGGATGTAGACTATGATAAAATGGTAAAAGCAGTAGCATGATAGAGCTACCATGACACATATGTAAATGAACAACTAACAAAGAAAAATTGTTTTGTTCCTCAACATCATACAAATAAGTGTAATATGCAATGAGTATATACTCGGCATTCTATAGTGACTTGATGAAAATTTAGTGCATTAAATTATTTGGATCACTTTTTGAAATTAATGTAATAAATGCTTATTAAGTGCTTTCATTGTACCTGATATTATATTAATTCTTAACTTTTCCTAAATATTTAAACAAAATTTTATCGTTATAAAGTCTGAATCCATGTATGTGGATATTATTTTGGCCAGGGAACAAGATAACGGAGAAATGAAGTTAACTTTTATAAGTTCATCCACTAGTTAAAGGCATACCTCTGACTCAAACTAAAAATCGTGCAACCCAAAGTTATGCTATGACCAATGAAAGCAAATTGGTATGAACTATTGTTTGTTGTGGATTGGCATGTGAAAGGAATGGGACACTTCAGTTAGGGAGATCTCCATGGATAGATATTATTTTCAACACTAAATATCCTGTTTCTTCTTATTGAATAGAAACTAAAAATTAATCCCATGACTCTTACCACCAGCAATCTCCAATAGCAGTCCCCCAAATACGTTTCCTTATGATAAAATATAATCTGTAGAGAAAATTCCCAGCATTTGTGTACTTTTATGTCCTTTTTTTTTTTTTTTTTTTTTCTTTTTTGAGACGGTGTCTCGTTCTGTCACCCAGGCTGGAGCGCAGTGGCGCGATCTCGGCTCACTGCAAGCTCCGCCTCCCGGGTTTACGCCATTCTCCTGCCTCAGCCTGCCGAGTAGCTGGGACTACAGGTACCCGCCACCTCGCCCGGCTAGTTTTTCGTATTTATTTTTTTAGCAGAGACGGGGTTTCACCGTGTTAGCCAGGATGGTCTCGATCTCCTGACCTCATGATCCACCCGTTTCGGCCTCCCAAAGTGCTGGGATTACAGGCTTGAGCCACGGCTCCCAGCCTACTTTTATGTACTTTACACAAAATAGAACTCAAAAGTAAATAACAGGAAAGGTGCGCTTATCTTTACCTCAAAGAGCATCTCTCAATGCTGCTTGTTAAGTGTTTATAAAAGATGAACAATCAAGTTGCATCTCTTGCAAAACCAATAGTATCAGGAATTGTCCTATTGATTTTGGCTTATTAAAGTATCTTCTTCCACCTAAACGTTCAACAAGCACAGGGAATCTAATAAGGAGTAGGCATATCTATTGCTGAAAATAGCATGAAAAATGACACACATGACGTTCAAATAATAGTTTGAAAAATTAAATATAATTCACAGGGAACATAAATAGAAACATTTGGAAAACATAGAATGATTTACTACATCTTATAAAAATGTACATTCTGGCCAGGCTGCGGTGGCTCATGCCTGTAATCCTAGTACTTTGGGAGGCCGAGGCCAGCGGATCATGAGGTCAGGAGATCGAGACCATCCTGGCTAACACGGTGAAACCCCCGTCTCTACTAAAAACACACACAAAAACTAGCCAGGCGAGGTGGCGGGCGCCTGTAGTCCCAGCTACTTGGGAGGCTGAGGCAGGAGAATGGCGTGAACCCGGGAAGAGGAGCTTGCAGTGAGCCGAGATCCCACCACCGCACTCCAGCCTGGGCGACTGAGCAAGACTCCGTCTCAAAAAAAGAAAGAAAAAAAAAATGTAAATTCTACGCTTCACAAAAAGTATGTTTTCCTTGAGTCACTTGTTTCTCAACTACTTTTGACACACACATACACACAAAACTTGTTTTTGCCTGCAACTTGTTTTTCAGAATCAAATAAGTTTTTGGTAAGTCATCATTTACAAGTGGCTAAGTGCTGGTGATAGGGTTGATAATTTTTGCATTCTACAGTTGTGACTAAATGCAGCTCTGGATTTCAAATTTTTTAATAATGCTTTTAGCACAGTTATTTACATGGCTAAGTGCTTTTGAAGTTGTTTTCCATTTATCAGGTGTCAGAAAACACTGCAAGAATAATGAGGGACAAGTTAGAAAAGTCCATTAAACACCACTGACTACTGTCATCATCTTATCAACACTAAATAACAAAAACTATTTTTAACCATAGAATAAATAATAAAAGTCAAGGAAAATTATTTTAAAAGCTAACATGAGTTTTAAAATGATAGCATAATAAAAATAAATTACAGTAATCAGGTAGTTGATACACATAAATGAAAATAAATATAAAATTAAAAATGTAGCAGAGACATCTGGTTTATTCAGCTAATTCAGTAAAAGCATACTCTTTATTATTATTTTACAATATCTAAATCAATTAATTCCTATCTATCTCTTTAGTATGGAGTCTGTTAGAAAAAATATATTTTACATGTGTCTTTGCCAAGATTATAAATTTCACGTAGTATCTTTTAAACATAATTATAGTAATTAACAAATCAATTTATTAGATTGGGTCTTTTCTAATATTGAAGTTCTAAATTTATCTCAATAATTTTTTCTTCTCCAAAAAATCATAATTTTAATAGCTCTTTTTATTTGAAAACATGTTTGATTTCCAAATGATCATGTACTTTGTTGTTATGAGTATAGTTTTTATGCTAGTCAGCATTACTTTGAGTGATAGGAGTATGCTTAACAGGAGAAACAGAGAACAAACACAGAGATTCCATGGTTAACTTTATATGTCAACTTGGCTAGCCCATGGTAGTCAGATATTTTTCTAAGCATTATTCCAGACGTCTCTGCGAAGGGATTTTTTAGATGAGATAAACATTTAAATCAGTAGATTTTGAGTAAAGCAGGTTATCCTCCATTATGTGCGTGGTCCTCATCCAACCAAAGGCCTTTATAGAAAAAGACTGACCTTACAGAAGACGAGGGACTTCTGCCAGCCTGTTACTTTTGGACTCAAACTGCAACTATTTTCTGTATCTACAGTCTACTGCTTATTGTGCAGAATTTGGGCTTGCTAAGCCTCCACAAGGATATATATATCCTTTTGGTTGTCTATTTGGCGAACCAACACTAATACACATGTTGGTACTAGGAAATACAGTACTGCTATAACTAACACCTCAAATGTGGAAGTGACTTTGAAATATATTCACAGATAGAGGCAGGAAGTTTTGAGCTGCATGTTAGAAAAAGCTTTGGTTTCCCTGAAGAGACTTTTGGTAGAAATATGGATGTCAGAAGTGCTCATGGTGAGGCCTCCATTGGAAATGAGGAATGTATAACTTATTGTACACTGGAGGAATCATGATCCTTATCATAAAGTGGCACATAACTTGACTGAAGTATTTTCCAGTGTTTAGTGGACGACAGAACTTTAAGTGATTAACTTGGACATTTAGCTGAGAAGATTTAGATGCAAAGCACTGAAGGCACTGCCTAGCACCAAGGGCCACCACCCCTATGGGAACAGAAGTCATGGTTTTTGTGGACAAAGAGAACAGAGCATTGAGCTAAAGAGGATGTTTTAAGCATTAAAATCAAATAAGAATTGCCCTGCTAGGTTTCAGATATGCTAGGGATCCATGATTTCTTTCTTCTTTTCTTTTTTTCGCTTTTGGAATGGTAATATTTTTCCATTGCCTACCCCACTGTTGTATTTCAGAAGCATTGTATATTATTTGGTTTTACAGGTTCATAGCTAGAGAGTAATTTATTTTAAAATGAATCAGACCTTGAATATCACCCATATCTTAGGTGATATTTAGTTGATATTTTGGACTTAGAGTTGATGCTGAAATGGGTTAAGACTTGTGTGGCTGTTGGAATAGGGTGGCTATATTTTTTCATAAAATCTTTTCATATGTCCTTTCATATGAAGAACATAAATTATGTGGGACCAGAAGATAGAATGCTTTGGGCTGAATTTTTTCTCTCAAAATGTATATGTTAAAGTAATAACTCAGCATGTAACTATATTTAGAGATAGTGGCTTTAAAATGGTAATTAAAGTAAAATGAGGCCATATGGGTGTGTTCTAATCCAATGACTAGTGTCCTCATAAGAAGACAAGTGAATATATAGAGAAAAAACCTGGTGAGGACACAGTGAGGCTAGCTATCTGCAAGCCAAAGCCAGAGGTTTTACAAAAAGCAAAACCTGCTGCTATCTTGATATTGAAATTCTAGTCTCTAGAAAAATAAGAAAATTTATACATCTATAATATATATATTATATGTAAATAAAGGGGGTACAATAAAACACAAGGATATATAGGATATATAATAATATGTCATACATATGATATATAATATATATACAATGATATTATATCATGTTATATATACAATGATATTATCATATGTTATAATATATATACAATGATATTATATCATATATTATATCATATGTTATAATATCATTGTATATATTATATATCATGTATGATATATTAGTATATATCATATATGATATATATCATATATAATAGATAATATAATATCATATATATGATATATCATATATGATAATCATATGCATCATATATCATATATTATATATAACAATATTATTAATTATTAATTGTTATTAATTAATTATTAATATTTATTATTATTATTAACATTATTTTAATATTATTATTTTATATATAGAGAGAGAAAGCCTACCTATATCCTTGTAGATCTAGTCCCAAGCCATCTACTGAGATGTGTCTTTTAAGACCTTTTACTTCACAATGCATTATTATTACTCCTCGGCATTTGTATAACTCCTTACATAATCTGGTTATTTGCTCCTTGTCAGATGTGTAGTTTACAAATATTTTATCCCATTCTATGAATTGTCTCTTCATTTTGTTGCCTGTTTGCTAAGACCAATAGGAAAATAAAAATGTGCAATATCATTAATCATCAGAGAAATCCAAATCAAAGCTACAGTGAGACATCATCTCACCACAGTAAAAAGAATTTTATGAAAAAGAAAAGCAGTGATTAATGTCGATGAGGATGTGGAGAAAAGAGAACTCTCCCTCTTGGTGGGAATGTAAATTAGTACAACCACTATGGAGAAGAGTAGAGAAGTTCCTCAATAAACTAAAAATACAACTACCATATGATCAAGCAGTCCCACTGAAGGGTACATACCCAAACAAAAGGAAATCAGTATACTGAAGAGATATCTGCACTTCTATGTTTATTGCAGCACTATTCACAATAACCAAGATATGAAAGCAACCTAAATGTCTGTCAATGAATGAATAAATAGAGAAAATGTGGTACATATATAAAAGTGGAGTACTATTCAGCCATAATAAAGACAGATCCTGTCATTTGCAACAACATGGGTGCAATGGTCATTATGTTAAGTGAAATAAATCAGGCACAGAAAGACAAATATTGCATATTCTTACTAATATATGGGAGCTGAAAAAGGGAACTCAGGAAGACAGAGAGTAGAATATTTCTAACAGAAAGAAATAAAAATGCTTGATGTAATGGATATCTCAATTACTTGTAGATTACTACACATTGTATGCGTTTATTAAAATATCATATGTACCATATAGATGTACAATGATTACATATTTATAATAATTAACAATCCAATTTTGTAAAAGATGAAACAAAGCAAGCCTAGATTCCAGACCATGTTTTGAAAATTGTAACACTTAATAAATGTTCATTGAATTTTTAAAAGTATATTGCCAAGAATATGCAAATTAGCTCAATATATAGAACAATCCACTTATATGTACTTATAAAATAATATTTTTAAAATCGCCTCATATGCAGATAGAAAAATATATTCTATGTCTATATGGTGGATACTTAAAGTGATTATTTGGTAAAACATCTCTTCATGGTTATATAAAACTATATTTGTCTAGTTTAGAAACAAATGAATGCAGGATTTTAAAAGCAAACTATGGGTTTTAAAAGCTGTATATATTTTTAGTTAACATATTTCAAAGCAAAAATATGTTCTCCACATTTAATTTACAGATTATTGATAACAGAAGTCTTATTGATTTTGTCTTTGAGAGAAATTTTATTTAAAATAACTTTGGGTGCAGATAGACTTGACATAAATTCCCAGAACTTTCATCTATGAAATGGTGCTCTTGATATTCCTGTCAATAAACTATAATTTATTTGATACACCCAATTTTTTTGTGAGGAGGAATATATCTATGGAGAAAGAGTTTTATGTAATAAAAATTGTTATGTAAACTTCAAAGTAGGATTCTCAAAGTATCCCATATCATCCTTATATTAATAAGCAGTCAATCATTTTTTATTAAAAATGTATTTATTATATAAAACACTTCAGTCTGATCTATTTCTAATTATTATTTAGTTGATCCCTCATTACTCCCTAGTAAAATAGTAATCTTTCCCCAACTCTACATGTAAAAGTTTGTTTCTTCAGGCTTTCCCCAAAATTGGCCTCAGATATGCCCTCCTTCTTCTTTGTTTAATTCATAACTAGTTTTTCTCTTGTTTTAGTATCTTACAGATTATTTTGTTTTATTTTATTTTATTTCTGGTTTTGGTTTTTCCTTTCAACTTTTATTTAAGGTTCAGGGGGCACATGTGCATGTGTGTTACAAGGATAAATTACATATTGCTAGGGTTTGGTGCACAAATTATTTCATTAGCCGGTAGTGAGCATAGTAACCAATAGGTAGTTTTTTTGATATTTCACAGTTGAATTTCTACTCTCTCTATGAAAAATACTCTTCTGAATTCTGTGTCACTAAACTTTCCACTAATGCAATATATATATATATACGTGTGTGTGTGTGTATCCTTGTGTTTGTATTGTACCCACTTTCCTCTTATATAAGGATTGTAAACACTTAAGAGAGAGAAAGCCTACCTATATCCTTGTAGACCTAGCCCCAAGCCATCTACTAAAATGCATCTTTTAAGGCTTTTCACTTCACAACGCATTACTCCTTGGCATTTAATGAAGAATAGAAGAAATTTCTTATTCTTTCAAGGCTCACAAAGTTGAGAGACATTGACCTGTAAACAATTAATTTCACATAAGCTTTCCCAAAGTTCTATCCCATAAGCAGAAGCATGAGGAGATCAGGGATTCCTTCGTAGATGAGGACTAATTTGATCTAAGGCCTGAAGGATAGAGATCTGAGAAATAAAAGTGATTATAGCTATAGTAAAATCCAAGTAGTGGTGAAAATGACTATGCGAGGTTCATGTAACTGGACATACTTCAGCATGAGTATGACTAGAACAGAGTGAGCACGGGGTTTGGTGGGAGGGGAGTGTGCCAGACGATGCTGCAGAAAGGCAGACAAAGCTGACATTGACAGTCTTTTATACACTGCAAATATGTTTGAGTTTTTTCTCAAGCATGATAAAAATATTGAACAATTTTAGGAAAAGAATTGATATCCAATTTGTGTAATGTCTTGATCTCAGCAAGTTCTGAACACATTAATAAAAAAAAGAATTAGTTAATTTGTTGATTGAATTTGAAATAGGTTTATCTTTTAAAATTTACATTTATTTTCAGAACAAAAGACAACTTTATAAAAACATCTTGAATAGTTTCTTTCTGAGATATACAGAAATATTAGCTAAAGAGACTTGGGGAAGATAATTTAATGTTGATTTATCATAAATAGCTTAGATTTTTCTCACTGTTTGAAAGACTGTATGATAACAGTGTCATTCATTCACTGAAACATGTTTTCGTTAGTAGACTTTTGGTTGAATAAGTCCTAGTTAGAATATTAAAACGATAGTTTTTTTTTTTCTTGTACACAGGTTAAACTGTTATAAGTAAAGATATGTTGCTAAGCCTGGGATATTTATATATTTCTTTATGCATTTATGTACTTAAATATTTACTGACAATCAAGATTTCTATTTCAAGTTAGCAGAAGCTTCAAGAAGTCAAAAACTTACTGTGAAGTAAACTCCTAATACATGAGAATATCAGTGATAAAAGTTACTCTCTATAGTTTTGAGAGGTAGATTTTACTGGTTACATAATGATCACAATATGCATTAAATTTCTTCATTCGCCCAATAGTTTTGAGCACTTATCCTCTAGAGAGCATTATACTGGCCTTTAAAGCAGTGAATAAGCAATACCAGTCCCTTATTCTCATAAAATTTACATTCGATCTTGAAGATGCATAATAAACAAACAAATCAACAAAATACCTCAAATGACTGTATGTGATAAAATATAACAAAGTACTATAATTCAATTTCAGGGGCAGTAGAATAGGTCAGAGGGGTGACCACGAAAAAGCCAAACAATTGAGTTTGAAGAGGCCAAGCATTCCAGGCAGAGAAATAGGCAATATAAAGGTCTGAAGCAAAATGATCTTTACACATTCAAGAAAGAATGGGAAAGTAGTGATGCAGCTCTTATTTAAATCAAGTTCCATTCAAGTAAAATTATAGTCATTATGGTTTCATTTCTGAAGAGGCTTAGAATAACAATGAAACGTGATACTGGAGATTAGAGTGAAATCATCTTGCATCTGTGTTTGACAGACTTCACTTTGGGATGTGCTTAGTGGGGAGACTGATTTTCTTCAGAGCCTCCATTTCTGAATCTAGGAGGTCAAAACCGAGATAAAGAGTCCGCGTAAAATCAAACTTGACCTGTTCAAAGAAGGAATCCTGCCAGACCAACATCTAAGAAATTATAAATATTCTTTGCATATTTCCTTGTATACATCTATACATATATATAAGCATACATAGTGCATATGTTAAAAAACAGCATGATTCCCATATTCTAAATTTCTAAATTCTAAATTTATTTTATCCAATGAGGAATACGCAATTATCTTTCATAGTTTGTAACATGTCCATTGTGGGTATATCAAAATTATTGTTGAAATCTTTCAGATAAATCTTGTTATATGACTGCATTTGTTAAGATTGCTATGGTAGGGGACAAATGGGAAAGTTTCTCTTAACCTTCTAAAAGTTCACTGAAAAATCAATTCACAAAAGGCAGTTTAAGAATAAAAGGCATACAGACATACTTAATGTGTATACATGGGAGCCTTCAGAATGAAGACTCAAGAATAAGGGGAAATTGTCCATTTGTATGTTTAGGGTCAACAAGTATAGATGGCCACGTAGAAGTATGATTGGACAAAAAGGGTAAGATCTAATGTTAAAAAGACAGACTAGGAAAACTCAGCAAGGCCTGTGTGCCTAGATTCTTCTTGGCCTCTCTGAGTATGCATTTCATTTTTCTGAGTATGGGACAGAGACCTCTCTGGAAGAGGGGTCTGACCTATAGTCAAACAAGTTAGGTCAGATAATTTATTTATGGCCAGTTTTCATACAGAAAGGAGGAGGGGAAGTTAGAGTAATATTCTTAGGTTTTATGGTTGGCTTTGGGGAAAAAGGGTTTTGATTTCTATGACCTGCCTTGAGAAAGAGAGATTCTAGTTTCTTATGGCTAGTCTTGGGGGAGAATGGGTCTGAAAGCAGGAAAGGCAGGAGGAGGTCAGTAAAAAACTCTTACTTCTGAGGCTGCCTCTGAGGCCTTTATTTTAGTGTATTGAAACCCCGACACTACATTGGAAACTGAAGAGAACAGATGTACAGTTTTAACGAAACAAACGAAACAAAGAACTGTGAGACTATCTTTTATGTTCTTGAAATTCAAATTCAACTAATGTAGTCTAACATCACTAGATTTCTTTTTTGTTGTTGCCGTTGTTTGTAGCTGTGTTGTTGAGCAAATGAGATTGCTGTCCAAGGCACATAGAATTTAATACTACAACTTCAAATAAAGATCTTACTGCAAGGCTAGCCTGCAAGGAGATAGGAGTCAGGCTCAAACGTATCTCTCCAATTTGGGGGCTCGGGCAAGTTTTAAGAAGTTGGAGGTCAAATGAAAGGATGTGGGAATTTACCTGGGCAGGGACTTATTACAGGGCATAACATTTGGCTATTTATGGTAAGGTATGTTGAGATGGATTTCAGTCCTCGATCTTCCTGGCCAACACACCTCTCACTTCTGAAAAAAGCTAGTGGTCAGGTCCTAGTCATGTCCTGGTCTTTTTACTTCCATGGAGAGAACATTGTTGCTTCTGGGTGTTGTTAGAGGTCAAAGCTCTTCCTATTCTGCATGCAGAGCCTATAGTACTTGCAGTTTGGGCAGTTATACATAAGAGGTAGGATGATATTTTGTTAATAACAGAGTAGAGCCAGTTTGGGCTGGTCCTACAGTTACAGCTGCAGTGAAACCTTGAGGTTTTTAGGAAGCCAAGAGCACACAAAGGAAAATATCTCCCTGTCTCTCTCTCTCTCTCTGTGTGTGTGAGATAAAGTGCACAGTTTCAAAACATGTAATAAATGATAAAATGTGATTGTAGCAAAAATATTCACATACCTCTCTAAACTTCATGGCACAACTCTCTTAGCCAAATTTCCCACATATATTTTATGGACACCTAACCTACAGTTTCTCACCTTTCCCAACTAACGATAAGCCTGCAATTTATTGTACTCTGCAGACAACAGTGCAGTCTGTGACAAACTAGTGTGTAAATCAAGTGGGCGGCAATAAGAGAAGCATCAAATCATTCTCCCACAAAAAGTAGAAAAAATAGAAACCTCTAGCTATGTTTTCACGCAATTTATATGATCAAAAAATCATACTAAATCTTGGAAACGGAAGTGTTAGATAGGTCAAATCTTGGAAGGTAGATGAAAAGAAATACATATTTTTTCTGATTGTCTATCAGCTTAACAATCATGAGAACTTTGAAATGCTCTTAGCCAAAGGGACCCCAGAGAAACCTTGAAAATGAATTTCTCAGCCATGATGGAATGAGAGATCAGACATGTCTTATTACATCTACTCTCTCACTAACCATCATTAGCCTTTCTTCTCTAAGGGTTGAACAGAAACCAGCCCTTTCAAAAGACTCTGTCACTGGTATTAAACAGCCACCTGACTCTGCTCCTCCTTTTTTGCCTGATAAGATATCGCTGACCACAGAGTGCTTCTGGACAGTCTGCAGAGAATATGAAGTATGAGTTTGCATTTCCTCTGCTTCACCTTTTCATGTCAGAGAACCCAAAGTTCCATCCTCAGATCATATTAACACCACATTTTTTTGTACATGGGAAGTATAGAGGGGCATAGAGCTCAATTGCACATTTGCATGATTTTCTCTTCATAAATGTTCATGACTCCTCCTATCGTTTATTAAATATGGATGTTTGATCACTCCACTCCACGTAATTCTTGTTCCCATTTCCTCTCCCTTGAAGTATCTGTTTTTGGCTTCCATCCTGAGGCTATGCTTCCCAGTCTGTCAGAATGGTCACCTTGCAGGCTGCAACCCATATGAGAAATAAAGCTCTCCTTTCCAAATTTATGAGCACCACCATTCTTCACTTGGCACTGCCTATGAAAATCACACTACTAAGACCATGGAGAAAGCTTCAATTAAAAAGCAGAGGTCTATCAAACCCACATCAACATATCTTAATGCAAATATTATTACTAACATTATTATTAAAATTTTTTTAGTTTATCACAGGAAATTTTTTCAGCACCCAAACTAAGCTTTTAACTTCAATGACAAAATGCATAGCAGCTGAATGGCCACCTTGGGTCTTATCCATTACGTCATGCAAATCCTTGACCAATGCCAGCAGGAATCACAGGTGGCTTGAACACATAGGATACAGTACCTGCAGATATCTAACATTTTCTTGGTATTCTGTGGAGAAGCATGTTTTCTCAATGTGCAGCTGAATCACTCTGGGTCATAATTTCAGTGGAGCAAACATCCATATCCACACACACACACAATTTGCTTTTTATGACAAGAGTATACGAATAGCTTTGCAATTAATTTTTATTTAAAAGTCATAGTCTGTCAATGAATTGATTATAGGATTTTCAGGGAATATTAGCCATTTGTCCAGTCTCTAGCCATTTCCGTGGAAGAGGGGAACAAATGTCCCCTCTTCTAGCTCATTACAAGACATCCAAAAACTGCTAGAATTTGTTATCAGATAATACTGCCTGTCTCCCTAACATAATAATATTGTCTATGTTTGCTTTTGCTCAAAAGAAAAATGGTTCACACAAATTTTGATTTTTAATTCTAGACCAATTTATATGCATCCTTTTTCACCTTATTAAAATACATAAGTACATATTTTCAATTACATGATTCCATTATCTTATTAATCAAATCTTTTAATATATAGCTGGATTCTTATATATCATGTCTTGATTGAAAACACTTTCCATATTATTAATATATTATATCCATAATTCAATTTCTTTCTTTTCTTTTTTATCTCTTCTCTTCTCCTCATCCTGTCCTCTTCTTTTTTCTTCTAACCTCTTTCTTCCTTCAGTTATTTCTCCTTTTTCTCACCAATCTGTTTCTCTTTCTCTCTCTCCTTTACTCCTATTTTCTTTCTTTTTCTTCTTAAATTTATTTTTTCCCAATTTTTAATCTCCTCTTTATATTCCTCTATCATTTAGGCAAATCTGCATTTTTCTCACGCATGACAGTTCTCCTTTTATCTTTCACAGCCTAATTTTTTGCCTTTATTATTTATTTTTTCTCTCTTGATTTCTTAAAATATTCATATCATTTTCATTATTCACAATGTTTATCTGAACAACTATAGACATTTCATATCCCCCCTTTTTTCCTATTACTTGCTATATATACTTTCATTTTGGGCCATTATATGTGTATCTACCTTTTTTCTTATCTTTTCTTTTCTATAATATTTGACAAATATAGTAAAAAAAATATATACTTCTCTTTACCAACATGTATTTTAAATCCTTATACTTTCTAATAAAACAGTATTGTGTTTCTGATATAAGATGGAAAATAGTCAAAAAATTTTCTCTTCCATTTGTACCATTTTTTAAAGCAAAAAAAAGGAGGGGGATAAATTACAAAGGGATTACTTAGAGGAACTTTAGAAATTATATAGTCAAGGCTGGGCGTGGTAGCTCACGACTTTAATCCCAGCACTTTGGGAGGCCTAGGCAGGCAGATCATAAGTTCAGAAGATGGAGACTTTCCTGGCCAACATGTGAAACCCCATCGCTACTAAAACACAAAAAAATTAGCTAGGTGTGGTGACTCATACCTGTACTCCCAGCTAATCAGGAGGCTGAGGCAGGGGGATCACTTGAACTTGGAACCAGAGATTGCAGTGAGCTGAGATGGCACGCCACTGCACTCCAGCCTGGAGAGAGAGTGAGACTCTGTCTCAAAAAAAAAAAAAAAAAAAGAAATTATGTAGTCAAATTGCTAATTTTATAGGGGAGTAAACCATGTCTCAGGGATGATAAATGGTATATGCATCACCTCTGAGGTACAGCCAGAAGTAAAAACTAATTTTCTGAGTTTTCCAATGAGTACTCGGCTACTGCCTCATTATTTGTTGATTGCTTATTTTTTCTAACATTTTATTAAACCAATTGTGATTGACAGAAGTGTTGTATAGATAGTAGAGAGCACTTCCATGTAGTTCTTAATGTTTTCTCTGAACTTAGTGCCCTGCATAATCATGGAACTTTTATGGAAACTAATAAATGAATATTAGTAAAATACTGTTAACCATACTAGATATTTTATTAATATTCTGTAAGTTTTTTCATTACTGTATTCTTCCTATTTCAGGATCAAATCCCAGTTACCATGTTGTATTTAGTGATGTCTCCTTATCCTACTTCAATCTATGACAGTTTCTTAGACTTTTTCTGTATTTCATGACCTTGACCATTTGAAGATCTAACAAGGTCAGTTATTTTGTAGAATGTCCCTTGATTTGCATTTGTGTCATGTTTTCTCATTATTAGATTGGTATTATGGATTATTGAGAAGAATACCAAAGAGCTGGCATGTCATTCTCATTGTGTAATGCCAAGGTTACATGACAATAACCTTACTCTGTATGAATAATGTTAACTATGATTACTTTGTTAAAGTGATTTTTGCTGTGATTCTGAACTACATAACATTACTGCAATTCTCTTTACTTTTTTGATTCATTAGAAATAAGTCACTACATCCAGGGTTCAAGTAATTCTTCTGTCTCAGCCTCCCGAGTAGCTGGGTTTACAGGTGCATGTCACCAAGCCTGGCTAGTTTCTGTGTTTTTTAGTAGAGATGGGGGTTTCACCATATTGGCCAGGCTGGTCTCAAACTCCTGGCCTCAAGTGATCTGCCCACCTCGGACTCCCAAAGTGCTGGAATTACAGACGTGAGCCACCCCGCGTGGCCCCTATTACTTTATTTTAGTCTCCCCTGTAAAACTCACATGATATTTTGTTCCCAATTTTGCATGTTATTGGACATTCTTTGAAGTGAAGCGTCATAACAAAACATCTCTATTGCTGCCCTACCATTACAATAACAAGCTTGAAGAACTTCAGTCAGGTATTTTAGTGATGGATTTAATGAGTAGTGGGAAAAACACTTAACCCTAAATTATTAACAAACTCAATGCAATCTGTAATGCATTAGATATGAATTGTACATCTATTTGTATTTCAGTATCCTACTCAGAGCAACCCCATGGAAGAAGTGATATACTTAATTTTTAGATGGTAAAAATAATGTAAGCAGTGGTTAATCAAAGTGTCAGTGGTGAAATCGTATTGTCTGGCTCTGTAGTCATCACACAAATTTACCAACTGGTTAAAGCAAAGAGAATTTCAGGTTTTGGAGCAAACAAGAAAATATAATAATGAATCTTTGAAAGTATACACAAATCCTCTCAGAGAATCTAGTCATTAAGGTACAGAAATTAAATTATCACATCCTAAATGCTGACTATATTATTGTCAAATAGATATTTGAATTTAGAAATGCTATTTATATTCATCTGAAATATAACTTTTAAAAAATATACTTATCAGTTTGACCCTTTAAAAAGTACGAAGTGGAAAAACAACTATTTATGGTAGCCACTTAATATTCGATAACAGGTTTGATCACTTTTCTAAAAATGTTCTTGGTTTATGAATGGCTCATTCTATACACATAAAATATATTATTAGAGAAAGTGTAATTTTAGCTTTTAATATAGACCTGTCAGTTGATAATTTTAACAAGCCAGACTTAAAAAAATGCAAGTGATATTTGTAAATACACTCATTTTCCAACCCAAACAACTTTACTTTTAAAATTTAAATTAGTAGAGTGTAAGAAGTTAAACAGATATTTAGTTATCAGCCAAATAGTTTTTGCTAGTTTGTGTTTCTTTATATGCTGAAAGAGAAATTTTATGTCAAAGTTTTCTTAAAAATTAGTTACATATATTCAAATATGTATTTATTATATTAGAACAATTTTTTGTAAAATTCATTTATTTTGCTTTTTAAAGTAATTCAGTTAAACCTATTCCCTATAACATATAAAAATGTATTTTTATAAAATTTAAAAATATCTCTGATTTATTATTTCATTGATTTGATACATAATTTGAAACATCACATACTAACAATAGGTTTTAAAGAGATAATAAAGCACACAGCTTGTATTCTGTCATGAGAAAATAACTAAAAATTTGAAATTCAATTAATTTTTTTTCTTTCATTGAAATGCATTCTATTTTTTGACAAGAAATTAAGCTTTTTATAGCACAGGTAGAAAAAGATTATTAATTCAGTTGAAGTGTGTTAAGTAGTAGACATTTCATAATAATCCTAAATTGCAATGAATGTTTTAAAAGTTGAGTGTTCGCTTGCAATTTTTGTGCTTAGTGATTTAACACTGAATGATAAACATAAAACATTGGAGAGATAAATCTATAATACAGTTTTGTCACATTTAATAATTCACAGTTTTATAAACTCTATAATATCAGATTATTTTCAGAAGTTTAGCTACCAGACCACTGCGAAGGCTCTTTAACCTAAGCTCCCTTGTCAGTTAAGTTCCTTATATCTAATCTTCTTGAAGATTCTGTTTTTTTTTCTATTTCAAAAACCTGAAGGTATAACTTTTGCTAATTTGCATACAGAAACTTTATACACTAACAACCATGTTTATCAAAAATTGTAAAGCATATATAAAATCCTATTTGATTACTGGTGAGATTCATTTATTTTTCTCTTTCAGTTTTCATTTGAGTGTTGCATAAATGTTGACCGATCTTGACTTTCATTGCTCAATATATCATAATAGTATTTTATGCACTGTGGAGCCTTGAGAAACAATGGAGACAGAACAAATAAGACACCACTGTGGGGAATGTAATTTACACTAATACATTTCAAGCTTGATTTGTCCAGAGTCATATCAATATGCCAAGTGTGTGAAACCCAATGCTTTTGGATTACATTTAAAAGACTCCTAAATTGTGATTAGGCATGGCAATGTAGAGTGATGAGATTTTATGGCCATAGGAAATAAGGCTATTAATATATTAACAAGATTTTATGAACATTAAATGCCTTGTAGGATATCGTTGAATATTTATATTTTCAAAAAATACTTTTTCAAAATAACAATAGCAGCAACAAAAAGTTAATGAACAACTGCTGAAATTTTACTGTAAGGTAAAAATGCAGTATTACATAGCAAGCAAAGAACCTGAGTGTAACTAAATCATTTTAGTTCATATTGTGTTTTGATTCAGGCAGAAAATTTATTCTGCTCCTACACAATAATGGCATTTTTCTTAAGATCTTTTTTTTTAACCAATTCTTAGACTAACAGAAAATAATATTTGGTGAAATAAGTTATCTTGAGCATTAAAATGACTAAATACACTTAAATATGTTTTTTGCCATCCTTGGGGGAGATCTAGAGCTTTCCCTGATAACAAACAGCAGAGACCAAGATAAAGACAACAATACAATAAAATTCCTGCCTGTATTTTAATTAGATCAGTGTATGAAAGTGTGTTTCCAGTAATTGCTCTCTTTTCTTCGTGTTCTTATTTCATGTTATTAATATGTTTAATCTTTCTTTTTAAAAATTTATTTATTTATGCAACTTTTATTTTAGATTCAAAGTGTATATACGTAGCTTTGTTACCTAGGTACATTTGTGTGATGTTGAGGTTTGGGGTGTGAATGAACTCTTCACCCAGATATTGAGCACAGTACCTAATATGTCTAATGTCAGACTATAGAGGAAAGTTTGCACTGTGGGATAAGGTAAGAAAAGAGCCAGGCTGTTTTATAAGAAATACACGGATAAGGTAAGAAAAGAGCCAGGCTGTTTTATAAGAAATACACTAGGAGTGCTAAACAAATCTTTGAGCCTCACCACTAATACAATATTCCTATTAGCGGTAAGTACTATATGGAAAAGTTTTGGCCTGAAGCTTTATAATCTCAACCATTATGCCTAGTCTTCAAGTTTCTTCTCTGTATTACATTTTCAAAAATATTCAAGTTGTTGTTATGCTGCTCAAGGAATTCAGGTTTCAATATCTGGAAGATTTCTCAACACTACAAAATTATATCATACCCCTTTACACACACACACACACACACACACACATCTTTAATATTTATATCGAAACAAGATAGCATCTTAAAGCATAATTACTGATCACTTGCTGTTCAACTCCAAGACAACTTCACAACTCCAACTTCACAACTCCAAGACTCCTTTTGACATGATGAAGAGTACATAGTGTTTCTAAATTTCTTGTTGGTAATTATTCTATATCCCCACTGAGAAACATGTCATAATTGGCTGTACGTTCCTACTTGAACTACTTTTTTCTTGGAGTTTCTCACACTGTACCTTCGTGGTTTACCTCTATCCTCAACTTTCGGGTCCATAGAATAACTCATCACCTACCATTGCATTTGACAAATTCTTCAGTATTTCTTCTTACCAACAAACTCCAAGATGTCGCCAAATTTCTCCAGTCCTATGTGGGAAAAACTCTCATTCCCCCATGTAGACAATATGTAGGTCAGTCACACTGATTTTAACTTTTACAATATCTTAGTTCAAGCTACCATGGAGTTATACCTGTGCAACTGCAATAATTTCCTAATTAATACTTCTGCATCCATACATTATTTAATCAAGTAAATGTTAAGATTGAAGATAGTGAACTTATTGTGATGAACAAATTTAATCATGTTGATCATTTCTTAAAACGAAAAACAAAATCCTCAGCAAAATCTGACACTTGCAAAATTCTGCATTCTTATCTGTCATCAGTCTATTTTAGACACATAGGCTTTTATTTAATACCTCGTATATTCCCTGTTTCCTGATGCCTAAGCAATTATTCCTAGGCTGTAAGCACCAGATTCAATGCAATCCGTATCAAAATACCAATGACCATCTTTAAAAAAAAATTCTAAAATTTGTATGGAACAACAAAATGCCCAGAGTAGCCAAAATTATTCTCAGCAAAAAGAATGAAATTGGAAGGATCACATTACCTGACTTCAAGTTATACTACGCAGCTCTAGAAACCAAATAGCATCATACTGGCATAAAAACAGACAGACCAGTGGAACAGAATAGGGAAAACAGTAACAGATCCACACATTTACAGTGAACTCATTTTCAACAAAGGTGCCAAGAACATACATTGGGGAAATAACATTCTCTTCAATTAATGATGCTGGGAAAACTGGATATCCATATGCAGAAGAATTAAACTAGACTCTTCTCTCTTACCATGTCTGAAAATTATATCAAACTGGATTAAAGACTTAAATCTAAGACCTTGAACTATAAAACTACTACAAGAAAATATTGGGGAAACTCTTCAGGACATTGTTCTGGGCAAAAATTTCTTGAGTAATATAACCCAAAAGCAGAGGCAACCAAAGCAAAAACGGGCAAATGGAATCATAACAAGTTAAAAAGCTTCTGCACAGCATACAATCAAAAAGTTAAGAGACAACCCATAATGCGTGAGAAAATATTTGCAAACGACTCGTCTGAAAAGGGATTAATAACCAGAATATATATGGAGTTCAAACAATTCTATAGAAAAATGTCTAATAATCCGATTAAAAACTGGACAAGATATTTTAATAGACACTTCTCAAAAGTAGACATACAAATGACAAATAGGCATATGAAAAAATGCTCAACATCACTGATCATCAGAGAAATGCAAATCAAAACTACAATGAGATATCATCTCACCCCAGTTAAAATGGCTTCTATTCAAAAGATAGGCAACAACAAATGCTGGTGAGGATATGAAGAAAAGGGAACTCTTGTGTGCTGTCGGTGGGAATGTAAATTAGTATAAGCACTATGGAGAATACTCTAGAGGTTTCTGAAAAACTACAAATAGATCTATCATATGATCTAGCAATTCCACTGCTGGTTATATACCCAAAAGAACAGAAATTATTATATTGATGAGATATCTACACTCCTGTGTTTGTTGCAGTGCTGTTCACAATAGCTAAGATTTGGAAACAACCTAAGTGTCCATAATCAGATGAAATGATGGATAAAGAAAATGTGTTACTTAATCACATTGGAGCACTATTCAGCTCCAATGAGTTCCTTTCGTTTGCAACAACATGAATGAAACTGGAGCTCATTATGTTAAGTGAAATAAGTCCGGCATAGGAAGACAAACATTGCATGTTTTCACTTATTTATGGGATCTAAAAATCAAAACAATTGAATTTACAGACATAGAGAATAGAAGGATCATTACCAGAGACCGAGAAGTGTAGTAGGGATGTGGAGGAGAGGTGAGGATGATTAATGGGTACAAAAGAAATAGAAAGAATGAATAAGGTCTAACATTTCATAGCACAACAGGGTGACTATAGTCATTGATAATTTAATTGTGCATTTAAAAATAACTAAAAGAGTGTAATTGGATTGTTTGTAACACAAAAAGTAAATGCTTGAGGGGAAGGATACCCCCATTTGCTATGATGTGATTTTACACATTGCATGCCTGTATTAAAACAGCTCAAGTAGCCCATAAATATATACACCTTCTGTGTACCCACAAAAATTAAAAATATTTTTGAAAACCAAAAAATATAATTGATGTTTAAATCTGTGGAAACTGAGAAAAGTGGCGTACCCTCCATAATACAGGTGGAGTTTACCTAATCAATGTAAGATTTTAAGACAAGTTTTCTAAGGAAGCAAGAATTCAATCTTAAGTCTGAAACTTAGAAACTGCCCGAGTTTCCAGCTTGGTTTCTGATTTGCAACTCAATGCTCTAACGTCAACTTTTACCGGGATTTACCCCGCCCACTTGACTTACAGATTTTGCTCTTGCCAGGCCCCACAATTCTTTAATCATTCCTTCGTCATCCTTTCTCACTATACAAATATAGAAATATATTAGATAGGAAAAAAGATAGAGATAGATAGATATCACATTGGCTCTGTTTCTATGGAGAACCCCTGACAAATACAGTGCACCACACATAGTAACTTCCTTCTAAAGAATGCAAGATATAAAGTAAGAAAATAATAATGTAGTGGAGAAACCCGAAAAATTCTGGTTGGCCAGGTGATTAAGCTTAACATCAACAGTAATAAGTCACGCCAATTGTGTGTACCCTTGATATAATATATTCAAAATCATATTTTATCTCTATTACTTTTTCTTTAACCCATAAGTCTAGTGTAATCATGAGAAAAAAAAAGAGACAAATCACAATTGAGGGACATTCTGCTAAATATCTTACTAGTAGTTTTCAAACTTGTCAACATAATCAAAAAAAGGAAACTCTTAGTACTTTTTATGACCATGGTAAGTCTAAGGTGACATATTTTAAAATGTAATATGGTATCCTAGAGGGAATTCTTGGATAGATAAAAAGAAATTAAGGTAAAGTCAAATAACTCTGAATATATCATGTTTTGTAGTTTATTAGAATGGATTAATATTAGCTCATTATTTGTAACAAATCAATATAATATGCTATAGTACAGTTTTCGATAATCTAGGAAACTGAGCAAGGGTTGTATGGAAACTCTATGCTGCCTTTAGAATTTTCTATAGATGTAAGATTGTTCCCTCCCCCCCCAAAAAAAATAGATAAAAAGAAGTAGAGCAAAGGGAGAATACTTTTATCTTTTCTGTCTTATTCTTGATGGCTAAATGCAGATATTTTATCTGGACCTGGGAAATTTGTCTTGGGCTATGAGACAACATTGAGAAAGGAACATTTTGCACAGAGAATCGATAGGATAAATGGAGTATGGATCTTTGATACCACAGAGTATCATCTCAGTGTAGATCATGCAGATCTAGAGATCTATATGAGAGATAAATTTGATGTTATTAAATTATTGTTTCTAGTTATTTTGTTGCTGTGTGGAATTTTGTCATTAGTGGCTTAAGTTAGTCCTCATTATACCTTAAATATCGTAATATAATTAACAAAAACTATACTGATATATACTTAAGTCATTAGAATAAGTATAATGAATAACATTAAAACACCATAATTCACACACTTCTTCCTAATTATTTATAAAGTGTAATTTTGGTATTGAAGATTTCCATGTTGATGTCTATTGCCCATTTTTCATCTGGAGGTATAAACAGTTTCTGCCTTTTTCTAATTCCTAAAACTTAGTCAATATACAGTAAATCTTTTTCAAACATAAAATTTATAAGTAAAATTAGAATAACATCTTTTACTTTCCTTAGTGAAGTTCAACATCTTATTTTATTTTTTATCATTTTTATATGTTTGTCTATTTTGAATCATGCATTCCTCATGGAATCCACATTTGTTTCGCTTATTTATTTATAAATGACCAGTGAATAAATATGAAGAATTCTACGCTAATGCTAGTATTTATTAATGTAATTTTTGGAATTTAATATTATTATTATATGCATAATAGTCCATATTTATATTGATGTAATCAAATGCCTATAGTTTTCTGTGTATGATTTATTATTTTAGAGTATAAATTTCTATGTACCGTCTGCTTACATTTCAAAAATTTGGGGGACATTTATTATTAGTAGTTTGTGGTACTGTATTCTGATTATACTTGTGAGTTTTTTTTATTTGATTGCTTTTAACTAAGAAAATGTCTATACATATTTGTTAAAGCAGAATAGCTTTACAAATATTTGATAAGATGGAATTTATTTCCCCAAATTCAAATTTCATTTCTTTGTTCTTGTATTTACTTTCAGTTATATAGCTTAAGTTTACATTATTATTGTTTTAATTTCAATATCTATTGACTTCTTAAAATGACATATTAACTTTTCTGCATCGAAATTCCCACAATCAAATGTCCTTTAATATTTGCCCCCTCTCTGCAACTCATTTGTTGCCTCAGATTTCTGATACTTTCTAATATTCTGTGGCATGAGTTGATTTGCTTTATGTTGGCTCCACTCCCAACAGACACTTAGAATAATTAAGAAGTTAGTTTTGTTAGTCATCTTTTACTTGTCCTAAAAGTATCCATCATCTACAATTTTATAATGAATCTCTTTTGCTGTCATGCTCCCCCTTGTTCTCTTTATTCTTGTGAGTTTATGCATTGTTTTAACATTTCGCTCCCTTATTCTCATTTTGAGCAGATTGATATGAACAAGAAAAATATATTTTTGATTGTCCAAGTCATGGGGAAGTTTAGTTAGTTTGATTATTGAAAGAATTAAAATATAATTTTCTATATCTAATGAAGACGATATTTAAGACCTTTTTTCTAAATATTTAGGTGTTCTAGCTTTCTCACATTTTAATAATTGTAAGATGCCAGTATGACTTCAGCAGGCATATTATCTTTATATTTTACAAAATATTTGTTGCCTTGGGTGCTTTACTTGATGCAATTCAAGACAACTTCTTTGTTTTTCTTTTCTTTGCTTTGCTTTGCTTTGCTTCTGCTTGTTCTGCATCTTTTTTGGACATCTCCCCTTCCACTCCTCTTTTCACATTATTATGTTTTAAAATATTCTTTAAGTATTTAAAACTATTCCTCAAAAATAACTCTAAAACCCCTTTTCTGAAACAAGTTTCAAATATTCAACAGCATTCAACAGAACTTTTCAATTCTCCAAATATTTAACAAAAATAGCATATTCCTTTGTGCAAATGCATACCAAGAGAAAAATAAAGTGTTAAAAATAAATATTAACATGTATATTTTAGTTAGGTTTAAAAAATTACCTTAGAGGGCTTCAGTCTAGGAATGCAAGTAGTACTCATCATCAATGAACAATTAATAGAAAGCAATATGTTTAATAAATTTTAATGGGCAATAAGAAAGCTTTTCATGAAACTAAAAATATATTTGTCATAATATTTTGGGGAAAGAGGAATTGAAGTGTAGTTCTGAATTATTATAAAACTATTTTCTCAGACATATAGCTATCATTAAATTTACTTATAGAAGTTATGTATTTTATATTTATCTCTTTTCTGAATTTTGTGAACAGCTAATTTGATAGACATTAAAACAATTAGCAAAATAGTTGAAGTAGAAGTTAGATAATGTTTATGAAAAACAATTGAAAAGCAGGACAAACAGTTAAGGAGAACAGTTTTTTGGATATTTAAGTATATACTTAGTGTCCAATGGGGATGAAAGTCTGAGATTCCTACTCAGTCTTCTTCTAATTCACCCCAGTGTGGGAGGAAACTACTTCTGTGCCTCTTAATGCTGTTACAGTGTAGTGCTAGTCAAAGTCTACATTCCATACTCAGCTATTGTTAATATGAGTAAGGGTAAACTCACAGGGTTTTATTTGTTCGTTTGTTTTTGGTATTTGGTTGAAGTACGGTGGTTATTTTCTAAACCTTTTTTTCCCATCTTTCTATTCTACTCTTTCCAGATTCTCTGGCTAGCGAAAACTGGTATTTGTTGGGCCATTTTTCCTCTGTCGCTGGTTGGCATTTCAGTATACCAGCTTCATTATATTCACAACTTGGATAAATGAGGCAAAAAGAACAACCAATTGATCTTTTTAAAAGTCAATAAAAATAAAGAATGGGGAAAAGACACCTTATTCAATAAATGGTGCTGGGAAAACGGACTAGCCATGTATAGAAGAATAACTCTAGAGCTTACCTATAACCATATGCAAAAATCCAAGTTGAATTAAAGACCTCAAACTATAAAAATCCAAGAAGAAAACCTAGGCAACCTCTTCTGGACGCTGGCCTAGGCAAAGAATTTATGACTAAAGAAACAAAACAATAAAAAAAAGCAAAGGGAATAAAAACAAAAATTGACAAGTGGGACCTAATTAAACAAAAGAGTTTCTACACAGCAAAAGAAACTATTAAACAGACAACCTACAGAATGGAAGAAATTGTTCTGAAACTGTGCATCCAGCAAAGGTGTAATATCCATAATCTATAAGAAATTTAACAACTCAAAAGCAAAAAACAACCCCATTAAAAAGTGGGCAAAGTACACAAACAGATACTTTTTAAAAGAAGGCATACAAGTGACCAACAAAAATACTAAAAAATGCTCAACATTACTAATCATCAGAGAAATGCAAATAAAAGTCACAATAACATACCATCTCACACCAGCGAGAATGGTCATTATTACAAAGTCAAAAACCAACAGATACTGGTGAGGTTACAGAGAAAAGGAAACACATACATTGTTAGTGGGAATGTAAATTAGTTCAGTCACTATATGAAGCAGTTTGAAGATTTCTCTGTTTTTTGTTTTTGTTTTTGTTTTTGACAGAGTCTCACTCCATTGCCCAGACTAGAGTACAGTGGTGTCACCTTGACTCACTGCAACCTTTACCTCCAGGTTCAAGTGATTCTTCTGCCTCAGTCTCCCAAGTAGCTATGATTATAGGTGCCTGCCACCACACCAGTCTAATTTTCTAGATTTTTAGTAGAGACAGGGTTTCACCATGTTGCCCAGGTTGGTCTCAAACTCCTGACCTCAGATGATCCACCCACCTTGGCCTCCCAAAGTGTGGGAATTACCGGCATGAGCCACCATGCCCAGCTGAAGATTTTTCGAAGAACTAAAATACAACTATCATTTTACCTAGCAATCACATGATGGGTGTAAGTCCAGGGGAAAAGAAATTGCCATACCAAACCCACTGGCACTGGTATGTTTATCATGACACTATTCACAAGAGCAAAGTCAAGTCATGGAATCAACCAAAGTGCTTCTCAACAGTCGATTGAATAAAGAAAATGTTGCACATATACACCATGGAATACTACACAGCTGTAAAAGAGAATAAAATCATGTCCTTTGCAGCAACATGGATGCAGCTGGAGACCATTATCCTAAGTGAGTTAGGGCAGAATAAGAAAATCAAATACAGCATGTTCTTTCTTGGAAGTGGGAGCTAAGCAATGGGTAAAAGCAGACATAAAGATAGAAACAACAAACACTGAGGCCTCCAAAAGGGGAGAAGCAGGGACAGGGGCAAAGGATTGAAAAACTACCCATGAGTTACTATGTTCATTATTTGGATGATGGGGCCAATGGAAGCCCAAAACTCAGCATTTTGAAATATATCCAAGTAACACATTTGCACATATACTCTCTGAATTTAAAATGAATAAGTAAATAAATGGAAAAAAAAAGAAAATCATATGAACTCATTACAATCACCTTGTAAATATAGCTAATCTTAGTTATTTTGTCCACATTTCAGAATATAGGGCTAAAATATTTGTAAGGAAATGTTTTGAAAATTTTTACATTTATCAAAAGGTATAAACTTACAGATTAATGAAGGCAGATGAATGTCAAACAAGGTAAATCTAAATAAATAATCACTAAATACAACAATAATCTCCTGATTATTAAAGACAAAAAATATTTTAAAGCATCCAATAATACGTGATACCTTACTAGAGGGGAAAGCAATGTGAATGACAACAAAATTTTAGTCAAAAAACACAGAGAACAAAACAGCATGTTTTTTGAGTGTAGAGGAAAATACCTTGCAATTATTGAGCAATAATACCTTTCAGGAATAAAAGGGAAATTAAGATTTCTTAGGTGGAAGAAAACTAAGAAAATACACTATTAGAAGACCTATCCTAGAAGAATGACTGGAAGAAACTCACTAAATATAAATGACACAATGATAAAAGAAGTCTTGGAACACCAGGATGAAAGAAAGAACACAGTAAACAAAAAAGAGAAAGGGGATGGAAGGGAACATACAATAAGCTTTCTTCTTTTCTGACATTCTCTAAGGTCTTTTTAAAGAGTTTGACTAGTTACTTGAACTAATGAAGCAATCACAGCAGCCAAACTGTGATATTATGTATTCATAACATAATACCTTGAGCAATTGCTAAAATAATTTTACAAAAACATCATAAAATGAAATTATAAGAAACATGTAAGCAAGTCATAAAAGAGAAAGAGAAGACAGAAAATTTTTTTAGCAGACAGAACAAATAGAACAACCAGTGATCTCCTCATGAAATGGTTTAGACTATCTCCTTCATGCTGTTCTCATATTAGTGAGTGAGTTCTTGCAAGATCTAGTTGTCTTAAGTGGAAGACATAGAATGAATATATCAATCATTATATTTTCTATAAATGGTCTAAATACATTAACTAAAAGACAGACTGGTGGAGTGAATGTAAAAGCAAGATACAACACTATGCTATCAACAATAACAACAAAAATAATCATTTCAATATAACAATATAGGCAAGTTGAAAATAAAGAGAAAAATATATATGTCTATCATGTAAGCACTTATCATAGAAAGTAGGAGTGGGTTTATTAATATCTAATAGAGTATACTTCAGGGCAAAGAAAAATATGGATGAATAGATACATACAAATGTGTAGAAGAGACAACTTACCAATAATCAAAACAATTTTAGATACGTATGCATTAACACACAAAGAGCTACATAATATGTGAAGCAAAATTTGAAGACCTCAAAAGCACAGGCAACAAAAGTAAAAGTAGACAAATTGGATTCACATCAAACTAACAAACATTTGCACCTCAAAAGAAACAACTAACAAAATGAAGAGAAAACCTACAGAATGGGAGGAAATATTTGCAAATTATTCATGCAATAAGAGAAAAATGAGCATATATAAGAAACTCAAACATCTGAATGGCAAATAATAACAATAATATAATAATAATAATTCAATAATAATGTGGAAAATATATAACAGGCATTTCTCAAAAGAAGACATCCAAATGACCAACAGGTATATAAAAGCATGCTCAACATCTTTAATCATCAGGGAAGTGCAAATCAAAACCACATTAGATATCATCTCACTTCAGCTAGAATGGCTATGATCAAAAAGATGAAAATAACAAATGTTGTCAAAGACAGGGAGAAAGGGAAACACTTGTACACTGTTGGTGGGAATGCAAATGAGGGCAATCACTATGGAGGATCCTGAAAAAAAAATGAGCTACTATATGATGCAGCAATCACACCGCTGAGTATATATCAACTAAAAAGAAAAACAATGTACCAAATAGATATCTGCACTCCTATGTTTACTGAGCATTATTCACAATAGCCAGGATATGGTATCAATGTGTGTCCAACAACGAATGAATGATAAAGAAAATGTGTATAAATATACAATGGAATATTATTCAGCCATAAGAAATAATGAAATGATTGATATATTCATTCTATGTCTTCCACTTAAGTTTTATGTTCTATTTGTTCTGTCTGCTAAAAAAATTTTCTGTCTTCTCTTTCTCTTTTATGACTTGCTTACATGTTTCTTATAATTTCATTTTATGATGTTTTTGTAAAATTATTTTAGCAATTGCTCAAGGTATTATGTTATGAATACATAATATCACAGTTTGGCTGGTGTGATTGCTTCATTAGTTCAAGTAACTAGTCAAACTCTTTAAAAAGACCTTAGAGAATGTCAGAAAAGAAGAAAGCTTATTGTATGTTCCCTTCCATCCCCTTTCTCTTTTTTGTTTACTGTGTTCTTTCTTTCATCCTGGTGTTCCAAGACTTCTTTTATCATTGTGTCATTTATATTTAGTGAGTTTCTTCCAGTCATTCTTCTAGGATAGGTCTTCTAATAGTGTATTTTCTTAGTTTTCTTCCACCTAAGAAATCTTAATTTCCCTTTTATTCCTGAAAGGTATTATTGCTCAATAATTGCAAGGTATTTTCCTCTGCACTTGAAAAACATGCTGTTTAGTTTTCTGTTTTTTGACAAAAATTTTGTCATTTGCAGAAATATGAATGAAACAAGAGATTATTAAATGAAATAAGCCAGTCACAGAAAGAGAAATTTTGCATGTTTTTACTAATATGTGGGAACTAAAGTGGAGCCATTCTATTCTCTGTCACATGGAGACAGCAAATAGAATGATGACTACTAGAGGTAAGGAAGACAAGGGACCAGGGTGTATAAAGAGAAATTATTTGAGGGCTACAAAATGCAGTTAGAATGAATACATTCTAATATTCAGTCACACTGTAGGGAAATTATAGTTCACAAAAATGTATTGTTATAATAAGCATAGACTATTCAAAAAATAAGCTATTTTAAAATAGCTAAAGAGAAGAATTATAATGTTCCCACACAAAGAAAAGATAAGTATTTGAAGTTACTGTCATTTGGTTATTATACATTGTAGACAGGTAATAAAATATCGCATGTACACTATATGTATAACCATTGTATGCCAATTAAAATTTAAATAACATGTAAAAACTAAAAAAGAAGAATGGAATACTATAATAGAACTTTAGACATATGAATTGGATGACTGAGACAAAATGGACTGATTCTTCAAAATTTAATACGACCAAAACTTCCACGTTACGAAATACATTTTTATTTTTTTGAGACAGAGTCTCACACTGTCACGCAGGCTGGAGTGCAGTGGCACAATCTTGGCTTACTGCAATCTCAGCCTCCTGGATTCAAGAGATTCTCACACCTCATCCTCCCGAGTAGCTGTGACTAAATGGGTGTGCTACCACACCCAGCAAACTGTTGTATTTTTCATAGTGACAGGGTTTCGCCATATTAGCCAGGCTGGTCTTGAACTCCTGGACTCAAGTGATCCACCTGTCTCATCCTCCCAAAGTGCTGGGATTGCAGGCGTGAGCCACCACGCCTGGCCAAATACATTTCTTAGTTAGCACAATAATCATTCAAAGATATTAAATTTAAATATGTAAATGTCCAAAGAATAAAAAAAGAAAGCTTCAGACCCAAAGAGTTTCACTGGAGGATTCTAGCAAATATTTAAAGAGGAAGTAAACATCAGTGTTACAAATCTATTTCAGAAAATTACCCTAATTCCAAAATAAGACATAGGCCGTGGGAAGGAAGGAAGGAAGGAAGGAAGGAAGGAAGGAAGGAAGGAAGGAAGGAAGGGAAAAGGGGGAAAAGGGAAGAAAAACAGGAAGGAAACGACAG
Organism: Chlorocebus sabaeus; assembly: GCF_047675955.1. NCBI lineage: Eukaryota > Metazoa > Chordata > Mammalia > Primates > Cercopithecidae > Chlorocebus > Chlorocebus sabaeus. Next base: position 64,623,147 of record NC_132906.1, on the reverse strand, counting down.
GCCAGTGTCCCTTATGAATATACAAAAAAAGTTTAACAACTGTCTGGCATAGAATTTGGCAATACGTAAAAATATTTACACACAATACACAATCGTGATTTATTTCAGGGATGCAAGGTTGTTCATATCTGAAAACCAATCAATGTCCTCCACCATAATAGCAGGCTAAAACAGAAATTTTGCATTGTCATATGAGTTGATGCAGAGGAAGCATGTGACAAAATCCAATACCCATTCTTAATATCTCTCAGGGAAAATTAAATAAAAGGAAATTTCCTCAGCTTGATAGATATCATCTACAAAAAACCCTGCATCTAACATTATACTTAATGAAGAAAGACTGAATTTCTTCCTCTTAAGTTGAGGAACAATGTGAGGATGTTCACTCTCATCAGTTACTCAATATAATGCTAGAATATCTAACCAGTGCAGTAAGAGAGAAAAAAAATGACATAAAGGCACAAACACAGGAAAGAAAAAAATAAAATTATTACTCTTTGTAAATGGCATGATTATGTAGGAAATCCCAAGGAATATTTGTAAAAACCTACAAAAAACCAATTATATGTCTATATACTTGCAATGAATTCATTGACATGAAAATTATAACACCATTTACAATTGCTCAAAAATGAAAATTTTTGGTGTGAATGTGATAAAACATATATAGGACGTCTATATTGAAGACACTGATGAAAGAAATCAAGTAAGTTCTAATTTAATTAGGGAAGATACGATGTTCATATATTGGAAAATTCAAGATAGTAAGCATGTTAATTGTCCTTATAATCGATATATTTCAGTATAATTTCTATCAAATTTCCAACAAGATTTTGGTAGATATAAAAAACACTATTATAAAATGTATATGAAAAGGCAAATGAAGAGTAACACTTAAATAATTTTGAGAAAGCAATAAATGAGTTATTGGTCTGCTGAATTTCAAAAATTATATATCTAAAATGAACAGAATCCTCTGGTATTAGCAAGGGCATAGACACATAATTTAATGCAGCAGAATAGAGAACATAGAAATAGGTCCCTAGGGAATACTGATTTTTCACAAAGGCACAAAAGCAAGTTAATAGGAAGAAGACAGCCTTTCAAAAATGGTGATTGAAAAATTTGTTACTCAAAGGCAAAAATAAACCTTGACCTATCTTCACCTTGTACAAAAGAATTAGCTCAAAAGATGATGGACTTAAATGCAAAATGTAAAACTAAAAACTGTCATAACAAAGAAGGAAATCATAGAATCTAAGTACAGACAAAATTCTTAGACATGAAATCAAAAGTACAATCAGTAAAGAAAAATTTGATAAATCTGACATTATAAAAATTAAAATATTTTTCTTACAAAATAATCTACTAAGAGGACAAAAGGCCATGTCACAGATTTTGAGAACATTTATGGTAACAACATTTATGATAAAGGATTAGTACCTTGAATATATAAATAACTCTAAAAACTCAGCAGTAAAGAACCACCAACCAAGTTACAAATAGGTGAAAGACAGAGGTAAACATTTTAACAATTACAGTATATATGGCAAATAAGCATATGAAAAGATGGTCCACATTAGCCACCACAGAACTTCAGATTAAAACCATGAGATGTCACATACAGCTATCAGCATGGCCAAAAAGAAGAAAACAAACAAATAAACCAAAAAGACTGACAACACCAGGTTTTGGCAAAGATACAGAGAAAATGGATCGCTCACACTTACAGATGTCTCTAATTTAGTATATATTCTGCCTTCTGGAGTTGATATCAGCCACTTTTTTACAAAATATTTATTTTGAGATGGCACTTCGGTTTTGGCTTCCAAAAACCCTCTTTCAATGCTCTCTATCAGATTAACTCTTTCTAGATAGTATGCTATGTGATTACTTTCTCTACCATCATCCAGGGCAATGTGGACATTTACATTCCTCTCCCAATAAGCTCTGGCTTCCACCAGAATCATAAGAGCCTTCCAAGCAGCAAGTTTCTCCCATCTCCTGGATTCTCCTCTAGGCGTTAAATCCTATGTCTCAAGACAATATCCCCAAGTCAAAGAATTCTTGCCTATTCAGGATTATTTTCCAGACTTTTGCGCCCAAGAATCACAAAATCCAATCCCAGTTTTGCTTCCATGACTCCCGCAGATATTTGACGGGTAATTCTTGCAGTTCCTTTGGGGTATAATCTCTTGGTTTGATATGGTTTGGATCTGTTTCTCCACCCAAAACTCATGTCAAATTACAGTGTCCCATATTGGTCGTGGGGTCTGATGGGAGGTAATTGTATTATGGGAGTGATCTCCTCATGAAATGGTTTAGACTATCCCCTTCATGCTGTTCTCATATTAGTGAGTGAGTTCTTGCAAGATCTGGTTGTTTAAAAGTGTGTGGTACTTTCCCCTCAACTCTCTCTTGCTCCTGCTCTGGCCATGGGAAGTGTGTCCTCTCCCTTCAAATTTTGCCATGATTGTAAGTTTTCTGAGGCCCCCGCGGAAGTCAAGCAGATGCCAGCATCATGCTTCTTGTACTGCCTGTGGAACTGTGACCCAACTAAATGTCTTTTATTTATAAGTTACCTATTCTCAAGTATTTCTTTATAGCAATGTGACAATGGCCTAATACATGGCTTCTCTATCAAAACCAGCAATCTTTAAACTGGCTTAGGCTGGATGTAACTTTAGTTATCACCCATGCAGTCAGGAGAGGAGATGATCTTAAGGTCTTACACAGTCATATATTAAGGAAGTGGGTCCACAGAAGAAATGCTAGCTTTTTCTACAAAGAGCTTGGCCACCTCTTCAGTTTTGAGTGTTAGAAAAAAAAAAAAAAGCACTCTATAAAGCTATAATATTCATGTGCCTCCACCCAGATTTCATTATTATTTTGATGTACAATATTGTCTCCAACATGTTGCTGATTTTACTATAGATCCTTTTCTTGACTAAATTTTAAACACCTCAGGAGTTCCACAACTCCTTAAGTATAGTCACCTGAACCTCAGTTCAGCCCATTCCTCTGCAAGAGATAAGGCCTTTCTGTAAGCTAGGAAAGAAACATAGTGGCTCCCACACTCAGCCTTCAACTGATGATTAATCTTGCTGGTTTTCAATAGTCCTCTCTGGAGTGTCTATTCAGCCAATTTTAGCCAAATAATAACCAGGCACCTTCACTGTCCTTTGATGCATCATTACTTTCATATCTTTTGTATACATAATTTTGCACACAAAGACATTCTGCTGTACTGGGACATTTTCCCAGGTCACAAATGGTACAATCATTAGATATTTAGTCACTCTTTGTTCTAGGAAGGTATGTGCCCCACATACCCATCAAGATACAATTCTCCCTGCCAGCGAGTTACGGAGTGCTACAATACCAAATTCTGCATCATTTCCTACTTTCTCAGAAAACTCATGATACCAGTTATGTCAGTTTATTTCCTCCCAGGGAAGACTCCGAGATGGAGAGGAAAGTGCAAGATTGGTAGATTAATTTGGAGTAGGGAAGATTTCACAAATCATAAAGAGGGAAGACAGTGCTACTAGTAAGCAGAAAAAGCTTTCAAACCATAACATTGCCCTGACATCTCTGAAAAGAAAGATAACTGAGAATTGAATAGAAAAATATCTGACAGCAGTGCTGCCCTGAGAAATCCTAGTCAAATCTATTGGAGGCCAAGGGGAAACACAGCCAGTGAGATGACTCCCATCTGATAGTACCCTCACTACAGATGGCCATTGACTAGAGGCAGCATGTAGAAGCTGTGGCCTAAGCATTAACATTGCAGTGGATGCTGCATGTGAAGCAGATACATTTTGTCAGACAACTGGACTCCTCTCAGTAGATTCTCTCCTTAAGTGATATTTGGCTTCTGTAAGTATATGTGCATGCACGTTTCTGTATGTATATATACACACACACACACATATATACACATTTAAGATTATTGTTCATTACTCGATTTAAAAGCAGGTTGTGTTTTATACATTTCTCTGCATATTGATTAAGTTTCTTAAAAGTACATCATGGGGAATTAAGTTTATCCTGAATAGACCTATTATTGGTAAATCACTAAATGGCTGTTAATTTCATCAGTGGATGAGGCATAAATCAGATACAATGATTGTGTAATAAACTGCTAAAAGAGATGATTGAATCTGAATTTTATCAAAGTACTAGCTATTATACTCATTTTATTACTGAAATGGTGAAATTTTGGGCATAACATCACTGAAATACCAATACCTAAACACTGTCAGCTCCAGTACTGATAGTTTTTACTGTTAAAATTTCAGTACATGGTAGATGAAAAATCTCAGCTGATATAGGTTGACTGGCAAGATATGTTTGAGTAATTTTGCCAGTATGGGGTACTATTGCTGGTATTGATAGCACTATAAGTTGAAAACACATTTCATACAACTTTTGAAATTAAAAATTTGTTGAAAATTTAATATAATTTTATTGCTGCAGTTTAAAAATGGAGCTCATTCAATTCACATATTCTTTAAAAGCCTTAAAAATTAATTATATATATATATACACACTTACATGTTTCTAATATTATTTTAAGATATACTTAATTCCTCAGACTTTCACTTGAGTGAAAACTTGCCTTTGATCCTAAAATCTAAAAATTATTGTTGGCCATATACATGTCTTTCTTGAATATAATTGGATTTTATGATTAAAAAGTTCTAAATTTTTTTGTTGTCTCAGTTTTTCAACATTAATATCTAAACTGGGACTTTGTTGACTACTTCTATTCCTAAAATAATAATAATAGTTCTTGCCTTGATGTGAAAAAATCTTTAACTTTCTCCTGACTTTGAGTTCTTACCTATGTTTCCTCAGAACCCAGTAACTGATTTGATGTAGCACTATGGCATGTACCCAATCATTGTTTGTGACTCTTTCTGTTTGTAGCATTAAGTATATGGAATATCATCATTGATGCTGCATGTTAATTTCAGCATTCCATCCAGAGTTCACTGATAGAAGGACCTCGTAGCCGATATCATTTAGAAATGATTGCATTTTCAAGATAATGTGTTTGATTGCTTTTCTGCAATTAACAGACAAATTACTTTTGTTGAAGCCACCATTATTAATAAGCCCTATCATAATACTATTGTTAATTAAGTAGTTCAGTATTAAATTGTATTTTGTTCAAGAAGACTTAAGGATGTATTGTGGTTGCTCTCCTATATTGTTTGAAAATCTTGTAAAATAATGCAGTTACAAAATTTATTCGTATCATATGTCTTAATTTTAGCTAAATATTAATTTTTTAAATATCAATTTCTTTTTCTTTCTTTTTCAACTTTTATTTTAGGTTCATTGGGGTACATGTGCAGGTTTGTTTCATGAGTAAATTGCATGTCACTGGGATTTGGTGCACAAATAATATTGTCACCCGGGGAGTGAGAAGCATACTCAATGGTTAGTTTTTCTACTATTTCCCTCCTCCTACCCTCTACCCTCAAGCAGGCCCCATTGTCTATTGTTCCCCTCTTTGTTTCCATATGTACTCAATATCTAGCTCACATTTATATGTGAAAACATATGGTGTCTGGTTTTCTATTCCTGTATTAATTCACTTAGAATAATGGCCTCCACTTGTATCTATGCTTCTGCAAAAGACATGGATTTTTCTTTTTAATGGTTGCATAGTATTTCATGGTGTACATATACAACATTTTCTTTATCCTGTTCACTGTTGATGGGCATCTAAGTTTATTTTATGTCTTTGCCACTGTGAATAGTGCTGAGATTAACATATGAGTGCAGATTTCTTTTTGGTAGAACAATGTATATTCCTTTGGGTACATATCCAATAATGGGATTGCTGGGTTGAATGGTAGTTCCATTTTAAGTTACTTGAGAAATCTCCAAACTGCTTTCCAGAATGGCTTAACTAATTTACATTCTCATCAGCTGTGTATCTTTCCTTTTCTGTGTAGCCTTGCCAACATCTATTATTTTTTAGCTTTTTATAATAGCCATTCCTACTTGTGTGAAATGGTATCTCACTGTGGTTTTGATTTGCATTTCTCTAACGATTAGTGATGCTGAGCATTTTTCAGATGTTTCTTGGCCATGTGCATGTCTTTCTCGACTGCAACAACAACAACAAAATAGACAAGTGAAACCTAATTAAATAACTTATTCTGCAGAGCAAAAGAAACTATCCATTGAGTAAATAGTCAACCTACAGAATGGGAGAAAATATTTGTAAACTGTGCATCCCACAAAGGTCTAATAACCAAAGTTATTTAATCTATAAAGAATTTAAACAAATCAATAAGCAACAAACAAACAAACTCAGTAAAAAATGGGCAGAGGATATGAACAGACAGAACTTAATTTCTTTATTCTTAAAACTAGTAATTCAGTTAATTTAATTGAAAAATAAAGATTGTATATATATGTGATAAGTAACATGAAGTTTTGAATGACTAAATTTAGCTGGTTGATATGTATGTTACCTTATATGTTTAACATCTTTTGTAGTGAGAACACTAAAAATCCAATCTCTTAGCAATATTCCAGCATACAAATAATACAACACATTATTTTTAGCTATAGCCATTACATTGTATAATAGATCTCTTGAACTTATTTATCCTATATAACTAAATATTTGTAGCCTTTTACCAACATCTCCCTAGTCCCCTACCCAACCACTCCAGTCCCTGTTAACAACCAATCTACTCTCTGATTGTATGAGCTCAACATTTTTAGGTTATACATATGTATGGGATTATGTGGTAGTTGTCTTCATGTGCCTGGCTTAGTTTACTTAACATAATGCCCTCCAGGTTCATCCATGTTGTCACAAATAACATAATTTCCTTTGTTTTTCAGGCTGAATAGTATTCCATTATGTACATATGAGAAATTTTCTTTATCCATTCATGCATTGATGGATAGTTAGGTCGTTTCTATACCTTGGGTGTTGTGAATAATGCTGCAATGTACAGGAGTGCAAGTTGTTTTTTTTTTTTTTTTTTGACATGCCTATTTTGTTTATTTTGAATATACAGTTGACCCTTGAATAATGTGGGGGCTGGGGTGCCAATCCCCTGCAGAGTTGAAAATTCATATATAAATGTTGACTCCCCCAAAACTTAACTACTAATAGCCAACTGTTGATAAAATTATTACCAATAAGATAAACAGTTGAATAACAGATATTTTGTATTTCATATATGTCACACAATATATTATATAAATAATCTACATATAAGAAAATGTTATTAAGAAAATTATAAGAAAGATAAAATATATTTACTCTTTATTAAGTGGAAGCCATCATCATAAAAGTTTTCATCATCTTCACGTTGAATAAGCTGAGGAAGAGGAGGAGAAGGGGTTGGTTTCAGGGTGTCAGAGTTGACAGGGCAGAAGGAAATCATCTTATAAGTGGATCCATGAGATGAAATCCATGTTATTCAATGGTCAACTGTATACCCAGTAGTAAGACCGCTGGATCACAGGGTAGTTCTATTTTCAATATTTAAAGAACCTCAATATTATTTCCTTTAATGGTTTCACTAATGTACATTTCCTTCAACAGTATGTAAGAGCTCCCTTTTGTCCATATTCTTTATTTTACTATTTTATTTTATTTTATTTTATTTTATTTTATTTTATTGAGATAGTGTCTTGCTAGCTCCATAACCCACGCTGGAGTACAGTGGTGCAATCTCGGCTCACAGCAGCATCGTCCTCCTGAGCTCAAGCGATCCTCCCACTTTAGCCTCTTGAACACTTAGGATGCGCCACATGCTTGGTTGTTTTTTTTTTATTTTTATATTTTGTAGAGATAGGGGTCTTGCTTTGTTTCTTAAGCTGATGTTTTGAACTGCTGGTCTCAACTGATTCTCCCACCTCTGCCTCCCAGATTGCTGGTTTTACAGGCGTGAACCACCATGCCATGCATCTTTCGTCTTTTCCTTTTTTTTTTTTTTTTGAGATGGAGTCTCGCTCTGTTGTCCTGTCTGGAGTGCAGTGGCGCAATCTCAACTTACTGCAAACTCCACCTCCTGGGTTCATGCCATTCTTTTGCCTCAGCCTCCCAAGTAACTGGGACTACAGGCGCCTGCTGCCACACCAGGCTAATTTTTTTTTCTTTTTCTTTTTTTTTTTTTTCTTTTGTATTTTTAGTAGAGACGGGGTTTCACTGTGTTAGCCAGGATGGTCTCGATCTCCTGACCCCGTGATCTGCTCACCTCGGCCTCCCAAAGTGCTGGGATTACCTTTTGTCTTTTTGAAAATAGCCATTCTAATAAGAGTAAGGTGATATGTCTCTGGTTTTTATTTGCATTTCCCTGATGATGAGTGCTTTTAAGCATTTTATCATATTCCTGTTGCCCATTTGTATGTCTTCTTTTAAGAAATGTCCATCCAGATTTTTTTTGCCTATTTTTTAATTTGGTCATTTGTTTTCTTGCAATTGAGTTGTTTAATTTCTAATATATTTGGATTTTTAATTTTTTAATTTTGAATTTTAATTTAATTTTATTGAGGTAAATATACATACATAATTTGCCATCTTTACAATTTTAAGTGTACATTTTAATGGTAATACACTTATGTTCCTTTTTATCTCCTTTTATCCCTTTCCCTTTTCATAGGTGTTATCTTCATTCTGTTGATTATTTCTTTTTCTGTGAAGAAACATTTACATTTTATGTAATCTGAGTTGCCATTTTAACTTTTGTTGTTTGTCTTTGAAAGATCATATTCAAAAAATCATTAACCAGACTAATGTCATATAGCTTTTTCTGCTACGCTTTCTACTGGTAGTTTTGTAGTTTCAGGTCTTATGTTTATGTCTTTAGCTCATTTTGAGTTGATTTTTATATGTGAAGGAGATAAGGGTGCTATTTCATTCTTCTGCATGTGAATATCCAATTTTCCCAATGCCATTTACTTAAGAGACTGCCCTTTCCTTCACTGTGTGTCTTGGCAGTTTTTTCAAAAATTAATTGACTATAAGTGCATGAGTTTATTTCTGGGCTCTCTTTTCTGTTCCATTAGTCTGTATGCCACTATGCTGTTTTGGTTACTATAGCTTTATAGTATATTTTGAAGTTGGGTAGTGTGTTCCCTTCACTTCTGTTCTTTTTACTTAAAATTGCTTTGGCTACTGCGAATCTTTTGTAGTTCAAAATGAATGTTATGATAGTTTTTCTCTTTCTGTGGAAAATGTCATTGGAAGTTTAATAGGAATTACATTGAATCTGTAGGTCACTCTAGACATGATGAACATTTTAACAATATAATTTTTTTAATCCATGAACATAGGGTATATTTCCATTTGTTTATTTCAATAGGTTTTAGGGGAACAGGTAGTGTTTGGTTATATGGATAAGCGCTTTAGCGGTGATTTCTGAGATTTTTAGTGCACTCATCACCCAAGCAGTGTACACTGTACGTGATATGTAGTTTTTCATTCCTCACTCACCTCCCACTCTTTCCCCTGAGGCCCCAACGTCCATTGTATCATTCTTATGCCTTTGCGTCCTTATAGCTCAGCCCCCACTTATAATAGTGAGAACATGCAACGTTTGGTTTTCCATTCCTGCGTTAGCTCACTTAGAATAATGGTCTCAAGGCCAGTTGTGGTGGCTCACACCTGTAATTTCAGCACTTTGGGAGGCAGAGACAGGTGGATCACTTGAGCTTAGGGGTTTGAGACCAGGCTGGGCAACAAGGTGAAACCCTGTCTCTACCGAAAATACAAAAATTAGCTGGCCATGGTGGCTCCCACCTGTAGTTCCAGCTACTTGAAGGACTGAGGAGGAGGATTGCTGAGCCCAGGAGGCTGAGTTTGCAGTGAGCCTGAGATCACACCACTGCACTGCAACCTGGGTGACAAAGTGAGACCCTGCCTCAAAAAAAAAAAAAAAAGAGTAATGATCTCCAACTCCATCCAGATTGCTTTGAATGTCATTATTTCATTCCTTTTTATGGATAAGAAGTATTCCATAGAATATACGTACCACAGTTTCTTTATTCACTCATTGATTGATAAGCATTTGGGCTGGTTTTATATTTTTGCAATCGCAAATTGTGTTGCTGTAAACGTGTGTGCAATAGTCTTTTTCGTATAACTTCCTTTTCTATGGTTAGATATCTGGTAGTGGGATTGCTGGATCAAATGGTACCTTTACTTTTAGATTTTTAAGGAATCTCCATTCTGTTTCTCAAGGTAGTTGTACTACTTTACCTTCCCACTAACAATGTAAAAGTGTTCCCTTTACACCACCTCCAAACCAATATCTATTATTTTTTATTTTTTAACTATGGCCATTCTTGCAGAAGTAAGGTATTACATTGTGGTTTTTATTTGCATTTCCCTGATAGTGATGTTAAGCACTCTTTTCATTTGTTTGTTGGTCATTTGTTTATCTTCTTTTGAGAACTGGCTATTCATATCCTTGGCTCATTTTTTGATGAGATTTTTTTTTTCTTGCCGATTTGTTTGAGTTCCTTGTAGATTCTGGCTATTAGTCCTTTGTCAGATTCATAGTTTGCAAAGATTTTCTCCCACTGCTGATTATTTCTTTTGCTGTGGAGGAGCTTTCTAGTTTAATTAAGTCCTATCTACTTATTTTTGTTTTTGTTGAATTTGCTTTTGGGTTCTTGGTCATGAAGTCTTTGCCTAAGGCAATGTCTAGAAGGGTTTATTCAATGTTATCTTCTAGAAATTTTATGGTTCAGGTCTTAGATTTCAGTCCTTGATCTATCTTGTATTGATTTTTGTGTGAGAGATGAAAATCCACTTTCATTTTTCTACATGTGTCTTGCCAATTATCCCAGCACCATTTGTTTAATAGGCTGTAAGTATTCAGCTTTACTTCTGGGTTCTGTATTCTGTTCCATTGGTCTATATGTCTATCTTTATACCAACACCATGTTGTTTTGGTGACTATAGGCTTATAGTATAGTTTGAAGTTGGAAATATTCCTAGATATGGTTATTATATTATTATTATTTTTACATCTACTGTAAAGGGGTTGAGTTCTTGATATGATTCTTAGCTTGGTCGCTATTAGTGTATAGCAGTGTTACTGATTTGTGTACATTGATATTGCATCCTGAAATTTTACTGAATTCATTTATCAGATCCAGGAGCCTTTTGGATTAGTCTTTAGGGTTTTCTAGGTATATGATCATATCATTGGAAAACAGCAACAGTTTGATTCCTCTTTACTGATTTGGATGTCTTTTATTTCCTTCTCTTGTCTGATTGCTCTGACTAGGATTTTCAGTACTATGTTGAATAGAAGTGGTGAAAGTGGGCATCCTTGTCTTGTTCCAGTTCTCAGGGGGGATGCTTTAAGCTTTTCTCCCAGTATAATGTTGGCTGTGTGTTTGTCGTAGATGGCTTTTATTACCTTAAAGTATGTCCCTTCTATGCTGATTTTGCTGAGGGTTTTAATCAAAAACGGATGTTAGACTTTGTCAAATGCCTTTTCTGTATCTATTGAGATGATCATGTGATTTTGTTTTTAATTCTGTTTATGTGGTGTATCACATTTATTGATTTGTGTACGTTAAGCCATCTAAACATGGGGTTTTTTTCCATTAATTTTTGCCTTCTTCAATTCATTTTATAATGTTTTCTGCTAATCTTATTGTGCCATAACTATTTTCTGAAAAAATAAAGTAATGGAGCAAAGGATCATATATTTGCTATTCCTAAATCAAACATACCCTAAATTAATTTTTATAATATTTTGACTTGAGAAATTTTACTTTTCAGTTTTTTTAATTCTCAGTGGTAATGACATTGTTACTGATTTTCCATTCTATATATATAGTTAGATTCACTATTCTGTGTGAGATACTGAAATCACTTAATAATAATAAGTAAAAAGACATATGTTAATATATCTTTTTGGTACTGTGACATAAAAAGTAAAAATTGATGAGTATCTGAATATCTGAAATACTTTATTCAGAATTAGCCATTTGTTGATATCTTAGTTTATATATAATAGATTATATCAAAGAAAATATTTTTGAAAAATATATTTTTCCACAAAGTCTTTTATTTCTAGTATTCATTAGTTGGACAAATTATTTAAAAAAATTTAAACTACTGAAAAATTGGGAGTCTGTAGCATTTTCTTTGACGAGTTTTTGTGAATATTTTTAGATTTATTTAGAAGGTGTACATGATGGAGTAACTTCTCGCTAATTTTTTGCACTTGGTGTTTAGATTTTTGTTAAGAAAAACATGTTTTGGATACTTAATTTTCCCAAGCACTTTCTTATTTCTTCATTCACTAAATATCCTTATTGAGTCTAGGTTAAGGGTGATTTACCATGGATGTGGTTACACAGGATTTTTGCATTTTTTTCTTATAATATTTTGACTTGACAAATTTTTTTTAAATTTATCTTCAAAAAGATATAAAGAATTCCAGAATATATTGTCTTGAAAGTAAATATGCTAATGATTAAGCATGTTGAAAATCTTTTTATGTATCTATTGACTGTTTGTATTTCTTCTTTGGAGAAATTTCTATTCAGGTCTTATGGGGATATTAGTTTTCTTGCTATTTAATTGTTTGATATATATTTTGAATATTACTTGTTTGTCACTTATAGATTTGCTAATATTTTCTTTCATTTTGTAAGCTGTCCCTTCACTCTGCTGATATTTTCCTTTGCTGTATGTGGAAGCTTTTTAGCTTGATATAGTCCCATTTCTCTATTTTTGTCATTTGTTCCCTGTGCTTTTGGTATCATATCTATGAAAACGTTGCCAATACCGACATCATGCTTTTCCTCCACATTTTATTCTAGGAGTATTACATTTTCATGTCTTACATTTAATTCTTTAATCTATTTTGAGTTTATTTTTGAGTGTGGTATAAGGTAGGCATTCAATCTCAATTTTTTTTTTTTTGCATGGGGAAATACATTTTGGCCAACACCATTTATTGAAAAGACTGTCTATTCCCCTTCATATAATTTTGGTACCCTTGTCAAAAATCAGTTGTGTATATATATATACACACACATATATATTAAAAAAATATTTATTTATATATATAATATTTATTTATATATATATATGTAAACTTATTTCTGGGCTCTTTCTTCCATTCAGTTGGTCTATGTGTCAGTTTTTATGTCAGTCTATACTGTTTTTATTTTTGTAACTTTGTAATGTATTTTGAAATCAGGAAGTGTAAAGACTTCAGCTTTTTTCCTGTTTCTCAGTATTGATTTGGATATTTATAATCCTTTCTTGTTTCATACGGATTTTAAAATTCTTTTTGGATCTGAGAAAAAAATCTGTTAGAATTTTGATAGAGATTGCATTGAATCTATAGTTTGCTGTGTACAGTGTAGACACTTTAAGATATTGTCTTTCTACTGATAAACCTAGGATGTCTTTCCACTTGCGTTTTTCTGACTTTGTTACTTTTATCAATGCATTATTATTTTCAATAAATAAGAATTTCACTTCCTTAGATAAGGTTATTCCTTCATTTCTATACTTTTTGGTACTATTATAAATGAAACTGTTTACCTAACTTTATTTTCAGATAGTGTGTTCTTAGTGCATGGAAATACAACTCATTTTTATGTTAATTTTGTATCTTGCAACTTTACTGAGTTTGTCAATTCTAACAGTTTTTTAAATTGAGTCTTTAGTGTTTTCTATACATAATAATGTCATTTGAAGGAAGATGTAAATCAAACCACAATGTTTTGATACCTGTTAGAATGATTATTATCAATACAAGAAAACACAAGTGTTGGCAAGAATGTGGCAATGTTAGAAGCCTTGTACATTGTAGGTGGCAATGCAAAATAGTGCAACTGCTATGAAAATCAGTCTGGAGGTTCCTCAAACAAAACTAAAAACAGAAGTACCATATCATCTGGCAATCCCACTTATGGATATTTATAAAGAATTGAAATCACAATCTCAAAGAGACATCAGCACTCTCATGTTTACTGCAGCCCTATTTACAATAGCTAAAAAAATTGAACAAATTAAATGCACTTTTACAGATAGATGAATAAATAAAATGTAGAATATATATACAATTCAATATTATGCACCCTTAAAAAAGAAATTTTGCAGTGTGTGACAATATGGATGAACCTTTAGAATATTATGCTTACAAAATAAGCCAGTCACAGAAAGGCAAATACTACATGATTTCACTTATATGAAATATATAATCTAGTAAATTTCACATATTCAGAGAGTAGAATATTGGTTGCCAAGGACTGGTTTAATAGGAAAATAAAAAGTTGCTAATGAACAGGTATAAAGTTTCAGTTATGCAAGATGAATAAATTCTAGGGATCTGCTGCATAGTATTGTGCCTATAGTTAATAATAATATGTACTCACTCAAAATGTATTAACAGAGTAGATCTCATGATAAGTATTCTTACAAAACTAAAAAAAAAATAGAAATTCATGTACTATATGTAGTTAAATAAGTAACACCTAATGAGATTATGCTAAATAGAAAGAATAATAATTTATACTAAATACTAAATATCCTATATACAAGTGTTTCTTATATACAGGTGAAACAAAATTCAAGACAGTATTGTTGAATCATATGTTTTAATAGTCATTGCCAGATGGCTTTCCAAAAAGATTGTTACTATTCTTATTTCCAGTAGGAGTCTATGAGAATTTATTTCCCTCTTTATCTCCCCATATTCATTAGCATCAGAAACTGCCTGAAGGATGGGTAGGTTAGTAGATAAATAATTTTTAATTTTTGCCAAGCAAATGCCATGAATTGATATTTTATGCATTGCTTTGATAACTAATAATAACAATTTTTACATATGTGTTGATCATTTATATTTGCATACTACCCATTTATCTATGAGTGTGTCTTTTTCTGAATAATTTTTATAAATGTTTGTTATAGAAAATTTAGTTAATAGAAGTACGCATGTATTTTCCAAGCTTGTGTATATGGTATAATTTTCCCATTTATTTTCATTTTTATATGTAAATATACTTAATTATAAATGTAGTTCTATATGTTCAGATTTTGACATAGGTTTATTCTTTTTGTTTCAATTTCTATTAAATAGAAAATTTAATCTACTAATAGTAGTGTGTTCTATAACTTATAGCTGATGCTAAACAGAAAAGTATCTGTAATAAAATACTATATCTCCTTACTTTTATGAAAATTAGTAGAATAACTCACTTATAATCAAAATAGTACTTTCTGGCATGGACACTTATTTTTAGTTATGTTATATATTCTTTCAGTTTTGTTTATAGAAATTTCTTAACATTACCTTTTTTACTACTATTAACATGTTTCAACATATTAACTCTTCTACTTACACATTTTTAGGCAAGAAATTGGGCAAATAAAGTATGAAACCCATAGTCATGAATCTAATATGATTACATAAAAATTAAACTTTGTAATTTATAATTTATGGCCAAAAGCTTTCTGTGTTTCTCTTATAAGTTTGGAGGCTGAATAATTCTTTTTTCAGTGAAAGTGCAAATTAATAGAAGGTCATACATTGCTCGTTATACATCTACATACAAAGATACATATTTAAGCATATTTATTTATTTAAGCATAATTAATATTGGAATATCTAAAATAAAAAATTGAAAATTGTTATATAAATAAAAGGTGTTCAAAATATATGTAAATATTTTATGCCAAGGAAGAAATACAAAAACAGTAGACTTCTCCTGAAAAAGTATGAACTAGGCTTTGAAGAAAAAGATTATTGAGATATGATAAAGCTATATGAAAAGCTAACAAAGTAAGCCATTAATCAAAAGGCTCATGTTATTCTGAGAAAACAAATACACATATATTTTTTTTAATTGAATGTTATCTAAACTATGGTTTTTAGGTAAAGGAATTTATTTAAATTTGTTCTGGAAACATCCTTAGACTATGTATTACTATGTATTGCCAATACTGCTTTCAAACATAATTTCCAGTCAGATTTTTGACAATTAATAGTGTCTGTTTGATTTGGCAAGCCATACAGTTATTTAACTTGGGTAAGTATGGAAGAATAAAAAATTAGAACTCTGTCTTTTTAAATGTGTGTTTGGTGTTCTGCAGAAGGTCAGTTTATATTAATAATTAGGTTGTCCATTACAATGGTGGAAAATTGAATATTACAAATCTACGTTAGTGATTGTTTTCATGGTCTCCAATAGAAATATGAAACAACTTCTACATACTTACCTCTCAGCCTCACCTAAGGGCATCAGCCCTTGAACGATCTCTAGAATGTCCTCATCTGTCAGCTATAGCTGTCAAACAAGAAAACCAATATGTGTCATACTGAAGGTATAATGCATTCACAGATGTAAGTGACCAGGATATTGGAACAGAAACAGTAATGAGAAAAAAATTTATAGCCACCACCTTTTGCTTAGGGAACTGTAAATTTTATACCCCTTCAGTGAAGATTTTATTCTCAATCTGCACTAAAGACAAAGAAGAAAAGTAGAATAAGAATTAGGCTTCACAAGATGAAAATAGTTCATGTCAGCAATTCTTCCACTACATTCAGCGTTAAGTATTAGTCAAGCTTTTATAAAGAATGGTAAGTGGCAGCATATTTGTTCTTTCTATCTCAAATTCATTCAACTTGAAAGCATTGCTCATGCAGGATGACAGGATGACAGACTTCTCAGATAATGAGAAAGAAAAAAACTCTAATAAATCTGTATTTGACTAAGACCTTTTGGCATCATCTCACATGGTATTCTCATCAACATTCTTGATAAATTGTAGAATGTGTACAGGAGAATCACACCCAAATAGCAATAATCAATGACCCTGTCAAGCTCAGGCAATATATTTAAAAGGTATCAAAATAGTTGAACCAAGAGATGTTATTTATATATTTCCCAAGAAGTCTGATAGCAAAAAATGTCAGACTATTCATTAAATTAGAAGATGACATCACACCAAGTGAAGCTGTTAAGAAATCAACAATAGATTTTTGAATATTATGATGAATTAGATAAATTTCCTCACAACTTCATGAAAATATGTTTAACTATAGAACTAAATAGTATAATCACATGAATGAACCCATAATGGTAGAAATTGTTTAGTTTAAATGCTCCAAAACAATAGGAAACTTGATAATTTACCTACTTCCTTCTCCATAAAATAGCAATGAAAATGGTAAACTAAACAATTCTGCAATTTAAAAACTTCACATATTGAAAAATCTAAGATAAATTTCTATAACTTGGGATTGAGATACGATTAGTAGCATACTTGTACTGTTATAACTGAAAAAGAATAAACTTGTTTTACATAAATAACAGCTGGAAGAATGCTGTTTCAATGAGTGTTGCAGGAGGTAGAGAAAGTGTCTATACCATTAGAAATTTCCCTCTGTGGCAGGTAGCTTCTAAAATGCTCATCCAATAATTTCTGGCTACTGGTATTCACAACTTTGTGTAATCTTGTCCTTTTGAGTACAAGCTAAATTTCTTGACTTTCTTCTAGTGAATAGATTATGATAGGAGTATTGGAATGTTACTAGCAAGAGTAGATTACAAAAGGCTGCATTCTGTCTTGATTGTGCTTGCTGTCCCAGTATGTCTTGTATTACTCACCTTGTATGTATGATACCAGCCACTATGTTGTTAGGTTGCACTAAGGAGAGGAGCACATGGCAAAGAACAAATGTTCACCAACAACTATGTGAAAAAACTTGGATATTTATCCTTCTACAATCAAGCCTTCAGATAAAATTGCAGCCCCAACTGGTAACTTAACTTTTACTTTTTGGTAGTCCTTGAGTAAGAGATGTGTAATTAAATGAGTTCTGCATTCCTGAGCAACAAAAGCTGTGAGGTAATAAATATTTGTTCTTAAAGTCCTAGGGTCGTTTTTAGGTATTTGTAATACATCAGTAGATAACAAATATACATTTTTGTTACTATTAAATAGATAGTCTAAAATGTGGGCATGGCTTTAGAATGAAGGGGTGAGTACGAGCTGGAAGAACATTCAGGGAATCATTAGTGAAAACCTACATTCACCTGAACAGACTGTCAGTAGCATCTAAGACTTTGAGGACATGGCAGTTTATGGTTTATATGAATATGAGAAAAATCTTATTGCAAACTGTATTATGGTAAATGATTATTATTTAGTGGCTGGAAATTTGGCCACACTGCTACTTTCAGATAAGTGAAAATTAGGAGATACTTGATGAATTGAGAGATCAACTTAAAAAGATATATAATATTATAAATAAAAAAGATAATATTTATTTTTGATTAATTATATATTAAATTAAGGTAGAATGGAGAATGGGTAGAATTTGGTCAAAATTCAGTGATAAAATGAAAGAAAATCTCAAAATAATCAAGACACAAATATCAAAGAAAATTAGTATAAAGTAAACATATTGTAAATGAGACTTTTTAAATTATGAGTTAGAAATCACACTAAATTGATGCCAAAAACCAAATGCTTTGTGAAAATATAAAAATCATTTTTGTCATTAAACTCACTAAAAAGTGAAAGCACCACAACATAACTTATAGGCTTTCAGATTAAAAAGCTGTTTATATTAAGATAAAAAGTTTATATTGAGTCACATTTCTATTCATGTTAAAGACAATCAAAACATATGCTAACATATTTAGAGTCTCAAATTATAAATATAAACATGTACAAATATAATTGCATAAATTTGACAATAATATATAGTGAAAATATACATAGTTATTGAGTGAAATACCAACATAGTTGAAACAATTAAACGGTGAATAAATCTGAAGTTAAATATAAGGATGTCCTCTTAGATATTAGAACCACAAATTTCAAATGAGATAAATAGAATAACTGAAGCTTCCCCAAAATATCTAGAAGACAAAGTCCTCTTCTTTAAAGTAGTATTAAAGAATATAAATATATTATTAATTGTTTTGTATACAAGATGAACTATCAGAGTGGGTGAAGGATTATCCAAAAATTAAATCCCTTTTTAAATGTACATTAAGACAAAATAATTGGTTCAGTTATGATATTGTTAACTATGAAAATAAGCTAAAGTATATTCAATTAATAGATGCTAGAAATAAAGTATAATTTCAAAATCACTGAAAGAAAAAAACCCATCAATGCAAACTACGATCCATAAGCACACTGCTGATGTGAAAGGTGGAGCCCAGGTGGTAATACCAGCGATGGGGAGCAGCTATAATACAGATGAAGTTTTGCTTGCTTGCCCACTGCTCACCTCCTGTTATATGGCCTAGTCCCTAACAGGCTATGGACTAGTACCAGTCTGTGGCCTGGGTCCTGGGTTGGGGATCCCTGTTCTAAGTAACAAAGCCTTACTGTGCCAGGAAGAAGGATGCAAAAACCTGAGACTGAGGACCCTGGTGAATAAACCCCAGCAGCAAGGAGAAAATCAGGAGGAGGGGAAAGGTGATGCAACACTGAAATAGGAGAAGAAATTTTTTTGAAAGGCACACTGTTGAAACCCAGACTGCAATACAGGCCACAGTACAAAGCTAATATCATCAGAGAACCAAACTCTGTACCGACTCCTTTTAATGATACTAAAAAGCTTTAAGTAGAAGTAGCAGAGAATACAGCAAAGAGTGCTGCAAGGGACTGATTCTCATTGGGAAGGAACAGTAAGGAAAGACATAGACCCCAAAATGAGGGTGCTTCACTAAATAAATTTGTATCCTTTGGTGCTCACCCTAGCAACAAACTTAACTCTAGTAACCATAGCGACAATAAAATTTAAACATATCAAAAGTAACAAAATAACAAAAATTCTTACACTAAAATCCAAGAATGAAACATCTCATGTTATTCCCCCTATCAACAGAGATGGAAACTTTAAGAAATAATTTATTGGAATTTTAAAATAAAAATCAAAGTAATGTAAATGAAAAATATGTCTATGGGTTCATTAGTAGACTTGTCACAGTCTGAGAAAAGTGAGTGAACTTGTTGACAAATCAATAGAATTTACCCAATCTAAAAGACAAAGAAAAAAAGAATGAAAAATAAACTATGTTAAAATATAACAGACCATCCAAAATATGTGTGAAAATATAAAAAAATTGCAGCATATATGTAACTGAAATTTTACAAAGGGAATACAAAGATTATGTGCAAGAGACATATGTGAGGAAATAATAGGGATAACTTCAAATATAGGCATGGCGGAAAACAAACCACTAAATCCAAAAAGCTCAGAAAACACAGTGTAGGATAAAGGCTATCCCCTCCAACATACACATGCATGCACAAACACACACACAAACACACCCCTAGGCATATCATATCTAAACTACTGAGAGCACAGGCTGAAAGAAAATCTTAAAGTCCACATAGAAAAAATACAACACAACAAAGCCAAACAAAATAACTTGTTACCTATAGGAGAAGAGGAACAAGGCTTAGAATTAAAGCCATATTCTCATCAAAAAACAACATAAGCAAGAACACAGTGAAGCAATATCTTTAAAGTACTAAAAGAAGAAACTAAACTATGCCAACTTCAAACTCCATATTCAGTGAAAATATCCTTCAAAAGTAAAAGAAAAATGAAGACTTTCCTATGCAAAAAATTGCTGAAATTGTTAGGATATATGCTCTGCAAATACTAAAACTTTCTTAAGGCAGAATAAATATTTTACAGGTCAGAATCTGGAAAGGAAAGAAATGAACAAAATCAGATATCGAAAAAATTAAGGGAATATTCTTACTTTACATTCTTTAAAAGAAAACGATGTTGGAAGCAATAGTAATAACCATGTTTTGGGTATTTATAGTGTATATAAAAATAAACATAACATTAGTGATTGGAGGAAAGAATAGGGACTAATCTGTCATAGGGACCTTACAATACACATGAAACAAATAAATATTAACTTTGATGACATTATAAACACTATCGTAACATCAAGTTTTAAAAACTTTTAAAAATGTACGTATCATAATTAAATAGATGAGAGCAGTATTATCTTAAACAAAATCAATTAAAATAAGAGAAGGCAGAAAAGACAAATGTGATCAAACAAAACAAAACAAATAGGAATAGAAACAGTGATATGGAAGATTATAATCTACCCATATTTATGATCATTATAAACATGAACAAGCTAAGCATACCATTTAAATCAATGAAACAAAATACAGAACCCATTAGTAAATAAATTACTTTTGACAAAGATGCAAAGGCAATTCAATGGAAAAGATTAATCTTTTTTTAAAAATGTGCTACAAAATAGGATATCCATATGTGGAAAAATAATTGAACCTCAATGCATATCACATACCATATATAAAAAGTATAATTGTGTAACATGATTTGTATTAGAATATAATTCAAATATAAAATTCAAAATTATACAATTTCTAGAATAAAGTATAGTATAAAATAATGTGAATCTTAGTTTACCACTAAATATTTAGACCTAAAACCAAAAGCATATGTTGAGAAAAGAAAATATTATAAATTAAACTTGATTAAATTAAAAACTTTATTTTGTGAATAATATTGTTAGGAAAGTGAAAAGACAAGTCACAGACTAGGACAAAATATTTGCAACTTGTATATCTGATTAATAACTTGTATACAGAATACTAAAATAACACTTTACATTCAATAATAAGAACCAATAACCCGATGAGGACATACTAAAGGAACTGCCACTCTAACAAAGAGTTTACAAATTACAAATACACACATTAAAATATCCTCAATATTCATCATCATTATTGTGAAATCATAGTGGAACACTCCTATACACCTATCAGAAGTCTAAATCCAGGGCCAGGCACAGTGGCTCATACCTGTAATCCCAGCACTTTGGAAGCCCGAGGCAGGTGAATCACTTGAGGTCAGGAGTTTGAGACCAACCTGGACATTATGGTGAAACCCTGTCTCTACTGAAAATACAAAAATTAGGTGGACATAGTGGCAGGAGCCTGTAATTCCAGCTACTCAGGAGGCTGAGGCAAGTGAATCACTTGAACCCAGGAGGCAGAGGTTGCAGTGAGCCGAGATCATGCCATTGCACGCCAGTCTGGGTGACAGAGTAAGAATTCACACATACACACACACACAAAATAAAATAAATAAAAATAAATAAAGAAAGAAAGAAAGAAAAGAAAAGAAAAAGAAAAGTCTAAACCCCCAAAATTTGATAATACCCTTTGGTGAAAATTCAGAGTAACACGGAGTCTCATTTATTGCTTTGGAATTGAAAAATGATAAAGGCCCTTTGGAGGAATATTTGGCAATTTCTCATGAAGTTAAACACAGATCTAGCAATTCCACTTCCTGGCATTTGTTCAAGTGAACTGAAAACATATGCCCTCATTAAAAACTTGCTTTTAAATATTTATAGCAGTTTAATTCATAGGTGTCAAAACCTGAAAGCGACCAAGATGTTTTTAAACAAGTGAATGAATCAACAAGCTGTTTTACACCCATGCAATGGACTAATATTTGCTGATATGAAAAGAACAAGCAACTAATTCATACAGCATGGATAAATATAATTACTTTATTCAAGTCAATAGGCCAGTTTGAAAGTTAATAAATTATAAGATTTCATTTACTGAAATTATGAAAAGGGGAACTACAGGATGTAGAACTCTTAATGTGTACTATTTAATGAAGTGAACAGAGAGAGGAGAAGTTCACTCTAAAAAGGATAAAATTGCCCAGAAATAAATACACAGTCATCTGGTCAATTTTCTACAGGGTGGTCAATGTAATTCAATTGAGAAATGACAATCTTTTCAATAAATGATAATGAAATATTTGTACATCATCTGGGATAAAATCAAATAATCTTATATCTTACCTTACACATGACAGAAAAAAATTAACTTGAAATATATCATAGAAATAAACATAAAAGCTAAAACTTCAAACTTTCAGAAGAAACTATATGGAAAAATATTTATCACATAATTATGTAAATATACCTTAAATAATGCTCAAACATCAATGAATCATTAAAGAAAGAATTGGTAAAATTTACTTCAAAAAGTTAAACAAATTTTTGAAACACATTCTTTAAAAAAAAAAGACTAAGATGCACACACTTGAAAAAAATATGTGTAAATTTCATATGTGACAACTCGCTCATATGGAAAGTTTTTTATTATTCACAAATGAATAAGATTAAAAACAGAAAAATTACTTTTTTAAAAAAACAGATTATTAGTAAGGTATAAATTCTCTAAAACTTGGTTCTCTCTATATTCCAAACTCAGCCACTTTGAACAGAAAGTTGAGTGTGCTGGGACACTTCAAATTATAGAGAAACTCAATTACTAATTGTGTATTTTCATGAACATTACCAAGAAGCTATTTGAAGCAACAGAGAATGGTTCCAGCAACTGCACCTCCCACACACACGAGTCAACACCTCTCAATGCCTTTCCCAATCTTATTTTCAATCTTTACTTGAGGCAGAGGAATATAATGTGGTTTACAACAAGGACACACTGGATTGACTGCCCTCAAACAACAACTTCAGGAAGGAAGAACTACAGTTAATTATTTGAACTAGGCTATGCACCATAAGGCCAACAAATCAGCTGGTATTACTGGTTGTAGGTCCTACTTCAGAGTCCAAAAATTGCAGACAGGTTCTTCCAATGATATTAGGCATATTGTATTAGTCTGTTCTCACATTGCTATAAAGAATTACCTGAGGCTGGGTAATTTATGAAGAAAAGAGGTTTAATTGATGCATAGTTTCACAAGCTGTATAGGAAGCATGGCTGGGAAAGCCTCAGGAAATATGTAATCATGGTGGAAGGTGAAGGGGAAGCAGGCACATTTTCACATGGCAGAGCAATAGACAGGGAGTAAATGGGGAAGTGCTACACACTTTTAAACAACCAGATGTTGTAAGATTTCACTCACTATCATGAAAACAGCAAGAGGGACACTTGCCATTTGCCCCCATGATACAATTACCTACCCCTAGGCTCCTCCTCCAACATTGAGGATTACAAGTCAAAATCAGATTTAGTGGGGACACAGAGCCAAACCATATTATTCCACCTCTCACCCCTCCCAAATTTCATGTCCTTCTCACATTTCAAAACACAATCATGCCTTCCTAACAGTTCCCCGAAGTTTTTATTCCATTCCAGTATTAATTCATAAGTGCAAGTCCAAAGTCTCATCTGAGACAAGGTATGTTTCTTCAACCTATGAGCATTGAAAATAAAAAACTAGTTACTTCCAAATGTGGAAGGGGGGTACAGGCATTGAGTAAATTTTCTCATTCCAAAAGGGAGAAATTGGCCAGAACAAAGGGGCTACAGGCCTCATGCAAGTCCAAATCCTGGCAGGGCAGTCATTATATCTTACAGCTCCAAAATAATATCCTTTGAATCCCTGTCTTACATCCAGGCCACACTAATGCAAGGTGTGGGGTGCCAAGGCCTTGGGTGGCTCTGCTCTTGTGGCTCTGCATGGTACAGTCCCCTCAGCTGCTTTCACAGCTGTCACTGAGTGCCTGTGACTTTTTCAGGTGCATAATGCAAGCTGTTGATGGAGCTACCATTCTGGGGTCTGAAGGACTGTGGCCCTCTTCTCACAGCTGCACTAGGCAGTGCCCCAGTGGATACTCTGTTGGGGGATTCTAGCCCCATATTTCCCCCCTACACTACCCTAGTTGAGTTTCTCCATGAGGGCTCCACCCCTGCAGCAGACTTCTTCCTGGACATCTAGGTGTTTCCATACATCTTCTGAAATATAGAAGGAGGATCTCAATCCTCAACTCTTATTCTTTGCACACCTTCAGGCTTATCACCAGATGGAAGCTTGCAAGGCTTGTGGCTTGCACCTTCTGGAGCAACAGCCTGAGATATGTCTGGGGCTCTTTTAGCCATAGGTGGAGCTGGAGCAGTTCAGATGTAGAGACCCATGCCCTGAGGTTGGACAGGGCAGCATGACCCTGGGTCAGGCCCAGGAAACCATTTTTCCCTCCTACTTCTCAGGGCCTGTAATGGAAGGGGCTCCCCCCCGGTCTCTAAAATGCCTTCTAGGCATTGTTTATATTGTCTTGGCTGTTGACATTGAACTCCTCTTTATTTTTTCATATTTATGCAGCCGGCTTGAATTCCTCCCCTAAACAGGGATATTTCTTTACTACCACATGGCCAGGTTGCAAATTTTCAAAATTTTTACTCTCGGCTTCCCTTTTAAATATAACTTTCAGTTTCAGATCATCTCTTTGCTCACAAATTTAAGCATATGTTGTTAGAAGCAGCCAGACCACTTCTTGATCACTTTGCTGCTTAGAAATTTATTTAACCAGATACCCTAAATCACCTCTCTCAAGTACAAAGTTCCACAGATCTCGAGGGCAGGGGCACAGTGATACCAGTCTCTTTGCTAAAGCATAGAAAAAGTGACCCTTATTCCAGTTCCCAATACGTTTCTCATCTCCATCTCAGACCAGACCACCTCAGCCTGGACTTCCTTGTCCATATCACTATCAGCATTCTGGTCACAACAACTTAACATGTCTCTAGGAAGCTCCAAGTTTTCTCACATGTTCCTGTCCTCTTCTGATCCCTCCAAACTGTTCCAAGCTCTGCCTGTTACCCAGTTCCAAAGCTACTTCCACATTTTGTTATCTTTATAGAAATGCCCAACTGCCAGTACCACATTTCTATATTAGTTCATTCTTGCACTGCTCTAAAGAACTACCTGAAAGTGGATAATTTATAAAGAAAAGAGGTTTAACTGATGTACAGTTCTGCAGGCTGTGGAGGAGGCATAGCTGGGGAGGCCTCAGGAAACTTACAAGCATGGTGGAAGGTGAAGGAGAAGCAGACATATCTTCACATGGTGTATCAGGAGAGAGAGAGTGGAGGGGGAAGTGCTACACATTTTAAACAAACAGATCTCATGATAACTCATTCACTATCATGAGAACAGCAAGGGGGAAATCTTGCCCCATGAGCCAATCACATCCCTCTAGGCTCTTCCTCCGACACTGAGGATTACAACTTGACATGTGATTTGGGTGGGGACACTAAACCATATCACACGTCCTTAGGATTGTACCTCTTTTTTGGAATTTATAATTTTACTTGTATTTCTCTCCCAAACAGGGTTACTTATACTTAAGGGGTCACCATAAGTGATATGAATATGTTTAAAGAAAACCACCTCACCTTGGAAAGCACTAAGATCAACCTTAACTCACAGACCCTAGTAGTTACGTATAATGGAAGTGCCCTACACTTATTCTGGGGGCCAAGTTGAAGTCTGTGTAATCACTATCATATAATGCTGTACTTGGAATATTGACTTGGGCAAAGTGGAAAATTACATACAGAAACTTAAGGAGAAACCACCTAGCCTTCTAAGGTTTATTTTGATTGTTTATGGAATTTTTGTCCTCTCCTCTTGGACTTCAAGAGGCATGGCTAACTGGAATTTGGGCCCATTCTGTTAATTTAAACCTGTTGATAGTAGATTTTATTAAATGGTGCAAAACACAAACAAAAAGGTTTTTAACTAGTAATATGTTGCTGAGGTTAATCATAACAGTTAATGAGTGATATATAAATAGGAAAAATTATTAGAAGTCAACTCCATACAGAAACAAGGGTTAAGTATAACAAGAAACTATTCTCAGGTCTATTTATACATGTTTTCTAAGCAAAGGCATGGATGTTTTTATTCCATATCTTCTTTTAAATAATATTTGTATAGAAAACAGCTCTGAACAATAAAGATTACACCTCTCTCTAGGGAAGAGAGCTGATTTGTTTGCTCTCTAGCATAATAAAGATAATATGTCCATCTATGGCAAAGGTTGGGAACAGTTTACTAGTAAATCCTTTAAACGTTTGAGGTTTCCTAAGTTCAAGGATTTGTCATAGTAAATTTGGGCTGCTATAACAAATATGTCATATACTGTGTGGCTTAAACTACAAATATTTATTGTTCCAGGCTCCAGAGACTTGGAAGTATAAGATTAAGGTGCCAGTAGATCCAGTGTCCAGTGAGGGCCCACTTTCTGGTTTGCAGATAGCTGTCTTTTTGTTATACCCTCACGTGATGGAAAGCAAAGAGAGAGAAAGTAAGTTCTCTTTAGTCTATATTTAATAAAAGCACTACTCCCACTCATGAGAGCTCTACTTTTGTGACCAAATTACATCCCAAGGCCTCATCTCTTAATACAATCATATTGGGGGTTAGATTTTTAATATATAAATTTTGAGGGGACAGAAACATACTGTCCATAGCAGAGATTCATTCCTGTAATGCAACCCACTGTTTGTGCTAAGCATCAGTTAACCTTCTTCCATTTGGAAATTTTGGCTTATTCCATTTGGAAATTTTGGCTTAAGGAATCAGCACGATGTTACTCTGGCTATTGCTATTGCTGTGAGTGATGAATGATTTTTTTTCTCTGAACAATGACTGTCACATTTACTACCAGCATCCAATAACCCTGTGCTTTTTCAATTAGGATAAAATCTCAGACCCTGGACTCTTCTTGGCACACAAGTGTATGCATTAGTCAAAGCACAGCACATTTAATTGCATGCAGATAATGCAATGGAAACAAAAACTTTAGTTGTAGTGAATTATATGCAGAATGAAGTATTTAGTGAAAATATATATATGATTTACTTTTAAATGCAAAAAACTAGGTTACATTGATGGATATGTGAAAGAAAAAAATAGATACATATGTGCTAAAATGAGTACAGTAATACAATAGTAATAGGTTTTGGGTTGTTATAAATGTTCACTGTAAAATATTTCCACTTTGGCTTTTGAGAATATTCATAATAAAATAATGTGAAAAATAATTATAAGGTTATGTATTCTAGTGTATCGCTAAGATTGTGTAAATTAAGACAGTAGCTCAACAGTATCTATCAGAAGTATTTAAAACATATACTTAAGAATGTGTTTTGAATCATTTATTATGATTTTAGAAGATATACTATGACAAATTCTTCAAGATATTTTCATGTTCATGTAAATTAGCATATATTATAATTTTCACCTCACTTCTGAAAATAGGAATTTGGCTTACACAGCTGTGGTGCTCCCTCTGAGTAAGGGAGTGGGAAATGGGAACTACATTTGACTTGGTTAGAAACGTAGTAGCTGAGATGGCTCTATGGCTAGTTCCTGGGAACATAATGAAGCGTCATTTTTTGTGAAATTTAATTCTCATCTCGAATTTGATGTATGATACAATTTGGATCTTTGTCCCCACCCAAATCTCATCCTGAACTGTAATCCCCATAATCTCTACGTGTCAAGAGAGGGAACTGGTGGGAGGTGACTGGATCCTGGGGGCAGTTTCCCCCATGCTGTTTATACAATAGTGAGTGAGTTCTTATGAGATCTGATGGTTTTACAAACGTCTACCTTTTCCCCTGTTGGCTCTCATTCTCTCTCCTGCTGTCCTGTGAAGAGGTGCCTTCTGCCATGATTGTAAGTTTTCTGAGGACTCTCCAGCCATGAGAAACTGTAAGTCAATTAAATCTATTTTCTTTATAAATTACCTAGTCTTGAGCAGTTCTTTACAGCAATGTGAAAAACAGGCTAATACAATATACTCCTAAGGGGTTGTTATTAAGCTTATTTCATTAATAATGAAGCTGAGGTTAGAATTCCACTTTGAATATTAAGTTCATTCAATGTATTTTTAAATTATCTATAGAAAATATTGTATTGCCTTTAGGAAATCTTCAATGTTAGTAACGGAATCAAGAAAATTATTACATTAGTTTGGAGGAAAGATCAATGTATACATGTCTAAACAGTAACATTCCAGCTAAAAGCTGTAAGACTGTGCTTATTAAATATGTTGTTATATTCTTAATGGTTTTATTCAGACTATTAAAAGGAATAAAAAGTATTTTTAACTGCTCTGAAAACCTCATGAACACTTATTCCCTTCTAGAAAGGATTATTTTTATCAAATCTTAGGTGCACATTATTTTTTTCTAGTGTAAAACTCTTTTCTTTGCATTGTAATCCCTATGTATACAATTTCCTATGTTATTTCCTTCAGTGTATGTATACTGGTGGACCTGGGAGATTTAACTTCTCTTCTCTTGCACTACTCTCTGGCAGTGCCAGATTGCCTCACTGGCACTAAAAAAGTCTTACTCTCCATGTAATATACTAATAGCCAAACCAGTTTAAGATGTATAGAGGCACCGAATTCCAACAAACATATTTTCTTTTAAATTTATAACCCTCTGAGGCTATTTTTTCATTGCTAGTAGGATAGATCTTCTTATCTGCAGAGTAATTCATCCTATATGAGCAGTACTTTCAAGGTGAATTGATTTCAGTCTGTGAAAACAAATACAATGCTCCAAGACATGCTTTGTTAATGCTGCCTAGTGTGCTGCCACAGTCTTAAGAACCTGGTTATAAGTAAAATGACATGTGATGAGTGAAAATACTTTTCTACCATTAAATGGCCTAACAAGAAGACACATTCAGAAATTTGAAGACCTGAAAACTTATAATTTATTAAAATAAATGATTATGGTTGAAATATAGTTATGTAAAACTAACAATTGATAATCAAGCTAAATAACAATGCACCAAACAAAAGTAATGCTATATGCACATTATTGAACAGTCTCAATAAAAATTAATCAAAAAATAGATTTTTAAAGCAATTAAAATCTGCAATGAAATAGCTCTAGTCCAATTATTTTTCCAGTATTATACACAAGTATATACATTAAAATTGATTTTAAATTATGTTTCAATTAATCTGAAAATGAAATGGATCCTCATGAGTCATAAGAACTGTATTTAATAATTCAGTATTTACTAAAAAAAATACTATGCAGATAGAATTGGGAGAAACAGATACATTGAATTAATTCAATTCATTAAATCTTGGGACATAAAATTGACATTTTGAAAAATATTATACATATAACTATGTCCCAAGTCATATTAATGACATAATCACACAATGCATATGTTTTAATTGCCATTTGGATTTTTTTCTTATAGATAATTATCAAACGCTAGGAATGAAAAGGAGAATGAATGCTGAGTAAAGTGATCTATAAGAGACATTACAAAGAAACATAAACAAATTCTAAAATTTGGATAAATGGACATTTTCTTAGAAAAATATAACTTAAACTGAGCACAAAGTGGATACCTGTCATGCATTTGAAACTCTTCTGTATTTTTACCCCCTCCTTTAATGAAGGCATATTTTACTCTTCATAAAGGCTTATTTGTCTCAGTTTCACAAAGTTCTGTCAGTCACAAAAGCTTCTCAACATTCACTTTTTCTGGCATCAAATTCCATTGCTCTGTTCCTCCAAAACAAGGGACACCTATCATGCACTGTGGATTTTTTGCTTAAAATCATAGTTCTTGACACACAGGTGCAGTGCTAATCAAACTTCACTACTTTATAGCACTCCAGCAATTATCTCCAAATAAATTATCTCTCATGGCTTCCTTGTAATTACTACTTTTATTCCCTTCATGTGTATTTTATTTTATTTTATTTTATTTATTTATTTAATTTTTTAGGTTATTTTTTCCTCCCTCCTCTGTTTATTTTTATTTATTTATTTTTATTATACTTTAAGTTCTAGGGTACATGTGCACAACGTGCAGGTTTGTTACATATGTATACTTGTGCCATGTTGGTGTGCTGCATCCATCAACTCGTCATTTACATCAGGTATAACTCCCAATGCAATCCCTCCCCCCTCCCCCCTCCCCATGATAGGCCCCGGTGTGTGATGTTCCCCTTCCCGAGTCCAGGTGATCTCATTGCTCAGTTCCCACCTATGAGTGAGAACATGCGGTGTTTGGTTTTCTGTTCTTGTGATAGTTTGCTGAGAATGATGGTTTCCAGCTGCATCCATGTCCCTACAAAGGACACAAACTCATCCTTTCTTATGGCTGCATAGTATTCCATGGTGTATATGTGCCACATTTTCTTAATCCAGTCTGTCACTGATGGACATTTGGGTTGATTCCAAGTCTTTGCTATTGTGAATAGTGCCGCAATAAACATATGTGTGCATGTGTCTTTATAGCAGCATGATTTAGAATCCTTTGGGTATATACCCAGTAATGGGATGGCTGGGTCATATGGTACTTCTAGTTCTAGATCCTTGAGGAATCGCCATACTGTTTTCCATAATGGTTGAACTAGTTTACAACCCCACCAACAGGGTAAAAGTGTTCCTATTTCTCCACATCCTCTCCAGCACCTGTTGTTTCCTGACTTTTGAATGATCGCCATTCTAACTGGTGTGAGATGGTATCTCATTGTGGTTTTGATTTGCATTTCTCTGATGGCCAGTGATGATGAGCATTTTTTCATGTGTCTGTTGGCTGTATGAATGTCCTCTTTATACAAAAATTAATTCAACATGGATTAGAGACTTAAATGTTAGACCTAATACCATAAAAACCCTAGAAGAAAACCTAGGTAATACCATTCAGGACGTAGGCATGGGCAAGGACTTCATGTCTAAAACACCAAAAGCAATGGCAACAAAAGCCAAAATTGACAAATGATATCTAATTAAACTAAAGAGCTTCTGCACAGCAAAAGAAACTACCATCAGAGTGAACAGGCAACCTACAGAATGGGAGAAAATTTTTGCAATCTACTCATCAGACAAAGGGATAATATCTAGAACCTACAAAGAACTCAAACAAATTTACAAGAAAAAAACAAACAACCCCATCAAAAAGTGGGCAAAGGATATGAATAGACATTCCTTCATGTGTATTTTAAACGAAGGTTCAAGACTTAGAGATATACACTGTTCATAGAATGTACATTGGTTCTTCTACACTTCCACATCACCTTGAAATTAGTTGGCCATAAAAAGTCTGCTGAAAGGTGTGGCACGTGAGAGAGATACAAAAAACAAATGGTAGCTGTGGTAATTTACTGAAAGCATGCCCCCAAATTCTGTATTTCGTTCTTAAAAATGCATAATATAAGCTGGGCAAGGCAGGAGAATCACCTGATTCAAGGAGTTTGAGTTCAAGACCGGTTCGGGCAACATTATTATTATTATTTTTTAAAAGCACTATATGGTATCTTTAATGATATGTTTTTGTAAGATATACTTAAAATGTGTTGTAGTGAGGCAGGAGAATCACCTGATTCGAGGAGTTTTAGTTTGAGACTGGTCTGGGCAACATTATTATTATTATTTTTTAAAAAAAGCATTATGTGGTATCTTTAATGATATGTTTTTGTAAGAAATACTTAAAATGTGTTGTAGTGGCCTAACCATCAGAGGATGGCAGAAAAAAACAATGAAATCCTTCAGCTAGAAGCAAATTTTTAATTTTATGCATTGGCAATATGGTAAAATGGTCACCTGTAATAAGTTGGGAGGCAGTTGCCACACATAGTAAGCAATTTTAGGAGCAAAGATTCTTAGTGCCTATTGACTGGTAATGGTTGTGTGTGTCAAAAACTTAGCAGTCTTTAAACAAATGTGAAAGAGAACATTTTAAAAATTAGACAACTTGAATAATTATAAAAGCTGATTCCTCTAGAATCCAAGCAGCAAGTATGCAGGAAAATGCTTATTCCACTTTTATATCATGCTCTTATCAATTCTATATTTCTTTTGCATCATCCAAAGGCCGATAGAAAAAAATTATACTGTTAAAGTGAATTAATATTGCTAAATCTTCCCTGGTGACAAAAAGAACTAGTGGATCTATGCTACCAATGTGTGCTATCCTGGTTTCAAACACAGTAAGAGACAGTTAAATGACAGTGAACAGTGATAATGAGCATGTCCTTTATTTAAACATTTATTTAACAATTTCAGTCCTAGAGTTACAAGAGAGTATTAAAAATTTGCAATAAATCATATCATCTGGCATGATATAAGACTCTGTCTGTAAATATAATACGTATAAATGAAGTATTTATTATATTTTACAAGCCTTCTTTAGCGAAGTATAGGCATTGTTTTATTTTATATTAATAATATTTAATATGAAATATTAAATTTAATTTCAAAGAATTTTGTTCAAGTTTTTACAAATTTAAGCAATGCACTAAAAAAATAAAAGCTATACAACAAAAAATGTGGTTTTTATTTTTTTCTATGAATTTTAAGTTAAATTTATAAAAACTTAGCAAGGTTACCATTACCAGATATTTTTAAAGCAACTTCCAATTCTTTCTGATATTTATCATATCAAATACTTAAAAATGCAAATCTTACTGGGAAATCAAACCTTTTTTTAACATATGACACAGAAAAAGCTTTATGAATGGCCTTGCATATAATGAATGCGGTACTCAGGGATTTAATTAACTTTTTAATTAACAGATTTAAACACATTATTTAATGTGAAATAACACTTTGTAAATTTATTTTGCCATTCTCATTATGAAAAGATACAAACAACTACTTGTACTATACAGTGATAACAAAACAAAGAGTAGTTAAGCAGCGATTTTTTTAAATGTACTGAAACCAGGTAAAGCAAGCAATGGTTCTCAATGTTTTTGTTATATTGTACACAGGCATAATGCTGATTTAGATTTTCAGTTCTAGTATTCATTAAATTTTAATAAATTCAACATGTTAGCCTGGAGATTGCCGTGAATTTGATAGTTTATTTATCAACTTAAATTTGGGCATTAATGAAACCTATTAAAATTAATGAAATTGGTGATTACAAAAAAAATTTTACTTCAACATGTAATATATATTTAAATGTTTTGAAAAATTATTTAAAATAGCTACATTATAAAAATAGAAAACAAGTAAATTTTTTTCTTTTTTCTTTTTTTTTGAGACAAAATCTCACCGTGTCACCCAGGCTGGAGTGCAGTGGTGCGATCTCAGCTCACTGCAACCTCTGCCTCCCGGGTTCAAGTGATTCTCCTGCCTCAGCCTCCTGAGTAGCTGGGACTACAGGTGCTTGCCACCATACCCGGCTAACTTTGTTTTTTGTATTTTTAGTAGAGACGGGGTTTCACTGTGTTAGCCAGGATGGTCTGAATCTCCTGATCTCATGATCCTCCCACCTCGGCCTCCCTAAATGCTGGGATTACTGGCGTGAGCCACCACGCCAGGCCCAAATAAATTTTTTAATAAATCATAGGATGTAAATTTTTAGTTTATAATTTGTAACTTATTTTTAAAATTGTCACTTCTTCATTCAAACAGATAGGTAGGAAAGTAAAAGAAATAGGTGAGGTAGATGGTAGATGAGAGAGATAAAAAGACTTAAAAAATATCTTTAGAATTTCTGTAAGAAAGCTGTTTACATGCTGTTTGGTGGTAATACATTTTTCTATATCTAAGTATTTAACAGGGGTATATAATGACTAAAATGTAAATATGACCAAGGTTTAAAAATAAATGTA
Organism: Chlorocebus sabaeus; assembly: GCF_047675955.1. Classification (NCBI taxonomy): domain Eukaryota; kingdom Metazoa; phylum Chordata; class Mammalia; order Primates; family Cercopithecidae; genus Chlorocebus; species Chlorocebus sabaeus. The sequence goes on along the minus strand of NC_132906.1, from coordinate 64,588,710 downwards.
GTTGTCTCTTTCTTGCTACTCTTGTCTGACATCTCAAGACTATGACAAGGAAAGAGACAGAAAGAGAAACATAGTGTGTGTGTGTGTGTGTGTATATATATTTACGTTTCTTCTGTAATCTTCTAGAAAACACCAACTGTAAGGGTTCTACCCTGTTTACTCCACGTTTCTTGTAGCTTAGTATTTGAAACCACAAATTTTTCACATCCTACAGGCAGATCTACCTGTCTTTTTCAATACCATTTTATTTATGAAACATGCTGTATTAATTTCATTTCTTCTTAAAAATTACTCAGGCTGTTTGTTATTTTTAACATGCAAAAAATGCTGCAATAAATTTTTACAGATTTTTAATATACTTCCAATCAATATAAAGACTATATAAACATATAAAACATTATTTTATCCGGTCTTGACGTTTTGGATTATGCATTCAAATATTCTAATAGTATGTAAATATGTAGATTTTTCTATATTTTTCCTTTTTGCATATATGACAATATTTTTCTCCACAAAAATATTTTAGGTTACATTTGCTTTTCTTTTTGGCTTCTTGATTTAAAAACTAAGGTACTTGATTTTACTTTCTTCTAAAACCTATAAATTTTCTTTTAAACAATATGTTAGCTGATTCCATATTTTATATGTTGAATTATTATTAATCTTTAACTCAAGATATTTTGTTACCTCTGTTGTGATGTCATTTTTGGTCAATGAGTTTTTAGCATTCATTTCTTAATTTTGAAACCTTTGGAGACTTTCTAATTTTCTTTTTTTCATATAGTTCCAAAATAATGTTTCAGGGGCAAATATGAGTTGAGTTATTTGAAATGTGTTGAAACTTGTTTTATGGGCAAGAATATGCTAAATTTTTGTTACACTTATGTCCGGTACATTTTAAAACATAGTGTGTCCTGCAGTTAACTGATTGCAATTGACAGTTTTTTAAAGACATTAGGTTTAAAACAGTTTGAGATTTACATAAAAATTGAAGATATATTACAGAGTTTCCATATAACCTGCACCCAGTTTCCACTGTTACAAGCATCTTACATTAAGATAGTACATTTGTATGATAAAGATTATGTGTTAGTTCCTATATTATTTAATTTTACAAATCCTACTCATTTCCAAAGGAAATTAGGTCAGCACATTTTCCTACCACCCTTTTCAGTAAGATTTATTCCTGTATTTGTAATAGAATTAGATTCTCTAAGAAGAGTCTGATAAATTAATAAATTGATGATAAATTGATAAATTGCAAGTCAAAATCAAGATGATATAATAAATATATGACATATATATGTGTGTGTATATATATATCACCCATATAGGACTAAATCATATATATGATATATATGATGTATATGCATATATGCATATATACATTCATGTATATATTCACAGTTATTCACAGTTACCATGAGGGTGTTAAATGCAATCACATGTATCCTTATTGGAGGCAGGCAGAGTGCGATGTGATAACACACCGAAGAGGTGATGTGAACATGGGCGGTACAGAAATTTGAAGATGTTGACCTTGAATTGGAGTGATGTGGCCACATACTAAGAAATGTGGACAGCCCTCATTAGGAGGAAGAGGAAAGGAATGAATTGTCTCTCTAGAGAATCTGGTGAGAGCACAGGACTACAGATATCTTGATTTTGGCTTGCAAAATTATAAGGATTTCTACATGTTCATCACTGAACATCTCATTTCTGCTTTATCACTAAATAATACCTATTGCATCGATGTACTGAACTTTGTTTATCTATTCACCTACTAGAGGACACTCAATTGCTTCCAATTTTAGGGGTTTAGGAATAAAGCTGATATAAACTATCAGGTATAGGTTTTTCTGTGGATGTATGCTTTCAAAGCAATTGTGTAAATACCTAGGAGCACATTTGCCAATAGCCAATTTTTGACTCAATTTCTTTATTAGGTATAGGCCTATTCAGGTTGTTTATTTCTTCTTGTGTGTGTTTTGGAATATTGTGTCTTTTAAGAAATGTGTCAATTTTATCCAAGTTAGGGGCATGGAGTTGCTCATAATATTCCTTTACTATTCTTTTATTAACTTGTGTCTTTCCTTTTTTTCTTAGTTAGCCTGGTTAGAGGCTTATCAATTTTGTTAATCTTTCAAAGAACCAACTTTAATTTATTACCTCTGTTGATTTTGTTTCCATTTAATTGATTTCTGCTTTAATTTTCATTGCTATTATTCCGTCTTGAAGCGATATTTTTATCTTGAATATTTGATTTTTGTCAATGTTTTTGTATCACTTGATATATTCTTATGATTATTTTTCTATGTCCTATTGATATGATAGAGTAGAACAATTGCTTTTCAAATGGTGAAGCAACCTTGAATATCTGAAAAATATCACAACTGAACATGACATATAATACTACTTTTTACATTATTGAATTCACGTTTGTTATGAACTGATTGTTGTGATACCTAAAATTCATATTTTAAGTGTTGACCCCAAATGTGTCTCTATTTAGAGATCACATCTGTGAGGAGGTATTAAAGGTTAAATGAAGTCATAAAGAAAGGGTTCTAATATGATAAAGCTGGTAATATCCTTATAAGAAGTGCACATGAACATACACCTTTCAAAAGAAGACATACATATGGCCAACAATCATATGGAAAAAAAAACTCAACCTCGCTTTTCATTAGTGTAATGCAAATCAAAACCACAGTGAGATACTATCTAACACCAATTAGATGGCCCTATTAAAAAATCAAACACTGGCGAGGTTGTGGAGAAAAAGGAATGGTTATACACTGTTGTTCGGAGTGTAAATCAGTTCAGCCATTGTGGAAGATGGTATAGGGTGATTCCTCAAAAGAAGGATACCATTTGACCCAACAATCCCATTACTGAGTATATACCCTTAGGAATATAAATCATTCTATTATAAAGACAAATGCACATGTATGTTCATTGAAGTGTTATTTACAAGAGCAAATACATGGAATCAACCTTAATGTCTATCAATGATGGACTGCATAAAGAAAATGTAGTACATAAATACATATCATGGAATACTATGCAGTCATATAAAAACAAGACCATGCCTTTTGCAGGGACATGGATGGAGCTTGAGGCTGTTATCCTTAGCAAACTAACACAGTAACAGAGAACCAAATGCTGCATGTTCTCACTTATAAGTGGGAGCTAAATGATGAGAACACACATAAACACGTAGAGGGGAACAACACACACTCAGGCCTTTTGGGAGGTAGAGGGTGGGAGGAGGGAGAAGATCAGGAAAAAATAACCAGTGGGTACTTGACTTAAAGCCTGGGGGATAAAATAATCTGTACAAACAACTCCCATGACACAAGTTTTATGTATGTAACAAACCTGCACTTATACCCTTGAACTTAAAATAAACGTTAATAGAAAAAAAAAAAAGAAAGAAAGAAAAGGAAGAGACACCAGAACTCTCCCTCTGTCATGTCAGGACACAATAAAAATTCCTTTGGTTTTTGTCTGTCTGAGGAAGTCTTTAATTTTCTTTCACTATTGATAAATAATGTAATGAGTTGTAGAATTTTATATTGGTGGGTTTTTTTCTGTTTCTTTAACACAATTATTTGACTCCACTTTCTTCTTGCTTACATGGTTTCTGATGAGAAATCAGATGCAAGGATTATTACTTTTCTTTTATACTTCTTTTTTCCTTTCTGGATTATTTTAGATGTTTTGGTACATATCATGCTAGGTGTCCACTAAATTTCCTGGATCTATAGTTGTTGGTCTGTCATTAATAATGACAAATATTAGGCCATATTTACTTCAAATATTTTTTCTGCCTCTTGTTCTCCCTTTCTCTCTCTCTTTCTCTCTCCTTCTTCTGGTATTTCAATTAATTGTGATTAATTGTGTGTTATATCTTTGGAAATTGACCCAAATTTCTTCAGGATTCTGTTGTGTGTTTTAAATTCTTTTTTCTATTTCGATTTTAGTTTGAGAAAATTCTATTGGCATATTTTTAATTTATTATACTTTCTTTGGCCATATCTAGCTTACTGAAGAGTTCATCAAAGACTTTTTAAAAATTTTTGTTGCAGTTGTTTGAAAAATTTCTACCAATTTATTTTGCTTCTTTGAGTTTCAATGTCTCTTTTTCATTAACCATCTGTTCTTATTATGTTATTTACTTTTTTCCATTAGGGTCTTTAACTGATTCATTCTATTACTTTAAATTCTTTGTCTAATAATTCCAAAATCTGTATCACATCTCAGTCTGTTTCTGATGTTTGTTTTGTATCTTTGAACTAGGTTTTTCTTGCTTTTTTCATAACTTACAATTTTCTGTTGACCACCAGACACTGTTATATAATAGAAACAGAAGTAATGCATTTTTAATGTCAGATTTTATGTTAATCTACTAGGAGTTAGGCTGTGTTTAATTTTTTCCGTGGCTATAGGTTCAGAGGTTTCAGCTCCGATATTCTAGTTTTTATTGACTTTTGTGTTTGTATTTGTTTAGTAATACTTTCTTAAGTACACATTGCCCCTTGCAACACTTTCAACTGCAGTCCTCTGTTACAATACTAGAGCCCTATTGATAGGATAGGTGTGGGAGTGAGCAGCTTTCTATTTTCTTATGATTAAATCTCAGGCTTTTAGTGGTCTCATGTGCCTGGGGTGTAACTTTCTTTTTTTTTAATTTTTAATTTTTTATTTTTTATTATACTTTAAGTTCTAGGGTACATGTGCACAACGTGCAGGTTTGTTACATATGTATACATGTGCCATGTTGGTGGGGTGTAACTTTCACAAGTGTTTCTTTGCCCATGCTATAGCTGAGACAAGATAGCTATAAGGAAGCTAGAGTTGAGTTTATCTTACCTCTATGTTGTATAAGATTTTGGTAAAATTAAAATTAAATTTAGAATACTACATACATAAGAAAATAAACCATATTCTAAATATTAATTTTCCTATTGTTACCTAAAATAAACCTTTAGCTTAAAAATTAGAAAGATAAGACTGAATAAACCTAAAGCGTGTAATAATATAGATGAGATCTTAAATCAGTGAAGTGAAAAATGAAACTACAATAAATATAAGAAAAAAACAAGAGTTAACTCAAAAGTTTCATAAGTCATCAAAATTCTTTAAATAGAAAAAAGTGCAAGATGTCTAATCTATATTATAATTACAAAGAGTACATAAAAATGTGCCCCCAAATTTTAAGGATAAAAAGAAACATTTTTTAAATAATGCTGGTATATTTTTAAAAATGTAAAACAAAAACAAAAACAAAAAACATTGAAATTAGAGAAGAAAGTTTGGCTACAATCATTCCATGGTAGAAACTACTTTTATTAACAGCAAACACCTAAATGCCTTCTAATTCTACAAACAAAACTTTGTATAATGGTTCTTTCTCTTCCCTCAAATGTGTCATGGAAAGGTTAAACCTACTCTTCTTAAAGTGATCAGTGAACTAGATCATAAGTGGGCTCCCCCTAAAACTAAAGAAGAGAGGAACATTGTTAGAGGCCTTCACACTCTTTAAAATCCCCAGGGCCTTCACACTACTGAATGAAAGTGAATGAGGAAGATAGATACTGTTTGATAATTCATTTATCCAACAGTTTGGTCCAGTAAAAAATCATGGTTATATATTGATTTTAAAGAGAATAATATATATTATTTACATTATATAAATATATTTATATACTTTTATTTTATAATAACATATATTATATTTTTATCAGTAACACAAGTTTTTGGTCTCCCATTTGTATCTTCCAGATTTTCACACTGTCTTTCTTATAAATAAGACAATGAAGCCTAAATTATTAGATTAATTGTTCAAGTCTTGAAGTTTATTTTGGGTGTCAGTGCACTTCTGCATGTGCTATTATTACATTCTTACAAAAGTTAAAAAAAATTTTAAGAAATAAGTTACTTAAGAAAATAATACATTAACAAAGTCAGCGTAACCATAAACTGAAATCACAAATCAAAATGGCTTACTGATTATTGTAAAATATTTCTGAAAATTTTAACAATATTAAATCAACAATAACATAACAAATTCTTTTTCATAAAAGGTTTATCCTTCTTTTATATCAGGCCTTCTTTCATAATCAACTTGTTTCATAGTTTACATTATCGTGTTAAAAGGAAAACTGATAGCCAAATTAATTTCCAAAGAGTTTAATTGAGCCAAGAAGGATTCGTGAATTGGGCAGCATCCTGAGCCAGCATAGGCTCAGAGACTCCAGCGCAGCTACGTGGTGGAAGAAGATTTGTTACAGAAAAAGAAAAGTGACACACAGAAAATGGAAGCGAGATACAGAAACAGCCAGATTGGTTACAGCTTGGCATTGGCCTTTTTTGAACGTGGCTTGAACTATTGGCCACCTTTGATTAGCTAAAACTTGGTGTTTGGCACAAGAGTGGACTGCAATCTGTGTACACTTCTATTTAGGTTATAGTTCACTATGTAAAGAGAAACCTTTGGGCCGAACTTAAAATATGTAAGGAGGCAGCTTTAGGCTACACTCAATTTAACAATTATTTTTCCCTAAAACTATCAATGTTGATTTGCTCAAATGTATCCTAGAAAATTATAAACATAAAGTAAACAATACAATTTAGTAGAAGTCAAGGAATCATTATTTGATAAATCACAGTAATATTTTAATTTTCAGTGAACACTGGGATTCTGGGCTTCAAAAATGTGGAGATTCATATTTTCTGTAGAACACTTTGTTAAAAGTTTCAATGTTATAAGCCAGAAAGTAACTCGAATACTGACACAAGGGCTAACAATTCCTGCTTTGATACAGTTTCAAGAATTTGCTGCAAAGCAGCAGAAATGGACACTGCTACTTAGATGTGCACCTATCTTAAGCCCATTCACTGGTTGCATTTTTCTCTTTCTCTCTTTCTTTCTTTTTTTTTTTTTTTTACTGATTTATTTTAGTTTCTTCTTGTTGCTTTGTTAAGTGAAAGTTTGAAGAATTGTATTGGGAAGTTTTTAGTAACTCTGAAACTTGAATGACTTTCAGAGCTTATTACAACATGATTAGAAAAACCTACCACCTGGAAATTTTGGAAATGCGTAAAGGCCAGGTGAGTAAGACAGTCTTGGAAGCTAGCATGCATGGTAGTAAAATAGAGAAATTTAATATGGAAAACTAGTGACAAAGGTGTTGGAAAGCTAAAGGAAAACAGGATGGTGAGTTAACTCTGAGATCTGCAGTATAAAAAAGCCACTGGTAATCCTAGAACAAAAGGATTGGAAAAAGTTTTGTAATATGTTCAGAGATAGAGAACTAGGGTGTCCAGCAGAGGCTGGAATCATGGAGGAAATGTAATAACTTGTTTAAAATGCTACTCAAAATAGAGAAGAGGAAGATAAATACATTCACTTCTCCTTTCTTCTACTCTATACTGCTAGTCTCTATTGTTATACAAATGCAAGAGGAAGCCTCTGGGAGAAGACATCTGGAAAATGTAATTTGTAAGGTGCAGCCTTCTGTGTCAGAGAGGACAGAATGAAAGGATGATGAATAAATCTTAAAGAAAAAAGAAAAATGCACACCATTTTATTTCTGTTAGTGGCTAAATTATTCAGAAAAATTTGCTAATTTTAAATGCTGTAAAATATTTTTAAAAATTTAAAGCACATCTATATAAGATTGAAGATATAAATCAGGGTACAATTAAAGAGAAATAGAAACAGAAATCAGTGATGCACGGGAACACTAAATCAGTTTTTTATGCAGCTATGAAATTTGTCAGTATTATAAACGTCAGGCTTTAGTTTTGTTGATCACCTGGGATGGGGAATATCTGTTATGTCAACTTTGTGAATTTTTATAGCATAAAAATCTATCAGGAAGACCATCACAATGTTAACTGAGGCTAAAACTGAACCTGAAAAAGTCCACCCCCCACCCTTCCAAAGAGAAGAGCAGAGAAAGATTAATTTTCACTACAGGGAAACTGGAGATAAAAAGAAATAGCTGCCTCTGAGATTAAGGCATTTGTCTCACACAGATTTGGAGCCTGGATCCATACAATCTGTGTGATTCAGGAAATCTTTGAGCTCATCCAGATTAGCAGTACTCCAGATTTCTGGCAAATTGAAACACAAATGCCCTCTAAGAAATATACCTTTGTCCCAAACCTAAAAACTTCCCAAATATTTTTTCAAAGACAATGATCCAACAGGGTATAATAAAATCAAACATATGTTTCCAAATACTTTGTTATTATACTTCCAGAGAGTCTTGTTTATATGTGGCCTCTGAAATTGCCATTTAAAGTTTAGAATAAGTCTGTTAAGTTTCGTCAATAAAAGATTCAAATGCAAAAAGTAGATTTGTAAGTTGATCATGAGGAAAAGAGGCAAATGAGTGAGCAAGGTGAGGCTGGGAATGAAAATAGGCCAGGCGTGGTGCTCACACCTGTAATCTTAGTGCATTGGGAGGCTGAGGCAGGAGGAGTGCTTGAGGCCAGGAGTTTGGGACCAGCCTGGGAAACATAGTGCAATCCCATCTGTGTAAAAAAGAAAAAAAAAAATAAACAGGCACAGTGGCATTCCTCTTGAGAGGCTGATGTGGGAGGATCACTTGAGCACAAGAATTCAAAGCTATGATGTTGCGAGAAGTCAGGGACCCTGAACAGAGGGACTATTTGGAGCCACGGCAGAGGAACATAAATTGTGAAGATTTCATGGACATTTATCAGTTCCAAAAGTTAATACTTTTATAATTTCTTATGCCTGTCTTTACTGCAATCTCTGAACACAAATTTGAAGATTTCATGGACAAGTATCAGTTCCCAAATAATACTCTTATAATTTCTTATGCCTGTTTTTACTTTAATCTCTTAATCTTGTTATCTTCATAAACTGAGAATGTAGGTCACCTCAGGATCACTATTGCACATACTGATTGTGAAACGTGTGTTTGAACAATATGAAATCAGTGCACCTTGGAAAAGAACAGAATAACAGTGTTTTTCAGGGAACAAGGGAAGACAACCATAGGTCTGACTGCCTGTGGGGTCGGACAGAATAGAGCCATATTTTTCTTCTTGCAGAAAGCTTATAAGTGTACCTGCAAGTAGGGAAGATATCACTGAATTCTTCTCCTAGCAAGGAATATTAATAATTAAGGCCCTGGGAAAGGAATACATTCCTCAGGGGAGGTCTATGAACAACCGCTCTGGGAGTGTTTGTCTTATGCGTTTGAGATAAGGACTGAAATACACCCTGGTCTCCTGCAGTACCCTCAGGCTTATTAGGGTGGGGAAAAAAAACCAACCCTGATGAATTTGAGATCAGATCAGTTCTCTGCTCTTGAACCCTGTTTTCCGTTGTTTAAGGTGTTTATCAAGACAATACGTGCACAGTTGAACATAGACCCTTATCAGGAGTTTTTGATTTCGCCCTTTGCCTTGTGATCTTTGCTTTGCCCTTTGCCTCGTGACCTTTATTGGCCTCAGAAGCATGTGATCTTAGAGACCTACTCCGTGTTTGTACACCCCCTCTCCTTTTGAAGTCCTTAATAAAACTGTGCTGGTTTTGTGGCTCAGGTGGGCATCACAGTACTACTGATATGTGATGTCACCCCGGAGGCCCAGCTGTAAAATTTCTTTCTTTGTACTCTTTCTCTTTATTTCTCAGGCCAGTTGACACCTAGGGAAAATAGAAAAGAACCTATGTTGAAATATTGGGGGCTGGTTCCCCCAGTATTTGGCACCCAATGTGGCTTTTTTTTCCCCTAAGTGTATGTGGGAACCCAATTCCCTTTGGTAAGCGCAGAGAAAACGTTCATCGGTCCTGTCCACAGAAACGCTTGTTTGGCTCCCCGACAACTGGTGAGTTGTCTGTGAATTGTCCAGGTTAACTATAGGTCATGCAGAGTCTAAACATTATGATTATCTCTGCTATATTAAACTCCTGTTAAAACAGGAGGGAGTTCGAGTGTCCATGGAAAATATGGCCAGTCCATTCAGGGCAGTGGAAAAACATTGTCCTTGGTTTCCTGAAAAAGGAACCTTAAATGTGGAAGTATGGGATCATGTTGGTACAACATTCTGGGAACTGGTCCCAACAGGAAATTATGTTCCCGTCACTGTTTGGGGTGATTGGGCCTTGGTATGTGCCGTCCTAATGACACACCAATCCTGTGATCCCCTGCAGTTACCACAGTTTTCTGAATCTGGCAACCCTCTACCTCTTTCTCAGCTTTCCTCTCCTGCTCAGTCTTCATTATCTGATCAGCCTCTCCCTAAAAGATTCAAATGCAAGAAATATATTTGTGAGTTAATCATGAGGAAAAGAGGCAAAGGAGCGAGGTGAGGCTGGGAATGAAAATAGGCCAGTGGGTCACACCTGTAATCTTAGTGCATTGGGAGGCTGAGGCAGGAGGAGTGCTTGAGGCCAGCAGTTTGGGGCCAGCCTGGGAAACATAGTGACATAGTGCGATCCTATCTCTGTAAAAAAGAAAAAAAAAATTAAACAGGCACAGTGGCATGCCTCTAGTTATAGCTACTTGAGAGGCTGATGTGGGAGGATCACTTGAGCACAGGAATTCGAGGCTATAGTGAGCTATGACTGTGCCACTGCATTAAAGCAAAAACAAAAAACTAAAATCCAAACAATTTTGGGCCAAAGCATTTTGAATAAGTTTAGCAAAATGTTTAACAAAAGGTTTTTTTATTTTGGTCAAATTTATTATCTCAGAAAATATTTTAACACTTCATTTTGTATCATGTGTGCTGGAGAATTCCTGTAGAGATTGTTTATAAGATTTGAGAAGATATTTTCATTATGAATAGATTTTAAATTCTATAAACACTTTTAGTGCTAATATTAATAAAATTGTATGAATGTTTTCCCTTTTCTGTGAATAATATGAGTTGCGTGTGCAAGCAAAAAAAAAAAAGGATAGTACTTTCAGTACAGTGACATTCAGGATGGACTTGAAGGACAGTGGAAAGCAAAAATTATTCCAGTAGATGATAAAACTTCAAGTGCTTCACACTTTCATCAGATTTTTTGTATGGAGGATCAAGCTGAGAATACATATTGACTCTTAGGAAGTGACCAAATAACTGGTTGACTGTTAGGATCCTGAAAGGAAAAGAACTAGGCAGAAACAAATCTCTGTGTCAAAATATGGGAGTGAATATATAATGTTAGCATCTTAATATAACATTTTTTAATCCACCTGAAGACAACTGCAACTGTAGAGGCACTGAACGATTGGCTGATTTTCAACTTTTTAGACCATCTTGATTCTGTCAAATAAACAAAATATGGTTCTGAATTTTTTCACCTTTAAGAAATGAGGATTAAAGCTGCATCTTAACATTGTTTTATATACTACTAAATTAATTCAAAACCAAAATTACTTTTAACATATTGCAGGATTTTATTTGCATATATTTGCATAACTGACAAAGGGCTTTCTCTACTAGATAGCAGTCACATTAATTAAGGCATTATATTATTGATCACGAAGAGGTACAGTATTGTGACAGAATAGTGAATAATGGACTTGTACATATGCTGCTTCTATATTTGTAAAAATGGTGTAAACACTAAACAATGAGGAAATTTTTGAATTTTTTTCAAAAAAATGCTTTCTTACTTGGAATAAAATGTGAAACATCCCATCTTACACAATATTAAATAAAAATATAAAAAGACATAGATGATTTTAGAGATTACCTGCATGACTATAAAGTAGAAAAAGTTTTCATAAATGGATGTCAAGTCACTAATACGAAGGAAAGACTGATAAATTGGACCATTTCAAATTAAGAATTTCTTCACCTTTAGGAAAATGAGAATGTAAGCTGAATTCACAGGGTACTAAATTAATTCAAGATTTCCCTGAAGAGGAAAGCAAGATAAAAAATACTCAGGGATTAATTAATACATCTGCTTATGGCTCTTGACATTGAAAAAAAAAAAGCTGATTTAAAAATAACTATAGGTTTTCTTTTTGTTTTTTCTTTTTTTTTTAAACAATTGTCCAAAATGATCTTGACTTGATTTAGTTCGGGTAATCTTGGTAATAATACCAGGTAGCTTTCAAATTTCTTGCCTGTAAAATTTATTTATATACACTAACCTACATTTCTAAATCTATGCTACTCTAAAGGAATTTTTATATAAACTATTCTGAATAAATAATCTTTATCCCAAACTACAAACCAAATTAAAATTTATGCTCAGATTTTGAGCTGAATTATAACTCCATTCACAAGGAAATGAAACTCCACACTACTTCAGCCTTTCCTCTTAGACTATCTCCAAAAGTGTCTTCAAATGTTTAAAGAAAAATAAACCACAGTTTTTTAATTTTTATTTTTTATAAAGACAAGATCTCACTATTTTGCTCAGGCTGATTACAAACTCCTGGACCTCCAGCAACCCTCTTCTTTCCATAGTACTTAGTTTCAAATTGTTTCCTTGCATTTTTTCCAAATCCCCTTTCCTTTCACTTTCTTATTGACCTGATCCTTCAAGCCTTGTTTATACTTTGAGCTGTTTCCACTGTGGCTGGAGTCTTATCTTTGTAAGAACGGACTCTAGGTGAAGTCTTACAGCTTCTTCTCAATGCTATGGATCCTCTTCTTTCTCTGTTCATACATCACCTTTTGCCGGGATGAAATAAATAATACATGGAATGAAATAAATTGTGACTTTTTGTTTTTTCTGACATCTATGTATGTTTTTATTTTTCTCCATATCTCTCTGTATTATTGTTAGGAAGAGTGTATAGGAAACTTGGATGCAAACTGCCATTATTGGGTTCACACCAAAGGACAACTGCGGGAGACCAGACATGGCACCCCAAAATATACATTTGAAGCTTATTTACAGCACGTTATATTGAGAAACTACAGACACAGGAGTAGCTCTGAAAACTGTCCTTTCATAAAGAGAATTAACTTGTGTAAAGAAAATCTACGTAAGTAACCGTATCTCTATCAGAAAGAAGGCTGTTCCAGACAACTTTTATTACCTGATAGACTTTTTATCTGTATAACAAGACAAACGTTATTCCCTGTACATTTCCTCTCCTTCTTGACCCTATAACTTGTACATAAGCTTCAATCATCTGGTTGTTCTTTGAGTCTCATATTCTGTGGGACTGTCAGGGGTACTTAGGTAATTAAATTGTGGATCTTCTCTTGTTAATATGTCTTAAGTCAATTTAATTTGTAGATCAGCCAAAGAACCTAGGAGGCTGGAGGAAAGGGATTTTTCCCTTGCCTACACCATCATCCTCTAGAATTGGTTCCACTCATGAAGAACGGAATAGATCTATGCTTGCAGAAATTAAATTGTGTGAGATAAGTTGTAATGAGCTGAGCTTGCCAGCTGACCATAACAATAGAATAGAGGTGTGCTCTGAAAATAAATGTTGCTATCACCTGCTGTTTATCACTGTGAGTAAAAAGGATATCAAGTAGTTGAATATAATGACCCATTATTGAGATAATTATTGTTTTTCAGGTATCTACATGGGCCACACATTGTTCAGGCCTATGGAAGTGGAGCCCTGTGTCTAACTCTAGCCACAAATGACAAGTAGTGGACATACAGGAACATTTAAGAAGACAATGACAAGTAAAAGTAAATATTTTAGGAAAAATAATTTTAAAATTCAAAATCAAATCAATAATAAAAAAATTAAATAAACACTTGGTTCACATATGTGTAGTTCAATTCATATCTACGATAGCTGAAATATGTATCTTCATAACTGGTAGACGATATCTGCTGCTCAAGTGAGACTAATTCCAATAATGTAAGCATGGTTCAGTATTGGAAATCATATTTACTATATTAATAGAGCCAAGGAGAAATGGATATACCTATTAACAAACCCTGAAAAAAAGTATTTTATAGGATCCCAATCATTTTCTAAGTAAATGTCTCAGTTAATTAGAATTAAATTATCATTTTTCTAACATTCCGCAAAACAAAATCTCAACAATGGAGTCATATATTTTTCTCTGCTATATTTAAGAAAAGAAAGCATAGAAATTGTGATTCTTAATTTTAAGTACTATATTGAAGCAGTAGTCAATGCATTTAGGTAAGATCAGCTATTAGAGTTATAAATCTTAGAAAAGGAGGCAGAACTATCTCCATTCACATATGACAAAACAGAACATTCAGGAAAAAGATGCAAAATCAGTAAGCAAAATATTACATACCATAAGAAGATTCATTAAGATAACAGAATATAAAATCTACATACAGAAATGAATTATATGCATGTATATAAATGATGTTGTAAGAGGTAAAATAAGGCACAACAAAATGTGAAAGTCTTAGCAATAAAATGAAGTAGAAAGTGCAAAGTCTACACACCTAAAACTTTAAAACACTTATGAGACACACCAAAGTACATTTGAATGATGGGAAATTCATACCAGGTGCAACAACATAGACATGTCTCTTTTTCCAAGATCAATTTATACATTAAATTAAAACTGAACAAAATCTCAAATTATTTCTTTCTAAAGCTATCCAAGTCAGCTAAAGAATTTGTATACAAATGATAGCTATGAGTAGCCAAAAAAACCAAAAAAACAATAGAGTGGGGGTCAGCCTCGTGAGATACTAAAGTATACTAGAAAGTACTTGAATTACACTATATTACAATACACCACATGTATAATAGAAATAAAGGTGTCTAATGCATAAAGTAAAGCTGATTGAAATGTCACCGTAACCGAATAAATGAATATGGAGAAAAGAAGATCTGATAAATTCAGCTTAAATCACTGGAGCGGATAGAGAAGCCAGAGGTCAAAGGGTGAATACTAGAATCCACATGTGGCAACTGTCACCACACAGAGAAAGTCGAAGACACTCTGGAAACTGCCATATCTTATTGTCACCAACACAGAGAGGTCTGTGAAGCTGCTATATCTGGCCACCACATCTGTTCAAGAATAAGCACATTTAACTTTGGCCTTCCAAAGTTCACTCAGAGTTCCTCTCATTTGACAACTCTAAAAAGAGGAATGTCAAAAAGATTCTAATAAACATGTTAGCAAAATTATAAGAGATTGTTCCTAGTGTAAATTTGACAGCAGAAAATCCACCAAAGTAGATCATTATGTGAAACAGTGAGGCATTAGCTTATGAATATGTATGTGTTTGCCTACATGGACACACACATATGAGCACATTGTGTACATTTGTGTACATACACACTAATGGATCAAAAAATAGTCCAGTATATAGAGAAACTTTCTATATATTAATAAAAAGCATCTACAAGTATCAGGCAACAAAGTGGAATTTTAAAATAATATTGAAAAACGGGATACTGCCTTTAAAAAAAATTCCACTAAGTAATCTTCAACTGAATATTAGTTAAAAATTTTAAAAGAACTTGCAAAAGAAAAAAATTACAAAGTAAAGAAAGAGATTATTTTTAAATGAAATTCAACGTCAATAAAGTATTTATAACTTTTCCACATAAAGGTTAAAAGTACTAATATGGCAACATAGCACTCCAATCAGACTCAAAATGCAAAGGAAACATTAGTAAATGTTTTTGACTAATATCACTAAAAATAATACCTGTAGGAATCAAAACATAAAAGACCAATAATTCAATAAAAATTGACCAAAATATATGAACATATTAGTTCAGAGATAAATGGAAGTAGCTATTATCATATTTAATCTCATGCATAATTATATAAATCCTAATTATTACTACATTTAGGCAATATTTCACTTATAATATCTACAGATTTCTATATGTTTGACAATGTGCCATTGTTGTCAGCCTATAGAAAAACAAAACACCGATATTAAAATATGGCATATCATCAAAGTGCATTACTCTGCAGCTATTTAAAAGATACAGAATTAAAGATAACTCTGTATTTTGAAAATAAAATGAAATCAATAATTTACTGTTAGTACAACAAAATAGAAAATATTTTCTATAGCTTTGCTTTAAGAAAGTGTGTGTGTGTGTGTGTGTGTTTGTGTGTGTGTGTGTATTTAGTTTCTTAGGGCTGCTGTAACATGTCTGTAAAAAAGTGGTTTAAAACAGAAATTTAATTTTTTTCATATTCTGGAGGCCAGATGTTTAAAATTCATTTGTTGGCAGGGCTAGTCTCCCTTCAAAAGCCCTAAGTAAGAATAATTTCTTGTTTCTTTCACTTCTGGAAGCCTATGGCATTACTTGGCTTGTGGCAGTATAACTCCAGTGTCTGTCTCTCTCTTCACATGTGTCTTCAGAAAGCCTTCTCTGTGTTCCTGTGTCTCAAATCTCCCTCTCCTATCTCATAAAAGGACAACAGTCATAGGAATCAAGGCCTATCCAAAATGCACTATGCTCTTGTCTTGAGATCTTTAAGTTAAAGATCTTATGTCTACATAAGGTCACATTCACAGATACCAGATGTTAGGACTTGGACATATATTTTTCGTGAATACAATTCAACTATATATATGCACACACCAAGTTAAAATAAGTGTCAGTTTCTATCTATCCGTGTATCTATCTCTCTATATTTCTATCTATCTATCTATCTATCTATCTATCTATCTATCTATCTATATATCTATCATGTATCTATCCAAACATTTATCTAAAAACATCACTTGAAGAGTAAAAGAGAAGCCATTAAAATCAGATCTTTTGGGGAGTATGTTTTAGAAATGAAGTAGGAGACAAGACTTGCAAAAAAAAATCTACTTGTAGTATAACCACTTACATGAATTTTCATCTAAACCATGTAAGTTGTTTTTATATTCAAATATAAAATTAGCTAAACAAGTAATAATTAAAATTTAAAGTAAACTGAAATAAATGACACTAACTCTACATTAAACTGGCTATATAGCTATAATTAAGAAAGAATAATTTTCAGTAGTTTTATAACATAGAATTTTAACTACATGCCCAATGTGACATAAATTTAATGTGTTCCAAGCTCCTTGGAGAGATTACTGAATCTATATTTGAGGCAGAGAATATGTAGAAGAATACATGTGTATCTTGTGCCAGTAAGGAAAACTAATGTGCACTTGTCAAGATAGTAAAAGAAGCAAGCTTAAATGTCTCTCAAAGGTCAAATTAGGGGAAATTTTATATTGAAAAAATGCAAGCATTTGAAATAAATCAAATGTACAAAACTCCATGAATCTGCAATGACACTACAAAAGGAGAAACAAAAATTGAAAATCTCACCTTCCAATATTGGAAGTAGATTTTACATCAACTCCTTAATACTGGGAAGTGGTGGGGAGGTATTTCGTCTTTATCTTGTGTTTCTAAGAATTCTACAAGACGGTGACAAAATAGCCCCAGATAATGAATGACAGGTATTCTTTACCAGAGGAATTACAGATAATACATATAGAAAGATAATGCTTCAATTATAATTTTACTATGATAACTTTTGTGAAGGTAAAGCAGAGTTTAAAACAAACAAAAATTATGTTGTTACATCATTTACAACAACTCTAATTACACTTTCAAATTTCTTTTTTACCTTTCTATAATTTTTAATACTGAAGTAAGTTGCTAAATGTGTTCAGTGTTTATTTTTTAATCATTCATCTGTGGCTCTCAAATGAATTTAGTCTGGGATAAGGATGTAAGCCAAAAAACAAGCAAAACACCACTTGACTCACAGAGATAAACAAATGAATCCGAGGTTATCAGAATATGCATGTGGTTTAGTGAACTCAAAGAGAATGAAAGTTTAAAATTTAATAGGGTGGTATGTGTTATAACAATAAAGCTGAACATGAGAGCAATATCTTCCAGATTGCTATATCAAAATGGAAAGTGTATATATATATACACACACATATATATATGAATAGTACTCATTTTTATTTAACTAGAATGATGCTGGCTGGAAAGCATACCCCATGTCTTTCATTTTAACATAGTTCATGTAGTCTTAAAACTTATAAAAGTCAAACAAAGCAAAAAAACCTTTTTGTGATACTTAGGAAAATCTTCTTGAAACATTACAATCCCATAAAGATAAAAGTTTAAATTTTTATAGAAGTGCTCAGAGTGGAATGAATGTCGTAAAAGACTAATGAGTTTTTATGCCTTTTCCTAGATGAGCAACTATGGCTAGAAAGAGTGAAAATTATTTTATTTTAAGAGATACTGGTTTAAATCTTAAATATGTTTTGGGATATTTCCTATGTTAGAATATATAATCAAAACGATCACAGAGTAAATCTCTGAATATATTTAATAGGCCATATATTAACTTTTACATTTCTATGACCTAATTGTGTTTGCAATTGATGATAAAATATATTTTCCTTTAAATTCAATCTTTATGTAACACCAATTTTATTTTTTCAAAATTACTTATATTTGAATATCTTATTAAATATGCGAACAACAAAAATTGACAAAATTTCTTATGAATTTCTATGAGGGGTTCTGTGTCAATAATTAAGCAATGCCTAAAAGCTTCTGTCCTGCCACAAATTATGGCAATAGACTCCAAGTAAAAAATATGGTGAATAAAATACTGTCATAATTAATGTTTTAATTTTTAAATGAAAATATCATTGAAAAATACTTAATTTTAAACAGTTTTGTCTTATTAAGATAGTAAGTCACTGATACAAAATTAACATGGGAATAGTTTTTTTAAGTAATTATTAAAAAAGAAAATATCAGCTTTATTTACCAGTCTGGTATAACAAAAAAATGACAAATTCACACATGAAATTTCAAATAAAGTTAAGTGGCCAAAATAGTCTGTTGCAAAATTTCTCTCCCAACTCCACTAGGTGCTAACAGATTATATATAATTATTTCAAGATATTTAATACATCTGCCATTTCATGTTAGTGCAATTAAAGGTAACAATACATAGCCCAACCAGATGCTTTTCATAGAATTTGTATAATGGCAAAGGAAAGAATTTTTGGATGCAAAGTATGCCAAGTATGTTTTTATTAAGTAAAAAATAGTAATTCTTTCCTAAATTAAAAAAACGGCGTGATTCAGAAGAAAACGGGGAAAAATGAAGTATAACATTTGAATGGATATGAAAACCTGTAGAAGGTTAATGGAATTTTATTTCTTGTGGTCAAAACAGGTGAGTTGAGGGTAAAAACAGGTGAGTTGGGGGTAAGATTCAGACTTTATACGATTTTAAAAGGTTTTTTTAAAAATCTTAGTATTAATAGCATATTGATAACAAATAGAATATGGTTGGTTTCTCTCTGTTAAAATGATCACATTTTCTTGGATTATTGGTCTGCTTTAGGTAAGAGGTTATGAATGATTTTTCTTTACCTTCTGAGTGATCTGCTTTAAAGTAAAAGTTTCTCTGCCATTAGAATAATTTTGTGTACTTTATATTAACTTTATCATATCTTTGATTATTTAAGAGAACCAAGTCTTCTCATTTTTAAAAGCGCTAAGGATTTTTACAATCATATTACCTCTTATATTTACTTTAATTCTTTTTAATTGTCACTTTGATTAAATAAAAAACAAAGTATTGTTTTGCAACAACACATAATCCTCTGTAGCCAAGTGTTCAAACCTCCTGGCAACTTGGACATTTTGTCTTCCCAAAATGCTAACTGACCTTATCCAGAAGAAAAGTAAACTTCCTGGTATCTACGTGACATTCCATGTATATACCATGGAATACTACACAGCCATAAAAAAGAGCAAAATCCTGTCCTTTGAAGTAACATGGGTGCAGCTGGAAGCCTTTATCCTAAGCAAGTTAATGTAGGAACAAAAAAAATACAAATATTGCATATTCTCACTTCTAAGTGTGAGCTAAACGTTGAGTACACGTGGACATAAAGAGGGGGACAACAGTCACTGAGGACTACTAGAAGGGGAGACAGAGGGAGGTGGTGGTGGTAGTTTTTGAAGCTAGGAATCTATTAAGTTAGACTTCTACCACAGACCCCTGGTGATAGAGGCTCTATCTTTCTTGATTATTACATTTCAAAAGGATGGCTCCCAAGTCTTTGAGATAGGCATTCTTGGGAAGCAAGCTAGAAAATGTCTTTGTATCTCACAGGAGCAGCAGGAGGAAAGACCACTGTGGTAAGGCTGCCTTAATTCAGTAAGAGAAGGAGGTCAGAGACCTAGAGGCAGACAGAAGCCTCTCTAATATTGAACCAAGCTTTGGGAAGCATTAAGGTCCTTTTGATCTTGATAAACCCTCAGCCCTGTTTGCCCTCCAGTCCTGTGTGGAGTAACACCAACTGTTCCCATATGAAAAGATAACTGGCCATCCCAGGAAAATTCCCTATTTTGCTTGTGCTCTCAAAGATTCTAACCTATCCATTAAGACATCTTAAAATATTGCAAGAGACTTATTAATTATACCTGCACTTATCATCAACAGATCAAGACTGTTTAATCACACGGTGTTAGAGACTTACGTTATCTGGAAGTGACATCACTGGGAAACTAATGTTAAAACTCTCTAAAAAGGCCCTTACCTCATCTGCCTTACCACTATTACTGCTGCCAGACTCTAAGAACCAAACCCTGAATTAAATTGAAAAGGTCCAAAAGCTACTCTAAATAAATGGCTACCCCAAATTAGACACCTTCAACTGAACCTCTGCCAAGAGTTCCCAGAAGCAGATTGCACTATCAGGTAAATAGGTTTACCAAGAAATTTAGTCTTAGTAAATAACATGAAGCAGTCAGCTTCTACCCAAAATGTTGCAATAAAGCTCTCCAGGATTCCCAACCTACTTCCTATCCTAATCATATTTATTATTCTGCTTTGCTGCATTCTTTTTCTCTATTTCCTCCTGCGTAATTTTTGCTACTCATAACTTCCCTCGTTGCAGCTTCTCATTTTTTCATTTCTTTTTTATTTGCATTTCCATTTTTAAAGTTCTTATTGACATTTAGTCAAGCTCACTGATTCTTTCCTAAGCAGCTGTGTTCAGTCAGTTGATGAGACCATTAAGTAAATCCTTCACTTTTTGTTACAGGATTTTACATTTCGAACTTTTTTTGTTTCTTTCTTAGATTTTCTGTTTTCTTGCTACTGTTGCCCATTTATTCTTACATGTTGACCACTTTTTTCATTAGAGCTTTTAGCTTATAATTGTTTAAAGTTCTAGGCTGATAATTCCAAAATCTCTAACACATCTGAGTCTTGTTCTGAGGCTTGATCACTAGGTGTTCAAATTTTGTTTTTTGTCTTTTAGTGTAACTTGTGATTTTTGGTTGAAAGCTGGACATGTTTTACCGGTTACAAGGAGCTGAGGTAAAGCAAAGGTTTTGTGTTTATCTGGGTGGAGGTTAGGCTGTGCTTGCCGTTTTCTGTAGCTGTAGGTTTCAGAGGCTAACATCTCTAGTGACCTTGGTTTTGTTTCCCTTGTTGTCTCTGGTGTACTGTAATCTTATTAAGTAAGGTCTGAGATTTGCAG
Organism: Chlorocebus sabaeus; assembly: GCF_047675955.1. Lineage (NCBI taxonomy): Eukaryota > Metazoa > Chordata > Mammalia > Primates > Cercopithecidae > Chlorocebus > Chlorocebus sabaeus. Next base: position 64,567,253 of record NC_132906.1, on the reverse strand, counting down.
GTTTTTCTGTCATATTTCCCTGTTATTATTTATACCATAGGTGAACTAATATGGTGGTAAGTTGGAAAGAAAGCGAGGTGTTCCATAACCTTTTTTTTTTTTTTTTTTTGAGACGGAGTCTCGCTCTGTCGCCCAGGCTGGAGTGCATTGGCACGTTCTCGGCTCACTGCAAGCTCTGCCTCCCAGGTTCAGGCCATTCTGCCTCAGCCTCTGAGTAGCTGGGAGTACAGGGGAGCACCATCACACCCGGCTAATTTTTTTTTTTTTCGTATTTTTAGTAGAGACGGGGTCTCACCGTGTTAGCCAGGATGGTCTCGATCCTTGACCTCGTGATCCGCCCGCCTCGGCCTCCCAAAGTGCTGCGTGGGATTACAGACGTGAGTCACCGCACCTGGCCAGGTGTTCCATAATCTTAAGATTAGGTCTTAGGGAGCTACTGCCCTTGGACTGTGAATGTCATAAGTACTTCTTAAAGTCCTTCCACACCCTTAATTGAGGCAGGAAGCCTAGAGTAGACTCAAGTTAAGTATTCCCCTTCTCCTATATAAAAGGCTAGTGGGGGATGTGTTGGAGAGCCCAGGATAGGTTGGACTCTGGTAAAATTCTAGTAGGGTAGGATCTGGTGAAATAGATTTTCTTGAGGGATACAAGTAGAACAGAATGTTCTAGGAATACTTTAAAATGGCTATTTTACCCTTTTCCTACTATAAGCACAAGGGGATTTTCTCCAGTCTTCATTGTAAGAACCTGATAAAATTCTTACAGGTAAAACCTACCATAATTTGAATGTCCCTTACATCTGTAATCCCAGGAGTTTTCCTTTTTTATTTCATTTTATTTCTTTTATTTCCTTTTTTATTTTCAGTCAGAGGGTATCTATGCAAGTTTGTTACATGGGCATATTGCATGAAACTGAGGTTTGGGATATGAATGATCCCGTAACCCAGGTAGTGAATATAGTACCCAACAGGTAGTTTTCATTATTTATTTATTTACTTATTTTTCTTAAATTTTCTTTAAGTTCTGTGATACATGAGCAGAACATGCAGGTACATAGGTATACATGTGCCATGGTCATTTGCTGCACCTATCAACCCGTCGTCTAGGTTTTAAGCCCCGCATCCATTAGGTATTTCTCTTAATGCTATCCCTCCCCTAGCCCCCCACCTCCCAGCAGGCCCCAGTGTGTGATGTTCCCCTCCCTGTGTCCATGTGTTCTCATTGTTCAACTCCGACTTATGCATGAGAACATGTGGTATGCATGAGAACATGTGGTGTTAGGTTTTCTGTTCCTGTATGAGTTTGCTGAGAATAATGGTTTCCAGCTTCATTGATGTCCCAGCAAAGGACATGAACTCTTTCTTTTTTATGGCTGCAGAGTATTCTATGGTGTATATGTGCCACATTTTCTTTAGCTGGTCTGTCATTGATGGGCATTTGAGTTGGTTCCAAGTCTTTGCTATTGTAAATAGTGCTGCAATAAACATAGGTGTGCATATGTCTTTATTGTAGAATGATTTATAATCCTTTGGGTATATACCTAGTAGGAGGATTTCTGGGTCAAATGGTATTTATGGTTCCAGATCCTTGAGGAATTTCCACACTGTCTTCCACAATGGTTGAACTAGTTTACACTCCCACCAACAGTGTAAAAGTGTTCCAACCTCTCCATATCCTCTTCAGCATCTGTTTTTTCCCCAACTTTTTAATAACTGTCATTCAAACTAGTGTGAGATGGTATCTCATTGTGGTTTTGATTTTCATTTCTCTAATGATCAGTGATGATGAGCCTTTTTTCATATGTTTGTTGGCCACATGAATATCTTCTTTTGAGAAATGTCTGTTCATATCCTTTGCCCACTTTTTGATGCAGTTGTTTGTTTTGTTCTTACAAATTTGTTTTAGTTCCTTGTAGATTCTGGATATTAGCCCTTTGTCAGATGGATAGATTGCAAAAATTTTCTGCCATTCTGTAGGTTGCCTGTTCACTCTGATGATACTTTATATTGCTCAGGAGGTGTTTAGTTTAATTAGATCCATTTGTCAATTTTACCTTTCGTTGCCATTGATTTTGGTGTCTTAATCATGAAGTCTTTGCCCATACCTGTGTCCTGAATGGTATTGCCTAGGTTTTCTTCGAGGGTTTTTTATAATTTTATATTTTACATTTAATCCATCTTGAGTATTAATTCCTGTATAAGGTGTAAGGAAGGAGTCTAGTTTCTGTTTTCTGCATATGGCTAGCCAGTTTTCCCAGAACCATTTATTAGATAGGGAATCCTTTCCCCATTACTTGTTTTTGTCAGGTTTGTCGAAGATTAGATGGTTGTAGATGTATAGTGTTATTTCTGAGCCCTCTGTTTTGCTCCATTGGTTTATATATCTGTTTTGGTACCAGTACCATGCTGTTTTGGTTACCGTAACCTTGTAGTTTAGGTTGAAGCCAGGTAGTGTGATGCCTCCAGCTTTGCTCTTTTTGCTTAGGATTGTCTTTGCTATATGGGTTCTTTTTTGGTTGTATGAAATTTAAAGTAATTAAACTTGACTTTCTAGTTCTGTGAAGAAAGTCAGTGGTAGTGTGATGGGAATAACATTGAATCTATAAATTCATTTGGACAGTATGGCCATTTTCATGATATTAATTATTCCTATCCATGAGCATGGAATTTTTTTTTCACTTGTTTGTGTCTCTCTTATTTCCTTGAGCAGTGGTTTGTAGTTATCTTTGAAGAGGTCCTTCATGTCCCTTGTAGGTTGTATTCCTAGATATTTTTTTCTCTTTGTAGCATTTGTGAATGTGAGTTCACTCACGATTTGGCTCTCTGCTTCTCTGTTTCTGGTGTATATGAATGCTTGCCATTTTTACACATTGATTTTGTATCCTGAGACTTTGTGAAAGTTGCTTATCAGCTTAAGAGATTTTTGGGCTTAGATGATGGGGTTTTCTAAATATACAATAAGGCCATCTGCAAACAGGAACAATTTGACTTCCTCTCTTTCTATTTGAATATGCTTTATTTATTTCTCTTGCCTGATTGCCCTGGTTAGAACTTCCAATACTATTTGAATAAGAGTGGTGACAGAAGGCATCCTTGTCTTGTCCTGGTTTTCAAAGGGAATACTTCTAGCTTTTGTCCATTCAGTATGATATTGGCTATGGGTTTGTCATAAATAGCTCTTATTATTTTGAGATATGTTCCATCAATACCTCGTTTATTGAGAGATTTTAGCATGAAGGGGTGTTGAATTTTCTCGAAGGCCTTTTCTGCATCTATTGAGATAATCATGTGGTTTTCGTCTTTGGTTCTGTTTATAGGATGTATTACGTTTATTGATTTGCCTATATTGAACCAGCCTTGCATCCTGGGGATGAAGCTGACTCGATCATGGAGGATACTCTTTTGATGTGCTGCTAGATTCGGTTGGCAGTCTGCCCCTTAACAGAGCTTGCGTGCTGTTCTGGGAGAATCTTCCTTGTCAGGATTTGCTGCTCTCTTCAGAGTAAGCAGGCAGGAACATTGAAGTCCACTGAACTGTGTCCACAGCCACCCTTTCCCCCAGGTGCCCTGACCTAGGGAGATGGGGGTTTTATCTATAAACCCTTGACTGCAGCTGCTGGCTTTCTTTCAGAGATGCCCTTCACAACGCGGAGGAATTTAGAGAGGCAGTCTGGCCACAGCCACTTTGCCCCACTGTGGTGAGTTCTGCCCAGTCCAAGCTTCCTGGCCTCCTTCGCACTGTCAGGGAAAAGCCTCCTATTCAAGCCTCAGTAATAGCAGATTTCCCTCCCCACACCAAGCTCAATCATCCCAGGCTGACTTCAGACTGCTGTGCTGGCAGCGAGAATTTCAAGCCAGTGATTCTTCGCTTGCTGGGCTCCATTGCAGTGGGACCTGCTGAGTGATACCACTTGATTCCCTAGCTTCAGCCCCCTTTCCAGGGGAATGAATGAATCTGTCTCACTGGGGTTCCAGGTGCCACTGGGGTAAATACACACACACACACACACACGCACACACGCACACACATATATAAAAACTCCTGCAGCTAGTTCAGTGTCTGCCCAAAGAGCTGCCCAGTTTTGTGCTTGATACCCAGGGCCCTGGTCGTATTAGCACACGAGAGAATCTCCTGGTCTGTGGATTGCAAAAACCATGGGAAAAGCATAATATCTGGGCCAGATAGCACAGTCCCTCATGGTTTGCCTTCTCTATAGGTAGTTTTTCAACCTTAACCTCCTCTCTCTCTCTTGCCTTCTAGTAGTCCCCAGTGTCTGTTGTTTCCATTTTTAGTGTACTCAAAACTTAGCTCACAGTTAGAAGTGACAATATGCAATATTTGGTTTTCTGTTTCTGTGATGGCTTTCTCAGGATAAAGGCCTCCAGCTGCATTCATGTTGCTTCAAAGGACAGGATTTTATTCTTTTATGGCTATGTAGTGTCTCCTGGTGTATATGAACCAATTTTCTTTATACAACTCACTAATGATGAGCATCTAAGTTGTTTCCTTGCCTTTGCTATTGTGAATAGTGTTGCAATGAACACATAAGTGTATGTCTCTTTTTGTTAGAACAAATTATATTCCTTTGGGTCTATATTCAGCAATTGATTTAATGGATCAAATGGTAGTTCTATTTTAAGTCTTTGAGATTCTCCAACTGCTTTAAATAGTGGTTTAAGTAATTTATATTCTCACAAATAGTGTGTAAGCATTCCCTTCTCTCTACAATCTTGTCAACATATTTTATTTTTCTATTTTTTAATAATAGCCATTCTGACTGGTGTGAGATGGTATCTCATTGTAGTTTTGATTCACATTTCTCTAACGTTCAGTGATGTTGAACATTTTTTAATACATTTGTTGGTCATGTGTATGTTTTCTTTTGAAAAGTATCTGTTCGTGTACGTTGCTCACACTTTTTAATGGGGTTATTTGTTTCTTGCTTGTAGAATTAAGCTCCTTATAGTCTCTGGATATTAGGCCTTTGTTGGATTCATAGTTTGTGAATAATCTATTCCATTCTGTAAGTTGTCTGTTTACTCTGTTCATAGTTTCTTTTGCTGTGCAGATGCTCTTTAATTTAATTAGATCTCACTTGTCAATTTTTGCTTTTGTTGCAATTGCGTTTGAGGACTTAGTCATAAATTCTTTCACAAGACCCATACCCAGAATGTTGTTTCCTGGGTTTTCTTCTCAGATTTTTATAGTTTTAGATCTTACATTTAAGTCTTTAACCTATCTTGGTTAATTTTTGAGTATGGTGAAAAGTAGGAGTCTAGTTTCCTTCTTCTACAGGTGGCTAGCCAGTTATCTCACAACCACTTATAAAATAGGGGGTCATTTCCCCCTTGCTTGTTTTTGTTGACTTTGTCAAAGACCAGATGGTGGTAGGCATGTGGCTTTATTTCTGGGTTCTCTATTCTGTTCAGTTTGTCTATGTGTCTGTTTTTTGTACAAGTACCATGCTGTTTTGATTAGTCTAACCTTGTAGTACAACTTGATGTCCGGTAATGTGATGACTCCAGTTTTGTTCATTAGAATATCCACTCTCACCACTCCTATTCAACATAGTACTGGAAGTCCTAACTGGAGCAATTAGGCAAGAGAAAGTAGTAAAAGGCATCCAAATTGGAAAAGAAAAAGTCTCTTCACTGATTTTATTACTGAGATACCCTAAACACTCTGTGAAAAGGTTCCTAGAAGTGACAAATGACTTCAATAATGTTTCAGGATACAAAATCAATGTGCAAAAATCAGAAACATGTCTATATACCAATAATGTTTAAGCTGAGATCAAAATCAAGAACATAATCCCATTTACCAGAGGTACACACACACACACACACAAAATCTAGGAATACATTTAACCAAGAAGGTAAAACATGTCTATAAGGAAAGGTAAAAAACACTGCTGAAAGAAATCATGGATGACAAAATCAAATGGAAAAAACATTCCAAGCTCATGGATAGAAAGAATCGATGTCATTAAAATGGCCATACTGCCCAAAGCAATATATAGCTTCAATGCTGTTCCTATCAAACTACCAATGTCTTTTTTCACAGAAATAGAAAATTAAAAATTCATATGGAACCAAAAAAGCACCTGAACAGCCAAAGTCATCCTAATCAAAAAGGACAAACCCATGAATTGTTAATTCTCAAATTGCCAAAACTCAGCCTCCTGAAATTAGCTAATTACAGGTTAGGTTGGTATCCATTCTCAGTAAGGTTTCTGTTTATGGATTCTGCTCTAGTAAGTTGTGATTCTCTGTATCTGTCTGTTTTTCCAACTTGTGGCAGGCAGCAGTTTGGTCTGTGACCTCAATTTTCTGATGGATCCAAAAGCATTGTCCATTTTAAGTGTGTTGAGCTTTTTCATGCTGTGTTGACAGAATACTTTCCAGTCTCCTTACATGCCAGACCAAAAACTGAAAGATGAACTGGGCTTTTTATTATATTTCTTCCTAACTCAAGTGTTTCCCCTTTACTAATTACTTCATACTTATAAGAAATCCAGATTCTATGTGGTTTCTTCACCCAACAGATAGCACAATATCATGACACATCTTTTGATTTGTTCTCTTTTCTCTTTCTTTTGGAAGCCTCTAGTTTCCCCAAATTTCTATATAACTGTGTCAGAGATAAGAATTTCCTTTTGGGGACCTTTTGACTTTTCTTTGTAAACTCTAAAAGAATCCTCCTCAATTGCTATACTTTTCAAAAAGGGCTTATATATACTCAAACACAAAAATCTGTGGGACAATCATTTCCATGAAGCCCTAATAGCTTCTAATAAAACATATTCAGCTTGTGGCAGCTCTCCCTGCTATAGGCTGGGTTCTATTGCCTCGCTACTCTTATTATATCTTAACAAGTGTTTAAACAGACTTCCTTTGTTTTAACCTTAAATATTCATTTAGCTCTGATTTAAATTTTTCTGGGTGTAGACTACTGAAAATGTCTATAGAAACATGTAATAGTTAAAAGTTTAGTCTCATAATCTCAGCCCCAGCAGGATGCAGTTATCTTTCTTTCTTGCCCAGTTCTCAGGAGCCCTGAGAACAAGAGACTAAAAGTGTATTGGGTGGAATAAGCCAAAAAAAGGGAGCACTACTGCTACAACCTGTCACGTAAGAACATCATCATGCTGGCAGCTGTTGCTATGTGGTCCATTCAGGAATTTTGCTGAAACTTCTGCATGTGTCATCTCTGCTACAGAAAATAACCAGGAGCATGAACAGTCTTACCAAAACCACCAATCATCACCGGAGAACTATAGAAACTCTGTTGATAGGTTCTGTACAATGTCATGTCTGGCACTGGAAAAGATTCTTGCTTCCTAAAGAACTACTTTTGTAGTGGTTAGAAGCAAGTGGTGGTCATATATTCCTTGAAACCTCTCTGGTGTATAAGCCATAACCAAAACAATTCAACTGAAACCTGGCAAATGCATCAAATTGCCACTGCTGCCCTCATCCCACCATAGAAAGATGTTTTTCAACTGGCCCTCTAAATCTCAAATCCTGGTTTCACTTCCTCCATCAATCTTTAATTAATTTAATTTAATTTAATTTCTCACTAAATGCCTGATCTTTATGACCTTCCAAAAGCTGACTTTTATTCCATCCTAAAGAACAGACTTCATTTATCTTGAGCTAGAGGGAAACTGACCATATGTTCACAATTACATATTTTTTTATCCTTTCCTCTGTATCTACCAAAGGCCAGCCAGGCTTCTTTCCTTCCTAACAGTCTGCTGCCTCCAAGCCTGAGCAAGCCCTTAAATGGGGGAACATGCCACTTATCGGGTTACCCTGAAAATTGGATGACCACAGTGAGACACTTTTTCTGTCAGACTTTACTAGTCATTTCCTCTTGCTTGTCCAACTTTCCCTTAAAGGAAAAGCTGCTAAACATTTACTTACTCCTCCCTACCCTATAAAAGGAAAGCTTTTTCTGTTTAATTATGAGATTCTTGGAGATTTCTGAGATTAGAACATTCTCCCTTTTGCAGTAGTCTTTGTAATTAAGATTTCTCCTTATCTAGTTTTCATTTGTTTTTATTTGACACAAGTTGAAGTCTACTTTTGCTTTTTAATATAAGTAGGTAATAAGAGAGATAGCCACTATAACAATGTCAAAATCACCCACATTTTATATTATTCTGCTAAAACAGCCTCTATAGGAATAGAATTGGCAAACTGTGTAAAAAACAAACAAAACTTTTCTGGAAGGACATTTAGTGACTATCAGACACACTTTTCTTTGCCCAATAATTTAAAAATACTTCGTGCAGATGTAAATTTTCTTTATTATAGGTTCCATTTCCCCACATTAAAACACAGATCTCATATTACCTCAGCACTAAGGCAAAGCGAACTTCAATCAACCTCAATCAAATGATACTTAAATCATGAAGAAACAACACCAAAAAACAGCTGTTCAGAGAATCCTTTCTTGAAGTACTATTTCTCTTTAGGGGCACAATTTGGTAGGGTCCCAAGAGTCACCAGAGCTTGTGGACTCTTCATGCTGCAGCATTAGCTCTGAGTGGTGGTGACAAAGGCATTTTGGCTGGAGAAATTCCTTTCTTGGTTTGGGCAGACAGTATTCTTAGCTTGTCAGCCTGCAGTCATTTATCCTGGAAATTTAGTTAACTACAATCATGTTTTAAATGTATTTTATGCTAAAGTTAGGCAAAGGATAGTTTGCTAATTGCAGCTAGGAATCCTGAGTGCATGGGGTTAAAGCTCTGTAGCACTTGGATGGGAAAAAATAAGTAAGATGTTTTTCAAAACTATGACTAAATAACATTTATTAAAAAGTAGTAAAATTTCAATGGCTGGGGCAGAATAAAAGTTTAAATTAAGAAAATAGAAAACCTCAAAAGAGGAAAAAACGAAGGAGACATCCCTATGCCAGTGGGTGGAGGTAGGCATTGATCAGAAAAATGACAAAGTACTCTGAATTGAGAAATAAACAGTAGAAAATGTTTCTTTAAAAAAGAAAGAGGTGCAAAGAAAAAAAAAAAATCGGAGCAAATAGAAAAGATTCATGGTTGTGCTTCTGTAATACCTAAGGTTCTTGCCTAGCCATGCCAAAGAATTGGTGCGGCAGCTGACCATGGCAAGTGATAGAGACATGGACCAAGAGAGAGAAAAAGCTGTAGGCTTTATTGAGCAGAGTTGAAGCACAAAGCTTCCATAGCATGGAAGGGGTCCCAAACGGGTAGCCACTGATGGTTTGGGGTGATTGCCTTTTAAACTCTTGAAGGTGGGAAATACGTGCGGCAGGAAGATGTTACCAGAGCGAGAAACAAAGGCAGTAAATTATTTTGTGTCATGTCTTAGATTTTGAGGAAAACCGGAATTGCAACTTAGGTTTTCTTTATGACCTTGCAGCGGTATGGCAAAGGAGACAGGATCTCACAGGACTTTACAAAGTATGTTTACAAGGAATTGGAACTGGGAGTATAGATAAGGTCCACTGGTCACAGAAAAATGGCAGTTAACATTTCTTTTACTTTAGTTTTGGGGGAGAGGTAAGGAAGAGAGGGAGAGAGGATACAGGGAAACTTACAGCAAAATTTTTGCTGTTTATAGATTTCTTGGGGAAGAAAACACATGCACAAATCCTGGTGTTAGGAATATTTTAAGCATATATCTTCAATACTATTCATCCAGGACTGAAGGAAGGCCTGATGCAGGAAATGAGTGAGTTTCACAGCTTTCTGAGCCCCTACTTGACCCAGGAAGCCCAGCTGGCACTTCCTCTCACTTCCGTGTCAGATTGGCCAGTAAGTTACTGCTTTCTGATTTCATTTAAATCTACTTTGCTAATGGTATTAGCAGCACTATGTAGATAATTAAAAATATTTAAAATGGTTTGGTTACTTTTGTTTGAAAAATAATCCAAAATGGTTTAGAAAATATGATATAAATGAATGTAACCCCATTAAAATGTGTTAGCTTAGTATGTGAGTAAAATCAGGACAGGTTGTGCCAGAGTAGAAGAAAAAAATATATATATGTTTGCGTTTTTAAATACATGAAAAAATAGAAGATTATTCTTAGCTACTATATAATAGCGTAATGGCATTATTTTACTTTCTTTCTCCTTTTAGCCTTTTCTCTTGACTTATTTTATGTACTAACATTTCCTTAGGCTATTTATGCTAATCTTAAGAGCATAATTATTCAGAATTCTTATCTGACAAATGCACACTCACATACTATTTGTCTTTAGGCTTAGCAACATTTGAATGGTGATAAACAGAAATACTTCCCAGAGTAATTGACTGCCATTTTTGATTGCCATTTTCTAATTATGTTTTATTCTATTACTTGGCTGAAAAGATTTTTACTGATGCATAAAAAATATTCCAAAAGCAAGAGGCACGTTTTTAGTTATTTTATTGTCTTCTGTCAAAGGTTTGGATTTTGTTTAAATCTACACACTTCGATATTTTGGTGTCTAAACAAAGCCTTTTTTTCTTAGTAGTTGTAGAGGTGATTAACACATTTAAAAAAAAAATATTCACAGAGAAGGATTATGATAGTGAAGTTTTTTAAAAATTCTACTTTAGTTTATAAACAGATTTTTATGATGTCCACACTTCATGCAAAGTATAAAGCTTTTTTTAAAAGCTAAGTAATTCAAAATTAATTTCAGGGGTTTGAAAACATACCTTTCTTAAGATAATAAACAAAATAAATTAAAGAATGATTTATTTAATGATATAAGAATGTTTGGGACCATTTAAATTAAAATGATGAGTTTTTTGTTTGTTTTTATATTTGTTTTTTTCTCATAAAACTAAGTTTAGTTGGATAAATTTTTCCTACTGACTTCCATTTTGAATTGAAACAAATTTTAAATAAGTGAATAGATTTTATAGATATTTATTTACTTGAAAGTTAGTTAAAAAATAATTTTGTCTTTCAAGTACATTATCCATTAATCACCAACATAAATGTACATTACTTAATCCATAGTCTCAATTCTAGACTAAGCATTAGAATTAATATCAATGTTCTAGAGACCATGCATATTATTTTTTGAAATTCCTAATTTAATATTAAGCTTGGCCTTTTAAAATGCATTTTTAAATACATACAAAACTGCTTATTCAATGCCAGCTGTATTCATGCAATGAGAATATGATGGAGATCAACAAAGCCAAAAGTTCTGCTTTCAAGGAGTTTATTTTTTCATGGGAGAAAAAAACAATGTCAGAAAATAAATAAAATTTAAAAATAACTTCAGTTGGTGATAAATTCTATGAATTAAATTAAAAATGCTACATAGCAGTAGGGAATAAATATTATTGCATTATAACTTGATAAGTTATTCCTTAACAAGTAGCATCTGAGATGAAACCTGAGTGAAGTTGTATTCCCAATTAGGTTAAAAGAAACCAAAGGCAATTTACCTTAGAAAAAAATAAAAGGATCCTGGAGAAAAGGTCAACATATTTGCCTGTTTTTGCTTTTGTTGCCTGTGCTTTTAAAGTCTTACCCCAAAAAAATCTTTGCCCAGACCAACTTCCTGGAGTGTTTTTCCAACATTTTCTTCCAGTAGCTACATAGTGGTGTTGCAGCTTTTTCACTCCCATAGTTCAGAAAGCAGGAGAGAGTGGCATCCAGTTGCTTCACTTCTTCACCCCCATAGATCAGCAAGTAGAAGGGCATGACACCCAGTGGCTTCTTCACTCCTGTTGTTTGTCCAGTGGGAGGAAGGGTTAGAGCTCTTTTGCTCCCACCACCCACAGCTTAGTGAGCAGAAGTGTTACAACTCTTTTGCTCCCACAGTTTGGTGAATTCTGGGTTCTTATTCCACAACCAAAAGGACTAAGGTACGCAGACTCTGAAGAGTGAGTAAGGCAGAGTAGAATATTATTGAGTGGCAGAAAGAACGCTCTCAGCACAGAGAGGGAACCCAAAAGTGGGTTGTCATCTCTGAGGCTGAGTGTGGGGTTTTTATGGGCTTAGAATGGGAGAATGTGTGCTGAGTGGTCCATTGATGGTCTTGGGAAAAGCACCATTTGATTGGTTAAAAGGCATCATTCAGAAGGAACCAATTGAGAGAGAGAGAGTGGGTAAGATGGGGGAAGTTCTCACTCTGGTTGTGGACTCTATCTGGAACTGGCAGCTCAGTTTTCAGGCTTTGTATTGTCCTTGGCTTGAAGGTTGGGTTTTCTAGGGACCCATCCCTGTCGGCCCAGGAATTTGTCTGTCTCCGCTGCTATCAGTGTCAGGTTTTACATTAAGTTTTAATCCCTTTTGAGTTGATTTTTTGCCTATGGTAAAAAATAAATAGCTAGTTTTATTCTTCTGTGTATAGATATCCAGTTTTCCCAGCACCATTTATTAAAGATACTGTCTTTTCCCAATGTATGTTCTCAGTACTTTGTCAAAAGTAAGTTGGCTGTAAATGCATACATTTATTCCTTAGTTTTTGCTGGGGAAGATGTCATAGCCATGATAGTGGGGAGTGGTTGGCTTGCAGGTGGTAAAAGAATTTTCCAACAACAGTGAGGTTTGAGAAAGAAAGTTTTGTTAGCTAGAAAGAATACTGCAGCAGAATGCAGCAGTATGCTTCAGCAAGAGGGGACTGAGCACACTATAGTGGATTTTTCTTAGGTGTATTTATGGATCTGAAAGTGGGGGCTTAAGGGTAACTTGGACCATATAAGTCACATAGTAATGATAAATGATTACATTAGTAGACATTTCGGTGCCTTGGTGACAGCAAGGGTTGCACAATGAGTTTTGACAAGTATGCATTCTGGAGATGTGCAGAAATTCTGGTTACTTATACATTTTGGTGAAAGAAGCTTAGTACTAGATGCCAGCTTTAGATAATAGGGAAGTCAGATTACTTCTGAAGTCCTCAGATAAAGAGTTTTGCCTCTGGATGGTCTGCTTGATGGCCACCAGGTGACCTTGGCTCTCCTTATTTCTCTATCCTGTTCCATTGGTCTATGTGTTACCAGGGAGCGCACATGTCCCAGTTCTTATCTGACTTTGGATGAAAGATTTCAACCAAGGAGACAGTATAAAGACAGCAAATAATTTTATTGAAAAGGAATATAGTGTAAAGAGCTTATTGTAGGAAAAATAGGTGCACCTCAAGGGAGGAGTGGGCTGATCCAGCCAGAAAACCATACTGAGGGGCCGGCGCAGGGAGTCTTTATCATGTTGGACTTCTTCAAATTTCCATCTCTGTTTCATATCTCTGTTTAGTTTTTTCCTTTGTTTAGTTTTCCTGCACCTGCCTAGTGTCCTCCCCCACACTTCTGGGACCCTCTGTTACTATTTTGTTGGTGAACATGTGTGGGCACAGTGTTGGATAAAAATCCTATGTAGTGGCTTCATTGCTCATTACTGCCAACAAGGAAGGTCATACAGCAGTTAAATATGTACTTACTATGCCTATTTATCTCCTTGGAACTTTTTTCTCTATCCTAATTTGTACTTTGGTGCCAGATTCTTTTTCTTTCTTTCTTTCTTTCTCTCTTTCTTTCTCTCCTTCCTTCCTTCCTTCCTTCCTTCCTTCCTTCCTTCCTTCCTTCCTTCCTTCCTTCCTTCCTTCCTTCCTTTCTTTCTTTCTTTCTTTCTTTCTTTCTTTCTTTCTTTCTTTCTTTCTTTCTTTCTTTCTTTCTTTCTTTCTTTCTTTCTTTCTTTCTTTCTTTCTTTCTTTCTTTCTTTCTTTCTTTCTTTCTTTCTTTCTTTTTTCTTTCTTTCTTTCTTTCTTTTCTGTCTTTCTGTCTTTCTTTCTTTCTTTCTTTCTTTCTGTCTTTCTGTCTTTCTTTCTGTCTGTCTTTTTTTGAACACTTTCTTGTTTTCCCTCTTATCAGTATTTACCTAGCTATATTTTCACAGGTAAACTGCAGAGTGAATGATTACTGGGCATCTTAATGGATGTCCTTTCCACCTAGATATCTCATCAACTCTCTGCTTATATCTAGCATGCCTGTTTGGGTGGTCCCTTTGTGTGAGATTTTTCCAGACCTCCCTTTTCTTAGGGGTTCCCCCTCCTGCTTATGTCTGGCTACCTGCCTATTCTAAAATCTGTGCCTGTTTTTGTGCCAGTACTATGTAATTTTGATTAGAATAGCTTTGTTGTATAATTTGAATCAGGTAATAAGATGCCTGCAGCATTGTTTTATTGTTTTTTGCTCAGGATGACGTTAGGTATTTAGGTTTTTTAATGGTGTTACAAGCTTTAGAATTGTTTTATCAATATCATTTGATATTGTGATTGGGATTACATTGACTCTGGAAATTGATTTGGGTAATATGGACATTAAAATATTAATATTTCAATGCATGAACATGAGATATCTATCCATTTTGTGTTCTCTTTAATTTCTTTTATCAATGTTTTATAGTTTTCCTTGAACATGAATTTTACTTCTTACTTTAAAATTATATTTAGCTATTTCCTTTTTCTAGCTATTGTGAATGGAAATGCTATCTTCATTTTTTTTTTAGATTGAATGCTGTTAGCATATAGAAATATCACTTAATTTTTGTATGTTGATTTTATGACTTGCAACAGCCCAATCCAGGTGGGACTACAAAAGTTACACACCCCTCAGGCATGAAGGTTTTGATCACTCCACTAGGAAAAAGAAAAAAAAAAAAAAAAAAAAAAAAGCAACATAACCTGCTGAGGTGCTTACTGAAGGCAAAGGGTATACAGAATGGGCAGTAGAAAATGGTAATCATCAGTACCAGCTATGACCATGTGACCAGCTGCAGAAACAAGGACTGTAACTGTTATGAGTATTTTCTCCTCCTTTTGTTGAAAACATGTTTCTGCATATATACACTTGTACTCAAAACATATCCTCATTTTATTTCATTTGTCTTTTATCATGTGACATAAGATTTATTTACTTTACATCAACATTTAGGTATTGTTAACTTTATGTAATAGTATTTGGGTTGGGGATTGGTGGACTTCTGGTTGTATGAAAGATAGTTGTATTATGTTAGGTCTAATTATGACCTTATTATTGTCTTTATTTGAAGATTATGTATGATCTCAGAAGATGTATATGGATTCAGGTTGACAAGGGGTGGACTTGTGATGGTTAATACTGAGTATCAACTTGATTGAATTGAAGAATGCAAAGTATTGATCCTGGGTGTGTCTGTGAGGGTGTTGTCAAAGGAGATTAACATTTGAATCGGTGGGCTGAGCAAGGCAGACCCATCCTTAATCTGGTGGGCACAATCTAATCATCTGCCAGTGAATCTAAAGCAGACAGAAAAACGTGAAAAGGAGAGACTGGTCTAGCCTCCCAGCCCACATCTTTCTCCTGTGTTGGATGCTTCCTGCCCTCAAACATCGGACTTCAAGTTCTTCAGTTTTGAGAATCGGACTGGCTCTCCTTTCTTCTCAAGCTTGCAGACAGCCTATTGTGGAAACTTGTGATCACGTAAGTTAATAATAATACTTAATAAACTTAATAATACTTAATAAATAATACTTAATAAACTCCACTTTATATGCTTATTTATATCCCATTAGTTCTCCCTAGGGAACCCTGACTAATACACTGACCAAACTAAAATGGGTAAAATAGGACTTGTAATGAACATGAAACTTATCATACTTCTTTTGCTGAGTAATTGGTGTCCTCTCTCTTCTCTGACCCAGGTTTCTTTTGCCTGTATCTAGGTTAACTTATTAGCTTAGAAGAAAATTGGAAAATTGGTGACAAAGAAATTTGGGGAACACTTATGTGGATGGACCTCTCTGAGTGGTCAAAAACCATGAAGATATTTGTATCCCATATGAGTGCTCACCAACGGGTGACCTCAGGAGAGGAGGATTTTAATAATCAAGTGGATAGGATGACCCATTCTATGGACACCACTCAGCCTCTTTCCCCAGCCACCCCTGTCATCACCCAGTGTGCCCATGAACAAAGTGGCCATGGTGGCAGGGATGGAGATTATACATTGGCTCAGCAACATGAACTTCCACTCACCAAGGCTGACCTGGTTACAGTCACTGGTGAGTGCCCAATTTGTCAGCAGCAGAGACCAACACTGAGCCCTCAATATGGCACCATTCCTCATGGTGATCAGCCAGCTACCTGGTGGCAGGTTGATGATATTGGATGTCTTCCATCAAGGAAAGGGCAGAGGTTGGTCCTCACTGAAATAGACACTTGGTAAGGGTGAAATCTAACTATTTAAACATAATTTTTACAAATGTATTAACACACCTGCCTTCTTCAACCTCAAACTTGTCCCTTTAACCTTGTGTTCTAAAGAATATATTTGACATTTTCAATTAACTTTGAATTAAATAGAAATAAAATATTGAATTGAATAGAAATAAGTTTAAAAATATCTTTACACAGCATTCCGGTGATAACTATTAAAATATAAATTTTAATATTTTATATTAAAATATAAATCAGGAGATATTATCCTCTGCTCAACATGCTCAAATGGCCTCTCACATTGCTCAGCATAAAACCTAAAGTTCTAAGATGGCCCAGCCCCCAACTTCTGTGAGCACCTTTCTTTGCTCTCATCTTTGCTCTACTCTTCATCTAATCATTTCCTTACTCCCTTACCTTCAAGCATGTCAGCCTAGTTGCACTTCACAAACACTGCAGCTGTCTCTTGCAAATATAGTTCCTTCTGCTGGAAACCTTATTCCCCCAGAAAACTAGATGCCTGCTTTACCTGCCTTTTTCCAGTTTTGCTCAACTGTTATCATCTCAATGAGGCCGTCTCCGATTATACTAATCAATGCCATCACATAACACTCTCTATTTATTTCTCTGCTTCATCTCATAGTTTTCATTTTATGCTATATATGTTGCTTCTTCACTTATATGTTGCCCATATCCATGCAGGTGTCAAAAATGAAATTAAGATCAAGTCAGGAACAATTTAAAAGTTTATTGTCCAACAAAAGACCACTTTGTTAACTGGGAGACCTCAAACTGAAGATGGTAAGAAGATCCACTCACAGCAGTAACAGTACAGTTACTAAAGCATAAAGAAGGAAATATTTTGACCTTTTTCATGATTGGCTGTTATATATTAACATTCTTTTGAAGGCAAGCAGAGCTGTTTAAGCTGATTTGTCTATAGTTGATTGGTTTAATTTGACTAAATCATGCTGGCAGAAATGTAACACTTATATTTTGTGTTTTATTATGATTAGAGACAGCATTTCAAGGAAATTAGGATGACATGTTTTGAGTACATGGCAATATGTAGCTGGTATTGGGGTGTATCTTAACTGTAGCCTCCATTTTTATTTTTCTTTAACAAATATAATCTTTTGAAATTAGAAAATCCTGGACAGGCACAGTGCCTGTAATCCCAGAACTCTGGGAGGCTGAGGCAGGCGGATCACTTGGGGTCAAGAGTTTGAGACCAGCCTGGCCAACATGGTGAAACCCTATCTCTACTAAAAATACAAAAAATTAGCCAGGCATGGTGGTGGGTGCCTATCCCAGCTATACGGGAGGCTGAGGCAGGAGAATCGCTTGAACCCAGTAGGCAAAGGTTTCAATGAGCCGAGATCGCACCATTGCACTCCAGCCTGGGCAACAAGAGTGAAACTCTGTCTCAAAAAAGAAAGAAAGATATTAGAAAATTCTGTCTTACTTATGCACTATTGTGTTTTACCAATGAGAAGAGGGCTGAAGTTAAGGGGCAGTCAACAAATATTGACAAGTGTATGACTGATTTCAGGTCGTGTTGAGATACACTAAAATTTGCAATACGAATTTTTAACAAACGTTTAATAACTCTATTTAAATACTCTGGGAATGTGGTTCATGCTTGTACTTTCAGCATGTTGGGAGGTTGAGGCAGGAGAATCCCTTGAGCCCAGGAGTTACAAGCTGCAGTGAGCTTTGATCCTGACACTGCACTCCAGCTGGGGTGACAGAGTGAGACCTTCTCAAACAAACAAACAAACAAACAAAACCTTCATGAAA
Source organism: Chlorocebus sabaeus (assembly GCF_047675955.1). NCBI lineage: Eukaryota > Metazoa > Chordata > Mammalia > Primates > Cercopithecidae > Chlorocebus > Chlorocebus sabaeus. Next base: position 64,549,270 of record NC_132906.1, on the reverse strand, counting down.
ATATAACATGTTAAAATTTTGTCAGTGCTGTTGTTTTGGTTTTCATGTCAAAAGGGGTGAGGTTTTAAAACAATAAAAAATCTACATGAGGCTTAGGATGACAATTTGCTAACTCTAATGTAGAGATTCTAAAGTTCCATTTAAAGTTCAATGAGAAAAACACCAATTATCAGAAATGAATTCAGAAAGAAGTCATAAATTAAATAAATATCTGAGAAGTTAGTAAGTGAATAAAATAAGTATCACCACAATAAGCCCCATACTTTTATGTAACAAGGTAAATTTGATCAAATTTTTAGGAATAGTTAAATCTAATGTCATTTAATTCATTTAAGATAATATAGGGATACATAGTTATATAAAATTCAGAAATACATTTATTGAAACCTTAAAAAATTAACAACCATACTAAAAACAGTACAGAATCCCATTATGAATGCATATCTACTAAAATATTATCATTAATATACAAAACACTAAAAAAATTATTCCAAGGACATCTTTTCAGAATATTAATAAATTTAAATAAATTACTATGTAAGAGAAAGACTATAAAGTTTTTTCAAAGATTAAAAAAAGATGTCGAATATAGTTTAACATTGATTCTTACTAAGAAAAATATTAGATTGGTGCTAAAGTACTTGTGATTTATACCATCTTTTTTTTTTTTTTTTTTTTTTTTTTTTTTTTTTTTTTTTTTTGAGATGGAGTCTCACTCTGTTGCCCAGATTGGAGTGCAATGGTGCAATCTCGGCTCACTACAACCTCTGCCTCCTGGGTTCAAGCGATTCTCATTCCTCCGCCTCCCGAGTAGCTGGGATTATAGGCACCCGTTATCATGCCCGGCTGATTTTTGTATTTTTGTAGAGATGGGATTTCACCATGTTGGCCAGGCTGGTCTCAAACTTCTGACATCAGGTGATCTGCGTGCCTCGGCCTCCCAAAGTGCTAGGGTTATCAGGCATGAGCCACCATGCCTGGCCTTACACTATTACTTTTAATGGCAAAAACCACAATTTTGCACCAACCTAATATCAACTATAGAGTAAAACAGAAATGATTTAAGGCCTCTGGACCATGATTATCAATTTGGTTTACTTGGTTGCAAAATTTATAATCTACATTTGACCAAGTTAAGTAAAAAATAAATACGCTGAAAGTAAACAGTACTTGATAACACTAGAGAGGACAGAAATCAGTCCTTGGAAGTCAAACAAGAAACATTTTAGGAATTAAGGCAACTTGGGGCAATGTGGTCCACAAGGACTTCTTTATTCTATCATGTCATTTGAGATCAGCATCTTAAGAAAGATGAGATCATTAGTTTAGCTTCAGTCATGAATAGCTCACTTGGAGAAAGTAAAGCAGAGCATCTTTATTATAACCTTACTAGTACTTCAAACTTTGGGAAAAGGTAGTTTCTCAAATTGAAATTTGTATGTCCTGAAAAGATTTTAAAAAATACTACACAAACTTTCTATAGTCTATGTCAATTCCTCTTAATATGTACACACACACACACACCACTTTCTAACCAATTTGGACAAATTCTTCAATGTTCCCTCCCAAGTAGAATATCCCATAAAAGCCCCAAATTATTTTTAAAAATCTCCAAAATTCTTTAATACCATCTCCATCATCATCTAGGTCATCATTTCAGTTTCATGTTTCAGATATCTGGCTCTGTAATGATCATTTTGGCTCCAGTTGGATATTTTGTCCACAATCATCCTTTCTAAATCTTGACATACACTAAAAGTTTGATTACCATTATCACATTTTATACATAATAGCAAGGGGATAAAATAATCAATAGAAAGAAATTATTTAAAATAGGTAAATTTATATGGCACAAAAAATAAAATATGGTTGAAGACCTCAATTTTTTATTTCTGTAACTAATCATAAGGATTTTATTGACATTTATGACTTTTCTTTCTCTACCACCCATTCTACACATTCTTTGCCATCAGTGAGTTGCCTAATAGTGTGACTTAAATCTTATAATTAAGGAACAGAGACTTCTGGTTTTGCTTTGGTTTTCTGAGGCCTACATGGAGGTTTACAAGGATTTTATTATTTTAAACCATATGGACAAGTACTAGAGGCACCACAGAGAATCCCTGGGGTTCTACACCTATTCCTGTTTTCCACTGCACCTTTGTCCAGCAGTCACCTTATTTTCCCTCAACAGTCAAGATCAATTACCCCAGTAACACAGTGAATTATTTTTGTTAGTTTGTTCAGTTACACAAGGAACCCCAGATAAACCCCAGCTTGTGATCCAGTGGTGGCCTCTAAACCTTCAATTCAGCAGAACCCAGAATCAACAGGAAGAGAACATACCCTCCCATAAGCCATTCAGTTTATTATGGAAAATCAAATCTCAAATTCTACCCATTCACTTTCAGATTAGTTGCTACAAGTGACTCAAGAACAATCCTGTTTAAAAATTATCAGACTTATCAGGTCTATTTACTTATAATGCTTTTGAACAAAATACCTCAAGATTTATGTTGTTTCATTACATGTTATAATTTGGTTAAGTTATAACAAGGGAAAAGAATAGAGGCAAGTGTTATGGTTTAGTCTGCGTAATTTAATGACAGCATTTGTTCCTTTAATACATGCATATTATTATGCCTCATATAAGAAAAAATATATCTAATTGATCCTTTTTTTGGTAATGGTTTTGGATATAGAAGGTGAAGTCAGTTTTGTGTATTGCTCTGAGACAATAGAGTAAGCCTACACCTAATGTTTATAATAAGAAAAAAATAGAATTAGATTCTGTCACTGTGATAATTTTGATGACTTCAGATAGAGGAGATTCTACTGTAAGAGAAGCAAGGTCCATGTAACTACCATTTATGTCTTTTTTTCTTTTTAAAAACATAGGGAATCAAATCATGAGAGGAATTTAACAAAGTCTCTTAAGAGTGGGGCTTTACTAAGAAAGAAAATTAAAAAGTAACAATAATATCTGCTCAAAACATAATAATAAATAATATTTTCTGAATTATATTCAATTTACAATTGGATATCACCCAAAAAAAAGAGCCTGTTTCTCATGCTGCTGTGAAGAGATATCCAAGATGGGGTGATTTATAAAGAAAAGAGTTTTAATTGATTCACAGTTCCACATAGCTGAGGAGATGTCAGGAAACTTACAATCATGGTAGAAGACACCTCTGCACAGGGCAGCAGGAGAGAGAATGAGTGCCAGCAGGGGAAATGCCAGAAGCTAATAAAACCTTCAGATCTCACGAGAATTCACTCAGTATCACCAGAACAACATGGGGGAAACTGACCCAATGATTCAATCATTTCTCACCAGGTCACTCCCATGACACATGGAGATTATGAGAACTACAGTTCGAGATGAGATTTGGGTGAGGACACAGCCAAACCATATCAGAGCCTTTTAATAAATGTTTTTCTCTCATTCCTTTGGTCACTTATATAAAGTATCGATCGTCACCAAGTAAATGAAGCCTAACTGAATATTGAACACAAATTTTATACACTAGCTACATATTATGTCTATGGAAGAAAATTATGTATTCTTGGTTATGGTACAGAAAACAAAAAAAACTGGACAGATTAACACCTCAAATTTGTAAGATGTTGTCTAATTTCATCATAAATTAGCCTTCAACAGTGCATGTGACCTACTTTAAGATAAATTTATTTTTATAATAAATGGTATAGAAAGATATGAAATCCTTAGGTTTTAGCCAATTTCTTACTGTTTACACAGTAAATTATGGTGTTCAAAGAAATAATGGAATATTGTGGTATTGTGTAAGACATTTAGTAAATCAGTGGAGGTTGGTGCTAGAAAAGGTGTTGTGAATAGCAAATTGAAATGAAAATCCTCATATTTCAGTGAGGACAATTATTGCATCCAATGTTCTGCAGTCAATAAAATTAGCCTGTCTCTAATGAACTGGCGTGGTTTCCATTGGTTTACCAAAGATACCCTGGGAATACAGACAAGATTCTGCATGCTCAGAAAAAAAAGGTGAAAGATGAGACAGTTAGAGAGTGAATATGAAGGAGTAAATTGAGGACATCTAAAACACCTCTGTGGCCTTCTATTTATTTTTATTTTACTATATTTTTTCTACTATTTTCTTATTTTATTCCTTTCCTGGCTCTTTCTGCATTAATCAAATTTAGTTGGTCTCACTTTTTCTCTATAGTTATTTGCTCCCATTTTGAGAGTAGTTAACTTTAACTCCTTCAAAAAACACGTTTACCTTTTAATGATCACTCACACTTCCCTTTTGGTAAACCAAGCGAAGATGAAGAGTAGATAAGTCAGCACTCATCCAGTCCACCTTCAAGGGACCCAAATTACACATACGTGTATGGAAAATCTAACAGTACAATTTCTTTGAGAGAACATATTTTTTAAAAAAATAATAAGCGGTTTTATCTGGTTGAAGTAATGAAGGCAAAGTTGCTAGAGATAAGATAATTAAACAGCTGAAATACTTGGAAAGACACATTTTCCTTATTCATATATCATTACATGGGCATGTAAGTTGATTTAACATCATGGCTATTGTGAATTGTACTTCAATATGCATGGATGTACAGATGTATCTTCAACATACTGATTTCAGTTCTTCGGCTATACACCCGGTAATGGGATTGGATTGCTGAATCATATGGTAGTTTTATTTTTAGTGTTTTGAAGAAATTTCATACTGTTTTCCATAATGACTGTACTAATGTACATTTCTAACAATGATGTATAAGCGGTCTCTATTTTTCTGGATTCTTATCAGCATTTTTAATCTTTTGTCTTTTCTTAATATTAGCCATTCTAATTGAAATGAAGTAAGAATTATTGAAATAAGGCCTTAACAGCACAGGCTACAAAATCAAAAATAGACAAATGGGATTACATCAAGCTAAAAAGCTTCTGAATGTCAAAGAAAACAATCAATAAAATGAAGACACAACCTAAAGAATGTGAGAAAGTAGTTGCAAACTAAGCATCTGACAATGGGTTGATTTCCAGAATATATAAGAAACTCAAACAACTCAACAGCAACAAAACAATCTGATTTTAAAATGGGCAAAAGATCTAAACAGACATTCTCAAAAGAAGACATGCAAATTTCCAACAGACATAAGGAAAAAAAAAATGCTCAACATCACTAATCATTAGAGAAATGCAAATCATAACCACAATGAGGTAATCTGATATTTCAACATAATCCCTGAAAGTCAAGTATGAATTATAGACATCATATTCACTTTGTAGAAAAATAAACTTAGAGATTGTCTGAGGCAAGCTTGGACTGCTATAACAAAATACCATAGAAGGGTTGACTTAAAAACAGATTTTATATCCACAGTTCTGGAGGCTGGAAGTCTGAGGTCAGGATGCCACCATGGTTGGGTTCAAGTGAGGCCTTTCTGGCATGTATATGGCCGACTTCATGCTGTGTCCTCATATGGCATAGAAGGAGAGGTCTGGTCACTACTCCTTTTCTTAAAAAGAAACTAATCACATCATGGGGGCCCCATCATCATTACCTCATCTAAACTTAATTAGCTCTCAAAGGTCCCATCTCCAGTCACCATCATTTTGGGGGTTTGGAGTTTAATAGATTTGGGGGAGGACACAAACATTCTGTCTAAAACAAATAGGTTATCCGTAATGGTTGAACTAGTTTACAATCCCACCAACAGTGTAAAAGTGTTCCTATTTCTCCACATCCTCTCCAGCACCTGTTGTTTCCTGACTTTTTAATGATTGCCATTCTAACTGGTGTGAGATGGTATCTCATTGTGCTTTTGATTTGCATTTCTCTGATGGCCAGTGATGACGAGCATTTTTTCATGTCTCTGTTGGCCGTATGCATGTCTTCTTTTGAGAAATGTCTGTTCATATCCTTTGCTCACTTTTTGATGGGGTTGTTTTTTTCTTGTAAATTTGTTTGAGTTCTTTGTAGGTTCTGGATATTAGCCCTTTGTCAGATGAGTAGATTGCAAAAATTTTCTCCCATTCTGTAGGTTGCCTGTTCACTCTGATGGTAGTTTCTTTTGCTGTGCAGAAGCTCTTTAGTTTAATTAGATCCCATTTGTCAATTTTGGCTTTTGTTGCCATTACTTTTGGTGTCTTAGACATGAAGTCCTTGCCCATGCCTATGTCCTGAATGGTATTACCTAGGTTTTCTTCTAGGGTTTTTATAGTATTAGGTCTAACAGTATGGCGATTCCTCAAGGATCTAGAACTAGAAGTACCATATGACCCAGCCATCCCATTACTGGGTATATGCCCAAAGGATTATAAATCATGCTGCTATAAAGACACAGGCACACGTATGTTTATTGCAGCACTATTCACAATAGCAAAGACTTGGAATCAGCCCAAATGTCCATCAGTGACAGACTGGATTAAGAAAATGTGGCACATATACACCATGGAATACTATGCAGCCATAAAAAAGGATGAGTTTGTGTCCTTTGTAGGGACATAGATGCAGCTGGAAACCATCATTCTCAGCAAACTATCACAAGAACAGAAAACCAAACACCGCATGTTCTCACTCATAGGTGGGAACTGAACAATGAGATCACTTGGACTCAGGAAGGGGAATATCACACACTGGGGTCTATTATGGGGAGTGGGGATTGCACTGGGAGTTATACCTGATGTAAATGACGAGTTGATGGGTGCAGCACACCAACATGGCACAAGTATACATATGTAACAAACCTGCACGTTATGCACATGTACCCTAGAACTTCGAGTATAATAATAAAAAAAAAGAAAAAAAATAGGTTAAATTACTCTTACTTACTTGTTAAAGTCTTGCTTGTGTATTCAAGAAAGCATAGTTTTACATTCTTTAGTTCCTAGTTTACTATGCTATTTAGTGATCTTTCATGAAATGTTGATATAATCAAATGTAACATTCTAGAAAATTAAGTCTGTCAGGTGGAATTTACTGCCAATATTTGTTTCTACACATATTCAATAGTAGGATACTTTATGTTGAAAATTATATTTCTTCAATACTCAGTAGTAGGATACCTTATATTAACAATTATAATTCTTCAACATTTTAAATTTTTAGTTATCTGTTTCTTTTAATGTACTTGTGCATTTTTAGAAGTTAATAATATAAATAAAATCCATGTATTAATTTGAACATTTATTAAATATAACCCATATACCTTACTAAGAATTTACTGTGACCTAATCTGATTTTTACTCTTAAAAAAAAAAAAAAAAGTAGATACATAGGGAGACAAAATACTAGGAAAACATGGTTAAAATTGCGGCCTGATATTCAGTCATTCAACAATGAAGCATTAAGTTATGAGCCAAATGCCATACAGGATGGCGTATTAGTCCTTCCTCACTTTGCTAATAAAGACATACCTGAGACTGTGAAATTTATAAAGGAAAGAGGTTTAATTGACTCACAATTCAGTATGCCTGGGGAGGCCTCAGGAAACATTTATCGTGGTGGAAGGGAAAGCAAACACTTCCTTCTTTGCAGCAGCAAGGAGAAGTGCTGAGTAAAAGAGGGAGAAAAGACCCTCATAAAACCATAAGATCTTGTGAGAACTCAGTCATTATTATGAGAACAGCATGGAGGTAACCACTGCATGATTCAATTACCTCCCATGTGGTCCCATCCATGACTTGTGGGATTATGGGAACTACCATTCAGGATGGGATTTGGGTGGGGACACGCCCAAACTATATCAGCTGGTAAAGTGAAATGGTGTTGCTGAGCCTTCTCACTAAACATCTGAAATATATCAAGTAAAATTTTGTAGAATTATGAAGGAATTAAGTGAAGAGATTAAAGAGACTGCTAGCTATACCTAAATTTTTGCAAATAAATTTGCATATCACAGTGAAACATACAATAAAGTTTAGGTCGTACATTTTTTTTTTTTTTCCCTGCATGAGTCTGCTAAAATCCAATGGGATAAATATAAACATAAGAAGATAATTTTAAGGAAAAGATTTTATTATCATTGTTTTATAAAATGATTTCCTGCTGAAATCACACATAATAAATTATGTTATATGTTTTAAGAGGCTTCAAGTACTCTGTGTGTGTCTGAATAAAGCTTGAAATAAAAATGATTGAGATTATGTTGAAAACTGTGTTATGTTGAGTGACTCTCAGATGCTGTTCTGCTCTGACCTGAGTGTTGTAACAAATGCAGGTCCAATTATTATTATACTTCCATATAATTGATTTTGTACATAATGTAATTTCCTTCATTTCCCATTTAGCTAGATTTTATTTTCATAAGATATTTTAGAATCAAATAATTCAATTGAAGCTAGTTATTGGTAAACAGAACTAATAGGGACTGTTCTTTTAAAAAAATTTATATACTAGACAGAAAAACTTCCAAAATGACTACAGAGCATTGAGAAGACAAGGCACTACTGAAGTTTACTTTTATAATAGAATTACTATATTAAATAGAACCTATTACAAACACTGAATAACCAATTATTTTAAAAGTAAATTGGATATGACAGGAGTACAAGTATCATACATAAATAGTTTTCTTTCAAATGAGGGTCTTAAGGGAAAAAATCAATTTCTATAGTATTCTTGGGAATTTAAAAATTATTAACCTTAAAATAATGACCTTGTCAAAGAAATGAGAAAATAATGTTAATGTTCACATGGAATTAGGCTAATTTTACATCATAGATTGTTATATTTTTCTTTCTAGATATGATAGCTCTGAAATATCATCTGTTTTAAAAGGAACTAAAAATATTTTCATCTCAATTCTGAGGCTTTCATTTTCATTACAACATTGCTTGGCAATTCAGTCTTTAGCAATGGGAGAGAAATTAGAAAAAAGACCAACAAGGTAAATATACATTAGTTTTATAAGTCAGTTATATAAGGTTGGTTCTCACCCTGACATTGCTAATATTCATTAATACATAATCTTATTAAATTGAAGAATGGTAAATTGATAAATTCCTCAAAGATAGCTATGAAGTTTTAGCCTAAATAATTTTTATATGGCTATACTATACACTGAAATGTGTCTTCAGTCTAGAATCTCATATTACACTTAGCTAGGTAATTTTAAATTAAGTTGTCATAATAAATTATATTTTTTTCTAACTAATGGAACCAGTTGATTTCAATTAAATTACTCAGGTTCTTTCACCAAAACTCATTCACCCTTCAAAAACATGTTATTTAAAGCCTTTCAATATTAGTTGATAATAGTGTTAAGTTGTGATACATGTCTTGATTTTAAAATAGGATAATGTCAATAGAGCCAATTCCTTTTTTTCTTATTTATTTATTTATTTTGAGTAAAGGTCTGGTTCTGTCGCCCAGCCTGGAGTGCAGTGGCCCAATCTTGGCTCACTGCAACCTCAGGTTTTTGGGCTCACAGAATCCTCCCACCTTAACCTCCCAAGTAGCAGGGACTACAGGCTGTGCTGCCACCACACCAGCTAATTTTTTTTTTTTTTTTTTTTTTTTTTTAGAGACAGGGTCTCACTTTTTTCCAGGCTGCTGGTCATGAACTCCTGAACTCAAGCTGCCCACCCACTTTGGCCACCCAAAGTGCTGAGATTACAGGCATGAGCTGCTGCACCCAACCAGTAGATTTGTATTCCAAAATCACTCAAAAAAGTTTCCATATTTAGAGTTGCTGCATTTAACGTAAAATTTAAACAGAATAATAAAGAGTTGGTGATTTTGATACATATTGAAATATGGCATATGATAATTTAAATTAATTAAAAATGCCCAGCTCTACTTCTTCACCAAACAGTTGGAAGTTTTGGACATTATTCATATTACATATTGAAAATAGGCAACAGTTAATTTCCCGGAAGTTTGTGACACCTGGATCTACTGGGCAAAACATTTGAGCAATATAAAGAGTTAAATAATCTAATAAACGCTCTTTGATACAATTTTTTACAATCTTTCTCTAGTAAATATTATCTTGTAAGTAAACTATAGTTCTTGAAGTCTAGTTTAATGTATTACTCAATTTGAGTTGGGATCCTTTTATAAGAATCATCGAGATTGTCGCAAAAGTTAACTAGTTTTCTAATAAAATAGGTACAGGAGGCAAACCTGTGGAATTTCAGATACTATTGTGATCGACATTCATGTTGACTCAAAGACACTTTTCTCTATCCATTAGTGTATTTTTAAATAGAGATTAAAACATACAATGGGCAGTTGTTAAGGAAAAAAATATATAAGCACACTATTTTTTCCTCATGATTAATGAATTCAGTTGCTAAACCAAGAGGAAACAAAAAATATCATTCAAGATACATTTTAGAAATTATAGATGCTATAAACTTTCAATGAGTGTAATATATGGACAACACTTGTTAATGAGAAGATTCTTTTAGTTTGCAGACCAATAAAAAAAAAAGAAAGTAGAAAACGATGATTTCTTGATTGCAATTTACAGGAGGCATTTTTCCTAGCGTTCTAATTGTTATCCTTTGTCTGTATAGTAAGTGAATTTCATTAACTCTGAAATGGCATACTATTCAAAAGTAGCTCGTAAGGCTCTGATTTTATTGATGATTTCCTTCCAAAACTGTTATGACTCACTTGAAAGAGAGTGTTTTGTTCATACAGAATATTGAGTCAAAAAAAATTCTGGAGTATGTTAACATAAGATCTTGATGAGTGTTGCAATATTTTGATGACTGTGACAATCACAACCTAAAATTTTCTTTAGTTACATACATTAAAATATGTTTGCCAAAAAGAAATGAAGTTTCTTGACTAAGAGTACAAATAGAAAATCTGAGAGTTTTAGACATCATTGTCATTGGTGTTACCTCTGTTTATAAGAAGATACTACACTAATATTTCATTTTTTAAAAAGTGAGTTTTTCTTCATTTGTAGATGAGAAAATTTTGGGATATGTTCTTTGAGAAAAATGTGTCTGTATTTCAACACAGATTACATATTAAAATACAATATGATTGAATTTACCATAAAATAATCATTTTGATATATATTTTATAACGCTATTTTAATAATTACTAAAAGCATATCAAGTAAAATTATTATATATCTATATCTACATTTTCAAATTTTATATATATATATATAAAATAGAAACAGAGTCTTGCCATGTTGTCCAGGCTGGTCCTGAACTTCTGGGCTCAAGCAATCCTCTGACCTCAGTCTCCTAAAGAGCTTGGATTACAGGTGTAAGTCACCACATCTGGCCTTATTTGGATATATTGATTGTAAGGCACATGCATAAAATAAAAAGACTTGCAATAAATAAAGAACGTTAGATATTTTTAAACTAAAAAGAATAATTTATATAATTTTATAGTCATAAACTTGAAAAACAGTGCATATTATCAGTTTTTAAGGAAATACAATTTACCAAAATTGATACAAAGAATAAAATAATAATCAAGAATAATGTAATATTACTAGAGAATATATTAATATAAAAGTTCTTCAAAAATTACTTAAAAACATTGCTAAGTATTCAATTATAAAAGAATATTCTTTCTTGCCTTTCAAATTGTTAAAAGTTTCAGTGCTACATGTGATCTAACATATTTCATGTGCCTATTTATCATCCATGTTTCTTCTTTAGTAACAATGTTCATTTTTTTTTCTGTTCCACTTTCACTGACATTCTAAAGTTAGTTGACTATTTCTTCTTATTGATTTATAATACTTTGCGTATCCTGGGTAAAAGTGCATATCAGATGTATTAGTCCATTTCCATGCTGCTGATGAGAACATACCTGAGACTGGGTAATTTATACAGAAACCGAGGTTTAATGGACCCACAGTTCTGAGTGGCTGGGGAGGCCTCACAATATAGTGGAAGGTGAAAGGCACATCTTACATGGCAGCAGAAAAGAGAGAAAATGAGAGCCAAGTGAAAGGGGTTTCCCCTTATAAAACTTATTCACTACCATGAGAACAGTATGCGGGAAACTGCCCCCATGATTCTTTATCTCCCACCAGATCCCTCCCACAACCCATGGGAATTATGGGAGCTACAATTCAAGATGAGATTTTGGTGAGGACACAGTCGAACCATGTCATCAGATATGTAATTTCTAAATTTTTTTCTCAGTCAGTGGTTTGTCTTTACACTGCCTTAAAAATGTCTTTCAGAGAACAGAAGTTCTTAACTTTGGTGAACTCCAGTTTATCAATTCTGTTTTTATAGATTGTGCTTTTTGGAATTTTACTTAAGAAATCATTGTTTACCCCAATGTAACAAAAATTTTCTCCTTCTTCTAGAATTTTTTTAGTTTAAGGTTTTACACTGAGGTGTCTACTTCACTTGAATTAGTATTTGTGTATATTGCAAGAAATTGATAGAGATAATTTGTCTTCTTTCTTTTTTATTTGCATATGGCTCTCTAAGTTTTCTAGTGGTATATGTTGAAAAGATTATTCTTTCTCCTTTCAGTTGCTTTTGTACCTTCATTTATATATCCATATATATTCTACTGAATGTACTTCTCTGGAGAATTCTGACTACAAATTTTGCTATCCCAAGTAGTTCCAGAGGAAGAGAACTTTATATTTTTTTAAAATGTATTTGTTGTTTTATGAGACAGGGTCTTCCTCTGTTGCCCCGACTGAAGTGCAGTGGCATGAACACAGCTCACTGCAGCACTGACCTCCCAGGATCATGTGATTTTCCCACCTCAGCATCCCCCAACACCACCCCAGTAGCTGGGACTATAGACACACACCACCATGCCTGACTAATTTCTGTATTTTTGTAGAGACTTGGTTTCTCTATGTTGTCCAAGCTAGCCTTCAATTCCTCAAGGTATACCTTGACTCAACCTCCCAAAGTGCCAGGACTACAGATGTGAGCCCCTGTGCCCAGCTGGAATACACGTTTAAAGATAAGTTTTTAGAATTGACTTTGGGGTTTCTGCAGCCGGCTCTCTAATCTGATTAAATTTGAAGACATTACAAGATTCTACTCCACTAGGAAAGAGAACACTGATAACCCTTGGTGTAAATTGTTTATAGAGATACACAAAATATTTGCACTATACTCCTAACCAATCTCTTTCAAGAGGCAAGAAGTTAAGTAACTCTGTTTATGGCACTTTCATACATTTTGGGAAAACTAAGAAGTATAATGACATTGGTTGATTGTTCCTAATGTCACAGGATCAAGTGGTGAAAGAAAAGAATGAGCTAAGGGATGTGAATTTTCAATATGTACTACATAAATCCTGTAAGAGTTTTGTGAACCCTGAATATCTGCGACAGGTCTCAGTTAATTTAGAATGTTTATGTTGCCAAGGTTGAGGATGTGTGCCCATGACACCGCCTCAGGAGTCCTGACAACATGTGCCCAAGGTGGTCAGAGCACAGTTTGATTTTATACATTTTAGGGAAATATGAGACATCAATCAATATATGTAAGAAGAACATTGGTTCGATCCAGAAAGGGAGGACAACTTGAAACAGGAAGAAGGCTTCCAGGTCACAGATAGATAAGAGACAAATAATTGCATTCTTCTGATTTTCTGATTAGCCTCTCCAAAAGAGAGGTCCTCTCACAGTACAAGGTCATCTCTAGTACCCCAAAGCCAAAGAAGCCAGGTCATGAAAAACAGGAAAACAGACCTTTAGACCTATGAAGAATTTGCCCATGACTCTTGCAATTCCACAAAGAAAACACAGCACCCCTAAAAGGGTAAGTGGTGCCTTTGTTCTGAATTCTTTAAAGGGGTTCAAGTCGGTAGAAACCTTTTCGAGATTTTTTGGTACTGAAGATGGTCAAGGGGGTAGAAGTTATGGGGTGTAAGAAAAGTAAATGAAAGAACATTTGATTTTTAAGACTGAAAGCAATCATAGACACCAAGCACATCCTTTTTGTTTTTGTTTTTGTTTGTTTGTTTTTCCTCTTTTCCTGCTGTGAGGAATTTTAACCAAATTAGAGAGGCTTTCTTACCCAAAATTTGGAATTGTCACACAGATTTAATCAAGTCACGTAATGTTAGTCAAATCTAGTGGGAGAAAGGCCAGAAACAACAACAAATAAAACTCCAACAATATGATCACTGAGTGCTTTAATGATACGAATAAATTAGGACCAGCTGGTTGTTAAACTTTAGCCTAGACAAAACCCTAACTCAGCTACTTACCTAGGAGTGGGTCTCAGACTGAAGACTGCTCTCTACCATCCTAGAAGCAGGAGAAAACTTAAACTCGTCTTCCTTACTGGGAGCGAGCTCAAGTTCCATAAAGAAGTTACCTTGCCTTCCATCATCATGGAAGCAGGAAATCTTGCCTTCCTTTTGGGAAGCAAGTAACACTCCAAAAAAAAAAAGGGAGTTGTACAGCAAAATTAATTTTAGATCTCAAGGAAATTTTGGGAGTTCAGGGATTCTCTGGAGAGTGTGTTCCTAGATCTTAGCAAATTTGTTCTATTATTTTTAGCCATAAAGTTAGCTTACTATGGTACCAAGCACCAATAGATGATTTGTCAAAGGTCAGGGACACCTCTATTCAGAATCTCTCCATGTTTACCAAAATGTGAATTCTGGATGTCTGAGACAGGTCTCAGTTAATTTAGAAATGTTTATTTTGCCAAAGTTGAGGATGTGTGCCCATGACACAGCCTCAGGAGGTCCTGACATGTGTCCGACGTGGTCAGAGCACAGTTTGGTTTTATACATATTAGGGAAATATGAGACATCAATCAACATATGTAAGATAAACATTGGTTCATTCCAGAAAGGCAGGACAACTAGAAGTGTGTGTGTGTGGGGGGGGTGGCTTCCAAGTCATAGGTAGATAAGACAAATGGTTGCATTCTTTTGAATTTCTGATTAGCCTCTCCAAAGGAGGTAATAAGATATGCATCTTAATGAGCAGAGAGGTGACTTTGAATAGAATGAGAGGCAGGTTTGCCCCAAGCGGTTCCTAACTTGACTTTTTCCCTTTAGCTTGTGATTTGGGAGCCCCAATGTTTATTTTTCTTTCATAGATTTTAGTTGTGCCCTGAAGAAAAGCCCTCTCTTATAATCCCAGTGTTGACATTGCTGAATATCAAGCACGTGAACTCATATGGTGATTCAATCCAAGTTTGAAGTTGTGAGAAACAGGAGCACAAAATGCCCAAGGACAAGAGAACATGGACATCTCAATTAAAGAAGAGAGAGTGGATTCACATTTCCTCCCCCTTTTGTTTCTATTCAGGGCATCCCATAATGGTAGGGGTGGATTTTCCTTACTCTGTCCACTGATTCAAATGCTACTCTCTTCTGGAAACACCAAAAATAGACACACCCAGAAGTAACGTTCTACAAGATATCTTGGTATCACTTTACCCAGTCAAGTTCACACACAAAAATAACCATCAGAAAACATATGGATGGCTTATCTGTAGTCTCTCTTTTTTATTCTATTGATCCCTGTATGCCAACGTCACAACATTTTGATTATTTCAGCTTTAAAATTGGCTTCAATATCACATAGTTTCTCAACATCAATCTTTTTTTCAAAGTTGTTTTAATTGTTCTATATTCTATTCTGTGTGTTTTAACATGAATTTTGAAATCTTTATATCGATTCTTTAATTTCTACGAAAAAAAAATCCCCTGTAATTTTTATTGAAATGGCCTTAAATCTATGTTAGTCTGGGGAAAAATTATATGTTAACAATATGGAATCTTTTGATTATGAGAACAGTGTATCTTTTGCATTATTTATGTCAATGTTTTCAGCAATGTTTTGTGCTTTTCAGACTAAAATTCTGGCACATTTTGGTCAGATTTATCCTTGAGTATTTTATATTTTTGATGTGATTGTAAATCAATTTTTGAAATTCTAGTACTGAATTATTCACTGGTAGCTTACAGAAATACAATTGACTTTTGAATTTTGAATTTATCCTGCTAACTTGCCAAACTCACTTTTTGGTTATTTTAACTTTTTTAAAGATTTTATTTGATTTTCTATAAAAACGATAAAGTCATCTAATCAAAGATTTTCACTTCTTCCTTTAGAGTTTGTATGCCTTGACTCCTTTTTCTTCATCGATTGCACTACTAGATAGTATTTCTAGTAAAATGATGAGTAGAAGTAATGGAAGAGGATATACTTGTCATGTTTCTGATACTAGGATGAAATAATTCAATTTTTCATGTTTAAGTGTGATGTCACTGGCAGACTTTTCATAGATGCTGATAAGTTTGAAGAAGAACACTTCTGTTCCTTCTTTGCTGAAGGTTTTTATAAGGAGCAGACAGACTTTAACAAGTATTGGCCAAGATGCATAAAATTGGAAGGCTCAAATATTGCTAGTGGAAAAATAGAATAGTACAGCCATTTTTAAAAATACTACGGCAGTTTCTTAATCAGTTAAAAATAGACTTACCATATGACTGAAAGTCCACTCCTGTGTATCTCTCCAAGAAAATGAATACATCCATACACATTTGTGCAATAATATTCATAGCAGCATGATTTATAATAGGCAAAAGTGGAAGCAAGCTAAATATTTATCAACTGATGAATGGATGAACAAAATGTGTCATACTCATGCTATGAAATATAATTTGGCAGTAGAAAGGAATGAAGAACTGATATATATAACAACATAGATGAACTTCAAAAACATTTTGCTCAGTAAAACAAAGATAGACAAAAAGCGTATATAGTATTATTTCATTTTTTCTGAAATATCCCAGAAAAACCGATGCTGAGAAGAGAAAATAAACTAGTGTTTTCCTAGGACTGGAGGTAGAAATAGAGAGTGACTGAAAGTGGGCATAAGCTTTTTTTTAGGATTATGGAAATGTTTCAAAATTAGACTGTGGTGATGGTTTTTCTACTCTGTAAGTACACTAAAATTCTTTATGGTATACATTTAAAGGAGGTTATTTTATGACATAAATTATATGTTAAAAGTGTTAAAACTCTGAAGCTACTAACATAGGTCAGGCAATCTGAAAATGTAGAAGATATAAAGGCAAAAAAATAGCATTTTCTTCTATATGTTTACAATGTAGTATATAGTGACAGATATTTAAGCAAAGAAATATATGTAAATGCTAATGGGACATAATAGCATATTTATAATTTATGAGTTGATAAAAAAGAAAGTAATATTTCTGTATATAATAATAAATTTATATTAGTTCCATTTTGAAAAGTTCTCTATTTTTACGAATTATAGGTATTAAATTTAATTATTATTTTCTGGATGATAGGTATAAAAGGAAGAAAATTAGAAGGTGAAGACTGAGTAGTTGTATTCAGATATTACCAGATGGATGTTTGACCAAAAGTAAATAAAAAGTCATATTTACTTGTCTATTGCTATAGTCTGAATATTTGAGTCTCCCCTAAATGTATACGGTGAAACCTAAACCAAAATGTGATGGTTTCAGGAGTAGGGAGCCTTTAGTAGGTGATTATGTCACGAGAGTGAAACCCTCATGAATGTGATTAGTGCATTTATAAGAGGCTGAAGAGACCAGAGTTTTCCTTTCCATTACTTGAGGACACATAAGAAATTGCCATCTATGAACCAGGAAGGGAACCCTCACCAGACCCTGAATTTGCTGGTATTTTTTTCCTGAACTTTCCAGTCAGGAAATGTGATAAATAAATTTCTGTTGTTTACAATCTACCCAGTTTATGGTATTTTAAATACAGCCAAATGGACTAAGATATCCATATTGCTCAATTATTATAGTAGGTAAAGAGCTTTTCAGACTCATGACATATTAGAGTCTTCCAAATAATATTCTGGTTTATCCAGATGCATTGAAGTGAGAATTTGTAAACAACACTTGGTGGAAGAATTTCTTTTTAACCACATGATAGAATTTCTTCGTCTAAAATGTGACTCAATTTGTGTTCTGCAGTAAATATTGACTCTGAAAACAAGTTTAGCATGCTAATTGTTTTCTGTGTTGGTATTTAGACTCTCCTAAGCTCTAAGTGTAAATGCATGTAAATTAGACAAATTAATTCTTTCCAACTAATTGCCCCGCAATACTTAAGTCACCACATAATGCATCGTGTGTTTATCTACATGACAAAATAATATAGCAAATAAACATATGCCACAAATTATTTATTAATTAATCCATTTGTTCACTTGTGCATTTGTCCATTCATTTATTGATTTTTTTCATTCATCTATTTATTTGATGTAACTAGTGTTTACAGTATTCTAAACATTTGCATTTTTATAACATTGATAATATTCATCTTTTAAAAGGGGCCACTTGATATAATCTTATGCTAACTACTAAAATAAGGTAAAATTTAAATCTTAGCTAACATAGTACCTTAATAAAAATATAATAATTTCAGGCTGTGTGTGGTGGCTCACTCCCGTAATCCCAGCACTTTGGTAGGCCAAGGAGGGTGGATCGCAAGTTCAGGAGATCAAGACCCTCCTGCTAATGCGGTGAAACTCCGTCTCTACTAAAAATACAAAAAATTAGCTGGGCGTGGTGGCACCTACCTGTAGTCCCAGCTACTCTGGAGGTTTCCTGGGAAACGGAGGTGGCAGTGAGCCAAGAATGCACCACTGCACTCCAGCCTGGGTGACAGAGGGAGACACTGTCTCTAATAATAATAATTTCTTTGAGTGATTATTATCTGATATATTTTATAGCATATTGAAAATATATCATTTCTACTAATAAGGTGTGGGTTTTAATCCTTTCTGATTTAAAAGCATTAATACCAAATTATTTACTGTAACACCCACTAAATTTTTATTACTTTTTAGAAACTACTATATATACACACAAGCACATATATAACTATATACATATCTACTTATATGTTAAGCTATATCTAGAGAGAGAGAGAACAAACTTTTCTCACAGAGGATCCAGAATAATTTCCTTCAAAACATGTGTCATTTACTCCATCTGCTCAAAAAGCACCAATGGCTTCCCATTGCTGTCAGAGTAAAATCCAGATGAGCTAGTTATATACATGGGATCATCTTCTACGATGCTCCTACTTGCTCAGGTCTTTCCAGATTCACTGACCTACTTGATACATCTCAAAACAATGCATAGGATCAGGGCCTTTGCACTTCTTGATCTCTCTGATAGAAATGCTGCCACAAACATCTGTATGGCTCACTCTGGACTTCCCTGACGATTCCGAATGAATTAATTAAAATAAGTTCACCTTATCTCCCCTTTCCTCTTAAAATGTTCTGGATTATGCTTATTGTGCATTTGTTTTTTGTATCTGCACATACGATATAGCATAGATACTTGTGCATATTGGTCGGTGGTCTAAAAGCAGAAGCTTTATTACTGTATTATTACAGGAGAGTCAGTTATCAGGCTAAAAATGCAATCAGGTTTTCAGCTTTTAGCCTGGGAAATACTCCAGTAAAAGAAAAGTCAGGTGACGCAGTGCTGTACATTACACAAAATGAAATGCCGTGAGTATGTGCTAAGACAGAATTTGTCTGGATAATTGAACTATTTTTTAATGAACTATTTTATTGGAAATTTTGTTGTTATCACATACCTTCCATTGACAAACACTCTGGTTTTCATGTTTCTGTACAGTGATTGTCATCTAAATGGGAATGCATCCATTCCCATACTATTTACAGATAATTGTCCATTTATAGCTGGATATAAATTATGTGAAAATTATCCTGCTCTATTTAATATAACTGGTTCAAAACTACATGTTTGAAGAGGGTTTATTCTGTTTGCCTGCGTAAGAATGAATGGCATGCTGTATTACAGAAAAAGAAAGGGAAATAGAAGAAAAAACCTATCAGGGTGCATTATTAGTTTTCTAATTACATTTAAAGAGCTTTTTTTTTTTGATGCCCTAGCTTATAGAGCCTGTTGGTATAACTTTACAACAATCTGAATTTTTATTACATTGGCTTAATGTTCTTATCTGGATTTGAAAGAACAAGGCATTTGGTTAATTAAAACACATAGTTTCCTTGAGCTACTAGCAGATAGCAAAATGCTATTTGATTTTGCGTGATTATTTTCTATTGGGCTTTCAATTTCACTAAAAGGACCTCACAGTGTCTGCACTGGAATGAAGGCAATTATTATATGGGTCTTTGAAATAAATTGGAGTGCTTTCTTCAATTTGTTTATCCTTAAGATTGGTATTGCTATCCTCATTGTCTTAAACCCAAGTTTCTGTTCTCTATGCCTAATAATTTTGTCATTGTTATTCTAGAATAAACTTTCTCTATAATATATAAAGTTATCTTGTATGATTTCATACAATATTTTAAGACTCCTGTGATTTATCCAGTAAATATGTATTTTTTGAATTCTCACAATATGTTAAAACTCCATTTGTTATAGTACCAATACAGTCCTTTCTTCAATAGGCTGAGGTAAACAAAAGTGGCAAATTGTAATAGATTCTCCTTTCTGGAGTGACTTTGCTGACATTGCATATTTATGAACAGTACAGCAACTCCATTAGTAGTATAGGAAAGAATCGTTAAGTCAGGTTTGTCAAGTTGAAAACAAAATGTCCTTTTCACTTGCACTGAAATGTTCTACAATTGCTCTATTCCATTTTGTTTGTTTGTTTATTTGTTTTCAGGAGTGCCTTTCTCTGCACACACAAACGAGGATTCTCTTTTAAGACTGAATGGCCCGGTTTCTATTGACACTGTGTTTGTTCAGTTGGGCTGTCTTATTCCACATCAATATATCTGGGAAACCCAACTCAGTCAAGACAGATTGGACAGACATGACTTGACTCATATAAAGCAGCCATGAGCTCTAATTCAGTAATTGGATTGATTTAAGAAAATGTCTACAGACTATATCAGTTTTCAAAACACTGTAATAGCCTGTATTTCTAGAGATGTGACTATGATTAGAGAAATCTGAAAACTCCTGGATTACTTTTAATTTGATACGAATTATTGTAACTGGACTTTCAAATTGTTTTTAAGTATTTAAAAATATTATATGTAATATAGGCTTAAACCCAGCTTGTGTATGTGTGAATTATTTTATACAGTTATAGAAAGGGTCTAGAGTTGTGGGTGACTAATTCTCATTAGTGTAGATATCTTTATTGATGTTTTGTGTAATGTATTCAGGTTAGAAAGTAAAAAGCAATATGTGCTATCTAATGGGAAATTGAGCAGGATGATACTTTGGGTACTATCTGTTCTGGAAATGTGATGGCTAAAAAATTACTTGTGAGAATTTTTATTGTGAAACAACCAATAGTGTTGTATTATATCAGGGCACCAAGGTTATTTGTACACAGGAAAACGACTTAGCTAACACATTTGATAAAAAGATAAAATATTTGAGCGTTATCTAACTCACCAGAAGTTATAGATAAAATGGGTCCTAGGGGAGATTAACACAAAGAGAAGAATGAATTCAGTCATTTCCTTATTTATTCAAATAAGAGCAAATTTTTTTTTTAGTCAGGAACCGATAATGTTGATAAGATCAATTCATACTGAGTATCATTAGTCACTCAGCAATCAGTTTGGTAAGACTTTTAGTCAATCCCATGTCATTTGAAATAAATGTAGTTTTTCTCATTAACCACAGTTAACTTTCTTATAATTTTATTTATTTATTGCTGAGCTGTAAAGAGTCTTAGTCCTCAAAAAACAATTTAGTGGAAAAAAATACGCAGTTCATTTAGCAATAGCATAAGTCACAGGAAACCACTTTCAAATCTCAGCTTTCTAAGAGGAGAGCATTCTTCTCCAGAGAAGGCAGCTTTAGGGATGTTTCTGGAAGTACTTGGCATACATATTTAGTTTGCAGCATCATTATGTCTACTTGACATAATTGAACAGTTATAATCATAGAGTGTAGTTATTTTTATCCACCAAATTTCTAAATGTGAGCTTTAAGGTCTTCATTAAGTTGTAGAGAGCATAGCCTAGAAAATTTGGTAGGCTCATTTTTAGGAGTTAGCTGGCACAATTGTTCTATGTGTTTGGATAAATGCTCATCATCTCTAACATTCTGCTGCCTTTAATGTCAGGATATTGTAAAGGAGTTTGATAATATTTTGATTTTCTAGGAATAATACAATTAATAGATCTTATAATGCTTATTAAAATAGAGTATTTTTTACTTTGAAAAAGAAAATGAACTTATATAGATTTGATATGTTTCAGCTAGTTGTAATCTCATTTTATACTTAAGCTGATATATCACAATCTGTGATATTCAACTAAACCAAAATATGTTGATAGAGTAATCATAATTTAAATAAATCTTTTAAAAAACTGACAGTTTTGCCTTTTGTTTTTATTTGATAAAAATTAATATGTCTATTACAACACACAATAATAAAAGTGCAAAAAGAACAACAAACTTTAGTGTATGTCATTCAAGAAATGTTTCTTTTTTTCATTATTTATTTTTTTAGAAACAGTCTCGCTCTGTCACCTAGGCTGGACTGCAGTGGCGTGATCTCAGCTCATAACAACTTCCACCTCCCAGGTTCAAGCAATTCACCTACCTCAGCCTCCTGAGTAGCTGGGACTACATGCATGCACCACCATATCTGGCTAATTTTTTTAGTTTTAATAGAGATCAGGTCTTACCACGTTGGCCAGGGTGGTCTCAAACTCTTGACCTCAAGTGATCCGCCCTCCTTGGCCTCTCGAAATGTTGACATTGCAGCCGTGAGCCACTGTTCCTGGCCCAAGAAATGTTTATTTTAATACAGACTAGTTTATATTAGAATATGAATGGACTATCTAGCAAATGTGAGTGTGTATCATCACTTTTTAAAATAAAGTAAAATAAAGTACTCATATGAGGAGAAAAGGCTTACATGAGTAATAAGATTTTATATTGTAACCGGCTTTTCAAAAATAAGTGGAATTAAATAGAATTTGTCATATTAAAGTCAGAGGAGGTAAGCTTGACAGAGGCTATGGGGGGTGTGGATACCTTTCTTGTTTTAAGTTTGCTGACAAAATTTTTGAGTACATCTAGTACTGATTCTTATTTTAGTGAATAGCCAAAAATTATCTTAATATTATAAATTTAAAAATCTCTTTGATTTGGAAACAAAATATTAATTCTGAGTTAGTGAACTATCTCTTTGTGCTAGGTTTATATTTTTATTATTACATATCAATTGACATTAATGACAAATATATTCTAAATATATTTAGAATAATGAGTGAAATTATTTTCCATCATATTTATTTTTTCATAAATTATAGAACACACAATAAAGCATTTCTGCTAGTGGAAGAAAAATAATCACATAATTTTGAATGTATTCCCTGTAATAATTCAGTTATAGTCATATACAGGACCTTTAATGTAGAATATGGACATATATAGTAATTTTAGTGACAATTACATGGCCTTATTTATTTATCAAAGGAGGATATTTTTAGTATTGGAAAACTTGTTGCTGAGACAGATTAGTGAGACTACAGGGACATTTTTTATTTTTGTAGAGATTAACTTATTTAAAAAGGGGGTAAATTTCAGATAAGAGTGCCAAGTAAAACATTTGAAAATTAAGTTTGTTTTAATAAAAGCCTCCAAATAATTAAGAAATTAAGAACCACATTTAACTTTATTTATACATATGACCATATTGAAATTTTGGTAGATAAGACAACCTGAATAAGTTTTAGTTATTTTAGTAATAATAAATTGATTAAATTACAAGAAATGGCTTGACTTTGTGTTTTATGTTTTAATCCGCATTAGGCTTTGGGTATTAATTGAACTTTATTCATTAGAATGCATTGATTTTATTGATCTGCTTTAATTGTTGACACTATTATTTTCCTGTTTGTTAATCGTGAAACTATGTGTGACTCATGAATAAATGGTGAGAGAGTATGAAATGCATTAAACAGAAATCTGCTTCAGGATGATCTAAACAATTTAAATGAAGCATACAGCTAATGGTTGCTCTTTGTTTTAGTTTAAATTTTTGGACTTGACTCTAAGGCAGCATCCAGGTCATAACACATAGCTTTGGGTTAAACCTGTGTGATGGGTTAAATGTGGCTACAAATGGTTTGACACTCTTGCCATCAACAGGCAGGGTGTATTTTCTGTATTATTTTAAACAAAATTTTACCACAGAATAGATATATATTTACAGAAAAGTTGCACAAACAGTGCAGTGAGTTCCTATATACCTGCACCAATTTTTTATTTTTGACATCTCATATTAATATATTTTCATAATTAATAAAGCAATATTAATACATTATTTTAATTGAAGTCCATACATTTTAAGATTTCTAAAGTTATTTTACTCTTTTTGTTCCAAAATCTCACCCAGGATACCACATTATATTTAGCAGTCCTGTCTCCCTAGAATCTTCTTAGCTGTGACAGTTTCATGGACTCTCCTAGTTTTTGATGATCTTGACAGTTTGAAATGTACTGACCAGTTGTTTGATAGAGTATTTCTAAATTAAGATTTATTTGATGTTTGTCTCATGATTAGACTAAATTTATAGGATGTGGAGAAGTCTGTGAAGTTAAAACATAATTTTCATTATATCCTATCAAGGGTACATATTATCATTTCTTGACTATTTGGCTGGGGTGTTTTTCATCAATTTCCCTGCAGATTAATTACCCAATTTTCAATTTTTTAATTGTACTTCTTAGAAGAGCATCACTAGGAAGAGGATATGTTTAAACAGAGAGGAATTACAATCTAGCTCTTTGAGGTGGAGTTTCTGGTGGAGTTTCTATACATACTATTTGGAATTGTTCTGCATGGAATAATTGCCTATTGTCCTACATTTATTTATATATTGTATCCATTTATTTATATCATAGACTCATCTCTTCTATGTGTATGCATATATGTTATATATAATCAATGAAATGAGTCTATAATGACATATACACACACACACACACACACAGTATACTTTGGAGTTTAATCTCAAAGTAATTTAGTTTGTTGCTCAAATTGTTCTAGTCTTGGCAGTTGAAATCTCTTTCATTTGGCTCTTGTGTCTCTGTTGTTGATATAATCCATCCCCACAGTGTTTCTTTGAGTATTATCTTTCTTTCCGAGACTGCAAGGTGTGCCTAGATCATCTTATATATTTCATGTCTCAGTCCTAGAATAAGACATTTCTCCAATGACCTTATTTTCCTTATTGAGGAGTGGTATTAGAAACCATCTGCTAAGTGTGAAGTGTGCTTGCTACTCTTGGGATGTCAATGCTTTTATAGTCTTTCAGCTAACAGAACAAGGAAGTACATGTGTGTATACTATTCCATCTATATATACACATATCTATAAATATATGTTGCCATCAGCATCTATATTAAGCTAAACATGAGTTCATACTCAGGTCTCCACCTTTAGCCTCCTCCATTTGCTGATCTATAGCACACACCACTTCAACAGTGAGAACCCTGGTTGCACTTTCCACCATTTATTTTTTCGTTGTTCAATTTCAGTATGCATGTGTAGTGATTCCAGAGTTATTAACCTCATATCTCTGTGGGAGACAACTTTATCAACTATTTTATAATTATTATATGCAATTCTTTTTGCCTTTGGTTTTACAAACCCCATTCATTTCCAAACTACCAGGTTGGTACATTTTCCCCAACTCCTTTCAGTGACGACATTAAATAATTACAATGCTAAATGCAATTGAAAATGCAGAGAAAACATATCACTTATACATTGCTGGTGGGAATGTAAAATGGTACCACAACCCAGGAAAATGATTTGCTCATTTATATTAATACTAACCATATGACAATTGCAAGACAAAGCAATTGTACTCTTAGGTATTTATCTCTGAAATATAAAAATATATATATTCACACAAAACCTGTTTATGCATGCTAATAGGAAAGATTTTATTTTAAAATACAATTTTTAAATAGAAGTCTACCAGAAAATATATCAAATTTAAGATTTCTAAACTTTACATAAACTACAGAAATAGTAAAATTTGATTAATTAAAAAGTAAGCCACATATTACTTATAAAACATTCATCCACTTACAATATTAAGATACAAAACCATTAAAAGGAAAAGTATAGAAAAAGATTTACCATGTAAACATTACCCCCAAAAAGCAGAGATGGCTATCTTAATATCAGACAAGTATTAATGCCAAACAAATGGGAGAGATATATCATAATGGTTAAAATGTTAATTATATGATACGATATAACAATTCTAAATTTTTCTATACCTGATAGAATTATTTTCCAAAATTATGAAGATTTGACAGAACTAAATGCTGAGGTAGAAAAATCCACAATTAAGATTTTAATAAGTCTTCTCAGTAACTGATAATACAAGCAAGCAGAGAAATCATTAAAAATAGAGAAATTTAAATAACACAGTTTAATGTTGGTGTATTTGAGACATATTAGAACATCATATCCAATTTATAAAAATTATAGTCTTTCCAAATACATGTTGAAATTAACATGCTCCACTGTAAAGCATATAGCAACAAACATCAAAGATCTGAAACAATTTGAATGTATATTCTTTGAACATGTGGATTCACTAAAATGTAATATTATAAACCTAACTAGAAAGTCTCCAAACGTTTAGAAATTGAGGTACTCGTTTATGTAACTCATGGGCAAGAAGGAAATCACAATATGTCAGAAAATGTTTTCAGTGGAATTATTATGAGTAACAAAACAATAAATTTTGTGGGTTGTAGATATTGCAGTGACTAGATGATGTTCCTTGACAGCAAAAAATAGGAATTAATTTCAGTGTTATTTATTCATAAGATGAATAAATTGAGATACATTCAAATAATAGATATCACAGCCAATGAAAATAAATGCAAAACATGTTTACATGATATCACAGCTGAATACCATAGATATGGGATTGAGGAGAAAAGCCAGACACTCCAGAATTCTAGTGGTATTTTATTCTATGTATATTAAGTATAAAAAGGAAAAACTAGATTTTGATTAGTGGTCATCCTTAGAAGTGTACTGCCTAGGGTGAGCAAAAGGGAGCATTTGAAAATGCTAGAAATGCTCTATGTTTTGATGAGGTGGTGTGACATGGTAAAGATATGTGAAAATTTCATACATATGTGAAAATTCAACAAGCCTTATGTTTAAGACTTATGTAATTTACCCTATGTAAATTCTACCTCAATAAAAAATAAGGCATGGTACTTTGTCATACAATATTCCATCTATCCACTTGACAAAATCCAATGTTGATAAGACTCTGTAAGACTAAGGGAACGCTAAGACTGATGTATTACTGTTGAGAGTCTACATTGGCATGAACATCCTGGAGAGAAAATTGGCAGTATATATCAAAATTACACATGTATATATATAGTTTCCCCCAGCAATTTATGTCTGGGGATTTATCTTGTGGATGTTTTCACACACGTGAAATGACATATGTACTATTTTATTAATTTTAGCTTTGTTTGAAACAGAAAAATAATATCGGCAACCCAAATTACCAGCAATGGAGAACACGTTAAATAAATCATAGTATATCAACAAATAAAATAAAATGTATGGCAAAATGAAAAGAATGAGGAAACACTATGAGAGATGCTGAATTTTCTCCAAGATATATTGTTAGTCAAGAAACTATGTGGGAAACAGATTATCTCATTTTCTATTTTTTATATAAAAAATGACTACAGACAAAAATTTATTTCTAGATTTACTTCTACAAATATTAGTTAATACTAGAAGGATATATAAGAATTTGTTATTAATGAAGGGTGATTTTTAAATTTATGGAATATTTTTAGCCATGAGATTAAATTCCATATTCAGATGTATTTTATACAAAAACATAGGAAACTATCCAGGACACCGTCACTACTTTCAAACACAGCAAAAATATGTTAAAAGGCCTGGCTCTAGTATACCGTAGAAATAATGTGGCAAGGGGTGACATCTCCACTTAACACAAATAGATTATAATATTTTCTCCTTTTGAATCTCTAAGCACAGATTCAGAATTCCTTTCATCACAGAAACATCGAATTATACTAAACAATATAGGAATGAAAATATTTTACATTACTGATACAGTTAAAAGAGATGTCTGTAGACTAGCTGTGGTACTTATTTGTTTGCTCCCTTCTCTGGTCTTCTTAATGTTAGATTTTGTAAGTTATCCTCCTTCTCCTTCCAATCAGACAGCTGATCACAGTTTGTGCCCTGCCATTGCAAGTAAAAGAAGCAGAAGTCAACCCTTTAACCTTTGGGCCTCTGGTTTATGGTGACAGAGGAAAAAGAGATGTCAGTTTTCTTCTTTTTTTTTTTTAACTGAATGTTGCCACCTACTGATCAAGACTTACTTTTGTAAGGCCTGCTTCTACATAATTTAGCATAGTGAAGAACAGACATGCAGAAAGCCATATAAAGACTAAGATATATAATTAGTTCTGTAATATTTATTTTTAGTAACAATAATTAAAATGTACTACAATAAAAATATTTTAATTATTTTTGTTGAAGTATAATTTGCAAACAATACACAAAGCCTGAGTGCACAGACATGACATAACCACCACCCAAAAATCAACATATGGAAAGTTATAATAATCCCAAAAAGGTTTTCAAGTCCCTTTCAAGTCAAGCTCTATTCTGAGTAACTATACTCTGATTTTTATTACATCACTTAATTTGTCACCCAATTTTCTTGAGATAAGGCTAATTCTTTTAGGGTTGTATCTGCAATCACAGCAGAGAGGCAGACAGAGATAAAAAATAAAGAGCTTTATAATAAATATGTTTAAAATTTTTTTTAAAAGTTCCCATCTTTACAAGAAAAATTTGTGCAAGCAGCAAATTAATGACTTAACGTGAATGCATCCGAGAACTGAGTTCACAGGACAGATAGTCATTTTAAAACCTGGAGAGAGGCCAACATAGAATCTAAGCATTTGTTTTCCTGGGTAAATGACAGTCAGACTATATATGAGCCAGAAAAGACATTAAACTAGAAATTGTAAGGAATTGCTGAAGGCTGGGTATAGGCTAGAGCGAGAGTGGGGAGCTCCTGGGAGATGCAGTCCTAGGGAGATGGTTACCTTTTCACAAACTATTCCACATAAAAGATAGGAGAAAATTCAGAAAAGGGATTCCCACTGTGCTAGCTAAAGAGTAGGAAAGGCAGCTATGGCAAAACCTATTCCATATTCTTAAATGTGCAGGTTGGGAACTCTGCCTTGATTTATCCGCCCAGTTTCTCCTAAGGAGAAAAATAGCTTAAATTGCAGGGTGGAGGTCCTTAGGGACATACACAGAAAACAATGGAGGATTATCTCCTGCAGCTAAGGAACAAGAATATTTGCCGGGTGTATGGTGGGGGTACTCTAATATCTCGGTAGGGGTAATCAGAACTGAGCATCATCACAAAGGAAGGACTCAAAGCCTAGACGTAAGACACAAACAAGAAAGGTAGAGGAATTTGAAGGTTTGGATGGCCCCTGGCAAGAAACTTTAACACAATTGCTCATGCCTGTAATCCCAGCAATTTGGTAGGCTTAGTCTGGCTGATTGCTTGAGCCCAGGAATTCAAGACAAGCTTTGGCAACATGGAGAAACCCCTTCTCTACAAAAATACCAAAATTAGCCTGGCGTGGTGGCCTGTAGTCCTAGCTACTCAGGAGGCTGAGGTGGGAGGATCTCCTGAGCCAGTGAGATGGAGGCTGCAGAGAGCCAAGATCACGCCACTGCACTCCAGCCTGTACAATGGGAATGAGACTCTGTTTCCAAAAAGAAAAAGAAACTTTAATACTGGTAACCATTAGCAATATTGAAAGTCAAACACAGCTTAACTCCTGGATAGATTAACATAAATTCTCAGAGTAAAGGCATATTTACCTCAAAATCTACTCGCCTGTGAAGTACGTCTGGCTTTCAGCAACAACAGCAACAAAAATGGAAGGCATAAGGAAAGGCAGGGGAGAAGGAATCCTTAAAGATTCTGAAGAGAAAAGGAATCATTAGAACCAAGCTCTGATAAGCTACAGATGTTGAAATCATCAGACAGGGGAATTTTAAAAAGCTTAGTAGTGTGTTAAGGGTTTTAATGTAAAAGGTGGATAACATGCGAGACCAGATGGATAACGTCAGCAGAGATATGGAAATTATATGAGAAAATTAAAGAGTTGCTAGAAAAAGAAATACCAGAAATGAAGAATGTCTTTGATGAGTTCATCACCAGATTCCACAAGGCCAAGAAATAAACTGAGTGAACTTACATATATCAATAGAAATTAACCAAACTAAAATACAACGAGAAAAATAATTTTTAAAAATCCAGAGAATTTAAACACTGAGGTACAAGACCAAATAATGCAAAATACATGTAATAGAAATGTCAAAAGGAGATTAGAATGAGTATCGGCAGAAGAAATGTTTGAAGAAATAATGACCTAAATATTTTCAGAATTAGCAACAGACAATAAACCACAGACTAAGAAAGTCAGGAAACATCAATCAAGACAAATACCAAAAAATAGAAATAAAAAATACAAACCAAATAAACAACAATAACAACAACATACTCGACACTCAACGGGGGGCGGAGCAAGATGGCCGAATAGGAACAGCTCCAGTCTCCAACTCCCAGCGCGAGCGACACAGAAGACCAGCGATTTCTGCATTTTCAACTGAGGTACTGGGTTCATCTCACTGGGGAGTGCCAGACGATCGGTGCTGGTCAGCTGCTGCAGCCCGACCAGCGAGAGCTGAAGCAGGGCGAGGCATTGCCTCACCTGGAAAGCGCAAGGGGGAAGGGAATCCCTTTCCCTAGCCAGGGGAACTGAGACACACAACACCTGGAAAATCGGGTAACTCCCACCCCAATACTGCGCTTTAAGCAAACAGGCACACCAGGAGATCATATCCCACACCTGGCCGGGAGTGTCCCACACCCACGGAGCCTCCCTCATTGCTAGCACAGCAGTCTGTGATCTACCGGCAAGGCAGCAGTGAGGCTGGGGGAGGGGAGCCCGCCATTGCTGAGGCTTAAGTAGGTAAACAAAGCTGCTGGGAAGCTCGAACTGGGTGGAGCTCACAGCAGCTCAAGGAAACCTGCCTGTCTCTGTAGACTCCACCTCTGGGGACAGGGCACAGTAAATAATAACAAACGCAGCAGAAACCTCTGCAGACGCAAACGACTCTGTCTGACAGCTTTGAAGAGAGCAGTGGATCTCCCAACACGGAGGTTGAGATCTGAGAAGGGACAGACTCCCTGCTCAAGTGGGTCCCTGACCCCTGAGTAGCCTAACTGGGAGACATCCCCCACTAGGGGCAGTCTGACACCCCACACCTCACAGGGTGGAGTACACCCCTGAGAGGAAGATTCCAAAGCAAGAATCAGACAGGTACACTCGCTGTTCAGAAATATTCTATCTTCTGCAGCCTCTGCTGCTGATACCCAGGCAAACAGGGTCTGGAGTGGACCTCAAGCAATCTCCTACAGCTACAACCTACAGCTGAGGATCCTGACTGTTAGAAGGAAAGCTATCAAACAGGAAGGACACCTACACCAAAACCCCATCAGTACATCACCATCATCAAAGACCAGAGGCAGATAAAACCACAAAGATGGGGAAAAAGCAGGGCAGAAAAGCTGGAAATTCAAAAAATAAGAGCGCATCTCCCCCGGCAAAGGAGCGCAGCTCATCGCCAGCAACGGATCAAAGCTAGACGGAGAATGACTTCGACGAGATGAGAGAAGAAGGCTTCAGTCCATCAAATTTCTCAGAGCTAAAGGAGGAATTACGTACCCAGTGCAAAGAAACTAAAAATCTTGGAAAAAAAGTGGAAGAATTGATGGCTAGAGTAATTAATGCAGAGAAGCTCACAAACGAAATGAAAGAGATGAAAACCATGGCACGAGAAATACGTGACAAATGCACAAGCTTCAGTAACCGTCTCGATCAACTGGAAGAAAGAATATCAGCGATGGAGGATCAAATGAATGAAATGAAGCGAGAAGAGAAACCAAAAGAAAAAAGAAGAAAAAGAAATGAACAAAGCCTGCAAGAAGTATGGGATTATGTAAAAAGACCAAATCTACGTCTGATTGGGGTGCCTGAAAGTGACGGGGAAAATGGAACCAAGTTGGAAAACACTCTTCAGGATATCAGCCAGGAGAACTTCCCCAACCTAGTAGGGCAGGCCAACATTCAAATCCAGGAAATACAGAGAATGCCACAAAGATACTCCTCGAGAAGAGCAACTCCAAGACACATAATTGCCAGATTCACCAAAGTTGAAATGAAGGAAAAAATCTTAAGGGCAGCCAGAGAGAAAGGTCGGGTTACCCACAAAGGGAAGCCCATCAGACTAACAGCAGATCTCTCGGCAGAAACTCTGCAAGCCAGAAGAGAGTGGGGGCCAATATTCAACATTCTTAAAGAAAAGAATTTTAAACCCAGAATTTTATATCCAGCCAAACTAAGTTTCATAAGTGAAGGAGAAATAAAATCCTTTACAGATAAGCAAATGCTTAGAGATTTTGTCACCACTAGGCCTGCCTTACAAGAGACCCTGAAGGAAGCACTAAACATGGAAAGGAACAACCGGTACCAGCCATTGCAAAAACATGCCAAAATGTAAAGACCATCAAGGCTAGGAAGAAACTGCATCAACTAACGAGCAAAATAACCAGTTAATATCATAATGGCAGGATCAAGTTCACACATAACAATCTTAACCTTAAATGTAAATGGACTAAATGCTCCAATTAAAAGACACAGACTGGCAAACTGGATAAAGAGTCAAGACCCATCAGTCTGCTGAATTCAGGAGACCCATCTCACACGCAGAGACATACATAGGCTCAAAATAAAGGGATGGAGGAAGATTTACCAAGCAAATGGAGAACACAAAAAAGCGGGGGTTGCAATACTAGTCTCTGATAAAACAGACTTTAAACCATCAAAGATCAAAAGAGACAAAGAAGGCCATTACATAATGGTAAAGGGATCAATTCAACAGGAAGAGCTAACTATCCTAAATATATATGCACCCAATACAGGAGCACCCAGATTCATAAAGCAAGTCCTTAGAGACTTCCAAAGAGACTTAGACTCCCATACAATAATAATGGGAGACTTCAACACTCCACTGTCAACATTAGACAGATCAACGAGACAGAAAGTTAACAAGGATATCCAGGAATTGAACTCATCTCTGCAGCAAGCAGACCTAATAGACATCTATAGAACTCTCCACCCCAAATCAACAGAATATACATTCTTCTCAGCACCACATCGTACTTACTCCAAAATTGACCACGTAATCGGAAGTAAAGCACTCCTCAGCAAATGTACAAGAACAGAAATTATAACAAACTGTCTCTCAGACCACAGTGCAATCAAACTAGAACTCAGGACTAAGAAACTCAATCAAAACCGCTCAACTACATGGAAACTGAACAACCTGCTCCTGAATGACTACTGGGTACATAACGAAATGAAGGCAGAAATAAAGATGTTCTTTGAAACCAATGAGAACAAAGATACAACATACCAGAATCTCTGGGACACATTTAAAGCAGTGTGTAGAGGGAAATTTATAGCACTAAATGCCCACAAGAGAAAGCAGGAAAGATCTAAAATTGACACTCTAACATCGCAATTAAAAGAACTAGAGAAGCAAGAGCAAACACATTCGAAAGCTAGCAGAAGGCAAGAAATAACTAAGATCAGAGCAGAACTGAAGGAGATAGAGACACAAAAAACCCTCCAAAAAATCAATGAATCCAGGAGTTGGTTTTTTGAAAAGATCAACAAAATTGACAGACCACTAGCAAGACTAATAAAGAAGAAAAGAGAGAAGAATCAAATCGACGCAATTAAAAATGATAAAGGGGATATCACCACCGACCCCACAGAAATACAAACTACCATCAGAGAATACTATAAACACCTCTACGCAAATAAACTGGAAAATCTAGAAGAAATGGATAATTTCCTGGACACTTACACTCTTCCAAGACTAAACCAGGAAGAAGTTGAATCCCTGAATAGACCAATAGTAGGCTCTGAAATTGAGGCAATAATTAATAGCCTAACAACCAAAAAAAGTCCAGGACCAGATGGATTCACAGCTGAATTCTACCAGAGGTACAAGGAGGAGCTGGTACCATTCCTTCTGAAACTATTCCAATCAATAGAAAAAGAGGGAATCCTCCCTAACTCATTTTATGAGGCCAACATCATCCTGATACCAAAGCCTGGCAGAGACACAACAAAAAAAGAGAATTTTAGACCAATATCCCTGATGAACATCGATGCAAAAATCCTCAATAAAATACTGGCAAACCGGATTCAGCAGCACATCAAAAAGCTTATCCACCATGATCAAGTGGGCTTCATCCCTGGGATGCAAGGCTGGTTCAATATTCGCAAATCAATAAACATAATCCAGCATATAAACAGAACCAAAGACAAGAACCACATGATTATCTCAATAGATGCAGAAAAGGCTTTTGACAAAATTCAACAGCCCTTCATGCTAAAAATGCTCAATAAATTCGGTATTGATGGAACGTACCTCAAAATAATAAGAGCTATTTATGACAAACCCACAGCCAATATCATACTGAATGGGCAAAAACTGGAAAAATTCCCTTTGAAAACTGGCACAAGACAGGGATGCCCTCTCTCACCACTCCTATTCAACATAGTGTTGGAAGTTCTGGCTAGGGCAATCAGGCAAGAGAAAGAAATCAAGGGGATTCAGTTAGGAAAAGAAGAAGTCAAATTGTCCCTGTTTGCAGACGACATGATTGTATATTTAGAAAACCCCATTGTCTCAGCCCAAAATCTCCTTAAGCTGATCAGCAACTTCAGCAAAGTCTCAGGATACAAAATTAATGTGCAAAAATCACAAGCATTCTTATACACCAGTGACAGTCAAACAGAGAGCCAAATCAGGAATGAACTTCCATTCACAATTGCTTCAAAGAGAATAAAATACCTAGGAATCCAACTTACAAGGGATGTAAAGGACCTCTTCAAGGAGAACTACAAACCACTGCTCAGTGAAATCAAAGAGGACACAAACAAATGGAAGAACATACCATGCTCATGGATAGGAAGAATCAATATCGTGAAAATGGCCATACTGCCCAAGGTAATTTATAGATTCAATGCCATCCCCATCAAGCTACCAATGAGCTTCTTCACAGAATTGGAAAAAACTGCTTTAAAGTTCATATGGAACCAAAAAAGAGCCCGCATCTCCAAGACAATCCTAAGTCAAAAGAACAAAGCTGGAGGCATCACGCTACCTGACTTCAAACTATACTACAAGGCTACAGTAACCAAAACAGCATGGTACTGGTACCAAAACAGAGATATAGACCAATGGAACAGAACAGAGTCCTCAGAAATAATACCACACATCTACAGCCATCTGATCTTTGACAAACCTGAGAGAAACAAGAAATGGGGAAAGGATTCCCTATTTAATAAATGGTGCTGGGAAAACTGGCTAGCCATAAGTAGAAAGCTGAAACTGGATCCTTTCCTTACTCCTTATACGAAAATTAATTCAAGATGGATTAGAGACTTAAATGTTAGACCTAATACCATAAAAATCCTAGAGGAAAACCTAGGTAGTACCATTCAGGACATGGGCATGGGCAAAGACTTCATGTCTAAAACACCAAAAGCAACGGCAGCAAAAGCCAAAATTGACAAATGGGATCTCATCAAACTAAAGAGCTTCTGCACAGCAAAAGAAACTACCATCAGAGTGAACAGGCAACCTACAGAATGGGAGAAAATTTTTGCAATCTACTCATCTGACAAAGGGCTAATATCCAGAACCTACAAAGAACTCAAACAAATTTACAAGAAAAAAATAAACAACCCCATCCAAAAGTGGGCAAAGGATATGAACAGACATTTCTCAAAAGAAGACATTCATACAGCCAACAGACACATGAAAAAATGCTCATCATCACTGGCCATCAGAGAAATGCAAATCAAAACCACAATGAGATACCATCTCACACCAGTTAGAATGGCGATCATTCAAAAGTCAGGAAACAACAGGTGCTGGAGAGGATGTGGAGAAATAGGAACACTTTTACACTGTTGGTGGGATTGTAAACTAGTTCAACCATTATGGAAAACAGTATGGCGATTCCTCAAGGATCTAGAACTAGATGTACCATATGACCCAGCCATCCCATTACTGGGTATATACCCAAAGGATTATAAATTATGCTGCTATAAGGACACATGCACACGTATGTTTATTGCAGCACTATTCACAATAGCAAAGACTTGGAATCAACCCAAATGTCCATCAGTGACAGATTGGATTAAGAAAATGTGGCACATATACACCATGGAATACTATGCAGCCATAAAAAAGGATGAGTTTGTGTCCTTTGTAGGGACATGGATGCAGCTGGAAACCATCATTCTTAGCAAACTATCACAAGAACAGAAAACCAAACACCGCATGTTCTCACTCGTAGGTGGGAACTGAACAATGAGATCAATTGGACTCGGGAAGGGGAACATCACACACCGGGGCCTATCATGGGGAGGGGGGAGGGGGGAGGGATTGCATTGGGAGTTATACCTGATGTAAATGACGAGTTGATGGGTGCAGCACACCAACATGGCACAAGTATACATATGTAGCAAACCTGCACATTGTGCACATGTACCCTACAACTTGAAGTTTAATAATAATAAATAAATTAAAAAAAAACAAAACAAAAAAAAAACAACATACTCAAGAGTATCCTATTGAAACTGTGGAAAAGCAAATACAAAGAGAGAATCTTGAAGGTAGACAGAGAAATCAAGTACCTTACTTAACACAGAAACAACAATAATAATTACAACAGATTTTACATCGGAAATCACACAACTAAGATGACACAAGATTGAAATTTTTTAAGTATTGAAAGGGAAGTTTGTTAACCCCAAATTCTATATCTTCAAAAGTGAAGAAGAGACTCTCCTACAAAAGATCTGACATACAGCCAACATGTCCCAAAAAGTCAAATTCCACATATCAGCGAGATCATTTAGTGTATGGCTAGTTCTGTGCCTGGCTTATTTGACTTAACATGATGTTCTTCAGGTTCCTCCACATTGTGGCAAATGACCGAATTTCATACTATTTTATGACTCAACAGTATTTCATTTTACATGTATGTATGTGTATAAACACACACACACACACGCACACACACCACATTCTCTTTATACATCCATAGATGTGTATTTAGGCTGATTCTTTAACTTGACTGTGGTGAATAGCACTGCAATGGGAGTGCAGATGTCTCTTCAACACATTGATTTTCTTTCCATTGGATGTATACCCAGTAATGAGATGGTTGGATCATATGATAATTCAATTTTTTAATTTTCTGAGGAAGATCCATACTGTTTTCCAAAATGGCTTTATTAATTTACATTCCCACCAACAGTGAGGTCTCTTCTCCACATCCTCACCAGCATACATTATTATTTGTCATTTTGATGATAGTTATTTTAACCGGGGTGAGGTGATACCTCATTGTAATTTTGATTCAAATTTTTTTGATTATTGGTAATATCGAGCATTTTGTCATATATCTGTCGGCCGTTTACATGTGTTTATTGGATACATGTCTATTTAGGTCTTCTGCCCATTTTAAAATCAGATAATTTGTTTTCATATGTGGAATCTAAAAAGCTTGGTTTCACAGTTGTAGAGAGTAGAACAGTGGTTACCTGAGGCTTGGAAGAGTCAGGGTAGCTGGGAGGTGGGAGAGATTTATCAACAGGTACAAAGTTATATTTAGACGGCAAGGATAAGTTCTCCTGCATGATTACACCATAGAGTGGCTATAGCAAATGATGTAGTGTATATTTCAAGATAGTAGGAAAAATTTTGAATGTGTTCACCACAAAAATGGTAAATATTTAAAATGATAAATATAGTAATTACCCAATTTGATCATTATACAATATATACATGCATTGAAGCATCACACTATGCTACATAAATATTACAATTATTATGCATCAATTATAAATAAAAACATTAAGTAATAAAACATTTAAATGAAGTATTCAAGAAGAAGAAAAATGACATAGATTCAGATACTTATAAACAAAGAGTGGAAAGGCATCAGAAAATAAATCAAGGAAGGTAAAATATAATCTTTAATTTTTTAATACATAATTGATTTAAGGGATAATATACAGTTAAAGCAATGAATTGGGTGCTTATAATATATATAAAAGCGAAATTAAAAGTAGCAATTTCACAAAGAGGAAAAAATTGGAACGATTTCATTATAAGATATTTGTACTAAACATAACGTGACC
Source organism: Chlorocebus sabaeus (assembly GCF_047675955.1). Lineage (NCBI taxonomy): Eukaryota > Metazoa > Chordata > Mammalia > Primates > Cercopithecidae > Chlorocebus > Chlorocebus sabaeus. Next base: position 64,510,931 of record NC_132906.1, on the reverse strand, counting down.
TGATATTATTTGAAGGAAGAAATACAATATTTGAAAATGTAGATGGTAGACCCTACAACAGCCATTAAAGATACATTAATAGATGAAATAAAGAGCAATCATAAAAATGCTCAATTAAAACAAGAGAAGGCCAAAAAAGAGGAAAAAAAGATAAAAAATACACCATATAGAAAACATCAGTCAGATGGTATATTTTAATACAATGATCAATAATCTCAAAGCATGAATAATATAAACACTCAAATAAAAAAAACAGGCCGGGCGCGGTGGCTCAAGCCTGTAATCCCAGCACTTTGGGAGGCCGAGGTGGGCGGATCAGGAGGTCAGGAGATCGAGACCATCCTGGCTAACATGGTGAAACCCGGTCTCTACTAAAAATACAAAAGACAATTAGCTGGGTGTGGTGGCAGGCACCTGTAGTCCCAGCTACTTGGGAGGCTGAGGCAGGAGAACGGCGTGAACGCAGGAGGCGGAGCTTGCAGTGAGCCGAGATCACGCCACTACACTCCAGCCTGGGGGACAGAGCAAGACTCTGTCTCAAAAAACAAACAAACAAAAAAATCAGAGATTGTCATTTGGGTTTAAAGGAAAACAAGTATGTACTATATAAAAGAAATGTAGAGATGGAGAAAGATATATTATGCTAACACTAACAAAGAGACAACTGAAGTACTCATATTAGTTTGAATAAGGAATAATGTCAGGGATAACAAGGGCAAGAGGTATTACATGAAGAGGTCAATATTCAGAGAAGTGACAGCAATTCTAGATGTAAAATATAACTAACAACCGAGATTAAAAATATGCCATGTAAAAACTTATAGAAATGAAAGGAGAAATAGGTTCACATTATACTTGGAAATTTTAAAATTTTAATTGCAGACTTTAAGACACCTCTTTTAGTAATTGAAAGGTCAGGTAGAAATTAAGTTAGGATATATAAGCTGAAAAACACTATCAATGAACTTGATCTAGTTGACATTTATACACTATTCCATCTGATAACAGTAGAATACAAATGTCTCCGTGCACATGGGACATTCACTAAGACACATCATATTATGGGCCATAAAACAAGCCTTGATAAATTTCAAACATAGAAAACATAAACTTTATTGTAAAGCAATCAAATAATTAAACTGGAAATAAATAACAAAAAAATTGTTGAAGACGTACCACACATATTGAAATTAAACCATTTATATCTAAATTACCTATGGATAAAAGAGAAATTCTCCAGGGACATATAAAAATATTTTGAGTTAATGAAAATGAAAATACAAATTATCAAATCTTGTCAGATGTAGCTAAATCAGTTCTGAGAGAGATGCACTATTAAATGTATTTTTTGGAAAAGAAGAAAAATCTAACAACAACTTAAGCCTCTAACTTAGGAAACTAGAGAAAGAACAAATTAAACCTAAAGCAAACAAAAGGTAGCAAATAATAAAAATTAAAGCATAAATAAATAAAATGGAAACAATAAAACAGAGAGCATCAACAAAATCAAAATCTATTATTATTGAAACTCTCAAAGATGTTAGCCAGGATAACTGAGGTGAAAAATATAAAACATAAAATACCAATATCATTAATGAGAGAGGGTTCACCACTACTGATCTCATACCCATTAAAGATAATAAAGGTATGTTACAAACAACTATCTCTGCATGAATTTGGTAATTTAAATGAAATTGAACAATTCCACAGAAGACCCGGCTATCAAAATTCACTTTGGTGCTCACACCACAAAGTTGTTCCCAGTGAGCCGTGCCCTAGGATAATCCTTTCCATTTTAGTGTGGATTAGCCCATGAGTTTTTATCTGGGTTATGGAATGTGGCAAAAGTGAGGGGATTTTGAAGTTTCAATGACGGTCCCAAATCATTTGATTCTGAGTTAATCATAAAGGAGACTACTGTGGGTGGGCCTGACTCAATCAAGTGAAAATCTTAAAGAGAGGCTGAGTTCCTTCCTAAGAACAGAGCCTCTCTCCTGTTGTTCTTGAATAAACAAGCCACTTGAATTCTACATTGGTAAGAAAACAAATGCAACCAGCAATCTGAGTTTACATAGTACAAAAAAATTCAGTAAATAGTCTTGATCAACAAATGCTGCAAGCACAATTGGATGCCTATATTTAAGTGTATATATATATGTGTGTGTATATATATATGTGTGTGTGTGTATATATATCCCTCAAATCACTTATAAAAATTTAATAAAAATTATCACAGACCTAAATGCAAAACATAAAAATATAAAATATTAAAAAGAAAATAAAGCAGAGCATCTGTGTGATCTTAGCTTGACAGTCAGCTTTTGGACATGACATTAAAATATAATATGTTAAAAATACTACATTGAACTTTATCAGTATTAAAAAACGGTTTTGTAAGGTACATGTTTAAGAGAATGGAAAGAAAAGCCAATGATCCAGAGAAAACATTTGCAAATATATATATCTGATAAAGTACTTTTATTCTCAATATATAAAGAAGTCTTTAAATTCAAAAACAAAAAAAAATTAATCCAATGAAAATTACACAAAATAACTAGACAATTAACTAAAGAAGACATACGGATGGCAAAAAAATACATGTAAAGACATTAAAGAGTAATTGATCATTAGATAAAGACAAATTAAGGCCATAATGTGATACTAGCAAACATTTAGAATTTTCCTTTTTAAAAAAGGAAACAAAGGAAAGAAAAGCTATGTTAAGTATTGGTGACTGTGTGGAGAAACAGAAGCTCTCATCGATAGCTTTCGAAAATGCAAAACAGCACACTCAGAAATAAAAATGGACAGTTTTGTATAAAGTTAAAAATGTATCATTCCAGGGTCTATAAGATCACTCTAAGTTTTAATAATTCACCAGAAAAACTCACAGAACTCAAAAGTTGTTATACTCATGTTTACAATTTATTGTAGCAAAAGGATACAAAGCAAAACAGAAAATGGAAAAGCTGCATGGGATGAAATCCAATGGAAACTAGTTGCAAGTGAAGTCTAATAGGACACATGTAATGCCTCCAACAACATGCAAAGTATTATTTATCATATCAAGGAAGTTTTCCCGAGCCTAGCAGTCCAGGGTTTTTACTGGGGCTCACATGTGCGGTAGTACTTGAGTGACAGACTGCAGTTAATGAAGCTCTAACCCCCCAGAAGGACAGGAGGTTTTCACCATAAATTATATTGCACAAACTATTTAGAGAAATTGGTATAGCATGGTTCATGTCCCAAATGTACTACTAACTCTTATAATTTGGAGTATTCCAAAATTATAGTTTTTAGAGGAGGACAAAGGACAGTCCCTTCTTGAGAGTTGCACAAGATTTGAGCAACTGAGGTCTACTGATCTAACTTATTCCTGTGTATATGCTTCCTACACAATTCAGCAACTTCACTGTTAGGCAATTATTAAAATGACTTTAAAAATGATGTCAACAAGAAATCCTGCATGTGAATGCTTATAACAGCTTTATTCACAATCATCAAAAACTGGAATCAAGCAAGTATCCTTATATACATGTCCTTGAATAGATAATGAAACTATAGTACATCTGTAAAATAAAAACTTATCTAGTGATAAAATGGAACAAGCTATTCATTCACACAACCTTAAATATATTTTGTGAAGGCAAACAAACCAGATCAGAATGCTACATATGTATAATTCTATTTATATTATATAATGTAAGTAAAAACTGTGTGGATGAAAAACAGATCCATGGTTGCCAGGGATTCTGAGAGTGAAGGGTGGAGGACCAAGAATGCTCACAGTGTTTTATTATAGTGGTGGAGTTATGGTATTTGAATAATGGATACGGACTTCTTTTTTTTTTTTTTTTTTTTTTTTTGAGGCGGAGTCTCGCTCTGTCGCCCAGGCTGGAGTGCAGTGGCCGGATCTCAGCTCACTGCAAGCTCCGCCTCCTGGGTTCACGCCATTCTCCTGCCTCAGCCTCCCGAGTAGCTGGGACTACAGGCGCTCGCCACCGCGCCCGGCTAGTTTTTTGTATTTTTTAGTAGAGACGGGGTTTCACCGGGTTAGCCAGGATGGTCTCGATCTCCTGACCTTGTGATCCACGGACTTCTTAATGTTTTTGCCAAGTTCCTTATACAGAGAACTTTTCTACGTGTCTAAAGAAAAGCTCAGTCAAGTTACTGAAGCATCCCAGAATAGAATGAAAACGATGATAAAATAACTTTATCATTAGATTTTTAAAATTGACACACAAAAATTGCACATATTTATGGGGTGCAATATTTTGACACATATATACATTGTTCAATGATCAAATCAAAATAATTGAACATAACAAATGCATGACATAATGTCACCGAAGAACGTGGTGAAAAATGGAACTGACCAAATAACTTTAGAAAACAATGACGAAAAAGACCTACATGTAAACAGTTTATTCTGGGTGGTATGTCTTTTCTCCTACATGGCATAACTTAGCAATTCTGAAAGTACATTACATGTATACCCAGTTTGAAAAAACACACAAATAAATTTTAGATGATGAGACTCAGGTTTCTTATTGCCTTAGAAAGAAGTTGCAAAAAGCTAGGCAGAAAAACTAGAATGAGTCTTGCATTACTTATTTATAATCAAAATTGTGAGTATAAAGTCTCATTCACACACACACACTCTCTCACATATATACAGATGTGTAGCTGTTGAAATCATTATCGAAACAATTCACTTTTCATACATAGCTGATGCTGGAATTAAGGTACAGAAAATACATGACAAGTGTGGAACACACTGTAGTGTCAGAAAGTGAGGAAGTTATCCTTCAAAAAAATTTGAAAAAAGATAGATCAAATAGAAAAGATACAAGACACAATATGAATCTGAGAATGCTCACATTGGCCAAAGTACGAACAAATATCTTAAACAACATAAGTAACAATATTATTGGGTTATAACCAAAGAATGAGTATCTATAAGTCCATAGTATCTAATGAAATTATTTAACAAATAAATAAAATGAGGTAAATGTATTATTTCCTGAAGGAAGTCCTAGCAAATAATATACATAGAAACTACTCCCTCTATAAATGGAGGCCATTTCTCCTTCCCTTCAGGCTGAGCTGGACTTAATAACTGCCTTCCAGAAGAGTACTGAGAGGAAAAGTATGACTTCGCACCAGAGATATCTGGCAAACAGCACCTTAACCAAGTGATCAGTTTATCATCAGTCATATGTCATATTAATATCATATATCACATGATACAATATGGTGAGAAGAGCACCTTGACTCTGTGTTATCTTTTCCATAAACCCTTAACTCCCAGTATAATCATGAGAAACACAGACACAAATTGAATCATTGTACTCAACATTTGATTAATACTCTTCAGAACTTCGTGAAAGCCAGGAAAGACGGAGAAACTTACAAATCCCAAGACACTAAAGGGACATGATGAATTAATGCAATATGGCATCCTAGACTGGATGTAGAAAAAAATGTGGATTGTTAGTGTATGATCTTAGAAATGCCAATATATAAGTAAAACCCAGCAAATCCAATCAATATATGCCTCATTTGGAAAAAAATTACAATTTCCCAACTAACTTTTTTCTCATTTAAATTAATTTTAAACACTTTCTGTAATGTACGTGAAAAATAAATAGTATAATGATACGTTTGTAGGTCTTCACTAAAAGCATGAAGTTATACAATTTTATATTGTATTAACATGGTACTGGTGATTATCTGTCATTAAGTTTACCTGGAAAAAAATGGTTTGCAGTTAACTTATTTGACTTTAAAAATCAAAATGCAGTAAGAAAGAAACTCCAGAAAAAGAATAAAAAATAGATGTAGATTGACATTACTATTTATTTAAACACATTCTCTTTCTCCTTCCTTCCTTCCTCCCTTCCTTCCTTCCTGCCTGCCTTCCTTCCTTCCTTCCTTCCTTCCTTCCTTCCTTCCTTCCTTCCTTCTTTCCTTCCTTTCTTTCTTTCTTTTTTCTTTCTTGCATGAACTGTTTGATTCATTGATTGATTGACTGAGACCGAGTCTCCCTCTGTTGGCTCTTTCTCTGGAATAGACTCAGAAAAAGAAATATCAGCTATTAACCTATTCCATTAGTATTCTAGTCCTATTTGTAGATATGGTTGAGAAGAATGTATAATGCTTAATTGTTTTCTTAACTATTTGGAACACATTGAATTAACACACTGAATCATTTATGAGGACATACTCACGCAAATGCATATTTAAATTTAGTCCCTTGTTGGGGACCCTAATGTTTGGGTTATGGGGGCAGATCTCTCATGAATAGATTAATGCCCCCCAAGGGGAGGTGGTGAATGAGTTCTTGATCTATTAGTTTCTCAGAGCTAACTGCGTTGTTAAAAAAGAGCCTGATACTTCCCTTCTCTCTCTCTTGCTTCTTTTCCTGCCATGTGGTCTCCACTCATGGCAGCTCCCCTTTGCCTTTTGTCATTAGTGGAAGCAGCCTGAGGCCCTCCAAAAGCAGATGTCAGAGCCATGCTTCTTGTACAGCCTGCTCAACTGTGAGCCAAATAAACTTCTTTATAAATTAAAAAAGAAATGTAGTCCCTTGTTTAGTATTTGTATCTGTGGTAAAAATAGACAATATATATCTATATGCATCAATATAATTATATGTATGTACATATGTGTGGTACGTGTGTGTGTATAATATTTTTAAGAAAGAGAAGCATCAAATTGAAATTGAGATTGCAGGAAATATACCTTTACTTAATGTTCATATAAAAATCATATACAGCTATAATATAAAAATATCTTAGAGCTTCTTTAGGCATAATTTTCTTAGGTATCAGTGTCACCCTTGAGGATTGTTGAAGAGGACCAAACTTTTCCATCTTCGAAAGAGGGATTTGTTAGAGAAAATAGATACGAAAAATGCAGAAAGAAATGTGTTGCATTTGTAAGCTAGTGTCCTCCTGTCATGTTTAAACTTATACACAAATGAACTTGCTTCATTATGAATAGTCTCAGATTGAAATATGATTTCACATTTGCCATATAATTGAGGCTTATTTCCATACTTCTGCTAGACCTATGCCTTCTTATGTGATAAAATTTTAGTGCTGACTATATTATTTCTGCAATTTTATCATTTTATTCATTCTTCTGTGCAAAAACTCTTGGAATACAAAGAAGGTCATAGATTATAAGGCTATAATTGTGTAAAATTCAGATTATAATAAACGGAGGTTTGATTAGTCCTACTTTTTTTTTATCACATGTATTATACCTTACTAGTAGAATTCCACACATATAAATCATTTTTCTTGAAGTTGGTTAAATAATAATGTTCAATACAATGTAACATGATAGGCATAAATATTTAAAGACTGGGAAATAGAAAGGGTAGAATACTGGCTAAATGGAAATAACAATCTTAGAACCATTTTAAAGGTATTATTATTGAGGTAAGTGTAAAATTATTATGTTGGGGTTTTTGTTCATTTGTTTCCATTTGATTTATTGTCATTTCTAGAAATCTTAAAAAAATCAGACCATGTTAAAATAACAAGAATAGTTTTAACATTTCAGAAATGTATAGCATGCCTAAAATCTGAATTTTTTTCAGCAGTGAAAAGCTCACAGGGACATATGCACCCAACTGAAGAAGAAGATGGGATTTGCTGTTATCACTAGGGAAATGACAAAAAATATTCCATGAAGAAAGAATATGGTGGTCACTTAAAATATGCAAAGTCTGACAGGAAGAAAACATTTAGATAAATAGAGCTAAAGACATATTCCAAAATGTTTACATGCATCACCAATGGATCACAGCCATGTTCCTGCTATTAGATTTAGTAAAGTTTAAAACTGTTTCTGAATGAAAAAAATGTTTTTATCTTCAAATATAGCTACAAGCATTTTAATTACCGATATGCAGAAAAAATATCCTCTTAAGGGACATCATTTAATAAGGACAACAAAACAATTAGAACTTTTAAATCTTTCTAGTGTTTGAAAATCAGTGTTCATTCCTCAACGTGGAAATCTAGAAACACTCCTCCCACCTTTGCCTTTATTTTAAGTAACACTAAGAAGAATTTAAATTATCAAATTCAAATGTAGTATTTACTTTATTTTATTTTATTTTTTGAGATGGAGTTTCACGCTTGTTGCCCAGGCTGGAGTGCAATGGCATGACCTTGGCTCCCTGTAACCCCCACCTCCTGGGTTCAAGCTATTCTCCTGCCTCAGCCTTCTCAGTAGCTAGGATTACAGGTGACTGCCACCACACCTGACTAATTTTTGTATTTTTAGTAGACACTGGATTTCACTATGTTGGCCAGGCTAGTCTTGAACTCCCGACATCAGGTGATTGGTCCTCCTCGGCCTCCCAAAGTGCTGGGGTTACAGGCAAGAGCCACTGCACCCGAGCTATTTTTATTTTTGTAAAGCATACACATCTGAACATTAGAGGGGTACTAAACTATACTCCAGAGATAAAGATGTATAAAACAAAATATAGTGCCCAAAGTAATTAGTAAAATTACGGCACATTATTTTACTTATATATTTTGTAGTACTTTAACTAAAATAATCATTTTAATTTGTTTAGCTGCTGCCGGAATTTTCTGTTTTGAATAAAAATTATTTACATCAATTATTTTCATAAAGTTATATGCTTTTTATACTTTATTTGTCCATTGCAAAAAGAATACAAAATTATAGCAAAATAGCTATTCACTGGGAAAAGTAAATTGTAAAAGACTAAAATGAAATTTTAAGCTATTAATGGAGTTTTATTACAAGGAACACATAGAAAGTTAGACATGAAGTGCTTCTAAGCCTCTCAATGTTCAATATTAATATACTATTTTATTCTTGTTAATCCATCAGTATCACTTCTTCTAATAACATATGCAATACTATTCCCTAACCTGTGAATATAAACAAAGGTTGGAAAGTTTCATCTAATTTCCAAAAAATTTTGGCTAAAACTTTTTATAGTAAGGTAGTAAATATTCACGATAAATGTATTTTTAATATGCTCTTTTATTTATTTTTTTACTGAAAGAAAGGCATAGGGAGCAAATTTCTATGGGTAACACATGTACACACAAAATATAGGATGTAACGTGTTGTTTCAATACACATTTGTTGAAAGTACTAGCAGAGAATCTCTTCCAGAACTAGACAATACAACAATGAAAAAATGGATGAAAACCCAACATATATACTTTAATTTTATTAACTAAAGAAGTAAATACATGAGCAAGTAAATGATTAGTGCTAATGAGAAAAATAAAGCAGGGAATGAAGTTCATTAAGGGCAATAGCAGTTTAACTTTTTTTTCTTGTGCTTTCTAACAGAGCAGCAATGAATTTCATCACAAGATTTAGATTAAAAAATTCTTAATGAATGATTTTGCTTTTTAGGGACCACCTCATCCACATCTTAACCAAGTCTCCAAAGACGCTATTTCCAAATAAGATCACATTTACAACTAAAGGGGGAAGTAGAATTTCAACATATCTTTTTGGGGAACACAGTTCAACCCACAACACTCAAATATGGGCCTGAGTTCCCCTTTTATATCCTTCAGTCTCCACTCAAATTTTACATTATCATAGTGGTCATTCCTAATGATCCCTCATAAGATAATAACCCTCTACATTCTATGCCTTTGATCCTATTTATTTTTTTCAGGGTATTAATCTTTTGCTAACAAAGTATTTATTTTTGTTTCTGCTTATTAAATGATTTTCTGTTTGTCCTCTGTAAATAGTTTCATAAAGATATGTTGTCAGTTTTACCGACTATTCTGTCTCTAACAACTAGAGCAGTGTATAGGAAATAGGAGGTGTCCAATAAACATTTGTAGAATTATTGAATGAATGAAACCAGATTAAGTGGAAGTTGATTGCTGAAGAATTCAAATGTCTCCTACTTTTAACTTATCTTTATAATAAAACTACATGAATTAAAGCTTTAATGTAGTAATGATAGTTTAAAATAACAAACAAGGCACTATTTTAGTAATTTAACTACTTGGTTGAATAATATTAAAAACATTTCAGTATGTTTCCTGACTAGGAGGAAAGTTTAGACATTGTTTTTCCAAAGTTCTTTTTAGGAGAACTAGCTAACATTCCAGCTGTTATTTTTATGAGTTTATCTTATTTAATAGCAACATTTTAAATCCTTTCTTAACTTTAATTTGTTCTTTTGAATAATATATATTTTTTTATTTTTGACATATTGGCTTCTTCTCTTTGGGCCACTGGGAGCATTTCTATTTTAATCACGTTTTCTTTTTGTATGGTGCCCAGATGTGATGATAAAAACCATGCAGAACAGATACACTTGACTTAGCTCGCACTGTATTTTATTTGTTATAGCCAAAGGGCTTTCTTTCTAAAATAATTAAAATGTTTCAGTAAAAGATTTATAAATCAGCTTTTGATGTTGCTAATTCAAAATCAAGCAGGACATTTGCAGCTCATTTAACTAATGTATCAGTGAGGCATAATTATAAATTGTAGATACTATGCAAAACTATTTCTTAGCACAGTAGGTGAGTATAAATTAGATTCACATGATTTTTACATGCTATTTATACCTTTTGTAAATATTTGCGGCTTGAAAAAAATAATATTTGCTGCTTTTTCGCTGCTCATTTTTGTTTGTTATACATTTTTTTCTGCGTCTTTATATCAATATTTCCTCACAGGAGGGATTAATCAGGTTTACTGCAGATGTCCAAATTAATTGTCATTGCTCTAATTTAATAAGAAGTCTAAAATATGCTTCATTGTCAAAGAGTAACTTCATATTATTAGAAAATGTAGACTTTTGAATATAATGTGCAGAATTTACTTTATTAATTGTTAATCACTATGGGTAGAATAACATTTCATGGAAAATAGGAGGTATAAAAGTTTTTATGTATATTTGTGTGGGGATGTGTGTGTGTGTGTGTGCAAGTGTGTGTATAAATCAAACCAAATGGGGTATTCTGTTTTGTTGCATCTCTCAGTTTGAGTGGATATAAAGTGTGCAGAATGGAATTAGTTTGTTACTGCTAAAAGGAAGCTGACATATGGCAATAGTGTTCACAACTGCGTTTATTTGTAGGATCATTTATAAGTCAGTAAGGCAGCTTTGTTGACCTTGGTTGAGTTGATTACACATAGGAATTTGGTCAGCTGTCAGCTGGGATTGGGAAGATGGCCTCTTCCAGAACTAGAAAATATAACAACGAAATAAAACGGATGAAAACCCAACCCGTACAGTCTGCTTTTCTTTTAAACCTAAGTTTCAACGTTAAGTAATATCTTTGCTCCTGCACCTGAGCATAGGTTATTAGAGGCAGCCAGACAACTTCTTAAATGCTTTGTTGCTTAGAAATTTCTTCTACCAGATACCCTAAATCATCCCTATGAAACTTAAACTTCCACATATTCCTAGGATGTGAACAGAATGAAGCCAAACTCTTTGCTAAGGTGTAACACACGTGACCTTTGCTGCAGTTCCCAAGGAATTCCTCATTTTCAACTGAGACCCTGACACCCTGGACTTCACTGTCCGTATCACTATAAGCATTTTGGTCACAACCATTTATCCAGTCTTGAAGAAGTTCCAAACTCTCCCTCAACTTTCTGTCTTCTTTTGAGACCCTCCAAACACTTCCAACCTCTGCTCATTACCCAGTTCCAAAGCTGCTTCCACATTTTCAGATATGTTTACAGCAATACCAGAAGAGAGTAGATGAAAACATTACGTTGTACAACCGAAACATACACAATTTTGTAAATAATATAAAATAAAGAACCTATGTGACTGCTATACAATGTGGGTATTGCCTCAAGGCAAACCTGAGGACTACCAGAAGAATTAAGAAAATATATAAATGTTTAAAAAGCCAGCCTGGATAAATTAGGCTGCCTAAAGCAAATCATAGCCAATTATTTAAATATTTGACAAATTAGCTAATGAAATACTACATGCAAAATCTTTATTTGTCTTTAATAAAGATCTTTTTTACATGTAGCCATACATTTTAAGTAAAAAGAGCTTTTCTTACTCTAAAAGCTATATCACTCAAGTATTTTTTGTCAAAAGCCGGTGAAATTTGACACACCAGCAGACACAGCCACAAAAATGACTGCTTATTACTTATAAAAGATTTTCTCCAAAAACTATTTACATTAAAGTCACATATTTTATATATTTTAAGAACTATTATGTATAATAGCAAGAAAAAATAAACATATTAGATTAAAATAGCAATAATGTTAATTTTTATTTCTATGAACATACAAATTATATCATCTCTCTTATCAGGTCAAAGACAGGTAAAGTATGAAATTGGAAAAGACAAGATTTGAACTTTAGAAATTTGAAGTTTTAAGAGGATAAGTTGTGAAAATCTAGAAGACTAAAGATATAAAAAATAAACATTCAGATAAATATAAGTTAAAACAGAAGAGTAAATTCTATGTAGGATTTAATGTGTAAGAGTAAATTCTATGTAGAGTGCACAGAAGTCCCAGCTGTTCCAGAAGATGGTCTCAAGGTTTGAGGAGTGATGCAAATGCTCTGGAAAGTTATAATAGAATGAGGTCAGTAGAAGTGTAATTGTGGTTGACAATTAAGGGCAACTGATGCTTTTAGTCAGAATGCAGTGTCGAGTAGACAGTAATAAACAAATAAGTTGAAACAGGAAAATTAGATAACTCTTTAAGAAATATTACTAGAAAGGAGGAAATTAGAGCAATGATCCCATTAAGAAGTTCTTACGAAAGGTTACTGATTATTCTGGGAACCATCTCCATAGCTAACATTTTTACCTAGAATTTATCTCTTCAAATTCCTCCATTTAATAAATCTGAATAATTTAGTTATTGAGGATTTCAATAACTAAACAAAAATAAAAACATTAACTGATAAAGATTAAATGCATAATTTAAAATAAAATTTGTGAGTTAAAAATTGTGTGAAGTCATTTAGTAAATATGTACTACACATATTGCGTACAAACACTATGTAGAGTTCTACTGTTCATTAACATCAGCTGCCAATTAAAAATTGTAATAATTAAAACTACTTTCCTTACTATATTAATTACTAACTTTAAAAACATATTTTTATTATTAAATACTCTATATTAATTGTTCAACAGATAGGCAACATATTTAAAATTGAACATGATGGCCGGACGTGGTGTCTCATGCCTGTAATCCCAGTGTAGGTCCTCATAAATCAACATTTGAAGTTGCAGGAAGTATTAATAGTAGCTTCTAGTATTTGATAGCACAGTAAGGAAATTACAGTTAATAATAACTTATTGAATATTTCCAAAGAGTAAGAAGGGAAGAATTGTTATGTTCCCACACAAAGAAAAGAAAATTTTGAGGTGATGAAGATATCAGTTACTCTGATTTTATCATTGCACATTATATAGGTATCAAAATAACATATATACTTTCAAAATATATTCAACTAACACATATCAATTAAAAATCCTTGGAAGGCTGAGGTGGGTGGATTGCTTGAGCTCAGGAATTCGATACTAGCATGGGCAGCATGGTGAAAACCTGTCTCTACAAAAAATACAAAAATTAGGCAGACATGGTGGCAAGTCCCTGTAGTCCCAGCTACTTGGGTGGCTAAGGCACAAGAATCTCTTGAGCCAGGGAAGCAGAGGTTGCAGAGAGCTGGGATCACCCCACTGCACTCCAGCCTGGGTGACAGAGCCAGACCATATCTCAGGGGGAAAAAAAAAAAAAAAAGTTTATCTTTCAACTCTAAGAAATTTTAAAAACAGAATTTTTTTAAAAAAAATAAAAAGTAGAATAAAATAAAATTGAAAATGACTTACTTAAAATTATTGCTATTACATGATCCAGAAATACCTGCATCAATATCTATAATTTTTCTGATATAATTGTCCTTAATCTGTTTGAGTGTATGTGCTGAGTAAACAATACTACAGTGAGATAACTTCTGTATTCTTAATGTGACACAGTATTCAGAGTGCATATAAAGATTAAAATAGGTAAGAGGGCAAAGGAATTAAGTAAAAGCATTAAACATCCCGATTGAAACTATATTATCTAATTTTTAAAAAATATGATGATAAAACATTTTAATTATTTTTATAAACCTAATAAATTCTCTTATACTTACTCTTTAAGGATTTTAATTGATACGTGATAGTTGAATATATTTTGAAAGTACATGTGCTATTTTGATACCTATATAATCTGTAATGATCAAATCACAGTAATTGAGATCTTCATCACCTCAAAGCTTTATCTTTTCTTTGGGAACATTACAATTCTTCTCTTCTATTTGGAAATATTCAATAAATTATTATTAACAATAACTTCCTTACTGTACTATCAAATACTAGAACGTACAATTAATACTTTCTGCAACATCAAATGTTGATTTATGAAGACCTACACTTGATTTAAGGAAAGTAAATTTTAAAACATATTACTTTAAAAATTATGAAAACTGAACTAAACAGTATCTTTGAAATGTATTTTACACATTTTGTATTAAGTACAAACTGTTAGTAACTAACCATATAACTAATATTCCTTATTTCAGCAAATTAGAAATGTCAGAAAATGCTTACTAGTGAAAACTACATTTTCAAGAACAGTGTGTTTCTGTGTATCCTATCTTTACTTTTTAAGTTCTATTTTAATTGACACATAATTATACATATTAGTGGGGCACAGTGTGATGTTTTCATATTTGAATACATTGTAAAATGATCAAATCAGGGTAAATAGCATATCTATTACCTCAAACACTTGTCATTTCTTTATGATGAGAAGATTCAAAATTATTTTTTCTCCTCCCTATTTAAATATACAAGACATTACTCTTGAGTGTAGTAACCCTGCTGTGCAATAAAACACCAAAACTCATTCTTTCTAATTATAACTTTGCATTCATTGATCAACCTTTCCCTTTTCCCCTCTCCCCTAGTCTCATCTGCTTCTGGTAACCACTGATTCTATTCTTTATATCTACGACTTTGACTTATTTAGATTCCACCTATGAGTCAGGTCTGGCAGTATTTGTCCTTCTGTACCTGGTTTATTTCACTTACCCGAATGTCCTCTAAGTTCATCCATGTTGTCACAAGTGTCAGGGTCTCATCCTCAAACTATCTGACAAGAGCTTAATATGCACAATATACAAGAAACTCCAACAACTCAATAGCAAAAGCCAAATAGTTTGATTAAAAATTAGCAAACATCTGAATATATCTTTCTCAAAAGAAGATAAACAAGCAGCCAATAAGTAGTTGAAAAAGTGCTCAACATCACTAATCATCAGTGAAATGCAAATTAAACTCACAATGAGTTATCACCTCACCTGAGTTAAAATGGCTATTATAAAAAAGACAAAAAAGTAACAATTGCTGATGAGGATGCAGAGAAAATGAGAACTCTTATACACTGTCAGTGGAAATGTAAATTATTATGGACATTTTGGACAACAGTATGGGGTTCTTCAAAAAATGAAAAATGTTAACTACTATGTGATTTAACAGCACTAGTATTTGGGTACCTATCTATAGGAAATAAAGTCAACATATGGAAGATATATCTGGACTCCTATCTTATTGCAGCACTTTTTATAATAGCCAAGATGGTGGAAATCAATCTGTGTCCATCTTTGAATGAATAGATTAAAAATATGGTATATATACAAATGGAATACTATTCAGTCTTAAAAAGAAAGAAAATCCCATGTCCAACTTTTAAGCAAAATTATCTGAGAACAGGTAAATGACACTCAAAGGACTAATGTGAGTATAATCAGTTAACTTTGCTTGGCTAATTTTTGTATTGTCTTGTATACATCTTGACATTTTCTGTTCTAAAAACTTAGTTTAAGAAGAATACTAGCCTGGTTGGTACACTGTAGAAACACAGTTTAAAAGGTTAAAAAGTGAATTTAAATGTGAGGCCTTATTTAAAAAGTAAGTCTATATTTTAATTTTGATGAATTATTCTGTGAGTAGAAAACATCTCCAAGCTACACATCCACAAATTTTTATGGTGAAAAAATCAGCTTCTTGCTTGTGATCTCCCTCATTGTTTTTGGAGTTCCAAAACTCCAATTTTTTTTTGGAAACAAATCACAATCTAGTAATTAAAATTTGTATTTTACAAGATGTTTGAAAGCATATCTACTATTCCACATGTTTTTCTGGAACCTCCCTCTTCATTTTTTAAAAGTAGAGTTTAATTCCTCTTACCTTTAAACTTAGCAGGTTATTACTATGCCAGAAGTGAGTTATGAGACTTCCTAGGCTTAGTCATGAAAGGCGATGGCTTCTATCTTTCTTACTGGTAAGTTTTCCTACAAGGCAGAAGCTGGCAAACTTCTCTGTAAGGGTAAGAGAGTGAAAAAAAAAAAATAGGATTTGCCAGACATGTGATCTCTTTTGCAACTACTGAATTCTGCTGTTGCAAAGCTAAATCTACCACAGACCAGTGGTCCCCAACTATTTTGGCACCAGGAACTGGTTTTGTGGAAGACAATTTTTCCATGGATTGGGAAGGGGAGTGGTTTCGGGATGAAACTGTTCCACCTCAGATCATCAGGCATTAGATTCTCATAAGGAACACACAACCTAGATCCCTCGCATGTGGAATTCACAATAGGGTTTATGGCCCTATGAGAATCCAATGCTGCCACTGATCTGACAGGAGGTGAAACTCAAGTAGTAATGCTCACTCGCCCACTGTCACCTCCTACTCGGTAGTCCTAGGGTTGGGGACCCCTGCCATAGACAATATCTAAATCATTTGGCTTGGCTATGTTCTAATTAAACTTTATTTACAAAAACAGAAAGCAAGATATGACCCATGGACCTAGGATTGCCAGATTTAGTAAATAAAAATACAGATGATCAGTTAAAGTTGAATTTCAGATGAACATAAAACACTTTTTAAAGAAAATTTGGTCCAAAATAGCATCCAGATCGTATTTATACCAAAAATTTATTCATGTTTAACTAAAATTGAAATTCAGCTGAGTGCCCTGATTCAATTTGGCAGTCCAACTTGTATTGTAACTTGCTGATCTTTGATGCAGGTAGTCTTACACACAAGAAGTGATTATTCTGTGAAGAAGTCCCAACCAGTAAAGAGAAGAGACTTCATGTAGGGCTAAGACAATATGGAAAGAGAAAGTCCAGTCTGCATCCAACTCATCTCTGCTATTTCAGCTCCAGCTACCATCTGAATAATTACAGGAGATTTCCTGTGCCAGAAATTTACATGAATCCTTGCTCAAATACCGACATGCAAAACCATGAAATATAATGAAATGACAGTTGCGATTATAAATCATAAAGTCTCGTGTGCTTTATTGTGCAGTGATGGATATACCTGCTATGTGTCTTTTTTAACCTTTGCTCTGTTTTCCTATCTGGAGTTCCAAGCTACATGCTAAAACATAAAATTTTTGACAAACCTGCCTAAAATTGCAACCCTGGAAAGTTTTGAACATAACAGAAATATTTTTATATAATCTCAATCATTACATCTGTATTTTCTAGTGCATTACCAACACAGGTAGAAAGGTAGCCTCGTATTGACATCTGTGTATGTCACAGCTAGCTTTCATATTTCACAAAATTCAAATGTCAGATGAAGTCCTCCTTCTTCTCCCACTCACAATAAATTAATTTGCAGTTAAGTCATCACATAGTTTGACCTCTACTCAAACTTTAGTAATATTGGGCTGAAAATGATTCCTGCTAATGGGATGAAGGCTTTGACAACCATATCATAGTTTGCTTTCTGCTGTTGACCATTAAAAATTGTTTCAGAAACAGAAATAAAAGTTTTCTATTATCAAGAAAGAAGAGCAGCTCTCAAGCTTTGTTCAAAATTGTCATCTGGAAGCTTATTAAAGATGAAGAAAGTATTACTACCAAGTGACACTATGATTGAAAATGTAAGTGAACCAGGAAGGTATGTAGAATCTGAATTTTTAACATGATCCTCCTGATCAGATTTTGGAAAACAGAGAAGTGAAGCTAAAACGTTGAATACCTTAGTGTTATATATAAATTTTCTCTCTATTTGTTTGAGTTTCTGGAATTCTTTTAAAAATAATTCTTGACTTCCATTCACAGTTACACACACACACACACACACACACACACACACCCGCATACTTCAATAAGAATGCTATGAAAGCCTTTCATTAGTTTTTGAGAATGCAGTGCTAGTAGCAAGATCTTTTTCAATAAAAAAGAATATGAAAATATATATGAATGATAACTTTGGGTTTTTTATCTATTTAGGGGGGCTTTATGAGCTAAAAGTTATAGAGTATTTTGTTAAATGCTTTGGGGGTTCAACCTGCCTTATTTTAAAACTTCATTATGTAGCTGCAAAATAATGTGCCTGAGTTGGTAATTTCTAAATTTTTTCACATTCATGTGATTTAGAAATCTAACCGTAAATGCAATAGAATATATGTAAGTCAGATACTTGAGGGTTGGTGTCCAGATGCATATCTGAACAAATGCTCATATTGTTCATACCAATAATAATACTACCAATAATAACTACTATAAATTGTAACATTTCTGATATCATAAGGTAATGAGTGTGCATATAAGATTATTTTACCAACATCACAACAATATCAAGAATGATGAATGCTCTTTGTGATTTCACAACGTAGTTACAGCTTAAAGAGTTTAAATAGTTGGGTGAAGTATGTTACTGAGTTATTAATTTTTGGAGCTAAGACTTAGGCCCAGGACTAGGCAGTATCTATGTTAGTCTACATAATCAACATATTTATCAAACATCATCAATCAAAAATAAAATGATATGGCTTATAAATCAAACCCAGTTGTACCCATGACCATTTATTTCTCTGCTTATCTTAATGTTTGTCTATGAAGTAAGTAGCCTTGTTACCTAGGCCAAAGGGATCTCTAGATCAAATTAATTTTTTTTAATGTTAAGCCAACTTTACATTCATGGGATAAATTCTTGATCACAACTTTTTCTTTCATTTGTAGATTTAATTTGATAGTAATCTATTAAAAATAGCCATATCTACTGTGATTATCTATCATTCATGATGTCTGGCATAATAAAGGTTTATATTTTTATTTAATTATATCTAGTTACCAACTTGATAACCTCTGGTATTTTTCTCAAGATCTAGTTGCAATGTAATTAACATTAGGTGCTAGACATCAATGTTTTCACGATTTAAATACTTAAATTACAAAAGATTTTATGTCTTCCTGATATGGTTAGACTTGTGTCCCCTCCCAAATCACATCTTGAATCGTAATCCCCAGGTGTTGGAGTGGAGACAAGGTGGGAAGTGATTGGGTCATGGGGGCAGTTTCCTCCATGCTGTTCTCATGATAGTGAGTGAGTTTTCAAGAGAGCTTATGGTTTTAAAATGTAGCACTTCCTTATTCTTACACACACTTCCTCCTCCTACATTGTGAAAAAGGTGCCAGCTTCCCCTTCCCCTCTGCCATGTTTGCAAGTTTCCTGAGGCCTCATAGCCATGCTTCCTGTTAAGCCCCTGGAACTGTGAGTCAATTAAACCTCTTTGCTTTATAATTACACAGTCTCAGGTAATATTCTTTATAGCAGTGTGAAAACAGACTATTCAACTTCCCCACAGGCAGCTATTGCATTCAGATTCGGAAAGAATCTTATTGCTGATTATATTTCCTATAGTCATCACTTCTGCTACTAATATAAAGGTAATGTCAGCTCCCTTTTAAAAATAATAAAGTTGAAAGTCTTTGATATTCTGTCCTAGGTCTTGGCACAAAGTTCTCACATCTTGTAAATCTGCTTAATATGTGTCCTGGTTCCTATAACTTTTTTTCTGGATTTTCTTCTTATATTGTTTCTCAAAAACATAAGAAACATAACTTCTGGAAATCAATCAGCGTCTGCTGATTCAGTAGATGCTGACTGGTCCAAAGCTGTTTAATTTTTAATACCACAATTAACACCACGTTGTAATAACATAATGGAGCCTCTATCTGTCGCCCAGGCTACAGTGCAGTGGCAAGATCACAGCTCACTTCAACCTCTGTCTCCTGGGTTAAAGCAATTCTCGTGCCTCAGCCTCCCGAATAGCTAGGATTATAGGCACGCACCACCATGTCTGGCTGATTTTTTGTGTCTTTAATAGAGATGGAGTTTCAACATGTTGGCCAGGCTGGTCTCGAACTCCTGACCTCAAGTGACTCACCCACCTTGACCTCCCAAAGTGCTAGGATTACAGGCGTGAGCCACCACATCTGTCCTGTAATGACACAGTTCTTATTGTATAAATACTGTGTATTTTGGTCCTTTTTTTTTGCTGGTTCAATTTTTTTCAGAAGTGTGCCTGATTTTATGAAATTTCTTTTTAAAACTGTTGACTTTTTAGTTGCTATTTTAGTAAGTTTCTTTTCTATGGGTTAGCAAGGGCTGATTTACAAGAAACTTCTTGCATCCCTCTACTAAAGGAGCTAGCCATATTTCACAAAACCTACATTTATACACTTATTATTGAATACTTGCAGCATATTAACAGCAGAAGTAATATTCAGAGTCACATTTCTACCAAGGTAAGGATTATTTTCTCATGGTCTTCCTTTGGAGACATTTCATCTCATTTCCAATTGAATGATTCAATCAACAAATCAAGATCAACTAAAGACCTAAGTCTGAGATATTCACAAGTAGGAAGCCCACAAACATCACTTATTTGACTTGACTTTTATTTATCTCAATTTTTTCAAAAGAGATTGCTCTCTGCTTTTCCCACTATTCACTCCCAGCTGGCAGGTCTAGTAACATTTGTTTGTGGATAGCTCTCCAAGGGATGGAAACCCCGTTATGATCAGCTTGTGTCGGTGCACATCCCTCCCAGCTCAGGGAGACAAAGGGAGTTGAGGCTTCTTATCAATTTAGTTGGCAGACTTTGTGTCAACCTTACATTTTATTAGTCTACAGTTGGATTAGCGATATTCTAATTGGTTTTCCAAATTTTATGTAATTTATTACGTGTTATATAACTTATGTTATATAATTTGTTTATGAGTTACACACATTTTTATTAATTCATACTAAAATCTCCTAGTACTTTCCAAAGCCTGTTTGTTACAACTTGCGTATAATTCTGTGACTACTTTTAAGAGAAAATGTTTTTTAGCAGCAAGGGTATGAAACATTTCTGGTGGTAAAGGGAGCACTCCTGGTGATAAAACTAGTTTTAAACATAACAAAAACATTAATAATTATATTTCAAAATATAATAGGAGGCATTCTTTACAATTGTCTCATTACAGAGAAAAATAGATTAGAAAGATAGAGAAACATAAATCCGGGACCATGCTATTTACATAATGTTCTAAATATATAGAGCATTAAAGGATGCAAATTATGAAGCAAATGGATGAAGACATTCTTAACTTTATTAATAATCAGATAAATACAAATAAAGATAGTAAGATTCACATCTAATTTTTAAAAACTTGTCTGTCTTGCCAATAGCAAGCATTAAAAGTGATGATAATCAATAGTATAATGTATTCATTATTGGTGTGATTATAAATTCCTGCAACTTCTTCCTAAGAGTCATCATCATTTTGTTGACTGTTGAAAATTGTTATAAAATTTTGCACTGTATAAAGAAGAGTTCTAAAATCTTTACAGCAATGTTAAATGATTGAAGAATGTAATACAAAATAAATTGTACACAAATCATAATTGTAGAACAAAAAATTGTAGAACTTTTTAAAAATTATTATTATTATTTTTTGATATGGAGTCTCTATCTGTCAGCAAAGCTATAGTGCAGTGCCATAATCTCGGCTCACTTCAACATCCGCCTGCTGGGTTAAAGCAATTCTCGTGTAGAGCTCAATGAATTGCCACATGATCACATCTTTGTAACAAAAAGTATTAAGAAATAGAAAAGTGAAAGAACCCTGAAAACTGCTTCTGCCATCTACCAATAACTACCCCTCTCTATTCTACAATGGAAATACTTATCCTGAATACTAACAGTCATTTCAGATTTGCTTCTTTTTGAACGTTATATAAATGGCATTACATTACAAATATTTTTGTGTTTGCCTTATTTCTTTACACACTATCTTTATAATATTCATCTCCATTGTTTTGCACAATTCTAGCCGTGCTCATGTTTATTACTATATAGTATTAGTATAGATTATTTGAATATATCCATTTATTTATTAATGTTTCTGTTGGTATACATTTAGGTCATAGTAGCTATGACCTAAATAAATCCCCTATGTTTTTTGCACATGTCTTATTGTGCACATATGCCCACATTTCTCTTTCATGTGTAACTAGGAGAGGAGTTTTTTGTTTTTTTGTTTCTTTTGCAAAGATACATGTATGGGAAATTTTAGTTGATACTTCCAAGGTGGATATCCCCCTTACACACTCTACCAATAGTATATGTAATTACAAATTTCCTTAAATTACCTTCTTTGCAACATCTGATAATTTTTTAAAAGTTTAGCCATTTTAGTAGGCACTAATGGTATCTCATTGCAGTATAGATTTAAATTTAAATTGATTTCTAGTGTGGTTGGACATGTTTCCATGTTCGTTTGCCTTTTGGTACTCCTTGTGAAATGTCTGTGCATGTATTTCATCTATTTTGTATTTTATGGATGTCTGTATATAATTAGTAGAAAATATTTATGTTCTGTATAAAAGACATGCTACATATATCATAAATAATTTCTTGCTTTTTGTAGCTTTATTTTAAACTCTCCTAGTTATTTTTCAAACAGTGTGTCTTAGTTTTAATGAAACCTAATTCA
Organism: Chlorocebus sabaeus; assembly: GCF_047675955.1. Lineage (NCBI taxonomy): Eukaryota > Metazoa > Chordata > Mammalia > Primates > Cercopithecidae > Chlorocebus > Chlorocebus sabaeus. Next base: position 64,488,063 of record NC_132906.1, on the reverse strand, counting down.
TTAACCTTTTTTTAAATGGAAAAGTGTTTTTGTATTTAATTTTTTAAAATCTCATTTAAAAAATGTTTTCCTGGCTCAAGATATTTATCACTTTTCTTCTAAAAGCTTCATTGTTTTGTCTTTCTTAAATATAAAAATTTAGGGCCAGGCATGGTGGTTCACGCCTATAATCCCAGCACTTTGGGAGGCCTAGGTGGGTGGATTGCTTGAGCCCAGGAATTCAAGATCAGCATGGGAGACATGGCAAAACCCCGTCTCAACAAAAGAAAAAATAATAATAATAATACAAAAATTAGCCAGCCAGAGTGGTGCCTGCCTATTGTCCCAGCTATTCAGGAGGCTGTGGTGGGAGAATCATTTGAACCCTGGAGGCCAGGTGGAGGTTGCAGTGAGCTGTGATTGTGTCACTGCACTCCAGTCTGAATGACAGAGAGAGACCCTGTCTCAAAAAAAATAAAAGAAAATAAAATTAAAGAAAATGTTATATATTTAAAATGTATTGTGTAATGATTTAATATAATATACATAATAAACAGATTACTGCATTCAAGCTAATTCACATGCAGGACTCCTCACAGAGTCACTTTTTAATTTATTTTTGTTTTCAGTGAGAACACTTAAGATCTATGCTCTTAGCACATTTCAAGTATTCCATACAGTAGCACTAACTTTAGTCTCTATGCTGTGCATTAGATTTCTGGAGCTATTTATTTTAAATAATTGCAACATTGTACCCTTTGACCAACATCTCATTTTCCCATTCTTCTGCCGAGGACCTGATAACCATCATCTTCTATAAATTTTAAAAAGTCCATATATAAGTGAAATTATATAGTACTTTTCTGTCTGCTTCTGATTTATTTTCACTAGCATAAAGTCCTCTGATTTCATCCATGTTGTCTTAAATGGAAGGATTTTTTAAGGCTGAACAATATTCTATTTATTCATAATTCTTTATGTATTCAACAATTGATGAGTAATTAGATTGTTTTCATTTCTTGGATATTGTGAATAATGCATGAAATAATGATTAAGACATACCCTAAAATTAACCAAAATTATCACTACACAACTATCAATGGCCAAAATGAAAAATAATGACTAAATTATAGGAATGTTTCAGAGAAGCTGGATCATTCATACGTTTCTGTTGCGATTGTAAAATAATATACTTACTCTGGAAAATTCTTTGGAATTTTCTTATAAAACTGAACATGTAATTATCCTATAGCCCAGAAATTGCACTCTTAGATATTTCTCCTCAAAATGAAAACATATTCACCGAAAAAATCAGTATATAGATTTTCATGGAAGCCTTTTTCATAATGACAAAAAGTCGTCCAGATGTCTTTCACTGGTTTGAGGGTTAAACAAGTTGTGGTACATTCACACGATGAAACACCACTAGTCAGTAAAAAGGACCAACCTATTTCTACACACAACTTAGAAGACTATCAAGGGAAGTAGGCTGAGTGTAAAAAGCTAACCACGAAACGTTTCATAGAGTGTGATTCCACTTCTATGACATTCCTGGAATGATACATTTTGGCAATGGAAAAATAAATTAGTGTTTGCTGGGATTAGAGACCAGGGTGGGTGAGGAGAAAGAGTGAGGTAGGTGTGGCGAAAAAAGGGAAACACCACCATTCCTTATGATTATTAAATTGCTCTGTATATTTACTGTGGTGGTGGATGCATTAATCTATACACCTGAAAAAATTGCATAGATGTAAAACCACACATGTACAGATGAACAAGTGCATGGCAAGCAGGGGGAGTTTAGATAAGACTGGTAGATTGTTATCAATGTCAATATTCTGGTTGTGATTTTGTACTATGGTTTAGCAAGATGTCGTTATTGGGAAATATTTGTTGAAGAGTGCTTGGAATCTCTGCGTTACCTTGTACAGTTGTATGTGGATCTCCAATTATCTCAAAATAAAAAAAGATTTAAAAATAAACAAAAGAAACTAATATCAGACAAATAAACTTCATGAAAAAAGAGTTATTGAGATATGCTTCATAACCTCACTTTTCAGAATAGAAAAACCTTAGAAGCCATACAACTTTCACTTCTAGAAGATGGATAAATGAACTGTAGCATATTCAAACAATGGAATAGTTTATAGCAGTAAAATAAAAGATGGTAGCAATATGCAACTGCATAGCCAGATTTTGAGAACGAAATATTGAGTAAAAGAAAACAACTTTGGGAGGCTGCGGTGGGTGGATCATTAGGTCAGGAGTTTGAGACCAGCCTGGCCAATATGGTGAAACCCTGTCTCTACCAAAAAAAAAAAAAAAAAAAAAAAAAAAAAAAAATTAGCCAGCATGGTGGCGCATGCCTGTAGTCCCAGCTGAGTCAGGAGAGTCGCGTGAACCCAGGAGGCGGAGGCTACAGCAAGCTGAGATCGCACCAGTGCACTCCAGCCTGGGCAAAAGAGGGAGACTCTGTCTCAAAATATAATAACAATAATTAAAAAAGAAATCAACTTTTGGAAGATTATATATTGTATCACATTCCATGTCTGTAGTTCAAAATATATTTACCTAACGTATTATATATGCATGCATATATATGTGATAAGACTTTTGAGAAGGGCAAAAAGGACATGATAAATATTAAATACAACATACTACTTGCCACCAAGGAAGATGCATTAGGCAGTCCAGGGGAGTGGTACACAGGTACCTTTGAGTTACTGGTGATATTCTAGTTACTGTATTAGAGAGTAGATTAGCAGATGTTCATTACTTTGAAAAAGACATGTAAGAATGAATTATAACAATAAATAATCAAAATAGAAGACTCATATATACACACATTTATGCACTGAGAATAACAAAGATTAAGATTAATCAATATTTTTGCTTTTGGTCCTAACTTTCAATAACATTTACTATGGATACAATTAAACAAATAAGTATTTAAATAAACACATTTAGGAGTTAAACACTCAGCCTTGCAATTAGCCATTATATTATTCACATTTTAAACATTGACATTTCCTTCCTTGGCCTTTGAATATTGATTATTTTTTGGTTTTTTTTTTTGTTTTTTTTTTTTTGAGACGGAGTCTTGCTCTGTCGCCGGGGCTGGAGTGCAGTGACCGGATCTCGGCTCACTGCAAGCTCCGCCTCCCGGGTTCACCCCATTCTCCTGCCTCAGCCTCCCGAGTAGCTGGGACTACAGGCGCCCGCCACCTCGCCCGGCTAGTTTTTTGTATTTTTTAGTAGAGACGGGGTTTCACCGTGTTAGCCAGGATGGTCTCGATCTCCTGACCTCGTGATCCACCCGTCTCAGCCTCCCAAAGTGCTGGGATTACAGGCTTGAGCCACCGCGCCCGGCCCGAATATTGATTATTTTTAAGACTAAATCCTTAACCAAGAAAACAAATATTGAACCACTAAAACAATATTTTTTCATTAAGGTAAAATCCTGCTCTGTCGGCAGGCTGGGCTGCAGTTCAGTGGCACAATCTCTGCTCACTACAACCTCCGACTCCCTGATACGAGCAATTCTCCTGCCTCAGCCTCCCGAGTAGCTGGGATTACAGGAGCAGACCACCACGCCCAGCCAATTTTTGATATTTTTTAGTAAAGATGGGGTTTCACCATGTTGGCCAAGATGGTCTCGATATCCTGACCTTGTGATCTGCCCACCTCGGCCTCCCAAAGTGCCTGGATTACAGGTGTGAGCCACAGTGCCCGGCCTTCTGGTGTTCTCACACTTTTTTTCTAAGTAACTCAATGGAAACACACATCCACACAAATACCATTTATATGCATAGAAATAAATAATGTATGTTAGGCATGTACCTCAAAATATATGTATTCAGCTTATAGAAAGATATGTTCCTAATGCTTACTTCAGTGAACATTTTATTGAGAATTCTAAACTTTCCAATCTTATTTTGTGTCTTAGAACTGTAGCTTATAATAATGAATACGCCTACTGTTTAGAAATTATCTGCAAATGAGAATGATGTCATAAAGAGTAAAAACTTTACAGTTTTTACATGATAAATTATTTCTAAACAGAAATTTTTCCTGGTTAAATACATTATTATCCATGAATATTTAATTTATTTCAATAAATTCCACATACTAGGAGTGAATAATATTGTTTTTATTTGTTCTTAGTTTAATCCTAAACAAAAAACAAAAAATACTCAAATAGGATTTGACCAATTGATAAATATTTCAAATATGAACATTTGCTAATAAAGTGTAATATTTCAACAAAGCCCTTAGGCTTTGGTGGTTAAAATATACTTAACTGGCATATATTTCTTCTCCAATATGAATTATGTGTTTACAGGAAAACACATATAATAGTTATCAAATTATACACTCCTATAGCTATTATTTAAAATAAAGTTTTAACATTTTCCTTTAAAGTTAAGAGTAACTTATAATGAGGATTTTAATAAGTTAGATTCTGAGACTTTTTGTTACAAAAATCTTGTGTGCTCAGAACCTCTGATGTTTAGGATAAAATCCTAAAACTCTGATATAAATATATGACAACTGTATTTCTAATACAGAGACTTCCTACAGACATCAAGGATTGAAAAATCTACCACAATGAGTTAAAATGCAGAATTGTTCAAATGAATAATACATCTTACAAATTAAAATGAAAATCTTCATGTGAAAATAGAACACCTGTAATACGATAAGCTGATATTTAGGAAAAGACATTTGCTACATACAATGGAAAAAGATATCATATACAAAATAGAAAAAGTAACATCTACAAATCCATACAAAATCAATTAAAATTCATTATGACATGGGACAAAAGATGTGAATAAGAAATTTACAGAGCAGAGAAAGTAGAAAACACTGAACATATATTCTAAGTTACTATAGATAAAGGAGTAAGAAAAACTGCAATTAGATACATTTTCACATTCTCTAGAATAGTAAGATTTAATAAAGGCAGAAGCAAGACAGAAAAAGAAAAAAGATAAGAAGAGAGGGACAGAGAAAAGAAGGAAAGAAGGAAAGAAGGAAGAAAGAGATACTACCAGACCTTGGTGAGGGTGTGAAAAGTTGAAACTTGATGGTGTAAATTGGGCTATAAATTGATACAGCTTACAGGAGAGCAATTTGGCAACATTTAGGAAAGATGAAGATGTACACATATTTTTTCCCAAGAATTTCACTCCAGAACATATATCTCAGAAAAACATCTTGTATCATTTTGTACATCTCGCATAGATGTACAAGGAGATGATAGATAAGAATGTTGATTGCACCACTGGTTTTAGTAGCAAAACATAATAACCTAACATACACTTAAAATGAAAAAAAAACAAAACCTGCTGTTGCATGTATGAACTTGGATAAATTTCACAAATAACTTAGTCAAGAACCATAAATTGCAGATGATTATATACATAGAGTAATGAAATAAAATGCTTATATACTTTGAAATATGCAAAACTATGTATGTGTGTGCGCTTCCATATTTGTTTTATAAATATGTATACACACATATTAAGACACACAAATCCACTTATACATATATATTTGATTAGTGTAACTGTTTAGAACCCAATATGATTGCACTTTAAGTGTTAAGAAGTATAATTTTATGAATTTATACTATAAAAATAATTATACGCTATAGATTTGAATTAAAATACTACAAATTTATATGGAGTTCTAAAAATTTCCTACAGTACTTCATGTGAATCTTAGCAGAAAATGAGATTGTAATTTGATCTTTTATACTTTGGTTCAATAATTTTGAAAGCAAGAAATGTTATGAGGAGGTACAATGATAATATTTTTTAAAAAATAAATAAATGGACCTAACACTAAATCCTAGGGAGAACTTTAAAGGTAATAAACGTTTACATGTTTTCACACCTGAATGTAATTTGAAAGATAGCTAACATTAAATTAGTCATTTAGCACAATTGCTGGAAAGTCATTAAGGAACATTATTTGGGGTTTTAGACTTGTACAATTAAGTCCTGTTAAGCTTCCTTATATTTGCCACACGCTAAATCATTTACAGTGTCATATTAATCATTACCTATGTTAATGGTCTGTCTAAAAGACACTTACTTATTAGAGAAGGGATGTTCCCTGGGTAAGAACATAGTTTTAACTAAAGTTCAACATTTAGATATGCTCTAGAGTCTTTCTTAAGTATATAACAACCTACATGATAACTTAAGATTTTAAATCTAATTTATAAAAGGTTATATGTAGATACCTACTATATATTTTATGCACATAAGTATAATTTGAATCAAAAAGCTAAATCTTATCACTCAAGTAAAAAACAGTGACTTTGAACTTTGTTTCCTTACATCTGATTTTAATATCTGAAGGGCTGAAAGCAGTTCTTAGGAATAATGCTGTTCCCAATTATCAAACAAGATAAATATAGAAAAAATTTGCCTGAGTGTCAGCGTGCTGTTTTGAATTGGGAAACAGTGTAACAGATTTTGGTTATGTTCCCAATTTAACATATAGAAAATATTTTAATACATATGGCCATAATGCTGTTATTCACAATGTAAAATATTAAAATAGGTTCTGTCATTGTGGTACTGATAATAATAAGATAAATGATAACATGTAGACACCTTTTAAACTTGATTTTGGTTCATCTACCCACCTTAAATCACAAGCAACGTTTATAGACAGACTTGAAAACATTCTCAGGAAGTACATGCCATTAATTATAAGAGCTCTACTGTAATAGTTTGAACCCCTCCCCAAAACATGAATTCACAAAAGTCATTTATGATGTATACATGCACTAATTTTCGTTATCTCTACAGATGCAGAATAACTAAATAAACTTAAATAAAAGACTTTTGATTAATATCTTCTTTCAGAGTGCTTATGTTTTATTTAAAAATATATAAAGGCAAATGAAGATAAATTTGGGAGAAAAGGGGCCACTTTTGCCAAGAGTGGATCAAGAAATCCTCCCAGAAAAGTATTGTCATACATAAAGAAGCAAGGTACATGGAATTCTTTTGAGAAGAGAATTCTAGGTATATAAACAAAAATTCAAAGGTCCTAAGGCAAAATTGATTGTGCAAATTCAAGGCATAGAAAAATTGAAGTCTATTTACACCAGGGTGATGTAAAAGAGTAGGGATAATGTTGCAAACAAAGCAAAATGGTAGTGATATTTATTTAGAATCTTGATAGTCGTAATGAAATATTTGAGTTCTTTTTTCCTAAGTGTTCTGGGAAGTCACTGGAAGGTTTTGCATATACATGGTTACACTCATTTAAAGCAAATGGAAGAAGGGGCTTAAGCCTTTAATAGCTTTCATTTATAATACTTGACACACAAAGGCAATTAGTTTATTTCAGAGAGGGTATTTCAGAATATGTTTAATTTTATCTAGCCTCCTAATCCTCTTAAATTATTTTGCCCTGAAATAATTACAGAAAATGTTTCTACTTAGTCTACAAAGCAGCATTAGGAAAAGGTACAGCGTATAATTTTAAACGTTCAATCACCTTTTTAAGCTTTATGAAATGAACCAGGAATGTGTTAGCTTTAAGTAACATGCTCAACTACCATTAAATTTTGATAATACTAATGAATTAACTTTTAGACCATATTTATTCATTCAATAGTTACTTATCTACTTTCTATTCAATGTAAACACTGGGGCTACACGGACATTATATAGCTTATGAAGCTTATAATTTATCAGTCAAAATGCTAAAATTATATACAAACTCTTTATTATTTATACAATTTATTTAAAATATTGAAGGTTATGAAGATGCCAAACTGGTAATATGGAAAATGTAATTCAATATATCTGGTTGGTTTTTTGATTCTGTGTTATTTTATTAAAATATTAATATAATGATTATATATACATATATACACATAGTCAAATAGAATTTAATAAACCCCATAAATTTATATAGATTAACATCTACTGACAGAAATAATCAATTTTATGTATCAGAAAATGTGTTATTGCCTATCTTAATTAAGGATTATGATATGAGAACTCTTTTTTCTTTTTACCCCAAACTTAATGAAAACATTGAGGTTGTAAAATTGCTATTAAATTTGATGCCTGATATATAGATATAAATGCCATTAGACATCTGTACTATTTGGAAACCAGTGTGATGTAAGACAAAGGACTTGTGAGGCACTTATAAGTTCTAATTTTGGTTGCCCATGCAATCTTTGTCAAATTATTTATATTATAATTTCTCAGTATTTTTAAATTATAATTTTGAGTAATATTGAAACAACCTTGTTGCATAGAGTGTCACCTGAGGTTCATGGTCTCACAGCCACGAAGAACAAAGACGTAGACACACACGGAGTGAGGTTAAGAGTGGAAGTTTAATAGGTGAAAGAAAGAGAAGGACTCTCTGCTGCAAAGAGGGGTCCCAGAGAAACGGGTTGCTGAATCTGCAGTGAAACGCAGGGAGTTTTATAGATGAGCTGGTATGGAGGTAGTGTCTGATTTACATAGGGTGCAAAAGACTGGTTGGATCAGGTGTGCCATTTGTGTAGGGTGCAAAAAACTGGTTGGGACTAGGTGTGCCATTTGCATAGGGCACGAATTTCTGGCCGCCTCCACTCCTAACTTTTAGTATGCAGGCGGATTCTCTGCCTGAGCTGCACCATGTTGCCCATTCCTTTGTTCCTGTACACGTGGTAACAAAAAAAGGAAAGATGGAGCCTCCTTGTTGGACATGTCTGGCCCCCAAGTAGCCCTTTTCTATTGGTGCAGCTGCTGGCTTTCCTCCATGCAAGCTTCCAGTGTGCTTTATCTATATTTGCAGCTTGATTTTCCAGGCCACTCTTTGTCAGAAAAGAAATGACTTTGAAGGCTGCTTTTAGTTAGAAGGGAAGCTCTGCTGAGGACTCTGTTCCCCTCACTACCTGCCTAAATAACTTATTTCTACCTCCTGTATCAACTTCCCCCTGAGGAGCTGAAATCCTAAGTGCTATTAGGGAGTGCTGGATGACAACTCTTTCTGGCTACTCCCTGCTGAAAAGGGGTATCTTGTGGGGAACAGCAGCCAGGGCGCTTCCTGGGTTCAATCTAAGGGTCCTTGGAAGAAAGGCACGTCCATGCTTGGTTCTATCTGCCAGTAGCATTTGGAGTTTAATAGCTTCTAGGTGATAAGACATAAATTTTACAAGAAGGGTTAGAATATAGGATTCAAATATGAGTATTGAGATTACCATTATGAGTAGGGGTACTATAGGCCATAACCATGACAGTAGAATGTGTTCAATGCCCATTAGCCACTCATGGGTTGTAACACTGGTTTGCGTCCACCAGATGTAGCTGTACTTTCTCAGAAATGCTAATAGAGAAGAAACTTTTTAAAGGATAAGTGGCATCGGATTGGGTGGCTAGAGTAACTTTAGGGTTAACTTTGCTTAAATCTTTCTTGTAATTATTAATCCTAATATTCGGGTGGTAATTAGGCAGAATATTACTGCAATTACAAAATTCCATACAGAATTTTACACTGCAGTTGCCACACTATATAGTCCTACTGCAAATAGTAGAGTGAGTATAGCAATCCTGCAAGTGTGACCTAATCCATAATTTGATCTAAATTTTACTCACCAAGATATAGAATTTCCCTTTGGGGTCTATGAAGTTACAAATGTAATTCCAAGGATAATCAAAATCTCCCTGGAAGTATGCATTAAAAAGAAGTTGTAATATCTGATGCCAAATCTCGAGAGAAGAAGTAGAAATGACTGAATGTATCTGGTGAGTTAGAGGTGGGATTGAGTAAGAGGAGTAACCCTCACTCATTTACTTTTTTTTTTTTTTTATGATTTTCATGTTAAGATCTTTTATTTCTTCACACTGATATCTGGAACATTCTCCTAGGCTGTTAAGAGTTGCTCCCTCAGCTTTCCAGAATTTGTCTCGAGGGTCATGTAGCCAAGAGTCAATTCCTGTAACTTTTACCACCAAGGGGGTTGAAAGAACAACAGTGTAAGGCCCTTCCCAGTTTAGGTTTAGGGAAAGAGAGAGAGAAGAGTGAGCTTTTCCAAATACCAAATCTCCTGGATTAAAGTTGGTCCTATTTCTTGGGTTTGGGCTTCTGTTAATTGTGTTAATTCCTATCGGAAGTGAGCCAGGGAGGTTATATGTTTAACAAGTTCAGAGGTTTTCTGATCTAATAGGAAAAGGTAAGGGAAGGCCATCCATACAGCATTTCAAAAGGGCTCAGACTTAACTTAAAAAGGGTATTTCTTACCCACCATAAAGTCAAGGGGAGAAGAGTGACTCAAGGAAGGTGAGTCTTTTGGGACAGTTTTCTAAGGTGTCTCTTGATAATATAATTTGTCTTCTCCACTTTTCCTGAGGACTGGGGTCTGCAAACACAATGGAGATGATACTGTAAGCCTAGTGTTTGGAAACCCCCTATGTGGCAGCTGCCTTAAATGAGGGGTCTTTGTCACTTTGGGAAGACCGAAGTGGGAAATGATTTCATTAACTAACACTTTTATTACCTCAGAGGCCTTTTCTGTACAGCATGTAAATGCTTCTATTCAGTTAGTGCAAGTATCTCCCTATACCAGGAAATACTGGATTCTCTTCATTTTTGGCATGTGGATGGATGAAGTTTATCTGCCTGTCCTCCCCTGAATAGCTTCTCATCCTTTGGGTTGAGGAGGAAGGAGTCGCCTGTTAAGGGGATTATTTTTAAGACACACTTCATGAGCATTAACAATCTGCTTGACTGTGTTTAATAAGTTCTCACCTGAAAACAGTCTTAGGTCACACTGTTAAGTTTTATCTCTTCCCAAGTGAAAAGTTTGGTAAAGGATATTAAGGAATTTCCATTGGCTGGAGGCCGGCAAGTGGAGTTTGCCATTCTCTGACTGTCATCATCCTGAGGGTTGGGAAGTATACCCTTGAGAGATGACCCATTCTATTTAGGAGAGCATTGAGGCTTAATTTATTGAGTCTTCCCACATTACGGGGGTTTCAAGTGTGGGGAACCCCTGAGGCTTTCTTGCCACTGACTTGACTGGCTGATCAGTTAACTTGTTTCCTTTAGCTATTTCATCTTTTCCCTTCTGATGTCCCTTGCTACAATGCAGCATTGCTACCTCTTATGAAAGGAAAATTGAGGATAATAACCTATTAATTTCCTGGTGGTATTTTATAGGTGATCCATTAGCAGTAAGAAAATACGTTTCCTTCCAAATGGCAGGCTGAAGAACTGAGAAAGCATACGTGGAGTCACTGTAAATGTTAACTACCTTTCCCTTGCTTCATTCAAGTGCTCTTCTAAGATCTATCAGTTCAGCTGGTTGAGTGCTTGTGCCTGGAGAGACAGATGTACCTTCAATAACATCATTCAGAGTGACTACTGTATATCCAGCCTTACTGACTCCTTGCTCCACAAAGAAACTTCCACCTGTGAAGAGGGTCCAGTCTGGATCTTCTAGGGGACTATTCCTGAGATCCTCCATGATTGCATAGGTCTGTACCACAACTTGTTTACAGTCATGTTCAGTTTCCCCAGTTTCCTCAGGGAGGAAAGTGGCTGAGTTTAGATGAGAACAAGTTTTTAATTGGATTGTAGACCCTTCTAACAGCAGAGCCTGATATTTAAGGAACCAACTGTCTATTAGCCAAAGTCTCCTCCTAGAAGACAGCAATCCTGCTATGTTAGGTGGGGTATAAAAATTTGAGCCACTTCCCAGGGTTAATTTGGTGGCTTCTAGCAATAGTAGGACCACTACAGCAACTGATCAGAGGCATACTGGCCATCTTTTAGCCACCAAATCAAGTTATTTATGCAGGTAGCCCACTGGCTGCTGAGCTGGTCCTTGGGCTTGAGACAAAACTCTCAGGGCCATTCCCTTACTTTCTGAAACATAAAGATTGAAGCCATTCTCTATGAGAAGGCTGAGGGTTAATGCCTTAAGTAAGGCTTATTTTAGCTAATTAAAGCCTTTTGAGCTTCAGGTTCCCAGGTTTGGAAATGAGTTTTAACCACCTGAGTTTCTTTTATGAGGTCACATAGGGACAAGCTATCTCACCATAGCCAGGTAGCCTAGTCTGCAAAATTTTGTAATGCCCCAAAATCCTCTTAGTTGCTTCAGGGTTTTAGGTTGGGGGAAGGAGAAAATAGGCTTAATTCGTTTTCTACTAATGTTCTAGTCCCTTCAGACAACGCCTAGGCACTTTGCAGAGGTTTGACAAAGCTGTGCCTTGGATTTTGACACCTTATATCCTCTGTCAGCTAAGAAAACAAGAAGAGCTTCGTTGCTTTCCTGAGAAGCTTTCTCAGTTGAGGCACAGAGCAGTATGTGATCTATATATTGAAAGAACTTGGCCTGAGGATGGGAAAACTCAGAGAGGTCCTTTGACAATGCCTGTCCAAACAAGTGAGGACTGTCTCAAAATCCTTAAGGCAGCACCATCTATGTTAACTGGAGAGTTTGGCCAGAGGGATCTTCAAAGGCAAACAGGTATTGAGAGTCAGGATGTAATGGTGTAAAGAAAAAGGCATCCTTTAGATCTAAGACTGTGAAACACTTAGTTCCCTCAAGTATTTGGTTTGCAAGACATGGGGATTAGGTATCAATGGATGAATTGGAACTATAGTTTTATTAATGAGGCAGAGGTCCTGAACCAGTCTCCATTCCTCCATTAGGTTTTTGTGCTCCTAATATTGGAGTGTTGCAGGGGCTGTTTCAGGGTTTGAGAAGGCTCTGTGGTTTCAGTTATTAATAATGGTTTCTAGCCCTTTTATAGCCTCTGGCTTTAGGAAATATTGCCTCTGGTTAGGAAAAGAAGTGGGATCCTTAAGGTGGATCCAGACCAGTCTAGAGGTTATAGCTGAACCTATTTTTCTTGAGTTGCCCATGCTTCTGGATTAATATTAGCTTCCATCAGGGGGAGACAAAGAGTTTGTCCTGGGGCTATAAGAATGCTTGCCCCTCATGCAAGCTAAAATGTCTCCACCTAATAAAGGAGTGGGAATTTCAGGCATAATTAAGAAAGCGTATGTAAATAATAGGTTCCCCCAACTACAACTAACAGGTTGAGATAAATGTCAGGTTAGAATCTTTTCTGAGATGCCCATTATGGCAGTACTATAGAAAGAGGGAAGGCCTGGATTAGAGAGGAGAAGACAGAGACTAGCTCCAGTGTCCAGAAAGAGGTCCATCTTCCTTCTTTCAATTTCCAGAATCACCTGGTGCAGTAACAGCAATTTGAGCCCCTGGAGTCGGGGGTGTTAGCCCCAGGACCCATCAGGCCTGTTGGATCATCTGTGGGACTGGTTCTGAACCTGGTGACCTCCATCTCTGGGAACAATTCAATCTCCAGTGGTACCTGCCACAGGCTGGACAGAGTTGAGGTGGCCTCTTCTTGCTGCCTGCACACTCTTGCTTAAAGTGCCCTGACTTGCCACACTGGTAGCATCTAGTGGATGCATCTCTGGTTTCCTGGATTTTGCAAGCCTTCTAAGCTGCTATGAGAGGCTTTATTCTTCTCCTGTGTTTCCTTTCTTTTTCCTGGGCCTCCTCCTGGTCCCTGTTATAAAAGACCAAGGTGGCTACCCTCAGGAGGTTTTTCAAGGTGCTATCTAGTTCTATAGCCTGCTTCTACAGTTTCCTTCTAATATCAGAAGGTGCCTGTGTAATAAACTTTCCCTTTAGGATTACCTGCCCCTCGACTGAATCAGAGGATAAGGAAGTGTGTTTTCTTATTGCCTCTTTCAGCCTTTCCATGAAGGCTGAGGAATTCTCATCTGGCTTTTGGTCCATCGTGGACCATTTAGGGTAATTAAGAGGTTTGGCCCTAGTTGCTCATAGGCCCTCCAATATGCACGTTAAAAAGTGTTTCATTTGCCATTCATCTGTGGAGTCACTGGGATTCCAATTAGGGTTGTCAACAGGTACTGCCTCTCTTTCTATTGGGAATGGTGATGCCCCTATTTCTTTGCCTTCTGTATTTTCTATTTTCCTTTTTGTCTTAACAATAGGAGACATATTGCTTGCATGTAAAGTTCTCTGCTGCCTGCAGAGCTGCCTGTTTTATAGCTGCAGTTAAGATTTGGCTTAAGAGAAGCATAACATCACTCCATGTGAGATCAAACACCTGAGTTAAATTTTGGAAAACTTCCATGTACCTATTGGGGTCATCAGAGAATTGGCCAAAATCTCCCTTTATTTGCCTAAGCTCCTGCAATGATAAGGGAACCAGAACCCTAGTGGTATCACCTCCACTGGGCATTTCCTGTAAGGATAGGAGTGAAGGTGGGGGAGGTGGAGTTTTGGAGATGGTGGAGATGGGCAAGCTGATGGTATGGTTGAAGGTGGCCCTGAATAAGGGGAAAAGGAAGAGCTGTAACACTCAATAGTTGCCTCAGATGGTTCTCCTGGAAGTTGCTTCTCTAGTTTTGGGGAGTTATTCCCTTTGGGCCTGCCTGATATGACTGCTGTAAGAGCTAGGTTAATTGTGTAATTCTTGCAAAGCTCTGGATTGTCTCACATAGCAAAGAAATACTGTACATAGGGGACTTTGGACCATTTGCCCTCATGTCTATAGAAAACATCAAATTGTTGGATAGTGTTAAAATCAAGGCTTCCCTCTGCAGGCCAGGTTGGTTAAAGATAGTAAGAAGGCCATGCCCTTGTGCAAAAGGAAATGACCCACTTTTTCTTCAAAGTATCAGGGTCAAAGGAGTACCGGTGTTTTAGAATGTGATCCAGAGGAGTACAGGCTGAAATTGTTTGTTACCCATCTAGAAAGAGAAGTGAGAAAAAAGGTGTACTTTTAGTCTCCTTCAATTCCTTTGGAATGGCCCAGGTGGAGGAGAATACAGTGGGAGCGTCCCCCCAAACTGTTTTTCCTCTTTGGTTTCATATGCCCTGGCATCCATTAAAGGTGCTACCCATGGATACAGGCATGATACTCAGCCATGGATCTGGAGGAAATAAGAGGTGGCATTAGTTACACTTTCACATGCCACTGTAGGCCTCTGTTGGTGATTACTCTTTGACTTCCTAGGCTTGTGTGATTTGCGTGGCTCCCCAATAGATACATCTCAGGAAAGACTATGCAACAGTTGTATTTGGGCAAGGTCTCTTAATGGACAGAATGTACTGAGTTGAGCTCTATAATCTGCTTTATGGCCCTGACTAAATCATTTATTCTTAAACAGTGGTTCTGATTAATTTCTGGACACAAAATCTCCTTACTATTTAAGTGCTCTTTTAATTCCATAAGGCAGAATGGATGCCTTGAAAGAACATAGAGACCAAATGGCAGTTTTCCTGCTGATGGGACAGTGTTGGGTCTAAAATTTGGATTTGGAGATATTTTTCTCCTCATTGTTGAGTTTTCCCAGTGACTGAAGGGGCATAGAGCCTGGTCTCTAGTAGAGGGGTGCGAAAGGGAGGATAACTGGAAAACTAGAGTGCTTTGGCAAAAGGCCAATAAGATGCCTCATGGAAAGGATCCATATTCCACTAGATGGTGCTGTAGGCCTCGAAATACCATGTGCTCTCTGGCCAGGTACATTGGCTTACGCCTGTAATCCCCACACTTTGAAAGGCCGAGGTGGGTGGATCACTTGAGGTCAGCAGTTTGAGACCAGCCTGACCAACAGGGTGAAACCCCATCTCTACTCAAACTACAAAAATTAGCCGGGTGTGGTCATGCTCACCTATAGTCCAAGATACTAGGGAGGCTGAGGAAAGGGAATAGCTTGAACCTGGGAGGCGGAGCTTGCAGTGAGCTGAGACTGCACCACTATACTCCAGCCTGGGCAACAGAGTGAGACTCCATCTTAAAAAAAAAAGAAAAAAAGAAAGAAATACAATGTGCTCTCCAGACCAAGGCTATAGACAGAGATGTTCACTGATGGGGGCAGGGAAGAAACCCTCTATTCCTAGAAAATCACAAAAATGCCAATCCCTTGAGCTATATTCCTGGTTTCTGTGGCATTTGCTGATTTGCCTACTAGGATTATTTTCCTGAACTGTAAAAATTTCCCTGGCATTTTATACAGAGAGGTGACAGGAGGCAAGGGGGCCAAGGAAAGGAAAGGAGGAACGTTGCAATAAAAAAAGATTGAAGATCCTACTGCCAATGCCCATTGGGCAGTCAGAGGCTGGGGTTAGTCCAGAAGCCTTCTGTTAACACTGGAGTGTAGCCCCAGCCAGAAACCTTTAGTTGCCTCTGGACTTCTTCCAGCCCTTCACGATGGCTAGGCTCTCCAGGAAAGGAAACCAGTTTGAAACAGAGTCAATATTCCCAGCACCCTGAAGACTCAGGGGGATTTGCTAAGTTCCCCCCAGCAAGCCTGTCGTCTGAATCTTAAGAACACTAGCCACACAAATAGTTTTTTTAACTGGCCATCAGACACTCAGTTTTAAGTTTGATTTTAAAATTGAGGGCAGAAAGCCCCAAAATGAAAGTAAAAATGGAGGATCCCCTCCTATACTTATCCTTCCAACGAATCTACCTTGGATCCTGAATGGGCCTCCACAATGAAACAGCCTCATTGTCTGGAGTATCACCTGATCACAGCCATAGACGACAAGAATGTTGACACACAGAGTGAGGTTAAGAGCTGAAGTTTAATAGGTGAAAGAAAGAGAAGATTTCTCTGCTGCCGAGAGGGCTCCCAGAGACATGGGTTGCCAAATCTGTGGTGAAATGCAAAGGGTTTTATAGATGAGCTGGTGAGCAGGTAGTGTCTGATTTACGTAGGGTGAGAAAGACTGGTTGGACCAGGTGTGCTATTTACATAGGGCATGAGATTTGCTTTGGTCTAGGTGTGCATTTGCATAGGACACAAATTTCTGGCTGCCCACACCCTAATATTTTATGATGCAGGTGGGTTCTCTGCTGAAGCTGTGCCATGTTTCCCATTCCTTTGTTCCTGGCACATTGTAACAACAACAACAAAAAAGGAAAATGAAGTCTCCATATTGGACATGCCTGACCCCAGGTAGGACTTTTCTATTGCTACAGCTGCTGGCATTTCCCCATGCAAGCTTCTAGTTTGCTTATCTATGTTTGTAGCATGATTTTTCAGGCTGCTATTTGTTATAAAAGACATGATTTCAGGGACTGCTTTTTGTTAGAAGGGAAGCTCTGCTGAGGACTCTGTTGCCCTCACTATCTGCCTAAATAATTTATTTCTACCTCCTGTGTCAATACTGCTTAGTATTTTACTGATGTCAAAAGATGTCATCTGTTTTATGGTAATAAATGCTAATTATCTTTTTATTAAGCATACATCATATCTCCAACATTATGCAAAAACTTTATGTGCTATATCTTGATTCTGCAGTATTTTAAGATAACTATCTATAGTTCTATTTTATAATTGGAAACCTGAGGTACTGAAAGGATAGGTGACTTTATAGTGTCTTACAGACATTAACAGGGCAAATTCTGAATTCAGGCCACTCCAACTAAGAGGGCCATGATTTTGCACACAAACCCTACAGTCTTTAAATACACAGAGTGTTAGAACCAAAAGAATGTTAGTTTCTTGAGGGCAAATATTTTTGTCTTAATAATTCACTGCTGCATTCCTCATGCTTAGACTAATTCCCAACTTAGTGGTTACAAAATACGTACGAGTATATATTCACCCAATATTACTTGCCTTAAAAGGTTAAAGCAGTTCAAAGAAGAGACACTTGTGTAAATAGAGATTATAAATGTTTACTTCCCTTCATAGTATGTGATGAATATATGTAAATCACTAACATTATTTTAAAAGTTATAAAGATGGTTTCTATCTTGTCATGTAGGTTTATAATAGAACCAAAGCGTCAAGAATTCAACTGTGTTAAATATATTAGTTTCTGGATACAAAGATATAAATAAATGATCTATATTACTAAAAACACCAAAGAAAACATGGATACACATGACAGATTGTAAAAGCTTTTTTTCTTTCTTGTAAAGTGCATGATCAAAAAAGATACCAAGGTACTTGAGACAAATGAAAAGGGAGTAGCTTCAGAGCAAGCACTCTATGTATTTAATCTATTAAAATCTGTGGTTTCCAGAGAAGGAAGTGAGGATTGATACTGACCCTAAGAGGGCATAAAATAACTTTTTGGAGGACGATAAAAATGTTCTATACCATGATTGTGTTGGCGGTTACGTGACTGCATCCATTTGTTAGAACTTATGGAACTAACCATTTTAAAAGCAAGGATTGTGCTGTATGCAATTGTATCTCATGAACTTGAAAAAAATATTAACCACCTAGGGACTCCCTACATTTACCTTTTATTGCTCCATTCTTTAATTTCTGGCCACAAACAGTTTCAAGATTTGTAACTTTCTATGTTTGCACAAGACTACATTCAATCGGCTTTCATTTATTTAGTAAACTGATTCCACTTAAAATCTTTCTTTAGTTCTTCTTCCAAAAGATGATCTGCTGAGTAGGAATCTCACAACATCTTTACCAGAAAAATATTATTGTAAAGACTTTATCTGTAGTCATTGAAGAGAGTCAGGTTAGGGTCACAAAAGCCTGTCACAACTGAATCTGATTAAAATATTTTAGAAATGGTTATAAATTTTGGTAAAACAATAAATTGGGTAAAATTGAATTGTTATGAGACTAATGTATTTGTAACTAATAAATGGTTTCTGAATGTGTTACGTAAAGAAGAATTCTAAAAATATTTTAAATAAAGGAAGACCCATTTAATTAATTGAGTAGCCTCAATGATTATGATGATAAACTTTTAGATGTATCTTCATAGAGATTTAGCCTCTTGTAAAACTATTTATAATGTTTCTCATTAGGTTATAATGCTATCATCAACAACTTCTTATAATCTAACAGTAACAAAACTCAAGAGAGAAGAAAATGTAGAGACCTCGGAATAATAGAAAATTGAATGCTAATTTATCATGTAATTTGGGAATGCTGTAGTTAAGCTTTACAAAGCTCAGTTTTCTCACATAGAATGTAAAGATAAGATAACTGTCTTATGAAGTTTTTCTGAAGACTTTTTGAGACAACATATGAAACCCACCAACCATGTATCAGGCAATTACTAAAATATTAAAACATGTTATTTAATATAATCACTACTTTTCATGTACATATGTGAGATAAAATTTTCTTTAGCTATTTAATTTTGCTCTAATGGTGAACTTATCCTTGTTTCTGTAAGTTCATGCAATCCATTTAGGCAAAGAGCCAAAAAAAGGGGACAAAAATAATTAAGATTAATTGCTAGAGATTGAAAGTATTTGTCATTAATGAACAAATCTCAGGATCGCATTGATATTGATAAATTGCACATAATGTGAGCACAGCTGTTGCAGAACCTAAGTGTGTGCAGGAGGAACTTTTGAGGAGATTGAGTATGAAAGCTGTTGATGCAGCTCTTACAAGCCATTGTCAAGAAAAATTGATATATAATAAGTTTTCCCCAATGTAATAATTTGACTCACATTAAAACTTATGACTATATCTGTTCATAAGAGTAGTTCATTTTATAGATAAAAAGCTATAGATTACAAGACATTCCCACTCTTTATGCCATTTCCTAACCAAAGAAGATTATTATTTAGGAGCAAATGATTCTTGTAGATATTATTCATTTTTTACATTATTACTTTCTAGGCAACATTTTATTTTAAAATTGGAGATACAAAATTCTATTTGGAAATAAGCTTTGATTTGTCCATTTGCTATATATTTTAAAAAGTAGCATACATACATTCCCTATCATAAAAGATTAGGGCAAACTAGAAAGTCTAGTGTCTGTCCAACTGAGAGAAGCAAATATTAGTGTTATGAATCCAGTTGCAGTCATCACATAGGTTATTTTAGGGGAGAAAAAAAATAATAAATGAAGGGATGTTAGAAAAACAATTTGATTTGGAAACAAAAATTTAAAGCAAACTAAAATTAGGTTATTATATGTTCCAACAGAGGAGTATAGTAAGAGAGAATACAGACAGAGCATCCAAATAGTATTCAAGAAGCTTTGCATAAAATGAAGAGCACAGGGGCAAAATAGTCTTACTAGTGAGGCAGGCTGATAAAGCAAGCTGCCTTTCCAACTGAGATGAGTAGAAAGAATAACAAACTCCAGAGTCAAATTCAAACATTAAGTTATACAAAATATTATTTTTACCAAACCTGGGATATAATTTGGAAACTAGGTAATGTTAATATTAAGGAGCATATATTGGAGGTTGATCCAAGATTTGGGTGGCATATTACTCTTGATTAACTAATTTTTTTTATCTTTTGACCAACATCGCTCTGACTATAGTTAGTAACAATATATTCTGTGCTTGAAAATGGTTAAGAGAGTAGCTTACAAATAAACGTTCTCACCACAAATAAAGATAAATATGTGAAGTAATGTCTATGTTAAATACTTTGATTTAGCAATTTCACAATGTATACATATATCAAAAATCATGTTGAATGCCATAAATACATACTATTATTACTTGTCAATTAAAAATTAATTTTAAAAAAGATCATGGTGGGTTTAGCAACAAGGGTGATGACGTAAAATCTAAGAACATTAGACCAGGGCAGTTTACAGTTCTTCCTCATAAGTCCTTTGACCTTCAAACAGTGGTTTTCATAATTCAGTGTCTAAGAAACACCTGTGATACTTCGTTAAGGTGCAGATTTCTCAGTATTTTACATAGAAATTCTGATTCAGTAAGTCTGAAATGGAGCAGAAATTTATTATAAGTTAATATTAAAGGATTTCCATGAACTATGTGGCATTTCATAAGAGACTCTTAATGCTAAGCACAGCATGAAATGAGCATAAACACTGATTATGCATGGTAAGAATCATGATTAGCATGATTTCACCCTTTTTGGTAAGAAACATGTGACACAGCCTTCCCTGGTTTATACATCTTTTGCTTGGATGAAAGAAAAGAAATGGCAGGTTATCCTTTGGGTTATATTCTTGCCTAGACATGAGAACTGGTTCTTAGTCATACGGTACTGAATTTGTAATAATAATATCATTAATAGTAACACATACATATAGTGCATATTATGTCTCAGATGTATTTAATACTCACAAGACCTCAATGAAGTATGCATTATTAGTTTTTCCATTTAGAAAAGAAACTGTTGTACAGAGACATTATTGTAGCTGATCCACAATTATCCAACTATGAAGTGGCTGGCCAGGGATTCAAATCTCTTGATTCTGATTTAAGAGTACATTCTCTTAACCCCCATAATACAATTTATCACCAATTTAAATAAATATTAAATATTGTGTTATAAATATTTTAGTTGTATTCATGAAAACTTAAAGACCTTTACTGCTTCTCTGACTTCAGACAAATTAAGGCAAGATATAATACACAGCTACCAGGAACAAAAACATTAGTGTTCTGACATCAATTTAGTGTGAAATTTCTATCACCTTCAGACCGACGCAGCACCAATGAGACCAAACATCTAGAAAGTCTAGTTGAGTCTAGGTCAGGAACCAGAAATCTAACTGCTGAGAATGACAGAAATTGCAGATGATATCAAGCCAAAATAGTATGATTCAGGCTAGACTTACTTCACAGCTCTGCCACGCAAGTGTGAAACACTTTGCCATGAAAGAGGAAAGAGCAAAAAGTTAAACTTTAGATCAGTAATCATAGTTTGTATTTTATGCACCTGTCTTGTTCTCCAGCTTATATGCACTTGTACTCTCATTCCTTTTTCAATGACATAGTACCTTTATGGCCCTTACTTGGTTTTCCTAAACTTTACAAATATTTTTAGTAAGCATATCAACATACACACACACACAAGCTTGAAAGTGGAATCTTAGCTATCAACTACAAAAAGCTTATGTGCATTGGTCTTTCTGACAAACATAGAATAATTTTCTAGCTGTGATCAAGAAAGTGACCCAGTGGACAGGCTTAAATCTGGTACTCTTTAGTTCCGGAGAGAAGCGTACACTGGCCACAACTGAAGGAAGAACCCTTATTCAGCTGTCTTCTCCATTTTATCCAAAATGTATTAGCAGGTGGTAAAACTGTGAGCTATTTTAAATTGGTTTTTATGTAAAACTAATTCATAATTGTGCTGGATTTCACCAAAACAGCTTCAATATTCACCTAAGCTTGACTAAATTTTAGACAGGTTACTGCTCACTGACTCTAGGTCCCTGACCCCTTTTTGTTTTCCTTTGTGCAGTGACTTTAGAAAACTTTCCAATTATAAACTCTTTCTCTGACCCCTTGAGAAATACACTTTCTTTCAACTTCTTGCCAGTTTTACAATACAGGAAGATATATTGCAACAACATGAGAGGCATCTTTTTGAAGTGAAATCATTAAGGAGCAGCACACCTATCTACCAGTCTCCGTGGGGGCCTCCGTGGAGGCTGTTGTGTAGTAAACACAAATGGACTAATCACATTGAGCAACT
Organism: Chlorocebus sabaeus; assembly: GCF_047675955.1. NCBI lineage: Eukaryota > Metazoa > Chordata > Mammalia > Primates > Cercopithecidae > Chlorocebus > Chlorocebus sabaeus. The sequence goes on along the minus strand of NC_132906.1, from coordinate 64,465,629 downwards.
TCATCCCTAATGTCTTCCAGCCCTCTAGTCCTTTTGCACTACCTCATTCTAGCTCTGAAAACCTCTTTGAACTTTTTCCACTGGAGTTGAGGTAATTCTCTCTCCCATATTGCAGCAGTCCTGAATAAAGTCTTGCTTGCCTATTTAACTTGTCTGGTGAATTTTTTTTTGAACAGATTTTGTTATAAATGCATGATATGTAGAAAATATTTTCCATTCTACAAAGAAAGCTTGATCTGAAAACATTTCCCATAAGATTACTCTTTCTTTTTGTTAAATGTATTTTATTTAAAATCTTTGAATTCTAAATCATTGAAAATCTATTTTTAATGGCCATTCTAAATATTTTGTTATTGTTGCTGCTGCTGTTGCTGTTTCTGTTGTTTACTCATTCCATGTTGACTACATATCTGTAAAAACCAAAAATTAGAGAATACAAGAAAGAATATAAAGCTCCACTAGTATTTATTTCTTAAAATGAAGAGAAATACAAGGAAGCAGTAATAAATGCTGAGGGGTTGAAATAGCCATTCCAGTAAGTCTTCCCCTTTAATGAGCTTCCTGGAAGTTGACAGTGAATTCTGCTGTCATCTTACTAGAGAGAACTGGTCCAGAAAACCAGCATTAGATACAAGGTATTCAAAGAAGTGTGACTATTTATTCACCGTCTTCTAGAGGAAGTCAAGACAGAAAGAGACTGTGATGGCTTTGGAGTACTCAATCACAGTCTGCTTTAATGATTTATTTATATTTTATTATTTTTTAATATAGTTTACATTCAAATGTGTACATTTTATGTACATTTTGAGATATTTTACAACTTTGTACTCATGCAACTACCAAATTAAGATGCCATAATTTCTTTCCATCAGTGAAAATTACTTCATTCTGCTTTGCAGCAAATGGGTATTTGGTTATTCCTAATGGTTGTTCCGATCTACAACTGATTTAATTTCTATCACTATAGATTATTTTTTCTTTTCTAGAAATTAAAATGCACAGAATCATATAGCATGTGCTTTTTTGTCTTACTCTATTGTAATTAAGTTTTCACTTTACAAAAAATACATATTTATCATGCAAAATATTATTCTGTAATATAAACACATTATGGAATAACTATATTGAGCTAATTATTATAACTATTACCTCAAATACTCATCAATTTTGTGGTGATAATACTTATAATCTACTCGATTAGCAATTTTCAAGAATAAAATATATTTTTATTAACTATAGTTACCATGTGGGACAATAGACCTCTTGAACTTATTCTCCCTGCCTAACTGAAATTTGATTTTGTTGACCAACATCTCCTCAAACTCTACACTTCCTGGGCTCTGACAAAGAAAATTATACTCTCTACTTCTATGAATTCAACTTTAAAACATAGGACACATAAGTGAGATAATGTAGTATTAGTCTTTCTATGCCTGGCTTATTTTACTTAATATAATGTCCTCTAGGTTCATTCATGTCATGAAAAATGACGAAATTTCTTTCTTTTAAAAGCTTAATAATATTCCATTGTGCACATATACAATATTTTCATTATCCACTCACTGTTGATGAACACTTAGGTTGAGCTCATATATTATTGGCTTTTGTGAATAATGCTGTCATGAATATGAACATATGATACAAATATCTCTTCTACATACTGATTTCATTTCCTTTAGATATGTACCCTATGATGTGAATGCTGAAACCTATAATAGTTCTATTCTTATTAATGTGAAGATATTCCATACTGTTTTCCATACTGGCTGTACTAATTTACTTTCCCACCAACAGATTGAAAAAGTTATTTTTTCCACCATACATGGCAGCATTTGCTATCTTTAGTGTTTTTAGTAATAGCTATTTTAACAGGTGTAAGTTGATCTCTCATTATAGTGGTACTTTGCATTTCCCTGATGATTAATGATGTAGAGCAGTTTTTCATGTACTTATGACCATTTGTATGTCTTCTTTTGAGAAATTTCAGTTTAGATCCTTTGCCCATTTCTAAATTATTTGTTTCATTGCTACTAGGTTGTATGAGTTTCCTCTGTATGTTGAATGGAAACCCTTTGTTAGATATATGGTTTGAACATATCTTATCCATTTCATAGGTTGCCTCATAATTCTCTTGATTGTTTCCTCTGTTATATGGAAACGTTCTACTTTGATGTTGTTCCACTTGTCTATTTTTCTTTTGTTGACTGTTTTTTGGTTCACATCTAAAAAAATCATTCCCCACATAAATGTAATGGAGCTTTTTTCCTATGTTTTCTTCTAGTGGTTACACAGTTTCAGTTATTACATTTAAGTCTGTAACCCATTTTGAGTTGATTTTTGTATGTGGTATGATGTAAGGGTCTAATTTCATTCTTAGGCTTTTTAATTTTAATTTCTATGAATACATAATAGCTGTACATATTTAGGGGGCATATGTGATATATGAAACAAGTATACAGTGTGTAATGATCAAATCTTGATAACTGGGATTCTTACCTCCTAAAATATTTATCATTATTTATCAGAAATACAGTTAGATACAAAGAATATTACCTAGTATTTAGTAACACAATAGGGCAACTATAATTAACAATAATTTCATTTATCTGAATGTGAAAATCTACTTGTCTCAATACCATCGTTTAAAGAGACTATCTTTTCCCCGTTTTGTGTTCTTCTCAACTTTGTTGAAAATCGGCTGGTTGTAAATGTGTGGATCTATTTCTGGGTTCCTTATTCTGTTCCATGGCTCCATGTGTCTGCTTTTAGGTAAGCATCATGATGTTTCTATTACTATAGATTTATAGTGTATTTTGAAATCAGGGCTGTAATGTCTCTAGCTTTTTTTTCAAGATTGTTTTTGTTATTCTGGATCTTTTGTGGTTCCATGCAAACTTTAAGATTGTTTTTCCTATTTCTCTCAATAGCATGATTGAAAATATGTAGTGTGCTGAATCTGTAGATTGTTTTCGGTATTATGGATATATTAATAATATTCACCCAATCTATGAACACGACATATCATTCCTTTTATTGTGTCTTCAAGTTCTTTCATTCATTGGTTAAATTTTTCCCTAAGTAACTTTTTGTAGCTATTATAAAAAGGACTATTTATTATCTTTTTAGATATTTCATTGTTAGTATATAAAATCGTACTATTTTTTTCTATCTTTCAATTTTATTTAGTATATTTATCAGATCTGATAGTTTTTTATTTGGTGGAGTGTTTAGAATTTTCTATATAGAAGATCATGCCATCTTCAAATGAGGAAAATTTAACTTTTAATTATTCCATTTAGGTGCTTTTTATTGTTTTCACTTATCTAATTACTCTGGCTGGGACTTCTAGTACTATGTTGTATAGGAGTAGCAAGAGTGGGCAAAATTGTCTTATTTCATATCTTAGGGGAAAAGCTTTAACATTACCCTATTGAGACTGATGTTATCTCTGGGTTTGTAACATATAACCTTTATTGTATTGATGCAAATTCCTTCTACATCTAATATTTTAGACTTTTCATCATAAAACATGTTGAATTTCATCAAAAACCTCCTTTGTATCTATAAAAATGGTCATACAGATTTGTTAATGTGGTATGTCACATTAATAGATATGTATATGTTAAACCATCTTTGCATCTCTGGTATGTGATCAATTTCTCTCTTTCTCAGTTTGTGCTGCTTTAACAGAATACTTAAAGTGGATAATTTGTGAGAAATATATATTTATTTCTCACACTCAAGTATTTCTAAAAAACAAATACTAGATTCCAGAATGTCCAGATCAAGGTGCCAACATCTTCTCAGGGTCTTCTTACTGTGTTTCCACATAGTGGAATGTGGAATGGCCAGAAAGGATGAACACCCTGTCCTCACATGGTAGAATAGAAAAAGAAAGCAAACTTCCCTCACAAGTCCTTTTTATAATGGCATTAGTCCATTCATAAGTGTAGTACCCTCTTGATCTAATTACCTTTCAAAAAACTATGCTTTTCAATACATTAGGGATTAAGTTTTAACAGAAAATTTGGAGAGGACAAAATTCTGTCCCTGGCGCTCCAAAATTGATGTCCTTATTCAAAAAATACATTCCATTTACATAACCCCCCAAATTAAATTATTTAATTTAAACAATCTATTTATGTTTTAAACTTAGAGACAGTGCTTTGCTGTTACCGAGGCCAGACTCCAACTCCTGGGCTCAAGTGATTTTCCTGCCTCAGCCTCTAAGTAGCTGGGACTGTAGGCTTGCACTCTTATGCCCAGCAGCCCCCAAATTCTGAACTCATCCCAACATCAACTTTAAAATCTAAGTCTAAAACTTCATCTAAATCAGATTTGGGTGAGACTTAAGGCACAATTTATTACAAAAATAAATTTTTCTCTTGCTGAGAGCCTGTGAAATCAAACAAGTTATGTGCTTTCAAAATCCAATGGTGAGACAGGCATAGGACAGACATTTCCATTCTAAAAGGTAGTGGTAAGAAAGGAGGGAGGTAATAGGGCTCAAGTAAGCCCAAAACTCAAAAAGAAAAACAAAATTAAATCTTAAGGTTTAATTATAATCTTTTTTGACTCCATGTCTGGGCTTCTGGACACACTAGAGTGGGAGTTGGGTCCTTAAAGCCTTGGACAGCCTTGTAACCATGGTTTTGCTGGGCAAAGTGCACACAAAAGCTCTCATAGGTTGGAGTCATGTGCCTATAGCTCTCACAGGCTGGCATATCATGCTGATTGCTCTACAGTTATGGGGTCTCAGAGGCAGTCCTGCCCCCACAATTCCACTAAGCATTGCACTATTGGGGGCTCTCCGTGATACCTCCACCTAAGTAGCAAATTGTTGGTTAGGCACCAACATTTTCTGAGGCATCCTTTCAAATAAAGATAGGTGAAGTCATGCCTCCACAGCTCCTATGCACCAAACACCTTCAGAGTAAGCACCATGTACTTGCCACCATAGCTCACCTTTTGCACCTTCCAGAATTGTGGCCCGAGATGCACCTGGGCCTGCCTAAGGAAAACACAAGGAGCATATACTTGTGACAGCCCTGGACAGTGAGTCCAAAAGTACTCATTGTGCCCTGGGCCCCTCCCTTTAAGAAATTCTGACTGCAAGGCTCTAGCACTCTTGACTTGTGATAACATGGAAAGCCTTGAAGACCTCTGAAATTCCTTTAGGGTCATTCTCAAGGAACTAGAAGAACAAAAACAAACTGAATCCAAAGTTAGTTGCAGGAAGAAATTAATAGCCATCAGTGCATAAATAAATGATATAAAGAGTAGGAAAACAATAAAAAAGATCAACGAAACTAAGTTTTAAAATTGACATTAACAACCATAAAATTGACAACTATTAGACGAAGAAAGAGAATACTCGAATACATAAAATCCAAAATTAAAGAATATTACAACTGAATCAACAGAAATACAAAAGATCATAAATGACTTATGAATAATTATACACTAGTAATTTTCTTGATGCATATAACCTACAAAGACTGAATTATAGAGAAATACAGCAGCTTAACAGAATAGCTTAATAATGAGTAAGGATATTGAAACTGTAATGGAAAGTTTCTCAATAAAGAAAAGGTCATGACCTGATGGCTTCACTGATGAATTCTATAAAACTTTTACAGAAGAATGACTCCCACTTTTTCTCAAATTTCCCAGAAAATTGAAGAGAAAAGGCTGTTGCAAAACTCATTTTACCAGGTCAGCCTCATGCTGACATCAAAGGCAGACAAAGACACTACAAAAACAGAAAATTCTAGGCCAATATCCCTGATGAACACAGATGCAAAACGTTTGACAAAATATAAGCAAATGAAATTGAACAACAAATTTGGAAGATAATTTACCATAAACAAGTGCGTTTATCTCAGTAATGCAAATACAGTTCACCAGGCATAAATTAATAATTGTGATGCATTACATTAAAGGAATGAAGAATGAAAACCATATGATTATTTCTATAGTTGGAGCAAAAGCACTTGACAGTATTCAACATCATTTTATGACAAAATATCACGACATTAAGTATAGAAGGAATGTAATTGAATATAATTAAGGCCATATATGACACACTGAAAGATAACATCATTCTCAATGGGGCAAATTTTAAAACTTTTCATCTAAGCTATGAAATAAGACAAGTATGCTGACTATTGCCACTCCTATGCAATGTAGTACTGGAGGTACCAGGCAGAGCAATTAGCAGATGAAAACAATAAAAGGCATCCACATGGAAAAATAAGAAGTTAAATTGTCCCTGTTTGCAGAAAACATGATCTTAAATATAGAAATCCTAAAGACTCCACTAAAAATAAAAAAAAAAAGAGATACAATAAATATACTAAATAAAGTTGCAGGATATAAAATCTACATGGAAAAATTACTAGCATTTTATACACTAACAATGATATACCTAAAAAGAAAATCAAGAATGCCATTACTTTTATAATATTTACAAAAAGAAAATACTTAGGAATAAATTTAACTATGAGATGAAAGATCTATACACTAAAACCTATAAAACATTGACGAAAGAAATTGAAGAAGACACAAATGAAGGGAATGATATCTCAAGTTCATGGACTGGAAGAATGAATATTATTAACATGTCCATATTATCCAAAGCAATCTACAGATTCAACACACTCTGTCAAATTGCTAACCACATTATTGAGAGAAATAGGAAAAATAATTCTAAAATTTGTATGGAACCACAAAAGACCCAGAATAGCCAAAGCAATCTTGAGCAAGAACAAAGTTGAAGGCATCACACTCCTCACTTCAAATCTATAGTAATTAAAGAACCATGTTACTGACCTAAAAACAGACACATAGAGCAATGAAAAAGAATAGAGAGCCACCAAATAAATCTACACATTCACAGCCAACTGATTTTTAAGAAAGTTGAAAAGAACACAAAGTGGTTCAAAAAGAAAGTCTCTTCAATCAGTGGTGTTGGGACACACATACAGCCACATGTGAAAGAATGAAATCGTACCCTTATTTCACACCATGAAAAAATAAACTATAAGGCAACATAATACTAAAACTTAGGACTGAAAACTATGAACATTTTCAAAAAAACATAGAGAAAAAGTTCATGATATTGGTCTGGGTAATGACTTTTTCAATATAACTCCAAACCACAGGTAATGGAAGCAAAAGTAGACAAATGAATTTTCATCAAGCTAAACAGCTTGTGAACAGCAAATTAAACAGTCATTAGAGTAAAACTGCTACCTACAGATTGGGGAAAATATTTGCAATGTATACATCAGATAAGGAGTTAATATTCATAATATATTAGCAACTCAAATAACTCAATAGGAAGAAAACAAATAACCCAATGAAAAATGAGCGAAGGATTTGAATAGACATTTCTCAAAAGAATACACAAAATAGTCAATAAGCATGTATAAAATGTTCAGCATCACTGATCATCAGGGAAATGCCAAGTTAATACACAATGAGATATCATCTCACATCTGCTAGAATGGCCATTATCAAAAACACGAAAAATAGCAAGTGTTGGAGAAGATGTGGAGAAGAGGATCCTTTGTATCATGTTGGTGGGAATGTAAATTAATATAGCCATTATGCAAATCATTATGATGGTTCCTCAAAAAATTAAAATTAGCAAATTAGACTACTGTAAAATTCAACAATCTCACTACTGGGTGTGTTTGTGTGTGAGTGTGTATATATATATAATTTCTGATTTCTTATATGTGTATATATATACATTAAATAAGAATACATTAAATAAATATCATATAAGAGTACATATAAGAATACATTAAATAAATATCAAAGACTAATGGGTAGAGTATTTCATGATATCAAGACTTAATTTATGCACGTAGAGTTTAATAGATGTGTATAATTACTCTAAATAAATAACAGGGCTATCAAATTGCATGACTGTACACCACCACCCAAATATGAACAAACTTATAAAAACTGTTAGATATAAAACTTTGCCACTTGCTGGTACATTGAGTTCACTTTTAGAATTAATTTTAATTCATATGAATATACAGCTGACCATTGAATAACACGTGTTCACTGCATGGATACACTGACAGGTGGATTTTCTTCCACTTCTGCCATACCTGAGACCCAAGACTAGGGTCTTTATTCTCCTTATCCTATTCAACTTGAAGACAATGAGGATGAAGACCTTTATGGTAACGCACTTCCACTTCATGAATAGTAAATACATTTTCTACATTTTCTCTTCCTTATGATTTTCTTAACAATATTTTCTTTTCTCTAGCTTACTTTATTGTAAGAATATGGTACATGATCCACATAAAATACAAAATATGTGTTAACTGACTGTATTATAGGTAAGGATTATGGTAAATAGTAGATTGTTAGTAGTTAAGTTTGGGGGAAATCAAAAAGTACACACAGATTTTTGACTGCACAGGGGTTGGTGCCCTTAACTCTATGTCATTCAAGAGTCAAGTGTTTTCAGAATAAATGTCATCTAGTAATAATATGCTAAAAGATATTAAAAGCTATGAGTTCAATTTGACATCAGAAGTGATACTTGAGAGACTCAAGGGCCAGATGCCAGGCTGCTGGAAGTGACCTAGGTCACGGTGTACATGTCACTGACTGGCTGTTCAGATTGTTATCAGTACACCTGGGTCAAGGAGTACATGCCTGTGATGGACTATTCAGATTGCTATCAAGATATCTGGGTACCAGTTGTGAGTATATATTTTTTGTAACTCGTATGCAAAAAAGTACTTTCTTTCTACTATAAACTGGTAAGGAAAAGTTATACATTTTTAAAAACATAAAATAAAGGTATGGTTTACCTAAACAACTTTCTGTTTAATCACAACAGGAAAATAATAGATAAAATCAAAATTATATTATTTTTAAATGATTATAACTAATACTTAATAATTTCATAAAATAAAAGTACAAAAAGCATTCACTTATTTTCTGAAATAAACATTACAAAACCTGTTTTATTTGCATAATATATTAAACATATCATAAATACAATTTTACATACATTTTCCAGTAAAAATATCAACTTAAGCACAGACCTATCGTAATCAGTTACAAAAATACTAATAAAATATAACTGAATATAAACAGTGTCAGAGTTACAATCTTAAAATATTCCAGTTGTCACTAAAACTCAAATAGGTTATACTTCAAAAATGTTTTAAATCTTGTGTATCGGGTTTCCAAGACAAAAGTTGTATCTGCTGCTCTCTCAAAATATATTGACTCCTCATTCTATTATTTTTTTTTTAAACAACTCTAACGTTTTCTTTTCAACTGGGCAACCTAGTCTTGCTCTGTTGCCCAGGCTGGAGTGCAGTGATGAGATCTCGGCTCACTGCAAGCTCCGCCTTCAGGGTTCACGCCATTCTCCTGCCTCAGCCTCCAAGTAGCTGGGACTACAGGTGACTGCCACCACCTCCGACTAATTTTTTTTTTTTTTTTTTTTTTTTTGTACTTTTAGTAGAGACGGGGTTTCACCGTGTTAGCCAGGATGGTCTCGATTTCCTGACCTCATGATTTGCCCGCCTCGGCCTCCCAAAGTGCTAGGATTACAGGAGTGAGCCACCACGCCCCAGCCATGTTTTCTTTTGGAATTTTATATCAAAATTGTCATCATAATTTAAATCATTCTCATGAGAACAGCATGAGGGAACACCACTCACCCCACCATGATCCAATCACCTCCTATCGGGTTCCTCCCTTGATGTGGGGATATGGAGATTACAAATCGAGATGAAATTTGAGTGGGGACATAGTCAAATCATATCAGCATTCAATTATTTGCAATTTATGTAGTTTTGTACTGTGGGTCAGCATATGATACATCTTGCTGTGCAATGTTTAAACTAGTATTTTAATAATAAAGTTGAGATTCGGGTATAATCCTTAATTCCTGTTAGCATCTAAACAGCACAATATCTTCTTTATGTTATTACCATTTTAAATAACTGTCTTGAAATGCAAAAGGAAGATGATACTGAAATATAAATTCAGATTTGCCTTCAAATTTATTTTAATAAATATAATTGGCCTAAATGATTTTCAGATTAAAATGTATTGTAATTATTATGGATTTATAATATTTGTACATATTTATGCAGCACGTGGTATTTTGATACAAGCATATGATGTGTAATGATTAAATTAGAACAATTGGGATATCTATTACCTCAAGCATTTATAATATCTTTACAAAATTTAATATTAACATGCATACATTGCAAATTCTTCTATGAAATAAAAGGTATGGAGCCAGAGTAATTTAGACAATTTTTTAATTCAGGTGTTTTTTTTTCAAGTACTACTGTTTTGTACCTGGCTTAAAGAATAACAAATACACTTTAATATTTTTATACATTTAACCCAAAGAGAATTTTTCAACTATAATTGCATTCATATAACTGGTCTACATTGGTATTATTTTCTCGACTGTATACCTCACCTTAACATATTACAAAACTGTATTTGGAAAACATTACTACTTCATCATAGCTTTTTTAAAAAAATGAATAAAAGTGTGAGATAGTTGAGGGACAGTTTTTTGTTTTCTTCTGTACCCCCACCTATAAAAATATTGGTCTTGAATGTTAAGCATTAGAGTTTTGTATAATTATGATATTGTTTACACTTTTTTATAGAAAAGAGAAAAAATATACAAGTTTTTCAAAAACAGCCATGCTCTCTTGCTATGTAGAAGATAGTTAAACAATACAATGTCTTTTCTTATATGTAGACATTAATTTACAATATGCAAACTACTCCAAGCAATTTATTAGCTAAAAATTTTCCTATTATTACAGGGTATTTATTTGTACAGTTTCAGTAATTTACAAAATGAATGATATAACAAAACGCACATTTTGACAATTCTATATGTAAATTTGTACTATATCTGCTTATTTAATGTCTGGTTTATTTTTGACATGGACAAAGGCTTCTCTTGTACAACTTCAATAATAAAGCTTGCTTTTATGTATTATGTATTAACTAGTCAACAGATCAGGCCAACCATTTTCTCTTAAAATTTACAACAAATACCTTTAAGAAATTGCCTTTGAACTCTTTCTACACTTTTGCATTTATCATCACCATTTTAAGATAATACTTTACTCCAAAAATTGGTATAATAATAGACATTTTTTATATGATATTCTGATAAAATTTTTGGTGCTGGCTATGTGGCACACTTTAATTCAAACTCTGTAGATGAGGATTATCTGCCTATGAATAGAGTGAGGCCTAGTTTTTAGGTATGTCCTGCCTCTATTTGCAATATCAGGAGACACCATGGGAACATTCACAATCAACTTATTGCTGTTAGGAAAAGAAGAGGTTAATAAAGTATTTACCTTATGTATAAGATTGCCAGATTCTGCTAGTACAGCCCTGTGTAAAATTTAGACACGGCCATCACACAGAATAACCATGAATTTAAGCAAAATACTGTTCTAGAAATCAAAACAGCAAAGCGACAATAAAAACGAAGGGTCAAGCATGACTTATTTTGTATTCATTGCTTTATGATGGATTCAGTTCTTAGAGAAAACCTTTTAATACATTTTATCAAGTGTAGTTATCATCGTCTTTGAGAAAGGATATATCAAGTCTCACTTCTTTTTGCTTTCTCATTTTCATTCAAAATTAAGAATCTACCCTGAAAATAAAAATTGTAAATAATTACTCATCATAGGCTAAACATTGCTGTAATTTCAGAATCATAGACAATTCTAAGCAATGATTCTTTATTATAATAATGAACAAACATGAATGGGAAATAATTTGTATTGTCAGTGCAGATATTCTTTTTAGCTCATCAAGTCCTGTGTATGTTTGTTGCAATTACGGCGTTTTGGGTTATAATCCACAAAACTAAAAATTGCTGAAATTGGCCTTGACAGGCCCAGCTAATTGGCTCCCAAGGAGCCGTTATGTTCTACCTGGCGAACAGTCCGTGAAGTACACAGCTACTCATCCAAACCATGCACGGAGCTAATTATAAAGCAGCAGGAGATATCACACAGTAATAGGCTGTGTACTGTTATTAGTACATAATAATTCCATAGCCAAATCATCAATTATAGTACTCTTGCCACCTTGAGGAAAATGCTATTGTGCAGGAATGATTACTTAGGGACCCTATCTGAGCAGAAATCACGCTATTTTTATTGTTTTAAATGATTAATTCTTCTGACTTTCCCTAGGAGATTAGAAACCCTGTCTAGTCACAAAACACAAACAAAATAAAATGAACCAAAACAAAAAGAAAAATCACTTTGTGCCAAAAGAAAAAAATACAAAGATTCCAATGATATTTATTTGGAAAACAGTGTTATTACTTAATTTTATCCTTTGCAGTTCATTATGTTCAAATGGTTGAATGAATATTCTGATTTATGATTAATTTCATAAAATAATTAAAATAACCATTAATTACAAATTTTTGTAATATATATTTATATAGTTACTTCCTACTACACACACATATCAAGAATGACATTGCCATTGCTCTTTCAAGATGACCAATTCTATTCATACGGCAGTGTTCTGCTTTAACCTAGTGAATTATTTGAAAGTAATATAAAACAAACTAGCTCAATTTATTTCATGGTAAGTCTGAGAAGTTCCTTTGCTGCTTAATTAACTTCTTTGGACAATTTATTTCATAATCAGGTTCGCTCTTGTCAGAAACTTGTTTGATCTTGGTTTGGGGTCACTAATTCGGATCTGTTCTTGTCTTTAGATGAAAATATGGAAATTATTATAATCAGGCACCTTTTAAAGCTTTTCTCCTTCCTTCTACTTGTTTTCCTTAAAATGAAATTTTTAATGTGTTTCATTTAATTATAATCCGAACCACAAACATTTCATAGATAAAATTTTAAAAATAGAAACACAGTTTAGATCTTTAATAACATGAAGCATTTCTTCTTTGATTTATATCTATTTTGTTGGTATTACAATATTTTCTTGATTCAATGTCTGAAACTCAATGAATAAAGAGAAAGTGAGATTCAATATGCAATAGACAGCTCATCTCACAGATTTTGTTTGTAATTAAATAAATGTTGTATACCAAAAAATGGGATTGAATCAGAACTTTCAATTGTCTATATCAGAAAGTTCCAAATGAACCTGAAATTGAGGCAGATCAATTATATATATTAGTTGATTTATGAATAATTTTACTATAAAAATGTGATTTTTGCTAAAATTACCTTACAAAGCTCTTTATTGTTATATCTCTTAAACAATTTGAAATTAGCCTATGTAAAGTGAGCCTATAACATGAAACTTTATTTTCCACCTCTCCAACTTGAAAGAAATAACACTTAAATTTAACTTTTTAAAAATTGCTTCTGTAGTTGTGTGTTGCATTCCTAAAACTACCGTACCCTAAGCACGTTATTCTTGGGTGACTTTTTCATTATTGTGAATGGTCTTGATCCAGATAGGCTATATTCAACTTGATACCACATTTTCACAGACTTTAAGCCATAATTTGTAATTATTCACTACATTAGTTTGGTTGTTGAAAAAATTTCACTAGAGAGTCAGGAATATTTATCATTTATTGTTCAATTTTTATTTCTATCACGAAGTTGAATGACAGTTCTAATTTACCTAGACCTTCTGTGTCTGCTCAATTGTATGTAAGAAGGGATGTATTTTGCACTTGGAAATAAGTGGATCTTATGCATTGAAATCAATAACAAAGTCCTGGTCTGTCATACATGTCTTGTTTTAACATATGACTTTTGTGTGGTCCTGCTGACTACATCTAATTGCCACATCTTAAAAGCTATGTAGTTGCTACTCCACCATGAATGCATTAAAGTGTAAGGGTGAATGGCAAACATAGTTTAGGTAGTGGGCCAGTTACCAGTTAGTGGTTTTATGTATCTATCTGTCTGTCTATCTATCATCTATCTATCATCTATCTATCTATCTATCTATCTATCTATCTATCTATCTATCAATCATCTATTTATCTATCTTACTGTCTATAATTGTCTATCTTATTTGAGTAGAGTTGGGTATGAACCCAAATTAAGTGATTAAAGGTATGTGGAAGAGGAAAGATACAAGAGGACCATGCGATTTTATTAAAATAAATCCACTGTTTTTTTTTTCTTTTACTTCACTTTGACTTGTTTTATTAAATGCTTTAATGAGTATATTATTAAGTGGGCTTGATATATTCCATTCTTTACATTGTGTGAGAGTTATTACTGTAACTTTCTCTATTATTTGGAAAATATAGGAAGCAAATGTATTAATTTATATATTTATATTAATGTGGGTTACTACCTAATTAATTCTATTTATTGAGCACAAAGTTCAGTTGATATTCACAAAAATTGCAAAATAGTGAACATATTTTATTCTTGAGAAACCATAATCATTTATCCATAGCCAGCCTTGTTTGAAGCTTTTTTACTGGTTAATAGTGAAACATGTTTGCATTTGATTTACACTAAGAAGAGTTTTCATAATGTAATTTTGTTTTATATCATTGACTCTTGACTATGTATGAGTTAAGAATTCATCAGGTAGTAATGCATTGCTTAATGGTAGGGATACATTAAGAGAAATGCCTTGTTAGGCTATCTTATTGTGCAAACATCATAGTGTTTACTTACACAAACCTAGATATTATATACTACTACACAGGTATACCATGTGGTATAGCCTATTGCTTTTAGGTTATAAACCTGTAAAGCATGCTACTATACGGAATACTGTAGGAAACTGGAACAATTGTAAGTATTTGTGTATCTAAATATATCTAAACCTAGAACACGTACAGTAAAATTATACTATTATAATCTTGTAGGCCTACAATTCTATATGTGATCAACCAAAACATTCCTATGCGGTACATGATTGTAGTTATATATTATAAAGACATGTATGTGTTCATATAGATAGATAGATGCCTTGTATGATATATAGTTGAAGTTACAGAAGATAATGTCACAGATGCAATATTTTTTAAATTGTTGCTAATAATTTACCAAAACAGAAAACATAATAGAATTTCAAGAAGCAATATAAACCTACAAAGAATAAATGAAAAAAAAAAAAAAAATACCTGGTCACATCATGTTAAAACTCTTAAAAGCCAAAAACAAACTAGATAAAGAAAAAGAGTTTTAAATAAACAAAAATAAGACTGACTGCATAATTTTCATGAAGAATAATGGAAGCTGGAAGACGTATTATTAGGCAGTTGAAAGAAAATGATCATCAATCTAAAATTTGTAAACTCCTGCGTTTGATTTATATATTTATATTAATGTGGGTTACTACCTAATTAATTGCATATATTCCTCAATAAAGAAAACAAAACAAAGACATTTCCAGGAAAACATTGCAAACATATTGTCGGAAGACATGCCAGAAATGTACTATTGAAAAGGAGTTCTTCAGGTAGAATAACTAACACCAGATGAAAACACAGAAACATAAGGTGAAGCAAATGGTATAGGAAAAAAATAAAATGTTCAACTAAATTCAAAATATTATTTACTATATTATTTGGGGCTTTAAATATATGAGAAAACACACAAATTGTAGTGGAGGAATTGAGACAGAATGGGGATTAATCTTGGCTTCAACTCACCCCACTAGAGCATTCCTTCATGCGTCCCCACTGATCACAAACCCCACACTGCTGCCTCACTGATGCCACACCCACTAATAGTCATTCTATAAAGAAAATAGCTATTCTATATTGCTCCTTTGTGCTGTCATAATGTGTAACCATACCTTTTACTTTAAAAATTCCAGAAATGGCCTTAAGCAATTCAAATACCAAACCAAGATTGTGGAATGTCCCAACCAGGGAAGGAATGCTGAACAACTGATTTACAGCCTTGTTGCCAAGGGCCAGACCACCAGGTGGCCCATTACTCAAGATAATCATCACAACCAGATATATGACCTGAATACCCTATCCCTCATGGGCTTTGCCCATCCCAGCCTGTATTGCATACCCTACCTCTGATATCAATTCTGATACTTTGCTTAATAAAAAATCCCCACTTCGGCTGGGCCTGGTGACTAATACCTGTAATTCAGCACTTTGTGAGGCTGAGGCCAGTGAATCACTTGAACTCAGGAGTTTGAGACCAGCCTAGGCAACATGGCAAACCCCACCTCTACAAAAATTACAAAAATTAGCAGGGCATGGTGGTGCTTGCCTGTAGTCCTAGCTACTCAGGAAGCTGTAATGTGAGCATCCCTTGAGCCCAGGAGGTCGAAGCTGCAGTGAACCATGTTTGCGCCACTGCACACACAAAAATACTCTCTACTGGCTTTTTTTGTGCAGCCAGCTGGAAAATTCTTGCACTTCCGTTTCCTCACTTACCATCAAGCACAAGTCCTGAAATACAAGCTTGTCTGGGCAATCAATTTGTCCCCATGTTAATTTCCATTACACGGAGAGCCTAGGAGCCTGTGAGCCTGTAACAGATTCTCTGGCCACTGCAGCAAGAACACCAGAGACATTTTCCTTCCCTGAAGGAGAGGCTTATGAGTCAGCAGGAGGCCAGGTGTGAGGTCTCTTAGGCTGACACTGAATCTTTGATTCACTATCGCTGGGACAAGTGAGTTTTCTTCCGGCCTTCTGAAGACTCCTTGCCATCTCCCAGACAAAGCTTTGCCTCACTTCCTGTCCCCTATTTGTTGTGTCCTTCTTTATCCTTTTCCTTTATCCTTCTTGCCTTCCTTTGTTTTCATTAACTGTATTGTCTCTACCTAAATAGGCATCTTGTGGGATGGACTGAAACAGCTGATTGGTTCATCCTGAACAGAAATTTGTGTCCCCCACAAGGGAAGGGAAGGGGAAGGGAAGGGTGTGGACTTTTCTGTTGTCTGCATGCTTCAGCACGTATACCTATGGACTCTGGGTGCTGTCTGTGTGAAGAGAGAATTGACAGCACACGGGTGGGACGTTTGCATTGTTCAGGTCCCAATCAATTTTTTCTTTTTGTAGGTTTAATTCAACATCTTATTTCCTCATGCAGTCTGTTGGGGGACATTTTTCAAAAATAAGAGGCTTTTGCTTATGGTTCCATGAAATAGAAAAGGATGATTTTCTTTTGTAATGTGGTTTGGTCCCCACAATGACAGCACGGTGAACAGGATCATCAAAACCCACTCTGAGCGGGGCCCAGTGACTCACGCCCATAATCCCAGCACTTTGGGAAGCTGAGTTGGGCAGATCTCCTGAGGTCAGGAGTTAGAGACCAGCCTGGCCAACATGGTGAAACCCCATCTCTACTGAAAAGACAAATATTAGCCAGGCATGGTAGCGGGTGCTTGTAATCCCAGCTACTCGGGAGGCTGAGGCAGGAGAATCACTTGAACCCTGGAGGCAGAGGTTGCAGTGAGCTAAGATCACGCCATTGCACTCTAGCCAGGGTGACAAGACTGAAACTCCATCTCAAAAACAAACAAACAAAAAACCCCAAAATCCCACTGTGCTCTTCTGAAAGCTGCAGAGAAAGAGAACCCCAAAACCTAGCATGTTGGCAAAGAGGTAAACATTTCTTACCAGTCAGACTTCTGGCTTCTCACTCTCTGTGCAAACCAGATGAGTAAACGATAAAAATTACTGTTTGTCTCCTCTGCAAGGTTTCCATTAATGGGAAAAAGGATTTATGAGATTAGCCTTAGGCTGTATTGAATGAGTGTACTTTGAGCTATGAATTTGTCTTTCTGTATCACTCTGTCATGGAGAGGGGTAAGAGAAAATAGAATGTAAGCGTAGGATCCCTATAAGTCACCTGTTTGAGCCAGCCCAACCCATTGGTTGGGTACAAACTTTGCTGCAGGTACCTGAAAGAAAAACTGGATGAAGTTTCCTTCTCGTCTTGTATTATGTACTTGAGAACTTGATTTGGTGGCCATGTGGAAGTACTGTCTCTTGGTCTCCACAATCCAGAGTATGAGAATTTGGGGGTTCCTGTCAGGCAGTCAGTCTGAAAGGACATATGATAATGTCATGCTAGCCTTAAAAATTCTCTTGAGCAGTCAAAGTCGATTACAAGCTCAAAACTGCCTGCTCTAAATTGCTTTTGGAAATGTAGTGACAACTGCCCTATGCTGTGATTCAGTGGCTAGGGCTTTCCCCTTTCATTACTGTGGTTTGGGTTCAATCCCTGGCTTAAGTGATGGGTGCTTTCTAGTTTGGTGTTTGTACGACCTTTGTAATTTATTGATTCTTTTCCTCTCCATGAACTAATTCTGACTTCCTGTCTTGAATTTTCCTTTTTCTGAGCTACCTTTAGGGAGATTCTAAATCTTGTAAAAACAGTTGGCCACCTCTAAAAATACCTCATGCACCAGTGGTGAAGCCTTAACCTTATTTAAGGCTTATTAATTTGACATGAGAGGTAACCTTTGGTTAGGAAAAAAAAAAATTCAAAAGCCAGAAATATCACCTGTTTGCCTTGGTTAAAATCTAGTAATAAAACATTTTAAAGAATTTTTCTTATGAGAGATCTGTGGTTAAAAGTCAACTTAATTCAGGCTGATATTTGGGCTACATGTTTACAGATATTGTTTTAAAGCCCCTGCTCTCCTTCTATAAAATCTTCTCAGTCAGGGGAATTCTGACTAATTTTTTATTTATCCCCATCTGTCACTTTTTCCTCTTGTATCTAATCTTTTTGACTTTTAGGGGAGCCAGAAATTACTTTGCCTTAAAAAAATTATCATAACGTGTAGTAGCTAAATGAGAGATATACTTTTTTAAATGGCTAATAGCAGTTGCTTAAAGTGAGTGATTATTACTACAGGGTCATACTCCTTTTGTCACATTTCAATAAGAAAAATAGTGCTCTTAAGATACCTAAAAGAGGCCGGGCGCGGTGGCTCAAGCCTGTAATCCCAGCACTTTGGGAGGCCGAGACGGGCGGATCACGAGATCAGGAGATCGAGACCATCCTGGCTAACACGGTGAAACCCCGTCTCTACTAAAAAATACAAAAAACTAGCCGGCGTGGTGGCGGCGCCTGTAGTCCCAGCTACTCGGGAGGCTGAGGCAGGAGAATGGCGTAAACCCGGGAGGCGGAGCTTGCAGTGAGCTGAGATCCGGCCACTGCACTCCAGCTTGGGCGACAGAGACAGACTCCGTCTCAAAAAAAAAAAAAAGATACCTAAAAGATATGAGATGGGCTGATTACAGAAGAAGCTAAGTGGCATGTATCGTGTAGCAGCCTTGAAGAAATGCCCTTACAGTAAAATTCACCATGAAAATTCTGCACTGTCCAACAACAGTGTAACATTTGTTGTCTCACAGCATTTCCTTCTTTGAGGGGACCCAGGATTCAGTGTAAAAATGAGATCTTTTATTTTGGGGGTTCAATCCTGCCTTATAGCTATGCCTTCCTTTTAGACCATAGTAACTGCATGCTTTCTTGGCCCTGTTCCTGAAAAGGCTCCACCCTAAAGCCAATAATGAAACTTAAAAATGGACGTTTTTAAAGCAATCTCCACATGTGAGGATGTGTGCTGTTCCTGGCCAACTCACTTGAACTTTTACTCACGTTTTTTGGTTTAAGTAAAATATAAATTCTCTATCTTGTTTTACCTAAGAGTTGTGCCTTCAGAAATGCAAATTTGGAGTTGCCTAGCTGACAATTTTTTAGGGTAATCAAGAGAGTACATAGTCTAAAAATGAAAAAAAGAAAATCTTAAAAACTGGCAAGGGAAGAATCTTATAACTCTACGAAATCTACTTCTGTCTGTTTTCTGTGTATTTATAGGTGTCATGTATGTGATATTTTACTCCCAAAGTATATGAAAGATCTCTAATTAATTAGCTTAAAAAGAAGCACTTAAATATTTTGTCCAAAAAATAGAAATTTTAATGTCTTTTAGTTGACGTAACTTTAGTAACCTCTGGTAAATAAAGACAATATTAAAGACTGTTGGTAAATGAAATAAAAATATCATCAAAATTTAGACATTTGGTATAAATTAGGCAGTTCAGACACTGTCTTGCTAACTGCTTTAAGGTTATAAACTGCTTCTGTAACTTTTGATAATTGTTCATCTTACCTGCTCAAGAGCCATTAGATTCTAGTATGGCCTGGGGACATGTGGAATGAGCCACGCCCCCTGCCTATGTTAGAAATAGTCAGATATTATCTACAGTTCTGTCCTGTGTCCTAGCTTCTACACCTGGTACATAATTAAAATTGCTTCCCTCCTAGGTTTTTAACTAAAATAAAAATTATCCATTTTTGCTAAAATGTTATAAAGAGTCATGGGGAATATGAGTTTTTATAGAGAAAATAATGTTATCTCCTTTGGAGGTTTTCAGGATGTTTTAGGTTTCTTTTTTAAGAGGATAACATTGAAGGTTTAAGGAAGCCATAAAATATTTATAAAAGATTAATCTTGTAAAAGAAGGTCTGTGTTTGAGCAAGTTGGCCAAAGTTTGAAGGGGATTATTCAGTTTTTCTATGAGATGAACATTAATATACAAAGCAGACTAATGGTGGCCCAGAATCGGGGCCCCTGTGTCTGAAAACAGGGTTCTTGTATAGCATTAATCTGCTTTTTTATAAAAAGTATAAAGGGTTACATAGATTATGAAATATTACCTTATGCTTAAAATAATTAAAATTGGATATACTTGTTTATTTTTAACAAGATTTTTGGGTAATATTAAAAATAGTGAAAAACTTTGGTTTGTCTTTTAAATAAACTACAGAAAAAAGACAGGACAAAGAACAGACAGATTCAGCTGTCCTCCTGCTGTCTTTATTGGGTCTTGTTGTTTGGAAAGCTGGGTCTCTCCTTTATCAATGAGTAAATGTTTTTCATTTTTAATTTTTTTTAGCTACCATTTTGGCCAATTAAATGACTTATAGTAATCTGGAATTTTATTTTGTGATATCAAGTGTTTTAAAACTTTTGATGTTTGACAAACTTTCCAGTATGAAATTAAGTATTAGGTCTCCTGAAGTCAAAAAAAATACATATTAGGCTTATTTGGTGGATTAAAACCATATAGAGGCTGGCACCAGGGCTCACACCTGTAATCCCAGCACTTTGGGAGGCTGAGGCAGGTGGATCACCCGAGGTTAGGAGTTCAAGACCAGCCTGACCACCATGGAGAAACTCTGCCTCTACTAAAAATACAAAATTAGCCGGGTATGGTGGTGCATGTCTGTAATCCCAGCTACTTGGGAGACTGAGGCAGGAGAATCACTTGAACTCGGGAGGTGGAGGTTGTAGTGAGCCGAGATTGCGCCATTGCACTCCAGACTAGGCAACAAGAGCAAAACTCAGTCTCAAAAAACAAACAAACAAACAAACAAAACTACAGAAAACATTGTAAAATGTAAAATGGTGTTTAACTGCCTTTAGATTATACTTATATAAATATGTCACTAATATATTCCAACATTATACTAGATTTTTATAATTCTAATAAGTCTCAGTGTATCTTAATAATTATAATTGTTTTGTTAAATTATTGTGTGCCACAGAGATGATCAGATTTTCTCATTGATTGTGTCTTTAACTGTGGCTGTCCTGACTTTGGTCATCGACAGGCAATTGTTGTTTTGCTCTGATCTTTTCAAAAGGCAATGTATAATGAGTGTTAGCACTCGAACAGGTACTCTTGAATACAGGTCTCTGATAACTTCAGTGATTGTTATATTAGAATAGAAGGAAAAGCTTCCAAGACTGTCTCAGAAAGTTCATGTATTCATAAATATCCAGCAGAGCAGGAGTAATTGCATGAACTAAACTAATAGAAGATTGATACAATATTTTATGACCTTTTTTTCTTAAAACATTATTGATTATGTTTCTTTTCAGAATAAAGAAAATTTTTGCCTTTTAAATTATTTACAGCTTTTAAAAATGGAGCAAAATACTCCCATAAGCAAAATTTGGAGCATGTTTCCTTCTCTCTACCTGATTTATCCAGAATGTTAAAACTATTTGTGAGTATTCTTAACTTATGGCAATATAGTTGTTTGCATAAATGCAAAAATAATATATTTTATTTTGTAATGGACACAGCTGGAGTTTTTAACTAAGGCTTTCACTGAAATGGCATGCTTTCACACTGCTTTGAAAAAATTGAGGTTGACATAAAGCTGATAAAAGCCTCTTGGAGAAACTGACCTCGTACCTTGTCTACACAGTCCTGTACAGAATTTTTGACCTGTGACAAGTAAAGAATGCCACTTCCCGACAGGTCAAGGATCCCCTGGTTATCTTGGGACCTCATGGGGAGAGAAATTTGCCTAATCTATACAGATATTTAGAGACACAGATAAATCTGTGGCTGGGCTGAGGCTTCATACATTCTAATCTTTATAAAGACTCCTTATGAAACAATGTTCCAGCAAAGCCAATTAAAAAAAAAAAAAAAAAACAGAGAGAGAAAGGCTGTATGGAAAATAATTATTGCTGCTGCAATTTATGCAAATAATGAGGCTAAGTGTAATAAGACTATAACTTACTTTCCAAATAAGTTTGTTCTACCGTGATTTGTCTTTGATAAAAATGAGAGACTGAAGAAAGACTGTACTGTATCTGTTATTAGAGTCTAGTGTTTCCCATTGTTTCTTAATGTTTTATATTATTTACTAACTGGATCATGAAATTTTTCCAGGTTACAAGTATTCCATTCTTCTCAAGTAATGAAATTGCTCCTATCATGTGCCTGAGGCTCTGCAAGATGAACTTATTCTTTATAATAGAGGCAAGCAAAACATGGACATTGTCATCACCCTCCTCCTCTATAACTAAAGATGCTTTCAATCTAACCTCTAAATATATTATGTCCACCATTAACATTTGTTTTTCATCTGTCCCCATAGAAATGCCTCTTATTAAAACTCTTAGCCTCATATTGCAGGTAACAGGAGTCTGGTTTTCTAGCCTATTCACTTAGCTTCCAAATAGCATCTGATCTGTTTCTTGTTTTTTTAATTTTTGAGATGAAGTTTTTGCTCTTGTTGCCCAGGGTGGAATGCAACGGTGTGATCTCGGCTCACCGCAATCTCTGCCTCCTGGATTCAAGTGATTCCACTGCCTCAGCCTCCTGAGTAACTAAGATTACAGGCATGCACCACCATGGCCAGCTAATTTTGTATTTTTAGTAGAAACTAGGTTTTTCCATATTGGTCAGGCTGATCTCAAAATCCCAACCTCAGGTGATCCGCCCACCTTGGCCTCCCAAAATGCTGGGATTATAGACATGAGTCACCACGCCCAGCCTGATTGGTTCTAATATGCATTGTTAAACTGAGCTTAAATATTTATTAATTATTTCTGGCTGTTATTCAATTTTTAAAATAATTATTTTTTATATTCAACAGAGGTGCAAATGATTAAAGTTTGTCTTTCAGGCTTCAATACTTTACATCAACTGATGGTGATGCAGAGATTCCAACCCCTACCATCCTAGGAGGAATGAAGTCCTATAAAACATTAAATCAGTCAATAAGAGATTTTTTTGTGTGACCTCCAAAATTAGGTGGGATGACGATCCTGGCCAGCAGGCAGCAGCTGTGAAAGACAAGATGACTGCCTTTTCTCCTTAAGAATGAGGAACATCCGGACACGGTGGCTCATGGCTGTAATCCCAATCCTGACTGAGGTGGGCAGATCACCTAAGGTCAGGAGTTCAAGACCAGCCTGGCCAACATGACAAACCCTGTCTCTACTAAAAATACAAAATTTAGCCAGACGTGGTGGTGCACGCTTGTAATCGCTGCTACTTTGGAGGATGAGGCACAAGAATCACTTGAACCCAGGAGGCAGAGATTACAGTAAGCCAAGAGTGTGCCACTGCACACCATCCTGGGTAACAGAACAAGACTATCTAACAAAGAAAAAATAATAAGGAGGATAAAATCTCCCAGGGGAGAATGAGAAGGAGAAAGATTAGGGACAGGGCTTAGCTTCAGTTCACCCCACTAGAACATTCTTTCATGCACTCCTACTGATCACAAAAGTCACACCACTACTTCACTGATTCTATATCTGCAAATAGTCATGCAAAGAGAGTAGTCATTATGTATGGTTCTTCTGTGCTCTCAAAATGTGTAAACATGGCTTTTATTTAAAGAATTCCAGAAACTGGTTTTAGGCAATTCAAATATCAAATCAAGATTGTGAAATGTTCCAACAAGGGAAGGAATGCTGAACAATTGATTTATAGCCTTTTTGCCACAGGCCAAACAACGACATGGCCCATTACTAAATATAACTATCACAACCAGATATGGTGACCTGCATACCCCACCCCTCATGTCTTTTGCCTAATCCAGCCTTCATACCTTACCCCTGATGTTAAATGCCATACTTTGACTAAGGCTGTTTTTGGGGAGCCAGCTGGAAAATTCTTGCACCTTTGGGTTTTTCCTTGTACTCGAGCACAAGCCCCAAAATAGAGCCTTGTCTGGGAAATCTACTTGGCCTTGTGTCAATTTCCATTACATAGGGAGCCAAACAGCCTGTGATCCATAACAGAATGTGAGTTAATGTACTTGAAGATTCTTGCATTTCTCTGAAAAGCATAAAGTTATTCCTTTTTATAAGATTTTAGTAAGTCTAGGATGCACATTAAAATCTCTAGCATAGTCACTTAATGAATTGTAAAGAGAATGTATAACTAACAAAAATAAAATGAAATAATAAAAATGTAATAGAAAATAAGAAACAAGAACAACAACTTAAAGTATAGTGAGACAGAACAAAATAAAAGAAAATATTCAAAGGAAGATGCTAGATGTGATTTGCAAATGTCAGTAATCACTTTGAAAAAGAATGGATCTTTTTTTAGTTCATTCAAACTGCCATACCAAAGCATCATAAACTAGATAGCTTATAAAGCATCAGAATTTTATTATCACATTTCTGTAGGCTGAGAAATCCATGATCCAGGTGCAGGGAGATTCCATGACCGGTTGTGGGCCCATTGACTTGGGCCTTCTCAATGTTTGTGCCAGGGCACTAACCTACTCATGAGGGCTCCACCCATATGACCTAAAAACCTTCCAAAAGACTTCACCTCTGAATACCATGACCTTACAGGATAGATTTTCAACCTATAAGGGTTGAATTTGAAGGATACAAAGACATTCTGACCATAGCAGGTCACATACTACAGTTTTAAAAAATGTCAGATAAGATGAAAACAAAATTCAACTATATGACGCATAAAAGAAACACTTTATATAGGAAGACAGAGCAAATAATATAAAAAAAGTTATAGAAACACTAACAAAACAAATCTTACTTAGCTGTTATAATATTAAACATAGATTTTCTGAAAAGTGCAATTAGATAAAGTGAATTATTTCAAAACAATAAAAAGGTCATGTTAGAAATACATGTACTTGATAGTATGACTACAACATATATAAAGGAAACACTGAGAGAATTAGAAGACATAACATAAACCTACAATCAGATCAATAGTTTTTATAATTTCAATATAATTATCAATACATCCAATAAATACAAATGTGGCAAAGAAATTGGACAATAAAAATGTCAACAATCAGAGTTGTAATATTTTAAGTCTAAGGGAAACTAAAAAAAAAAAAAAACTTGCAAATAAGCAAAACGAAGCACAAGTGACCAATATTAAGATCGTAAAAGAGAGCATCGTATCAGTGTCTTACGCACTAAAAAATAAAATTGAATCTGTAAATCTCGCTTTAAAAACTCCAATTCTTTACTTTTTAACCAAATAAAATTTAATGCATATAACAATACTAAATATTTTTAAAAGATCATCATTCCCTTTTTGCCAAAACCAGTCAGGGACATGCAGAAGAATATCACTGGCTATTAGTCCTCATGAGCATAGGTGCAAAAATACTAAAGAAATCTCAGTATTCTGAATCTAGACAATGGATAAAAATGGTAATGTAATGCTCACTTTTTGGTTGACTGTAAGAATAAAAGTTGATTTAGCATCTAAAAATTCAACAATTTAATATAATTTGCACTATTAACAGGGTAAAAGAGATGTAAAAAATATGTCATCATTTCATGGAATTTTTTTTCACAAAAAGGAATGGAAGAAAACACTCAATATAGTAAAGAGTATCAAACAATTCTTTTACAACAAATACCACCCCTTTCAGTGAAATAAAAACACTTTCTCTTTTAGCTCAGAAATGGGGAACAATGCCTATTCCTATTTAATACTTTATTAAAACAGAAATGTCGGCCGGGCATGGTGGCTTATGCCTGTAATCCCAGCACTTTGGGAAGCCGAAGCAGGCAGATCACGAGGTCAGGAGATCGAGACCATCCTGGCTAACAGAGTGAAACCCCGTCTCTACTAAATAAATACAAAAAATTAGCCAGGCATGGTGGCACGTGCCTGTAGTTCCAGCTACTCAAGAGGCTGAGGCAGGAGAATCGCTTGATCCCAGGAGGCGGAGGTTGCAGCAAGCCAAGATTGTGCCACTGCACTCCAGTTGGTTCATGGCTGGGGCCTGTCCTTGCACCCAGCATTTCTAAGCATGCTTCTCAGCTTTCTTTTTCTTCAACCATGGTGTTTACATCATTTCTATATCAACTTTCAGTGTTTTGTGTCAAAAGATCTGTTCCACGTGATGGCTTACTCCGTATTTTGGTTTATCTCCTGTCTTCATTAATTTTGACATTAGTATTCTTTAAAAGTTAATATGTATTAAAGTTGATATTCATTTAATCTTTCATTGGGGAAATTTAAATTCCAGCTATTAAATTCTAAATTCTTAATTAAAAGGGTGATTTTTTTTTCTGGGAATATAAATAAACATGTAAAATTGTATATTAAGTAAGTCTTTTTATACTCTGGACACTAACCTTTTTTAAAAACAATAGAGATTTATTAATTATACACTAAAAATTGAAATAAACTTTCCTGGCTGTTATTTCTTGACATATATATGTAGTTTTAAAAAATTAAACAATTAACCAATCAATAATTAACCAATTCAATTAACTGAGCTCCATTTCAAAGCTGGCCATATTTTAACACTATAAATTTAGATATTTAGTGCTGTTGTTTGGATGTGGTTTGTCCCTGCCAAAATTCATGTTGAAATTGAATCGCCAATGTAAAGATATTGGGAGGTGATGCTTGTAAGAGGGGATGAGTTTATTAAACCAGATTAATATATTTATGGAGTGACTGGGTTAGTTCTCCAAGGAATGAACTAGTTCTTATAGGACTGAATTAGTTACTGTGAAAGCAGATTTTGTAAATTGAGGTTGCTTCTTGTTTTTGGTCGCTTTTGATACACTCATTTTCTTCTCCTCTTCTCTACCATGTTATGACATGGGCCTCACCAGAAGCCATCCAGATGCTGATGCCATCCTTCTTGAACTTCCCAGTCCCCAGAATGATGAGCTAAATAAACCTATCATCTTTATAAAATACTCAGTCTCAGGTATTCTGTTATGGCAATGCAGAACAGACTAAGACACCTAGAAAACATCAGCACCTAAATATCTTTTATTAACCACTCTGGGATGATCAGAGAAAACTGCAGAGACCACATATAGAAATTCTACAGTTAACTAAATAGTTCTCATTTGATATAATAAACAACCAATATCATTTATGTGTTTAATATGTATATTTTAATAGATAATATATGCATACTAAATATATACATTTAATATGGGTTTTACATTTCCGTTCATAGACATGATATTCATATGCATAAAAACAATAATAAGATAATATACCAATAACATTCACATTTTCCTTATTATGGGAAATGTGATGTTTTAAGCATTTTTCTTAATATAAAATAATATAGTTAGTACATTCTCTAATTCTCATGTCAATTCCCTGAGGTAGTATTTTATTTTATTTTATTATTATTTATTATTATTATTATTATTATTATTATACTTTAAGTTCTAGGGTACATATGCATAACGTGCAGGTTTGTTACATATGTATACTTGTGCCATGTTGGTGTGCTGCACCCATCAACTCGTCATTTACATCAGGTATAACTCCCAATGCAATCCTTTCCCCCTCCCCCCTCCCCATGATAGGCCCCAGTGTATGATGTTTCCCTTCCCGAGTCCAAGTGATCTCATTGTTCAGTTCCCACCTATGAGTGAGAACATGCGGTGTTTGGTTTTCTGGTCTTGCGATAGTTTGCTGAGAATGATGGTTTCCAGCTGCATCCGTGTCCCTACAAAGGACACAAATTCATCCTTTTTTATGGCTGCATAATATTACATGGTGTGTATGTGCCACAATTTCTTAATCCAGTCTGTCACTGATGGAAATTTGGGTTGATTCCAAGTCTTTGCTATTGTGAATAGTGCCGCAATAAATATACATGTGCATGTGTCTTTATAAGCAGCATGATTTATAATTCTTTGGGTATATACCCAGTAATGGGATGGCTGGGTCATATGATATTTCTAGTTCTAGATCCTTGAGGCATCGTCGTACTGTTTTCCATCATGATTGAACTAGT
This sequence comes from Chlorocebus sabaeus, assembly GCF_047675955.1. NCBI lineage: Eukaryota > Metazoa > Chordata > Mammalia > Primates > Cercopithecidae > Chlorocebus > Chlorocebus sabaeus. The sequence goes on along the minus strand of NC_132906.1, from coordinate 64,437,094 downwards.
TTACAATTCCACCAACAGTGTAAAAGTGTTCCTATTTCTCCACATCCTCTCCAGCACCTGTTGTTTCCTGACTTTTTAATGATTGCCATTCTAACTGGTGTGAGATGGTATCTCATTGTGGTTTTGATTTGCATCTCTCTGATGGCCAGTGATGATGAGCATTTTTTCATGTGTCTGTTGGCTGTATGAATGCCTTCTTTTGAGAAATGACTGTTCATATCCTTTGCCCACTTTTTGATGGGGTTGTTTGTTTTTTTCTTGTAAATTTGTTTGAGTTCTTTCTAGGTTCTGGATATTAGCCCTTTGTCAGATAAGTAGATTGCAAAAATTTTCTCCCATTCTGTAGGTTGCCTGTTCACTCTGATGATAGTTTCTTTTGCTGTGCAGAAGCTCTTTAGTTTAGTGAGATCCCATTTGTCAATTTTAGCTTTTGTTGCTGTTGCTTTTGGTGTTTTAGACATGAAGTTCTTGCCCATGCCTATGTCCAGAATGGTATTACCTAGGTTTTCTTCTAGGGTTTTTATGGTATTAGGTCTAACATTTAAGTCCCTAATCCATCTTTAATTAATTTTCGTATAAGGAGTAAGGAAAGGATCCAGTTTCAGCTTTCTACCTGTGGTTAGCCAATTTTCCCAGCACCATTTATTAAATAGGGAATCCTTCCCCATTTCTTGTTTTTCTCAGGTTTGTCAAAGATCAGATGGCTATAGATGTGTGGTATTATTTCTGAGGACTCTGTTTTGTTCCATTGGTCTATATCTCTGTTTTGGTATCAGTACCATGCTGTTTTGGTTACTGTAGCCTTGTAGTATAGTTTGAAGTCAGGTAGCGTGATGCCTCCAGCTTTGTTCTTTTGCCTTAGGATTGTCTTGGCAATGTGGGCTCTTTTTTGGTTCCATATGAACTTTAAAGTAGGTTTTTCCAATTCTGTGAAGAAACTCATTGGTAGCTTGATGGGGATGGCTTTGAATCTATAAATTACCTTGGGCAGTATGGCCATTTTCATGATATTGGTTCTTCCTATCCATGAGCATGGTATGTTCTTCCATTTGTTTGTGTCCTCTTTTATTTCACTGAGCAGTGGTTTGTAGTTCTCCTTGAAGAGGTCCTTTACATTCCTTGTAGGTTGGATTCCTAGGTATTTTATTCTCTTTGAAGCAATTGTGAATGGAAGTTCATTCATGATTTGGCTCTCTGTTTGTCTGTTACTGGTGTATAAGAATGCTTGTGAGTTTTGCACATTAATTTTGTATCCTGAGACTTTGCTGAAGTTGCTTATCAGCTTAAGGAGATTCTGGGCTGAGACAATGGGGTTTTCTAAATATACAATCATGTCATCTGCAAACAGGGACAATTTGACTTCTTCTTTTCCTAACTGAATACCCTTGATTTCTTTCTCTTGCCTGATTGCCCTAGCCAGAACTTCCAACACTATGTTGAATAGGAGTGGTGAGAGAGGGCATCCCTGTCTTGTGCCAGTTTTCAAAGGGAATTTTTCCAGTTTTTGCCCATTCAGTATGATATTGGCTGTGGGTTTGTCATAAATAGCTCTCATTATTTTGAGATACGTTCCATCAATACCGAATTTATTGAGAGTTTTTAGCATGAAGGGCTGTTGAATTTTGTCAAAGGCCTTTTCTGCATCTACTGAGATAATCATGTGGTTTTTGTCTTTGGTTCTGTTTATATGCTGGATTGTGTTTATTGATTTGCGAATGTTGAACCAGCCTTGCATCCCAGGGATGAAGCCCACTTGATCATGGTGGATAAGCTTTTTGATGTGCTGCTGGATCCGGTTTGCCAATATTTTATTGAGGATTTTTGCATCGATGTTCATCAGGGATATTGGTCTAAAATTCTCTTTTTTGTTGTGTCTCTGCCAGGCTTTGGTATCAGGATGATGTTGGCCTCATAAAATGAGTTAGGGAGGATTCCCTCTTTTTCTATTGATTGGAATAGTTTCAGAAGGAATGGTACTAGCTCCTCCTTGTACCTCTGGTAGAATTCAGCTGTGAATCCATTTGGTCCTGGACTTTTTTTCGTTGGTAGGCTATTAATTATTGCCTCAATTTCAGAGCCTGCTATTGGTCTATTCAAGGATTCAGTTTCTTCCTGGTTTAGTCTTGGGAGAGTGTAAGTGTCCAGGAAATTATCCATTTCTTCTAGATTTTCTAGTTTATTTGCATAGAGGTGTTTATAGTATTCTCTGATGGTAGTTTGTATTTCTGTGGAGTCGGTGGTGATATCCCCTTTATCATTTTTTTATTGCATCAATTTGATTCTTCTCTCTTTTCTTCTTTATTAGTCTTGCTCACGGTCTATCAATTTTGTTGATCTTTTCAAAAAAACCAACTCCTGGATTCATTGATTTTTTGGAGGGTTTTTTGTGTCTCTATCTCCTTCAGTTCTGCTTTGATCTTAGTTATTTCTTGCCTTCTGCTAGCTTTTCAATGTGTTTGCTCTTGCTTCCCTAGTTCTTTTAATTGTGATGTTAGAGTGTCAATTTTAGATCTTTCCAGCTTTCTCTTGTGGGCATTTAGTGCTATAAATTTCCCTCTACACACTGCTTAAAATGTGTCCCAGAGATTCTGGTATGTTGTATCTTTGTTCTCATTGGTTTCAAAGAACATCTTTATTTCTGCCTTCATTTTGTTATGTACCCAGCAGTCATTCAGGAGCAGGTTATTCAGTTTCCATGTAGTTGAGCAGTTTTGATTGAGTTTCTTAGTCCTAAGTTCTAGTTTGATTGCACTGTGGTCTGAGAGACAGTTTGTTATAATTTCTGTTCTTGTACATTTGCTGAGGAGTGCTCTACTTCCAATTATGTGGTCAATTTTGGAATAAGTGTGATGTGGTGCTGAGAAGAATGTATAATCTGTTGATTTGGGGTGGAGAATTCTGTAGATGTCTATTAGTTCTGCTTGCTGCAGAGAGGAGTTCAATTCCTGGATATCCTTGTTAACTTTCTGTCTCGTTGATCTGTCTAATGTTGACAGTGGGGTGTTGAAGTCTCCCATTATTATTGTATGGGAGTCTAAGTGTCTTTGTAAGTCTCTAAGGACTTGCGTTATGAATCTGCATGCTCCTGTATTGGGTGCATATATATTTAGGATATTAGCTCTTCCTGTTGAATTGATCCCTTTACCATTATGTAACGGCCTTCTTTGTCTCTTTTGATCTTTGATGGTTTAAAGCGTGTTTTATCAGAGACTAGTATTGCAACCCCCACTTTTTTTTGTTCTCCATTTGCTTGGTAAATCTTCCTCCATCCCTTTATTTTGAGCCTATGTATATCACTGCATGTGAGATGGGTCTCCTGAATACAGCAGAGTGATGGGTCTTGACTCTTTATCCAGTTTGCCAGTCTGTGTCTTTTAATTGGAGCACTTAGTCCATTCACATTTAACATTAATATTGTTATGTGTGAACTTGATCCTGCCATTATGATATTAACTGGTTATTTTGCTCATAAGTTGATGCAGTTTCTTCCTAGCCTCGATGGTCTTTACATTTTGGCATGTTTTTGCAATGGCTGGTTCCGGTTGCTCCTTTCCATGTTTAGTGCTTCCTTCAGGGTCTCTTGTAAGGCAAGCCTGGTGGTGACAAAATCTCTAAGCATTTTGTCATGGTTTTCATCTCTGTCAGTTTGTTTATGGCCTTCTCTGCATTAATTATTCTAGTTATCAATTCTTCCACTCTTTTTTCAAGATTTTTAGTTTCTTTGCCCTGGGTACGTAATTCCTCCTTTAGCTCTGAGAAGTTTGATGGACTGAAGCCTTCTTCTCTCATCTCGTCAAAGTCATTCTCTGTCCAGCTTTGATCTGTTGCTGGCGATGAGCTGCGCTCCTTTGCAGGGGAAGATGCGTTCTTATTTTTTGAATTTCCAGCTTTTCTGTCCTGCTTTTTCCCCATCTTTGTGGTTTTATCTGCCTCTGGTCTTTGATGATGGTGACGTACTGATGGGGTTTTGGTGTGGGTGTCCTTCCTGTTTGTTAGTTTTCCTTCTAACAGTCAGGACCCTCAGCTGTAGGTCTGTTGGAGATTGCTTGAGGTCCACTCCAGACCCTGTTTCCCTGGGTATCAGCAGCAGAGGCTGCAGAAGATAGAATATTGCTGAACAGCGAGTGTACCTGTCTGATTCTTGCTTTGGAAGCTTCCTCTCAGGGGTGTACTCCACCGTGTGAGGTGCGGGGTGTCGGTCTTCCCCTAGTGGGGGATGTCTCCCAGTTAGGCTACTCAGGGTCAGGGACCCACTTGAGCAGGCAGTCTGTCCATTCTCAGATCTCAACCTCCATGTTGGGAGATCCACTGCTCTCTTCAAAGTTGTCAGACAGAGTCGTTTGTGTCTGCAGAGGTTTCTGCTGCTTTTGTTGTTGTTGTTGTTGTTGTTGTTTAGCTGTGCCCTGTCCCCAGAGGTGGAGTCTACAGAGACAGGAAGGCCTCCTTGAGCTGCTGTTAGCTCCACCCAGTTCGAGCTTCCCAGCGGCTTTACTTACTTAAGCCTCAGCAATGGCAGGCACTCCTCCCCCAGCCTCGCTGCTGCCTTGCTGTTAGATCGCAGACTGCTATGCTAGCAATGAGGGAGGCTCTGTGGGCGTGGGACCCTCCCAGCCAGGTGTGGGATATAATCTCCTGGTGTGCCCATTTGCTAAGACCCTTGGTAAAGCACAGTATTGGGGTGAGAGTTACCCGATTTTCCAGGTGTTGTGTGTCTCAGTTCCCCTGGCTAGGAAAACGGATTCCTTCCCCCTTGCGCTTCCCAGGTGAGGCGATGCCTCGCCCTGCTTCAGCTCTCGCTGGTCGGGCTGCAGCAGCTGACCAGCACCGATTGTCCGGCACTCCCTAGTGAGATGAACCCAGTACCTCAGTTGAAAATGCAGAAATCACCGGTCTTCTGTGTCGCTCGCGCTGGGAGCTGGAGACTGGAGCTGTTCCTATTCGGCCATCTTGCTCTGCCCTCGTATTTTATTATCATACATCTATATATGAAGTAACTAAATAGAAGAGAGTTTTGAGAACTGCCTCAAATGACAAAACCATAAGTTAACACCTTGCAGTGCAGTTCCAGAGTGGTACTTTTGGTTATAATACAATATGGTGCCTCATATACTTAGGATTGTGTCCTGTTTAGAAAAAATTGAGAAAAAGCCGAAGTAGTTATTTTTTATAACTCCATCTGTGTATACTTTTGTGTTGTTACAATTGCCCACCTCTGAAATGTTCTTAGAATTGCTTAAAGATATCTCAATGCAGAGGTTAGTCACTCATGCATTAATTATTTTTTTCTTCTTTTTTTCTTTGTTAAGCTCTTCATCCATTTCAGGTTAATTTTTCTAAAATTGAACTATCAAAAAACATTTTATGTTTGCACTCTATTTTTGATATTGTTTCTTCCTGAATAGTTTGAGTACAAAAAAACATTTCTTAATAACAGCTTGGTAAGTCTCAATTTTCTGGAATAGCTTTTTCAAACTTGGGCATAGATATCTTTATAAGTACATCAAGAGTTTACTAAGTGTATTGGATAATAAGAGGAAATATATTTTCAGAACCTCATCGTTTTCCTAAAACTGAAGTGCCTAAAATGCATTTCTAATGGAGGCAACATGCTGGGACTGTTTTTACAAGACCTCTTTCACAATCATTCTACTATCACTTTATAATTAAAGTGTTTATCTTTGACCAATCACAAATTTTCAGCTTTTGCATTCTTCTTTGAATATATAGATCTCTAGCATTAAAACAAATTGTTATGTTAGTATCTAAAATATGTTAACAGTTACATTCTTTGTAAATATTTATGTTATGCAAATATTTGATACCATGGTTTTAAAAAATATTTTCAGGAATACTTGAGCAAAATATTGGAAGGCCATAGTTCTAAGTTATTACATAAGACCAAAGTTATTATAGCTGCCTAAGTGCCATACCAGATTATTTAACAGAGTTTCAGGGAAACTTTTTCTAAGTTCTGTAATAATAGAGTGTGTATTTATTTTAATCCACAAATAGTGCTTTTTAACAAACATTTGGTAATACAAATGGCAGCTAAGTAAAATTTGCAATATCCTTAGGCTAATAAATACTTCTCTTTAGATAACAACGTTTTATATTATCCACTGTAATAAATATTGCCAATATAGTAGATCATGTTGTTAATTTAAAGTCAAAAACCCAATGTAGAAATCTTGGTTTCATCCCTTCTGTGAAGATTTGCAGGTAAATTAGTTTCTCAATGTGATAATTTTTATCTGTAAGAGAAGGGGGTTATTATATTTCTCTCCTGTGTTTATTGTGAAGCATCTAAGATATATCAAAGTATGTTCATGTAATAAAGTGACAGACAGTCATATAGTAATCACATAGACTGAACTGAATACACATAGACCAAATTTGAATCTTGTGTCTGGAAATTATCAAGTGACTTTTTAAGGCAAGGTTTTATTTTTCATGTATACCAAGATAATAATTATCTCAAATTTTCCCCTAGCAGAAATATTGAGGAGGATTAAGTGAGGTAATTTATTTAGTGTTTTCAGCATGTGTGCACACATACACGCACACACACACAAACAATAAAAACAAAGCAAAACAACAACAAAAAATATTCATCAAACAAATATTGATGGGACACTTAGTTCAGTCACTATCAAGCCTCTTGATATATGTAATTGGGCAAAACAAAGATCCCTGGCCTCATCGTATTTAAAGTCTAATAAGCTGACATATAATACAGAATATCCATCACATTTACACAAAATGCAGATGAAGGTGCAGATAATGGCTTGTACCAAAGTGAGGAGGACATAAGCAGTTAAGGCAGTAATAAGCATTCAGGGTCTTGATACACTTATTTGAAAGGTAAACCTACAAGATTTGCCTGTGTGGCCTAAGAAACTGGCCCTTGACTGATATCAGAAAGCTTGCACGAGGACCCTGTCAGATGGATCAGGAATAAGGATTCAAGTTCAGTTTTGACATGATAAGTTTGGATACTGATTAAAAAGTTCAAGTGAAGATGTGGGAGCAGTCAGAAAACACAAGGCTGAACTTCACTCTAGTGGGTAAACATAGAAATTCACATTTGGGAGTCATCAGCATCTCAATTATATTTATAGTCTCAAGAGATAAAAGATGTGATTTCTGAGAAATATATTCTAAACTTTTCCAATGTGAAGCCGTTGGGGAGTGAGGAGTAGATGTGAAAGGAAGTGTCAAGGTGATAAGAAGAAAGTCATTATATTGCCAAGCCTAGGAAGATAAGTATAGAAAGCGAGTGAACAAAAGTGTCAAGTCCTCCAGAGACGGCAGAGAATATGAAAAACAAGAATTGGCCATATCTTATTTAGCTTCATGTGGCACAAATGATCTTGATGTGAGGACATCATTAAGTAATGGAACAAAAGTCTGATGAAATATGTTTTAGAAAGAAAAGGTTAAGAAGATTTTGAGAGAATAAATATAGAAAGACTTTTTGAAGGAGTTTTGCAACTAAAGAGAAACAGAAGCTTCAGTGAAATAGGAAGCAAAATCAGTAGTGTAAATGAGGTGGTGGTAGGAGACTTTGAAGACTTGAGAAGAATTGAACTTGCTGTCCCAGAGAATGGAAATCTAAAGAATTCAGGAAATAAAAGATGATTATTCTTTAATGTGCAGGTGTAAAATGCCTATCTGGGGTGGATGCAGTAAATGAATCAATGAAAACAAATTTAGGATTTTTATTAATAAAGTGAATGGAAATAGCGGTAGAAAGCTTCAAGTTAAAAGCAAATGACTCATGATGGTATGTGACATTAAATGTAATGATAATAAAATGTGACTAGATTAGATTATTCTTACGGAAGTAGTTTCTAGACGTTACTGTGTAAAATTAAGTTTCTAGTTTTACTAATTAGATCTGTTACTGCTAATTATAACAACTTCGAATAAAGACTGCAAAAGATTATACTACAAAAATTAAACTAAAAATTATAAGATTTCCTAAATAATTTATATATAATAGAACAAAAAACACACAAAACAACCCTTTTCCTGAAAATACAATAAAATCTGTGATATTGCATGAGATGTCTGACTAAATATCAAATCATATTGAGTACTTTTGAGCAATTGTTGGTAAGCAATGATATAATATGATAGAATTTTTTTCAAAAATTAGGCAATTTGAAAAGCCTTATGTTGTCCAATAAAAAAATAGAAATGAAGTACTACTCTTAACTGGATGATAACATTAAAAGTGATTTTCTATTGAAACAAAAATGTAGACATAGCTATTGGGTAGGAAAGTGCTAAGAATACAAATAAGCCAAAATCTTCATCTTTTATAGCAGTAAGGTGAATAACAATGTATAATATACAACTTGTAAATAAAGATATAACAGTGTTGGAAAACAGTAAAACAGTGAAAAGTACTGCCTCTAGAAAGCAGGATGGTGTTTGGAAAAAAAACAACAAGGAGCTTCTGCTATTTTTTTCAATTAATTTATAGCACTATATAACATTAAAACCACATATATTTATTACTATATATAAAGGAAAAACAACTTAAAATTATTTAAGGAGAAAAAAACCTTCAAAATATCAAATAAAGTCTAAGGGTAGAACAGATAAAGTGTTTATAAGGTTTTACAACATAAACCTTATAAAATAACACCCATCCTATACAAGACAGAATTTTTATGGGACATCAAATGTTTCACAGCTCACATGAAAAAAGAGTTAGTTGGGTAAAATAAACTATCACAAAATATGTCTTCTTGAAGTTTTAAAGATTGATGGATACAATGCCTTTTTATCAGAGATGTAAAAATATGTGTTTTAATTTGCCATCTTTTGAAAATTATTTTTATAAGCATGATTTGATACATTTTAGGAATAATATTGCATCCAATTTAAATTGTGATGAAAAGGAATAGATGTGTTTTACTTCCTCTCCCCTAAGCAATTGAGGGAGATTATGACTACTTTTTTGGAAGTGATTAAGAAAAGCATAATGAGTCACAAATTCTGGAAGTTGAACAGAGCTGAAATGGTAAATTATTTCAGAGCAGATGTTAAAGGATGAAACTGACAGTTGAGAGAAAAGAGTATGTATTAGAGAACTAGAATAATCTTTTTAGAGCCCTTTCTTATAGCCCACTTTTGACAGACACAACTTCCCAAATCAATGATTATATGAAAACACTTGCTTTGAAGAGAGATATTTTAAAATTCCTAAGTACTGTAATTCTAACTATTAAAAACATTTCTACAGGCAAGTATTCTGTAATAATAATGACAGGATGTATCATCAACAATTACTAGTAATACTTATAGATATCTACCCTCTGTAAAATATTTACCATAAATAGGATTGAAATAATTTTTAAAAATCTCTATTTTATGTGTTCAGAATGAGGCCAAATCATACAGAGAGGTTGTATAAGTTGGCCATGGTTTTACAAATTACTTACATTTCTGGAGACAGAAATCAATTTTCATTTTTTTTCCCCAAAGATCTAAACTTGTCCACAGCCCTGGGCTATTGTAAATAGTTGAGATAACTCTGTTTGTTTATTTGGTTGTGCTTATTTTTGTTTTCATAAAGAATTATATTGTCAATCAAAAATATTTAACTTACAAATTATATTTCCATTAATTTTGAATGTATGCTTATGAGTAGCACAATGTCACCTAATTCACCAATGTAACCATATATTTTAGAGATTAAACACACAGACACTTCAAGGAAAATTTCTCATCTGTTCCCTTGTTGAAATAAAAAATATGATTACCTACTGCATCAGGCAAAATAGTAAGCCTCCAAATGTATTAATGTCCTACTTCTCAATACCATGTGAATTAGTTAAATTACATGGCAATTGGGAAATAAAGTTGCAGATAAAATGAAAGTGCTAATTGGAGAGAAGATTATCCTGAGTTATCCAGCTAGGTCTAATGTAATTATGAAGATTCTTATGAATGAAAGAAGACAAAAGAGAAAGAACTAGAGATATAGCATTGGGACAAACACCGTCCCGAACCTTGTGGCTTTGTAGATGGAGGGATGGGACCATGAATTATAAATGTGGGCAGTTTCTTGAAGCTGGAAAAGTCAAAGGAATAGATTCTCCCTAGAATTTCCAGACGAAATGAAGCCCAGCTTCCTAACACCATTATGTTAACCCAGTAAGGCCCATTTTCAACTGCAATCTCTACAACTTTAAGGTAATACATTTGTGTTGTTTTAAGCGATTAAGTGTGTGATATCATTTTACAGAATAAATAAGAAATGAATACACTTATCACACATTAGGATATTTGCTATATGTAAGCAATAAACTATTAAACAAGACAGAAAAGATTATTTGTCTTATAAGAACTTAAATTTTAGAGATTAAAAAAATAAAGACATAAGCAAAAAAAAATTAGGTTGATAACATCTATGAAGAAAAAAACAAGATGTTGGGAGAGAATGAAAAGGAAGACCTATTTAAGTAGGTCTGCACTCTGTAGACAGTAGAATCTGTCACACGAAAACAACGGCCCTGATAACTATAAAATTAGGAATCAGCTAAGCTTACAATATTTTAAGAGCATTCCTAAGGCATAAAACAGTGAATCACAGATTGTGGAGTGTAGAAGACTTTGACGTTTAAGGAACAGAATCACAACACTTTGACGAGAAACAGCTTACCAAGTAGAAGAGTGTAAGTATTGATTTTGGAAAAACAGTTGAAAGTAGATTACGCAAACCTATTTGGCTATGATAGGTAGTTGAGACTTTATAGAAAGCACAGTAAAAACCATCAAATAACTTGGAAAAGAAAGTGACATTACCAAATGTTAATACGTACATATATATTGTATATAACTATATATAACTATAAATGATTTATTTCAATTTTTATTTTTAAATTGACAATAATTGTATGTATTTATAATATTTTGAAATATATGTTATTATTAACTACAGTCATTGCTATGCAATAGATCATCAAATTTATTCCTCCTGTCTAGCTGAACCTTTGTACTCTTTCACCAACATTTCCTCTTTTCCCATCCACCCCCTTCCCCACCAGTCTCTGATAACTACTAGTTTACTCTTTACTTCCATAATTTTGACTTTTTTGGATTTTGAATAAAAGTGAGATTATACACTATTGGTCTTTCAGTGCTTTGCTATTCCACTTAACACAAGGTCTTCTAGGTTCATCCATGTTGTCACTATTTTTTTTTTTTTTTTTCCTGAGACACAGTCTCGCTCTATTGCCCAAGCTGGAGTGCAGTGGCACCATCTCAGCTCACTGCAAGCTCCACCTCCTGGGTTCACGCCATTCTCCTGCCTCAGCCTCCCGAGAACCTGGGACTACAGGTGCCCGCCACCACACCTGGCTATTTTTTTGTATTTTTAGTGGGGACGGGGTTTCACTGTGTTAGCCAGGAGGGTCTCAATCTCTTGACCTCGTGATCCACCTGCCTCAGCCTCCCAAAGTGCTGGGATTACAGGTGTGAGCCACCGCACCCAGTTCTGTTTTATTTGTTTGTTTGTTTTTGTTTTTTTGGCTGAATAGTTTTCCACTGCGTATATATAACACATTTTAAAAATTCATTCATCTATTGATGGCTACCTAGGCTGTTTTTGTATCTTGGCTATTGTAAATAATGCTGCAATGAACACAGGAATGCAGGCATCTCTTCAACATATTGATTTCAGTTCCTTTGCAGATATACCTAGAAATAAGATTGCTGAATCATGTAACTGTAATATTAGTTTTTTTTTAAGAAGCATCTATACTGTTTTCCAAAATTGCTATACTAATTTATAATAACTCCAGGAGTGTACAAGTGTTTCCATACAACATCAATGAAGGAAATTGAAGAAAAAACCCATAACTGAAAAGATATTCTCTGTTCATAGCTTAGAAGAATTCATATTGTTAAAATGTCCATACTACTCAAAGTGACCTACAGATTTAATCTATCGCTATCAAAATTCCAATGTCATTCTTCAAAAAAATAGAAAAGAGAATGTTAAAATTCAAAAAGAACTATGAAAGACATCTATTAGCCAACGATTAGCAATCATGACCAAAAAGAACAAAGCTGGAAGCATCACACTACCAGATTTCAAAATATATTACAGAAACATAGATATCAAAACAGCATAATACTGGCATAAAAAGAGACTCATTGCTCAATGGAATTGAATAAGGAGCCCAGAAATGAACCTGAACATCTATGGTCAATTGATTTTAACAAAGGCATCAAGAATGAGCAGTTTCTTTAATAAATGGTATTTGGAAAATAATATATATATACAGAAAAAAGAAAATGGGCCATTTCTCACCCCTTATACAAGAATTGACTCAAAATAGACTAATGACCTAAACATAAGACCTCAAAGTGTAAAACTACCAAGAAAACATAGGGAAAAAGCTCTATGACCTTGGTCTAGGCAGTGATTTCTTGGATATGACCCCAACAATCGTGGAAAATGAAAGCAAACATAGACACAAGAGATTATATCAAACTAAAAAGTCTCTCCACAGGAAAGAAAACAATTGATAGAGTGAAAAACAATCCACAGATGGGAAGAAAATATTTACAAATTATGTATTGGAGAAGGGGCTCATATCTAAAATACAAAAGGAACTGAAACTAAATAACAAGATAATAAAAAATCCTGTTAAAAAAGGGGAAAGAATCTAATCAGCCATTTCTCAAAGGAAGACATGCAAAGGAGCAACAGATATGTGAACAAATGCTCAACATTTCTAATCATCAGGGAAATTTAAATTAAAATCATAATGAGACATTACCTCACACTGGTTAGATTATCAAAAAAGGAAGGATAAGTGTTGGTGAGGATGTGGAGAAACTAAATATTTTTTAGATGATTCTCTGTGGGATGGGTAATGCAGCATGAGGCATGAATAATAATAGCTTTGGAGAAGCATATGGTGATTTTGAGCAGATTAATTTCAGGGAAATGGAGACGGTAAAATAAAAAATAAATGGCAAGAGGAAATGCTAATGGCATGAATAGAGGAGGTGAAAAATCTAAAAATTATAAGTTACTCAGGTTCCAACTTAAATTAACTGGGTAGAAGACAATGCAATTTATTAGAATGACAGACATTTGCTAAGGGATCATTTCAGGAGCAAAATATGTAGTTCCATTTTAATAACTGAACTTTGAGAGAACTAGGGGGACTCTAGATAAAAATATTGTCATTTTATATATATATATTCATATGTGTGCATACAGGCAAACACACATACATAGATGGGTATCTTTGTGTGGTAAAATAATGAATTAGTTAGCATTACTTTATCTGGACTTTTAAAAAGGTAAATGTATTTTATCTATGTTACTAATATTAATTTTAATATGATTATTTGAATATATTAGCAATATATTGCTGAGGTTATAGTTAACATCATAATGTTGATGACCAAATGAACCATCTATGGGGGAAATAGATACAACTCTAAGTGAACTCTTAAGTTAACATTTATTATTACAAGTTTATAAATCAATAGTTCTTAGAAACAGCTAAAAAATCAAACTAAAACAAACGCGAAATTACTTTGATATTTTGGGAAAGTTTTTGCTGTTTGGTAAATAGATTAAAAATATATCTTAAGATGTTAAAAATAGTCCCCAAAATTGATTTAAATTAATGTATAGTAATGTTATATATTTACTAAAATGCTTACTTTTCTATCCAAACACACACTAATTGTTAATGATTTATCATTCTCAAAAGCGCACCTGCCCTGTCAAGTTTCCTGTTATTGGCATGTGGCATAATGGTGTTATCCAAATTTCACTGAGGCTAATTTAAAGAGATTTATGGCTTCTGATTGTAATTTTTCAAGTGTGAAGTGTAAGCCAGAAATCAAGGGAAAGATCAGCATAAGATTTACATTTAAAAAGACAGGAATGGACAGGATAATTCAGAAAGTGTGGAAAGGAAAGAAAGAAAAACTTGGGATGGGATCTTGAGGAACGTTGTGGTAAGATACTGAGTAAAACATGAGTAAGAAGAAAACTCCCCAAATCTGGGGTGATTTCATTCAAAATAAGACAATGAAAGAATCGTCCTCCATATTAAATGAGAGGTTAAGTCCAATAAGTATAGAAGTCTGTACTAAAGGCCGGGCGCGATGGCTCACACTTGTAATCCCAGCACTTTGGGAGGCCGAGGCAAGTGGATCAGGAGGTCAGGAGATGGAAACCATCCTGGCTAACAGGGTGAAACCCCGTCTCTACTAAAAATACAAAAAATAAAATAAAATAAAATAAACATAAAAATGAAATAAAGTAAAATAAAATAAAATAAATAGCTGGGCGTGGTGGCAGGAGCCTGTAGTCCCAGCTACTTGGGAGGCTGAGGCAGGAGAATGGCATCAACCAGGGAGGCGGAGCTTGCAGTGCGCCTAGATGGCGCCACTGCACTCCAGCCTGGGCAACAGAGTAAGACTCCATTTCAAAAAAAAACAATAGAAAAAGTCTGTACTAAAATAGGAACAGTGGGATCCAAGACTTTATTACCTAAGGTGGAAGGCTTACGGAGCATTCTCTGAGTGGCAGTGGGGAAAAAAGCCGATTGCTGAGTGAATGCTGGGCTTGGAGGCTTAGAGCAAGAGGTAATGACACTTTGTGCCCTGCTGGCAGTGCAGACAGAAGTTAGCTGTTTACCTGCGCTAAAGGGAGGAAGCAGAAATACCTGTGCATATGGAAACCAGGCCTCCTGATAATGAAGTTTTTATATATTTATTGTGAATCTATCAATTTCATTTCTGAATTATGTCTTACCATACCTACTAGGAGGGAATAATTTGTGGTTTGAGACAATGTTCTTAATGTAGGAAAACTGAATAAAAAATTCCAATAGTTCATCCTTAAATGTAGGCTAAAATGTATACCCCTAATTTAGAATTCAGTGTTCTTCACAATGTCATCCCAGCTTTCACTGAAAACATATCCTTCTATTATTCTTTATGTGGATTTTATAGCTGCCAACTAATTACAAATCCATGTGTATTCTTAACCTTGGCACCTCCACTCTCTTTACTAACAATGTGAATAACAGTCATTTCAATAAACCATTTAAATTGATGTGTAATCTTCATAAACAAAGCCTCCTCATGCCCATTCCCAATTGCTATGTCCTGTCTTCTCCCTGACAATCTTAAAGTTAATACAGTTTGGCCTATTTTAAATTTTATGTAAGTAGAATGACAGAGTGTATCTTATTTAGTGTCTGTCTGCTTCCCTTCAGTCAGTATCACATTTGTGAGTTTCATCTATGTTATCGTGAGTAATAGTGTTTTCGTTTATTGTTATTGTCGTATAGTTTTCTATCTTATTATTATCACATTGTATCTATTTAAATTTGGACAATCACAAATAATCCTGCTATTAATATGTGTGTATATCATAAGTGTATATGTACACATTTAAATGAAGACACAAATTATCTGCACAGCCAGATATTCAAAGAATCAGGGCAAGAAACACATGTCTTGAAATGATAAAATTAACAAGATCTGAATAGAAGAAAAAATTGGGCATCATCACAAACTATATTTTATATATATATACACATATATATATACAGACATACAAACATGAAGTCATAAAAGCACATATTGGCCTGGTGCCGTGGCTCACACCTGTAATCCCAGCACTTTGGGAGGCCAAGGAGGGTGGATCACTTGGGGTCAGGAGTTCGAGACCAGCCTGGTCAACATGGTGAAACCCCATCTCTAGCAAAAATACAAAAATTAGCCAGGCGTGGTGGTGCACACCTGTAATCTCAGCTACTCAGGAGGCTGAGGCAGGAGAATCGCTTGAACCGAGGAGGTGGAGGTTGCAGTGAGCCAAGATTGCATCACTGCACTCCAGCCTGGGTGACAACAGCAAAACTCTTTCAAAAAAAAACAAAAAAACAAACAAAACAAAAAAAAACCGCATACATTACCCATATCTTATAGTCTCGTTTTCTAAGATAATTAAGTTTGAGTTTCAATAACAGATGCTGAAAAATTTTAAGAAGAGGAATGTGATGGTTAATTTTAGGTGTCAACTTGAGTGGATCAAGGGATCCCCATTATACATAAAGCAGTATTTCTAGGTATGTCTGTGAGGGTGTTTCTGAAACAGACTGGCATTTGAACCAGTGGACTGAGTAAAGGAGATCCTTGTCACATAATGTGGTGGGCCTCCACCATCCAATTTGGCTGAGAGCCCAGACAGAACAAAAAGGCAGAAAAAAGGTGAGTTCTCTCTCTGTCTTCTGGAGCTGGGACACCCTCTCCTGCCCTTGGACTAGAACTTCAGGCTCTTCAGCCTTTGGACTAGGAACTTGCACCTGCTCTCCCCCAGTTTCTCAGGCATTCAGGCTTGAACTGAGAGTTACATCACCAGCTTCCCTGGTTCTAAGGCTTTTCAGAATTATACTGAGCCACACTACTGGCTTCCCTGATTCTCAAGCTTGCAAAGGGCCTGTTGTGGGACTTCCTAGCCTTTATACTCTCGTGAGACCAACCCCCCATAAGCCATCTGTCATATATCCACGTTTCTCTATATTTTCATCCTATTTGTTCTTTCTCTGGAGAACCCAATAATGCAGGGAGTTACATGATATGTTATAGTTCAGGCAAAGGATGCTGCTGGTCTGTTCTGAGTACTTACAGTCAGGATGAAGGGAACGAAGATGGATGTTGGAGGTGCTGTTGGTAAGTTAGACAAGTTGGAAAGGGAAATGATATAAAGAAGAAAGAGGCCTCAGAGACGGCTCCAGTGTTTTAAGTTGGACAACTAGGCAAATGTACTTCCTATTTCCCAAAGGCTTAGGGAGGTTTCGATTTGGTGGTGGGCAAACTAGGAAAGTTGAAATTTTATTTTGGTCTCTGTGATATAAAAAATAATGCCAAATGCAGAGGAAGTGCTCATAAATATTAATTTCTCATTTCTGTCCTTTAGAACTTTAGAAATAATGCTTTTTCATTCAGAACCACTGTTATTTGTCTAAGAGAAGACTTATTACTTAAATCAATAGGAGATAATGCATAAGAAAGAAAGCTATATATACTGCTCACCTATTAAATATTAGTTACTGTTACAGATTAGACATTTTATAAATATATTATTTAATTCTTGAAACAATTCTGTGATGTAGCTAACACTGAGGGATAATAATATACTGAGATGAAAAGAACCTAAGCAATTCTTTACGACATATTTTTCTAAGATGTAATGAGTCTGGATCAAATAAATTTTTTTGAAATATAAATTAGATGAATTTTATGTCTCTCCAAGCTGCTTCTCCCTAGGAAATCATGTTACCCCTTCATAGTAATGTTTCATACTAATGTGTGATTACTGTAACACAAGACATGACAATAATTACACATTTACAGCCACGAAGAAAGTGGTTTAGTGCCAAGACAGTTACGGATATTGTAAGTAGAGTGGAGCATGATCTTTGCAGGAAGTACTATACCTATTATATTCTGTTTTATATCAAATAAAGAATCATCATCTTAAATTTTGACTTTTTTATTCCTTAAAAACAAATCCAGTGTCAGAATGAATGCTAAAGGAGCAGATGTCTAATTTAGGACGTTTTCCAATTTCTATTAAAATAATAAAGGATTTTACAAAAACTTTATATAGAAGTTTTAAGTGGTTGGCAACGATGTAAAATTTTGCTTGACCTAAATATAAATCCAAAGTATAATAAAACAAAACCTTTTTGGCACACCCTATATTAGAATATGAAGCTACAGTATTGTAAAGGAGATACTTTGAATTGTAATTAAAATGAGCTTGCACTGAATATAATTACTGTGTTTTTGTTTTTATGACTTCACATAAGTATATTTTTTATTATTGATTTAATATGTTTATATATTTGCCTGGTTTCACATTTTCCAGATTTAATGACATCTTTTCATCATTTAGTTGACAGCTAATACATTGAATACAATGACATTATTGCTAAATATTGGTGTCAATAACTATGAATAGAATCATTTTTAAACCTCATCTTTCTTCTCTGAAACAGCTTTTTGATGCTATGTTTTTCTCTTTGATTTTGAATTTGTGCTTAGAGTATAATTTAATTATGGAGATAGGAAGAACGTTAATAAACTTTAGCCATAATATTGTCTGAAAAATCAAGTTTTATCTACAAAAGTACTAAAATATTCTAATTTATTCTAAAGTAGAAGACTACTGAGAATCATTTATAATGTAAATAGTGTTGATTAGACCTTTTATTTTTTATAAAATAGTAAAAAACTCGTTAGCACAACTATATTTGTGTGTGGTATATCTGTGTGTGTGTGTGTGTGTGTGTGTGTGTACCTTCATCATTTGCACTTATTAGCAGGGTAAGATTTTGATCTACTAACTAATGAGCTTTTTATTCTTGTTAATTCCTTTTACTCAGTACTGCTCCACTACTCCACACCCTAATGCTAAACTCTCTTTCTCCCTTTCTCTTTTTTTTTTTTTTTTTTTGAGACAAGGTCTTGCTGTGTCTCCTAGGCTAGAATGCAGTGGGGTGATCACGGTTCACTGTAGCTCAACTTCCCAGGTGCAAGGAATCCTCCCACCTCAGGCTCCTGCATAGCAGGGACTACAGGCACATGCTATCATGCCCAGATAATTTTTAAATTTGTTGTAGAGATGGGGTCTCCCTGTGTTGCCCAGGCTTGTCTTGATCTCCTGGGCTCAAGCAATCCTCCCACCTAGGCCTCCCAAAGTGCTGGGATTACAGCCATGTGCCACACCACCCAGCCTATTGCCAAACTTTCTATGTTTTGGTTTTTGTGTGTTAGGAAAATAATTTTAAAATGATAGTAAATTATTTGCCTTCAATATTTCAAAGTTAGGTATCTGGAATAAATATATATGTTCATGTATTTTTGATGTATTTTAAATTATTATTTATTTATTCACATTCCCTGTGTCTGAGATGGGATTTTTTCCCACTTTCCTCTCATTAAGAAATTGAACAAAAAATTAATGCCTGTTAGCTTGGATATTAAAACAGGTTGATACTGGAGTTGGTCTCAGAAGGAGGCCTGCTCACTGCTCCCCTACCTCCAAACTAAGCTCCTTCATAGCAAGATGGAGATGGAGCAAATGAAAGGCCAGATGTTTGGAATATCTGCTGAATGAGGTTATGATAGCCTAACTTCCCAGGTAAGATACAAGAAAACAGGTGGGCCTCATAGATAAGAAACAGTGTTCAGGCTAGTGTAAAAACAGTATGGTTAAGTACAATGTTTACGGACATGGGATGGAAGAAGACACAATTTCCATACAACCCAGCAAGGAAATAGAAGCAAGTCGATCCTTTCCCTTTGGCTAACAGAGTATTGCACTGAGAGCCAGGAAAAATAGGTCTTATTTTCAGGGCACACAAGATGTTGCAGTGTATGCTGCAATAAATGAAACGTTGAGACTCGTGCAAATGCAAACATCTAAACTGATGAGAACATAAAGGACCAGAAGAGATGATAGGAAACTCACTAGATACTACTTCAGATGCCCAACGACCAAGAACTAAAGACTAAATGACATTTTCTCCCCACTTTGCTGTGGCACTTCAAGAGTATTCTTGTAGGTACACTTTCTGAGACAAAGTTAAGGGAGACAAAAACAAACAAACAAAACTTGAATAGAATAACTTTATCTTGAATTGTGTACATTTAATTTTTCCTACAACAACCATATGAAAGTGTAGTGTGTAATTAAACTTAAGATACTCCCTCCAACAATATCTAAATTAGTTATTGAAAGAATGTGACCCCTCAGTTTTCATTATGCATTTAACTGAGGAATTGAGAAATAGGGGTCTTGCAGTAGTTACAAACTCAGACATTAACAAAAATGACATTTAATCGTGGGATTATTCTGATTATTAATCTACAGCAAGGTTCTCTGACGCAGTGGCTTCTTTCAATGATGGAGATAAGCAATGACTAAGAATAATTAATAAAATGTGGTGACAAATTATGCTTCTAAAATTTTAAGATTTCAACTGCTCAAGGAAGGCTCAATGCTGGGGTTTGATTGAATTTGTTTATGCTGACAGCATCATATATGTAGTCATTTTTATTCCTTCTCATTCATCCAAAGGTGTCAGATATTACGAACTATTAACTATTTTAGGTACTATAAAAATAAATTGCTTATTTCTATTTTAAGCAAAGAACATGAAACATTGCATTAAGGAAAGGTTACCAGATATATGGAATTTATATCTGTATTCTGATTCACATACAATGACTAAGGCAATTTAAAAAGCAAGGTAGACCTAACTTTTCATGATTTTTTTCCTATGTAATTGAGCATTGATTCTATTAAACCCTATAAATGTAAAGAAGAATAAGCATCATTAAGATCTCACACTTTTCTGGCTTGATTATATCAATGTAAATGTTTTATTTAGATTGTGTGTTTGTTAAAACATGAAGAAAGAAGTGTTTCAGCGTAATTGGGTAGGTTTAGTTATTTGTATTCTACGATCTGAGATATAAAAGTTATTTGCATTCTAAGATTTGGAATATAAAAACAATTTAAAAATCTTTAAATATCGATAGGTTCATTGAATTTTAAAACATGAAGTACTGTAACTTTATTCAAGAGCTGTGGGTTTTAACTAAAGGCTATTTCCAAATGGTAGAGAGAACAGAGCATAGGCTTGTGGCTCCTTTATACAAGGCTTATTGCCTTTTGTCTACCAAAATGGTCCAGCCACCTCCCAGGGATTCCTGGATAGAATGAGATTCCATGAATTTAAATGGAAAAATATACAACTTTATTTTCTTATGCTGTCATTGACATTTAATATTCAATTATGAACCTCAGTGGCAAACCACATCAGTAAGAGCAATACCTGTAACATTTTTACAATTAAATGTCACAGATATTTACATTCCCCATTATATTTATTGCATATTTTCATAAAAGTCACTTGTGCTCCTTACTACTTTAAAATTATGGTGTTGCATTAACATGAGGCTGTATGGTATCACTTTTATCAATGAATTGACATAGAAGCACAGAAATTTTCATATTGTAATTTTAATAGCTATGTTAAAAGAACTGGTTCCCTTTGTGATGTCATATATTCTTGTTGTTGTTGTTGTTGTTGTTGTTGTTGTTGTTGTTGTTGAGACAGAGTCTCGCTCTGTCGCCCAGGCTGGAGTGCAGTGGCGCGATGTCAGCTCACTGCAAGCTCCGCCTCCCGGGTTCACGCCATTCTCCTGCCTCAGCCTCCCGAGTAGCTGGGACTACAGGCGCCCGCCATCACCCCGGGCTAATTTTTGTATTTTTAGTAGAGACGGAGTTTCACCGGGTTAGCCAAGATGGTCTCGATCTCCTGACCTCGTGATCCACCCGCCTCGGCCTCCCAAAGTGCTGGGATTACAGGCGTGAGCCACCGTGCCCGGCCTATAATCCTACATATTCTTAAAACATTTTTTAATTTTTTTACTTTAAAAAACATTATTTTGAAAAGGAGTTCATCGTACCGCTTCACCACACTGCTTCACCACACTGCTACAAAATCTATGCCAAGCCAAAGAGAAAGAACTCTTGTTGAAAGAGAAAAGTAAGAGGAAGGAGCGATGGAGAGAGGGAGGGAGAGGAAGGTAAGACCACTGATTCCTGAGATCTCACTTTCCCTTATTCACTCAGTGCCCGCAGAAAGAGTATCTCATGGGTAATAGGACACATGTGACATTTCTGGACTTGTAAATACGTCATAGGAAACTACCTTCCCTCTGAACCTAACATGAAATCTTCCCACAGAGCTGCCTCAGACGGGGAAGCTCAGATGACATTCCTGCATTGTCTGCATGTGCTTCTGACATGGGACGTGGTACCTGTCAATCTGAAATATTGATTTCTCATATGCTATGCCCACGGAAAGAACCCTAATCTACTTCTCAGTTTGTATGGAGAATTCATTCATCTAGCCAGTGTACTGTGTACTCTGCCCTGAGAGTTTTGTTCCTTCTTGCCTTCCTTCTTTTCCTTCCATCAGTCTTCCCTCCAATGATGATTAATTTTGTTATTTCACATTTTAAAATCAGTTCAATAATTTATTGTGTGGCTTTTCATAGATGATTATTATGAGTCAATTTAACTGTGCTGTGGGTACTCAAACATTTGGTCAAACATTATTCTAGATGTTTCTGTAAGGATGGTTTTGGAGGAGATTTACATTTAAATTTGTAGACTGAGTAAAGCAAATTGGCCACCCCAATGTGGGTGGGTCTTCAATTTGCAGACTCACCCTGCAGATCTCAGGATTTCTTAGCTCCCATAATTTCATGTGCCTATTTCATATATAAAACATCTCTCTGTGTCTCTCTTTTTCTGTCTCTCTCGATGGGATGTATCAGCACTTCCCTTCCCTAGTCTTTTCTTTCTTCTCTTCCTCCTTTTCCCAGTGTAGGAGCTGTCTCTTCCTCCCTCTCTCTCACTTTCTCTCTCTCTTTTCTTCGTTCCTTCCTCCCCACCTCCCTTGTTTCTTTCCTTCCTTCTTTCCTCCCTCCCTTCCTTCCTCCCTTCTCTCCTTCCTTCCTTTCATCTTTTGTTTTCTATGAATTATTGTCCAAATTCATTCTCAACATTTTCTGAGCTAGTACATTTATCTCAAGAAATTTTTTTTTTTCTAATCAATATAAAAACATGCTATACCTATGAAACTTTATGCTTCTTAAGTTTCACAGAACTTGTTTTTTAGGAGGATCATTATAAATATGTATGGATATTAATAACAAAGCTTATAAATGTGAAGTATTTTTTCTAAAACCCATCTTTAGAGCAAATATGTTATATACATACTACAAATATACTCACACAGCTAGAGACTTTATTTATTATATGGATAATTTATGTATATTATCTGATTCTGATGCTTGCAATGAAATCTAAGATTTTTGTTCTAACTGTGCATTTAAAAGAAATATTACAAAAATATATTTATCTCCCTAGGTGTCTGTCTACAATTGGAAGCATTATCAGTGTAATTAGTTTCATTGCACATATAATTCTCTGATATGCCACTATTAAATTCTTAAATCATTGGGTCAAAAAGGGATTTCTCTTTCTTACTACAAGAATACAAAAACTCTAATACAAACATTACCATTAAATTGTTGAAGTACTTATTGTATTCATGATCTCCCTTTAAAAAAACCAATCTTTTAATTTTTAAATATAGGTTTTTATAACTATTGTTTAATATATGAAGTACTTCCACTATTATGTTGAGATTCTGAGATTTCTTACTAAAATTTGTCAATTTTTCTCATAGATCATTGTGAGGTTTGAAACATGTCCACATAGTTCTCCATGTGTTAATGGAAAACATTGGTTTCTGCCTGATTTTATATTTGATTTCTGATCAATTGGAAATGATTTTTGCCCTCTTAATCAAAGTATTTAATAGTCATTTTATTTTATGAGAATTTATTTTTCAAAATTATAGCTATATTTTGAACACATTAACTCTGGAATTACATACGTTAATGACTGGGTGTGAACCAATAAGAGGTATGAGATACACACACACACACACACACACATATACACACACACTTTCTCTTGCTGGAAACTAGTATGTCTTTCTATTCTCTCTTTCTTTTTCTTTTGTATTTATCATTTTCCATATTTTTATGTGGTTATTTTTGAGGGATAAGTGAGCATAATATGTCCTTAATAACTCTCCCTCTTACATCAGAAAATAGCTTTAACTATTAGATTGATCACTCTGTGAGGCCAGAGTTTCTTAGAATGCAGACAATAGACATTATTTGGATACCTATGTGGTCTCAGGTGCTGTGTTTGACATAGTTTTTTTTTTTTTTTTTTTTTTAAAGTAACATTAAGTTATTCTTTAACAACTTACACATATATTGTTGTGGGGAGGAGCAAAAAAGCAAATACAAAAACATGAAAATGGCTGGGCACAGTGGCTCATGCCTGTAATTCCAACACTTTTGGAGTCCAAGACGGGAGGATCACAAGATCAGGAAATTGAGACCATCTTGGCCAACATGGTGAAACCCCATCTCTACTGAAAATACAAAAATTAGCTGGGTGTGGTGACACATGCCTGCAGATTCAACTACTCCGGAGGCTGAGGCAGGAGAATCACTTGAACCTGGGAGGCAGAGTTGCAGTGAGCAGAGATTGCACAAATGCACTCCAACCTGGGACACAGCAAGACGCCGTCTCAAAAACAACAACAACAACAACAAAAAAAAAAAAAACAGGAAATATTACTCTATTTAAAGAGTACATTTACTGGGGAATATACCTGAAATCCGTCTTGGTGTTATATCAAACCTCACTGACACCTAAAAAATGGCTCATTAAAGTAAATTAAAATGAGAAATTGAAGTTTATTACAAATAGTGAAAATACATACTAGCACTTATGAACAATAAAACTACAAATTATTATAAAATAATATTGAATTGTATCCTAAATTTAACAAAATATAGGTTATATTTGTATAACTATTTATTATTGCACCAGAGTCTGAATCCATTAGTGATTATCTTTTTCATTTTTTTCAAACAGTATACACAACTATATAATCAAGTCTTCCATTTCCCCATTGGCTTTTGTATCAAAATCATAAAGGGAATTTTTTTTCATAAGTAATCAAGAGATACCTCAGTTATCTATGGGACTTTGTATCCTTTCTTTTCTGGCATCTACCTGTCTTTAACTTTGACTTTTTCCTTTAATTTACCCTGATTTGTATTATGTATGCAAGATCATTTTTACAAACTTGATGAAATTCTATTTCATGCTAAATTTATAACTTTATTTTATAATTGTTTTATACTGTATGTTTATTGTATGTCTCATAATTAGGAAACTAATTCACAGATACATATGTGTTATAGGTAAGAAACAGAATCTAAACTTGAAAAAAGATTTTTTATAATGGACAAATGTAATAAGTGATCAGCTTAAGATTATTTACTTATCATGGTTATTTTCATGTCAACATAAATCGCAAGAGCTGAAGTAAGGAATACTTGTAAAATAAGGATCTACTACATAACAAAGAAGAAAAATAAGCAATATCTGTTCATCGATTATATGTCAGAAGTTAATAAAAGGAAGAGTTGGGGCAAATCACATTTTTTTTGACTTGGGAGATTGATAGATGATGGCAGAAATGAGAAATGAAAACAGGAAATTATGAAACAGGTTTGGAAAGGCATATATAGAACCCAAAATTCCTGTGGCAAATATAGAGAAGGCTATTCTGCAGAAAATGGACATAAGTCTGGAGCACATATATAAAAACTGTGCTGGGAGGTGGCCTGTTTGCTTGTCCTTTCATACATGTATTGTTGAATATGAAGTGAAGGAAGGAGAATTCTTGAAAGTTAGGAAGTGAGTTAAAAGAAGTGGGCAAAAGTTGATATATGTAAAAAGCAATTCAAATAAACTAAATATAGTCTTTTGAAGGACATAATGAAATTCAGTTTTTATATAGAACATCCAGATTGAGATAATCTGAGAAGATGGTGATAATCCAAAAAGTTTTGCTACAAACTGTGTCATTCAGAGCCCAATCTAGAGCTTAGCTAGCATTTGACATACAAGTAGTAGCTGAAGCAATGATAAAATAAATGTTTTAGAGAAAATATATAGGTGGGATAATGAGTAGAATTTTAGAGAAAAAATGGAAAGAATGAGCATTAAAGCATGGGAATAAGTAAGGCTCTCATAAAGGATCTAGAATTGAAAGAAGATATAAGAAGCAGAAACAGCAGGAGTAAAACATGTTCAGAAATAATTCAAAGGCACAAAACATTTTATAAAGAGGCTTTGATGGACAGCATACAATACACCGTAGAGGTTTCTGTAGGAGAAAGATGAGAAAGTATCTAATAGAATAACAAATCATGAGATCAATATGACTTCATTGTAAAAATGTTGTGTGGGAAATAAGGAAAGAATTCTGACTGAAGTTCTGTTAATAGGTGAAAGTAGATCATAAAATGATGCCTTCCATTTTACAAAATACTGTAGCAAGGTAAGATCTTGGAGTGTGTCTTGTTTTTCTTGGGAAAGGCCTGAGCATCTTTTGATATGAGGCTATATAGCCAAGATGGAGCAATCAATCCAATTCAATATATTTGAAGAGGTTTTAAATGGGATAGATAAGGATTGGATTAGTAAAACCAGTGGAGAAACTGGATTTAAAGAAGGATCTCCCTGAGAAGGGTGTGTGCGTGTGTTTCTGCATGCGCACGCACACACGTGTGTTTATAAAACTTGTTTTGAGTGCAAAAATATGGAAACGGATGTAGTTCCTGACTAATGGTTTCAACTTTCTTGAAGGGAACAGATTGTTAGACAGAAAAAGTGCTAATATCAGCTGAAGAATGAAAATGTGCAAGTATCAGTGAAAGATATTAAAGGACAAAATTATAGGATTATAGCACCAATTGCTATACTCAGATTAGAAGTCAGGCATCTAAAATCATCCAGAAATATTGGCATCTATAATAGTTATTAACCTATTGGATATAGAGTTGAATAAGGCAGAAAATAAGGTTGATAATTCTGTGAATTTTGGGGAATATTTTTTTCTGATTTTTGTAAACCAAACATATGATATGTGCATAATTTTAGCATTTACCAGTTGTAAATAAATGAATCCACTAAAAGGTATCTCACAGAAGACTGCCCTGAATGGTAAATCAATTCTTAATTTTATATTTCTTAGGCCCACTCTGCCTCAAGAGTAAGTGCAGGCCTTGAAATCAGCATTGACAACCTGAAAGCAGAAGTAAATCCAAGATAATAGGTCAAACTGCACATACTGTGCTTTCAATTTTGTACCTGTATATGAGTAAGGCTGCTTCAAATTTACTATGTAAAAGCAATGGAATTATAGATTACAGGAACCATCCTGTGGATAAACATTTCTGCTTTTACCTCAGGAAGCATAGCAAAAACAGAATATTCCAGAAGCCCTTTCTGAAAACATTGCTACCTTCTGAGGGTTTGGTTTTAATGCCATTTTCTGTACAAATGAGCAAAAACTGCCAGAAAATCCTCATAGCTCACCCCAAGAAGAAAAAGGGAAAGTATGAGAAGACAGAATTAATGTTTATAAACACCAAAGCTAAGGGCAGGACTGTTCAGTTTATATCCTCCACCCCAAGGCGCGCATGCACAGACACACACACACACACACACACACACACACACACACACACACGATGTAGCTGGAAAGAGTACTCAGTATGTGATATGGGATAACCTCCCACCTATTTTGAACATGGAGAGCAGTTATGCCTCCCCATGAATCAATAGGCCTTTGGAATTTTTTTTCTCTGATCATTGCAATAGTCTCCCAGAAGATGCTTGGCTTATTTAGAGTTACTGCCAAATGCCTCTCAATAATAAACCATCTGACTGATGCATTTGCACACGGTTGACAAAAATGACAACAATCATTGCAACCACCAACACCATCCGAGGACAGTGAATACAAGGTCCATCACCTCAAACCTGTGTTCCCTTCACTACAAGATCCCTGGCTGAAACCTCTTTTTATTTATTATGCTCTAACCTTCAGGTTTTCTATCTATCCTCACTAGAAGACAACACTAACGCTGATGTTTAGCAGCTAAAAACAAGTATAGTTCTATTGGTTATTTTCGGATAGCATCTGTTCTGCTTGTTTGGTACCTGCTCCATACTGGTAATTATGTATTTAGTTTAAATTACATTATGTGCACATTTACACTTACTTAATAACTCCTTTCCCTCCAATTGACCAACTTTTTTTAATGTACTTTGAAATGTCCATTAATGGTCAGCAAATGTTCCTCTGAACGTTACTTTGGCTTTCTTCCTTTTATTAAAATATTAATATCACCTGTGGATCTTATTTCCCTTATCACTTAAGCGTCATTTCTCTTTCATGCCACATATAACTCAGAGTACGGAGATGAATTTGGTATCACCCTCACTTGCAAACAAATTTTTAAGGTATTTCTTTTCTATAATGTGGTAAAAATTCTGGTTCTTCTCAGCACTGTGTCTCTTGCTTTTTCATGTCCTTCACATAAGGATTATCTATTTACTTATGTTAACTCTATCATTTATCAACAGCTTAAGCTCCTGCATCAAATTCTTGTACTGTTTTAAACTCCTCTCATTAACTTTTTTTTTTTTTTTTTTTTTGAGACGGAGTCTCGCTCTGTCGCCCAGGCTGGAGTGCAGTCGCCGGATCTCAGCTCACTGCAAGCTCCGCCTCCCAGGTTCATGCCATTCTCCTGCCTCAGCCTCCCGAGTAGCTGGGACTACAGGTGCCCGCCACCTCGCCCGGCTAGTTTTTTGTATTTTTAGTAGAGACGGCGTTTCACCATGTTAGCCAGGATGGTCTCGATCTCCTGACCTCGTGATCCGCCCATCTCGGCCATTTAAACATCCCTGTGAATGGCCCATCCATTATGTTCCTTCTCTTCCACTCCACTTCAATTCCAGTCTCAGGCTGGAATTTGTCATTATGCAAAACTGAATCATCTCTTACATCACAAACTCAGACATACTATTTTCCAACTGCAATCTCTTAACATGCAACATGCTTATTCAAGTACTTTCTCTTCAATTGTTCTTTTACATCATCACGTTATTTCACCCTCTGATATATCCACTTACCCCTATCCATCATCAACCTCAATTATATGGCTGTTTTCTTAAGAGCTCACTTTATTGATATCATCTGAATATGCTTGGTTTTCTGATGAAATATTACACTTTTATCATCTAACTCTAATTTGACTCTATTTAAAGGCAACCATCTGTTTTATCCATATGCATGAAGTAAGGTGCTTCAAAAGAAACAAAATCACATAAATTGGAATAAAACTATGACTTAGATTGATCATTATCAGTCTCAATTAAGCCCTAACATTTTCAAGACATATTACTGTGGTGATAGGTCTGGGAAGCCTAGAATAATATTTTGGATAGCATCTGGCAAAAAAAGGTTTTATCAAAGCAAGGTCAGAAGCTCTGGGAAAGGACTTGACCTTCACACATTGGGAAAGGCAAGAACAGTTTGCATCCCTGCAGTGGGATTAAATCCACAGGTCTAGAAATGCTGAGGGTTTTTGCATTGAATTGGGAAACTTTGTGTAAATTTTTTTTTTTTGGTCACATAGCCACTTGCTTTATCACTTTAAATTAGTATATATGTGATAGGCAAAATAAGGTCCCCCAGTAATGACCACATACTAATCTCGGGAACCTGTGCATATGTTAACTCATGTGACACAAGGAAATCTGTAGATAAGATTGCTACATACATTGAGGTAGGGAGCTTCTCTTAGATTATCCAAGTAGATTCCAGCTAATCACATGGGTCATTAAAGTCACAGAACAGTTTCTGGATATGTTCAGAGTCATAGGGATTTGTGATATAGAAGAATGATGAGAGAAACGCAATGGTGTTGCTTTGAAGGTGTAGGAAGAGGGCCACGAGCAAATGAAGGTCAGTGACCTCTAGAAGCTGGAAAGACAAGTTAATGTATTTTCTCTTGGAGGCTTCAAAAAAGAAACAATGGCCTGTCAGAACCTTGATTTTAGCCCCCTGAGACCCATGTCAGGCTTGTAACCTACAGAACTGTACAATAATGTATTGTTTTAACTACTAAATTTATGATAGCAGGAATAGAAAAGTAAATTACTAATTGTAAATATGAATTGAACAAAAAACATCAATATTAGGTATGATTAGAGATATTATATTGACTCAGCCACTACGAGCAATTCAACTTTAGAATTTTTATGAAGATGTAATTTAGGCAACACTCTTGTGATGCAGATGAGGTATATTATCTACATCATTTTGAATTGACTCATAGTTTATGCAACTGAACCTTTCCTGAAACAATAGCATGCTGCTTTCATTGGAGTGATTTTATTAAATATCTTAATATCTGGAGGAACATTTATCCAGTTATTCTTTGTAAGTTCGCAGTTGAAATAGCTACTGGCAAATTTTTATTCCTCCACATATATCTTAGTACAAGCTTATCATGTTTCAAAATAAATATCTAAATATAATTTTGATTAAATAGGATCATATTTAAAAATTATTTGGAGAAAAACTATAATATCATGTCATTCCATTCAATATCACAAGATGTCTTTTCTTTAATCTACATATTTTCCTAATTCTTCATCATAAAGAATTAGAGTTTTCCAAATGGAAGTCTTAGCATTTTTAGATTAATTTCTAGATTCCTATTGTTTTTGTTTCTATAATATATAGTACAATTGTCTGCTAGGATTCCATCAGGGAATAAGAACCCATATGAGTGATGTACAATAAAAAGTTTATTATAGTTATAACCTCTTATACAATCACATGGCTAATTGAATGTCTCTGCATGACTGGCTATTGCTTCTGCACATGCTGTTGGGTTTAAGGAAACTTAGGTCAGTCAAGACTGCAACTGTACTGGGATGTAAAATGGGGAAAAGCAGGACAGACAAAATCCCATGACAAATTTAAAGCAATAATGATGAGGTGAAACTCAGAAGGATCAGGTAGAATGCACTTACTGCGACCATGGACCTGCATGAACCTATATGTGTCTCTCAACATTTCCGATTTTGAAGGTTCATGAGAAATTAGTATCCTAGCCACAGAGCTACACGTGCCCACGTATCTGGTCCAGGATTTGTAGAATCTACAAGGGAAGATCCAGCAGTACCTGGAAGGGTTGTGTACCTGGCTTCTTTCTACTCACACCAAGATAATCTTGTAAATCATTGGCAATGTGCTTGACCTAATACTGTGCTTGGAGCCTGACACCAAATTTCAAGCATAAAAAAAAATGATTTCTGCTTCAACTTTCTGAATTTCATGCAAATTTCAGACATAATTGATAATATTGGGGACCTGGGGAAAATAAGAAATTTTACAAAACATCTCAGCTTTGCTAGATTGACAACACGGTCTCTACTTTTTAAATGCATATTGTGTTGATTATTTAATTATAAACTAAAATAATATTGATTTTTAAGTTGATCTAGTAGGTATTACCCTGTTGAATTCTTATTCAATTTATATTATTTTATTTTGCTTTTTTTAATTTGAAGAACCTTTATTATATATTTATATGTATGTATATATACACATACATGGTATTTGCACTGTAAAAGGTTAGAAATACATGTGGGATGTTTTCATTACTTTTTCCTATTTTTTTAATTGACAAATAAAAATTATATATATTTATGGTATATATAAATGCTCTTATTTATTTTATTTACTTACTGATTTATTTTTATTTATTACTTTTTTAGAAACACAGTCTCATTTTGTTATTGCCCAGGCTGGAGTACAATGATGCAATCATGGCTCATGGAGGCCTTGAACTCCTGGGCTCAAGTGGTTCTCCCACCTCAGCCTCCTGAGTAGTTAGGATTACAGACATACATGACTACACCTGACTGATTTATTATTATTATTATTATTATTGTGACTATTTGTAGAGACAAAGTCTTTCTATGTTGACCAGGTTGGTCTTGAACTCCTGGCCTCCAGCAATCTTCCTGTCTCGGTCTCTGAAAATGCTGGGATTACACAGGTGTGAACCATTGCACCCGGCCTCTCATTTATTCTAAAAACATTAATTTTATACCTGGTTTTACCAGGCAGATAAAATACACTCTTAAAATAACAAGGAAGTTATATCTTTTGTCCTTGTTCTGACATCTTTATTTTTTTTTTTCTCTTCTTACAGCATTGGCCGGGATCTTTACATCTGTGTTGACTAATCATAGTAGGAAGCCATGTCTCCTCCTTAAATGTAAAAAGAATGCATATTAAATATCTTTAGATAGAGTATCCTGAATTATCTCATAGTCCTAAACTTGAGATTATCTCATAGTCCTAAACTCTGAAAGTCACCAGTGTCTTTACAAAAGAGAGGCAGAGAGGTATTTGAGTACAGAAGAGGAAAAGTTGATACAATGATGGAAGCAGAAATTGAAATCATCAGCTTTGAATATAGAGGGAGGGGCCACAAGCAAGGGAATATGGTGACAGTCCAAAAGCTAAATGGATTATTCTCTCAGAGCCTCCAGATAGAATCAGTCCGGTTGACACCTTGACTTTGACCTAGTGAACTGATTTTGGACTTCTGGTATCCAGAAACGTAAAACTATAGATGTGTGTTGTTTTAAGCCACTGTGTTTGTGGTAATTTGTTAAAACAGCCATAAGAAACAAATATAGGTACAATTGTAACAACAACAACAACAAAATGAAAACCAGACCAGGCATAGAATTGTAGAAAATGTCAGCTATATGTTGTCAAAGCGTAAAAACTGAAGCCAACTCCCCAAATCCAATCAGATCCAAGAGAAAAAGAAAACACAGATTTGAAGCCAGTAGTTCAGACTAGTGGAAGATTGAAAAGCATGAATCAACAACAACCCCTTAGCTGAAAGATAAGAAGTCACAAGGACATTCTGTTTTGAAGATCATTTATTCTTATGTCTGGTTCCTTCCTTAGATACATCGGAGAAGCAGCTATTATACTTTGTAAACTGCTATGTGGAGATAAACCTCTCCTAATTCCTCACTGATTTCGGACAAGTTAATTTAACATATATCTGAAATATATAAAACATAACTAAGGCATTAGAAAATGGATGATTAAAATATCAAAAGAATAATTTAAGAATAATATGAATAATTATAGAAACATTTTTAAATATCAATAATTAGAAAATTAAATATAAGCAATAGTAATGAAAAAAGCCATTAAAAACATTAAAGGAACATGTGTTTTGAGATTAAAAAATTAAACGGATGAAATTAGACCTTTGATCTCTAGCCTTTATCTCTTTCTTTCTTTAGTGATTATAAATAACTTGATCTTTAAAGAAAATAAAAAGTCTTGTAAGTGATCTTGTGAGGAATGTCCAGCCAGCTGATTGGAGCCTGAAAAGCATGGACTTCTGCTAGGTCATGTGAATCTAAGGACACAAGTTAGAAACCTTGGCCTAAGGAAGAGTATAGTTTTATATATACTGTTATTTATTTTGGGAAAAAGAAAGAAAGAGAAGGATGGTGTTCAAAGAGAGAGAAAGAAGGGATCACATGGTGCTCTAAAGGATAAACTACTACAACTTACTATAATAGGACCAGGTTATTTGAGATTTTTATAGTATTTTTTTAATTAACATTGAATGCTAGTGATTATGTCTGGGTGCTTTTGCTATATATATTTAACCTGAAGACTAATTGCTTTATTTAACTTCTCAAAGATGAGTAACTAAGGCCATTCCAATGTCTAACAATAACTTCTTGTTTTTTTTTAATAAGAAAATATTTTAGCTTGTGAGATTTTAGGTATGATTTTAACAATCAGGTTAAATGTTTAGAGTCATGGAAATAAATCTTCTAAAAAACTTTAAATTGGTATTTTCTCAGGAGTAGAAAACATTATGTACATGTCTAAAATCAAATATTCACATTTGGACAGACAATTTATTTAAAAGTTAGACAATTTTCCGCTGGAGGGATGGGCACTTACATGTTCTGAAGTGTGGGCAAAGTGATCATTTTAGTATCTTGCAATAAGAAATGTGAATCAGTCACATTCTAACTAAAAAAGGAGCAGTTCAGGTCAATCTTTAAAATGTTCAGTAGACATTTGCAAGAAATAATTTCAAACTTAAAAAAGATGAGGTAATTAATGGCATTTTTGAGGTCTTAGTCAAATGCCAAAGGTGCTCTGTGAGCGCTCTCCTCTGTGTGGATTCCAAGGAACTCCAAGGACCTCTAGCTATGCACATCCCCTTGAATGATTATTCAGTGCTTGTCTCTATAAGAAGCAATCTCTCCTCATCTTCAAGTCATTTCAGTCATTTCAGGCCAGGCGTGGTGGCTCGCTCACACCTGTAATCCCAGCACTTTGGGAGGCTGAGTCGGGCAGATCACCTGAGGTCAGGAGTTCAAGACCAGCCTGCCAACATGGTAAAACCCCAGTCTCTACTAAAAATAAAAATAAAAATAAAAATAAAAAAATTTAGCCGGGCATGGTGGTGGGCACCTGTAATCCAAGCTACTCAGGAGGTTGAGGCAGGAGAATTGCAGTGAGCCGAGATTGCACCACTGCACTCCAGCCTGCCTGACAGAGGAAGACTCTATCTCAAAAAAAAAAAAAAAAAAAAGAATATGATTTTAGCTTTTATTTTTGGTAAATTATGATGTAACAGATCCAAGTCTTTGGATTAAGAGTTTCACTTATGTGTATGTTTGTTTTTGGATGCTTGGTGTGGGCGCATTTAAAAATAATCTGACTTTGGCTGAGCGTGGTAGCTCACACCTGTAATCCTAGCACTTTGGGAGGCCAAGGCCGGCAGATCACCTGACGTCAGGAGTTCGAGACCAGCCTGGCCAACATGGTAAAACATCATCTCTACTAAAAACACAAAATTAGCCAGGCGTGGTGGTGGGCGCCTGTAATCCCAGCTCCTCAGGAGGTTGAGGCCGGAGAATCACCTGAACCTGTGAGGCAGAAGTTGCAGTAAGCTGATATCATGTCACTGTTCTCCAGCCTGGGTGACAGAACAAGACTTTATCTCAAGGAAAAAAAAAAAAAAAAAAAAAAAAAGGGTTCATTTTATAAGTGATATGATTGGTGCCCAGAAAGTTTCAGTGACTTCTCTAAGGACACCAGTCAGAAACATTGGCCTAAGAGAGAGTGTAGTTTTATATATACTGTTATTTATTTTGGGAAAGAAAAAGAAAGAGAAGATGGTGTTCAAAGAGAGAGAAAGAAGGGATCACATGTTGCTCTAAAGGATAAACTACTACAACTTACTATAATAGAACCAGGTTATTTGATATTTTTACAGTTTATTTTTTTAATTAGCATTGCATTCTCTTAAAATTTCAAGCACTGACGCTATAATCATGATTACTTAAACTAAAATAGTAAATTTAATAAACTTATAAGATTGTATCTCATCTTAAAGATTCTAATGTTGTTGTAGAAAGTAAAATGCCCAAAGAACTTTTCAATTAAAGGTCAAAAGCTTAAAATCTGTCACTCAGTTACATATTTTAAATGGAATTACAAAGCTATGTGTTTATTTTATCGAATACAGTTAATTACCTTAATCATTATATTTTAATTCCAACTATAGATAATACAGTTAGCCTAAATAATATCATTAATATGTGTATGATTTACCTCATCATCTCTATATTTTATTCTAAAACTTTCCAGGTTTAAAAGATTCTCCGCTTTAAATATATAATTACATCATTTCAAGTAAATTGGAGTTAACTCAAGTGAATTGAGGTGAGCAGTTCAAGTTATTAAGGTTGCTTATTGGCAAGATAATTTTGTTGGGATGAAAGCAAAATAATGTTGGCTGAAATGAGAATATGTTCTGGGTGGTAATTTTCACATATACGTGCATGTGTAAGCACACACACAATAAGGCATTTTCTATAGTTCCAGTTAAAGTAGGACTACAATTATGATCTTAATGTTCATATTAGTAACGAAGTCTTGTGTTGGAGCTTGGGAGATAAGCATCTTTTAACCTTACTCTAAAATGCACATACTAAAATAACATACGCATATACTAAGATAACAACTATCATTCTTTACCATCTAAAGAAATTGTATATTTTCCAGTCTTTTTCAGAGTTTAAAGTTTCCTATTTTACCCTAATATACCTTGGTACTATTCCATCAGATTTCATTTCCTTATACAATTCCACAGAAATCTGTTTCTATTTTATCTGATTCAGCTCAGTTCCACTATCTCTCTCCCCATCTCTCTCCCATTTTTTTCTCTTGTCCTTCTTATCAGTATAAAGTACAACCTATACTGCTATTCAAATTATTCATTATTGTGGGTTATTCCTAA
This sequence comes from Chlorocebus sabaeus, assembly GCF_047675955.1. Lineage (NCBI taxonomy): Eukaryota > Metazoa > Chordata > Mammalia > Primates > Cercopithecidae > Chlorocebus > Chlorocebus sabaeus. The sequence goes on along the minus strand of NC_132906.1, from coordinate 64,401,121 downwards.
ATATCAGGGCTTTGTCTGGATCTAAGGTTACATATCTGTATCACTATCATAGAATATTTCATGAAGACATACCGATTCCTTAGTACAATTTCACTTTCTTATTTTAACATAACTTCTTATCAACACTTTTTTTTATTTCATCTATACTATTTTCAAGGAGAAAAATGAATATAATTACCTGAATATGTTTACATTAATATGTGTTTACATACATCTAAAGAATGTCAATGTTAAATGTTAGATAAATAGAACTATATATATTAAAACCTACAAGAAAAATTCTAAAAAGGGGGACAATTTTGGAAAGGGAAGGTATCTTTTATGAACACACTAAAAATATTGTATTTTAGAGTTCAACTACTAATGATTCTTTCTTCCTGGCCCTAGTCCCAGACACAGTAGACAGAGAGTGGGTCTAGTAAATAGACATGTATATGTCCACTTTGTATTGATAGGCTAATTAGAGAAAATGGGTCTAGATTTGAGATTTTAAATATCTACTCTCATCCTCAAGCTTGAAACAACCTTCCCTAGAAAATATTTTCATAGAAAACAGGGTATATTCATTCAGGATTGTTTTCTTACATTATTATGGTAGAAAAAAAAAAAGGAAGAGGAAAAGTATCTCCACCAGTTGTGGCTGTTTAACAGATTAGTGCGTTCCACCCAGAGAAATGTGGAAGACTGCATGCTGCACGCCAGTTGGGTCACAGAGTGAGGACAAGTGAATTTACAATGTGAGATATTAAGCAAGAGACTTAATTCTACCAAAACATCTTCACATAGAAATACAAAGCAAGTAAACAGAAATTTCTCCAGAATTGTAATGTATTGCAGGACATGATAGTTTAATTGAAAGAATAATAAAAATATTATTCTTATAAATTTTAATAAAATAATGAGTCTATGTAATGCTAATGACATGTGATTTTTTTGGTGTTGCTTCACTAGACAGAAATCTCCACAGCTGATGGTACCTCTGCTCAGGCTTCATTGGAGCTGGCTGGGCTAATTCTACCCACTCAGCCTGGCAGGTTTTGATCAGCTTATGCTACCAGGCCAGATCCTATGCCTGCCATGGCTCTGGGCTCAGCCTGTGGCTGATCCAGGCACACTGTAACTGGTTTCCACCTTGGGCGCTGGCATTTGGATGAGGGGTACATGGCAGTGCCCAAAAACTCAGAGATGCCAGCAACCATAGAGCCGCACGGGTGTTACAGCTTTAGCTTGGGGAGTCCCAAGGTCTGAACCCCCTGTAGGTGTTACAGCTTTTGTTTCTTCCCACCACACACAGTTTGGCAAATGGGGCTGTGTGGCATCCAGCAGTTTTTTCACTCTCATAGCTCAGTAAGAAGGAGCACATGTTTCAGCTCTTTTCGCACTGACTATTTGGCTGGTTCCAGGTTCTTGTCCTGCGACCAAGAGGAATGACATACACAGACACTGGAGAGTGAACTAGGCAGAGAAGAATTTCATTGAGAGACAGAAAAGCTCTCAATAAGAAGGGACCTGAAGTGGGTAGCCCTCTTTGTGAGAGGGGGCCCAAAAGTGGGTAACCATCAGTGAGGCTGAGTCTGGGGTTTTTATGGGCTCAGAACGGAGGAGTATGTGCTGATTGGCTCATGGCCAGGCCTGGAAAAAGTACCACTTCTTTGGCTAAAAGGCACTGAGGAAGTTCTCACTCCGGTTGTGTACTCAACTTAGAACTGGCAGCTTGGTATTCAGGCTTCAGGCTGTCTTTGGCTTGAAGATTAGGTTTCAATGGGGACCCATCCTGCCTGCCTAGGAATTTATATTATGTTACTATCACTAATGTTTATAAGATTATCAATAAACAAAGCTGAAAGTGATATTTCTGTATTGATTATTTGAAATGTTATGTTTCCTTTGAATGTGTCAAAATTCTCAAGTTTCATTTAGGAAATCAGCTATGTCAAATGAATTCTAGCTACATTTTGTCTGAATGTATTAAATAATCAAAAATTGATGTTGCCTCATTTTAGTTTGAGGTTTATTTATTTAAGATTTAGTAAGACCTTTTTTTTTTTTTTGCTTTTTGGATTTTGACACTTATAATCACATAATATTTATGCCTCTTGCCAAAATCACCAGTAAATTTCCTCAAGCAGTATTGCTTTTGGCCAACTTACATGTTACACCATAACATTTAATATCTTTCATTATCAAACTATTGCATACCTCTTAAAGTATAATTACTAGATTTCCTCTGTGGAACAAATGAGTCTCCTGGGGAATAATAAATAATATTTGTATTTTCTGGAAAACACCTTTATCTCTCAAGTTTATGAACATTTGACTAACTCTTCATTTGTTCCAAAATAGTAAGTTACTCCCTTTGTGTTTGCAAAGATATCATTTTCATTTTGCAACACGGAGTCATCTCAGTTTGTTTTCTGTTTATTATCACCTACTTAAACATGTGAGATAATTGGGTGCATATTTTGTCTTACCCACTTTTACACTGAGTAGCTACACTGTTAAAGTCATAATTCCTAGTCTATTAATAATTATTTGGAAGACAGAAAGGACTGAGAAGGAATGAAAAATAGAGAAAGGGTAATGGCAGGATATATATTCCTATATATTTGCTAAAACCTATAGAATGTACAACACAAAGTATAAAGCATAATGCAAACTTTAGCTAATAACAATGAATCAGTATAGGCTCATCAAGTGTACCACATTAATATAAGATATACCTCAATACAGTAAGATGTTAAAAATAAGAGAAACTAGGGTTGAGGAGCATTTATATTTTGTTTGTTTTTCTGTAAACCTAAAACTATTTTAAAAAATAAAACCAATTAAAATTAATTAAAATAGAAATCAGGAGAAAGACAAGAAGGAACAAAGAGAAAGGACAGAAGGGAGGAAAGGAAGAAGAGTAGAAAAGCGGAAGATGAGAAAGAGGTAGGTATCTTAACTAATTTAATGATGCTCATAATCCAGGAGACACAGGAAAAATACGTAACATAAATTAAAAGAGCTGAACATGTTTGATTTTGAAAAGAGAGAAATTGCATTAATTTAGATGCTTAACTAAGAGATATTAAAAACAGTTAAGTATCAATTTAAAACAGATAGATTTCAGTTTAACAAAATAGAGTTTTTAAGTGTGATTCCATTTAGGAGTTTTTAATTTCATTTTAATACAATTATTCAAACAGACACTATCACTCCCTATCATGTATGTTGCAGTCTCTGCAAGGTAGATGCTGAGATAAATGTCATGATGAAATTTCTATTTAGATGATTCAGTGGAACTTTATTTAAATCTTTTCTTTTTGGATCATAATAGGTAGATAAAGAGATAGATAATTTGAAATTATATGTACCTATCACAAAATTATAAGTTCCTTTAAATTAAGTGTTCTTATTTTACTCTTCTTTCAGATGCTGAAAGATCAATGCTTTGCCTTATTTGATGTACAAAAAAGGCAATATTATCAACAATTTAAAAATAACTATGAAGTGGTTTGTTAGGAAATAAAATACCTTAATCATTTCAATGTTGAAAATATTTTGTCATGCTTTTGCTTTCCATGACACAAACTTAGGGCAGCAGATACACTGCATGGTAATACTATTGTTTGTGCTAATTTTGTTTTATTTTTCTCTTCATAGATATGTTTTAAACTTATAGCTAGTTATGGGTGCTATTATTATTTGAAGCTTTTTCATATATATCTGTAGGAGGTGTTTTTGCCCCTTTTTTCAACCTTTTCCTATTCAACATTTCTCTAAACTGTTCTTTCCACTTTTCCCAGACTTCTAATTACAGCCATTTCTGATTCTGAATTTTTATTTCTTTCATTTATGCATGAATGTTACCATCTCCAGTATAAGTAATCTCTGTGCTTTCAGGACATGAGTCACTTCAATAGGGATTCAATTTTTCTCTCTTCTATTTATTTTCCACCATTTGTGAGAGAAGCTTTTTCCAGGGAATCAGTGAGTGACATTGTTTTATACCAAAGTTAGATAGTCACTCACTGAAATTTTAAATCACTGGTAAATTGTTTGATTTCAGATGGACTTGAGAGTGACTTTCTTATTCCTCCTCTCATTCTCTTTATCATGAACCCCAATGTTGCTCAGATCAGCAGCATCACTATCCCATTCTCCTTGATTTCCTTCTTTACTTTCAGAGAAGCACATTTCATTCCTGTAATTTTTATTGACTTGCAAAGCCTACCTTCTTTTAATAGGAATTATTCCTAATGTTTTGTTGTGTTGTTGAATGGTAAACTGAAAAAAAAATTAAAAATCAAACTATTTTTATCATAATTATTTCAAAAATCAATCATTAATATAAGACCAGGTCCAAAGAGACCATTATTAAATAGTTAAATCCTAAAAAAAAGTTTTGCTAGAATTTATAATATTAAGGAATCTCTTCTTGATTAATGAGAGCAAATATGCCTCTGGGAGAAGTCCTTCATGCAGCCACATTCAGCATGTGCAGGGACCTGATGTGGAGGCACAGGCAGTGATGGCTAGACAAAGTGGGACTGGAGGCAATCCCCCTGGTCTTTCATGTCATGTCCTTGCTGATTAGATGATGAAAAATTTCCTGCAAGCCTGGGTGATCATGTGAGAGTCACTTGCCCTGTTAGAGTACTAGGTTTATCAACAGAATGGAAGAGGCCAACATTCGGGAAAAGTGACCATAGTCATAAGATATCTAAAAGTAAATAGAATCATTGAACTTAAACAACTGGGGCCAAGTGAAACAAGCAGGTAATTCATAACAAATTATATTTCAGAGGCAGTAAGAGACTTCATGTGCATTCAAGTATCCAGTTTTCCCATTTCCCTACATTTCACTGTCACAAAGTTACCTGAACTTCAACTTCATTCCTGATTCTGTTTTGGAGAGGAATGAGGACAGACAGTAAGTCACTGAAGAACCATATTTTAGCTCCATCACCCAAGTAGAGATTGTTACCTGAAAAGACCTACTGGATCATTGAAACTTTTCTAATTTAGATGAATTCTTCTTCAATACAGTGGATTTGGATTCCTTAGGAAGAGGGTATCAGTTAGAAAGAAATATAGTCACTTCATAATAATGTAAAGAACTTTTAATCTTATGGTCCGGCAACATGTTTTTAAAGTTTTGTTTAATTTTGCAACACATCACTGTATATAGTTCATCCTCACACTGCCAATAAAGACATACCCAAGACTGAGTAATTTATAAAGGAAAGAGGTTTAATTAACTCACAGTTCAGGATGGCTACGGAGGCCTTAGGAAACTTGCAATCATGGCAGAGGAGGAAGCAAACACATTCTTCTTCACATGGCTGCAGAAAGGAGAAGTGAGTGTGCAATTAAAACAGAAGCCCCCATAAAACCATCAGATCACACGAGAACCAACTTAGCATCACGAGAACAGGATGGGGAAAAGTGCCCTATGACCCAATTAGTTCCATCTGGTCCCTCTAACAACACCTGGGGATTCAGGGAACTACATTTCAAGATGAGATTTGGGTACGGACACAGCCAAACCATATCAGTTGCATATAAAGCCAAAAGCTTTAACCTTGTAAGTAATTTTAAGCTTTAGATTAAAAATCAAGTACTCTGAACATTGATATTACAAAACAGTACTTTCAGTAAACTTTAGTTTCGTATTATATTTTAAAATTCATATCTACAGGGGTTAAATATTGATAAATTTATTAAAGCCTGAAGATTATTACATGATGTGAACTTTTATGTTCATAGTTTTTATGAAATTATGCTTTTTTGACATTATTTTAATTAAGTACTATGCAAATTTACTTTATTCAATGAAATGTTTGTTAAAATACATTTAAACACATTTTTATTACCTAAAATGTCTAGATGTATTACTTTAATTTTGCTACATTTATTCTTCACTATATAGTTTGATATCAACTTGAATTAAACTACTCCCCAAAGTGTATAAGAATATTTTATATAGCAAAACAAAATAATTGCTAACCCATTTATTTTTCTCTAGAAGTTTGATATTTTCTCTGAAATTATTCTTTATTACCCATCTAACTTGTATTACACATTGTGCAATCAGTGACACTTATGTAATTCCTTCTCTCCAACTTCTTTTAAAGCTTTTTCCAAGCCTCTTGTTTTTAACATTTCAGGGTCTGAGGCTGCAAAGCTTATGTGATTCTGGGTAATTATAACATATTTCTCTATGTCTTATTATTTGAAAAATGAGAAAATTAATAGACTCCACAATGTAAAGTTGAAATAAAAAATAAATTAAGTAAAATTATATACTTTGAAAAATGCATGAAACAAGTAAGTACTTAATACATTTTGTTATCATTATCATTTCCTACCATAATTTAGTATTCCAACTAAAAGATTAAAATATGTTTTTGTAAAATTCTAGCCAAGTAAATGCAATAAATGTATCATATGGTTAATACTAGTAAACATAATGCTAAATTTAGATGAAAATGAGTTTCACTAAAAGCGCCAGTGTTTAAACAATTTCAGACAAAAAAAAAAAATTATCAGCGAAGCTTCATTGAAAATTTCCACAATTATCTAACTAAAGCTGATTTCTAGATTTTGAAAAACAGGTACCACTAGAAATAATTTAACTAATTCAGCCTCTTCCTTGAGATATGAGGGAAATAAAATATATGCACTCTTGCTAGAATATATTACATTGCCGAGACCTGAGTAAAGAAGTAACACAAATTTTAGAGTACACTGAATACAACCTTTATGAAAGGATTAATACACTTTTGCTTACCACCTTAGGTTAAAATTTGTAAATGGTCTTTAATAATAGCATCTGAATATGGAATATTACCAAGAATCTGGCAAAGTTATAAGGAAAGCAGAGAGGTTATATTTTTGTGTGAACCCTACTGGTTTTTTTTTGAGATGGAGTCTCACTCTGTTACCCAGGCTGGAGTGCAGTGGCGCAATCTCGGGTCACTGCACCCTCTGCCTCCTGGGTTCAAGCAATGCTCCTGCCTCAGCCGCCCAAGTAGCTGGGAATACAGGCACCCACCACCATGCCTAATTCTTTGTACTTTTAGTAGAGACAAGGTTTCACTATGTTAGTCAGGCTGGTCTCAAACTCCTGACCTCGTAATCCGCCTTCCTCAGCCTCCTGAAGTGCTGGGATTACAGGCATGAGCCACCATGCCTGAACACCCTCCTGGTTCTTTAGTGGCACTAAGTTGGCCATGATGAAATGATGCATGAAAAATATACCCTAAAATAAAGTTAATCCAACCTACACATTTTCATAAAGTGTAGGACAAATGTGCAAATGTTTATGGACCCCCTCCCTCCACTGCTCCTGTGTATTTGCCTTATCCTTAAGGCCCCTTATATACCAGCAATAGCCTCTAAGATTTATTTGATGTCTTCTTTCTCTCCAGACTATCTGTGCTATGTTTTTGCATGGCTTCTGAGCATCTCTTCTGTGGCTCAAGAGTTAGATGTCTTTCATTTTATAATAAATATGTCAGCTTTATATAACATTGTGGAAACTAGCATATGTCATATTGACCATTTGTCAAGCATGTTGCTAATTCTATTTTATATATTTATTACAAGAGTGTATAGCACATAAAATTGCTATTTCCTAAGCAAAAAGAAAACATTGGCAATTCGTCTGTTTCAACTTAAAATTCTTATGATGATTTCAAAGATATGAAAGCAGATGTTGATGAATTCTAAGTTACTCACCCACAGCCATTCAGCTGGAGTAACTGGGTTTCCTTTCTTCCTCAATATGGATTTAAAAGCTTTGGTCTCTAGATCATTATGACTGGTGCTCAACTATTCCTAGTAATTAATACCATGAAATATTTTATTATCCAGAATATTTAAGTGTTTAGTAAACTTATATAGGGATATTTATTAAAGCAGAGTACCTGTGAGTGATAGAATAATGGCCCTGATAAGATAACCAATTCCTAAGCCCCAGAACCTCTGAATATGTCACTTTACATGGCCGTGGGCACAATGGAAATGTGACTAAGCTAAGGATTTTGAGATGAGTAAATACCTGGATTATTTGAGTCAGCCCAAGGTGAATACAAGGCTGTTTATAAGAGGGAAGTAAGAGCATGAGAGTTAGTGAAAATGTAACACAGCAATGAAAACCACACACACACACACAAACACACATGGAAGGAAAGATGCTACACTGCTGTCTTCAAAAATGGAGGATGTGACCACCAGCCAAGGAATGCAGGTATCCATCTAGAAGTAGAAAGAGCATGGAAACTAATTCTATTTACAGCCTCCAGAAGGAAGAGTTCTGACTTTCAGAATCATAAGAGACTTCATTTGTGTGTGTTTAAGCCACTAAATTTACTGTCATTTATTACAGCTGCAATAGAAAAAAAATACATATATATATAAACACCTTCTTAGCATAAATTTATGTGATGCTTTGTAGGTACACAAGATAATACATTTCATCACTTGAATTAAATAGCTCATTACTGATACCATGATGCAGGTTTCTGTAAATATATGTAACAAATTTTAAAGTTAAGCTAAATTTTCAAATTAATAATATGATTACTGTTAGTTTAGCTTATTCTTTTGATATATTTATAATTAAAGGAAGCAAACACATCTTTCATTTTTAAACCACCATTTTCAGGCTTCAATGTAAACCAGCTTTCTTCTTTCTATGTATTATTTTATTCAATGTTTATAATTAGCTTCAAAAATTAATAGTAATTTTTCCTTTTTAATATTTCTTATATTGTTTGAGTTTTTTTCCCTCTCACCAGGGGAGAAGGCAGGTGTCCTAAATTCTCTTTTCCTTGCTATTTTATTAAAACCACACAGGCCTTTTGGATTATGCCAGTCCTTTCCCTAGCTTCCTCCTCACTTTTTTTCTTTCTTTCTCATTTTTAGAGTATAGTGGCTTAAAACACACAAATATACTGTAAAAGTAGCAAGAACCATAAAATATACATTTTACTACTGGTATTTTGTTGTTGTTGTTTCTCAATAAATATGTTTTGAATAATTTCTATGTACCAGGGAATTTTCTAGGTACTAGGTCAGTTTACTCTCAAGGCTTGTACTCTCTAATGAAAAATAGAGATACTCAAAGTTTTTTGAAACTGGGATTGCTGATGAAGTTATCAGAAGAAAATTAGAAGAAAAATGTTGCATATATTAGATGACTCATACTACCTAAGGGAGGATATTTAATGAATATATGATGATAATTAAAACAGAATCAAGGCATGATAGAGGACAGGGGTTTTAATGTAATACATTTAGTCTTCACATGCACACACCAAACATGTGGTTATATAATTTTATATTTTGCTTTTTGCAAAATTAATTTTATAACATGAAGACAAATTTTGAGCTAAGGTTCTTCCGAGAAATAAAAGAAAAATGAAATGAGTAAATTTAGAAATTTTTTATGGCAATATGGGGTTTTTATACCACTTACTACAAAAGCGAGCATGGAATATTTACTGATGAATGTATAATGAACCTCTTTAAAACTTGGTATCTAAAACAACAGTTATTTTAATTGCTCATGACTTTTTCTGGGTCAACACGTGGGCCTATGCTCAGATGTGGAGTTACTCTTCTAGCCTCACCTGACATATGTATGTGGCTGTGGTCATTTAATGGTCAATCAAGCTGGGTGTGCTGGTTTGTGCCTAGAGTCCTAACTGCTTGGGAGGAGGCTGAGGTGGGAGGATTGCTTAAGCCCAGAAGTTTGAGGGTGCAGAGAGCTGGGATCATGCCGCTGCACTCCAGCCTTGGCAAGAAGTGAGACCCCATCTCTTAAAAAAAAAAAGAGGGTTGATGGTCTAAGACAGGGTCTCCCGCTGGGCCTTGTGCCTCTAGCAGGCTAGTCTTGGCTTTATCACACAGTGGCAGAAAAGTCTGTTTTTTAAAATGTTTTTCTCTTTAGCATATTTTCCCATCAGCCAAAGCAAGCCAAATGGTGAAGTCCAAAATTAATAAAAGAGGGACCTCCACAAACACTTGAAATCAGAAAGGCATGATTTTTTGAGACATATTATGAAACAATCTACCACAGAGCCTGAAGTAGTTATGGAGACATTATTAAGGCCTACATTCCTATTAATGGTCTTTAATGTAGTTTGCAGTGAAATAAATTATGAGACTAAAAAGTAGAAAAATTGAATCATGATACTATCTATTGCTATCCAAATGAGTTCTATAATTACAAATTTGAGATGTTTTAAAATATATAGTGCAAAGAAACATTTTCTTTTTGATGGTACCTATTGAACATCCTTTAAAGAAATGTCAAAAACCAGCATCAGGGAGATTAGTGCAACTCTAGATAAGTTAGAAATATTATGTGGGAAAAAGTTGAAGTGGGAAGATGACAAGCTACATTGTTCCATATTGCCAAATTTACCATTTTGAATAATAGTGATTTATCTTTTGTTTCTCTTAATTTAATACATTCTTATTTCCTAATTTAAAACCTACATATGACAGTAATGGAATTAGGATTTTAATAAGACTGAAATAAAGTTTTATTACCAAGCTTATTTAATTTAGTAAAACACAGATACACTCCATCTCAATGTTAACTGCAGGATTTGTTCAATTCTCATTGAATGACAATACAACATTTTAATATGAAAAAATATGGAACCCAAATTGTAAAAAGGAAACATGTATTCTTTCTTGTTTTCCTTTCCTTTGTCTTTTATTAACACTGTAAAATTAATCTACTGAGACAAAACATACTTGGAGATAGAACCAGAAATTCTAAGAAATGAGTGTTGTAGGCATTACATTTTTGTAATTGTATACACCTTAAATTACTAATTTGAAATGACTGCTACTAATAATGATATATTAGTTTATGTGAATCTAAACCAGAGTTAATAGAATCATCTATCTTTCATTTAGGGTAAACATAGTATTTTAAAAATTGAAATAAATAAAGCAGTCATTGTTAAGGCCATAACTGGGGTCACATGATATAAAAGTCTCAGAAAAAAGATTATATTAAGATATATTTTAAACAGTGTGGCTTTTCTTAAATTTTTATTTATTATTTGTCTATAAATCTATTTTATAAGCCTTTAATATTTTAAAATACCTTTATAATAGATATTTTACTAGTTAAATAGACATTTTTGAAAGAGAAACATATTTCTTAGTGATGCTATTTCATTGAATTGTATATTTTTACATAAGACCTCAGTAAAATAGTACTGTGCCTATGGTAAGAAATTCTAACACATAGAACAACAAAGTCCAAAAACCGATTGGAAATAATCTTATTGGCCAATTACTAAAACTGTGAAGTTACTAAAACCAAGGGTTCCCCGCACCTTTATTTATGCTTTGTTCCATTCAGGAGTCTTCATCAGTCATCCCTCCACTCTTACTCTCAGAATCGACTCCTTGTACACCATGTACTTTTCATTACTGATCTCTGAAAGCAAAGAAATGAAGAATTAATGTACCAGCAACAGTGAGTAAACAGATGACCAGAAGAAAACACACACAAACTTTTTTTTTTCCAGCAGCAAAAGGCTGTGTGGTCCATGCATAATATCAAAGAGGACAGTACCATTCCCAGGTTCTAGACCTTGCCAGCAAGAGTTGTCCACCTATCTCACACAGCAGGTGGAAATCCTTGCTGTTGAGAGAATTGAGAATATGGCAAAAGTCTGCATAAATAGACAGACATTTTTATGTATGATAGACTTTAATAAACCTGAGTAATGGGGAAGCATTGCAGTCCTAAGGAAGTGGGTTGGCAAGAAATAGTCAAATTTGCAGACACCAGCTAACATGTTGGTCTCATGATTTTGTGTGTGTGTGTGTGTGTGTGTGTGTGTGTGCGCGCGCGTGTATGTGTGTGTGTGTGTTTTATGTGGGGGGAGGGAGATGACGTGGGGAATACTTGGAGCTCAGAATTTTAAAAATAGGCAAGTCACCATAGGAATTATTACAAATTTATGCTTACACAGTCACCTCTGTTTATTATGGGGTACTGTTATTATCAGTGATTGGTACTGAAAGATTCAGAAAGGAAGAGAGCATAGGATAAATCATTCATTCACTTTTATTTTTAATTTTTATCATTGCATAATATTTTTACATATTTATGGGGTATGTGTGATTTCTTTGACATGAGCGTGCAATGTGTTATGATCAAATCTGGGTAATCAAATATCCATCACTTCAAACATGTATCATTTATTTGTATTGGAAACATTTCAAATCCTCTCTTCCAGCTCTTTTGAAATATACAATAAATTGTTTTTAATTACAGTTTTCCTATTGTGCTACCAAACACTACATCTTATTCTTACTAACTGTATTTTTGTTCCTATTAACTAACCCTTTTAAACCCTCCTCCCTACTACTTTTCTCAGCCTCTGTAACCATTCTATTTACTAGCTCCATGATATCATAAATTAAGTGAGAATATATGATATTTGTCTTTCTGTGCCTTTATTTCACTTAACATAATGTCCTCCAGTTCTATCCATGTTGCTGCAAATGGTAGCATTTTATTTTCTTTTATGGCTGAATAATATTCGTGTGTATATGTATCATGTTTTCTTTATCCGATCCTCTGTTGATAAGCACTTAGTTTCATTCCACGTTTCCTATTTTGAATAGTGCTGCGATAAACATGGAGATATAGGTATCTCTTGACACACTGATTTCCCTTCTTTTGGATGTACACTCAGCAACAGGGTCGCTGGATCACATGGTAGTCCTATTTTTGCTTTTGTGAGGAATCGCCATACTATTTTTCATAGTGGCTGTTGGTCCTCTTACCGGCTGGAGAAGTATAAAGCCACTAGTGTATTTACTGCCCATTTGGTACTGGGCTAGGAATTTAATTTGGCCTGTTCTTACAGGCCAAGGTCATCACTGGATTCAAATTTCAGGTGAAAAGACTGAGGGAAAAGGCGTGGAGTTCATGTGCACACACACATGCACATATACATAGTTGATTTTCTACTCTTCGGTGGCTTAAAATACCATCATTTGTGTAAGTGAATAGATAAAGGACATTTCGTTGGTTTCCTCTGACTCAGAAAACAAGTTTACAGTCCTAAGAAAAGCAGGATGGTGAGAAACCCAGCTAAAATGTTGGGCCTGCGACTGTGTGTGTGTTTTAGGTGGGGGATGGAGCAACTCTGTTTATCTGATGAAGACTACCAGATTTATGCATTTTAAAGAGTGTGGCTTTCCTTACATTTTTATTTCTCATTTGTCCAAAAATCTATTCCTAAGTCTTTAATATTGTTAAGAGCATTTTTAACTTATATTTTATGAGTCAAATAGACATTCTTGAAATAGCAACATATTACATAGTGATATTATTTCATTAAATTGTATATTTTCAAATAGACCTAAATAAAATAATCCTGAGCCTATGATAAGAAATCCTAACACATTGAACAACAAAGTCTAAAACTGATGGAAAATAATCTCATTGGGCAGTCATTAAAATTGTGAAGTTTTTCAAACTTCAAAAATCATTTCGGTGTCTCAAGTTTATTTGAGGAAAACAAAGCTGTAACAGAAAACTGTAGCGCACAGAATTAGAGACATGATCTCATCTGGGCATCTGACCTCTACATTTACACAGGACTGATATCATTAAATAAGAACCATACATCTTGAGAGGAACTCTATTTAGCGAACTTTGGGTGATGTCAAGGAGAGCCCTGGATCGCTCTTCTTCTTGTTATCCTCCTAGGGAGCAGTCTTGGTTGCTGAAATGCAGAAAAGAGATGCCTTAAAAGGAGTATGTGCGTGTTCACCCTTAGGCACCAGTGTTGAAAGCAGACATTTAGGATTGCCTTCGTAGGCAGTTATTTAAAAAAATAGCAATTTGGATAGAGTGTTTCCGCTGTTTATTTCTAAGAAACCTGGGGATAGTAGTAGGTCACAGGAAAATATACAAAATTAAAGGCAAGAAAGATCCAAAAACATCATTGTCAATAAAAGAGCCAGGAACATGATTTTGCATATTAAATGTTATCCCAGAAAAATACTGTAAGAGATTTTAGCCTTCACTAGTCAAAAGAGGACATTGGTTTTCATTATAATTTTTAAGGAGAATATATTTAATCATGCCAATTAAAATCTCTCATCCCTGCCCTCTGCCTCTTAATGTCTTACCTTCTGTCTACATATGCCTGAGATGTATATATGATTCCACATTTGAGAAGAAATGCTTAGTATGATTCTAAGAACCAAAACACTTCAACATAGTAACAAATAAACATTTTTTAATTCCTGCCAGTGGCTGATATCTGATTACAGATTTGTTTTGTTTGAAACATGGTCCTCAGTAATCAAGGAAGCATCCTAAACAGAAGACAGAATTTTCCTTCAAATAGGAAGTTGGAGCACAGAAGAGTCTTGGACAAATTGAAATCTATGCCTAAATCGATACTTGTTTTCCAATATCGATGCTCAACCAAATAAAGCTTGAAAGAACAGTTGGTTTTTATCATCTACTAGGTCTCACACAGATATCATGGAAGTGTTGATAAGGATGATCTCTTTTTATATTATGTCATTAAATAATTACATTTCTATTTGGCTTATCTAAATTCTATAATATAAAATTAGAAATGATACATTATCCAAAGTTAAAATAATTACAGTTGACTTACATTAGATTATGAAGCTATATTTTGTCAGTTACAAATGAAACTATATTTAAACAATGTAGGCTGATTTTTAATGTGTGAAATTGTCTTTATGGAATGTAAAAAATATTCCATACGAGGCATTGTAATAAGAATCATGTGTTTTACGGATTAGAATTCAAGATGGCATTTTCCCTCATCTGGTAATACTGGGAAATAAAAAGCTCTATTATAAAACAACTATTTTTCATGATTGTTATGATCAAGAAGTATGTGGAAATACTGCTCAACAAGTTAACGAAGGGACTTGAATAAAAGTAAGCAAGAGAATATCCATGCAACATAAGTGGGGTGGTACAGTTCATGTTTTTGTACTTTGAAGGCTTATACTGGAAAGTGGAATATCCAGGCCTAATAAATGGCTTGAGTACATCATGGAAACAAATTCTGGTGAGAAAGAATTAATCTCCTACAGATTGACAAAACCTTAGATGCTGGTGTTAATTCCCTTATTTATATGCAAATTAAAGATTTCACTTGATTTTTATTTATTCATTTATTTGTCTTTAATTAGAAAAAATATATTAGATATTTCTTAGATATCAAATTGGTATTTCTTCTGTTATAAGTTGATATCTGAATAAGAGAAGAGAAACATATTCTATGTATTGATTTTAATACTGATCTATAGGTATCTCTAATGTAAAAATTTTCTCAGAACAAAAGTTTTACCGTTTAATAAATTATCTCAAATTCTTCTTGGACATCTCAAAATTCTGGCACTGTATTAGTCAAACTCAGTCTTCTGTTACATACTCTTTGTATCATCAAATGCATGTTCTTCCTCTACTGTATTTCTCACTTTAACGCCCTTGACATATGGTGAAATTGTGAGATGTTTTTAGATTTTTGTCATAGATGTCTGTTCGTCTGCCTTTTTAGGCATTTTCTGAATAAAAAGCATTTCCTTGGCACATATGCTCATGATGAATTTAGAAAACCACTAAAGCTCTAATAGGAAATACAATGGAAACAGTGTAAATATTCTTGAGAGAAAATAAATGGATTACAGATACCATGAACCTAATATAAAGCAGAATTCAAAACCTTGCTAATGAGAAAGTATAGGTTTCTGGGATCATAATTTATTTGAAAAGTTGTAAATCCTGGTAAGGTTTGGATTCAATATAAACTAATTATTGGAATGCAAAAGAAAAATCAGAGAATATCCCCATGGGAACCCTGAATCCATATTGTTGCATTTGAAAGACTTAGCTTTGATCCATAACTGTATACATATTTGGAACAAGATTATCTCACCCGCATCCTCTCCAGTATGTTCAGAAAAGTCAATTCTGAAATAATTCCCATGAATTATATCCGTGAAGTGTTGCTTTAAAACTCACACACACACACACACACATTGAAGATGCTGCTAATGTAAAGGAAAGTTCTTATTCCAGGTGCATCTTCATATTCATGGCACATATTTTCCTCAGGCTCACTTTGTATATAAAAATACATCGATGTGTCCATGTACTTGAAGATTATGCATATAAATGTGTTCTGTTACTTTTTCTGTGAACTTTATCCAAGTTAATATTTCCCAGATATGATATGCTCACCAATTCTACTCCAGACTGCCACACTGCCTTACTGCTTTTAATTCCTGTTAAGTTTTCCCAGGTGTTTGTTTTTGTTTTTGTTTTCATGAAACCATTAAAAAGCCAGGGAAATCTACCTAGTTTTTTAAAAATATTTTTTCAGCACTCAGTTCCCAAACAACTTAAAATCAGTTAATCAAAAATAAAACACAGGAAAATAAAACCACACAATTCAAATATATTATAAGGCAACTATCACTAGGTCAAGGAAAAGAGCTTTGTGAGCCACTTATGAGTTCCTTTCCTAAAAGCCACACGAAGCACAGATTTCTCCATTTTCCAGCAAGTGACAATTATCTGGACTTTTTAGCGCTCATTTCCTAGTATTTTTCTTGTCACATAAATTTGCTTCTTTAGACATTAGAGTTTAGTCATGCTCATTACAAATATTAATATAACTTTATATCACTTTCAATCTATAGGCTTTCCTTTTATCCTTCCCATATTCTTAAAATGTGTATCTGGAAAAGTGTGGCAATTTTGTTCAACCTGTAAAGTTTGCCAAACTCTGGGCTTTGCTGATTGTATAATATTTGTGTAATTCTACATGTATTTCTACACTCTGAATTTCTTGCAACTTGGCAGATGTATACAAAGATTAGATCAGACTCTGATTTGATCCTTTTGGCGAGACTATGGATGGTGTTGGCAGGCGTATATAGGGAACATAATGGCTGGTTTCCTCTCATTTTTATTTTAGCAGTCATTGATGCTTAATGCCTATAAGCTATCCATTTCCGGGATTTGCAAAATGATTGCAAAATAATCCCATCATTATTTTTCATTTATTGTTTGGATTGCCTTTATAAAAGGACACATCCTAATCTACTATTTGCTAATTCAGTGGTGTAGCACAACTAGAAAAACAAGCATAAATGCTCGATTATTTTGCTTTACCACATAATGAATTTACCACATAATGAATGACTTCTTGTTATCCTCTAAAAAAGACAGTTTATTGTGTTTCATCATAACAAAATCATAAATACAACCATTATTGATTGGTTTCATTGAAATAAATAATTTTTTTTGAAGCTGAAATCATTCTATCTTATGCCAGTAGGAGCCTCTAGGTTGAATCCTGAGCCCATGACTCTTATAATCTTTGACAGTTTTATGCTATCTACTTTTACAAGATATTCCAGGTCAATCTCATATATTTCCTGTCTCTGATATACAGTCACTGAAAGTCATCAATGGTATTATTTTAAGTATATAACTTTAGGGTTAGGGATCATTATTGCTACTGAATTGATCATTGTTTTTAAATCTTTTCAGAGGAAAAAGCTATGAAATATTTTATATGTATAAGTATATATTGTAGAGAAATACATATATAATTCATAGTACAGATATACTTGTATTTATTATGCTAAAGATAAGAAAAAATATCTAAAATATCATATTAATGCCTCCACCAATGTAGTTATCATAAATATTAAAATGTTGGCATATGATGACCTAACTTCTTCTTTCATTTTTGAATAGTGACACTATACTTGTATTGGCAACACATATAGCTATTATATTATATACTGTCTCCCTCTTAGTACACTGTGTTGTTCCTACAGAAAGCCAAATTTTATTGTCACCTATAGTCCTTATATAGATATCTTTCCCATCATTTTGATTGTCTGCAGCTCATTCCTTGCAATTTTGGTGGAAATGGAAAATGAAGAAGTATTTGCTGAGCTTCTTTATGCTGATATCATTTTGTTTATACCTATTATATATTGATATTTAGTTTTGCTGTCTACAAAATACTCGACTCACACTTTTTTCCTTGAGCATCTTAAATGTGTTACCCTACTTTTGTGATAAAGCAAGGCTATAAAAAGATCTGATAAACTAATTCATCCTCCTTATAAACAATACATTTTTTCTTTAGCTGTTAATTATATTTTCTTTCTTTGACACATAGCATGGATTTTCAAATGCAATTATAACTTTTTTTTAACTTTAGCAAGCTGTTCTTAAATTATAGATTTTAGAGTTTTTTCACCCTTTACTCAGTTTACTTTCTTTAGTTTTCTTTTTCAGGAACTCTTATTATTCATGTGTATTATTTTTGTCTCTGATTAATGTTTGCCACTTTATACTCAATCCTCATTTTATCTATTTCTTCATTTATTTTTGTGTTTATTTTTAATTATTCTTTTTATCGCATATTTAAAGTGTTAACTTTAAGGCATCATTGCATTTTCTCTTAGTACTTACAATCTAGTTTATATTTTAAAATATTATATTTTGTTGCTTCTATTTATATTTTCATTTATTACCTCATTTCAATGCTTCTCTAATTCTTATTAATATTTATTTTTGCCTTTCTTAATAATTTTATTATAATATTATTTTAACTGTTTTCTTCTTTTTGCTATAAAGCATTTATATGGAAATGGACTTTGCTATTTTCCTTTTTTTATTTGATAATAACCATGAATGATATTTGACTTGTTCTTTTCTTTTTCTTTCTGTTATGTGAAATCATATTTAATGAACTTTTAATGAGGGACAGCGTTCAGAAATATTAATATTACAGTTTTCTCATTGTCAAATCTAAAATAATAGACTTATATGGACACTTAAAAGTTAAATGAATGGTAATATGAAACATTTTGAAAACTATGGAATAGATGTCTATAAATTATGCCCACCATGTGAGTATAGATAAACCTTGTTTCTTTTTTCATTGTTTTATATCCAGTGTCTAAAATACAATTTATTTATAAATGGACTGACACTCACAGAAAAGGCTGTAAAGCAAGGGGAATACTTTTTTCTTTTTCTTTGTTATTGATCATACTAAAATGCCTATTAGTATATAAATAATTCACAAAATGTATGAATAATTGAATAATAGCAAAATAGTGTTATTTCTAATTATGATGTGTAATTTTCAGATAAATCACATAAGCTTTATACCACTCTACTTTTCAGAAATAAATTAGTTAGATTACCTGGATATTTCAAATGAATGTTCTGGCTTAACTGTGCTAGTAAAGCATTGCAAGAACAACATTGTAACATTTGAAGAGTTATGTAAAATCAAAGTCTGGTCACATTTGACTAAATTTTGGGGGAAAATGTTTACTAAAACGTTTAAATTGTCTTAAACACATGAGTCATGCAATGCTTAATAAGTTTTGCTTTCAGAATCTGTTTCCTTTGTAGTTAACATTACATCATAATAATATCCACCTCATTAATAGTCTATCCTTTATCTTTTCAATGTACTTAGAAATGTGTCAAGTTTTCCGCAGTTACATATAATTAGAGATAGAAACTTCAAATATAACAACTTAAACATGGGCCAAGTGACAGCTTGTTACAGAAACAAAATGTATCTGAAAATTCAAAGGAATAAGAGAGCCAAAGGAGTGGGAAAAAAAAGCTAACATAGAACTCATTAGGAAATATTCCAGAAATGTGGATGTTGAACAAAATGAAATATAAGACGCAATTAATGAAAAGTAAACTGTTTTTTCTCTCTTTCTATCTCTCTGTCTCTGTCTCTCTTTCTCTCTCTGTCTAATTAAACAGTTTTGTTGAAGTTTAATTGCCACACAATTGGCACATACTTACAGTATAAAATTGGAAAAATGTGAATGAATAAGATCTATTGTTGGCTAGCACAACAGGGTGACGATCGTCAAAATGATTTAATTGTACGTTTAAAAATAAGTGTGTAATTGCATTGCTTGTAACACAAAGGATAAATGCTTGAGGTGATGGATTAAAAAATTGCAAAGTCTCAACCTTAACACGTCTAAATTGTTAATACAATCCTGATAATAAACCTATGCCTCTATCTCAGAAGTTTACTACTCCTTTGTAATTGCCCTTCCATCTCCTCCCTTTAGCTTGGGCTTTGACCTAGTGACTTCTTCTAATGAATAGAGTGCAGCAACAGTAATGATCATCTAACTTTTAACATCTATGCTCAATAGTTGTAGTCTCCAAATATGAGTTGGGTTGTATTTACCTATTTAGGGTATTTATTATATACTATAGGTAATTTTTCTCTTATCTCCCCTTTCATTTCTTCATTGACTAAAATTATTCTTTGGTTATAAAATACTTTCCTGAGGTTAGAAATTTTCTGGAATTACAAAATGTAATAAAACTGATTACTTTATTGATATTTGATTTAAAAACTGTGCTTGCAGAAAAATATTTGTGGCCAGTGTGTAAGCTCATATTCTACACGTGATTCTAGAAAAGATAATATGTGAATACAGAGAATGAAGAATTTCTAATAATAAGTTTGAAATGAAAACTATTTCAGCCTCGGTTTCAATATTGGTATCTTTTTAACAATATTGGGTTAAGTAAAATAACCTATGTATACATATATAGAGAAATTTTATTACCTCAGTTAGTCTTCAGTAAAGAATACTTTTTTCCTTATAAATTTCTTTATAAATTAAATATTGTTTTAAGAATGTAGCCATTATAGGGGGTGTGAGCAACATGGCTGAATAGGAACAGCTCCAGTCTCCAGCTCCCAGTGCGAGTGAAACAGAAGACAGGTGATTTCTGCATTTTCAACTGAGGTACTGGGTTCATCTCACTGGGGAGTGCTGGACAATCGGGGCTGGTCAGCTGGTGCAGGCCGATCAGCGATAGCTGAAGCAGGGCGAGGCATCACCTCACCAGGGAAGTGCAAGGGGGAAGGGAATCCCTTTAGAAACTGAGACACACAACACCTGGAAAATCGGGTAACTCCCACCCTAATACTGCACTTTACCAAGGGTCTTAGCAAACAGCACACCAGGAGATTATATCCCACACCTGGCTGGGAGGGTCCCACGCCCACGGAGCCTCCCTCATCACTAGCACAGCAGTCTGAGATTTAACTGCAAGGCAGCAGTGAGGCTGGGGGAGGGGCGCCTGCCATTGCTGAGACTTAAGTAGGTAAACAAAGCCTCTGGGAAGCTCGAACTGGGTGGAGCCCAACACAGCTCAAGGAGGCCTGCCTGTCTCTGTAGACTCCACCTCTGGGGACAGGGCATAGCAAAAAAAAAAGGAGCAGAAACCTCTGCAGATGTTAATGACCCTGTCTGACATCTTTGAAGAGAGCAGTGGATCTCCCAGCATGGAGGTTGAGATCTGAGAACGGACAGTCTGCCTGCTCAAGTGGGTCCCTGATGCCTGAGTAGCCTACCTGAGGGACATCCCCCACTACGTGCAGACCGACACCTCACACCTCACACGGAGGGGTACACCCCTGAGACGAAGCTTCTAGAGCAAGAATCAGACAGCAGCACTCGCTGTTCAGCAATATTCTATCCTCTGCAGCCTCCGCAGCTGATACCTAGGCAAACAGGGTCTGGAGTGGACCTCAAGCAATCTCCAACAGACCTACAGCTGAGAGTCCTGACTGTTAGAAGGAAAACTAACAAACAGAAAGGACACCCACACCAAAACCTCATCAGTACGTCACCATCATCAAAGACCAAAGGCAGATAAAACCACAAAGATGGTGAAAAAGCAGGGCAGAAAAGCTGGAAATTCAAAAAATTCAAAAAATCAGAGCACATCTCCCGCTCCAAAGGAACGCAGCTCATCGCCAGCAACGGATCAAAGATGGATGGAGAATGACTTAGATGAGTTGAGAGAAGAAGGCGTCAGTTGATTCAACTTCTCAGAGCTAAAGGGGGAATTATGCACCCAGTGCAAAGAAACTATAAATCTTGAAAAGATAATGGAAGAATGGATAACTAGAATAATCAATGCAGAGAAGGCCATAAACGAACTGACGGAGATAAAAACCATGACACGAGAAATACGTGACAAATGCACAAGCTTCAGTAACCGACTCGATCAACTGGAAGAAAGAGTATCAATGATTGATGATCAAATGAATGAAATGAAGTGAGAAGAGAAGTCTAGAGAAAAAAAAAAGGAAAAAGAAATGAACAAAGCCTCCAAGAAATATGGGATTATGTGAAAAGACCAAATCTACGTCTGATTGGTGTGCCTGAAAGTGAGGGGGAAAATGGAACCAGGCTGGAAAACACTCTTCAGGATATCATCCCGGAGAATGTCCCCAACCTAGTAAAGCAGGCCAACATTCAAATTCAGGAAATACACAAAATGCCACAAAGATACTCGTCGAGGAGAGCAACTCCAAGACACATAATTGCCAGATTCACCAAAGTTGAAATGAAGGAAAAAAACTTAAGGACAACCAGAGAGAAAGGGTGGGCTACCCACAAAGGGAGGCCCATCAGACTAACAGCAGATCTCTCGGCAGAAACTCTACAAGCCAGAAGACAGTGGGGGCCAATATTCAACATTCTTAAAGAAAAGAATTTTAAACCCAGATTTTCATATCCAGCCAAACTAAGTTTCATCAGTGAAGGAGAAATAAAATCCTTTAGAGACAAGCAAATGCTTAGAGATTTTGTCACCACCAGGCCTGCCCTACAAGAGATCCTGAAGGAAGCACTAAACATAGAAAGGAACAACCAGTACCAGCCATTGCAAAAACATGCCAAAATGTAAAGACCATTGATGCTAGGAAGAAACTGCATCGACTAATGAACAAAATAACCAGCTAATATCACAATGACAGGATCAAGTTCACACATAACAATATTAACCATAAATGTAAATGGACTAAATGGTCCAATTAAAAGACACAGACTGGCAAATTGGATAGAGTCAAGACCCATCAGTTTGCTGTATTCAGGAGACCCATCCCACATGCAGAGACACACATAGGCTCAAAATAAAGGGATGGAGGAAGATCTACCAAACAAATGGAGAACAAAAAAAAGCAGGGGTTGCAATCCTAGTTTCTGATAAAACAGACTTTAAACCATCAAAGATCAAAAGAGACAAAGAAGGCCATTACATAATGGTAAAGGGATCGATTCAACAGGAAGAGCTAACTATCCTAAATATATATGCACCCAATACAGGAGCATGCAGATTCATAAAGCAAGTCCTTAGAGACTTACAAAGAGACTTAGACTCCCATACAATAAAAATGGGAGACTTCAACATCCCACTGTCAACATTAGACAGATCAACAAGACAGAAAGTTAACAAGGATATCCAGGAATTGAACTCAACTCTGCACCAAGAGGACCTAATAGACATCTACAGAACTCTCCACCCCAAATCAACAGAATATATATTCTTCTCAGCACCACATCGCACTTATTCAAAAATTGACAACATAATTGGAAGTAAAGCACCCCTCGGCAAATGTAAAAGAACAGAAATTATAACAAATTGTCTCTCAGACCACAGTGTGATCAAACTAGAACTCAGGACTAAGAAAATCAATCAAAACTGCTTAACTGCATGGAAACTGAACAACCTGCTCCTAAATGAATACTGGGTACATAATGAAATGAAGGCAGAAATAAAGATATTCTTTGAAACCAATGAGAACAAAGATACAATATACCAGAATCCCTGGGACACATTTAAAGCAGTGTGTAGAGGGAAATTTATAGCACTAAATGCCCACAAGAGAAAGCTGGAAACATCTAAAATTGACATCTTAACATCACAAATAAAAGAACTAGAGAAGCAAGAGCAAACACATTCAAAAGCTAGCAGAAGGCAAGAAATAACTAAGATCAGAGCAGAACTGAAGGAGATAGAGACACAAAAAACCCTCCAAAAAATCAATGAATCCAGGACCTGGTTTTTTGAAAAGATCAACAAAATTGATAGACCACAAGCAAGACTAATAAAGAAGACAAGAGAGAAGAATCAAATAGATGCAATAAAAAATGATAAAGGGGATATCACCACTGACCCCACAGAGAATACTATAAACACCTCTATGCAAATAAACTACCATCAGAGAATACTATAAACACCTCTATGCAAATAAACTAGAAAACCTATAAGAAATGGATAATTTCCTGGACAATTACACTCTCCCAAGACTAAACCAGGAAGAAGTTGAATCCCTGAATAGACCAATAGCAGGCTCTGAAATTGAGGCAACAATTAATAGCCTACCAAACAAAAAAAGTCCAGGACCAGATAGTTTCACAGCCAAATTCTACCAGAGGTACAAGGAGGAGCTGGTACCATTCATTTTGAAGCTATTCCTATCAATAGAAAAGGAAGGAATCTTCCCTAACTCTTTTTATGAGGCCAACATCATCCTGATACCAAAGCCAAAAGAATTTTAGACCAATATCCCTGATGAACATCGATGCCAAAATCCTCAGTAAAATACTGGCAAACCGAATCCAGCAGCACATCAAAAAGCTTATCCACCATGATCAAGTGGGCTTCATCCCTGGGATGCAAGGCTGTTTCAACATACACAAATCAATAAACGTAACCCAGGATATAAACAGAACCAAAGACAAAAACCACATGATTATCTCAAAAGACGCAGAAAAGGCCTTTGACAAAATTCAACAGCCCTTCATGCTAAAAACGCTCAATAAATTCGGTATTGATGAAACATATCTCAAAATAATAAGAGCTATTTATCACAAACCCACAGCCAATATCATACTGAATGGGCAAAAACTGGAAGCATTCCCTTTGAAAACTGGCACAAGACAGGGATGCCCTCTCTCACCACTCCTATTCAAAATAGTGTTGGAAATTGTGGCTAGGGCAATCAGGCAAGAGAAAGAAATCAAGGGTATTCAGTTAGGAAAAGAAGAAGTCAAATTGTTCCTGTTTGCAGATGACATGATTGTATATTTAGAAAAACCCATTGTCTCAGCCCAAAATCTCCTTAAACTGATAAGAAACTTCAGCAAAGTCTCAGGATACAAAATCAATGTGCAAAAATCACAAGCATTCTTATATACCAGTAACAGACAAACAGAGAGCCAAATCATGAATGAACTTGCATTCACAATTGCTTCAAAGAGAATAAAATACCTAGGAATCCAACTTATAAGGGATGTAAAGGACCTCTT
The DNA here is from genome assembly GCF_047675955.1 of Chlorocebus sabaeus. Classification (NCBI taxonomy): domain Eukaryota; kingdom Metazoa; phylum Chordata; class Mammalia; order Primates; family Cercopithecidae; genus Chlorocebus; species Chlorocebus sabaeus. The sequence goes on along the minus strand of NC_132906.1, from coordinate 64,375,900 downwards.
CAAGGAGAACTACAAACCACTGCTCAGTGAAATAAAAGAGGACACAAACAAATGGAAGAACATACCATGCTCAAGGATTGGAAGAATCAATATCGTGGAAATGGCCATTCTGCCCAAGGTAATCTACATATTCAATGTCATCCCTATTAAGCTACCAATGACTTTCTTCACAGAATTGGAAACAACTACTTTAAAGTTCACATGGAACCAAAAAAGAGCCCACATTGCCAAGACAGTCCTAAGCCAAAAGAACAAAGCTGGAGGCATCACGCTACCTGACTTCAAACTATACTACAAGGCTACAGTAATCGAAACAGCATGGTGCTGGTACCAAAACAGAGATATAGACCAATGGAACAGAACAGAGCCCTCAGAAATAATACGACACATCTACAGCCATCTGATCTTTGACAAACCTGAGAGAAACAAGAAATGGGGAAAGGATTCCCTATTTAATAAATGGTGCTGGGAAAATTGGTTAGCCATAAGTAGAAAGCTGAAACTGGATCCTTTCCTTACTCCTTATACGAAAATTAATTCAAGATGGATTAGAGACTTAAATGTTAGACCATAAAAACCCTAGAAGAAAACCTAGGTAATACCATTCAGGACATAGGCATGGGCAAGAACTTCATGTCTAAAACACCAAAAGCAACGGCAAAAAAAAAGCCATAATTGACAAATGGGGTCTAATTAAACTAAAGAGCTTCTGCACAGCAAAAGAAACTACCATCAGAGTGAACAGGCAACCTACAGAATGGGAGAAAATTTTTGCAATCTACTCATCTGACAAAGGGCTAATATCCAGAACCTACAAAGAACTCAAACAAATTTACAAGAAAAAAACAAACAACCTCATCAAAAAGTGGGCAAAGGATATGAATAAGCATTTCTCAAAAGAAGACATGCATACAATCAACAGGCACATGAAAAAATGCTTGTCATCACTGGCCATCAGAGAGATGCAAATCAAAACCACAATGAGATACCATCTCACACCAGTTAGAATGGCAATCATTAAAAAGTCAGGAAACAACAGGTGCTGGAGAGGATGTGGAGAAATAGGAACACTTTTACACTGTTGGTGGGACTGTAAACTAGTTCAGCCATTATGGAAAACAGTATGGCAATTCCTCAAGGATCCAGAACTAGAAATACCATATGACCCAGCCATCCCATTACTAGGTATATACCCAAAGGATTATAAATCATGCTGCTATAAAGACACATGCACATGTATGTTTATTGCGGCACTATTCACAATAGCAAAGACTTGGAATCAACCCAAATGTCCATCAGTGACAGACTAGGTCAAGAAAATGTGGCACACATACACCATGGAATACTATGTAGCCATAAAAAAGGATGAGTTTGTGTCCTTTGTAGGGACATGGATGCAGCTGGAAACCATCATTCTCAGCAAACTATCGCAAGAACAGAAAACCAAACAGCACATGTTCTCAGTCATAGGTGGGAACTGAACAATGAGATCACTTGGACTCTGGAAGGGGAACATCACACACTGGGGCCTATAATGGGGAGGGGGGAAGGGGGAGGGATGGCATTGGGAGTTATACCTGATGTAAATGACGAGTTGATGGGTGCTGATGAGTTGATGGGTGCAGCACGCCAACATGGCACAAATATACATATGTAACAAACCTGCACGTTGTGCACATGTACCCTAGAAGTTAAAGTATAATAAAAAATAATAATAATAAAAAAGAAGAAAAAAAAGAATGTAGCCATTATAATAAGAAAATAATGTGAATGTAAATGCCTGATTTATGTTACATTTCCCTTGTGGCTTTAAAATTTTTTCTGTCTCTATTGAAGGCAGGAAGTAGCTTATTTTATAAGACACATAAATAGTAATGTAAAAAATTAGGTTTGGTGATGTCAGCAAGATGGCACAAAAGGATGTCTCAGACTCCACTCCTCTTCAAAGAAAGCTCAGGCCAGGTGCAGTGGCTCACATCTGTAATTCTAGCACTTTGGGAAGCCAAGGTGAGTGGATCATATAAGGCCACGAGTTCAAGACCAGCTTGGTCAACATGGTTAAACCCATCTCTACTAAAAATACAAACATTGGCTGGCTGTGGTGGCACACAGCTGTAATTCCAGCTACTTGGAAAACTGAGGCAGAAGAATTGCTTGAAACCTGGAGACGGAGGTTGCAGTGAGCTGAGATCACATCACTGCCCCACAGCCTGGATGACAGGGTGAGAGAAAGGAAAGGAAAGAGGACAGGACAGGACAGGACAGGACAGGACAGGACAGGACAGGAAAGGAAAGGAAAGGAAAGGAAAGGAAAGGAAAGGAAAGGAAAGGAAAGGAAAGGAGAAGAAAGGAAAGCAAAGGAGAAGAAAGAAAGAAAAGAAAGTTCAACTAGCAACTATCTACAGACCAGAATACCTTTTTGAAAATTTCAATAGTTGGAAACAAACCTGAGACACCCATATGATCCACAGAACTGAATTAAAATTGAAATTAGAAGGATAAAAAGCCTGGTCTTACTCCCATTGCACTGCCCCTTCCGTTCCGCCAAGTTGGCATAATGCCAGACAGAAAGACTTTTCCAGAATTCACAGTTTCTACAGGGGAAAAAAGCAAACTGGAAACAGTAACTCAACTTCCCTACTATTCTGAGATGCTTTCCAGGGTTCCCAATCTGTTCTCACCTCAGTAGGAGCACTGGTGGTAATGGCATGGCTAGACCAGTTGGGATTGAGTAGAAACGAAGGGAGGCAGAGGTAATAGTGACCCTGCACAGATCTTAATTGTGCCTATGCATTTCTGCCAATTGTGGCAGTTTTTCAGAGATATTAGCCAACATCATAGCTCACCCCCAAAGTAGAGCTAGTCACCTCCAGAAGCATGGTGGGAGGTACAACATTGCTTGAGTCACTAGATGGATGATTCCCATGCCCAACCTCAAACACATCCCAAATGACTTTGCCCAAGCAGAGATGCCTGCCTCCACCCATTTTGAAGAAGTATAGGGGCTAGAAATACTTGATTCAGGAAGTCAAGCAGTAGCTCCAGTCAGCCAGAAAACCTGCTCTACAACCCCACGTAAGCAGGGAGACTCCCACCTATGTGCATTTTAGAAAAACATAGAGTATAGATCTGCCTGAACCAGGAGGTCAAAATGCTACTTGATTCAACCAAGAGCTCACCCCATGGCTTCACCATGACAGGAAGGCAATTCTCAATTTTGCATTTTTAAAGAGCACAGACTCTAGTCCTGCCTTTTCTGGGCAGCAACTCCACGTAAACTTGAAGTTCAATCTATAGTTCTGTACAACTGTAAATCCCAGATAGTGGAATTTCCTTGCTGGGTAATACATTCTGTAACTGGTCTAAAAAGCAACTTTTCACTACCCAGCCAGTAGCTTCATCTGATAGTAAAACCTAACCAGTGGACTCAATGGAATGGAGACCAGCCAGCAGTTCTACCTGACATCAGAACAAATCAGTGACTTAGCCAACTAGAGAACCCACAAGCTTTGATGTTTCAAGATTGTCACTAGCTGACCCCCCCAGAATCACAGGTTGGTCCAAATCATGGTGTATCCCTGCCAAAAAAAAAAAAGACCTGTAATGGCCAGAAGATAAAGCTGTCTCCTCAAATGTGCAGACAAATATGCAAGGATACAAGGATTATGAAGAATCAAGGAATCATAACACCTCCAAAAGAAACAAACAAATCTCCAATAATGAACCTTATGAAATGGAGATCTATGAAATGACTGAAAAATCACAATAATTTCCTTAAAGAAGTTCAGTGAACTACAAAAATATATAAATAGAAAATTAAATGAAATTAAAAAAATAAATGACAAACCTAGAAATTTGAAAAAGTGATAGAAACAATAAAAATAACCAATGGAAATCCTAAAGATGAGGAATACAATGACCGAAATGAAAAAGTCAATAGAACACTTCAACAGCAGACTTGATCAAGCAGTCAAAAAAATCAGGAATCTGGAAGACAGAACATTTGAAATTAGCCAGTCAAAAGAACAAACGGACAAAAAAAAGCAGAAAAGAAAATGAAGAAAGCCTTTGGAAATTATAGGCTATCAAGAGACTAACTCATTACATAATAGAAGTTTTTGAAGGTGAATAAAGAGAAAAAAAGCCAGAAAACATATTAAAGAAATGATGACTAAAAACCATCCTAACCTAGAGATAGACAGCAGTATGCAGCTATAGAGAGTGCAGAGGTCTCCAGTGAAATTGAACCAAATGAGAAATTTATCAAGACACATAGGAATCAAACTATTAAAAACAAACAAACAAAAAAGTCTAAGAGTGGCAAGAGATAGGAAGCACATCATATACAAAGGAGTGCTGTAATGACTAACAGCAGATTTCTCAGTAGAAACCCTGCAGGCTAAGAGAGAGTGGGATGATATATTCAATGTGCTGAAGGAAAACTACTGTCAACAAAATATACTTTACTCAGCAATGAATGCTCTCTTTCAGAAATGAAGGAGAAATAAAAACTTTCCCAGATAAATGAAAGCTAACACAGTCACTAGACCTGCCTCAGAGGAACTGCAAAAGGGAGTTCTTTAAGCTGAATAAAAGACTACTGATTAATAACATGAAACATACGAAAGCAGAAAAAGGGGAAAAGCTACGTGACAATGGCCTAGGCAATGGTTTTTTCTGGATTTGACCCTGAAAGCACAGGCAACAAAAGTAAAAATAGGTAAATAGGATATACCAGACTAAAAAATCTTCTGAACAGCAAATAAAATAGTTAACAGTGTGAACTAACAACCTACACACTTGGAGAAAATATTTGCAAGCCATACATCTGATAGGGAATGAATATCCAAAGTATATAAGTAGTTTACACAACTCAATAACAAAACCAAACCAAACAAGTAAAAGCAATTTAAAAATGGAAAAAAGACCAGATTAGACAGCTGTCAAAAGATGACATACAAATGACCAACATATATGTGAAAAAATGCTCAACATTATTAATCCTTATTGAAGTGCATATTAAAACCACAATAAGATATCATCTTATGCCTGTCAGAATGATTGTTATCCGAAAGACAAAATATAAAAATTGTTAGCTAGAATGTGGATAAAAGGAAACCCTGAACACTGTTTTTGGAAATGTAAATTAATACAGTCATTATAGAAAAATGTACAGAGATTTCTGAAACACTAAAAACAGAATTATCATATGATCCAGCAATCCTACTTCTAAATATTTACCTAAAACAATTAAAGTCAGTTTGTGAAAGAGATATGTACACTTCCAGGTTCATTGCACCACTATTCACAATAGTCACGTTATGGAGTGAACCTATGTGTCCATCAATTGATGAATGCTTAAAGAAAAGGTGGTAAAGGTACCTAATGGAATACTAGACAGTCTTAAAAACGAAGAAATTCTGTCATTTGCAACCACGTATACGAAATTTGAGAGTATTATGCTAAGTGAAACAAGTCAGGCAGAGAAAGACAAATACCTTATGCTTTCATTACAGGTGGAATCCAAAGCAATAAAACTCATAGAAGCGAAGAATAGAATGGGGGTTACAGAGATTAGGAGTTGGTGGTAATAGGGATGTAAGGGCCACAGTGTACAAAATCTCAGAAGGAATACATTTTAAAATGAGATGCTTTTCAGAATATGGTGAATATAGTTGGTAATAATATATTGTACATTGCAAAATTGCTAAGGAAGTAACTGTAAGTATTCTTACTACAAAAAGAAAACATTTGAAGTTATGAATACATTAACTTGATTTAATTATTCTATATTGTATTAATAAACCATAACAACACTTTGTACTATAAAAATTGATGTAATTACAAATTGTCAATTTTTTTTTTGAGATAGAATCTCAACCTGTTGCCCAGGCCGGAGTGCAGTGGCATGATCACAGCTCACTGCAACCTCAACTTTCCAAGCTCAGGTGATCCTCCCACCTCAGCCTCCCAAGTAGCTGGGAGAGTGTACAGAGGCATGCTACTATGCCCAGCTAATTTTTTATTTTATGTAGAGACAAGGTCTTGTAATATTGCCCAGACTGATCACAGACTCCTGGGTTCAAGCGATCTGTTGGCCTCAGCCTCCCAAAGTGCTGGGATTGCACACACACATGAGGCACTGCACTCAGCCTCGATTTATAATAAACATAAAAATTAATATTCAAAGCTATGGTTACAAAATTTAATTCTTTATGAAAGTTTGTGAATGTGCTTTCATATCAATCCTACGTGCATTTCAATAAACATGAAAAACATAACCAAGGTAAACAAATGCTTGTGATGTACTTGAGGCTAACATTATTAAAAATAGAACAAATGCATTCTCATTTGCCTAAAAGGTATTTTTTTCCTGTGGTTATGTCAGCAACAGATTGATTTATTTGATGATTTGGTCCTCTGATGACTAAGAATTCTGAGGTCAAATCTTAAGGTAGACTTCAGTTCTTGATACAACTTTGACAGATGAAGCAATCACAGAAATTATACTTTTTGGTTTTATGAATTATTTCGTTTTTTACTAACTCCTTCACTTCTGTTATGGAGACACTGAATTCATTAGTGGCTGTATCAGCCCCAGAAGATACCACTTGTAGAGACTATATTTGTGTTTTCAATATCTATTTTTCCTGCTGACTATAATCAGAGAACCCCAGATTTTTAGCTTGCTGCAAGATGATCTGGAGTAGCTTATATTTCTCTGTTTTCTTTGATAATAGATGATTTTTCATTAAATTGTAGTCTCAATAAGATGTGAGTAGCATAGCCAAGTTAAACACAGACATTTCAGATAACAATCAAACTTATATGAATACATATGTGTATAAATAGTGTGTGTGTGTATATATTCACACACACATATAGTGTATTTCCCAATACTTTAAATATAATTATGTTCCATTATTGCATTATATATATTTCTGCTAAAATATTTGTTTATATGAAGTTCAAGTTTAACTGAGCATCTAGTATTTTTATTTGCTAAATCTGGCAGCCTTATATTTGAGGGACAATGATATATACAACTTTTATGCCATTTCCTTCAAGGGAACAGAGTATCTTTTCTCCCTTTTTTTAATTTAGATGCCTGGAAAATGATCAGTGTAGCTGCATTTTGCAAAATTCATCGGTGGACATCACACTAGAACGACGCAGCAACAAGAGAGAAGGAGCCAAAGTATTAGATTACATTTTGGAACAGAACTTGCTGACAAACCTTAAAAAGGCTATTACAGGTTAAATTTAGGCCACTACATTGGAGTAAATAAATTTCAGGTAAGTAAAATAAATTACGATTACGTTTTAAGTCACTGTCAAAGTTTGGTCTCTATTATGTATTGCAGTTATATCCTATTACAAGAATGTACTATAGGAAAAGTCATCCAGATCACAAGTAATTAGTCCTACATAATTTTTTCCCTATCTCACTGTTTCTCTTTCATCTGATAATTTAAGGTAAATTGTACTGTTTGTCTCAACCGCTAATTGCCTAATTATGATTAATTTCTTGCCTTCTATGTTCATTAATTGTCCTTAATAAACTGAAAGCAATTTAAACTGTGTCTTGCCCTGAAGACCCACTATCATAATTATTTAGGTACACAAAGACGGAATATTTGGTAAGGATATTTAAGAATAATAAAATAGATTTTATACTAGGAGAGTTTTTATTAACATAAGTGTACTCCTGATATTCTCAAACTGTATCTTTCAATTTCAATTGTTTGGATACATCTTTACATGGTACAATAAAAAAGATTTATTTTAAAAGTATCCTTCCATTTAAAATAGCTAGAGCCTAGTAACAAATTATTTTTAAAATCGGAGGGTGTCATATTAATAGCCAGTGGTCTTAGAAAGCACTCATCTTGTGTTTGAAGGGATGAGATACAGGCTGCAAACAGGAAGTAATTTACTCCATGTGAGGATCATTATAACATGATTTATCTAAACTGTACCCCTGTCTAGTTAATTTCTACCTGTAGTTTATACCTTATGGTATTCACAGAGACTCAAGTTAGGACAGGTTTCTAGTATTCCGGTCATGCACTAGGGAGGTCTGATTTACTTCTCCACATTTCCCAGCTGTGGGAACTTGAGATCATTGCTTTTCTTCCTCCCTTTTTTTAAAGATTTAACTAAGATGGAATCACATATTCTAGTCCCAGGATCCATGTCTCAATATCATTGGCCCTTTGGGTTTGGGGATAATAAAGGTTAAAGAAAATTATTTGATTTGTCAAATTTTAGATTTAATTGTCACATGCAATAACCTATGGCATAAAAGAAAAATAATGTCTAGTTAAGCTTAGGGAACAGTACTGAATATCGCACAGATTTAAAAGGGATATAACAATACAAATCTTCTCATATTTCCTTCCAATTATTTCTCCTCCCAACAGAACATGTTAACTTCTAATATGTAAACCCCCTAAATGCATGTGATAGGAGAAAAAGAATATTTATGGCCTATGAAAGGAAAGGCAGGATAATTTAGCTTAGTGCAGTCTCTTTCTTCAATTGTTCTAGAAAGTCCTTCAGAATGTTCTATTCTGAAATTCCGGGATCTTATTTATGCAGCATTTACCCATACATATGGATTATCTGTGCTTAAGGATGTAAATTTTTTTCTTGTGATATGCCAGCAGGTCAAATGTCTTAAATAGAGCAAGTGAAGAAAGAAAACAAAATCTTACATCATTTGAAGGTTGTAATCTCCAGGTGGTGTTATCTGGATAACTGTGATCAATAGATAGAGAAATATCTACCAGTCAGTTCTTAGACTGCTGAGTGCATAAGTTTAATCTTGGAGGAAGATAAATTACATGGACGTGTGTGTATGCACACACATACACCTACACAAACACACACACATATATAACTTATACATATATATTTCTTACTTCCTGCAGAACAAATGACTGGCTTATCTCATATTTTTTCTATCCCAACTTTGAAGTCATCTATTTCACAAAAGTCCCCCTATTTCTTTTCATGAGAAATATTACTTAGAAATTAAGACCTGAGTTCTATAGCTGTTCATCGCTAATGGAATATCATTGTTTCTAGGTTATTTCGGCAGACAGAACAGGAACAATGGCAATTTCACATGCTTCAACTTTTAAAATCTTTTAAATCATAAATTTATATAAATTGTTCTAATCCTACTGCAAGGCAGTAGGGTTCTCCCTTGCTTTTCCTCATGGAACATTTTCTCAACACAAAAAAATTCTGGAATCTCACACTATAAATACATATGTTTTTCTATTAGCCTAATCCTATAATACACACAAATAGTTTCAGAATTTCTAAAACCCTCTAAATAGTAGTGTGTATGTGTGTGTGTGTGCGTGCGCGTGTGTATATCTCTCACACTGCCAATTTGAGATAAATGAAACAAAAATTGTGAGTGGCAAGAAATGTTGTGTTATCAAATGACTGCATGACATTTCTGGCTGTTCTTTCCTCATCCTTCAGTTCACTTTTCAGAATTCTTTTAGAGGTCTAAATATTTTATTTTCCTGCTTCTAATTATCAAATAATTTTAATAGACAAATAAATATTAAAAGTACATAAACTGGCATGTGATTTCTGTATTAGTCCATTCTCTCACTGCTATAAAGAACTAACTGAGACTGGGTAATTTATGAAGAAAAGAGGTTTAATTGACTCACAGTTCCACAGGCTGTACAGGAAGGACGGCTAGGAGGCCTCGGGAAGCATGGCTAGGAAGCCTCGGGAAACTAACATGACACAAGGTTAAGGTGAAGCAAGTCTATCCTACCATGGCAGAGAAGGAGGGAGGTAGCGGGGAGGTGCCACACACTTATATGATCAAATTTCATGAGAACTTACTATCACAAGAACAGAAAGGGGAAAATCCACCCCATGATCCAATCACCTTCCCCCAGGCCCCTCCTCCAATCAGACGTGAGATCTGGGTGGGGACACAAATCCAAACCAAATCAATTTTAATCTTACATTTCATATCTACTTCGATACACTTTCCCATTTCATCTTACCATTTAGCTATGTCACATTTGCCACTGTTTTCTACAAAGGCCCTATTTCTCACTTGAGTTTTTATTTAGAATACATATTTTTAAAAAATTATATTTGACTTCAGAATTAAAAGCTACTCAATATTTAAACATTAATCCAATCTTTTCAAGACTATTTTCTTTTCCAACAACTTTCTTTTCCAAATAATTTTCCAAAATATTTTAGAACACTTGCAAAACCATCTATCAAGTTTTGGAACAATATTTCAAGCTAGTATTTATTGGGGTCCTAAAATGGACCATTATGAATGCTCCTTTGAGGCAACACATAACACAGGTTTGTGCATTAATATTGTTTTTGCACATGGAATATATTTTAACTTCACAGGACTGAGACTGGCTTGATCAACACTGAATAATAAGATTGATGTGCTATAAAAGCTTTCACTGAAAATTTCTCAGCAAGTGGCAGTTAAAAATACCAGAACAACTTATTTGCATTGTTACATAATTGACATTGTTACACATAATTTTATATAAAATGTGATTTGGTCATAATGACATCTTGATTCACACTTGTTTGTAAGTCCATACCATGCATAATTTCCAAAACTAACAAATTTTAAAAGATCATATTTTAACACATGTTTTAATTCATTGGGAATAAGAAATAATAGTCATTTTACAAAGCCACCATACTGGGGTGGATGGATTAGCAGTCAAACCAGTAAAATCAACATTGTATAGCCACTTGAAAAAATCATTGGCCTTGTTGATAAATACCATTATCTTAGTGATTGAAGGTATTAAAACTATTATTACAATTGGTTATTTAATTTAATTTAATGAGCCTTCTCCTAACACAACCAAGTAGTTACAGTTTGCTTACTTAGCTTTCCAATCTTCTTTTTGATTATTATTATTTTTAACTTGTGACTTGTTTATTTCTGAAATTTTCCATTTGATCTTTTTGGACTGCAGTTGACATCAAATAACAAACAACAAGAAGCAAAACCAAGCACAAGGGAGTACCCCTGTATACGAATGGGTACACAGTTTAATACCAGTTACTAAATAGATTGGATTAGAAGCAGGTGAAAAAACTTAGGTTATCTACTGGGAAGAAAAAAAAAAAACTTCATACCTCTGTATTAACCACAAAGCTATTTTGTCAACCTTTTTCATCTAACACAGTGTAAATTTCTTTGTAAGTAACTCAGACCCCCCTCTCTCACTGAAACTTTTTGCTATTTTCAGCTCCCAATCATTGTTCCCTTTCTTCTGTCTGTTTTTCTTTCAACATGCCTTCTTCATTGAACTTAATAATTTCTAGCTTTTTATTTAAAGGGAGAAAAGTATGATTATTTCTTTCACTTAAAAACAATTGTAGCATTATAAACTGGCCGATTTTCAATATTTTTGTGTCTCAGGAAATAGGGAGGTCCAAGAAGAGAGAGAAAGATGAGGAAAAGTGGGTTGATGGAACAGTCAGAATACACACATTTATCAATTAAGTTAGCCATCTTATTGGGAGAGGTTTGTGTCACTCTTAGACAATTACAATGGTAACATCAAAGATTACCAATCACAGATATAATATTATATAACAAAAATATAATAATAATGAAAAAGTTTGAAACATTGCAAGAATAACCAAAATGTTTCAATTATTCATGAAATAAGCACATGCTATTGCAAAAATCCTGCCCACAGATTTGCTTGACAGGGTTTTCACAAACCTGCAATTTGTAAAAAACACAATGTGTGTGAAGCATACCAAACCAAAGCAAAATAAAGTAAGGTTAACTCTTATTTGATGTTTTTGCCCAAAATATATACGGGAAAAATCAAGATAACTATGATTGCAGGATTTTTCTTTGCATGAGAAAGAACTTATCAGCTTTGCTTTCAAAATAATTCTATTATTGTCACAGGATCCTTGGAATATCACTGTGCCAGCCAGAAACCTCTGTGGCCAGTGGTGCCTTTGCCTGAGTTTCACTCAGGTTTACTGGGCTCATTCTACTCACTCATCCTGGTAGCCTGCCCTTGGCTTGCATTGGCAGCCTGGATCCCATGCCAGCCAAGGGTGAGCCAGGCATGGAGGGTCGAGGGGACCACAAGCATCTTCCACAGCTGGTGCTAGGGAAGGCAGTAGTGCCTGGAAGCTTGGAGTTGCCAGGAACCACAGAGCCCCAAAAAGGGTGTCACAGCACTGACTTGAGAAACTCCTAGGTCTGGGGTCCCTGAAGAGGCAAAGTTCTTCTGTCCTCCTTTTTTACCTCCTTCTAGTTGCCTGCAATGTGATGAGCAAGGGGTGTGTTTCAGCCCTGTTTGTGTCACAGCTCTTTTAACCCCAGCATTTAGTGGGCCCCAAGTTCTTGTCCTGCATACAGGAAGAATGAGGTACATGGATAAGTGGATGGTAAGCAAGGCAAAGAGGAGCTTTACTGAGTGATAGAAGAATTCAGAGGAGACCCACATTGGCTAGCTCCTCTGTGCAGGCAGGGTGTCCTGACAAATGTTCAGTTTTCAGCAGAGAGGAGACTCTGGAATGGGTGGCTTCTCTCCTTAGGCAGGTCATCCCATCAAGTGTTCGGCTCTCTGCAGAGAGGAGATCCTGGAGTGGGTAGCTCCTCTCCACAGCTGGATATCCCATCATCTCAAGTCTGGCTGAGTCCAGGTCTTTTATGAGCCTCACAGTGTAGGAGGTGAGCACTGATTGGTCTATGAGCAGCCATGGGTGGGCCTGAGAAAAGAACCACAGGTCCCCATTCTGGTCTGTGGGACTGATAGCCCAGGCCAAAGGCTTCAGGCCCTCCCCAGCTTGAAGGTTGAACTTCACCAGGGACCCAACCCTGTCCACCCAGAAGCCTGTCTGCATCCCGCTGCTATTCATGGTGCCCAGGCTATTCATGCCAAGGGGCACCTGTAGGCCAATGCTGAGCTGCCTTCAGGTTCCCCTCATCCTCCCTCCTGTGCTCATTGAAACCCAAAGTCTGGAGAGAGCTTAGATGGCAGGGGCCTAGTGTGTCAGTACTGCTTGAGCATGTGCAGACTGGGCTCAGCCCCAACCTTGCTCCAAGATCAGAGTGGGCTCTGCAAGCTGGAAGAGCAGACACCTCCAAGCCTGAACAGAAAGGCAGTGGGACCAGATACCTCCAAGCCTGCACAGGACGGTGGGGCCTATCCAGAACCCCGAGAGTGTAGAAATGCCTGTGTTTGCAGCTGCAGCCTGGATGGCTGCAGCTGTGCCTGGGCAGGCAGGTCTCCTGCCTGCTCCTGGACCCCAAGAGCACAGGAAGGTCTGGATCCACAGCCATGACATGGGTGGTTACAGCTGTGCCCAGGAAGGCAGGGCTCCTTTCTGTTCCTAGCTCCTGCTGGCTCCATGAGGTGTGGAGCCCAGCCTGAGCCTGCCCCACTGCAACTGGCATCTTGGCAGTGGCTGATCCAGGTGGGCCACTGTTGCCATCATTATTTCACTTACATTAAATACTATAGCCATAAATAGGAATAAACACTTCAATTTTCTCTACTTTCAGTTTCTTATATCACACTCTTACTATCTTTTACTAAATAATACTGTTAAGTCCTCAGAGCTAGCTTATGTACTCCCCTCCACTTCAAATCATCTTCTAATTCTTTTAATTTTTGGTTGAATACTTATCATCATTTTCCACAGTTCCTATATTTTTAAACTAATGGCCCAATTATGCTTTGATTGTTCACACACATATTGTGGATACTATTACTATCTATGAGATATCAGAGTTTATTACCTTTGGTATCAAAGTTACACGCTGCATACAAAGCTGTCTCTTTCTAAGGATACATGCAAAAGTAAAGAGTAATTAATATATAATTTACATGATTGAATCAAGCCATGTCTACATAATGCTATGTATATTGTATGAGTAAAATTTTAGCAGATATTTGGATAAAGAGAAATGTTAGCAGAATTGTGGACTTTAGCTTTTTAGGAGCTTGACATAACTTTTTAAATAAACATGTGCTGGGATGCAATTGAAAGTTTGACTTTTTCAGGTTTATTATGATTTTATAATTTTTTAGGTGAGTGTAGATTAGAGCTCAGTATGGGGGGCCAACAATGGAGGCAAGACATTCCTGAATATTCTGTCTAATACTGTCTTATTCTGATCAGGCTTCTATAAAAAAAATACCATAAACTGGGTATTTTATAAACAACAGGAATTTATTTCTCACAGTTCTGGAGGCAGGGATTTCCAAGGTGAAGATGTCTTCAGATTCAGGGTCTAGTGAGGGCACAATTTCAGTTTACATACACTGTCTTCTTGCTATGTTGTTGCACAGTAAAAAGGGCAAAGCAGTTCTCCAGGATCCCTTTTTATCAGAGTCACTAATTTCATTGAGGGTTCCACCCTCATGACCTAATCACTTCCCAAAGTCATCATTTCCTTACACCATCACCTCGGGGGTTAGAATTTAACATCTGATTTTTCAGGAGACACAGTCATTCAAACCAGCAAATATGATACAAATCATTAGGTTTTCCTAGTTTGACTGATAGAAATAGGCATTTTCTCCAGTTTGTATGAACACTGGTTTTGTTTGTTAATATTTTTAGATTTGTTTGTTTGTTCATTGTTTTTACTTAGTCGTGGGCAACTACCAAGAAACTCTTCAAATATTTGTGTCGATCAGTATTCAAACTCCTTTTAGATATGCCAGGTTATCTCTTTGTGAAGCCTCTCCAGTATTCTGTGTTGTAATTTTTAACTTTTTCTCACTGAACTTTCAGCTCTGTCTCCTCAATTTATTTTTACTCAAAGAAGCAATGTTTATCAAGAAAACATTTCTTCTGCTAGAATAAATAAATGGTAATTCAAATATTGGCATCAGATTTTCAGCTATGCATTTAAGTCAATTCGTGTTTGCTTTGAGATTGAAAAACTTTTATCATGAATAGTAAACAGTATTAAAACTTTTTCAGGGGAAATAAAGATGTAAGTGTTTATGCATAACCATTCAGTGATAAAACTTTTATTGAATGTCTTCAATCAAAAACATACTAAAAATGAATAGGTCAGCTTTTTAAAAGTTAAATAATTACAGCTGGAAAACATTTAAAACTATTTCCAAACCTCATATTTTTAACTTGCTGTGTAGTCATTGTTTGTTCAATTGTTGTGTTGTTTTTATAAATTCCATAGTTAATGCAGGCAGCAAATGTAACAAGGAATTCCATTTTATAAACAAAGAAAGTAGGTTTATTTTATCTTCTCTGACCAACCTAAATGTTTGTGAGGTCTGTGGATATTTAGCTAACAATAGATTCATAGCCAGGAAAACATTTTTCAAACTTTTAGAAAAACATAAAAATGCCTTTTGCTGTGTTTTATTTCATATTGTATTTTAACCATACACTCTATCTAATGGAATAATAACTAGAAGTGTGTATATATATATGTGCATGTGTGATTTGGTTACATACACATACATACATATGAGTAATTTATGTTTTATAATGTTATAAAGATGTCGGTAAATAGGCAAGAATTGTGGGAATTTCCTATTTCTTCAACTTCCCATATCTTTATAACAAAGATAGTCTGCCCATTGATGTGTATTTTGTGAAGACTAATGAGTAATTATATGCTGAGCATTATAAAAGATGATAAAGACTTTAAGGCTATAACTGATATATCCCAATAGATCATTTTCGAACTGGCATACACAGTTCCACGATAACTTTCACTATATGGCATTGTATGTGTTTGCTGATGTGTCTATCTCCTCTACATTTTCTCCTCAAGGCAAGAGTCTATTTCTCTATTTAGGCTTGTATCCATAGCAACCAATTCAGAATCTGTCTTAGGGCTTATGCTGAATAAATGCTTATTTCATGTGGAATTATAATTAAATGATTAGATATTTCACTCAAAAAATTAGAGTTTAGTTGGGAAGATAAGACTTACCTGTTTGAATCGATCTAAGGCAGTATAGATAAAGTGCTTAATAAACAACACATAATATAAAGAGTTCAGGAAATGGAATGATTTTGTTAAATTTATAGATATAATTTGTGAATTGCACAAAATGTAATTATGTAAAATTGATGTTTTAGCAGTCCTCTTCCTAAAATAATCAAATATTAAATCCATTAAAAATTTAAAATAACTTCCTATAATGATGAAAATAACTCAATTACAAATAGAAAGCAGGCATGTGCAGTTTCTACAGTTTAGCACACAACACTATTAATTTCAAAGGTACATTTACCTGTCTTCATTTGAGATTGGCTCCAATTGACTAAAAATGCAGCATCCTTTTTATAGTTCAATATTTGAGGTTTAAAGGAAATTCTCCATTTTAAAAACTGGGGTAAGTCATACTTGATTTAAAATTCTGTAATTTGCAATGCATTCAGACGTGAACATGCTTCTGTAATAGCATGGCTACAAGAGGCACTTTGAAAAATTCCATTCTGATATCATAATGTGGACTTATTTTTTAAAGTAGAATTTATTTAGTTTAGTGTTGAGTGTGTGTGTATATATATAATGTTCATAAGAATTATGATCACAATGTTTAGAAATAAATTGCATCAATATTTATATGCATTAATTTACATAATGCAATACAGTAAGATTTTTCAACTTGTAGTTTCTGCTTAACACGTAAATGTTTTGTATACTAAGTTATATAAAAAATAATAGTCTTTCCTTTTACCATTTGAATTCATCTTCCCCTTGTGTTGAATACTAATAGTATCAATCATTCTAAGGTGCTCATACATTATTTTTTAAGATTAATGACCCTGTTAACTTTATTGTCTCTGTATATTCAAAAGCCTGAAAATCTTTTTGGTGAACAGGCTTGTCTGGTTGCTTTTAGTCAAGATTTTTCTTTCTTCTGATGCACTCTGTTACTGCTGACTCCTTGCTTTATGTATTATTCTAGAAAGTAGCACACTCCTATTTGAAAATGTGAACTCATTGTACAGCAGCTATATCTGCCATAATTAATGATACTCAACGAGGTAAATTTGTCTGTGTTGTCAATACATAGACAATATAACATCCCCACTGAAGAAAGGCCTGAAAGTAGTTTGAATAGAGAACACAATGGATTTTTACATTTATGTAGTCTGAACATAATGAATGATATCTTTAATACTGTTATTAAATATCTTTGCTAATCATGGAAAAACATCCTAAATGTGCTTGTGGAAATGTAAATGCTTTTAAAATTATTTTATTAAAAATCTTTCTGTGAGTTGGCGTTTAAAATTTTTGCCATTAATTCTGAAAACAAAGTCCCTTTTCCTTAACAAAATATAAAGAGATTATCATTTAATCTCTTGATTTTTCACTTCCTTATATTTCCAAATTCAAACAAATATGTATCTGAGGAAGTGAAAGCAGCCAACACAAGTATTCCTTTGCTGATTGGTGCCTGGATAGTCTATTATGCACTATGTCATTGTATGGAGGTCCTTTTACATAGGGATATTTATTACCCAACCACAGATTCTGAATATTTGAAATGTGTACTGGAAATATCTAATGTACTTTAATACGCTTCACAGTTGCTAGTAAGTCTGATATATACCTAAGTTTTGCTACCACTGATATATAATGCATTTTTAAAGAAAATAGAGGTCAAATTTAAAATATTTCATGTTTGTCTTGTTTTCTTATAATTCTTTCTTCTAATTGTTGATTTTTCTATTTGTTCTGCTTGCATTTGAATTATACTTCTGTGACTTTCCTTCTATAATAGTATATGACTAGCAGTATTTATCAGTATCTCCAACTTCCCACAAAAATATTAATAAAGGTTCATCTAAAAGCGAAAGTAGCCGACTAAAAGTCAACTTATATTATGAAGAGAAAAATCAATGGCTAGATTTGTAGGATGATAACTGAAATAACAATAGTCAGATAACCTACTCATTCCTTGATAGAGAGAGCAAATCAATCAGCCTCTGGGTTACCAAGGGGCTGAATTGCCTCTGTTGTAATCATTGTCCCTGATTCAGAAGACCAGAGCCAGGTTGGGAAACTATATCCCTCCTCCACCAGGGAGTCTGTTATAAACTGTAAAGTATACCTCTCTTTGAATAGGATAGACTTTCTTCAACTCAAGTTCATTTTGTCATTTATGAACACTGGTTCTCTTACATATTTTTATTTTATTTTATTTTTTTATTTTTTTGAGTCAGAGTCTCACACTGTCCCTCAGGCTGGAGTGCAGTGGTGCAATCTTGACTCACTCTGCCTTTCTGATTCAACTGATTCTCCTGCCTCAGCCTCCTGAGTAGCTGGGATTACAGGTGCCTGCCACCACACCTGGCTAATTGTTTGTACTTTTAGTAGAGACAGGTTTCACTATGTTGGTCAGGCTGGTCTTGAACTCCTGACCTTGTGATCCTCCTGCCTCGGCCTCCCAAAGTGCTGGGATTACAGGCATGAGCCACCACGCCCAGCCACATATTTTTATTTAAAAAAAAAAAAAATCCCAAATTGAGATTGCTAAATAAAAATAGTAACAACTATTAATATTTCAAGCCCCACTTCACTCAACTCTGGTTTTTCCATTTGTGATTTTGTTCAGGACAATTGTATACACAAATATCTGCTTTGAGCAGAATGAGATCATGCAGGGCGGGGTTGTACTGGGATAGGAGATGGTGAAGCAGTAGGTTAAGAGAACTATTTTAACGCTTTTGCTGAAAATTGGAACAGAGAAATAACGTAGTAGTTATATAAAGGTACATCATCAAGATAAATGTTTGTTACTTTTTAAATGTGATATATTAGGGCACCTGTTTAAGCTTAAAAAAGTGACCCAGTAAAGGATATAAAGTATACTCCAGTAAACTGAAAACTAAATCACGACATAGGACACAGAGAGAATAAATGCAGCACAAAATTCTCTGAGTAGTGCATGAGAGTAAAAAGTTTTACTGATGAAAGAATTGGATGCAGATGGGTGGAACAGTTTTAAAAATGAGCACCATAGAAGACACATGATGTGAAAGTAGACAGATTATATAGATTGTATACATTGGAAAACGTGACTTTGATCAAACATGATTACATCTGTTTTCTTGGTGAAATGAATAGCAAGTAAATGGCTGAAATTGAGAAGACAATGAATATTATAGAAAAAAAGAGTAGAATCTGAAAACTGTGAGTGAATTAACTGACAAATATATTTTTAATGGAGAAATTAGAGATTAGAATATCCAGTTTGAGAAAATGTTGCTTGTGTTTCTCTTTGGGTTCACTGTTAACTGACACAAGTTATTTAACACCAACCTCATTTTTTCTCTGTAAATTTGTGGCAATAGTAGTAATACACCATAACATTTTTGTAATGAGTAAATTTGTTTATATATTTAAAGTGCTTAGAAAAGTTTCTGTTCTATAAATTCGTGGTGATATTCAAAATTTTTTAAAACTTTCAATGTTCCTTTTTGCTGTTGTTCAATGATAAATGCAGCTCCTCTTTTGCAGAAATAATATAGGTAAGGTTTTCCAGTAGAGTTCAATGGAGAGGCTGAGTGGTACAATAATTGAATGATACTTTTGGTTTGCTTCATGGAATGCAAGTTGGGTAAGAGGTTACAGTGAATGATTTGGACATTTAGATGGGATAAACAATTGCTGAGATGTCTGCCAGAATATTTAAGCTTTAAGAGAGGAGATTGAGGTATGAGTAAAGAACACTTAAAATCAAGATTGTAGAAGAGATGCAATTATTAGAAATAAAAAAGATCTTCCATATTTACCCATTAGGAGTGTGGCTAAGTTAGGATGAAATGATTATGAGGAATTAGAAGGTAAAGAAAGTAAGAGACTAGAGTCTAGCCTCAAAGGTGTCAAGCAATTTTATTCATTAAAGTTGCTCATGGATCAACTGTTTATTATAATTTTGGTTTACACAGTAAGATTTCATTGCTGGCTTCTGTGAAAATTTGAGTAGCCATGAAAGCTGCTTTGTTCAATAAAGAAGCAAAAAATAACATTTTATTTCAAAGTGAAAGTTTTGTAATCAATATACAGTTTACCATCCTCCATCTTCTATTATAATAACCTAATATCCCAAGCATATATATTCTCTTTCGGCCTGGGCCCCTGAATGATTAACACAAGAAAAACCCTCTAATAAGACATTCTGGATACATGTCACAAATAAGAAACATATTTTTATTACTTAAGCCACTGAGATTTAAGGCACATTGTTGGTTTAACAGAAACCAGCTTGAGTGACACAAATGGATTACTAATGTAGCTGGTGAAATAATGCCTGTATTAGTAATGAAGAGAAAAATGTATCCTTAATGAATGGGTCCAAAAAAAAAAGCTGGACATTAGTACAGGAAATGAATACAATGGTTCATCTAGAAGATCCTTCCTTTTCAGGCCTGAAACATTTTTTTTTCCAGGTTCTGGACTCTCAGATACGTCCCTTTCTGGGAATTACATTTAGCGTAAGAAAGCTGCCTCTTCCATAGTCGAAGTCTCTACCGGGGACAGAGTGTATCTAATAACCAATATTCCTGTGGGTGTAAATGCCAGGTTTTTTGCCTTTAGGAAGGGCAATTCAGAAGTATTATTCCAGCTCCAAAGCTTCTTGTGGGATTGGTTGTGGTTTTTGCTGTAACTACATTGCAGTTCAACACACTTGGCCCTATTCTGCTTTTTTTCTACTCATATACATGTATTGATCCTGAGGGCACTCTTCAGTAAAATTCCTGCTCACAAATCTCTATGCCAGCATCTGTTGCCTATGGAATTGGCCTATTATAATTGTTTCCAGGTGTGGCTCAAAACAGCCGACTCTCAGATGGAAATTTGGAGTTGGATTGCCCACCAGCATGCTGACAATGTAGACTTCATTAATTGTAGCCAGTAAATCAGTAAAAGCTTCTAATGCAGAAGAGCAATATGATTGTTGAAAATTTTGCAGATGGTAACCTAGTATAGTGTGCTAATGGAAGATGGAAGAAAATACATAGTGGTAGGTGCACTGTGCATGAGGCCAATGACATAAAATGGCTGTTGCTGAGTGCCATGAACGCATCGAAGAAAAAATAGTGAAAGATTGAGAATGAGTATTAACCAATTGAAATTAATATTAAATTTAGAAAGTTACCGTGGCATCTTATAAAG